>NC_071103.1:6132500-7627500 GCF_024256425.1 Clarias gariepinus | reverse complement strand
GTTCTGTAAGTCGTATACTTAACAAAAAGGCTAAACAACGAGGCTCTTAAAACGACGCACTCCGTTCATGTTATTGCTACAGAAAGTACTTCCGGACAGAAGACGTCGTGCGCATTGTGTTTCATCAGTAACATGACTAGTAGTTTTCTCGTCAAAAAGAGGAAAAAATTTTAACCTGGTCAGAGAAAGTCTTATAATAACTTACCGATCAAATGAGAGAGATAACAGGAGCTTATAGCACACACAATAATATGTTGAAGTCTGGGTAAAAGCCATTACATTCCATTAACACATTTAATGACGGTGACCGAAAAGACGCTATAGAGTAAGAGGAATAAAACGTATTGTGTTCACTGATATTTTTTTGTTTTCTTCAACTAGAAACAATAAAATTTACACTAAGGAGATCTGTGAAAAAGTTTTATTAGAAATGGAAACCTTTTTTGTTGCGCTTTGAGAGTCTCATGGTGCTGCCTTCCAGATAGGGAAATCTGATTGTTACCAATGACAAATTTATTTATTTTTTTCTCTTTTCCATTTATGAATGTTGCTATTGATTCCCTTACAGGATGGTAACTGCTTACTGCTTATTGACTCACTGTACTTTAATCCATCTGACACGTTTGATGATGATTTGCACATTTGTTCTATTTGTGAAGTGTTGCATTGCATTTATATCTGCTGCCAAGGTCTGTTTGGGCAGCGTGTGTGTAGGGAGAGTGTAATTTGTTTAGGAAAAAGAAACGCTTTACATAACCTGTACTGGACAGTTTAAGAAAAATAAAATGAAATAAAATAAATAGTAAATTATATATACGTACAGTGTGTGTATGTATGTATATATATATATATATATACACACCAGTTTGTCATGCATTTTTTATTCCAACATTATACATTTATAATACAAGTAAATTTTAATATTTTAAAATCATAATTAATCATACTATGTCTCTGATTAACTTGCAAAATGTTTTTATTGATTGACAGCACTACTATACTTCAGTATGGAGTTGGCCCGCCTTTTGCAGCTATAACAGCTTCCACTTTTCCTGGAAGGCTGTCCACAAGTTTTGGGAGCGTTTCTATGGGAATTCATGTTTTCTTTACATTCTTTCTGTAGAGCATTTATGAGGTCAGGCACTGTTGTTGGACGAGAAGTCCTGGTTCTTCCACAATGAACTCACCAAACCTTATAGTCTTTTAGTCGTTGCTTTGTGCACTGGGTCATGGTGGAATGGAAAAGGGTGTTTGATAGAATTGATAGCATTGCCTGAGACGTCTGGGTATGCTGAAGCATTAAGATTGCTCTTCACTGGGGATAAGGGGTCTGATTGATTGAGACACCCGAACTCAATAATTAAGAGGTTTGCCCATATAGTGTACACCACCCCACTGCTGAGACATTAAATCCAGAATAATATGCAAATAAACCACTTAATAGCAATAAGCCTAATTCATTAAAAATTGTCTAAGCATCACAAACTGTATAAAAATCACTAAACAATAACTCACAGCAGCTCTCGCCTCAGCCATTTTGGCTTTCTTCAACTTTGTCTTGGCCGCATCGAGATCCAAACGTTTGATCTGCAGCAGCTTGCGCTCTTTCTATGATGAAGAAAAGCAACAAAATCACACGACCACAAAACACTTCATATAACCCTACAGTACATCAGCCATTCATATTTCACATTTCTATCTTAGACTTTAATGGACACATTTTCCCAGGTTTGAATAGAATGTAAAGCCTGAGTGCTGACCTCATGCCATTCTTTAAATAATCAGACAGGACAGCGTTTTTCTTTCTTGAAAGCATATTAGAGGGAAAAAAAACTAGGCTTAAACTTCCATTTTTCTTTTGGAGCTTTCTTCTTTTAACTTCTTTTCACTTTAATTATTAGGCAATATACTGTAATAAAGGCTATAGGAATATCATGTCTCAGTATGAATTCACCGACAACGTCCTATTAAAAAATAATAAAGCTTAGACAGCTTGCATTCACCAAAATGCAACTGAACAGGACATTCATCCCTAATATCCACCAAGAGTCTACCAAAGACTAATCAAACTCATTGTGGCGAAGTGCCCATGATCCTGAGGATAGCTACAATGCTTGCAGTCTGCCAGAGAGTGAGGAATTGTTACTTAAACATGGCATACTATTGTGCAGTTCTTATTCATGCACAGGGTGTGTGAAAAATAACCAGCCATTCAAATCAAATAAAGTAAAATTCATATTTCTAATACAAATTTTATGAAACAAATTGTACATGTACTATCAGTGTATAATACAGTGTAAGGAGCTGATGACACGACACACAACTTTCTTCTTAACTCAAACCAAAAACTTACCATTATAGTTTTGAAATCACCCTCCAGAAAATTCCTGAAAGGTGTGAGGAAATTAATAGCGGAGCTCTGGATGAACTCTCTCTCAGCTCCTCCGATCTGCTTCTCCGTCTCTCCGCACTTCATCAGAGCGTTTCCTAACGACACACAGGCAACGTTCTCACTAAACTCAAACTCAGGACTGAAGTGTAACTCGTACATATTATTGGAGTCGATGTTACATCTTGTTTCTGCAGACATGACATTTTATCTAATGGTGCACATGTATCTGTATGAGATAAAGATAAACACCAGTGCAGTGAAGCTCTGCTGAAAGGTTCAGGACTAGTGACTGGAACATTTATGAGTCTTCCAAGAAAGACGTGTTGACTGTTTACTGAAAGTGCTTCTTCTAACAATGCACATCTGTGCTTCCTAATAAAGATTATGTGAAGGTTTGGACAAATACCCATGAATGGTGCAGGGGGGGCTGCTGATGGAAGAAAAGTGTGACGATTACAGACGATGATGACGCAGATGCGAGAGGATGGAGAGATACTGTGCAAATTTTCAGCAGTGATTTTGAAGGAGATGTGGATAACAGATTTGACCTTCACCCTTTTGGTTATCGCCTTTGCTTACGTACATGTACGTACAGCACTTGGCTTTACAGGCAGGTGACACAATTAAGTAAGCAATAATACTTAAGTAGTATTTTGATTAATATTTAAAACATTAATTTTGGTTAAAGCTACTGTGAATTAATGTAAAACACTGTAAACAAATTGTGTGCTTTTTCAGAATGATTATTCATTTAAATTGTGAAACTAGCGATGTGAAAGATGGGTTTTCATTCTGCAAAAACCACAACAGTTTATGTTATCTACAATCAGATAAGGGTTGCTACATCAATTCCATGAAATTCTTATTACTATCAGATGCTAACCGTACGCTGTGCCAGGTCCAAACTCAGTCCCAGAATCGATCATGGACTGTCCCAGCAGCTCGTGGTTATTCATCCGCGTGGGGACTTTTTTGTCCAATTTCTCGTAGAAAAATTCCTCTATCCGCACATCTGTAAGGCAAAGTGAGATCGACACTCCAGTGAGAAGGAATAGCAGAACACTATCCACATTTCATAAAAAAAAAATACAAAAATAATTATAGACTACATGTACAGTATTTTTAAGTTCATGTTCTAATCGATTGTACAAACTGATTGAGTCGCTGATTAAAATACACAATAGATTTGAACTGAAGCAATCGACACTGCGATATGTATTACGCTGTACACTTCAGAATTCATTCTGCTACATCATCAATAAACAGCGGTGACCCAGATCCACTGGCAGCCACTCATGCCCACGCCATAACACTGCCTGCACCATGTGCTAGAATGTGAAATGATGTGGAACACGAGCCCTTCCTTTCTGTCTCTATATTCTTTTCTTCCCTTTGGCCTTTCTGTTCTTGGGTGTTACAGTGATTTGCTTATTTGGGTGTAGACTTTGACATTGATATGCCTACAGTACATCCTCGAGAGGGTGGCATTCTAGCCTGGCTAAAAAAAAAATTCAACTTCTTTAATAAAGAATTTTGTGATTATCCACTTTCAGTACCCTTGTGGTTTGCTGAGCTCACTCGTTCGGTCTCTCTTTTTTTAGTATCGTACTGTTGATTTGGGCATTCTTAAAGTTACTGCTAACTCTCTGTTAGTTTTTATTGGCCTAATGATGGTCTCCTTCACTTGCGTTGGATCTCTTTGGAGTCTTTTTCCGAAAAACCTAAAAGGAATAGTGTCAAAAGTTTGTGAACGCCTACCAATAACATCCATATAAGGGCACTCCTCCAACTTTGTCACAGTGAAGCAGACAGTTAGAATGTCTTTTTAATTGTATAATATTACAGTTTACCTTCACTGGAACTCAGAGGCCCAAACCTGATCCTGTATAATAATCTTGAATGACCTGTACAAAGCCTTGACCTCAACTTTCCTGAAGAGTTTTGGAATGAGTGGCACGTCGACTGTACCCCAGGCATCCTCACCAACACACACTTTCATGTGGAGAAATAAACAGAAGCCCCATTTCCCTGCCACTATCCTGGCTCATTTAGCATGATTACAGTTAGATCAAGCTTTTTACACTCAATTCGTTCATGACACCCTGTAGGTATTCCTTATAATGTCTATTGTCTCTGTTATAGTTTAGTTAGGTCTGTGGTTTGTATCAATGTTTAGATACAGAAAATACATTTTTATTTAAAACGTGGACTCAAACAAATCTAAATCTAAAAGAAATATATTTCTACATTTTAAAAATAATTAGTTAGTTAAAGTTATGGTGATAAAAATGTATAAAGGAAGGAAAGGGAGGCATTTTAGCTGTGCGAGTTTGTGTTTGCTAAAATTACTGCTGATTATATACAGTTTACTTACAGCATGTTGGCAGAACACCAATTATTAATAAGATAAAAAATGTAAGAAATAATGACTGAATAACAATATAAGCAATATGGAATATATTTTTTCTTTCCTTGAATGTTGTTTTGTTTCAATTTCTGCTTTTCTCGACAAGGGGTCGCCACAAGGGTGGCACAGCTTTTACGCCTGATGCCCTTCCTGACACAACCTTCCCATTTTATCCGGGCTTGGGACTGGCACTGTCCCCAGTAGCTGGAGTTTGGGCACTGAATAAGAACCAAACCCTGGCTTTCCGCATGGCAGGCGAGAAACCTACCACTGAGTCACCAATGCCCTTTCTTACCTTAAAGGTATTCAATAGTCATCATCTTCACATCTTGTTAAATCTCATCACTGGCTCATAAGTAACCTGTCTCAACTACTGCATACAGCAATAATTGTTTTTGCTCTGCACTAGAAACCCCAGAGTTTACTGTTTATGCATCGCTTGCGTAACCACCGTAACCTAGAATTCTACTTCACCCCAAAGCCCTCAGAGGCCTGATACTACACATCTCACTTGGATTTGGCTGCAGCAGCACTTCTGTCTGCTTCAAAATCTTCTCTGTCCAGTGTTTGGTGGACTCGGCTCTGGAGAGAAGATTTTCCAAATGTGCATCCAGCTCAGTTTTCTCGGCCTGGCCCAGCTTTTCCTCTGTGAACTAGAAATGAAAAGGACATGAAGAAAACATTCGATAAGATTTGTCTCCCTGTGCGTCTTATACTAATAGACTCAGTTAATCACAAAGCCATCACAAAAACACCATTTACGATCATTTATTAACAAAATTAGCTCTTTAATATAATCAAGTCTTAACTACAGGCGAGTCAGTATTTTTGAGCAAGGGATCCATCGCACTGTCTAATTGTTACTTACTGAAAGATAATAAAAAAATTAAAAAAAAACACTTTTACAGGATGGCCCGTGTTTAGCACTACAAATAAAAATATATAACAAAAAACTGCTATTGTAGTCAAAATCCCACAGGAAAACACAAGCTAATAGATGAAGGGCAGATAGTGAGTGTGTGCGTGTGTGTGTGCGTGCGTGCGTGCACACATAATGTCCATAATCTCTGGTTTTGGTAACTGAAAGACAGAAAGCCTCTGTTGATCCCTTCTGATTTATTAATTTACTATAATAATAATAATAATAATAATAATAATAATAATAATAATAACAACAACTTTCCATATTATTTAATAGATAAACTTATTTCTTGTAGTTGTATTCTATTTAAACTATATAAAATAAAAGATAATATTCAATGTTAATAATATAAAATAGATTCTGAACTATCTATGAAACTGGACAGAACAGTTCCTCGTATGTTAGCCCACATGTCAGGCGTACGTTGTCACATGCTGCAGCGCGCATCCCAGGATGTGCAGAGGGCCAGCGCAAAGGCAGCGGCAGTGAAGCTGGTACTGCTAAGAAGCGCCAAGAAGTAACGTGAAAATTATGCAAGAGAATGGAGCAAGGTGAAAAGATGGCAGACATTTGTTCTTTTAACATGAATCATTCAATCATCGTCACGATTGTAAAGAACACTGTACTGTAATATACTGTATATCGCCAATTGTGTTCAGACCCCAGTAAAAAGACAATGTTTGGTGAGCAAAATCTCTCAGAACAGAACTTGTTTAAATATTACTGCACATTATACATCTATAATACAATACATATTATTGAAAATTGTGTAAAAGCCTCGACTTGAAAGAAAAAGAATTTATTTAAGTAAGAAGACTGTCTACACCAGCACTGACAGAAGTGAACTACGTGAGAAGATAATAAAAAAATGAATAAAGGAGAAGGATGGGAAGTGTGTAATAGAAATGTGATGAGGGTGCGGTTACATTAACTATTAATGGCATAAGGGCTGTAGCAGTGATAATGACTACTGTGTGGTTTGTCGGTACACAAGGCAAGAGCGGGGCTTTAGTCGAGAGTTTATCAAAGAAAAACTAAGGAAAAAAAGAATACATTATTTTTTATTTGAGTGACAAAAAAAAAAAAATCAAAAATATGATTTGGTTCAGAAAATCCTGGCTAGAAATATCACTTTGTCTCCAACTATACGCCTGTCACATTGTACAACATCAGTAGATTTATCTTATCTGTGATGAGATCCAATCTTATCTGGCAAAGAAATCTATACGGATCTCATGGTCCTCATGTTGTGTACAAACCCTGAAGATGTGTAGATGTGTGTGGCTGATCCCCTGTGTCTCTCTTTGGAAAGACTAACAGAACAAATCTGACCTTTTTTGGCGGATATGGCCATTTGTGAGATTTACTTGAACAATCAAGAACCTAGTCTTGCCTTTTTTTTTCCCCTTTTTCTTTCTTTTTTTCTTTTATGCTTTCTTTCACTGGACTGTCTGGCGACTCTGGCTTCATGATCACTCCTTCATATTAACAGGATATTGTCAGTGTTTAAATGTTTGCTCTCCGTCTCAGCTGTATATTGATCTGGTTCTATAATAAAATAATTATGAAAAATGTAAGTAAATAAATTACATCCCTTCCTTTACAACATGGTATTAACAAAGTTCTTATTGTATTAAGTATCTAAAAAAAATTCTGATCAGATCATTCTTTAAGCTTAACATAAAAAGATTGTGAGCGCTGCTTTCTTCTTCTTCTTTCTTTTCTTCATCCCCAGGCAGTTAACATCTAACTGAAAGATGTTTTACTGCCACCTACTGAGTATTAACTGCATATGGATAGAGACAACAGGTTTAATTCATCCTCCATGTGTCCTACGTTAAAATATAAAGCACTCTGTTCCATCTCACAGTAGCTGCAGTGCATCTGTGCTTTATCTGTGTGTCTGAGAGTATTTCTCATTCGCTCGCTTTCATCATTTTTTTGTTTTTCTTCCCCTTGCACTCACTGAGACTAAAATCACTTTATACCTAGACTGAGTGTAGCGAGACCTTAAAACTAACTAAGAGCCGAATCACAACATATGATCACTTTTCCAGATTTTGTGCCCTCCGTCCATAAATAAAGATTAATCTACAGCTGTGTAGACTGACAGATTGTTGCATCATGCTGTAATGCACACACTCAATTTAAACAGGACAATTTAATAGTCTTGTTTACTCTACCAATGTTTCTCCTGTCCAGCCAAAGTCTCATCACAGTGTCACACTCCGAGCATCCTGTGGTTTAGTTTCGTCTGCTTCATTTATTTTTTTATTCAACAGCATACATAATGCAATGTAAGTTTTTAGTGATAATCTTTTGACTCCTCAGCCTATTCCTATCAGACTCACTATTATCTCATTCATTTGAACTTCTAAGCCAACTCTGCACCTCATATATCATGTTTGAGGTTTCTTGTCAAAGCGCCATCAAACTGCCAACACCTGCAAATAAAAACCTATCCACCTTACACCTGTGATTAAATCTCACTAATCATGATTAAAGATTATCAGACAAATGTGCACCATTATCCACCACGCAGACTGTCCATTAAACCATTACTGATGTTTAACATCTGCCCACCTGTTTCTGTTGCACCCACCTTCATCAATAGTTTCCACATCATATGCTTTTTCGGTATCAGTACACTGACGCCATTTCCTCATTCACATCAGCTTTTATTTCATACTTCTATTTCAACCTAATGGATTCATTGTTTCCCTTCCTGGCGCCATTTTAAGAAAGTGACTAATTGCTTCCTCTCCAGTCACTCCGTCACCTTAATCACCGCTTATTCACAGATATGGAGATGTATAGTGCAAATCAGACTGATGTTCTCACTCCGCATTACAGCACTGCTCTGTCACGCCTGCCTCCGGTCTTTGCTTCAGCCACCAGTTCCATTTCTATTCCTCTGCAAGGGACATGAAAGTGATAATATTCACAGCTTGCTTCCTTATCTACTCCTCCACTGCCATACATGGCCACTCATCCCTGCTTCTTATCTTTCCTGACTGTTGTGTACACCGTCATGAGCAATGCATATAATGTCTGGTTTCAGTTCATTCCTTTTAATTAGATGTTTAGAGTCCTGTGCGTTAGCCAATAAACATCTCACATTTCATTGAAGTATAATATTAACCAGCACAAGCGTAAGTGTCCCAGCTCCACCTACTCTTTGTATCCTTTCCTTTATCTGTTCCATGCCTGTATGAACTCCATTTACGATCCCTGTGAGTAGTTTTACTAATATTTAATTTTGCATTAATCACTTCCTCTCTGTGACTTTTATTTACAAAAAAGGGAAAAAACAGACATGGGGCATCCTGAGATACTCACTGCTGTTTTTTTAATCCTTGCTACCTCCAATTTTTACTACTTAACAGTCCTGCACATGCAAAGACTGACAATGAATTATTTAATAAGGATACTTGTTAATCAGAATATGCTTTAATTTCTCCAATAAAACCATTATCATAAAGTTAATATGAACATAAAAGAGTAACTGAAAACATACACATGATTCATATTATATATATATATATATATATATACCACTGTTGTATGTATCACTGTTATGCCTTGAGAGAATTTACTTGTTGATGATATTTCCAAGTTATGCTATGCAGTGATTATGCAATGAAATTGATTGAAATTGAATGAAAAGGCTTGTGTCTTCCACCAAATTAAAGAACACCTCAGTAAAGGAGAGAGTTGTAAACACTTAAACAAACTCCTCTGTCTTTGCTGTTTGATTCTATGAGGTTCTCCCTTAAGACCTGCTGGAGCATCAGTGATCCCATTTGCATATATAAAGTGGCAATAAAATCAAATTAAATGCTGAGATGTTTCTTCGGTAACACTCGCTGCTCCAGACTGCCCGTGTTCTTGTGTTTTGTATATATTTGTACTTTCCTTGCATTTTAGTCCTTACTAGTGCTAGTACCCGTCATTGATGTGTAAAGTGTTTGAAGAAATATATTAAATTATTATTATAGAAACATAAATGTTCATAACATCGCTTTTACTCAACGTTTTGATTTTAGCGCATAACACTGGGCTCACAGTACAGTACTGGTATTTTACACGCCCTCACCTCGGACTGCTCCGGATAAGTTTACTCTAACGACCCATCTCATATAGGTCCTTTACATTACTGTTTTTTATTCTAGTGCCACGGCTTCAGAAGTATAAGACTTCCATTAGGAAACTTCCATTAGGAAGAATAAACACATTTTTGTTGCAGATTTAACTTCAGGCAAAGACCAAAGGACTGGCAAAGTTTTATTAAATTCTGTCTATCCAGTTTTGTGCAATGCTGTGACAATATCTGCTGGACAGACAGACAGAAATTTTCTGAGACTGGTTCCGGTTTGTCTAATGTATGAAACAAAGATATAATTGAAAGAGTAAGTTCTGACCAAAGTACAGACAGAACCTTTTGTTTATTTATATAAATAATGAACATATTTATAAGAATATCTTCACCGGGACTTTTTTATTTTACTGCCTCATCATTTGCTGTTTGTTCGCTCTGTGTCTCTTTGTTGATGAGGTAACGCATGTAGATGGATCAAATCAATTTTGTGGTGTCTGAAAATGTTTTCTGCAACTTTTTGTATTGACAAGTTTGAGGTTGAGATTTGTGGTAAAATGAAAACTTGCCCTAAGAGACACCCTGGCGAGGTCCCTCTATGGCAGGTATTAAAGATGGCTGACTGATGCCAGGGTCAGGGGTTAATGCCCGGGTTAAACCCCGCCCCAAAGCCCTAAACCACACAAAGAGGGCTCACATCAGCGAGTGACTTCCGGTCAGGTCTACGAGTCAGATCATTTGAATCATCTAACAGACGAGTCGACTTTTTGACATCCACACGAATCACTGGCAGTGTTCAAGTGACAACGAATCACCTAGAAGAGTCGACTTAAAGAACCGACTCCTTAATGAAGCTCTGAGAGCTGTGCAGCGGATGTGCTGAGTCTGAAACTTTTCTTACGTGAGAAGTTTTAAGTATAAACTGGTCGCGTGTCAATAATTAATAAAACTAAAAAGGCTAACAACGCGTCCGTTTGTTTATGAACCTAAGTGCAGAAATGTTTACATTTTCCATGAGTCATTTTGTCAAAGTGTGTGTTAGTAAAAGTCTCACAGTTAATCCAGTGAACTTCCTATTAGTCTGACAGTGTGAACCATAATAACAACAACAATAGCAATAATAATAATAATAACAACAACAACAGCAGAGGGTGTGGACTTAGTGTTTACTGTACTCTAATGCTAGCTGGCTAACGGGCTAACCGCACCCCTCCCAGCCAACCGTCTCTCTCTCTCTCACACACACACAAACACACACACTGTACCTGCACCGCCCGGCTCAGGAAGGTCCCCGCGTCCGCCGCCAGTCTCTTCACTGTGAAGTCCATTATGTGTTTCTAAACCATACAACAACAGAGAGAGAGAGTGTGTGTGTGTGTGAGAGAGAGAGAGAGAGAGACAGACACTGGTAAAGCGGACACACACCACTTCAGCTGTCGCACAACACACATCACCACCGGCTGGGGGGAGCTCCTCCTCTTTTACTTTTCACACACACACAGTCACTGCACATAACAGACTGTGTTTTCAAACTACAAATACAGTACTCAGTGTTATTCTTTATTAATATCCTCAACACATCCCATACACACACACAACTTCATGTCTTTGGGTCATTCTACAAAAATGGTGGAAAGTGCAAAGTGTCACCAAAAATCATTTAAATGTCATTTCAATCTGAAATCCTTTATCTTACTTTTAATATTTAAATTGTAGATTTTTTTTTTTAAAAAGGTCGAGTTTAAAGTAATGTCCTGTCACTATGACCATACATCAAAGTAAGACTGTACACTTTTCATCTGAAGATATTTCGTTCATGAAATAAATCTGATTTACAATAACATCAATATCTTATAAAATAATCATAAAACAATAATTGATTATAATTAATAATATGTAATGAATATCAGTCACCCCAAACTATATAATTGGTGTTACTGTTACAGAAGAGTTTAATTTTTAAATACATTTGACATTTTGAAATTGTTCCTGCGTCAGAGAGCACTAGACGAAGCGCACTGAACAAATGCAAAAACTACTGTATGTCAGATGAATCTCTTCATTTGCCGTATTTTGCAACATTATATGAAGCTTTTACATCTGTCATCTGTGTTACTCATTTTATACTTATGACCGTCAAAAATTGGACATAAAAACTGATCATATCTAATAATGAATTGATTTAGATGTAATTGAGAACCATGTGGTCTTAATCACGAAAGCCATGCTGTAAATGGTCATGATTTTTCTCTAAATTGTCATTGGTGTTACCAGGAAAAATAATTTCTGTTACTTAATGTATTTGTGTTTAGAATCTCCAGGGTCCGAGTTTGAATCCCGCCTTGGGGTCTGTGTGTATGGAGTTCTCCCTCCATGCTCCAACTTACATGCTTGGTGAGTTTCCTTTGGCGACTCTGGTTTCCTCCTACAGTTCAAAGACTTCCAGATTAAGCTAATTCCCAAATTACCCATAGGGCATGAATTAGCATGTGAGTGTGTGTGTGAGTGACTGAGTGAGTAAGTGACTGAGTGAGTGACTGTGCGACTGAGTGAGTGAGTGAGTGAGTAACTGAGTGAGTGACTGAGTGAGTGAGTGACTAAGTGAGTGACTAAGTGAGTGAGTGAGTGACTGAGTGAGTGAGTGATTAAGTGAGTGGCTGAGTAAGTGAGTGACTGAGTGAGTGACTGAGTGAGTGAGTGACTGAATGAGTGAGTGACTGAGTAAGTGAGTGAGTGAGTGAGTGACTGAGTGACAAAGTGAGTGACTGAGTGACTGAGTGAGTGGCTGAGTGAGTGACTGAGTGAGTGAGTGAGTGGCTGAGTGAGTGACTGAGTGAGTGAGTGGCTGAGTGAGTGAGTGGCTGAGTGAGTGAGTGAGTGACTGAGTGAGTGAGTGAGTGAGTGAGTGGCTGAGTGAGTGAGTGAGTGACTGAGTGAGTGAGTGGCTAAGTGAGTGACTGAGTGAGTGAGTGACTGAGTAAGTGACTGAGTGAGTGACTGAGTGGCTGAGTGAAGGACTGAGTGAGTGAGTCAGTGACTAAGTGAGTGAGTGACTAAGTGAGTGAGTGAGTGAGTGAGTGAGTGACTAAGTAAATGGCTGAGTGAGTGAGTGAATAAGTGAGTGACTGAGTAAGTGACTGAGTGAGTGACTGAGTGGCTGAGTGAAGGACTGAGTGAGTGAGTGAGTGACTAAGTGAGTGAGTGACTGAGTGAGTGAGTGACTGAGTAAGTGACTGAGTGAGTGACTGAGTGGCTGAGTGAAGGACTGAGTGAGTGAGTCAGTGACTAAGTGAGTGAGTGACTAAGTGAGTGAGTGAGTGAGTGAGTGAGTGACTAAGTAAATGGCTGAGTGAGTGAGTGAATAAGTGAGTGACTGAGTAAGTGACTGAGTGAGTGACTGAGTGGCTGAGTGAAGGACTGAGTGAGTGAGTGAGTGACTAAGTGAGTGAGTGAGTGAGAGCCTACTGTGCTAAAATTATGACTTAAATAGATCCAAGCAAGTCTCTAAAAGTCCTCTCAAATATAAAATTTTCATAGTAAACTTGGACACTTTATATTTTGATGCCTATGTTTGTATGTATTACATGATTTCACAGCATGATAAAAAATTATGGAAATGCTTTAAGAAAAACAATCTTAATCCTAATTTCTTGTTGAGGATTTGTATGCGGAACTAATAATCGAGTGTTGGTGGTTCCCACACGGACCCGTTACTGTGGGACACAGCGCATCATCTGATGGTGGAACTGCAGACGTGTACATTCGGAGTGTTTATCTGACATAACTTTGGCTCCACAGTGAAATCTAAGTGTGTTAAAGTGACCAGGGTTTCACTACAGGAGTGATGGCGACCGTGGAGGAGCTGAAGCTACGAATCCGTGAATTAGAAAACGAGCTAATAAAGTGTAAACAGCAGAGAAGCCAGGAGGATGTTCCAAACCCGGGGAGTAGAGCAAAGATTGAGAAGATGAGCGCTGAGGTTGTGGACTCAAACCCGTACAGGTAAAGTGCAGTGTGGTTCAGGGTGAAGTGTTACCCCTGTCCCGTGTGGTTCTCACTGAGTGTTGTTTTCCCCGCAGCCGGCTCATGGCTCTGAAGCGCATGGGGATCGTGGAGGACTATGAGGTAATGTTTTAACCTGGATCTCTCTCTCTCTCTCTCTCTCTCTCTCTCTCTCTCTCTCTCTCTCTGTGTGTGAGAAAGAGAGAGTTTGTGCTGATCCCTGTGTGTTTGTGTGCAGGTAATCCGCTCGTTTGCTGTGGCCGTGGTGGGAGTGGGAGGTGTGGGCAGTGTGACCGCAGAGATGCTCACCAGGTGTGGCATTGGTAAGGTAAATATACTGCTGTACACACACTCACATGAACATCACACTGCCTCGGCAGAGGTCTGTCTTCATCCTGTGAATCTTCCATCACACTGGATTCAGGTGTGGTTTGAGACAGCTCTTTGACATGGCCCAGTGTCCTGCTGCACATCAGAACTCAGACAGGCTGTGGTATGAGGTGCTATCAAAAAGTTTCAAGATTCATGCGCCGCATTCATCCCTCAGACGCCTTAAAACCCGGCAGTAGAATTCACTATTGACGGTCTGGCCCCAGGGGACGAATTCTCAAAAAAGATGATAAGCATGCACCTGCTCGAGCTGCAGACCTCCCCTGCCTTTTTCAGTTGTGGAGATGATGGGCTCTCCCGCTGTCAAGATGATGATTTGTCTCAGGGTCAAACTTGGCAGTAAATCACACGTGAGGATGACCTGGACTGTTCCATTTGCCACACTGACATTGGCACCAATGCAATGCAAGAAGGTTTTCCTGATCGCTTCTCATCGTTCAGTGATGTTCTTCCGCTCTTGAATCATGCGTGACATTCAAAACACCTTAAATGACTCATTGCAGCATTGCTGTAAATTTTCCAAATGTGTCAAATGTTTCTGTGGCAGATTTGCCCAGTTCCATGCAGAATTGTATGTTTTTTCACTGTTCTAACTTGCTGTCCATAATGAAATAGCAGACATGGTAACGCCTGTGGCCTGTGCATAGCTCCAGGACGATGTTTTTTGGCACGCTGACTTATGAAGGCTGGTGCTCCCTGGGATTGTGTGTGCTGCCATCTGCTGGCGTGTTACAAAACTAGTCTCGAAACTTTTTGATACCACCTCGTACATAATGCTTGATGTTTTTTTTGGTGTTTTCTTGGTGTTTGCCAAGAAAACATTCCCGGCACCAATATACCACCAGCCTGAAGTCTTGACAGGATGTCGTGTATGAAGTCATGCAGTTGATACCAAATTCTGATTTTATCATTTGCATCTTGTCAGTTTTATCAGTCCTGGATACAGTAAAGAGTGGTAATATAAAGAGCCTTTCCTGGCCTTTCTCCCTCAACCTCTCACATCAACCGATCATTTTCTCCAAGATCCCTAGCACTCAGTGGATGTGCAACTCTGAGAGGAATGCTGTTGGCTGGATGGTTTTGGACTGTTACTCTACCCATGTCTTAATACCAGTGTGCTGATAGGGTTTGCACAGGAACAAACGGAGTATCATCACAGACTGCACATATATGGCCCTTATTTACATATAAGCCTTTTTTTTTCCTTTTCTCTCCAGTAGAATGTTGGTGTGCTTGATTTCACTGTGTATGCTTGTTTTTCCTCCTTCTGTAGTTGATGTTGTTTGACTACGACAAAGTGGAGCTCGCCAACATGAACCGTCTCTTCTTCCAGCCACATCAGGCAGGGCTCAGCAAAGTGGAGGCAGCAGAGCACACACTGAGGTGAACGACATACACAAACCTGTTTAAGGCCATGCGTTTGAATCGTTTTCACCAGACACTCACTTTACTTTAAGGAAGTGACAAGAGCTGAACACTTCCACATGACATACAATAATCAGACAGAAATGCAAAAGAAAGAAAGAAATCATGTGACTCATGCTCACTTCTCATCGACCTGCAGGAATATCAATCCAGATGTTATATTTGAGACGCACAATTACAACATAACTACAATGGACAACTTTACACATTTCATGGACCGCATCAGGTGAGTGTGTCGTGATTCACTGGTCATAATGGCAAATACATTTTTAGTTTAGATTGATTAGATTTTAGTTTACATTTTAATATATTGCTCACATCTGCTTGTGAATATTTGTGTTTCAGTAATGGTGGCATTGAAGAGGGAAAGCCTGTGGATTTGGTGTTAAGTTGTGTGGATAACTTTGAGGCTCGAATGGCCATTAACACAGTGGGTTCTCAATTTATTTTTTAAACTGTTTCTTAGATTAGATTTTTCTGTTTAAAATAAGTAATACATTAGTAGTTAAGTTTTAGAGACAAAGAGTTATAAGTGGTTCTTAAGTGCTGTTTGTAAATGAAGTCTGAAGCATATGCAGTGTATTCGGAGAAATAATATTTCTTCTTATTTGTTAGTTGCAGTAGACACAGGGCTCCAAAACTAAAGGAGGAAATCTTTCACACAGGAAATGTCTTCTCTGATCAAAGCTGTTAGGTTTTTGTGCTAAATCTTGCACAATGTAATCTTCAATTACACAGAATCTGGGTGTGGCTCTTTGTGTTTGCTCACTGTCTAGGCTTGCAATGAGTTGGGTCAGACGTGGATGGAGTCTGGAGTGAGTGAGAACGCCGTGTCTGGACACATACAGCTCATCATTCCTGGAGAAACGGCGTGCTTTGCTGTAGGTACAACAGCTGAGGAATTGAGTGCGATGTGGTATTTTACAGGAAATGTGAAATGTACAAAGTTTTATCTTCCTATAGTATTCAATAAATGTTTGTTTTTAACAGTGACTTGTAGTAATTTATTTGTTTTTAAAGAGAAGCATGTTAACAGTGTTTAATGTTGAAATTTTAAGCACCTGCTTTGCCCTGGAGAGCTTGACATGGTTAATACAGAGTTGCTTGTGCTTGGCAGTGTGCTCCTCCGCTGGTAGTGGCGGCGAACATCGATGAGAAGACTCTAAAGAGAGACGGAGTGTGTGCCGCCAGTCTACCCACGACCATGGGTGTCGTTGCTGGGATCCTGGTCCAGAATGTCCTAAAGTAAGAGGCAGTCCACGCTCTGTGTGTGTGTGTGAGTACAGGTTACCAGGAAGGGCCAGGATAACTACAATGCTGTGATCCAGTGTCTTGGGAAAAACAACGCTCTGTACAACCTGGTGCTTGTCTGACGTGCTGCCCGTTAGACAAAAAAAATGCAGCCTGACCTGAGCTTGCCTCAGTGTAGTGGTCGTCATGGTTTACCATCGACCAAAATAGATCATGCAACACCTTTTTTCATAATACTATTCATAATACTCAATACATAATAATCTCCTGATACATGCATATAATATGTATACATGTTTATATTTTAATCAGATAAAAAGAAAAACTATTTCATGCTCTTTTATGTAGTGTCTAACCTTTTTTTTTATTCAAATCTTTTAGTGATTTTATTTGACATTCAACTTGGTCATTTAGATTTCACATAAAAAGACATAAACCTGAAAAACTGTTTTATTCTAAAATGCTATAAAAGTAAAGTCACTCATCCCCACAAGAAACAAACGACAGTCATTGCGGAGCTCCTCGCTCCTCAGGTCATGGGTCAGACTGCTAACAAAACATTTGTATACCTCCACACTTGTATATGCTTCCATGTGGAGGACATTTATATAACCGTTTATATAAATTCCCTCAGTAGCAAACGGCTCTTTGATTATAGTTGAAAAGTCATTTTTCTGCATAACAAGTTAAAGATCTCTGAAACCATCCTGAACAAGGTTATACCTTTCTGTCGTAACATCCTCTAAACTAGGGAATATAGGCTTTGTTTCATCTTTTCATTCTGCTTTTCACTTCATCTGATATTCTCGGGTTCTAACAGTAACGTGCAAACGCTATTGTGTTCTTCCAACACTGTGGCATCAGTATCATGCATGTGTGTGAAGCATTAGTCCACAATTTATATGGAAATAAAGTATACAATAAAACATAAGGGTAAATGTATTTAGAATAAAATTCTAAATGTTACATTTTACATTACAAGTACAAATTAATTCAAGATGTCTAAAATTACATATTGACTGGTACAGTTTTGCTTTTACTTACTTTAGTGAATCTTATGGCGTTCCAAATAAAGATATTCACAATTTAATTAGGATCCTGAATTCATGTTTACCAATAAAATAAAATCATTCATGGTTCAAGACTTTGTCACTTTGGCCTGACAGAAGGTTGTTATTGTTTATATACAATACAAAAAGAACACACATTATTACATACTTTATTTTGCTCCATCATAAAGCTGCAGCCGAAGAGTGTGATGCCTCCTGATCGCACTAGCTGTGGATCTTCTAAAGAAGAATCCTGTCTTGAGTTATGAAACTTTATGAACGCTGTGTTGTAGGTATCTGCTCGGGTTTGGAACAGTGAGCTTTTACCTGGGTTATAACGCCATGCAGGACTTTTTCCCGACTATGGCCATGAAGGCCAACCCACAGTGTGATGACAGTCACTGCAGGAGGCAACAGGCGGAATACATAGTGAGCATCTCTTCTGTTTTACTCCATCACTGTCAGCAACATTACATCATCCTCACACAGTTACAGAGAAAAACACTCATCAGAGCACATTTAATCCCTCACACACACACACACACACACACACACACAATCACTGCTTTTGAGTGAAGTTCTTTGAACCTAATTCAAGTTCCAATTATATTCTTTAAACAGAAAAAAGTAGCAGAGCATCCCAAACAGGAAGTAGTGGAGGAGGAAGAGGAAGTAGTGCATGAAGAAAATGAGTGGGGTAAGTAAAGCACTCACATACAATGTGGTGTATTCTAGGTTTATTATAACCCTTTTGACTTGTTTATTTATTATACAGTCAGGTTATTTAAAGATATTTGGACAATGATGACAAATTTAGAATTTAATCTTAAGCTTAATTCTGGGGGTTAAATTTGATATTTGCCCTATCAGTTCAGAAATAATAACCAATTATGACGGGCTCAAAAGAAATTTGGACAACTTTGGATATTTGATGGGTGGTTATGTCCCATTTCCTCATTATGTTATGACAAATTATGCAGATTAAAGGTCTGAAATTGATTCAATATGTCCAAAGAGGTGCCGATGAAGGAGGACATCATTAGTTTTTAAAAAAAAAAAATCAAGAGGAATCAAGGAAGCGTTTTACAGCCTTCTAGTCCTTTGGTGTTCTAGCTGTCAGTTTGTGGAGGTAATCTGAGGAAACCTTCCCCTGTGCTACTTGAAGCAGCGCACACAAGTTGGATTGGCTGGAGCACTTTTGATGAACCATAGTGTCACGCTGCTCCCACTGGATGCAGTGAGAGAGGACATGAAGTTAGTTGGTGTGAGAGAAGAGGATGCAGAGGATAGGGTTAGATGGAGGCAGATGATTCGCTGTGGCGACCCCTGAAAGGGAACAGCCGAAAGACAAAGAAGAAGTGTCAGGCTGCTCCCACAACAGCTCAACAGGTTTCAGTGCTAGGGACTGTGCAGGCAAAAACAAAAATTAAATAATAAAATAAAAATAAAAATTAGTACCACCAGGCTGCTTTATTTCTAAATAGTTTTTGCATAGACTTGAGCTAAACTTGTCCTATTGTAGGAGGAAACAGGCATCCATCAAGCCCCATCCACAGGATATGATGTTGCAAAATGACACTTGTTTTTCTGTCCTGCTAGTGCCAGCTTGTGCTGTTCCTTGAAGGGAGTGAGAAAAGAACTTGAGCTTCTTTACTCAGCACAACAGTTCTTAGCTTTGCTAACATAAGTGCCCAATGGTGTTCTAATGAGCACTTTTAACATGTACAATGCCTTGCAAAAGTATTTATACCCCCTAAACCCCATAGTAAAAGTACCTCATATATAAGGCTATAGGAAGTCCCGTTTTGCGATAAGCCACGTGGAACTGCAAACGGGACTTCTTATGGCCTTTTTTCAACAATGTTTTTTTTTTTTTTTTGCCACTCTTTCATAAAAGCAAATTTGTGGAGTGCACGAACAACAGTTGTCTTGTAGACAGATTCTGCCACCTGAGCTGTGGATCTCTGCAGCTCCTCCAGAGTTACCCTGGGCCTCTTGGCTGCTTCTCTGATTGATGCTCTCCTTGCCCAGCCTGTCAGTTAAGGTGGACGGCCATGTCTTGGTTTATTTACAGTTGTGCCATAAACTTTACATTTTTAAATGATGGATTGAACAGTGCTCCGTGAGATGTTTAAAGCTTGGGATATTTTTTATAACCTTATCCTTCTTTAAAATTCTCCACAACTTTATCCCTTTAAGCACAAAATCAACTGGACAGACATTTTTCTGAGACTAGTTTCGGTTCTCCAATGCATGAAATGTAACAATACCATTGAAAGAGCGAGTTCTGACCAATGTACAGACAAAACCTTCTTTTATTCATATAGATTTACCACTTAAACGTTCCCACTGTAGGTTTTTGTTAATATTTCTTAAATCCTTAAAAGTGTGCTTTGCTTTTAAAATCAAAGCCATCTGGGTGACCTCAAACTGATGACAAACAACGACTTGACTTGACTTTTTCCTCTGAAATGTAAATAGTTTTTACAATATTTCAGTTGATTGGGCCCAAACTGAATGTGATACCTTTCTACCATCAGGATCATTTCAACTGTAAGATTACCAAAAATAAATTACCAAAAATACTCATTACATGATTATTTAATTTGGTGTAGTTAAAATGACCACAAAATACAGGAGAAGATAGGATCCCATGTGCCGTTTGTTGTGTATAACCGTGTTCCACCTGTGCTCTGATAAGGTATAGAGCTGGTGTCTGAGATTACAGCAGCCGAGCTCCAGGAAGCATCAGGTCCTAAACCAGATTTACCTGAGGGCATAACTGTAGCCTACACCATCCCCAACAAGGTATGCTCAACCTACACATCCCACCCACTATCCTGTACCATCATCACCTGGTGCTTTACCTGTTAGATAAACAATAGATGGCTTTTGTTTGATGTTTCTTTCTGTTTAGTGTATTTTAGGATTGTATTTGCTGTTCACAATGTTGTTTGCTGAAACAAGCAGATTTCTTTATAGGGTTTCTTTATTACTCTATCACATGCCCTGCCTACCTTGTTACCCCCACCCTGAATACCCTATTCCCCCAGCAATGCCCTGCCCTCCTTAACCCCCTCCTGTTCCCTACAAGCCTTCCACTAAAGTTGTTAACATTATTGCCTAGAATTTTGTCTTTCCTCAGGATGAAGTCAATTCAGAAGACACAGTGGAGGAGACGGACCAGAGTCTAGAGGAGTTGATGGCTCAAATGAGGAAGCTGTAAAAGCAGATAGTCTCCTTTTTTTTTTTTCTTTAAACACAAGCTCCTCTCACTGTGCTTTCAAGAGCTACAATACATGGCATTATACACAGTCTCATTCTTGCCAGGTTAGAAAACGTCTCTTTACTGACAAAGACATTACAGCTGCAGTTAATGATTCACACTGACCAAGATTTGTGTGTTCATTTAGATTTTCCAGTGTCTCGCTAGAAAGTTAACTGGAGATGTAAAGGCTGTAAATGAAATCTGTATTGACAAGATATTTCATTACTGTTTGCCCTCTTTAATCATATTGCTCAACAGTTACTTTGTTCAATTTAACAAAAAAAGGAAATCACAGACAAGTGAAGTCGAATCTTTCAACACCCCAGTTGAATCTTTTAATTCTGTCACTTCACTCATAGATCTTTGTGCTCTTAGATGTTCTTGTTCAATAAAGTATTTATTGCTGTTCAAGGTAACATCATACACAGTCATATGCTTTGTCATACTTATACATATAATCATAATTATTTGTACAAACACATTAATAGATTTGAACTCATAGTTGCATTATTTAGTGTCTGCCTCCAGAATGCAATTCTGGTATTTTCACTTTAAAATAGTACATCATTGGGAATGCTCAAGTTTTATTTCATTGAAACAAAATTTGCACGCTAAATCTGAAGTAAATGAGGTAAATGCACGGACATAAAATTTTAGTAACTTAAAATTAATACATAAATACTGATTTTAGGCCTCCGAGTGGCGCAGTGGTAAAGCGCTCGCCTTATCATCCGGAGATCGCTGGTTCGAACCCTGGGTGATGCCGTTTTCCTCTCACAGCCGGAGGTCTAGAGAGAGCTGATTGGCAGAGCTCTCTCAGGGGGGAGGGATGAGAGGTACTTGTGCTCCCACATTAATCACGGCTCTACAGCCAATCAGGGGCGTCTGTGAGCTCGCGCACGCGGAAGGAGCGGCTAGCGCTGTCCTCCGAGTGTGTTACTCCGCCCCTAATGGTGCGTGAGCAAGCAGTTTGAAAAGATGCGGTCGGCTAACATCACGCGGTTCGGGGGAAACACGGGATAGTCTTCTCCCTCCTGGCTGAGTGGTAGTAGTAGCCTTAATGTGGGAGCCCCCTAGTGACGGGGAGGAATTGGCTACGACTAATATTGGGGAGAAAATTGGAAAAAAAAACAGGAATATAAAAAAAATAAAATTAAAAAATAAATACTGATTTTAAACCTTATGAGACTGACTTGACTGTATGCTGGTTGTATTAAAATACAGAATACTGTGACACTTAATTTGGTGTGTACGATTATGGGGTGCGAGGTGGACAGTTCTGGAGGATAGTTTCTGTATAACTATCTCTAACTAAATTCTGGAAGACAAAGGAGCTCATGATGGAATTCCCTTCCAGCTCATCGAGGTAGATAACTTGTACAAGTACCTGGATTGTTTTGACAAGTTGGCATTTGGAGAGAATGTGAAGCCTGAGGTCTAAATATATCATCTGCGGATAAATATGTATTCATAACTATTACACTTTATAGAGCTGCAACACAATATACTGAACTTATTGCACCTTAGTGTACCTATAGATCTATGAGATTCATATTGTATTTTATATACTATTTATATTACACAGCCTGGCAAAAAAAGGTTTCGGACGCTTAAGTTTTCATTCAGACTAATCAGGCCATTAATGTGCGAAAATGATTCTTCATGCTCTCAGAATCACAGTTTCACAATCTGAGTCCTGGAAGACGCTCGTGCCATTAGGAAAGAAAAACTACAAATGTGATAACCTGGACTTTATTTTCTTGCCACATAACATTGCAACTGAAGCAACTCCAGATCATAACACTGCTTCCAGAGACTTGCGCAGTGCTATGCATGATGGGTGAAACACTTCCCTTGCTTCCCTTTTTACCCAGACACACCCATCACTCTGGAATAGGGTCAATCTGAACTCATCACATGACCTTTTTCCATTGATCCAAAACTCCATTGCCATGGCAAATAATTTTTTTTTTCCTGATTAGTCTTGCTAACAAGTGGTCTTCTTATAGACACAGCTGTTTAGTCTTGTTCGGGTCACATTGTGTGTGGGGAATTTATCTTATTTTTACTAGTAAACATAGCTCTGATTTTTCCTGTGGATTTTTTACAATGGTTTTACAATTTCAAGCATTTAACTCATCTCTGATTATGGTCAGTCATGATTCACATTTCTTCCATGAAGTTACTGGTTCAACAACATACTTCCAGGTTATAATGATGTACAAAAATTACAATAAAAGGTCTTAACCCAATTTCAGTAACTTAAAATCTCTTTAATGGCGGCACGGTGGTGTATTGGTTAGCACTGTCGCCTTCCACCTTCAGGGTCCAGGTTCAATTCCCGTCTCTGTGTGCACAGAGTTTGCATGTCCCCCCGATGCCTGGTGGGTTTCCTCCGGGTACTACAGTTTCCTCCCACAGTTTAAAGACATGTAGATTAGGCTAATTGGCGTTCCCAAATTGCCCGTAGTGCGTGTTCGTATGTGTGTGTGTGCACTGCGATGGATTGGCACCCTGTCTGGGGTGAACCCCGCTTCGTGCCCTAAGCGTCCTGGGATAGGCTCCAGGTCCCCGTGACCCCGAATACAGAATAAAGTGGTATAGAAGGGAAGTGAAAATCTCTTTAGTAGTTTGTTTGATGCAGGTCAATAATTTGACTTTTTTTGGCCGGGCAACATGGAATTATTACACTATATAAAACTGCAACACAATATAATGTACCTATTGTACCCAAGTATGGTGATGTACAGTTGTGTTCAAAATAATAGCAGTCCAACATCTTTAACCAGATCAATAATTGTTTTTGGGAGAAATTATATTTCTTCATGGTAAATATTTTACTTGTAGGTGTAGTAGATTAATAGAAAACCAACAGACCCAACAGTCATGATTGGATGCACCCGATTCTGTGTAATTTAATCTTTAATTGAAATGGGGCGTGTTCAAAATAATATCAGTGTAGAGGTTAATTAAAGAGGTAAATTATTCTGTGAAAAACAGGTGTTAAACAAGTTCCTCTTATTTAAGGATAAATGCAAAACAGGTTGTCCTGTGCATTTCTCTCTGAAAATCAGAGTAAAACGGGTCGTTTCAGACATTGTTCAGAACAACAGCGTACTTTGATTTAAAAGTTGATTAGAGATGGGGAAAAAAAAAACATACAAAGAAGCGCAGAAAATGATAGGCTGCTCTGCTAAAATGCTATCAAATGTTTTAAAATGGAGATCAAAACCAGAGAGATGTGGAAGAAAACGGAAAACCACCATTCAAATGGATCGAAGAATAACAAAATTGGCAAAGAGTTAGCCAATGATCAGTTCCAGCATGGTCAAGGAAACACCTAAAGTTACCTGTTAGTACTGTTACTATTAGAAGACATCTATGTGAAGCCAAGCTAATAGCAAGAAGCCCCCACAAGGTCCCATTGTTAAAAAAAAGGCATGTGCTAAAGAGGCTACATTTCGCTAAAGAACACATTGACTGGCCTAAAGAGAAATGGTGCAATATTCTGTGGACTGATGAAAGCAAGATTGTCCTTTTTGGGTCTAGAGGACGCAGACAGTTTGTCAGACGACTCACAAACACTGAATTCAAGCCACAGTACACTAAGAAGACAATGAAGCATGGAGGCACAATCATCATGATATGGGGATACTTCTCGTACTATGGTGTTGGGCCTATTTATCACATTTCAGGTATCATGGATCGATTTGAGTACATCAGAATACTTCAAGAGGTCATGCCCTTAAAATGGGTGTTTTAACAAGACAACGACCCCAAACACACCAGTAAGCGAGCAGCATCTTGGTTCCAGACCAACAAGATTGACGTTATGAAGTGGCCAGCCCAATCCCCAGACCCTAATCCAATAGAAAACTTGTGGCCTGACATTAAAAAAGCTGTTTCTAAGGCAAAACCAAGAAATGCAGAGGAATTGCGGTAGTACAATTGTCACAGATGTGAAGCAGTTCTCAGAAACCATAGTTATACAACTAAATATTAATTCAGAGATGCACAAGAAAGATTAAACTTCGAGCATTTTTGTTTAAACGGTAAATTCATCACTTTGTAAAGATGAATGATGACACTGCTATTTTTTTGAACAGACTAATATTTGTTTTTCTTCACTTACATTAAAATAATAATACATTTAGCACATTTTTCTTCATGTTGTGATTCAGAATAGAACGTGCAGGGTGTATATAGTATACAGTATTACTGTATATAGGATTACTGTTCATAATACTACTGTTATACATGTTAATAGGTCCTAATCTTATATGATAATGTCTGAATGTGTAAGATCCAATAGAGGGTGAAGATTTATTTAGTCATTTGTGAGGGAGTTTTGATTAAAGTATTTGGTTTAATATTGTAATTTCTATCAAATTTATTAATAAATGTAACAAAAACATACGTATAGTGTCATTAGTGTAAATACTTATTAAAAAACAAAACAAATATTACAAAAATTATTAATAAAAGAAGATTTTACAATTTCTTCTTTTAACAGCAGAAATGTTGATGTTCCTGTAACGGTTCCTCTGTGTATACTGTATAGTTGTAACTTAACATGATCTCATATTTGCCCTATAAAGAAAAATACATGTATGCGCCATCATTTTAACAGCAGATTTTGATATGACAATTGAAACACACAATAGTCACTAAAATCAATGTTTTCTAAAATCTGTCACTGGAGATAGCGTGAGGAAACACAAAGGCATGACATTCTGGGATTTTGCATTATTAAATAAAGAACATAAAAATTCAGTAATTCTAAAAACTTCAACAAAAGCCCAATCGGGCAAGGAATGGCAGTTGGGAATGACAAAGTTTAAGATGTTTGATCATGTTTGTTAAATAACAACAAATCATCCTTCAGTTAAGATGTTAACAAAGACATGCTAATTTTGGGACTTTTTGGAAATCTTGTGGAAATTTAGGTATAAATTCCAGGCTTTCCAGGCAGGTTGATTCTCCGTTATTATACGGACTGAGTTAAACGTTAAACATTTACAGTCACTGCCATGTTTTAAACACATGCATCCAACACTTTTCAGCAGCAGCTTTGTACACTTATGGCTCTTTTACATTAAACTGGTGACATCTTAAGTTGTGCAACTTTTAAAGATCTATGAAATGTTCCTACATTGGAGTTTTGTTCGAGCAAATTATTTGTTCTTGACACTTTTATTCACTTCCTAATGTTTTTTATATGTAGCACTGAGCTAAACGCTGCAGTGCTGTACTCTAAACACTGTAATGCTTTTGTAAAATATCAATTTAAAATGAACACTTTTAAATAGCATTTTTTACAGCACTGACAAACAATACCTGACAAGAAACAAAATTTGCCATTTCATTCAGGCATTATTTCCCAAAAGGGAATTTCTTATTGCTTAGACCAGAACTTTGCTTTGGTTTATCACACAAGTCCATATTGTATTTTATCAGGAGGGATGGAGGTGTGAGAAATGGCCAACGGTCACCTGGGTGTGTGAGGTAGGAGGGCGGGGCTTCGCAAGCTGAACGTGTCACCATTGGACGAGTGAGGAGATGGTGCTTTCTCACACGCCAAAGACGTTTCAGCCTCCTTAATCTCCATGGCCCGTTTGTACAGCTCCGCAGCTTTCTCAAAATCCCCTTCTTCGTAACTTTGGAAGACATTGAGAGATCCAGACACTCATTATTTATAAATATAGGCTTAATTACGTAATTAGTCCTGTCTGTTCGCTGTCTTCCAAATGATGTGAATGCATGCAAATAATATGAGAGGCCATTTTCACTAAGATGTTCATTGCTAAGTAGTAACGGGAACATAAAGCTTTTACAGCACATTAACTTTCCTGTGAAGAAGTTTAATTGTTCTGTGTTGTAAGATAAGAGAAAACAAACCTGAGAACTGCCAGATTTTTTAGGGTCTCTCCTACTCGAGGGTGCAACCGCCCAAGGCTGTCCTCATACACTTTGAGAGCCCGCTCATACAATGGCAAGGCCTCATTGTGCATCTTCTGCAATACACACACACACACACACATAGGCCAAACAGTGTTAGATTTGCATATCAAATCTTGATTCCTTGCTAAACGATGCCAGCAGCATAAGCATTAATACCTTTCAGTTATTACAATATGTTCAGTTATGTTGGGTGAAACAAAAATGATCAGCACTCCGGTTATATTAAAACTTCTGTCTGCGCTTTCCATTGAAGGCTACTGTCTCCCCAGTCACTGCTGTGCAGGTGTGAACATGTTACATCAGTTCATTTGTAACCACAGTGTGGGCTGCTTGTGATTTGCACAAAAAAAAAGAGCAAAGTGAGCAAGTTATATTTGTGGTCTGGAGGTGTAACTGGTGCTGAAACAATTCACAAAAGAGCATAAACAGAAGTGTTTGAATATCTGCAAATTCTGCAAGGTAAATTATGTTTTTTTTTTTAAAGATCATCATAACAGGCCTCCAAGTGGCGCAGTGGTAAAGTGCTCGCTCTATCACCTGGAGATCGCTGGTACGGTTCCTGGGTGATGCTGTAACCTCTTGCAGCCGGTGGTCTAGAGAGAGCTGATTGGCCAAGCTCTCTCAGAGGGAAGGGATGAGAGGTACTTAGTGCTCCCACATTAATCACGGCTCAATCAGGGGCGTCTGTGAGCTCGCGCACGCCGAAGGAGCGGATAGCGCTGTCCTCTGACTGTGTTACTCCGCCCCCAACGTTGCGCGAGTAAACATTTCGAAAAGATGCGGTGGGCTGGCGACACGTGGTTTGGAAGATAGTCTTCAGCCGTCCCGACTGAGTGGTAATGGTAGCCTTAATGTGGGAGCCCCTTAGTGACGGGGAGGAATTGGACATGACTAAATTAGGGAGAAAAATCTGGGAAAATCCCCCAGCCTAAAATGTGGTTTAAATAAGGGAATACAAAAGCTTGTTGACAGATAGGTAAAGGGTATTAAAAAACAAGGAGATTATGTCTAAGAATGATGTAGTTATCTTTTCTAAAAGTTAATTAAAGTCAATTCTACAACTAGAGTGCAGATAATTTATAAATCACCCTCATACTGTATATTTGGCAAAAATGCACTGCCAGCCAAAAAAGTCACACACGCTAAAATTTGAGTGAAAAACTTAAGCTTCTACAGCCTTGTGCACTGGACACTCTGTGTTTATAAAAACAGGTTTTTACAACTACGTGATACATCTTCAACACAGTGTTGTAAGAAATGAGAAGCTGGTTGCTGCCAGATGAAACACATTAATAATTATAATATTTATTAAATTAAAGGCTCTTAAGTGTTTGTTTATTTAATATTTAAATGTTGACTGTTTTTTGGCCAGAGTGTGTACAGCCTTACCAGCTGACAGTAGATCACACCAAGGTTTACAAGAGCTGTAGCCACACTCGGGTGTTTGGGCCCAAAGCTTTTCTCTCGAATCTCAAGAGCCAACTCGTAGAGAGGCACCGCCTTCTCCATCTTCCCCTAAACACACACAAACAGACACACCAACAAACATACTTAAAATTTTGGACTACGTTACTTTTCTAGGTACAGTATGAACAATTAACACAGACAGGGATGTGTTTACCATTTGGGGGGCCCCAAGCAAAGCTAGGACCTGGGCCCCCAATGCCCCAACATTGCCTAAGATGTTTTTTTAATTTGCAAAACAGTAATATTGAGTACAGTAAAATCTGAAGTTACGAGTAACGCGGTTTGCGAGTGTTCCGCAAGACGAGCAAAGATTTTTAGTAAATTTTTACTTGGACTTGGAAAACAAGCATTGTCTTGGTTTACAAGCACATAATATCATGTATCACGCATGCGCTTTTTGATTTGACGCCAAGTGTCACGCGATCACAACTAAGTCAGCGGTTTTTCTCTCTCTTGCGCTGCGGGTAATCATCTCCCCTGCTGGCTCTTAGCGCTCGTTTCTTACTGGTATAATCAACATCCGTGTGTGTGTGTGTGTGTTTTTCTTTTTTTTGCGCTGCAGACACACACACACACACACAAACACTCTCTCTCTCGTCTTTAGTGTGTGTGTTATGTGTATTCGCGCGCTTAGTTTGAGTGTGTGTTTGTGTGTGTGTTTGTGTGTGTGTGTGTGTGTGTGTGTGTGTGTGTGTGTGTGTGTGTGAAGCATAGAGGGGGTGCTCCACTCACACCCAACTGGCATGGTGTCAAATTACGCGCGCGCACACACACAACACACACACTCCGCAGCGCAAAAGAGAGAAAAACACACACAGCACATAAATGCGCATAAATGGAAACACAATCTGTCTGGATTTATTTTTTCCTTTTTTTTAAAGCTAAAGTGCAGGTTAATTTGTTTTATTTTTACTTTATATTTTGTGTTATATTTTTATTGTATTTTGGGCTGTGGAACATATAATAAAATTTTTTTATACTTTATTATGGGACAATTTGCTTTGATTTTTTGTTTTGGGATACGAGCCCGCTTCCTGAACGAATTATGCTCGTAATACAAGGTTCAACTGTATATAGAATTAAGTGAGACAAATATAAACCTGATATATGAACTGCATAACACATAAACTTGTTACAGTCAGGTATAAGATAAATTTTTTATTATAAATGAATAGTGTCCACTGTCTAATTTCTTACAGCTAAAAGGATTCTGTATCATTTTGAATAATGGTCTTTTCTTGTTTTTACTTTAAGCAAGAATCACTTTTTGTCTGTTGTCTTGTATATTCATTATTATCATCCTCTTCAGATGTTTCATTTAGACATTTATTCGGAAATAAATGTTGTAAGCTTTGGCAAACTTTCAGTATTTGATTTCTTTTCTTTAGTTTTCTTTCGTTTTTGAGCACTGTTTGGATAAGTGTGTTTCATGGTTGATTATTTCTGTATAGTGTCTGATCCATCAAATGAGTTAACCGCTTGTGGCCAGTAGGGGGCCCCCCAAGCCTATGGGGCCCCACGAAAATGTGTGCTGGGTAAACACGCTACTGATCACAGAAGAATAAATAAACTGTAGGTAGGACACGAAAGAAACCTGCAAAATTTGTATAGGATCTGCCTTCATATTAACAGTCACGAGATGCTAGTTTTCAGTCATTTCTTTCTAATATTTGTCAGCTAATCTTAACACAGTGTTGAGTAAAACAGCGTGCTGCAGCATGTGTATGTGTCTCACCCTGCGCTTGTAAAGCATGGCAAGATGCTTGAGGGTATAGGCGAGAGACGGGTGGTCTGGAGCGAGGGCTTGTTTGCGGATTTCCAGTGCTTTCTCGTACAGCTGCTCAGCGCTCTCGTAATCCTTCCTCTCACAGTGCAGGGCAGCCAGGTTATTCAGAGACTGAGCACAGTCCGGGTGATCAGCACCCAAGACACGCTGCCGCATCTCCAAGGAACGCATCAAGAACACCTTCGCTGTACTTTAACACAATGTGACACATCCATATTACAATTCAACAACTATTAACACACCAATGATTTACTATAAAGCAAACGATCAGGATCATGGATTTATCCACATGCGTTTAAAAAACAGGTATAAAACTTTAACAAACTCTAGTTTTTTTTTTTATTATATTGTTAAAAAAAGTCAATCTTCACTGAAATAAGTTTTTACATATGATTGTGGTAGTGATAAGCATAGAGTAAAAAACAACAGGGATTGCTGTTATGGAAAAATGACCAATAACAGGGTAGGTGTGCTCCAAAATATAGTGATTACTGCAACAATTACTTAAGCAGTATCGCATGAGACGGAGTGCTGTTGTACTGAATTTCAGCACAGCTGTAATGCAGAAAATATCAGATAAAACTGCTTTTTATTATCAACATATTATGATTTGTTAGTTTATTTAATAAGTTATTTGCATCTGCCAACACAAACCTGATACACACACGTGCAAACACTGATCAACAACCATCTAACAATTGTTTAATCTGTAACTGCTCTTTTGCACAATATTTATTACTTTTTATTTGCATCGCTGCTACTTACAAGAAATGTTTATTGGTTACTGTTTCTCCTCCCATTACCTAAACTCATTACCTCATCATCAAAAAGTACTGAAATGTGTCACGTTGTCGTGTTGTCATCTTGTTGCTCGTTTGCACATGTGATTTGCATGTGATCTTTATGTTGTGTCTTTTGTATAGGACTTAGATAGTTTTCTGTTGATTTAAAAATGTCAAAATTTATTATCTCAGCTAGTCAGCTAATTAGGTTCCTTAGCTAGTTAGTTTTGTTAATTTATGTTGTTTATTTATGCTGTATGTAGTACCTTGGTCCTGGTAGAACGATGTTTTGTTGTATATGGTTAAAATGACAATAACAGCCTACATGACTTGCTTGACTTGACTTGACTTGACATACCCTTTGGCAACTGGCAAACTAACTAAGCGCAACTGGTGGAGCCGCCAACTAATAGTTAGGGAAATTAATGAATATTAGAACACCTGTGAAGGAAAGTGACACAGATGTTTACCCAGTGCTGTTATACTCTATATCAGGACATATGGAATGCCTTTTGTCCATTTAAATTACTGGAACTAACTGTTGTATAATTTACAACAAGGACACATTCAGAACATTTTTTAATACCTAAACAATTGAACTGTACTAAATCACAGTCCACTGTCAGACATTAATAGTCAATCCTAAACACTGGATTAACAGCATGTCAATGAAGTTAAACATCTAATTTAATTTAATAAGAAACACCAATGCTTTATAACATAAAATCAATAGGATTTTAGCAATTAATAGGTTTGTTTCCATAGAAACTAATATCTAATAATCAGAATTATAGCCCAAGTAGAAAAAGTTGCATCATGTAAACAACCAGAACAGTCTGAACTCAAATCAGAACTAACTTGCATTTCACACGTAGTAAAGCTTCTAACTTGTCATAGATGAAACTGCATTTGTAAACACACATTTTATCAGACCAGTGTCTGTGTAAACAGTTAAGATGGAAAGAATGATTTTATTTGGATTATAGAAATATTGTCTGTGTAACACAGCTAGTGTGAAACAGATTATTTTAATATTTTACATGATAATTTCTTAATCAGCGCTCCCTTTCACATGGAGATATTGCTATAAAGCTGCTAAGAAAACCCCTCCAACATCACCTTCGTGTCTTTGGGAATTTACCCAGTGTAAAGCACCCTTAGTCAGTCTTTAAGAAGCATTTTGACGTGTTGGCTAAGAAAAGGTGTGATATAGGACACGACAGCCTCAATGCCTTGTGTGGGGTATAACATACAAGTATCCACTGCATACTGTATACCTTCCTTATATAAATTCATCCCGTGTTCAAAGCTCCCAAACCTCAATGTTGCCAAAACCCACTGCCATTTCCCACTGAAATCTTGTTTTGTTTTCTTCCTGTACTGTTTATGAGCATATCAAAATTCTACACCCATTTTACAATGCCAACTCGTTTCCTTTTACATAAGAACCCAATATTTTTTTTTATTCATGAATGGAAAAAGGTACGGAGTTTGCCAAAAATCAAGTTTAAAACATTTCCTTCACTTCAAACTACTGATCTGAAACACTATCTTCAGAAAAAAGAAATTCTTTTACATGCACAATTGAGAATTAATTTTAACTAAAAAAACTAATTTATATTAGCAGAAGTAAATGCAGGGTTAATTTACTGATCTGTGGAGTGTTTGTATATTGTTGACTGTAATATATGCTGCAGTCTCAGTCCTATGTTGTATTATAGTACAGTAATTAGTACTGGATTTTGTGGTTTCAATTATAGTCACAGGACCAGAATACTTTACTGTTACATCATCGTTTACTGCAAAAAAACCCTCACAGTTTTTCACCAGCACAAGACAGGACTAATGTACAAAATCCCATTTAAAGTGGAAAAAAGTTGACAAAAGAGGGAGTTACTGACTCAAGGTTGTTCTGGAGGTAGTAGAGGACCCCGAGTTCATTGAGAGTCTTGGCGCAATCGGCTGAGTCTTTACTGAGAGTCAACTCTTCCAACTGCAGTGCTCGACGACGCAATAGAGTGAACCCATACTGCACACACACACACACACACACACACACACACACACACATACATACACACACACACACAGATAGTGTGAAATAATGAATACATTTAGACAGGAAAAATCCTAACAGGAGTTGCAAAGATACAAATAAAATATGAATTATGACTCTCACCATGTGGCCTTTTTGCCGAGCCATTTTTTGCCTGATCTTCACTGATCTCTTGTGCAGCTTCTCAGCCTGCTCATACCTGACAAAGAAAACACATTAATAAAAGATTATTCTTGTGACTGCAATCACAGCTTTAGGACTAACACTACCATGACAGTCTCCATCACTGAACAGTTGGAAACCTTAACGAAATTGACTTTTTCTCAACTAAAACATTTTCTTTTATACAGTACAACTGTCCTTTTCCCTTATAGAACAAAGTTACAGAATGATTTATTTAGTTAAGCCAAATGTGGATAGTTTGGTTAATCTATCGAAATACCTAAGTTGTCTAGATTAACCGAGTGTGTCCAGGACATAAAAGATTGGATGACCAATAACTTTCTTTTACTAAACTCAGAAGACAGAGATATTACTCATCGGCCCAAAAACCAGCACACAACAGCTTTCACAATTCAGCCTGCGTTTAGAAGGATGTACTGTTACTACCAGCTCGACAGTGAAAGACCTGGGCGTAATATTAGACAGTAACTTGTCCTCTGAAAATCATATAATTCAAATATCACAAAAACAGCCTTTTTCCATCTTAGAAATATTGCCAAACTTAGGAGCATCTCATCCGTATCTGATGCAGAAAAGCTAGTTCATGCATTCATGACCTCCAGACTGGACTATTGTAATGCATTACTAGGTGGTTGTCCTGCATCCTCAATAAAAAAGCTTCAGTTAGTCCAAAATGCAGCCGCCAGGGTTCTCACTAGATCCAGAAAATATGATCATATAACCCCAATATTATCATCCCTGCACTGGCTACCTATTCAGTTTAGAATTAATTACAAAATAGTATTACTTACATACAAGGCTTTAAATGGTTTCGCTCCCACATATCTAACCAGTCTTCTGATACGCTATAATCCACCAAGCTCCTTAAGATTACAAAACTCCGGACTTCTGGTAGTTCAAAATCTACAAAAGGGGGTAGGGTGTTTTCATATTTAGCTCCAAAGCTTTGGAATAGCCTTCCAGACAGTGTTCGGGGCTTAGACACAGTTTCCTAGTTTAAAAGTAGACTCAAGACGCATCTCATTTAATCTGGCATACACATAACTCATACATCTATCCTGAATGGCAACTACGCTGATTCTCTCCATCTGTTCTGTATTTTTCTACCCATCCCGAGGCATCTGGAGATTGTGCCAGCTTCAGTAGACAAAGGGCCAACCCTGTGAGGATCCTGAGGCATTGAGAGAAGGACCAACTCCAGCTGGATTCTGCTTTATAATTTCTGTTATATTGTACTTTCCGCTGCATAACACACATGATGTTATATCATCTCTTTCTGTTATCATCCCAATGAGGATGGGTTCCCTGTTGAGTCTGGTTCCTCTCAAGGTTTCTTCCTATTGCCATCTCAGGAAGTTTGTCCTTGCCACTGTCGCCGTCACCCTTGGCTTGCTCATCAGAGACATTTCATTCATTCATCTCATTATTATCTAGACACATTTTTCTCACATATACACAATTTATTATTATTATTATTATTATTATTATTATTAATTTATATATTTTTATGAATTTCTTTCATTTTTGTGAAGCTGCTTTGAAACAATGACCATTGTTAAAAGCGCTATATAAATAAAACTGAATTGAATTGAAGTAATCTCAAGGTTTCTTCCTCATGTAGTTTCAGAGAGTTTTTCCTTGCCACTGTCACCTCTAACTAGCTCATCAACGACTAACTGATAAAGCTGAAAATTTAAATGTTGTTATTTTTATGTTGTTTTTTCAGCTTCTTTCTTCATTCGATCCATACAACAACTTGGCATAGGTTTTATGCCAGATGCCTTACCTGACACAACCCTTTAATTTTATCCGGGCTTGGCACCGGCTCTACATGAAGTGACTGGGTAGTATAATAAAAGTACAAATAAATCTAAATTAAATGATTTAATAAATACAAATTAATTATTGTTGATATGTTAAGATTTCCTATCATTTAACATTCTTGAAAGGAATGTCCAGAAAGTCCTCAGGACAAAGGATGATCAAGTTTCTTGATAGGATGACAAACTGCATTTTTCTTTTACTTATTTAACTTTGAAATTGTGCTAAAGGCGTTAAGACGACATCAGCTGATTAGAACCAACACAAACACCACAGGGTGACCTGAATAACACTCATTAACAATGATATACCAGTAAACAGGTGACCGGATCATGGGAACCCAAGGCTCATTAGCGCCCGTGCGAGGCAAAGGCTACCCCATCTGGTCCAGTCCCACAGAAAAGCCAACACAGCACAACTTGCTGCAAAAAGTCTGGTCACGAGTGGAAGTCACCAGAACACCCAGTGCATCACAGACTGCCACGTATGGGGCTTAGCAGGTTGTTTAACATGGTTGTTAATCTGGCCTCCAAATTTCGAGCATCCATGGAATGCGCCTGACAAAAAAGTCCGATCCGCGTTAGCGTCCCGGTGCCAGACACCACAGCACACCCCCATGCCCTGAAGGCCCAGGGTCACCTCTCAGGTGGAAGGGGCTACTGTAATGTATATAATATTAGGAACAAACTTGTTCTCATGGATGCTCCAGATCATCAATTGTAACTAAAGTGGTTAAATGGTAATTTTTTCTTAAATAAAAACTGTAAACGTTGTGGGATGTCTCTCGTGATTTATTCCTTATTTAATGAATGTGATTTTTAGCAAAGGATGTACTTGTTTTGTTTCTGGTAGAGGAGTGAGAGGGAGTCGAGTTCTCTCGCCACACTCGAGTGCTCCGCTCCATATGCATTCTCACTGATCTCCAGGGCCTGCTTGTACAGTTGCTCTGCGTTGCCAAACTTCCTCCAGTGTACGTAAACTCCAGCCAGCTGGTGTAGGGACTGGGCCACACTGGGGTGATCTGGATCTAGAGCTGTCTCACGAATCTCTAGGGAGCGCTGCAAGGGGGCAACTGCCTGGAGAAAAATCCACAATGGCAAATTAAATAAATAATAATCCGTATGGATAATGATATCCTAAACTAGACACTTCGCACAGTATATTTCTATTTTGTACATCATATTTTTAGTTCTATTTTTTCTAGTTTAATTTAATTTTTTAATTTAATTTCTATCGTATTTCTTTTATTCATATTTATTTCTTATTTGTAAAATTTAACTCTCTTTTAGGGTCAATGGCAGTCGTATAATGCATTTCACTACATTTCGTACTGTGTATGTTTGTGTATGTGACAAATAAAATTTGAATTTGAATTTGAACTAACTAACATGTTTCTGCAATCTTAGTGATGATTTGAACTTTTTTGCTTCCTTCAGCCTTTAAAGAAACATATCTATGTTGCATATACAACCAAAACATTTAGATAGTTTTAGATAATATTGCAATATTTTGGAGACATCTGTAAAGGATTTTGTTCACTCACAAGATTTCCATTCCCAACAACACACCCCTGAATAGCACTTTTGTGAAAGAAAGTGAGTATATAAACATATGTGTGCTTGTGTGTACTGTACCTGACTGAGGAGCCCCAGGTCTTTGAGGAATCGCCCGAGTGTCTCATACAGGTTAGCCAGTCTGCTCATGCTTTCTTCGCTCTCACAATTCCGTTCAAACTCCTTCAGAGCCTCACAATATTCAGCTGCCATGGCTACTTTATCCTTCCCAACAAACTGCCAGTACGCCAACAGCTCTGAGAAATGACCCCTGACAAATACCATGTTTTATTATATCTGCACATTTTTATACAACTCTAAAACAGGTTAGCATCAGCACAAACTAGTTCTTTTGTGGTTGTGCCATGATAATAAAACAAGCCTGGGTGTTATTCTCGGTCCCTGAAAGTTTCGCTGTACACAGATTATTTATATAAAAAATGTCTGTCATATGTGTTATTCATTTTTTTTTATATTCAATGGATAGAGTGACAGATAGGAGGTAAAGTGTGAAGAAAAAAAGGCTGTAGGAATGAGGGTGAGAACAAACATGAAAATGAAAAAAAATTAAATAACTAAGAGTGATTGAGAAATCAACGATTAATTAATGTTTCACTGGTGGACAATGCTGGTGAATAAACTATAAGACAGATTATAGGACAAACTGATGGACAGATAATAATCGACAATGTTTGGAGAAAGAAAGGTGCACCTTTTGTAGAGATTCTGGGAGACACACAGGTTGAGCAGACATAGCTGGAGTTTACATTTTTCTCCCTGCTGTTGCAGTAACCATGGCAACTCATCAGCAACACGCCATGTCACTGTGTTCTCACTGTACACACACCAGTAAACCAACACTTAAACTTGTTGTAATTAGAGGAACATGTGCATATATGTGTGTGTGTGTTCAGACAAAATACTGACCTAAGCTTCTGGTTAAAATACTGAATAAGTTTCTCCCTGGACGATGAGCAACATCTTTCTCCATTGAGGAACTCCTGGATTACAGCCTCAGAAGCCTGGTCGTGTTATACAGAAAAGAACACACACACACACACACACGCACACACACACACACCTAATGCTTGAACATAAATTATTTATTTTTAAACACAAAACATTTAAAAATGATACTATACACATGATATATTTCTATTAAATATTGTAATATATGTATTATTTTATTATATTCTACATTGCCTAATGTTGTGCAGGTCCTTCTTGTGCCTTTGACCTTAAACTCTTTTTCATATTCCTAAAACCATCCCTGAGCATTACTGTCATTACAGTGCGGGAGGAAATGTTATCCTGCTGAAAGAGAGCTCTGCTATTAGAGTATACTGCTGCAGTGAAGAGTATTTGGTCTGTTACACAGTGTATTTAAGTGGCACCTGCCAGTAATTTATAAACTAAAGGCTAATAAAAGAATTAAAATTATCTTAAATCAGTTGAACAGTAATGATTAGAAAAACAAAATTAACAGCCACCAACAGGCTATTAGGCAGCACGGTGGAGCAATGGTTAGCACGGTCACCATGCGTCTCCAGGGGTCTGTGACATGGCGTGTGCGTGTTCTCTTCGTGCTTGGTCGGTTTCCTCGAGGTACTTCAGTTTCCTCCCACAACGGTCCAAAGAAATGCAGATTAGACTAACTGGCGTTTCCAAATTCCCCATAGTGTGTAAATGCAGGCGTGAATTTTGACCAAAGGTTCCACCACAGTCGTAAAATAGGAATAAATACAATGGTCACCACTGGCCTCCACGGTCCCTAGTTGGACTACAGAGGTTCCTAGATGGATAATAGCATAAGGCTATAACAAAACATTTGTAATATAAGAAAATCCTTAAACTGTATTAAATATGTTTTCAGTTTCAGTCTAAAGGCTATAAGAAAACATTATATTTTTCCTTTTCTTACTTTGTGGAAACATCTGCTGCTGCAGACCTGAATTAAAGGTGTCAAATATGTATTTGCAGTTTGCACTGGGCATAATGTGTGTCCCTCTCTCTTCTATTTGAATCTGCAGAACGAAGCCCTTCTATGTTGGTACGCTTGGCTTGGTACAGGCAGGAAACAGTATAGCCTGCTGTAGACAGGATGCAGATCATTGAACTCGTACTGTATATAAGCTTTTTGCAAGCTGTTGCAAAAATAACCGTGGACCAACATCATTACTGACACTCTCGCAAGAGATGGTGTATTCCTCAAACACAATTTCCTGTTTAGTGATAGCTTTCTATAGTAGCTATATTTACTTTGACTATTATTATTACCAGGCATTTTGACCAGTGAACTGAAAATAAGATGTGAAACTGTTTCTCTCTCTCTCCCTCACGCACGCACACACACACACACAAAAAAACACCTGTGGGTGCTGAAAGCGGACAAGGCCACAGCTGAAGCAGACGATGAGGAGTTTCTGCAGACTGCAGAGCAGAGAGGAGAGGGCTGGGAAATACAACTCTGGGAAAATCTCCAGGAGTTCAGACTCACTAACACCATTATGACTGGCACAGAGCAGGCACAGTAACTGTAGAGCAAAATAACACAGACACACACACACACACACACACACACATACACACACATACACACACATACACACACATACACACACATACACACACACACACATACACACACATACACACACACACACAATTATAAGTTAAATATGACTAAGTAAAATACTTTGTAGTATTCTAAGAGCAAGTTTAGATCCAGCTAACATGTGGTTAGTATAAAGCTGGTGATTAATCCTTGTGTATTAAATAAAAAAACTTTTTTTTTGTAGTGTTTTTACCAGCAATGTTTGGTAAAGCTGAGTCATGTTTGGAAAAGTTTTTCTGATTGTTCAGTGGTATTCACTCACATACAGTATAAAACTCACTTCTCTCATGACGTGCCTCTCTCTGTCTGTGTTCAGTGAATCCAGGATCATCTTCAGGCTCAGTCTGTACAAAGCCACTGTGTCCTGACATGACACACTCCGATGCAAAATTTTGTCCAATGTCGAAGATGATCTAGTGCTAAGGAGAAAGATATAATGAGGAATAATGTGCTTCAATAAACAAACGTACAATACTGTCATATGCAATATTTTAGTCTTATTCAATTTTATTTTTATTGTTATATTTAAAGTTTAAAATCTTGTCAGATTACACTGTTCAACATGTGCAATACTGCTTAAGTGCAATATTTTAGCTGCTTTAATATATTAATTACTATAATCAAGTATTATCTGATTATGTAATATCTTTTTAGTTTATTCTTTGTATTCTATTCCATGAACCATAAGTAGTGACAATTTAGTCGCATCCTGTGCAATGGAAATAAAGTATATATCTATATATCTGGATCTATCTATCTATCTTCTTTTAGCACATTTATGAACACAATTGAAAGAAAGAAAAATATTTCATATATTTTGTTTCTGGCACACAACCTGGAACCTCATGTAAATTAACAAAAAAGAACAAAAAGTGATTTTCCCATAAAAAGTGCCTTTTAACATGTCATGCACACGCGAGAATCCTATATTACACTGTATGCTTCTACAGTATATAGCACATTTTACACTCAAAGTGACTTTCTTTATTTAACTGGGTTTATCACTCACTGGGTGAGGAGTCTGGCTAGCAGTGAGACATACAGCGCATTGCAGGTGGACGCAGAACGACAATGTCTCTCTAACTTCTTCTCCTATAAGAAAACAGTAAATGAGCATTCTCAGTAATCACAGTAATGTTTATAAGACACATTGATGTTCATGCTGTACAAATAATACAGAAGAGACACACCTGCTCTTTCGTGGGTTTCATATCAGTGTTCAGACATTCTGTATTGAGGACACTTTTCACTTCTCTTGGATTGAGAGGGTCCAGATGTAAAGTGGGCCACAGTCTATAGAGTGAAAGAAAACTGTTGCTTACAATGTAAGTAAGAAATGCAACATTCTATAGGTTTTATGTTTATCTTCGGGAATGTGACTTGCATGTGGTGTGCATATACTCAAATAAGCTAAAGAACCACACATAATGAGTGCACAAATCACAGCATTACAAATTAAGGATTTCTGTAAAACTTTTCTGCAACAGGACTTGAATTTCTGTAGATGTTAAAGAGGGATTCATTCTGATTAAGTAGTGAAAGCATGGTAAGCTGAAGCCACATGGCAAATTAACACACAGAGTACGGATGCACATCTATAATACAGGTGATAATCACCCACTTGAAAATGAGGTATGGAAGTATGTACACTTCCCACAGAAACCTTGCTTTTTGGAGGCACAATTACTGTACTAATTAGTATAGCAAAAAAATTTAAATGACACCTACTTCTGTTACCTGTTAATCAATGGCTCAATCACAAAAAAAAAAACATTTATCCCATGCTCTGACAGATTTGCCTTGCATATATTTACACTGACTGTAAAAAACACTTCCCCTTCCATATACAGTGGAGCAAAAAAGTATTTAGTCAGCCACCAATTATGCAAGTTCTACAACTTAAAAAGATGAGAGAGGCCTGTAATTTTCATCATTTTCACCTTAACTATGAGAGACAAAATAAGAAAATCACATTGTAGGATTTTTTAAGAATTTTTTGGTAAAGTCCTCAGTAAAATAAGTATTTGGTCACCAACAAACAAGCAAGATTTCTTACAGAAAATCGTGGCCCTCACAGACCAACTTCTTCTTAAGAGGCTCCTCTGTCCTATTGATGGCATCTGTTTGAACTCGTTATCAGTATAAAAAGACACTGTCACACTCCAAACTCTATTATGGCGAAGACCAAAGAGCTGTCAAAGGACACCAGAAACAAAATTGTAGACCTGCTTGTAGTCCTGGAAGACTGAGAGCCTGTCCACACAAAGCCGGTGTGTTTCCTATCCGATCATTTTTTTTCCTCGTCCACATAAAAAAATTGCGTACACACGAAACCACTGAAAACGGTGTAGTATATATGCCAGACCAGTATGGGGCGCTGTAATTCTGCCATAGAGATACACTATACACGGACAAGAAGACTTTGAGCATGTGCATAACCTTGCGCGCTGTATACGAACCAAGATGGTGTTGTCCATTATCGCTTGTTGCTCATAACAGTTGCATAGAAGCAATAGATTTTGCTGTAATAAAGCTAGCAGGCTTTGTAGCAACACGAACACAATCATGTAGTCCACCATTATTGTTGTTGCTGGTACGTGTGACGCAGCCGACACGTGATGTGATGACATCATCATTTCACAAAATATACGGACTGGCCGTACACACGAAGACGCAATGGTGTCGTTTTCAGATTTATCCACTTTGGGACCCGGTTTAAAAAAATAGCGGTTTCAGTCTCCTAAAACGCCGGATCCGTGTGGATGAAAAATATTTCATATATTTAATTTATATACAATAAAAAATTTACACGTATACAGCGAAACGCGTCTCCGTGTGGACAGGCCCTGAATCTGCAGTAGGTAAGCAGCTTGGTGTGAAGAAATCAACCGTGGGAGCAATTGTTAGAAAATGGAAGATGTGCAAGACCACTGATAATCTCCCTCGATCGGGGCTCCATGCAAGATCTCACCCCGTGGGGTCAAAATTATCACAAGAATCCCAAAACCACATGGTGGGGGCCTAGTGAATGACCTGCAGAGAGCTGGGACGAAAGTAACAAAGGCTCCCATCAGTAACACACTGCGCCACCAGGGAGTCAAATCCTGCAGTCCCAGTCGTGTCCCCCTGCTTAAGCCAGTACATGTCCAGGCACCTCTGAAGTTTGCTAGAGAGCATTTGGATGATCCAGAAGAGGATTGGGAGAATGTCATATGGTCAGATGAAACCAAAATGGAACTTCTTGTTTGGAGGAGAAAGAATGTCGAGTTGCATCCAAAGAATACCATACCTACTGTGAAACATGGAGGTGGAAACATCATGTTCTGGGACTGTTTTTCTGCAAAGGGACCAGGACGACTGATCCGTGTAAAGAAAAGAATGAATGTTTCATGTATCATGGGGCCATGTATCGTGAGATTTTGAGTGAAAACCTCCTTCCATCAGCAAGGGCATTAAAGATGAAACGTTGCTGGGTCTTTCAGCATGACGACGATCCCAAACACACCCGTCGCCCGGGACAATAAAGGAGTGGCTTCGTAAGAAGCATTTCAAGGTCCTGGAGTGGCCTAGCCAGTCTCCAGATCTCAACCCCATAGAAAATCTTTGGAGGGAGTTAAAAGTCTGTGTTACCCAGCGACAGCCCGAAAATATCACTGCTCTAGAGGAGATCTGCATGTAGGAATATATAATTCCATAATACTAGCAACAGTGTGTAAAAACCTTGTGAAGACTTACAGAAAACGTTTGACCTCCGTCATTGCCAACAAAGAGTATATAACATTGAGATATAATTTTGTTATTGACCAAATACTTACTTTCCACCATAATTTGCAAATAAATTCTTTAAAAATCCTACAATGTCATTTTCTGGATTTGTTTTTTCTTATTCTGTCACTCATAGTTAAGGTGAAAATGATAAAAATTACCAGCCTCTCTTATCTTTTTTTGTTTTTGTTTTTTTTTCCCGATTTTCTCCCCAATCTAGTCGTGGCCAATTACTCCCCGTCACTAGGAGGCTCCCACACACATCAAGGCTACTACAACCACTCAGTCGGGATAACGAAAGCTATCCCATGTTTCCTCCGAACCACGTGACGCGAGCCGACCGCATCTTTTCGAACTGCTCGCTCACGCACAGTTAGGGGCGGAGTAACACACTCGGAGGAAAGCGCTAGCCGCTCCTTCCGTGTGCGCGAGCTCACAGACGCCCCTGATTGGCTGTAGCGCCGTGACTAATGTGGGAGCACAAGTACCTTTCATCCCTCCCCCCTGAGAGAGCTCGGCCAATTAGCTCTCTCTGTGCCTCCGGCTGTGAGAGGAAAACAGCATCACCCGGGGTTCAAACCAGCGATCTCCGGATGATAGGGCAAGCGCTTTACCACTGCGCCACTCGGAGGCTCTCTCTTATCTTTTTAAGTGGGAAAACTTGCACAATTGGTGGCTGACTAAATATTTTTTTGCCACACTGTAAATACATGCAATCAGGTCAATAAATATTTGGATTTTTTAAACTGGTTTCAGGTTTAATTTTAGGGTATATACATCTAAATCAGGTAAACACTGAAGGAATTACAGAAGTTTAGACTTGATCCACACTTTTTGAGGGACCAAAAGTAATGTAGTAATTGGCTGCTGAGCTGTTCCATGCGTTATTCTTTCATACAAGCGAGCAGCTACTTTAAACTTGTTCTCTTGTATGTGTGTGTGTGATCATTAATGTTTAAAAAACACAATAAAAAAGCATTTAACCATCCAAGTTATTTAACAACAATTCTCATTAAATAACTATATTATAATATATACTGTATAGTTATATACTACAAATATAAATGGTAACAATATTACTGGTAAGGTTGTTAAGCTAGTGGGCTACAGGTCACTACCAGAGGAAACAGCATACTACTGGCAGCAAATAAATTGTTTTTCTTATTTGAATCTGTAGACGGTTTAATGGTATATTTAATAAAAATTATGTTAATGTGTTCTTGTGTGCACGTACCTCCAAGCCTGTGGGCACGACTCAACATTGACAGACACCAAAACTCTAACATTAGCAGGTAGTGGATCAATCAGCCACTTCATATGTCGCTCTGCATTCTAAGAAACCAAACACCACCACAATCACCTCAACATACACAAACATTACATTATATATATTTACATTAACTGAAATTAGGAGTGGGGTTGTGGGCGCTGAGACCCTTAATGAGACATCTGCCCAATAAGAGCAATGAGAGAGGGGTGAATAGTCTACATAAATAGAACAAGGTGATGATGTCTCTTGCTCTTTGCAGACAGCATTTCTTGTAAATGTCCTCCAAGGTGGGCAGATGAATACCAGTTTTCACCACCCTTTTGGAGGCCAGCCAAAGCAGCACAGTTGGTGTACTGCACTAAAGAGCAGTTTGTGAGAATGCTCTCAATAGTACAGCAGTAAAAGCTCTCCAGTATGTGCTGTTGTGTCTTTCTAGTCAGAAGCAGAGAGTTCAGAAACCAGGTGAGGTTCTCAGAGATGTGGACTTTAAGGATTTTAATCTAGGTACAGTGATGTAAATGGGAGCATGAGTGTAATTGCCAGCTCGTTTGAAATCCACAATGACCTTCTTCATCTTCTTAAGTCTACTCAGACAGGCTTTTACTGTCATTCCAACCATGCACAGTTTAGTACACAGTGAAACGAAACAACGTCCCTTCAGGACCAAGGTGCTACATACAACATAAATGATCAACATAAACTAACTAACTCGCTAACTAAGAAACCTAATTAGCTGACTAGCTGAGCCAAGTCCTATACAAAATACGTAGACAACAAAGTGCACATGCAAATGTGAAAACAAGAGGGACAGAGTGACAACATGACACATTTCAATATTCACAGTGATGAGGTAATGAGTTGAGTTAGTGGGAGGAGAAACAGTAACCAGTAAACATTTCTTGTACCTGTAAGAAGCACCAAAGATAAAAAAAGAGCAATAAATATTGTGCAAAAGAGCAATTATGGGTCGGTAAGAACAATTGTTAGATGGTTGTTGATAAGTTGAATTTATCTGAGTAATTGTGTGTGTGTGTGTGTGTGTGTGTGTGTGTGTGTGTGTGTGTGTGTGTGTGTGTGTGTGTTAATCAGTCTAGTCCCTTTTCGTTGTGGAGACTGATGACTGGAAAAAAGCTGTTGCACAGCCTGGCTGGGAAGGTCTGAATGCTTTGGTACCAGGCATAGTTCAGTGTTAAGGTGTTAAACTACTGATTGGAAGTTACAGAGTTGTGTGGACATGCTTTAAGCAGAAAGTCCCATGTTTAAATCCCAGCACCACCAAGTTGCCACTGTTGGGCCCCTAACCCTCAAGGAAGAGCTTCCAGACCTGAAGACTTTGTTGAGTGCTTTGAGCAGAAGGCGAACCACCTGGTTCATCCAGGGCCTCATCTGAGAAACGCTAAAATGTTTCTTTGTGTGGTTACCCACTCCAATTGTTTCTCTCCTTTAAAATAAATTTACTGCTTTGTGATGGCCCACCAATACCTCAAACTTTATGGTCCACAAGTTATTTTGTCACAACTTTTCACACAATTGGGATGATGTTTTTCACCTTGCAAGCCTTACCCTTTTTCCTGACGACAACAATAAGCATTATGGCCAAATAACAGAATTTTTGTTTCAGGTTTCTTTGTCCCTATGTACAGCTGGCAGGTTTGGAGCAGCGGCTTTTTGCCTGCTGAGCAGCCTTTTAGGCCACATCGATATCGGTCTATCGGATACTTTTGCACCTGTTTCCTGCAGTGTCCTCACAAGATCATTTGTATTGTTTTGAGATTGATACAACGAAACATCGGATTACGAGTAACACAGTTTACGAGTGTTCCGCAAGACGAGCAAAGATTTTTAATAAATTTTGACTTGAAAAACAAGCATTGTCTTGGTTTACGAGCACTGAGTATCATGTTTCACGCATGCACTTCTTGTTGTGACCCCGAGCGTCATGTGATTACAACTAAGCCAACGGTTTTTCTCTCTCCTGCGCTGCGGAATCGTCTCCCCTGCTGGGTCTTAGTGCTCGTCTCTTACTGGTATAATCAACATCCGTGCACGCGTGTACTGTTACTGTTACTATAACACTGTGATCCCGTGTGTGTAAAACATATTTTATTTTGTGTTCGGAAGCAGCGCGTGTACTGTTTCTTATAACACACGTTATCTAAACAAATCTTTTCAGAGGTAAGGTGCTGGTTCATTTGTTTGTTTGTTTTACTTTTCAGCAGTGATTCTGTTAGTTTGCGCTTACAGGAGTGTCATTAGCGATGTTTATTGCTAATTTCCAGATAAAACAGTGGAGAGAGACGTTGATTTATGACCGCTGTTTACAGAAGTGTAGTCCAGTGCGGGAGATGCATTGTGGGTAATGCAGTCTGGTGTGTGTGAACGCGAATGCGAGATGTAAGCTAGGATATAGAGTTTTGTTCTTCAGTAGTTTTTTTTTTGTTGGATTTAAGTGCAGGATCCACTTGAAAGTTTGTACTATAACCTGATAATGCAGAAAATAAAAGAACGGCCATCGACTAGTTTGTCCATCTCATCATTACACAAGCGTTAAATTTGGTTTACGAGTGTTTTGGAATACGAGCCCACTTCTGGAATGAATTATGCTTGTAATCCGGGATTCCACTGTATACACTTTTTGTATCAAAGTACACTGCTGCAGAGAATTTGGGGTATGCTATAGTGCACTGCGACTTTAGCGTTGGATCTTTTAGGTGCTCTGGGTTGCAGGCTGGGGCCACGGTGGATCAGACATGTTTGATCTATTCCATGAATGATCAAATGTTTTACATTGTAATGTTATGGATAGACGGTGTACAAATGTGTATATCTTTACACCTACTTGGATTTGATCAATAGAGTCAATGACAATAATGATGTTGCCATGATGACGTGAGGACAGTCTCTCTAACCAGCGAGGGAATTCCTCCAGGATCTTACAGGGGTCCATGGACAAGCCTGAGAGGGTCCAGAAATGCTGCAAAAGCTGGAAAAGGCCAAAGACAAAACTTTATAACTTCTTCAGCAATTTTTTTAGCAGCATACCAAGTAAACTGAAGCATAAAACTAAAGGTATTTTATATAAATAAATCAAGTGTTTTTGTTTTATGAGTTTTATTAGCATGTAAAGTGCTGATTGGGATGAAAATTGGTGGAGTTGGTGTTTTTTAATAAACATTTTCTTTTAGTGCTAAATTAAAGTTAGACTTAACAACATATTGAAAACATATAAATTCATGATACCTGCTTTGTGTTTTGTGTCTTTTTATCAACCTTTTATATTTTTGTATTCAAATAAAATGTTTTGAGTGAAACAATGATTTACCAAGACATGAACTGCATATTGTTTTCTGTTAATTCATTACTCATAAACTGCTTCGAAACTATGCAATTATCAAGTGCCATATTAACAGCAGTTTAGTCAATGTTAAGACTGACAATTATTAGCTTCACAATTAGCAAATCTTTTACAGTTATACTAAAGCATACATGAATTCATGTGTGCATTAAAGACCTTTACAGTGAGACGTTTGATGATGAGGACGGGATCTGCGCTGGTGGACAAAGCAGGACCCACAAAGTGATAGAGGATCAGTGTGTTGGGAGAGTGCTTCTGCTGCAGCTCTATCCTGGGACACAGTTATTTTTTACTAAAATTATTTTCTTTGTTCAACATATGTATTTCAAGTACAGGACATTTCTTGAGGCTGAATGTTATTAAATGAATAATCAAGTAAATGTGTGCTGCTCTCTTTATGTAAAAATAAGTGAAGTCTGTTTAAACTGTACAGGTGTTTGTTTCATTTGCAATAGTAAATACCATTTAGCAAGAAGAAGAGATTTGCCTGAACCTGGCCCTCCTGACACCAGCAAAGGGGGCGTGGGGGGAGGAGCAGCAACCATATCATTCAGACAATCAATGTACTAAAGAGACAGCGCAAAAGTAGGGGGGGGGGGGGGAATAAAAGATTATTAGGTATTCTCATTGTCACATAATGGATAAAGCAATTAACTGCAATGCAAACTGGATATAATTCATCACTTTAGGCACTGTTGATATTTCATGTGATATACAGTGCTGTAATGTCAATGCTGAATTTTGTACAACCACAGCTCTGCTAACAGTTCTGTCTGTAATTACAAATGATATTTTTATAATAAAGTATTCCTGAAATGCATTATACTTTCCATAGTAACATTCACTCTATAGACTGTCTTAATAATCTAAGACTAATAACCAATTATTTAAAATGTGTTTATATAACAAACAAACTGTAAATGTAATCTTTTACCTAAAAATAATTTCTGTAATCTGTGGAAGAAATTTATTCATTATTAGCAGATACTACAGACTGTTCTATAGTATACAGCTGTGGATAAGCAATGGTTAAATGAATACTTGTTTTGATGTAACCCAGAACAGGACTCTTTTCGCATAGGGATCTCTACAGAACTCTATATTTGTATTTCAATGCTGCTTTAATAATTATTAAACATATTCATTGTTAAACTTGCTAAATAAATTAAATAGAATAATTTCTTTAGACATACACACACAAGAGCCAAAGAGAGCGAAAGAGAGGAATAAAAGGCAAGGATAGAAGAACCTTCTGAAAGCTGAGACTAGCTGAAGCACTGCAAATGTGCTGGTAGGCCTCAGTCTGCTCCTGTTCATCATGTAAATCCCAGAGCACATCACCAGAGTCAGAGTCTTCTCTGTCCTCCAGTCCCATGCTGTCTTCCAGCTCCAATCCAAACAGTTCCTACAGAGACATATAAAAAATAAGAAAAGTAAGAAGTAAGACTGGTAAGCAACAGCAGTTTAATGACAGAAACAAAAGGCCTGATTGAAATTACAAAAGTAAACTGCCAACACAATAAAGAAAAAAAACTGACGGTTTTAGACCAGCAAATTTAATTCAACCCCTTAAATTAACTGACCATTTACACAACCCTCCAAAACAAACAACACCCTAAAAGAAGCTGGTTCTTAAAGCCTGGAAAAGCAAAACAGAAGAAGAATTAAACATGGTGATGTCAGTTGATCGCTGAAGAATTTTTTGATACGCTTGGGAATTCATCTTTCCCTCTGGTCCTGATGCAGCACAGCAGGCCCAAATCATGATGTTTCCTTTATCATACTTTTAACAAAACATTTTATACGTACTGCAGACTTATAAACACAGATATAAGCCAGTTTCAATGATGCCTTCAAATCTTTGGCTGTCACCCAGGGTTGTTTCTTTACCTTATTAATTAGTCTTTTTGTGATCTTCAGGTCATTTTGATTGGGTGCCCACTTTTTGGTAGATTAGCCAGTCTCTATTTGCTTAATTGTAGACTGGTGAATTTCTTTAAAAACTCTGTCCAGCTTTATGTTAATCAACAATTCTTAATTATAGCGAGGCACACATTACACGCCTCACATTAGCATATTATTTTAGTGCAGCGCAGACTCAAAAAAGTTTGAGTGGCTTTCAATCAGTCAAAGTAGCTCAATACCTCCAAAATAATTTTCTTAACAAGACTCTATGTATGCGAACACCTGACTCCAATTATCTTTTTTGAAGTCATTAACTCAAAGATTCACACACCTTTGCCTCTAGTACTATGAGATTTCTTTTGGTTGTTCTCACAGGAAAGATCAAAAGATTTTTATGTTATTATTTTAGGCAGGGCTGTCAATATTAACACGTTAACAATCTTTATTCAAATTAATCATATGGCCAAGTTTGACCCTAAATGGCTTCTAATAATCACAGCATGGTTACGCGATACCTTTGTTTAACACGCCCAGAGTGAATGAGTGCAGTTGCCATTTGTCATTGATTTGATGTCCTGTTCACTCTAAGGTAGTTACTTGCTGATGTCCAGTGGTCTCCAGTAAGTATCATAAAGAGGTAGCCTATGCGATCTGCCTTTCTTTTACAGCTCTTGTCAGTGTTTTACATTTAATTTATTGTTGTAAAAATACTTCCCCTTGAAGCTAGCTTACGCACAAAACTTTGGTTTTATCCAGACCTCCCTCTAGAAGCATTTTATAATGAAACTTGCAGTTCAGCACACCTAGTGTTGTTTCCTCAGTATTATCTGAGTTAAATGTGCCATTATTACACACAGGTGGGTAACTACATATCTGCAACTAAGGGAAGTCATTAGGGTCAAATTTGGTCATATGATTAATTTGTGTTTTTAAAAATAGTATGGAGTTTAAAATTTTAGATTGCTCTCTGTTATGAGCTGCAGTTTCTTTCCAGCACTTCTTTAACACAGGGCACCACAGTTTTTCACACTTCTCAGAGGTACATTTAGCAAACTCACAGGTTGCATTGATGGTTTCACAAACTGCCACCCACTCACTCTTTTTATCTTTAAAGGGAAGGGGAATAGGGCAGCATTTCCCTTCAACTATTTCTTTACATTTTATTACCCCTGCTGCAAGCAAAACAGTTTTCTCTTCTCTCCAGTTTGGCTTTCTTTACGAAGTAATTTTGATCAGATTATGACAGTCCTGAACACCTCTATTATAGGGGCTTGAAACAGTTAATTGGAGAAGTGTGATTAGGATAACGTCATGCAGTCGAGTCATGCAGTTTTGTCTATTTGCATAAAGCTTTCACACAACTACTGCTGATCTCACCATTAAGATTTTCCACAGTTTAAAACCACTAATACCCAAAATTAGATCACACTATAATTGCGCTTATATCACACCTACTTTGCAGCCCTCAGTGCTGAAACAATCTCTTCAAACATAAACAACTTTTATGTCCTACTTAGAGGTTGAAGTATTTTTAATTTACTTTGACGCGATTCCTAGGAGTGAGTCTGAGACGCTGGGTAAATATAGGCCCTGGAGCCTATCCTAGGAGACTCTGTATGCGGTACAGTCTATTGCAGGGCAAGAGCACACACATTCACATACTATGGGCAATGTGGAAATGGCAATTAGGATAATCTGCATGTCCTTCGACTGTGGCAGGGTACTGGAGAACCTGGAACCTGGAAATCCACCACACACAGGGAGACCATGCACCATGCCATCTGACTTCTTAATAAGAATTCAAACTGTTAACGTGAAAAGCAGTACTCAAACTAAAAGTAAACATTTATATATATATATATATATATATATATATATATATATATATATATATATATATATATATATATATGTATATAACACTCAACAAAAATATAAACGCAACACCTTTGTTTCTGCTCCGATTTTTCATGAGATGGACTTAAAGATCTAAAATTCATTCCAGATACACAATATTACCATTTCTCTCAAACATTGTTCACAAATCAGTCTAAATGTGTGATAGTGAGCACTTCTGCTTTGCTGAGATAATCCATCCCACCTCACAGGTGTGCCACATCAAGATGCTGATCTGACATCATGAGTAGTGCACAGGTGTACCTTATACTGCCCACAATAAAAGGCCACCCTGGAATGTGCAGTTTTTTTTGACCGCCGTATACGACAGCGTGTACCAGTCCCACTAATATCCAACAACTTCGCACAGCCATTGAAGAGGAGTGGACCAACATTCCACAGGCCACAATTAACAATCTGATAAACTCTATGCGAAGAAGATGTGTTGCACTGCATGAGGCAAATGGTGGTCACACCAGATACTGACGGTTCTGAGTCCCCAGACCCCCAATAAAGCAAAAAACTGCACATTCCAGGGTGGCCTTTTATTGTGGGCAGTATAAGGTACACCTGTGCACTACTCATGATGTCAGATCAGCATCTTGATGTGGCACACCTGTGAGGTGGGATGGTATATCTCAGCAAAGCAGAAGTGCTCACTATCACACATTTAGACTGATTTGTGAACAATGTTTGAGAGAAATGGTAATATTGTGTATCTGGAAAGAATTTTAGATCTTTAAGTCCATCTCATGAAAAATCGGAGCAGAAACAAAGGTGTTGCGTTAATATTTTTGTTGAGTGTAGTTTACATCAACACAATAGAGCTCAATCTGGGAAACAGAAAGCATTTATAAACACTGAAATCAGATAAAAATTGTATATACCTGCTTTACAATCCTTTCTAGCTGAGCAAAAATAAGTGCTGCTCCCTCCTCTGCAGAGCCTGAGTGGTCCACCACCTGCACATTGAAACACACACCTCTGAGCCTGTATACACACCACATACTGTACAGTGTCAGCACACATATAAATTAATTGAAAAGAAAGTAACAGTAAACTCAGACAAAATACCGATCCCGAGTTGGCTGTAGAAAGTAAAACGCTAACCAGGGTATTATTTTGGCTTGTGTTAGTACATTGTGCTAAAACAGGCTCAGCTATGCCATAGATAACACGCATTTAAAAAATAATACTAATAATAGTGATTCATTACCATTGCTTTTATGTTTTAACTGACTTTGTCCAGGTTTTTACAGTCTTAGTTTTAAAGTTTCGTTGTGTTTTATCAAGCTCATCTTACAGTTTTTTTAGTGCTTGTGGGTCCAGAGTTTAGAACTACTAAAGTCTATGTAAAAATTTTCCACTATGCTTTCAGATATGAACTCCGCCGTTGCCGGATGAGAAAAGAGAAGGGTTGGGCTAACAACCCGCCCCGTGAAAACCAAACCGCTACGGAAACAACGAGAATTCTCTTCAAGTTCAATTAAACACAATGGAGAACGCTTGTTGCTCTATGCACCGATTGGTGCTGGAGGCCTTAAGGATTTCAGATGTCACACACCCACACTCACACACACCAAAAAAGGCCCTATTTCAGACTTCAAGAATTAGCCGCCATCAAGCAAAGAAAACTACTAAAACTATTTGGAATCTCCATAAATTGGGTTAAAACTGTCCAACATATTATTAAACTATGAATAGACAGTGCTGAGCTAGCAACCAATGTGGAAGAAATGTGAACACCACTAACTGAAACACTTATCTGTCTGGATTTATTTTTACTTTTTTCAAAGGTAAAGTACAGGTTCATTTGTTTTATTTTTTGGGTTGTGGAATGGATAAGTTCCACACTGAGCTTTAATTATTTCTTATGGAGAAATTCACTTTGATTTACGAGTGTTTTGATACACGAGGACACCTCTGGAATACTGAAAATTATGCTCATAATCCAAGGTTCCACTGTATGTTTAATTGTGGAAATAAGAACATTTACACACAGAAAGCTTTAAAGGAGCATAAACATTGAATTTTTAATCAATGGAAAATGGGAAGGTGGTCTGATGAGTTCAGATTGAGCCTATGCCAGATTAATGGGTGCTTCAGGGTAAAAAGGGAAACCAATGTCCCCCTTTATGCATAGGTCCCACCTATGTGGTGGAACAAAATTTCAGCGAGTGCGACTTTTTTTTTGGCCAGTGAAGGTGTATATGTCATATTGTTGAATTGTGGGATATTTGTCTAAGAACATGTAAAGAAGCAAAAGTGTGTCCTACCTTAACCTTAGCGGCCTTGTCTGCATTGTTAACTTTCTCCAGGAGGTCTCTAGCGGCTGAGCTCAGACAGGAAGCACCCTCACTCTCTACTCTCTTTTCTCCCGTATTTAAATAGACCAGCAGAGGACGAGAGTCTGGAGTGCGTACAAATGCCTCTTCCACATCTTCCATTACACAACTTAAGTTATGAAAGAAAGAAAGTGAGAAAAGGACAACATCAGCATAGGGTTCAAATTCTTATTACTTTTCCACTTTTTCCATTGCAGAGTTACACATTCTGTTTGAATATTTCTCTGTGTGTGTGTGTGTGTGTGTGTGTGTGTACGCCTCACCTGGTCACTGAGGATTTGAGCAGCAGCACACACACTGAGCTCCTCTCAAGCTCCAGATGGCGCTCAGTAGCATACAGAGCAGCTTTTTCCTCCGGGAAACACACAGTTAAATAGGAATGACCCAAACTCTCACAAAACCTCTTCAATTCAGGTGAATGAGTCTGAGAAACAGAGACAGAACCAGATCATACTGTGCATCAGCTGGCCTGACCGTGTGGAGGGTGGTGTGTGAATTTGGATGTGTGTACCTGTATAAAGACTTGGAGTTCTGCTCTGGTCTCTTGGGTATAGATGAAATAACAGCGGACTGTGTTACTCCATAAAGCCTGAGACACATGAGGAGAAACCTGTAGCAGGCTGGACACTGCTGCATCCCAATCATCTAAAACAGATGTTTAATGTCAATATAATAGCACTCATGCAAACGGATCTACTCACTATGATGTAATCTAGTTCATGGTTAAATTAAGATCTTCCTAGCCCAGGATAGCATTGTACATTATATAAAAATGTCTTTTTGTGTATTTTATTTTTAATAAATAATGGTTCCCATAACATGAAGATAAAATTAAAGCTAAAATTATCATTCCTAATTTAAGTTTGAGATAGGATGCAATGTGCAAGTAGTAAACAACAATAAAAGTAAGTTTTTGCATAAACAATTTGTTCAAATTAGCTTTAGCAAGTTTCTCAAAAAAGAAAGCTGCAACACAAAGAAGACCACGTGCACTTAATGTGTACAATGAATGTGTATGTTTTAAGTAAGTAAAAACATGCCTAAAACCCGAGAGTCCATTTAAATGTTTTTAGCATATGCAGAACGTCTAATATTTCCCCAACCTGACCATGTCATAATGTTGACAAATTCTGATTATTATTATTATTATATTCTGTATAATGCTTTTTTTGTGCTCAGTTGTTTGGATTAGTTTAACACTCGCCAGTTCTATTCATTTAAAGTGACTATTCATTCATTTTCAAAGCAACGATGGCAAGAAATTGTCAAAACTGCACATGCATTAAGGCAAAAAAACAAAAAAGTGTAATTGTCCGTAATAAACACACTTGCACACAAACAAAACTGTAGTAAGTCACGGCTGAAGTGTATGAGGAACTTTAACCTCTGCTGACATTGGCGAATGGCCCCTCGACATCGATGAGACTGTGAGCAAACTCTGGCCCTCTGTGACCCTGCTGCAGCTGCATCATACTCCCCATGGAAGGCTCACTACCAAGAATGCATCCACTCCAGTACTCACACTGTGCCCCTGCAGCTAAAGTCAAAGAGACAGGGTAGGGAGGAAGAAAAAAAGTTACAAAATGAAAGTCAGCGAAATCAAAACATTTATATAGCACGGGAATCTCTAACTCTAATCCTCGAAGACCAGCGCCCAACACCATTTGTAATTCACCAACACCTCTAAACACACCCACTGAACCTTATAATTAAAAGATTAGTTGTAACTGTGTTTAAGCACAAGAATCACAAAACACTTGTGGAAACTTTAAGGATCGAAAAGTCCCAGATTCAAACCCCAGCACCATCAAGTTGCCACTGCTGGGCCCTTGACCAAGGCCCTTAACCCTCAACTGCTCAGATGCATAATGAGATAAAAATTTAAGTTGCTCTGGATAAAGCCGTCTACCAAATGCCATAAAAATGTAAATGTTGGAAACTCTCTGATAAACTAAAAGAACTGTCGGTGTAGCGATATACATTGTAATTAAGGTGGTTCCAATGGATGTTATTTTGCAAACATCTGTTTGTTTATGGCCACAGTTTGAAATTTAAATAATTGTGTATGCGATGCAGCCACTGCACTTTAGGTTTTATATATATTCAAAGTTCTTGAGATTTGTTTAGACTGACTGACCATTTCTTATGGTGATGATGTAATGTCTTTTGTCTTTTCTTAACTACATGATTCTTGCCATAATATGGATTTGTACAGTAGTTGCAGTGGCACTAATAGGGCTATTTACACGGTACTCACCCTTCCTCTGACCAAGACAATTTGTGGACTAAAGCACATTAAGAATGCAAGAAATGCCACAGATTAACTCATGACAAGACACACCTGTAAACTGAAAACCATTGAGTGAGAAAATGCCATGAGTGTGCCAAGCTATCATCAAGCCTAATTGTAGGTACTTTGTAGGACAATCTAATATAAAGCATATTCTGTTTTTTTTAAACATTTTTCTACATAATTCCATACATGCTCTGCCATAGATTGGATGTCTTCAATATTAATGTACAATATTGAAAATAAAAAAAATTAAGAAAAACAATGAAGGAGGAGAGTCCAACATTTGCCTGGTAGTATATATGCTGTGTTACATGCGTTATCCATCCTTTTTTTTGACTGAAAGAAAACTAGGATATTTACTTGACTTTGAACAAGCATTCCTAGTACCATCAGGCACAATAATTAGTAAATCAGAACTACGCACACTGGAAATCAGGTGCACACATACTGTACTGTATAGATATGAACATCTTACTTGTGACACTTGTGTGGTTGTCATCAGAGTCAGAGTCAATAGGTTCGTACAGTTGAACACCCTGAGCTTGCAGTTGCTGCAGTTTAGACTCCAGATCACGCTTTGCCCTTAATAAATCCTGAATTTCCTTTTCCTTTGTCTCGCGGAAGATCTGTTCATCAAGTGAGGAGAGAGGGGTTGTGTAAGAAGAGTGTACACTGAGAAGCAGATGGTACTGTGTAGCTAAAGGTTAAGTAAGACACTTATAAGTCACATAGTTTTTTAAACACTTCCAACAAAAAGTGTACTAAACTAAGATTGGTAGTTTCTTCTGATTGGGATAATATACTAACAGATCTTTAAAGGTCTTTTCTACAGTTCATCTAAAAATAATAATATTGTGATAGTTTTTTTTTTTATTCAAAAAGTGAAACTGATATATTATGCATTAATTGCATGGAAGAGTGAAATATTTTTAATATTTTAAGTCTTTTTATTAAAAAAAAAAATCCAGTATTTCAGTATTTCAATATATTAGAATATTTAATTTCAAGTCTAAGTAAAAGACTATTCATACAGTACAAATACCAGGTCAATACAAATATGGGGAAGACAGCTTACTTGCACTGAAGTTGCCTAAAGTCTATTAACTTTTTTTGATTAAAGAGCACTTTATGCTCCTGTCTGCTGACCATTTATGGAAATGGCAATTTCTTTATAGCAGGACAGCAGGACTTTGCACCTGCCCACATTGCCAAAACTACCATTTACTGGTTTGCTGACGATGATATAACTGTGCTTGACTGGTTAGCCATTTTACCTGACCTGAACCTCATAGAGAATCTATGGGCTACTGTAAAGAGGAAGATGAGAAACACCCAATCCAACTATACAGATGAGCTGAGGGTTGCTATCAAAGCAACATGGTCTTCAAGCAGCAGTGCCACAGGCTGAGCTTCTCCATGTCATGCCTTACTGATACAGTAACTCATTTTAAAGAATCCCCAACAAAGTATTAAATACATAAATTAACAAAATTTTTTGAAAAGTTGGATATTTCTGTATCTGAATATATCCGTTTTTGATTGATTTTAGGAAATATTTTAGTTTTTAATGAGATACTGGAATTAAATTTTTTATTAGCTGTAATTGGCATAATCATTGAAGCTTAAAACAAACAAAAAAAAAAATCCTGTAATCATTTACTTTATGTGTCATGCATCTACAATATATGAGCGTCATTACAAAATTACAAAAAAAAACTTTGCCATGATATTGATTTTTTTGTAATGTATTTATTTAAAAGCCCAACATTAGAGTTCATAGAGAGCAACTATATATATATTAAAAATTCAAGTGTTTATTGATTTACATTGTTAATGCATTTCCTCTTAAACTACAGTAGGTTCATGTCTAGTAAACCAGAAATTGGAGTATATATGGCTCTTACTCCATTGTGAGACTGACCTGTCATGTTCAGAGTAAATTAAAAATAAAAACTCATAAGGTTATACATGTTTTGAGAAGTTATTTTATATGAGATGTAGTCTAGAACACTACAGTTTAGTTTCCAGAAAAATACTCCAACATGACAGAAGATGCTGTGGAAGGCTCAAATGGACATCTGCCAAAGAAAGAAGTACTGACAAGTGTCCTCTTTGAGAAACAGAAGCCTCACTTGTTATAGCTGAACTGGCTAACACACCTAACACACAGTATGAATGCAGATCAATTCCTGCTTCTGTGTCACCCAAATGAGGATGGGTTCCCTGTTGAGTCTGGTTCCTCTCAAGGTTTCTCCCCATTACCATCTCAGGAAGTTTTTCCTTGCCATTGTTGCCCTCAACTTGCTCTTCAGGGACTATCTGACCATTTTGATTCATGCACACTCACATTCCATACAAACGTAAATAATTCTTTTAATTGTGTAAAGCTGCTTTGCGACAATGACAATTGTTAAAAGTGCTATACAAATAAAATTTAATTGAATTACTGCTCCTGAAACTTTAAAAAACAAGAGAAACCAGTGTGCACAGACACTATGTGTAGGATGCTCAGATCAGCTAGCCTCATGGGCAGAGTTATCAGGAAAAAAGAAAACAACTAAGGTTGGCAAATCAAAAAAAGAGTTTGCAGTCGGCCAGGTTGCACAAACAGTGGAGTTAAAATGACTCTGCATCATGTGGAAGGCATCCTCCATCAGCCCTGATACCACTACATACTAAAGGCATGCAGTTGCTTTGGGAAGCTCTCAAATAAAATTGTAACCTTTACTGAAATTGTGTCATTTTTGTATCTGTGAAAAAAAGCAAAGAACAGGTTTACTAAAGTTCTGCACCTTAAATTGTCGTTTCACTTTATCTCTGTCATGTTCGAAGGTGGCTGCTCTCTCCATGGCCTGGTATTTTGCCTCCAAAGCATTTTCCTTCTCCCTGAGAATCTTCTGGTACGTCTTTTGCAAGGCCTGGTGGGCAAAGAACACAGAAGACATAAAGGTTTATAGAATTAACAGAAAGTGTCTGTGTTATAAAAATTATGTTGCTCCAATTTTGGGGCTCTTATCATTTCGGATATTCACCAGTTCACAAATGTATTCCTCAACCCAAAGGAAAAAAATAACATATGATCATGTCATGAGTCCAGGTGAATGTGACTAAAGTGTTCTTCCTTACTGAGACCTGTGACAGACACATTGGTTGAGATCTGGTTCTGTTCTGGTACCTGCAGCTCAGCACGTAGCCTCTTGTTCTCCTCATCCAGCTTGGCCTCTTTCTTCTGCATGGCCGCTATCTCATTGTTCTTGCTTACACGAAAGATCTCGTAATCCTTCCGGAGACGCTCGTATTCAGCAGCATACTCCAGCTCCACAGAGCCTGTGGATTTGAAGCTGGCCCCGATGACCCGCGGGCCACGTCTGAACGAACTGCGTACCAGTCGTGCTTTTGGCTTCACTTCCACAGGAATCTCGCACGCTTCTCCACCCTCAGCCCCATACCCGTCCTCGATCACATCACCAGGACTCACTAAAGATGAGGCTGTACCCATAATTCTTTTGTGAAACTCTATTTAGCGCCCTGGTCATCACTGGTCCTGATGATAAAGACTGATAGAAGGATAAAAATATACAGTTAGTGTCACACTGACACAACCAAAGAAATTTACAGTGCTCATTTAATGCTCACTCTCACTTACTCTATATCACTTTATACATAGGGCACAAGGCGGGTTACACCCTAGATGGGGTGCCAATCCATCACACACACATACTGTACACTCATTAACAACCTACAGGCAATTTGGGAACACCAATTATCGGACTCTGCATATCTTTGGACTGTGGTAGGAAACCCACCAAGCACGGGGAGAACATAAAAACTACATACACACAGACCCCGTGGTGGGAACCAAACCCAGACCCTGGAGACGTGAGGCGACTGTGTTACCCACTACGCCTATTTATCTTTATATGGTATACTTATTATAACATATTACATACATTTTTTAAATCATTTGAATAATATTTGCACTTTTACAACAAAATATGGACATTGATGTTATTGTTCAGATTAACATGGACATGTTTGCTTTAGGTAATATTGAATTAATTATGTGATAGAAATCTATCTAAAAGAAAAAAGGCCTAAACACTTTCAGAATCATGAGGACATTAACAGCAGGTCAGCATACACAGGGAAATAAGTCCAGAACTGTAACTGCCCTGTACTGTTGCCCAGGGTGATGAGGACCAAGTCACTCATCTCTACTTTCTGTGCTCAAAACACTCCACGTAAGAATTGCTACTAAGAAAACGAGATGACGAAACACACAACGACATGAAGACTCTAAACAGCAACTTACTAGAACATTCTGCCTATTGAGCTTTAAACAGACAGCGCACGCGACACTCAGGCTGGCTCAGAGGTAAATAATCAGGCGCTTCTTCCGGATCAACCGGGCGACTGGCCACGCCCACTTGTACGGATCTCCTCTGAGCACAAACTGGGGTCGAACCGAAAACTCAGGCTGAACCTCAGCAGGCTCTACTTCCTCACACTGTTATTTAGACCGTCTGTAATAATAGATGAAGGTCACTATAGTGTACTGTATTTATTTTGGTCTTAAATTTATATTCCTATTTATTGCACATTTTGTTGCACCTTTCATTTTATGACTTCACACCAGTGTTCATTGCTGTAAGGAAAAATTATGTTGCTAAGGGGTTTCCTCCGGGCACTCCGGTTTCCTCCAGGGCAGATAAGGGTGTATAGTGTATGAATGCATGTGTAAATGTTGATAAATACAATGGCCTTCACCATTGAAGGGTGGAGTGATAAAGGAAGAGGTGGCAGGCAGTTACGTATATGGAGGCAAATCGTCCTACCCCTAACAAGAGCAGTCAAAAGAAGAAAAAGGCCCTGGCCTCCATTTTTGGTATGGCAACAGAGCTAACCAGGGACTATGACTAAGCCAAAACCTTTACAGTTGCCATGGCATTTTTCAGTCAGGTGCCCCATGAATCATTCTTACTTACCCACTCTTTTTGTCACTTCTTGTGTTTGTCACTAAGCTGCTGAGCCGCCCAGATGTTCAGTTTAATTTAGTTTTATTTCTATTATGCTTTTAAAAATGGACATTGTTGCAAAACAAGAATTTTAAAAATCTGGATTTTTAAAAGTATCCCTAATGAGAAAGAAGTCAAAAATTCCTGGCACCAAGTATCAATATGCAATAAGCTATAGGCATCATGCATGCAGTGTGGTTTTCCCCAACACACTGAGGCATTTCCTGTGATATTTTTCTTCTTGTTAAATAATTTTTTGAAAATACATAAATAATGGCATTGCTTGTCTCTTTCAACAAGCCTTTGAGTTTAGATCCCTACTGAAATTTGCAAAATATTAGCAACTTTGCAGAGACAGGCCCACCACTACAGTACATGCTGTTGGTATTTAAACTGGGTAACTTTGGTACTGTAAATAAGTATATACGGTTATATTTGTTGTCACCTAGAGGAGGATAGGTTCCCCTTTGATTCTAGTTCCTCATAATTTTTTTTTCTTATATCATCCCTGGAACCTATCATGTGCCACCACATGTCTCACTCGCACAATATGATCTAAATAAAAATATATATATTCACATTCTGATAAGCTCAATTTAAAGCTTCTTTGTTAAAATAACATAGAAAATAATTACTAAACTCAATATTAGCGTAGAGAGAATATGCCATTGCTCAGTGCTGCAGTGGGATGGCTTCAGGATAATTTCCAGTTCAGTTCTGAGCTTATTTCTCTGGCTGTGTGAAGTTTCAAATCATGCTTTCATCTCCTAAAAGCAGTTACTGTATGGTGAGTACATGGGTGAGACATGTAATTTTAATTATCTTTCTTTTAAGTGAAGCTATATTATCTAAAGTGTAGCAGAACACTGACTTTAAACATTCGGCTACCTGATCAAGTTAAGATAACCTTCAAAAAGTCCATGTATTATGACTAACACACAGTTTAAATAAAATTAAATAGGTATCTGAAACCATTTTAGACTGAGGAAATGAAACTATCTTTTCTATATTTAATCTTCGTTCGCTGTCCATTAATGAACACCCTTATGTGTATCAGGAGCATTTGTGGATAAACCTAAATTACTTAAACCAGTCCATCTGATACCAACAATCAGGCTATGGTTAAGTAAATGTCAAAATTAAGGCAAGGATGTGTCTGCTGTAATGAGTTTGTCTTGTTATATTTTAAATAATATATACTAACTCTAAATAGACCCACGCACACTGCTCTCTGGATCTTGTACTTCTAGATTATCAAAAGGAATATTAAAATTTTCCAACAAGCTTTTTTAAACAAAAGAAACTGCATTTTAACCAAATTTGAGAGTCAGCCTCAATTGTTTATGTGCATAAATCTGCCATGTTAGTAAATAGGAACTTTTTACTAAAGAGTTAAATTCAAATCCAGATGTGTACTTAGTAACACATTAATAAACATGTGCAATGCCTCCTCCTCTGGTGGTTAAATGAGGAAAAATATCCTGGAAGAATAACTTCATTTAAAGCTACTTATTCATGTTCTGTCGAACTAATTTCTGGTTTCATTTACAGTTAGTGCTTTAGAAGTAAGAGCTCTAATAATAGGTGGTTTAAATTCAGATGAAAGGTGCTGACTGCTTATAGAACAACCCACATTTATGTGTCAATGTCAATGTGAGAAATATCCCCAAGTACATATTGACACAGCATTAATCATACTGTATTGAGTGAGATGAGCTTCTAAACCACTGGCTTTGATGTTATCAGTCAAAGTGAGTCAAATGTAATGAAAGGTTTATACATACTGTTTGGACTTGGTTTGTAAAAAAGCTTTACTGTTGTTTCCTAACTGCAGTACAGAACCAATACTTGAAGAAATAAATGAAGATTTAGGGAAGCAACATTACTAAAAGGCAGACAGTTTGGTTATACAGATTAAATGACACCAATTTCTAGTCCACAGAAGGTTAAAAATTAATATGGAAAGTTAAACAACCATAAAAAAAAATACAAATAAAAATTTTAAAAAAATTATAACATATTGGATAGTATAAAATAGACAAAAATGAAAAAATACATCGTGTCATCAGTTTAACACAAAATTTATGAAAATTTATAAAATCTTTCATGGGAGCATTAACACAAGAAAATTTATTTATTAACATCTTGAAATTTTAAGGAAAATGTTTGTATCCTACTTGTACTCCTGATGAGTGTAAAAGGATTAATTGACTTCATATCATATACACTACACTGTCTGGCCAAATAAATAAACACAAATGAAACTCCCATATTTCATTCAACTGCCCTTAGCTTTCTGTACAGCATCCAATATTTCATGTGTAAAAATTCCCTTTTACTCTTTCACAGTTTGAATCATGAAATATTCCCCTGCTATCAGGAAAGAAAAACTCTATAGATGTGATAGCCTGTTCATTCAATACAGGTTGTCAGCTGACTTTATTTCATTGCCACTACGGTTGCTGAGCCTTCATGCGCTTTCCCTCTTATCCTGGCACATCCATCACTCTGAAAGGGGGGCAATTTGGACCTTTAAGACCACTTGGTTTCTCTTTAAGTTTTTAACATTTAATTGACCTCCAATTATTATTACTTTTTTCATTTGCAAAGATGACACTTCACGACTTTTCTTCCTGGTTTTAATAATGTGTTGGACAGTTTTTTTTATTAACCCAATAACATCGATTTGGTATCTCCAAAGTTGTTTTCTTTACTTGATGCAGCCCAGTAATTTGATTCTCCTCCGAAACTTTTGTTTTGGCCAGTCAGTATTTGGATGGATTAATGCACTTTATATATTTAAATAGCATATGTAATTATATTTACAGCATTTAGCAAATGTGCTCATCCAGAGTACATCTCGAGCATTTTGTGAAAAACAGTTCCCTTATATTATTTGGAATAATTAAAGCATGTGAAGGATCAACAAATATATGTAATAATTCAGCTATGAAAAATGAAGCATGAATGTGTTAATGGATAATGGGCTGGTCTTTCTGTGCAGAGCCATGAGGTCTCAACAAATAGCTTAGCTGTCAGACAAAGGCATGACTCCAGTCCTTGTTATTTGTCTGTTACACTACCAAATGTTTTTAGCAAACGTTTGCCTTTCTGCTGTGTTGCTAAAATGTTTAGCCATTACTATGGCAGTCAGTGAGCATTTTAGGGAGTTTTGTGGGCATTAATAAATACAAATGTTTAGAAATCATGCAGATAAGAATACAAAGCAAATCAGGGTTTCTGAAACGTTTGTGAGTCTGGTGGACAATTTGGTTCAGTTTTTCTTACCAAATCTTTTATACAAAACATTCATAAAAGATTAATGAATGTAGCTAAATGCAAAAGGCCGGTACATCAGAGTGGTTGTGCTTCTTTGCACAAAATTAGTAGATAGTATTCTTTTTTAAAAAATGTTTCAGTGACTATTATTATGGGTTTTTTTTTTATTATGCACTTATATTAAATGTAGGCTTTGTAAATATGTCCAGTGAGAAGTGTCAAGTTCAGGTTGTGGACTGTCGTCTGTCTTGGTTTGTTGCTTTTCCACAAAGCTGTAGCAGAGTCGTCTGGTAATTACGAGCCAGGAAGAAGTACATAACTGGATCCATTATACCACTAACACATGTGAGAGCAGAAGTTAAGCGGTTAGCAAAGGCCAAAGATCTATCTTCATTACTAGATTTGTTGTGTAAGTGGTGCTCAATATAAAGCAAACGGTGCACATGATAGGGCACAAAGGCCACTATGAAGGTAGCCAGTGTCAGCACGATCATTCTGACTGCTTTAATTTGGCCAGATGTTCTCTGGTGAAATGTCATCACTCTAAGCTTGAGAAAAATAAGCATGTAAGATACCATTAGAGTGACCAGAGGAATAGTGATTGCAACTGCTGTTGAGATAAGGGCTTTAAAAGAACTTTTCTCCAAGTATAGCTGATTACAATGCGTGACATTCCTCCCTGATGGCCTCCTGATCTCCGTTTGGGAAGAAATGAGCACAGGGACCATTGAACAAGTCACCAACACCCACAAAATAGCACATACCGCTTTAGCATTTTTACTTCTCCTCAGGGACTGGTACTTCAGGGGCAGACTAAGGGCAAACAGGCGGTCCAGGCCGATGCAAGTTATGAGGTACATGCTGCAGTAGAGATTTATGAAGAACAGGAATCCCACCAGGCGACAAGCTGCATCTCCAAGCAGCCAGGCACTGTTTGAAGCATGATAAATCACACGCATGGGCAGTACCAAAACATAACACATGTCAGCTATAGCCAGATTCAGCAGAAACACCTTGGAAGAGGAGGAGCGCTTGCTATGAAAGAAAACCCATAAGGCCAGCACATTGCACGGAACAGAAACAATGAGAACAATGATGTAAAAGATGGTAAAGAACATGTCCTCTTCATGGGATGCAGGTGAGTAGATGCCATTCTCCACTGAGACATTCATAATTATTCCTTTACTTTGAGTCTGAGAGAGAGAGAGAGAGAGAGAGAGAGTTATGGAAAAGAAATAAAGAGAGTTGATTGGACAGATAAAGTCATGTATATCATGTCTTCATCGAGACATGGAAATTGGACAGTTGTCTCAGATTTGCAGGTTAAATGTTGCATCATTGACTATATGTATTTGCACCAAAATATAAATTAAACACAAATTAATACTAGTAATACTAGCAAATTAATACTATTAATATTTCAGACAGAAGTTTTTTGTGAGGACACTGTGAAATTGTTTGTGCATTAATACTATCATAAAAGCAAAATCAAGAGTGTGAACCAGGGCATCTAGCCCACACAATATAAGATGTCATTGTAAGTGCCAACATTTTTTTCCACCCTAACTTGAATTGTTTATGTCCTCACAGGACCATCACAGGGCGCCACCATCAGGGGGCCTCAGTAAGGCACTTTTTAAACATGAAAAATGGGCACAAAAAAAGATAAGAATTTGGTTAATTAACACCAGCAATGACCTTTCTCCATGTTTTTGTAATGTTATTTTGTAGTGTTATTTCTGTGGTTTGTCTATGGTTGTAAGCTCCTTCAGTGAAAGGCATGTGAGTTCCTACATTAATGTGCGTGAGTGTTATATACTGTAGTAACTGGATGTACAGTAACATTATTGCTATTTTTACAAGCTGAGGAAAGGCAACTTCCCCCAAATGTACATGCTTTGAGGATTTAGCACGCAACATAGCACACATTTAATTCATTACCATAAGAAACATCAGAGCATCATATTTCTACAGTGATACAGCCATAAGTCTTTGTTTTTAGTCTGTTGTTGATCAGTAGCATTACGGGCCAGTGTGCTTATTTTATTTTAATTTTTACTTGTGATGAATATAAGCTTGAAATGCTAATAGTTTGAGATCACTGGATGTAACCCTGATCGGATTGTGAATGCTAAATTTTACAAAGAAAACTCAAACCAGCTCACTTCCAACCATGTACACAGGGGTCGTCACACACTCACACTGTATGATGAATTCTAGACTATATCAGCACCATTTACTAAAAACATATACTTTACTATAAACTTTTCATTAAATTATTTGTCAGCTTGAAAGATTTTTAGAAAATATATAAGGAGAACATGATTCTCCAGGTTAAGTAACGTTTATTAAAAACAGCGATTATACAGTATATTTTGTGGAATTACGTACTTACTGAGAAGTTGTATAATTCTTCTTTTATGGTGATTACGAAGGCTCTTTGGCTTCAGCACTGCTTTTGAAATGACTCTTATCTACACTAGCTGTGTTCACTTTCTTCCTGTTGTGGTTATTCATAACTACAGAAGCCTCCCACACATACACACACACAAACACACACACATACACTGTCTTTCACATGACCATTAAGGTGACTATTTGTAAATATTAACCATTTAATTAAAAATTGCAGTCTAGGAATGCATGAACAGTAAACATGCTGTAAGGAGCAGTTACCATATCGTTCTGTGTCCACTTTATTAGGTACCTCAAGGTTACACGGTGACCGCATGCAGTAAGTGTGGCTGATAGAATGTCCAGTGAATGAAAGAATAAAGATAGATCTGCCTGATAAATCTGAGCATTCGTCTTTTTATACAGCATCATTGAAATAAACTTTTATATTTTACTCCGCGTAACATATATTTATGCCGAGGCACATATAGGATCTGGAAACTTGCAGAAGGAGGGATTTAACAGGTAACAGTGCAGCGACTCTGTGGAGACTATATCATTAAAGGACTGTAGCCAAGCATATTGGCCATTAAGGAAATTTGTGTAATGAGAAGAAATGATATTTGTAATGTTAAATATTTCTTTGCTAGTCTTATTTAATAACTAAAGCTAAAACATGACTCTTTGCTCTATATACGCAGTCAAAAATGATCCACTCCCTGGGTTAAATTAAAACATATCGGCGTTCCGTTCAGGGCTACTGTCACTCCCCAGTCACTGCTGTGCAGGTGTGAAGGTGTTACATCAGTTCCTTTCTAACTGCAGTGTGAGCAACATTGATGCCCGGCTTGTGATTTGCACAGAAGCTGAGCAGCGAGTAGTGATTCGTTTCTTTTGTACTCTGAGGATGTACCTGGTGCAGAAACAACTCACAGAGGAGCGTAAACAGAAGTGGTTGGTTATCTGCAAACAAAATCTGGAGTGATACTCTAAGGAAGGTGAAACTTTCTTAAAGTGAATCATTACTGGTGACGAGACACGGATTCATCACTACGAGCCTGAGAGTAAACGGCAGAGTATTAAATGGAAACATCCTCAATCACAGACAGAGGAAAAATTTAAAAGTCAATCATCAGCTGGAATGCTACAGTTTTCTGGGATTCTCAGGGGCCAGTATTAGGACATTATCAGGAAAATGGTTCAACAATCAACAGAGCTCGTTACAGTGAGACGCTTATTAAAGACCTGAAGCCTAAACTGCAGATTAAATGCAGATGACTGATATCCAAGGGCATTGCGTTATTGCTTGACGATACACGTCCACACAGATTTGACCAAAGCATCTTCCCTATATTCCGAATCTTGCTTCATGTGACTTTCACCTGTTTGGTCCCCTGAAAGCAGCCCCATGAAGAAGTGAAGTAGCTTGCAGCTCAGCCTAAAATTTCTTTTTTTATGATGAAACACATTCTTTTATGAAAATGTTTTTTTTTTTTATGATGGACTATAAAAGCATGTTGACAGATGGACAAAGAGTATTAAAAAGAAAGAAGATTATGTTGAAAAGTGATGCAAGTTCATTTTTAAAAAAGTTCTACAGAGTGTAGATAATTTTTGACTCATCCTTGTACTTTTGTGTAAATATTGGGTATGCCACAATTCTCAATATAATATTGAACTTTTTGATACCACATACATAGTTTTGTGTATAACTAGTTTCTTATGACAGTAGAATAATGCCATAATAAAAGATTTAGAGGAACTGTGCATGCAAGATGGAAGAGGGATGGCTCTCATCAAAATCAAATGTAAGCCTTGAAAATGATGTGTGTCTGCTGCCCACTAAATGTGTTACTTCTCCAAATAAAATAGCCAGTGTGCGTCTATGCTTCCTTATTAAGAAAAGTGTGATGATGACAGACGGATCATGCCAATGTGAGGTGAAGCATAGTAACATGCTGTGTGTCAGGTGCAAACATGCAGAAGAGAAGGTTGTATATCACTGTGGCCAATCATATTCACGCAGACAGTTGTGACTGTACCTGAACACTGACTGACAAAAAATATATATATACTGTATGTATAGAAAACATTTATTCTGGGAATATTCTAATGCCCAGGGGCAGAGCTACGCTGGGGCGAGTGGCAAAAGGCAGCTGCCCCTTCTATATGCTGTGAACTCTCGCAACCAATCCATAAGCTGAACAGTATAAGCCGTGTCCCAAAGCCAAGTCCATAAGTTGGATAAGCTTGGGGAAAAAATAATAGACAGAATGGGAGATCCATATTTTTACGCATCAGGTGTGTGTTCCAGTGTATTATGTTTAGAGCTGCACCTGAATGCCTCACACACACACACACACACACACAGCATTTCTGCCGCTGAGACACTGCTCAATTCACACCGCGAGCTGCTGTAAGAGCTTCTCTGTGATGAAAACATGATGCAGTAATGGTGGTGTGTGTGTTGTGTGAGCCAAAAGTAAAGTCGCTCCCTAAACAGAGTTCATCACAGAAACACAGCACACAAAAATTACACACACACACACACACACACACACACACACACACACACACACACACACACAAGATAATGATAAGCTTTAATGTAATCAGTGATATTATCATGTAATTATTTATATTATTTTAGATAATATTATCAATATTATTATGTACATGTCTGTCTGAACAGCAAAACTGTATAACCTATTAATACAAAAATATAAATTTTCTAGGGTTGAGTTTTATCACATAACACTGAGCTCTCAGTTCAGGTATTTTACATGCCATCAGACTGCTGTGAATATGTTTGCTCTAATCTTACAGAGATTTGCTTGTTATTTTGATTTTATTAGGTTTAAATACGAAGGACTGCCAAAGTTTCATTGAATTCTAACTTTGCATGATGCTCTGACAAAATCTGGCTGGACAGACATACAGACAGATAGACACAAAATTCTCTGAGACTGGTTTGGTCCTATAATTCATAAAACCTAAAAATATCACTAAAAAAGCGAGTTCTGGCCAATGTACAGACAAAACCTTTCTTTAACTTATATATAGATCAATGTGATGGGGTAATGATGGAAAAGAAAGGTGGACACTGTAGAAAAGTCAAAATTGGTTCACTTGCTCATTGTGAAATTTCTTTTCAGTACAGTATTCTCTCTCACACACACTCTCTCTCTTACACACACCAGAATCTCTCTCGCACATTCACTCTGCTCAGGAAACACTGAATAGATGTAGAGTATTCTCTCTCATCAGACACGCCTTCCATGCCTTCCACCTGCCACTCACCTGGCCCTTCACTGCATGGTGCGTGACCACACCACTCTTATCACTATCAATGTTACATCTTTGTTCATTTAATAGTTTTATTAAAATGTATTACAGTCTAGGGTGAGGAAGTATGTGGATATTAACCTTTAATATCATGAAGCTGTAGGTCACAGGAGTGACAAGCAAATAGCAAAACTGAAAATTGAAAATATAGCTTAAAACACTTTTTGATGACGATCTCTGGGCAGGAGGAAGATATGAAGAGAAATACAGAAGAAGAAGTAAGTGGCAGAAGAGACCATGAGAGAAGGGAGAGAGAAGCGCACAGAAAGATATAAGGAAATGAAAGAAGTAAAAGAAGTAAAAATAAATGTGTGAGATAAAGATGGATTATAAACAGATAAAGAGGACACAGTTAAATCAGAGAGAAGGACAGACGCAGGGGTGATGGAGAAAGATGGAGGGACAGGGAAACACATGATCCTGCTATAGTTTCTGTTGAAGCTTGTTGTATGATTTTCTTTTCTGTTTATATAAGTTCCAGTGCAGTAGCACACCATTTGATATAAAACCTGAGGCAAATATGGAACCTTGGGCTAACCATATTGTTTCATCCATAGTAAATATGTGTCGATCAACCGTCCACTGCCTGGAAAAACTGCCTCTCTGACCAGTAGCTTCTTCCTTGAAGTCTTGTCTGAGATTGACAATAGGAGTACGTAGAGGAGCAGCAAGAAGAGGTTTCAAGAAGTTTTGAGTCTTCCAATAGATTAATCCAGGCAGCAGGTAGAAGTCTAGGAGATCTCCTGGCCTGGGTCTTATTTAAATACTTCAGAGCAACTGAAAAGGGAACTTATGAATTTTGTGGTTGTGGCTCTGTTGACGTTCCCCAACACATCTCGCTGAATGTCGAAGCAGAAGCACAAATACGGACATGGGTGAGAAACATCACTCCTCAACCTGTTGGTGCAAACCACCTACAGGACTCTCCATCCACAGCCAACACTCAAGCACGCCCCCACTGTCACGGGCCTACGATCCTGCTTTACTTACCAGCTCTTTCTGGAAGAATGTGCATTCTTGAACAAACTTAAGCAAAGTATTACGTTGACTGTGGAAGGCTCTAATTATTTGATTCAGTCCAAGCAATTTGAAGGCAACACAAGCAAACACCAAATGTATGTACATTTCTAAATGAATAAAGATACACAATTTAAGACTTCAAAATAAGAGCAACTCCAAATAGACCATAACTTAAATTTACATTTAGGCATTTGGCAGACGCTCTTATCCAGCTCTTGGAAAGAGGAAACAAATCAGATACATTTTGTAAACCACATAACTGACAGTTACGCGTGTTAATGTCCTTGTTCAGCAGGTTTTTAAATAATATTACTTAATAACATTACATGAAGCTCTTGACCTATATCTGCATGATTAAGTAATGAGATATCTGCTTAAATGTGTGAGTGTAGATTTTACTATAGGAGTGAAATTTGCACAGTAATTAAAATGGAATTGAAATGTCTAGTGCGGGACAGTGCACCTCCAGGTTCTGAGTTTGATTCCCGCTGCAGGGTCCACGTGCATGAAGTGTGTATGGTGGGTTTCTCTGGGTACTGTTTTTTCCTCACAGTCCAAAGACATACAAATTATCCTAATTAGTGTTCCAAAATTATCCATAGTGTGTGAATGAGCGTCTGAGTGTATGTGTGCCCTGTCCAGCGTTTGCTCTGCTTCGTGTCTCCTGGGATAGGCTCCAGGCCCGGCGACCCTGTACTGACAATGAGTGAGTACAGTAAATGTCTTTAGCCTGTCTAATTTAACTGTAAGGCATCAGCATACATAATAACCTGTTTACTCTCTCAGGCAGTTCCACTGTTGCCTCTGACTTGCTCATTATTCATAACCTCTCTTTTTATTCTGTGTGCAAAAAAACATAATCTAATCATAAAAATATCATCTGATCGTAGCAGGTCTCAGTATTATACAACAATATACTCAGTTAAACAACATACAACTTTTTTTTTTTCCAGATTAATGTACAGAAACCATGGCTTCTCTAAAATCATTGCTTATGTCTTTCCCTCTAGTCATTGTGTTCACACACCTGAATGCTCCAGACCAGCAAACTGCCAAAGCTTCTGCTTTTATAGAGATCTGCACACCTGCTACTAATCAGTGATTTGAGGGCTGATGATTAGTGGCACCTCTAACTTACCCTCTTAAATCCTGTGGAATCAGTGAGGAGGTACTTAGTTCTGCACAGGTTTTTTCATTTTGGTTTTATTTTTGTTAAATAAATAACGGCATGGTTAAAAAGTTAAATGTTGTTGTATGAGGTTGTATTTTCCTGCTATGATCTGAAGATTTTTTTTTATTGTTTATATACAAAAATCTAAATTTAAAGGCTGTATATCTCACCCTTTAAAAATTGACACAGTAACATTAAAATCTTTTATTTACTTTACTTTTAATGTTTTAATGTTTTGGGGGATCAGTGTATCTGGTTGCCTCTGACTGGAAATTAGAGCTTGACTGAATGAAGATATGATTTAAAATGACCCAAACGTCAACATAGTAATTACTAAATGCAAAAAATGCTTTCTTAATGTTATTGAAAATATTTTTAAGGATAAGAATAATTAAGGAATCCTCCAGGTTTGCCCTTAAACACATGCAGAAGATTTAAAACAAAATAACAGAAAAGACAATTCAGATGACAAACATGCAAATGTTTAATGTATTAATTCTTGTCTTGCCATTAGATATTTTTAAACTGTTTGGTTTTTAAAGCTTTACACAAATAAAAAAAAATGTCTATTTACAAAATGCAGACATGGTTACTCTATTACATGACATTCAAATTGCAAGAGATCTCTACAGATACAGGAAGACACAGAAATAAACTTTGGTGTATTATGCAACCAAAATTCAAGGAAAACTCAAAGGACTATCAGTTAGTATATACAGGGGTAGGACACTATTTATAAAAGCACAACTTAAAAGCCAAAATATTACAGTAAAGCTAGATAATTTTATATGGGTAGATTTGGTTGAACTAGGTTCATTTGTTTTCAACAATGAGGATGCAAAATAAAGACATCCTTGACAAACAGGCACAAAATTACTACTGACTTTCATAACAGTTTAACAGGCAGTGAACTTGAAAGAACACAAAAATACCAATTGGGTATTTTTGTCTGGGCGATACTTTATATATACACGTTTGTGTGTGTATATATATATATATATATATATATATATATATATATATATATATACACACACACACACATACACACTTGATACTATAAACCAGACAGATCATACTTATTGCTCCCATCTGTCAGGGTAAATTGACCAACGACCAACAGATCAAAATTATATAAACATCCAGCTCGAACATAAACACTCACTAATTAGTATATCAGTTTTCGGTCTCTATGACTTTTAAAAAATTTGCCGTTAAAAACTTGAGTGAGGAGCAAAAAAAAAAAAAAAAAAAAGCAAATAGAATTGTATGACTAAGAAAAAACAACAGACAGACTGGATATCTACAACACTGGATGTAATGTAAATGTTAGATAATCAGAATAAAAAACAAAAACAAAGTTATACTGTTGGGGAGCAAAGTCGGAGCAGCACTACCTCATTAGTGCAAAAGCAAATGATGGCAGAGCATTCTATGAAGTGTCCTTGGTGGTTGTTGCTGTAGGGATAGCTGATTTTGCAGAGTTCCCACTGTGCGGTCGAGTGTAACTGACGAAGCTGGGAGTGTGAATGGTTCGGATACTCTTTGAAACCTGTGACAACATGGTGGGGGATAGGGGAGAGTGGGAAGAGGAAGAAGAGGAATATCGTCCATTTTGGGTCTGTGTGGACAAGGACAGGGTTTTAGTATTGTGAGTGGACTGTGCAAGCTTACTAGAACCATTGGTCAGAGGGGAAATATGAGAGGAAGAGTTGGGAATTGAGCGAGGGTTGGGGATAGAAGATTTAGAGGAGGAGGGAGAAAAAGAAGAGGAAGAGGGAACAGCAGAATGGTTAACAGGGTTAGTAGCATCGGGCTGAGAAGCACCTTTTCCTGCACTAGTGGAAAAAGCGGGGATTTTAGAAGCAGACATTGTAGGGGAAGTGGACTTGGAATCTCCTCCAGATCTTTTAGCACTTCCATTAGCCTGTAAACAAAGATTTCACAAAAGATGGATATTCATCCCTAAGGTTTGTCATGATGCAGATGTGAAAATGTTCAAACATTTGAGTTACTCTAATAGAAGTAGTTAACATGTAATTCTTACAAAAAATCAAAGACAGAATATACTAACATCTAAAACAAAATCACAAACACACACACACACCCGCACACACAGACAGACACAAAAATAAAAGTATGTTATCATCCATTGGTTCAGGGCTGAAATTGAAAGCTAAGAGTGAAAACTGGAGAAAATAAATAATGTTTTAAGATTATTTATATCCAGAGAGTAATCCAAAGTGTCATGGAAATCAACCAGTTATACAAGACCAGAGAAGTGGAGGTGCACTGCAGAAATGTTTCCACGGGATGTTGGAAGTTTAGTAGCAGGTTCATCCTGAAATTAGTAAAGTGGACTCGTCCCTTGAAAGGTGCACATGGGAAAGTGTCCGATATTAATTTTAGGAGCACACGGGCAAGGAAAGTTGTGTCATGAGAAACAATGATATCTGTAGTGTTAGAATTGGTTGGATGAGGATGCAAAGTAAAATATAAAACTTATGATGTAGTATTAGTTAATCTCAAGCAGCATCTCCCCAATGCACAGTATAGGTAAGGGTAATGAAAAAAGGGATAAAGGAGAATAAATTGTGACAGCAAAATTATTTTAAATTATCAGGAAATTATTTTAAAATGTTGGTGTCCTTTTGACCTAAAACATAGCACCAAAGCCCAAAGCAAAAAGAATTAACAGACGCATTCCATTATGTTAAAAGAGACGCATCATGCCTTGCAGTCGTCACATGCCTTCAGCCACAGCCAATGAAAGCACAGTCATCAACATCTCATCCAGTGTTATTGTCAGCACTGAGGTGATCACACAATAGACAACTGTTCCAATTTCTCCTGTTCCAAAGTTTTTGTCCATTCCTTAAATACCCACACTATAGTTCTTTGTTCTGTCAGAAACATGCTCTCATCTAAATGTGTGATCACTGGCTGAGTGGACCAGTGGTCCTATGATAAGACTACCTGGCGAAACTGCCTCTGTGAGTCTTGCAGCTTTAGCTGTTTAGTTGCCCTCTCTCTGTCTGAGGTGCCCAGCTGCTGCCTGGTCTTGGCAGACATGGGCACTGGCATCCGACTAGTAGGAGAGGCCACGCTGACATTCTGCAAAAGGGATTTAAACCAAACAAGAAATAAAAATAAAGGAACTCAAAATGTGGTGTATTGGAAAGTTTGTAAAAAATAAAAAAGGAAAAACTGGACAACAATTTCTGTAGTTTTAAAAAACATTTAAAGGCATGTACATCAGGGGCCATATTCAGAAAAAATTGTATTGTACCACTAAGAGTTTTTTTTAAGTGCAATTAAAAGTAAGAGTAAAAAGTAAGAGACTAACTAAGAGTTACTCATTTGCTCATCTTTAGTTATCACTTTATCCTGATCAGGGCTGCAGTTGATCTGGAAACACATGGGATAAAAAGGAAACCCGTCCAACTGTAGAATAGCCAGTCCACTTCCTGCATATTTTTCCCAACGAATCCACACAGTTATCCCAACTAAGCATTTCTTTAAAAAAATATATCCACAACTACAGGCAGTTTATTTTACCAGTAAAGGCCTGTGCTAGGAGGAAAGGCAGGGTTAATGTTTTATGGATGATGCATGTTCATTAATGATAATATTAGCTGATTTATTCACCTGTGCAGAGGGTATTTACTGTAGATGCTATTCTGTTTAATATACAGTATAAGTAGGTTTAAATGCATAAGACCATGAAGACCAGAGAAAAGTGATTACTAAAGATGGATGAATATTAGGATTTTTACCCAGTTTCCCCTATTTTGGGCACTGCTGTTAAGAGCGTCCTTTTACATTTACAATTCTTTGAATATGGCCACAGAAGAGAAAATGATGGGGAAAAAAAACATGCAAACCTCTACACCAAGAGAAATTTTTTTGTTCTCTTCTTGTTACCTTAAGAACCATTAAAAAGAATAAAGAAAAAAGACAAAGTGACAGTGTGCTCAGTCTGTGAGTAATCTTTTTGGCTGTTTAAACCCAAAGTTAGAAACTCCTCAGTGAATATACATTATAAAAGTAGTGTTGTAGACTCTTAGAAAATCACCCACAAAACACCATATAAAACATATATAGATATTATATTTACATAGAGGGTTAAAAAGCAGAGATCCCATAGTCATTGCTCTGAAAAAGAAGAGGAGGTTAGGTATCTGTGAAAGCCACTGGTTAGACTGGGATTACTGTGAGGAATAGGAGATGAAGAAACCCATAGTCTTCAATACCAAGACGGTCAGAGTTAGAGAGAGACCTGCTGAGGAGAAGCTGGGGTGACAGACACGCCTGTTGTGTTGCTCCCAGCAGGCCGAGGAAGAAGCTGTGGTTTGGGCTTCTTCCGAAGGCTAGGGCGCTTGCTGGAGCTGGAAAATTTGGTGACCAAAGCTTTCTGAGGAACTACTTTGTCTAAAGCCTCTGCACCCTGCCTGGCACGAGGCTTGGAGGACACAGCAGTGGACTTAGTGGACAGCAGGTCGTCGGAAGACTTTGGTCCCATTTCACTTATTGTGGTTTCAAGCTGTTTGATAGTCTGTTCAAGGCTATCAAGTGTCTTGTAGGCGCTCTTTCGAATCTCTTCTGTCCTTTCATGTGGTTCCTGTGCAGTAGAATCTGATTTTAGGTTATCCTCCTTAGAGCAAGAAATTTCAAATCTCTTGGTCTCTTTGTGTTGTTTAATAGAACCATCTGATTCCTCCTCATCTTCATACACCACCACTTGTAAAGTCTTCTTGCCTGTCTTAGTACCAGTGCGGATGGCCTGTGTTAGAGCTGCCAACTGCTTTTTAGGGAATTTAAACTTAAACTTCTTCTTAGCATCCTGTTTGGGATCAGTAGTAACCTGTGTTTCAGTCCCCCCTCCATCAGATAACAGAGATGAAGACAAAACGAGGTTTGCCTCGTTTTGTGCTTTTCTAGAATTCATCTTGTTCCCATCTTGTGCTACCTGTACATTTCTTTTATCCTCATCCTCAGTTTCCTCACTTTCTTCCTCTATTCTTTCTTCAGTCAACATTCTTTCCAGCTCCTCTTCACACTCAAAAATGGTGGAAAGGCGTTTGTAGGCTAAGCGTATATCCATTGGTTCATCAAAAATAATAATAACAGGTTTTTTACTGAATTCACCATTTTCAGCATCATCAAAACCATTGCTACAAGACTCTGTAGAAATGTCACTGCCATGTTTATTCTGAGGTTTGCTGCCCACAGTGACAGTTTGCACATTTCCTTTCTTAGCTTTTACAAGATCCTGGTACTCTCCAGTGGATAAAGCTTGCACTTTGGTGTTGGTGATCATAAAGGCAATATTATCAGGTGGAGGAGGAGGAGGTTCTTCTCCTGGCAAGTCAGGACTGAGGAAAGTCTCACATTCATCATCCACATCTTCAAACTTCTCCCTAGTCTTGTGCACACTAAACACCTGCCGCTGATTTGCTGAAGTCAACTCACCATGGTTTGCAGGTGCCTTGGAGTAAATGAGGTCAGGACTACCAAGTGAGACTGGGGTACAAATTGATGTTGGAGACTCCACTGTCTCCTCTATGCTAAGTTGAACCTGTGGAGCTTTGACCACATGGACTTTTCCCTGAGTAGGGCTACCTGGGTCTTGTTTCTTAGTCTTCAGTGAGCTTGAACGAGTAAGTGGTGTATGTGGTAAATTACTAGGAAGGCTCCAAATGTTGTCTGGGTAATGGACCCCGGATAGACCATCTGGGGATACCAGCAGCTTGTTTTGGGATTTCTCATAAGTATTGACTTTTGACACCTGTGGGGGGGATGACTGAGATGCAGCTCTGTTGTCAGTTGACTCCTCTGGAAACTCCTTGCTGATCTGTGCTGTGACGTAATAGATGACCTTTAAGGTTTAAAGGTCACAGAAAGAGAGTATTAATTAACTTAAGTATTAAGTAGGTAGTCATACTTATGTACAGTAAGTATTTTTAACACTTACAGTGCATCTGGAAAGTATTCACAGCGCAACACTTTTTCCACATTTTGTTATGTCACAGCCTAATTATAAAATGGATGAAATTCATTTTATTTCTCAAAATTCTACACACAACACCCCATGACAACATGAAAAAAGTTCACTTGAGATTTTTGCCAATCTATTAAAAAAAATGAAAATTAAGAAAGCACATGTACATAGGTATTCACAACCTTTGCCATAAAGCTCAAAACTGAGCTCAGACGCATTTTGTTGCCCCTGATCAGACCTATATGGTGGAGTGGCCAGACGGAAGATACTCCATAGTGAAAGGCACATGGCAGCCCGCCTGGAGTTTGCCAAAAGGCACTTGAAGAACTCTCAGAACATGAGAAACAAAATTCTCAGGTCTGATGAGACTCTCTGGCCACTCTACCATATAGGCCTGATTGGTGGATTGCTGCAGAGATGGTTGTCCTTCTGGAAGGGTCTCCTCTCTCCACAGAGGACCTCTGGAGCTCAGATAGAGTGACCATCGGGTTCTTGGTCATCTCCCTGACTAAGGCCATTTCCCCCCGATTGCTCAGTTTAGATGGCCGGCCAGCTCTGGGAAGAGTCCTGGTGGTTTCGAACTTCTTCCACTTACGGATGGAAGAAGGCCACTGTGATCATTGTGACTTTCAAAGCAGCAGAAAATTTTCTGTAACCTTTCCCCAAAAAAATTCTCAAAGCAGCAGAAATTTTTCTGTAACCTTCCCCAGATTTGTGTCTCGAGAGGCTTTGTTTCCGAGGTCTACAGACAATTCCTTTGATTTCATGCTTGGTTTGTGCTCTGACATGAACTGTCAACTGTAGGACCTTATATACAGTAGACAGGTGTGTGCCTTTCCAAATCATGTCCAATCAACTGAATTTACCACAGGTGGACTCCAATTAAGCTGCAGAAACATCTCAAGGAGGATATAAACAGGATGTGCCTGAGCTCAATTTTGAGCTTCATGGCAAAGACTGTGAATACTTACTTTTTTTAAATTTTTAATAAAATTGCAAAAACCTCAAGTAAACTTTTTTCATGTTGTCATTATGGGGTGTTGTGTGTAGAATTCTGAGAAAAAAAATAATTGAATGCATTTTAGAATAAGCTGTGGCATAACAAAAAGTGGAAAAAGTGATGCGCTGTGAATACTTTCCGGATGCACTGTATACTTAAGTAATAATAATTAGCAAAATGACTGCCAGTAAATTTACACACGCCAAAAAAGCTTAACAAGTGTGACCTGTTATAATGTCATGAGACATTTACTGTATAATAAAGAACACATTTTACTACCACATATGCTGATAAAGTGCATATATGTTTGATTGAAAAAAAAAGAAAAGACAAAAATACAGTTAAATAGATGCTCACCCCTGCATTTTGATGTATTGCGTTGTTGCCATTTTCATCCATGACCAAATCTTTGTTCTCCTGAATTTCTGCATTCTGCTAGAGGTTATGAAGAATAACATCACATCACATAAAACTCCTTCCACTATATTATCTACCTGGTGATCTTTTCCAATAATGCAAATGTTTATTAATATATAAACTGATGATCTTGTCTCATTTTAAGCAGATAAACTATTGCCACCATTAATTTAATGTATCTGGTAACTCTTTTCTAAAAAGCTTGTTGTAAGAAAACCTACATTAACCCCCATAATTTTCACGACCCATCAATAATTTAAGATTCATAGTTCAAGTTATCTAAAAATCTTTTATCTTAACCTTAATGCAATTTACATTTTGTTTAGCAATCATAGCATCTATAAAGATGGAGTAAAATATATGTAATAACGGAGCAGATGTTCAGAGGAAAGGATATGGTTTTAATCTAGAAGATACAGCAGAAGGCTTACAGCAGGGCATGGAGCAGGTAAGATGATCAGAGCAAAACATGTTCAGTAGGAACAACTCTTCAGCAATAGCAGCAAATACTTAGGTCTAAATCTAATTACTTTCACATTGTTGATTTTATAAGAATGTAAAATTAAGAAAAAGACAATGCAGACAAATATAGCTAATATTTGGTTACACAGTAATTTGTTTATATAATTTATGATAACATTCTGGGCAGTAACAAAAAAATGATTGTAAAAAGAATTTTCTAACACTGTGTACACTTTCCAGTTTTAAGTATACTGTATGAATACAGTGCTTGTCCTAAAAAAAGCAATTTCAGAGGAATCTAATTATTGGTCTGCATCAAGCAAAGAAAACTAAGGAGATTTTAACTAACTGGAATTGGGTTATGAACTGTCTAACATATTTAATTCCCGAAGAATAATCCTAAACCATCAATAAAGGAATGTGATTAAAAAAAAATAAAAAGCAATCACTAACACTTGGTGAAGTGGCATGAAAAAAAAAATTACAGCAGAAATCAGAGCCATGTTTAATAGCGAAAGTAAGGGCATCTCCTCATGCAAAATATTACATAAAGTCAAGAGGTTAGGGACTAAACAGCTGTGTGCCAGATCTAGTCTCAGCAATGTTATGTCTTAATAAAATAAAGTCAGCAGGGACATACAGTATTAAAGGACTCAAATTGTAAATGAGTGGCTCTGGGACAGTAAGGAATCATTTTCGCACATGAATTGGCCACCACATTACATGCTGGAAACACTGATAAGGACAGTCGAGCAAAGTCATAGTGCCTTATACTGTAGTACATAGTATCTATTTATGGACAGGCAGTATATAGATTTAAGATTTGAGATATGCATATCTAAAAGACTAAAAAACAGAAAACAGGTGTCTGCATAACACAAACAAAGAATTTGTTGGTTTATTAAATGGATATTGACACACACTGGTCTAGTCTGGTTACAAGCTGAAAGTATATACTGTATACTGTAGATTATATACAGTAGAGGGAAAAGGAGAGACTAGAAAAAGAAAATCAGTTAGAATTGTGCTACAGATGTCCAACATAAGTACGTACAGTAAGAAGAGTAGAAATGGCAAAAGATATTTAAAGAGAAGCCATCAGAGACAAATTATAGGTACTGTAGGAACAAGCAGCTAGTGGGATAGTTAAAAGAATTCATGCCCATTACCTTCTTTTCTTTAAGGTGTAGTAAAGCCCCAGATCTTATCTCTTTGATCTGTGGCTCTACCAAACCTTTAAGCTCTATGTCTTTAACCAAACACTTCTGGAAAACCTGAGAGGGGGAGAATATTTGTAGGGGGTTAGGGACCATGTTCCTATACTGTACTAACCTACTGTATAGGGCATTGTCTGCATGAAAAACACAAAGCCTACCATCTCATTCCTTTGCACGAATTACCTTACCGTGGAAACTAACGACACTTGAAACTGTAGTTAAATCCTACCCCATTATATATGACAAACTAACACCATTACACAAAGACAATGAAATTCACTGCCAAAAAAAGACTATCACAAAAAGCAAATGAACACATGCTGATAAAGAGCTAAAATTCTAAAGGAATGCGATAATTTGTGAATTTGTAATGTAATTTTAGTCATCTTAAATTGGGAGGGCACCATTTTGAGTGTTGATTTAAATCATGTCTGCTTTCAGACAAGTGTAAGTTGTAAGGGAATGAAAATAAATCATATATGAAACTATTACTTGCCATTTTTATACATCTGTTACTTCAATAGAAAAACTTATCCTATAAATGGTGGCCACTACTATACATCAATATCACTCAAATCAAACCCAGCCATTGGGTGGGCGATGACTTTAAGTAATTTTAGAAGGCGAATACAGAAGGCTTAAACATGCCATTTTTGGAATGACGGTGAGATATAAATACTGTATATATACACATATATATATAGTATATAACAGGACATTAAACCTGTTGTATGCTAAAGTGAGGGAAGTGAATGTCACTCCCCTGCCCTGGAACACCAATTGGCCTTCTTAGCCCCAGGACACGAGCCAGCCAACACACGCTTGTTTAGGAATTGGTCTCCTGAGGAACTTTCATAAGAGCACTGTGTGGGAATTGTTGCAGAATCCTCATTTTGAAGACACGTAGGGGATCACACATTGCATGACTGACTACCTCGACTTCTGCATGGACATCTCTGTTCCTGATAAAACTGTGTGCTACTTCCCTATTAACCAGCCCTGGATTACCAGCAAGGTCAAGCACCTTAACCTAAAAAAAAGGCCCTTTTTTTTTTTTTTTTTTTAAAGGGAAGCCTAAGATTAGACAGAGGCAGGCCAAGGAGTCATACAAAGGGAAAGTGGAGTTGAAGCTGCAAGAAAATAACTTCTTTTCTTTTAAGTTCTGTGATGGTACAAACACCTTAACAGGCTGTTAAAAAGACAATGTTTAAGAGGGGTGTATGGAGAAGGCCAAAGATTTCAACTGGTCCTACAACAGATTTTTCTGCCTCTGCTGAGCCTACTGTTCAATTCTCACGTCCCCTCCCCTAAGCTGCCATCTCAATCGTCATCCAGATCAGGTCAGAAGAGAACTGAAGAGACTCAACAAGGCAGCTGGTGCGGATAGGGTGTGTCTTAGTATGCTGAAGAACTAAACGAGCCACTTCAAATACATATTTGACCTCAGTTTGCAACTAGGGACAAATCGCACCTCATTCCAGTCCCCAAGAAGAAGTGCCCTAAAAAGTTTAACCTAAAGGCCTTGGAAGGACTCTTTGACTTCTCAGAACTGTTCGGGGTGGGTGGGGAGTTTTTCATTTTTCTTTTCATCTGATAATAATAATACATTTAATTCGTTGTTTTTGATATGTTTATGTATGACAATTGTTCAAAAAAAAAAAAAAAAAAAAAAACTAATCCACTCACTACACAAGCTTACATCAGTCTCAAAACACCACAAACCCTAATTAGTCTCGAAACACGTGCGTTAGAAGCTGTGTATGGCCGCGTGGTCACAACTGCTTAACACACGGTCAAGAATTTGTTTATCATCCTTCAGGTGGCGCATCCTGAACTATTCACATATCCCGTGTGGTAGGAGCAAATTATTAACTATGTTTGTTAAGAAATAATAATTATACAGAGATACATGATGTTCAGTAAAAACTTAGCTTTTTGTTTAATTTACTTTTAAGTTGAATGTTAAACTCTTTAATTTAAAGTTAGTTTGTATTGCTTTTTAAGTGAGAAAAGGTTATAAGGAATGGGCTACATTTTATTACTCATGATTAATTAAGATGTGAAGTTGTTAAAAAGATAAGGTATAAAAGTTTCAAGTTATGACAAGGTTTATGTTAAAGTTATGACCATCAAAATGGTAACAAATCATAAATAAATGATGAGATGTACAAATTTGCAAAACTAACTGAATCGACACCAATATGCCGCTGTGATAATATTCTATCAGTTGATGACTAGTGATTCTCATTCCTAACACTCTATAGACACTCTGAGCAGTAATACTGTATATAGATCTCCCACCTGCAGTTCCGCCATGATCTTATTCCCCTCATCCTCCTCTTCCAGGTTGGCAGAGGCTGTGACTGAAAGAGGAGTGCAAGGCTTGGGCTTCACCTCTGAAGGGCTCCTTGGTGTATGCTGAGATGCTAAATTTTGACCATCAACTTCAACTTCCTGTAGAGTAAAATTATTGTTATACAGTACACTTTAAGCAATAATCTTGTCAAAATAATAATTGCAAGAAATTAGCAGGTAACACATGACTCTGATAAAGATCACTGTGTGTTTAGTTTGTTTGTCCTTTTAGACAACATCTGAGTGGGGAAAGCACTGAGAAGTAGACAAAAGCCCCAAAATACTGGGACAGGGTTTTATTGGAGTTTTCTGTTAGAAAAACAGACGGTCTGTCTTCCGTGACCTTCCCACCCACCAGGTCTTATGCAATATTACAATACACACAGACATTCTGAACCTGCACTCAAATCCTCTAGCATAATTGCTTTTTCCTCATTTTGGTGATCAAAAAGATGATCTGTTGCCTACAATTCTTTCATTTACTTTAGTTCCTGCAACAAAAACAAACTGCATTTCTAACTTATCTTGTATTTTATTTTAATAACTTTAACCTGGTCAAAAAGCACACTATTTAAGAGCTATGTATAAATGCTTTTTGGTGGAATAGTGTGTACTGTACAGCATATCTAAAGATCTAAATTTGTTTATCCACCGATTTGTAGAAAAAGAGCAGAATTAAAACAGTGGTGGTGAGGAGCATGACAAAATCTAAATCTAATGACTTTTTGTGCTCATCTAGACATATGGCTTATTCACAACATACCAAATCACACAGTGGAGCTAGCAGGCCACTCACGTCATTGTGCCAACAGAACAGCTGACTTCAGTAATAAACCAGGCAGCATGCTTTCTGTTTACATGAATGAGACATGGTGCACGGACAGTACCAAAATCACAACATTCTGCTCTTTGGTTGCACGCTTGCATCCTTCTCTTCACTTACTCTTTCTCAGTGGGATCAGGGCAATTCCTTGACCTTGGTGTTCTGACCAAACACAGAAACAGGGCTGAAAGTGGAAAAAAATCCTAAGCCTGAACTTTTTTCCTTGCCCCCGAGGTGAGTAGGGGTTGGGGTACTATGTATGCGACGCACTTTTAACACATAACTTGTTGGCCCCTGGGTCCAAATATATAAACAGCCTATGTTTAACCCTGATCAATATTATTGTCAAGTGGCTCTTTTTTTATAGATATTTTCATATTTGCATTATGCCCCCAGTATTATTCAAGAAAACACAGCATTTTTCTCTCTATATGTTCAGTGCCTAGACTGATATTATTAGCCCATCTTAGTACAATCACTGGAAGTAAATGATACAGATGCCACAGCCATACCAAGACAGGTCAGTAAGTGGCAATGATAGTACTCCAAATTACACAGGAATTGATTAACTACAGTAATTGATTATCCTCCGCTAATTTCTTACATAAAGTGACGAGTAGGATGCAATGAAGGAGCACAAGCGAATTTTTAAATCAGTCACACGATCGGTCATTGAGGGTGGAATATTATGGCATTATATTCCTGCTAGTGATGCGCGGGTCGGGTATTATTTTTTTTTGGCCCACCCCAGCCCGCGACCATTAAATAGACATACTAGGCATTGTAATTCAAATGAAAAGAGCCTTTATTTCAGCCTGAAAGTGCTTGGAAACATCGCCCTGTAAACTGGCAACAACATATGATTATGAATATGAATGATAAATCAGGTCATATTAATAACAAAATAATGATATACATTTTAAACATTTACAAAGCAGCGTTTGTAATCTAAGCTAAACTATTTTTTATTTTAGATTTGTATAGGGCAGGCCTACAGTTTACAGCCTACGCTAAATACCCACTGACATTTTTTTTCCATTTATTACACGGAAACGTTCATTTAGCGTTTTTTACGTTCGCCGTGCAAAGAAAGAATGCAAAAAAATTGATTTTGCAGCCTGACCTCTTTTTCTTTTAATGATGTATATTCCCGACCTCAATGTCTCGCGCACCTCGTCTTCCATCTTCACTTTTATTTCTTTGTTTTTGTTGTGACTGGCAGCGGTATCTGCTTGCCGCTTTCGTGACTTGTCACGTGACGTAACCTTATCAAAGAACTTAAAATATTAAAATAGATATTCCCAAATATTTAATATATGCTATAGGGAATTGCACGCAACATACATGCATTTTTTTATTTAATTTTGTTTTTAATGACCCGCCCCAAACCGTCCCGCAAAAAAGTGCAAATTTCTTTACCCGCCCCGACCCGCAGCATACCAGACGACCCGCGCATCACTAATTCCTGCCACAATTCTGAGCGATTTTGCGCGCGCTCGACTCTGCCTGCATGCGCGTGCAACATTTATTTTCTGTGCGCGCTCGACTCTGCCTGTACGCGCGCTCAACTTTGTCCAGCGTTACAAAACAGCCACAAAACCAGCCAATCACAGACATCCACACACTACTGCTGATTGGCTGTTCCTTCTCTATCACCTGCGCATCTCAGATCTAGAGAAATGACAGATCAATATCCGCGAACCTGATTTTTTTTTTTCACCCCGCAGCCACAGAAATCCGGTGTGGTGCCGGAACGCTATCACCCCCTGCAGAAACCATGGTTGCCATCTTGCTCAACAGTGTTTTAAAAGTGTCTTTCTAATAGCAAGAAAAAGTAACAGACATCAAGACACCCAATTCCTGGCTTTTTATAACCTTAAAAACCCACAGTGGAAGTTGTCCATGAAAATTACTGTAATAGATGTGTATCATGCTAAACTCTGGATGGATCCTTAATGATAAGGAGACCAAGGCCAATCTACTGCAGAGCACACACACACACACACACACACACACACAATTGGCCAATTTCGGGAATGACTACATGTCTTTGGACTGTGGGAGGTAACCGGAGTACCCGGAGAAAACCCACCATGAACGGGGAGACCATGCAAACTCCATGTACACAGCGACGGGAATCGAACCTGGACCCTGGAGCCATGGCCTCCTCCTTCTTAAAAATATCTCTAACCTGCTTAACCTTAGCTGGCAGGTCAAAAACTGTGTCATGGAATGTGATCATCTGAATCATCCTTGTTTTCATACAAGTAACTGCTGTTGTCTGTATCAATCTTGCTTCCCCTGCTCATGTTGACAGCTACTGTTTAAGCACAACTTTCGAAGGCTAAGAATCATAATCACTTTCCTCAAATGTAATTTAGTGAATTGCTCAGAAGTTCCTACAGTAGGTCTTAAAATAAATGACATTATATAAAAATGTTTACATCAAATCCAGTCCAAGGAATATTATGGCAGTTGTAAGGTGTGGTCTGGTGTTAGCTCCAGGAGGCACATCACAATTCTCTGGAAGGACGGTTAGGAGTGAATAAAGCCATTAAACTGTATCATGGATCCTAAATCCACCAGCCATGTCCCTACCTTTAATCAAGCTCTCCGATTCAGAATAAAAGAAATTCTGTCTGTTTAAGAAACTATAAAACTATACAAATTGTTGGAAATTTAATCAATGTGTACCAGCTTCCGCATGAACAATTAAATCAAATGCTGAAAAATGTGATATGTATTTTGGTTCACAAGAATGTTCAGAACTCAGACATGTGGCTAGAGTCTCTACTTTTTGCTGTACATGAGGGCCTGCAAGTCCCCAATGTGGCAGGAAACCCTTGAGGTCACATGGTGCATCAGGGATGTTGACTATACAAACAGATAGCGGCCACTGACTACAGATTAACCACCTCAGGAAATTTCATGAAATCATTGAGGTCTTTTGTCTCTTCTGTTTTCCATTCTTTATTTTTTGATTTCCAACTCCCTAGTTGAAATGTTTGATATGTTATGTAATTATGTGTGTTAGTAGCTTAATTATATTAAGTATAAAATAGTGTGTGATGCCTTCCCAGTTCAAAAATCCTTTGACAATAAACTATAAACAAGGGTAGATTAAAAAAAAAAAAACCTGTGCAGTTCCAGATTCCTTCCTGGAGGCGTAGATGACCTCTCCTGAGCGGGTGGTGCTGTTGATGTAGTTCCTGCGAGGGGGAGGTGGAGGGGGGGATTTGCTGGCCTTCTCTGAGCTCTGACTTGTCTTGGTAGCTTTGTCCTTAGACTTTGATTGCCTCTCCATGCTTGCTTTGATTGATAGGCTGGGCATTAAAGGTTTACCCAACACTGCAACTGCTTTAGTGGCCTTTTCTAGTTTTGGAGCTTTGTCAGATCCAGTTTTAGTTGACTTCTCAAAGGTGGGTGGGTCAGGCTGCTTGTCTTCTGCAATGCAATTACTACAATCATAATATAGTACAATATATATTGGTACATAACTATTTACTGTAACTTTAAAGTCATCATAAAGTCACATTGGAATGGTAGCTCTGAGGTAACAGACCAGGCTATGGACAAATCGCTTCTACATTAAAAGTAAATAAGTACATTTTTATTCCTCTTACAATTTAAACACTCTACTGAAAAGTAAAACCCACCCAGGTAACTTGTATTAACTGGTCATAGAGAAGAAACTCTTGGACACCACAGAGTAATACGTACAGTATATAGTTAAATACGTCAGGATGTTAACATAATTAAATTTTATATCCTCTGATGTCTACTGTAAATATACATAAAAACACAATTCCAGCAAAATGTATTTTTGCTACTTACTTACTATTAAATATTTAAATACATTTAACACATCTAGATGAAAACATTAAGAAATAAGTCTGAAATTTTGATGCATGTTCATATTCATCGTTTGATCTCTAACCCTCGTCTTTAGTGTATAGTACGAAAAGAAATAACCGGTCTTGCCATCAGAACACTCCCAGTGGAGACTGTATACTGAGTGGGTGTGTTAACTACAAAGTAGTTTCTTTTTGAGTACATTAATATATTTTTTTTTGCACAATAAGTGTGTGGATGACATCTGACCATGAGTTTGGAATACAGAAGGCTTGGGGTTCTCCACCCACTCCTCTGTGGCAGGAGGTGGCGCTGCAACAGGGCTTGGCCTGATCCCATCTACTGAGCTTTCCATGTTCGGTATTCCCCTCAGCATTTTGACTTCTGCTTCCTGCAGCATTTTCTCAAAACCGAGCCCGTCATAATGAGACAAGCTCTGTCGCTTTTCTTCCCACTCTTTCTCAGCTGCCTAGACGCAGAGATGAACAGAATAACAACAAAAATAACAAAATCAAGGCAACTAAATATATATACAGTATATGTTTGTAACTGAAAGAAATCAAACTTGCATGAACTACAAACCAGATTCCAAAAAGTTGAAACACTGAGAATAAAACAGATTGCAATGAAGTGGAAGTTTCAAATTTCAATATTTTATTCAGAATAGAATATTCTGTAGATAACATATTAAATGTTGAAAGTGAGACATCATGCCAAATTTGGCTTATTTTAGATTTCATGAGAGCTACACATTCCAAAACAGTTGGGACCGGTAGCAATAAGAGGCCGGAAATGTTAAATATACATATATACGAATCAGCTGGAGGACCAATTTGCAACTTATTAGGTCAATTGGCGACATGACTGGGTATAAAAAGAGCTTCTTAGAGTGGCAGTGTCTCTCAGAAGTCAAGATGGGCAGAGGATCACCAATTCCCCCAATGCTGCTGCGAAAAATATTGGCGCAATATCTGAAAGGAGTTTCTCAGAAAAAAAATTGCAAAGAGTTTAAAATTATCATCATCTACAGTTAATAATATTGTCCAAAGATTCAGAGAATCTGGAACAATCTCTCCCTTAGACTTGAGCAACTCAGACTGTTATAAAAAAAGAAGAGGTGATACCACACAGTGGTAAACATGTCAAAACTTATTTGAGATGTGTTGATGCCATGAAATTTAAAATCAACTTATTTTTTCCTTAAAATGATACATTTGCTCAGTTTAAACATTTGATCTGTCATCTATGTTGTATTCTGATTATCTGAAATTTGAAACTTTCATCATTGCATTCTGTTTTTATTCTCAGTGTCCCAACTTTTTTGGAATCGGGTTTGTAGGTGAACTTAAATATAGTAAACAGAATAGAAAACACTAAGCATGACTCAATGACCTAAATGTCTAAAATTATACAGGAATCACTGTATTGTAAGGATTGACTCTAATCCCGAACCCCTCATAGGGCGCTTATTTGGAAATGGTCAACTTTATAAAGTGCAGAAATTTTTTTATAGGTACACTCATAGATACAATAATAGAAAGAACACGATCAATCAGGACACAGTGGTTGCATGAAAGGCCAGAAAAACTTAAACATGTTGTGGAAGGTGAAAAGGTCTGAAGAGTAATAATTATAAAAGAGGTTATATGAACATGTTGCTCTGTTTCTGTTTGAAGGTTATGCTGTTTGTCACATCTGACAGTTCAGTATTGTTTTGTTCCATTTGTTAATGTTTGTAATGGTCATTTCTAAATTCTAAGGTAGAATGTAAGGTTCCACTAATGGTTTTGAAATTCTAAAACTGTTCTCAGAAATGCATTCATTTGTGCAATTACAGCTTTCCGCTCTTAACCTTGTGTAAACAAATACACTGTATGTCACATTGAGAAAGAACACTTCCACCTGTAATCCTGTGCGGTGAAAAAATAATTTTACAAGAAAATATTAACCTTATTTATTATTATTATTATAAGGCCAAAAGAAATTTTGTTTGCAGCCAGGCGTTAAATGGAGCATTAAAATTTCATCCATCAATTAAAAAATATATAGTTCTACACAGAATATAATATCATATCAATACAGGTGTGCAAATCCTGAAACTAGATGAATAGATTCAGTCCCTCGACAGCTACAGGAATAAAAGTCTAAAATGTCACGTCTCGGATTTTGCCGCCCTGTAGTGACTCCCTGGAAGTCCACGTGTAATGGGTGATCATAACCTTGTCATAAAATAGAGGTCCAGAAGCTGAGCCTGATCTTCTCTAGTCACCGTAATGCTCACCATGACCAGTATAGACAGCCTGTGTTTATTAACCAGCAAATCAAAACTGTCATATAATATGCACAAACAGATTCAATAAAAGACTAAAAAAAAAAAAACAAAGTAAAAAGAGTCTAGAAATTGCAAAAAAAAAAAAAAACACAAACCAATAAAAACAGATTAAACAGCTTAGTCTAATTAGTTTTCACTACGTTGTGTTTGGGATCCTGTGTTTTTGGGGATTGTACGTTGTTTGGTGATGCTTTATAATCAATATGGGTCAACTTGGCCAGTTGTGCTTATTGCTTTGGCAATGCGCAATTCACATATAAACACACAGCTAATGGAACATGAGATATCCAGTGAATTTGACAAATTTTATTTGATATTTAAATATTTTTAAATATGTACATTTTCTTTGGATCTCACCTCAATGGATGGGGCTCTGTTCTTGCCCTTGCTATGACTAATAATCTCCTCGATAAATAGGCTTGAAGTTTCACTGCTGGAAGATCCGTTACAACGAGCAATGCTAAGAGGCAGTCCACCGCTGCTGCTCTGGGTTGCTGTGAGTTCTGGCTGAGCTGAGCTGCATCTCTCAACATTCTGTGTGTTGCTGGTCTGCTTTGTAGGCAGCTCAGGAGTGGATGGGAAAGATCTCTGGGTGCAGTGGGGTACTAGAGGCTTGGAGTTGTCGGCTTCTGAACTCGCAGAGGATCTCTGAGGCTCAAGTAGAGGGATTGTGCTGTGGAGCTCCGCAGGAGGCACTGCTTCTGTCTCATCTGCCATTGTGGTAATGACGGAATCTGGCTTCAGTAAACTCTCTGTGGCATTCCTACTTAACACACATATACACAGGTTTAAATAGTAACGAGTGTATTAACAAAGAATGCATAAAGACACACGTTCACTCATTTATTTTCAGAATTAACAACAAAATTCATTGATTCAATTATCAGTAATTATTTTTCTGCACACCACTGTTGTAAGGAGTGGTTATTTGAGTCACCATAGCCACGCTGCATTTTTTAACCAGTTTAATCATTCTTCGCTGACCGCTCTCATCAACAAGGCACTTCTGCCCACAGCACTCCTACTCACTGGATGTTTTGGTTTTCATACTGTTAACTACACAGTAATTATATGACTAGAATGCAAAACTCCCTTTTGATAATTTTAGACATTCAGAGACACAAGGATTCAATCAAAAATAAAGAAAAAACAAATAAAACATTAACAAACGGGGCCTCCCTGGGGCCCTTAGCAAAATTCTACAGTATGAATGGGAGTTCCTACCCAACCTGTGAACCTGGTATTTGCCAGTGCCACACAGTCACACCCAGCGCTCCTACAACACTGTGAATTTGCAGAGCTGCATCAGACCCATTCCAACAGACTTCCCCAGATTTGGTTTTATATATTTACATAAAATGCAATTTATACCACGGCTAGGCTAAATACTTGGTAATTAATTGTTGACAGATGTGTATCCATACTACCACATATAACCAGCTAATCCAAATCTTATATTTAATATTTAATCAATAGTCAGTCACATGCAGTAATTTCTGGCAAATACTGATCGCACCAGCCAATCCAGTTGAAATATTTGACCACAATACCAAATAATTAGTTTGACACACACAAAAAAAAAAAATCCTCAAAAAGACAAGCATTGCCACAGTGAAACATGGAGGTGGTGGCATCTTCTCTGGATCTTAACTTAATAGGGAAAATCTGTTTGATGACCTGAAAAGGACTGCAAGATTCCCAGTCAAGGAAAAATGGCAAAAGTTGAGAACCAATGGACTCTTATCTAAAAGCCTGCATGCAGAGATAAGATTTAAAGGTGCTTCAGTTAAGAGCAGTGGTTCCCAAATCCCCCTTTATCTAAAAAACTCCACCCCAGCCCAGCCATATACACAAAAACAAAAGAATAAATTGATATTTTAGTCTTCTATTCAGACTTTTGACTATACTGTTATAAGCTTATAACTTTGATCTTATTTGACATATGCAAATCTTATACTGACTACCTTAAAGCCTTAGACCCCTCCTTAGTTGAGAACCATTTATGCAACCATGTTATTTCTCTTTTTTTTTTCTTTTTTTTCTTTTTTTCTTAAATCATTCATCTTGTTTCATTTTATTGGTTGAAAGGATTTTACAAGAAGGATTCTGAAACTGTTTATGTTGTTTAAAAAAAATATTAGAAAGACCTGCCAGTGTCCAGCCTCTTTATATCCACTGTATGACTATGGGGATCAGGTGTCCACAAACATTTGGCTATGTGGTGTATTACAAATCTGCTTTACAGGTTCACACAACAAACACACACAAAAGTGTACCTCTGTAAAGTGCTGAGTGTTTCAGTAAGTGATTTGACTCTCTTCAGCATGCTGTCCAGTTTGTGTGGCTCCTCTTTAAGAAATTTCACAGCCTCCACCTCCACTCGGAGCACAGCCCGCATTCGCCCTTGTAATGCTGGAAAGTCTCCTGATTAATATCCCCAACCCACACAAACACACAGAAGAGAGAGAGAGAGAGGAGAATAATCATAATGTCAAATTAGCATAGTGATTATGAATTTGTTATTCTTACAGTCACATGACTGTACAACAATGCTACGTTAATTGGTCGGGTAATCACTGTATTTTTGGGGTTCCATGCCCTAGGGTACTGGAACTCTGATGTTTTGTTTGAGGTTGCTTATTACTGTTATTACTGCAAAAACAAATGGAGGAAAGGTACAGTGCGCCCTCCACTGCTCACTAAAGCAACACACGTGGTGAATTAGCACAAGGCTTTTATGTAGTAGTCCATATCTTAGAAAACTTCACTCATCTATAAATGATGACCTAATTAATTAAAACAATAACTATAACGTATACAGTAAAAAATATAATTTAAGATCCTTTACCTCAAACTGTAAATAACTGCTTTTTGCAGTACTTCTGAACACACTCCCTGAAACATACTGTACTTTGCAGACTGGTTTAGGACTTTTAAGATCTTGCTGTAAAAAAAAACTCTGGTGATTTTAAACCTTTATAATTAACAAAAGCAAGCTCAGTTCTAAGGAGATGGAAACTGCTGTAATTTACACACATTCAGGGTTCCATGTAAGCAGCAGACCAATAGGAGTGTAAATGTACCTTCCTCAGAAGTCACATTTCTGCATACGGTCATTCTGATCCTTCATTATCTTTATAAACTGTGTGTTTACAGTGTTGTGAGGTCCTGTCCGAGAGAAACTCTATCACCACTAACTCCCTCTAAGAGTCCCGTTGACCATCACCGGAGCAATAAAGGAAAAAGCAGCCTTACTAGCATAGTATGAGTCATGATACTTCACACTATTTATACACACCAAATTATTTTTGAAGGAAGTAAGTTCAACGAGAAGGTTTTTTTTTTTTTTTTTTGTGCATGGCTTAACTTTTGAGAACACAATATGAGATTAGTGATACCAAGCCCTTGTGGCCAGTATAGGGATGAAAGCTGGTTAAGTATTTGTGTATTAATACTGTAACTACCACTACTGCTAATAGGGATGGGAAACATCAGGGATTACTTAATACAAAACAGTATTATCATGATACACAGGTGCTAATTTGATTTGTACTGCGAATCCTGTATCATGATTTTATAAAAATCCTGATCCGATATAATTATTTTTTCAGTTTTTTTGTTACAATTCTAAACAAACCTTGACAATAATTTGCTCTTATCAAGGCTGTGCTGCCTGCCAAAGTGTGAACAGTTTAAAGCACCCCACCTGTAGGATTAGAGAGGAACTGCAAAATTTTTGTCTTGTATGAGAACCCATGCAAGCTTCAAATTTACTTGTAAATAGATTATTTATAAGTCAGTGTGGGAATACCTGTATTGGCAACTAAAAAAACTGCTACTGTATATGTAACTCAATAGATTCTTTATTGATTATTATTGTTGTTATTATGGTGATTATGATGATACGCCTTATTTTGAAAATGTTCTAAGTGACTGAACTCTAACTGAAATCTAAATGAAATTTAGAAACATGCCAGTAAAACACTTCTACTTGCCCAGGAGGCAAGTGGGGGAAAATGTTACGTTGGATACTGCATACAGCTCCAACTCATGATTGTTTGTTCATGAGTAGTGCAAAGCTTAAATGGCACATACAGAGTAGAAAGCCATGCAACTGGAAAAATAAGGTTAATAGGGAAAATTTTTGGGAATGCAAATAAAGGTTTGCCTTTTGCCATTTTTGCTACAGTCACTTACATGTACTGTATTTGTATTAATTTATGGTGTCAAATTACTCAGTAGAGTCTCCCTAGTCCTAGCTACTTTTTAATTCGTTTCTGTGTGGTAAAGTGCAAATATGATTTTTGAAGGTATTCTTGTGTGAACATGCTCATGATTATATAATTGCAGAAACTCTAGTGACAGAAGAGCATATTCAGTATCAGGGAAACCACACACAGTGCTGAACAGCGCAGATACTCGTTAGGATCTAGCAGGATGGTATTGGACATTACCTGGCTCACTTTATTTCTTCAAGAAACCATTTTAAATATGCCAAAAATGTAGTTTTTTGAACATCATGAACAAGCTAGGGAGTATTTAAAGGGGGGCTTTCTGCCATATTTGGGGATTCGAGGACACATTTTTATGTAAAGAAGTATCGCTGTAAAAAAGTACAGCACTGTTGAATGTGTAAGTCATTTGTGCATGGCTGTAAGTGTAACAGAACACCGTTATCTGGATCTGTTTTATGTATAAAATATCCATATCTGTTCTTAAAGATGTATTTCATTATACTGCCTGTATTACCTTTTTCAAGAAGACTAACAATAGTGAAACATAATTCAAGAATGATGGACACAATGAACATAATGAAAAAGCTTTGTTTTAAAAAGTTAAATGAGTAATTTGGTGGAGAATCCCGTAGAGATATGCTGTGCCTTGCACGTGCACAATAAATATAAATGTAATCATTTATATGAGAAAAAAAAGCAATGACCTCATGTATTCTGGCACATATTCAAAGCATTTTTCACATGACGTACAGCAGGGATTTCTTTACAGTAGTGTATTATACTTGTCTTTTACCTTTGAGTCCTGCCAGACTTTCCCCAACCTTCCTCAGGCCTACTGCTCCCTCCTCTACTTCCTTCAGTGTGATTGGTCTCGCAGCTGTGGCTGAGCTTGAGTCCCTTCTCACAGACTCTACATATTGCTCCAGATCCCTGCACACATGTTTAATTCTTTTATTTACGACAGCACAGTTTCCAGAGAATCATAACTACAATTTATTATATGAAAGTCTCAATGAAGCACAGAAAAATACTGCACATCTTATCACATCATACAATTCACTATCCCTACGTCATTACAAGCAGAATTGCGAGCAGAATTTGTTCCAAGGCGTGCTTGTATATTAACGCACTCATATGTCAAAGGGTTTCCCCCCATAAGAAATAATGAAAACTCTGAAAATTCTGACAATAAAACTAATTAACCTGCACTTTACCTTTGAAAAGAACCGTGGCTGGTGTTAGATGAAAGAGAAGAGGAGGAGGAAGGGGGCTACTGTGTAGGACGAGTTTCACACATATACACATGGGTATGCGTACATACACACACACACACACATACACACACATACACACTAAAAGAAACACTGCCGTTAAACTCTTTAACTAGAAACCTCTCTAATGACACTTGCTTTGCCTCCTTGTTGTTAAACATAATTATCTACTGCACTGCTACAGCCATTTTAATCTTATCCTTCACGGAGGCTGTTGTTGCAGTACAGTTACTAAAGAACACTGACTACACTTGGACACAAAATAAAAAAAAAATGCTTTAAACGCGCACACACATGTGGTCACAATGTTATAGTAAACAGTACACGCATGCACAGATGTTGACTATATGAATGATGCACATGCACTGAGACAATTACCCATAATCCCCCAGAGCGAGGGAGCACAGCCCGCATTCGCCCTTGTAATGCTGGAAAGTCTCCTGATTAATATCCCCAACCCACACAACACACAGGAACGAGAGAGACAGAGGGAGAGAAAGAACCATTGGCTCAGTTGTGATCATGTGATGCTTGGCGGACAAAGCGCATGGGTACTACTCGCATGTCAAGATCTTGCTCGTTTATTAAGTTAAAATTTATTTAAAAATTTTACTTGTCCTGCAAAACACTCGCAAATCAAGTTCCTCGCAATCTAAGGTTTTTAGACTTCTTTGGGCAGGTGCGTATAAAGCTTCTGAGAAAGTCTATTTAAAGATATGGAAAAAAAACCTTAAAGCTCATAAAAGCTAAGAGAAATATTTTACATCCCCCACAACATTTAATAAGATACAGTTTAAATGCTAAATTATTTAATGCCATTTTTATTTTAGACATCCAGTTGCAAGTACAGATTACAGAGAACATATAATGGTAAATAATATGCTATTCCTGATTCATCCTAACACTCCTGTGCTTCAGAGCTTCTGCACTGCCTACACTCTCTTTCTAATGCTGCAGGCTGATCCCACACTGACACACTAAAAGTTGCATTTTTTAAATACAGCTTATTCCAAGGCATTTCCCTTGCATCAGTAAACTGAATTGAGTAGGTTTGGCATGACAAGGCAACAGTTCTCATGAGTTGATACTGAGTAACGTTTCACATTATGCTCTCCAGAAAAATGTTTGAGAAAATGTGCTATTAGATAATGTGATAATTAGATACTGACAGACAGAAGGCAGAGACAAGTAAGAAGTTTACTAGGTCTACATATAACTGTAAATCTTAAAACCCATGCATGAAGTATCATTACTGGTCAATGACAGGTTGTTACTCATTGTCTGACATTGCTCATGCTGCCAGTCACTCCAGCAGGGCCTTTACAGTTACTGAGATGGCGTTATGTTTTAAATTCTGTATGTGTTAATATGTTCATATGTTAAAACAAAATTCGTTGAATGTAAGCACATTTCCTCCTCTGAGTTACACTGGTTCAAAATGTGCCAAAATGCTATGCTGTGTCTATAATTGCTTATTTAGGCAGATAAAGGAGTGAAGAGAACACAATGCTTTCAGGGTAACTCTGCATACCAAGGAGCGATAAGGAATGACCGACTGCTCGAATTAATCTGTACTCTCTGTAACCTTAGTGCTGATGATGTCATTCTAAACTATGTAATGTGTAACCAATCATAGGCTATGTTCATTGTTGATTACTGTACCTCAGCATTCTGAGGTACAGTAAGGTATGATTGGTAAGGTAAAATGGAAATAGCACCGCTGGCGCTCGTGAGTCTGTGATCTGCACACTTCAAAGAAACCTTTATTCAGCATATCACTGACTGCTAAGTCTTAATTTACAGCAGTGAAGTTCCACCACACTGGCCTGGGATCCCACACTTCCAAATGTATTACAGTTATCTAGATTATTATTTATGTTGATAAGCATTCCCAATTTTCAACCCTCCTAAACTAACTGGAAAAAAACACACAAAAAACTAGGGTTTTCAGAAACTATGCACCTTATAGCACCTTTTTATCATTAAAGAAAACCAAAAAAGGTGCTATTTTGCTGACATAAAAGATGTCCCCAGAGGTAGCTTGTATACTGGCTTGCAAATGTTTTACACATATAGACCTTCAAGGTCAAAATGCAATAATTTTTTTTAACTCTGAAGCCCCGTAAACAATTTGATTCAAGCTCACTGTATGAATTTATTTCCTAAAAATTAAAGGTGATAGCACTTTACACACGGGCATCAGCAAGTCTGCGGTCAACCTGAATAAAAAAAGGACTATTTATAGAAAAGATGTGCCGGCAGGTGTCGCACATCGGCAGTTGTGGCGCTTATTTAAACAATCAAAAATTAAACATATTTAATTTTAATGTTAAAGGATCACCATAATCTTCAATACATTTAATACTCATTATTTACAGTGGTGTGAAAAACTATTTGCCCCCTTCCTGATTTCTTATTCTTTTGCATGTTTGTCACACTTAAATGTTTCTGCTCATCAAAAACCGTTAACTATTAGTCAAAGATAACATAATTGAACACAAAATGCAGTTTTTAAATGAAGGTTTACGTTATTAAGGGAGAAAAAAAAATCCAAATCTACATGGCCCTGTGTGAAAAAGTGATTGCCCCCCTTGTTAAAAAATAACTTAACTGTGGTTTATCACACCTGAGTTCAATTTCTGTAGTCACCCCCAGGCCTGATTACTGCCACACCTGTTTCAATCAAGAAATCACTTAAATAGGAGCTACCTGACACAGAGAAGTAGACCAAAAGCAGCTCAAAAGCTAGACATCATGCCAAGATATAAAGAAATTCAGGAACAAATGAGAACAAAAGTAATTGAGATCTATCAGTCTGGTAAAGGTTATAAAGCCATTTCTAAAGCTTTGGGACTCCAGCGAACCACAGTGAGAGCCATTATCCACAAATGGCAAAAACATGGATCAGTGGTGAACCTTCTCAGGAGTGGCCGGCCGACCAAAATTACCCCAAGAGCGCAAAGACAACTCATCCGAGAGGCCACAAAAGACCCCAGGACAACATCTAAAGAACTGCAGGCCTCACTTGCCTCAATTAAGGTCAGTGTTCACGACTCCACCATAAGAAAGAGACTGGGCAAAAACGGCCTGCATGGCAGATTTCCAAGGCGCAAACCACTTTTAAGCAAAAAGAACATTAAGGCTCGTCTCAATTTTGCTAAAAAACATCTCAATGATTGCCAAGACTTTTGGGAAAATACCTTGTGGACCGACGAGACAAAAGTTTTTTTGGAAGGTGCGTGTCCCGTTACATCTGGCGTAAAAGTAACACAGCATTTCAGAAAAAGAACATCATACCAACAGTAAAATATGGTGGTGGTAGTGTGATGGTCTGGGGTTGCTGGGACCTGGAAGGCTTGCTGTGATAGATGGAAACATGAATTCTACTGTCTACCAAAAAATCCTGAAGGAGAATGTCCGGCCATCTGTTCGTCAACTCAAGCTGAAGCGATCTTGGGTGCTGCAGCAGGACAATGACCCAAAACACACCAGCAAATCCACCTCTGAATGGCTGAAGAAAAACTAAATGAAGACTTTGGAGTGACCTAGTCAAAGTCCTGACCTGAATCCTATTGAGATGTTGTGGCATGACCTTAAAAAGGCGGTTCATGCTAGAAAACCCTCAAATAAAGCTGAATTACAACAATTCTGCAAAGATGAGTGGGCCAAAATTCCTCCAGAGCGCTGTAAAAGGCTCGTTGCAAGTTATCGCAAATGCTTGATTGCAGTTATTGCTGCTAAGGGTGGCCCAACCAGTTATTAGGTTCAGGGGGCAATTACTTTTTCACACAGGGCCATGTAGGTTTGGATTTTTTTTCTCCCTAAATAATAAAAACCCTCATTTAAAAACTGCATTTTGTGTTTACTTGTGTTATCTTTGACTAATAGTTAAATGTGTTTGATGATCAGAAACATTTTGTGTGACAAACAGGGGGCAAATAGTTTTTCCCACCACTGTATTTTTAAAAGCCACAGGGAGCCGCAGCAGAGGGATGAAAGAGACACATGAGGCTCCGCGGGTATAGTGTATAGATTTATTGAAAGAGGTTGTTTAGATGTGTCCCTCAGTGCTTCGACCCAAAACTAACACACAGTTACACGCGAGAGTAACTCCATCCCAACTCATCCCTTTAGTCCACTCCTCACTACATTTCTGGAAGACCATTTCTGAGATAATACTGTATAAACGATCATTGTCTTACTTATTTGGTCAGGAAAGAAGATTTATTCCATGCAGTGACTTTAGATTAACTTGCTTTAATTTGTATTCATTATATTGTCACCACTCAAAGTGAGAATCCTGCTAGATGGGAATAACAAACAAACAAACAAAAAATAAATAAAATTATAGTTGCCTTTGTACTTTATAACATTGTTATTTGTGTATTGCTACTATTTTCTCCCTCAGTAGACAACTGGACAGAGCTCTGTGTCTCACCCCAGCTGTGTAAGGACGGATTCTTCCATGCTGAGATATTTGTGTCTCTCTTCCTCCACCAGAGCGCGTTGTCTCTGTGCAGGATCCTCCTGTCGTCTCAACACTTCAGCAAGCCTTGCACTGATCTCCTGCTTTGCCTGTTTAATCTGAGCACACACACACTCCTGATTCTGCAACTGTAAAAGGCACAAAACCCAGAGTTACAGATGTGATAATACGAACACAACACATGCGTCTTATTCACTTTGTATGTACATGATTTCCCTAATTATTTTACTGCCTTATTTACTGTACCTGAAGTTGTCTCATTTGCTGCAACTGAAGGCGCAGCCCAGAGATGTTCTTTCTGAAATGCGAGAGGTTCACCTGGATAGAGACGGTACCATTGGGAGACGTTGGGTTGGTGCTGCTCACAGATGAAGTCTTGCCAATTTGGAGTCCAGGCACTGGAGAAGAACCTCCTGATTGAATACAGAAAAAAAAAACAAATAAAAAAAAAAAAACCTCAGTGACCTAGCTCTCACAAACATAAACATAACTGTTTAGTCAAAGTTTGTGGACACTTGACGATAGGTGCATACATCCTGGTTGAACATTCCCTCTTTTGCTGCTAGAACAGCCTACATTCTTGTGGGAAGGCTCCACATTAGATTGTGGAATATTCAAGCACAAAAGCTTTAAGACGACTGCACTGATTTTGAGCAAAAAGCCCTGGTGCACAGTCCGCATTCTGATTATTCCAAAGACTGTTCAGTTGTGTTGAGACCAGAGCTCTGTACCAGTCACCCAAAATTTTGGCAACTTATGTTTTTATGGCTTTTCTCAGAGGCACTGCCATGTGCATAAACACATACACACAAACATATATACTTTCATGTGCATAATCAGACCATACCAGTAGAACTGATCAAGAGCTCAATATCAAATGGAAATTATTGTAACTGCACTGTGATAGCATAATTAAATTTTTTCTCAAAACATGTTTTTTATTTCTGAAAAAAACTAATACAGTATTATCTAGCTAAAAAAAGCTGCCCTCACAGTAGCAAGAAAAAATGTGCAAGGAAATACACATGTGCAACAAACTGCCCGTGGTTTAATGCCCTCACTCAGTTTATACACATGTACAACATCCACTAGGTCTCTAAGATTTACCACTGATTTGTAAAGCAACTCCTGATGAGTAATACAATGCAAGAATATTATTTTTAGCACTGGGTTCATTTTAGCTACTTCATCTGGCATCCTTTATAAGAGACCCAAATCTTCCCTTTTCAGTCACAAAACATTGTATGCATGCATTTATGTCTGTGAATATCTCGCTGACAGAGTTTCTCGGTTATTCTATAATTTTGCATTACTCCACTTAGACAGACGAGCTGGGACACTTCACAAATTTCATCAGGGGCAAACGAGCAGTAGGTGAAAGCGTCTGATTTACTTTTTATTAGATGCTCCATATTTGTCAGTTTCCTCAACCCACTTTGTCACAATCCATCTTTTATCATGTCCTTGTCAATTTTGTGAACTGTCACATAGTTAGCTTTAACAAATCCTTTGTTCATTGTGTGGAGCTTTGTAAATATGCCTCGCTGTTTTTGTGACAGATTCTTGTATTTTTCGCAGTGTTTTGTCCCAAAGTGATGACTCAAAAATATAACATGGCAATATGTTACTTGTAAATTAAACACACCGCTTTACCAACTACTTCAGAAAAAATAAATATTAAGAAATCCATATTTCTCATGACTTAACATCCAGCATTCAGCATCAAGCTTTCTCCTAATACCACTTCTTTCGCTAGGTGTATAGGATTTGCATCCTAGCTAACCTGTTTTGATGTTTTCAGTGCGTAATTTTACAAAGAAAGCAGTTCACAAACTTTTTTCAAAAAATACTTTTAGGATGCTAAAAGTAATGAGCAACATTTTATTTTGCCATAGTTTTACAGACCAGGTGAGACACGTCAACGGGATGCATCTAGCCCGAGGCCGTATTATTATCATGTCTTGTCTAGTCCTGTGAACAATGGTAACCCTTCCCCTGGCTCTACACTGAGTTCCAGTAGGCATCTTGGTTTCTTCTCTAATTAACGCCCTCCTTACACAATCACTGCTATATTTTTGTTGTTGCTGGATTGCCTATTTCTTTTTTTTTATTATTTCCCCCTGCTTTAGTATTATGGGTCAGCTTGTATAGTTGTCCTTTTATTTTCTTGTAACGTCTGAAAAGACTTAAGATGGTGAATACTGTTGCAAACAACTGTACCTGTATAAACTCAGCAGGTGCATTAAACATATGAACACACCCAAATTCAGGTATTGTGCTAAAGCTGAAACAAATACTTGAAACCTGTTGGTCAACAGTATGACTTGGCATGATGTTTGTAGCAGCACATTTTTGCTTAAGAGTTTGTGTGTGCATGTTTATATAATAGCTTACACTGTTTGTATGTGTGCGTGTGTGTGAGCTGTTACATTTGAAAGAAGACCTACAACAGCTTTGGATTTTACAGGCATATAAAGTAAAACCAGAAGGAAAATGAATAAGCAAGAAAAATAAAAGCAAGAAAATAAAAACTAAATGCAAACTAGAGAATGACATCTCTGACCTGTGCTAGATATGCTGTGTACAGGTGATCCCGACTTCATAAATCTGTCACTGAAATAACAGGTAAGACATCATACAACAAAAACAAGCACAAAAATGTAACATAACAGTGGGTTACATGAGAACATAAATGTTTTTATACAGTCTAATTCAATTCAATGAATTAGTGTGAGCAGCCAATCCATGCTGACAGTTAGTAGTTATGCAAGATACTTATACTATACTACACTTCCCAGAAAGCCTTGCTTACCTGACATGCTCCCTGTCACCTCTCTTAATGCTGGGAGCCTTTAGGAGTGCATGCTGCACAAGACCAGTCAGACTGGCTAACTGCTCCTCCATAGCCCTCATTCTCTCTCTGCAGAGAGAGAGAGAGCAAAGACACATGCACATGCTTACTACTAACTGTGTGTGTGTGTGTGTGTGTGTGTGTGTGCATGCAATCACAACAGAGTGCAACAACAATAAAACATTCTCAGTACAGTAATGGCAATATTAGTTGAACTCGGTGCAAAGCATTAATTTGTTAAGTTAGTGAGACTTGTGTCTGTCTTCTATTATTGATGATAAACCACTGAAAGTTAGGCATTTACTCTGTCCAGGAGTTCAAATCCCTAAAATAACCCAGATCCTGCTGCATGGGTTTGAAGAATAACCTGGAAGTTTAGCTCTCTCTTCTAATAATAAAAGAAATGCATTGGCACCTACTACTCATAGGCAGCAATTAGCAAAAACTTAATGAGGGAAAAGGTTTTAGTTAGATTTTGCATGACAAAAATTCTAAGTTAAATAAATAAAATAAAACTTTTAAATATTTTATAAATAAAAAGTTAAACATGCTAGGGTGGTCCATAAACTTTAGAATATGTAAATTTTTTATCCATGTAAAACTTTTAACTACTTTTAATATGCTCTTTACGCTAGTACACAAGTCCATCGTATTATTGGAGCAACATAGAAATTAGGTTGTGTATAGCAGCTTGTAAGTTACAAGGGGTGTCTGCAAGGATTAGACTTTTCTAAATATACAACAAATAATTCATCTATTTAATAAAATTTAAATTCAGTTTTATTTATATGGGACTATTAACTATGGCTATTGTGGCAAAACAGATTTAAAGAATTTGAAATGTGTGAAGAAATTGGTATAAATTGTCATCATCAGATTGTTTCTAAGCTGAGAGCGACAGTGGCAAGGAAAACCATGAGAGGAGCCAGACTCAACAGGGAACCCGTCCTCTTCCCTGCGTAAGTAACAAAATACTGCCAAATACTGTCTACTTTCTAAAACATCAACCTTGAGAACTGACAGGCCGATTGCTGCCTGATGTACGCAGATCTTTTTTTGTACAGCAGAAACAATATAAAAATTCTCTCATTGTCCAAATAGCTGTGGACTTGACTGTCTTAGGTGATCAGGTCAGGTGTCCACAAACCTTTGGCCAGGTAGTGTACACACGGACAGAAAAAGCTAGCATTGCTTACTATTTTGTGTATAATCTCATATGTGTTGATCTGTAAAATCAACACTCTGAGAACTGCTACAGTACATAACCACTTCTGTCCCTGATCTCTCTATCGTTACAAGCAATCTCACTCGCTGTGCAAAAACACTAACACCTATTTTTCCACCAGGTTCACACTGAACTATGGGTGCTAATGAGTGCTATTGGGGTGCTATTATTTTGATATTGTAAAAAGGGAAAAACAATTTAGAACAAAACCTTCAAACACATCACTAAATATAATTTCTCTCTGCAAAACCTTAGGTTTTAGTCATTTGAAACAATTTGAAGGTTTGGTACATTTTATTTTTCCTTAAATACGCTATAAGACTTACTAATTAATGCAACTTATTTAATGAGACTAATTGCGTTAATTTACAGTGAAGTATCTATATTTTTGGTTTGTCCCTTGTGTGTCTAATACTTTCTGTATAAACGGACACATTTCCCTGACAGTTTGCTGTGAGAAAAACAGAGTTAATTCAGGGTTAGCATACATACATAAGTGCATGATGATGACGTTAGGCAGATGCATGTTTAGTTATATTTACGCAGGTCCCCTCCCTCGTTTTCTCCCTAAAGCACACTTACCGTGTCTGAGGTTCAACAGGTTGCACCGGCAGACCGTGACCCTGAAGATCAGTGGTCACATGGGACCCCATTGCATTCTTGGCCTTTTCCACAGCAATAGGCCCTTCCTTTCTAAATGACTGTCGGACCGGCGAAGATCGTTCAATAGTCAAAGGACTTTGAGACTGGCTGGCCTGAATGTCAGTCATCCTAATCTCACCCATCCTGTGCGGTGATGAAGGTGGAGTCTTCCAACTTTTCTGCCGAAACAGCGAGTGATGCTCTGTTGGCTCCATAGTCATGCCATACGGACGAATAGAAGCTCGATGGTAGCCTTGGTCCAGAGTTTCTGTGGTTGGAGAATTGTGATGTAACAGAAAGGGATCACCATAGATTCCCTCTCCTCCCCTCCCCATGGCTTTAGCAGAAAGATCTTCATCTGGCTTGACATCACGGCGTTCAAGAATGGCACTGGGGCTCGGTGAAGCTGAGCGGGTAGGCGTGGCCAGTGAGTGGCCTGCTCTCTCACGTGGCATAGTGGTTCCTCCCCCTGATGAGCGTGGGCCAAAAGGGATGCGTGAAGGCAAAGAAGTTATCGAGTGAGAAGTAGGAGACATAGACGGGCTGTTTGACGTCTGACGCATCAGAGGAGGAGCATCTCGACTTGTGTACATCGCCTCTCTGTGCATCTGAGGGGGAAAAACATGTTTCAATATATATAATATTAAAACATTCCTTGACCAGAAATATCACTTTCCCAAGTAACAAACAAGTAGAGTAAAGTCTCCAGCCGTCTTAGTGGTGAAAACAACCTGTTTTTCAGGTTGAAATTTTGAATTCTTCTAAAATATTAATCCTTTTTTCCCCCATTGAGGCCAATTACATGATTAACACATGCCATAAGACTGAAAAAATAATAATTCATGAGCCCAACACACTTAACCTTTGCTACAGGTTACAATATACACAATTTTAAGTATTTGGCATTTTCACAAAGACCACAAAAACGAGTTAACACTAACTGTAGAACCGTTTTGCTTTGCTGCAGGTGGATAATTTTAGTTCAGCTTTTTATTTCATTAATCTGAGGAGCACTTAAATAGACACTGAGTCTATTTGAGTGCTCCTCAAAAGTAAATCTTCAACCCAGTGTTTTTTTTTTTTTTGAAATTCAAAATGTTTTCGTTGCAGGCAGAAATAACAATTAGTTTTCCCTGTAACAGTTCGATAATTTCATAAATGCAACACACAATAGTTGACACACAATAAAAAAAAAACAATCAGATTTATTCGCTTAAAATTATTTCTATGTATTTTTAAAGTAGCCCTCTTACAATGCTGCTACTAAATCACACTTGAATCTGGACTTCACTAGTATTTTAGACATGGGGAAAACTGTTTGGTGAGAATGTACACCTGTATGGGCTTTGTATAATGAGTGCTGTGTGTTTCAGTGAGAGTGGAGAGGAAGAAGTGCAATGCTCTACAGAGTGTGTGTGTGTGAGTGTGTGTGTATACAGTACTGTATATACACATACACACGCACACACACACACGTGTGCATATGTGCACAGGGAAATAAATAAATAAATTCACTGAAAAGTGAAAGTGGTGAAGAAAAATAAGGGTGCGTTCAGACTTGACATATTACTTTCATTTAAGGTGAAGTCAAGTCTGCATTGCTAGCGTTATCTGATAGTGAGGTCCGGTCGACTCCGTATCGGTGATATCCAATATAGAGGCATCGTTTGGACAGGCAGGGAGTGAGAAAAAGTCCTCATGCACATCAGTTAGAACAGCACTGCATGAGTTTTAAAAGCTTCTGAGATCATATAAAAATAAATAAATAAATAAAGTACCTAACGTCATTAATAAATTTATCTGTCAAATAAAATGTTAGATTTAATAAGCATCCAAGAACATTCACCATGAATCATGGGAGCATGTGTGACAGCCAGCAGGGCTGCGTTCAATAACTAGCATGAAAAACATCCACAAACGTATGACAGTTGAAGGATTTAATAAAACATGTTTTTTAACGCTTCCGTTATTGAATGCAGGCCTGCTGTACTATGCAACACAGTGCAGAGAGGGAGACGCAGGAAAGAGTCTGTCAAAGAATTAAAAATCACTGCTTGCCTTTGCCCTGTCAGGAAAAAGCTAGAAGCAAAATAGGAACATTAGGCGCATCGATGACGGTTTTATATGAGCCATGCTCGTGTTCTTTTCGATGTATAATGTTAATATTTGTTTGCTATCAGTTATTTATTTATTTCACGCCCCCCGTCCCACACGGCTCAACACAGCCACCAAGCATATTACTTAACGATAACAGTAACAGGTATAGATTTAATCAGGCAATACCTCTTGACTAGTAAAATAAGAAAGAAATGGTTGCCAATTGTGGAAACAACCTCTAAACGTATATTTATTTTTTTCAAGTTTAAAAAAAAACATGACATCTTTATCTGCTGGGAGATAGTAGGATATTAAGCAGACTTCCAATGCAACAATAATAGACGTCTCGCTAATAAGGATGTGGAAGCTATGATATCATTTTTGTGTAGAGTTAAGTGTACAGTAAGTGAGCAATCAGAAATCCCAAATATAGCAATCAGAGGGCAAGGTTGGAGAGTTACCCAAAGCACAGTTGACATAATAGCAACGTAACCTGTCCAGAAACCTTCCAGCTCAGGAAATAGAAAAAACATGTGGCTAAGGTGACAAGGAGAGCCATGGCATTTATCACATTTGTTTTCCACTTCCGGATACATTTCAGAGAGTCTAGACTTGGAAAAATGTGCCCTGTGTATTACCTTAAATTGAATAAGTCCAAGACGAGCAAGAGGTGGTTTGCTATTAGTTATAGCTAAAATTTTGAATTGGGCAAAATAAGTATTAGCATGTCAGACTTTTGTTAGACAAAAAACTGCAATGAGTCAACTCTATTACTGTTAGCCAAAAGAGTACATTTTTTATTAAATTTTAAGCGACGTTTGAATCCTAAAAAGGTTTACTATGTATTAATTAAAAAAGAAGGGCATATGTTATAAAAAAAATTAGCCTTTATTCACCTCATATACAGTGCATACAGTAACTGCACAGTGAAATTCATTTTTTCTTCCCATATCCCAGCTTTAGTTAGTAGGCTGGGGGTCAGAGCGCAGGGTCAGCACAGACAGGGATAAGGGTCTTGCTCAAGGGCCTAACAGCGGCAAACTAACGGAACTGAGTCTCGAACTGCCAACCTACTGATCAGTGACTCAGGGCCTTAACACACTGAGCCAACACAAACCACAAACAAAGAGCCAGTGCTGAACCCCTCACCTGTGAGGACCCCCAGGCATTTCTTCACTTTCAGAGAGAGACTGTGCTGTGAGCTTGTGAATGCTTAAATCAGTTTTTTAAAAATTCCCAGAGTGCCTAAGAACAGTAGTAAGAAAGAGAATCATGTTTCCTTTCTGTTCCCTCAGAAATGAGGAACAACAGGAATAACAGTGTGCGCAATGACCCGAGTGTGTGTGAGTGTGAGCTACAGTACACATAGATGAAGGTGAAACTAGCAGGAACGAAACTCAGCATGCCTGTGTTCTGGCATTAAACATGACATACTCTTGTTTGTACTAGATTCTTCAATGGTGTTCTTCAATAATAAGACAAAGATGGATTTTTATTCAGGGCAACATTCAAATCTTTATGACTTTAATATAAAAATGTTATCATCATTATTAAATAATGAGTTAATTATAGATGACACAACTTGTGATACTATTGTTGTCACACACTGTGGATACTATGAAACACACTCTAGTTTTGTTTATGCTGTATATACACACACATGTGCACACACACACACACACACACAAACAGAACTTATGTAATAGCTTGAATACATAACCTTATATTTAGCATGCTGTACAAAGCACCAACCAGAGACACAAAGCAAAAACAAACTGGAACTTCTTTTGACCTGTAGCTTTTTTTCAATGCATTCTTGAAAAGGTCAGACAGTCAATCACTCATTGTGCTGCTCCCTTTAAGAAAAATAAAGGCTTTATTTCAGCGCTGAGTCAGATGCTGAACCACACCCAGCACAGGTGAGGCCCACGTCTGCGGTCATTTTAATTCAGCAACACTGTAGAACACAACGTTATACAAAAACACTCCTCAGATCTTTCCCTTTGTTCCACTTTAAAAGACTTGTTTACAGGACTTGGTATGCGTGCCAAAGGTCCTCTATGCATTTTTAACAGAGATTTGAATCTCTGTGAAATTACTTTGGGGCTAATCTGTTGAAAAACTCTAATGCTGGCACAGACTAAAGTAAATTTAGTGACGTAGATTTGTCCCAGGGTAACAAGAGTAACAATATCACATGAGCAAAAGTTGGGTGTGTGCTCTTACACTGTCAAACTGGGTAATACAATAAGGAAGCCACACAAACAAACACACACATTTAGTGTCATTAAAACTGACAAAATCCACACCCAGGAGAATTTAACACATACTGCACAGGATTCACAGAAATAATTCTTAGGGCTTGATTCTTTCTTCGTAAGATTCTGTATTGACCAACAAAGTCATATATGGAGCTTTGTTTAAACACTTATTTTAACTAGGACGCCTGCACATCTACTCATTTATAGTATGTATTTATCTAATCAGCTGCTTGGGATGCATGAAATCATGTAGTTAATCACCAGGAACTGCATGATGAAGTCATTCCTACATGAACCAGAATCTTAAAGGAATGTTCCCAGTATCTGCTCTGAGTGCATAGGGAGTATAAATATAGAGTTCATAATAAAATGCTCTGTGAGTAAAGACTATGAAGATTTTACACAGGCCCTTTACAGAAAATGTCAACAATACAAAGAAATGCAGTAGAAAAACTAACACTGTTTGTTAAAGCAGTCATTCTTCTTTAAAATCATTCAGTCGGTCAATGCTTTATATAAGAAAATCCCAGGGAAACTGAGAACTACATATACTGTAAGACTCTCAAAGAATAATTTTAGAATCACATCCCAACATCCTGAACTGAATCACAGTGAAACACCAACTGCAGTTTCAGAAAATATATGACCCAGTGGAAAGGGACAATTATATCCAGATGTTGACTAGACAGTCTTTCTCTCTCTCTCTCTCTCACACACACACACACACACACACACACACACACACATACAGAGAGAGCGAGAGAGAGAGAGAGAGAGCGCGCTCTCCATTTTCCAGTAGTTTTCCAGCGCACACAGCAAGTCTGCACAGATGCAGGGCAAAATCTGATGTACTTGTTAACCCTGTGTGAACATACCTGATTGACTTGGGTTGAGAGATGTGTGTGTGTGTGTGTGTTTGTATGTGTGTTAGTTAAACACTACCTGGTCAAAAAAAAATTGCATACACTAATACTACACTAGACAGCCTTTAGCTTTGATTACAGAGTGCATTCACCATGGCAAGATTTCAACAACCATATCCAATGTCACATGATTTGGTTCCACCCAGAATGTTTTTTGCCTGAGCTCTTATATCCATAATGGACAACGTTAAAACATTACATAAACACATCTCAAAGATCTCAAAGACTATTGATCGGGTTTGGCCTCCATGAATTTATTTTAGTAAATGATTCATCACGCTTTTAGAACAACTCTTTCAGAAATTTGAGCACAATGAATGTTAGCATGGGCGAGCTGACGTAGACCATACCATCAGAAAGAAATATAAAGAAAAACTCCATGGATGTGATAACCTGGATTTCATTTAATTGCTACATAACGTCATTGGGCCTTGACCTGGCCGACTAATAAAGCAACCCCAGGTCATTACCCTGACTCCAGAGGCTTGTTCAGTGTGTGCTACTCATTGTTATTTTTGCCCAAGTCTGTGGTTAAGCTGGATTACTGTATGTTATGATGTTATATGTTTACAACTGAAGAAATAAATGATGTACTAAATAAGTGCACATGTTACTACTGCATGTTTCCTGATGCACCTAGTCTGCTATGTAATGTACAAGAAACAATGAGGCCGCCTTCTTCTTTTGATCTATAGCCTAGTTCTGAAGTTCACATGCAAAATGAAGGTCAGCACAGACACTCTGACCAGTCTGCAACTACACACTCAAATTACAGTAGCAGAAAGTCACTAATGCACCATGTGTTCATGCTACTCATACGAATGTTGCTAATGTGGTACAATGGCATTTCTGTAAGATCAGCTCAGACAGGCTTGCCTTGCTCCCAACACACATCAGTAAACATTTGGAGACCAAGTCACCAGCTGTCCTCTCTTGATTTTCTTTTGCTAAGCCCGCCAGACCATGAACAGCCAAACGCCCAAATGTTTGAAGATGCGTCGACCTGGTCATCACACTCAGGCCCTTGTCAATATCACTCAGTTCATTACACTTGCCCATTATTCCTCCTTTAAACACATCAGATACAAGAATTGACTGTTCACTTCCTGGTTAATATATCATAGCCCAAGACAGTTGCCAATGCATTGAGATAGTTGATGTTATTCAACGTCACTTGCTGCTGGTTTTAATGTTATGGCTAGTTTACAATGCCAGACAATTGTTCTGCATGTCAATGACACACAGCCCTGGAGAACAGTTTTATCAGTCTCCTGCTAATAAAAAGAAAGGAGCTTTGAGGTAATCCAGCAGGGAGACGAGGCCAAGCCTGGTCACAGAGCACCTGTTGATTGAGAAGTGATCATTTTATTTCACGTAGCAGAATCATTTATTAAATGTTTAGTAATTAATATTTGATATGCATGATTTTTATGATTCAACTTATTTTACATTGTTTTTGATTCGTAGCCACTCATGAAAGTGTTAAACATACTATTTCACAGTTTTTTTCTCTCTCATACAACAGGATCTCTGCTAAATCAACAGACAACAAAATACTGTCCTTTGTTTACAACTGTGCATATACTGTACATGTGATAAATGCAAAAGTTCTTTCACATACTGGAAATTCTTACTTCTGTGCACACTTTGTTAAATGAGATACAGCGTTCTGCATTAGGCACTTGATTAAGCCTGTATATGTATAGCCAGCTGTTTCTCTGTCTTTGTCTTGTTAAATTCTAAGTCTTATTTTTTGTTTGTCTGTTTATTTTTTTGTGTGAGAAAACCCCGGCCTACGTTACTGTTTATGAGTCTGGACTTTTCCATCATTACTTCGCCTGTACCTTGACCCCTACTATGCTTTATGGCCATAATTCCTCAGTTGGCCTTAATCAAAAGCAAACATTATGTTAGTACACTTTCAGAAATAAAGGTACCAGGCTATACATTTTCTTGTGGCCTTAAATAAATAAAGGTCAAGGAACAACTTTATTTATTTACTCTACCACAGGCATAGAAACTCAAGTTTCCAGTTAAATGCATCAACATGCAATAATTCTAATAATAAAGTTGAAACTTCAAAAAAAAGTTCAATTCAATTTTAAAAATATTTAAATATGCACCATATCAACAAGTAACACATAGCTGGTTAAATACAAAAGCCTAAGCCAGTTATGGAACTTAAGACCACCAATTCACAGGTTAAAGCTTGCTTTTTGGTCATGTAACCACCAGTATTTCAAAGGTGTATGATTCCTAGGATTTGGTAAATGCGTCACCCTAGCACGCTTTTATCCACCTTCCCATATTTTTTTATCATCGCTTCTGAGGATCTCTACTGTCTTGGTTCTAGCCTTCAGGATGCATTTCACAGTCTGAATGTGGTTTTGCTCATGTTGGTCCTCTTGGGGTCATTACATTGCCAAAAAGCCCCCAAAAAATACTAACAAGCTGGGATCTCTGAAGAAAGCACTTTGCAGTAACACATATCATTTTCTTTCCTTATTTCCATTCATAAAACAAGAGGTGTCTGTACTACCTGCAAAGTCACAAGAGTTAAAATAGTTTAATCCTCTCAGCAACAGAATCATAAAAGCAAGACAAAAAAAAAAAAACCTGTAAGTGGATGGTGATCATAGGCAAACTGCAAATTAGACACATACCACTGATTAGACACACAAACACCAGGAAATTGATATATTGGCTGCAAGCATTGTCGCTATAAGTAATCATTATAAGGGAGAAATAAAGCAGGAGAAAAGGCTGTGACTTCTATTGTACAGTAATAACACACAAGGTCTACACCAACCCCATGAGGAACCAAAACAAGTAATGTCTAGCTAGTAAGGTATTCAAATTATTTACAGAAAGAAGAGAAACGAGTTTTTTTTACAGGGTATTTAGCCAAATACTTTAAACACAAGTGACCAAGAGTCAGTAATAAAATGTTTGCTGAAAGATTAAATCTTACCAAAAAAAAAAAAAAACTATAAAATTAAATGTGTTTGTTTTGGGATTCCCTACACACTTAAAGTGTTACCTATGAACATTAAACAAACTATTTTTTATTAAAATTATTGAACATCATGGGAAGGTCAGAAATTCCAGTTCCCAGCAAATAGAACAGTGAGAAGATGTGCACTTTTAGAGAAGAAATTCAGACACTACATGATCTCATAATCTCCCCAAAATTTTCTTTTTTAAATTGATATAAAGCCACATATTTCAAATGACCTCCCCTGCCATCTCCTAATGATTGACCCAAAACTGACTCAATTAGGACAGAACTTCATGACAGCTTTTAGCTAATAAGAGCAATGCAATCTCGATATTGGACCTTCTGACCACACAGTAAGTAAACATAAGAAACACTGAGCCTCACTATGTTGCCTGATGAGTGTAATTTGACGGGGGCTAGCACTCACCCTGGCTTCTCCGCTGCTTGGCCGGGCTGCATGGCTGAAGGCGTGTACAGGATCCTTGTGGTATACCTTCAGGCACGACTGATCTGTGATGCTCCTGTGGAAGGAAAGATCTGAACTGTTTATAAATGCTTCCCAAAAATCGCCATCAGACCACGGCCGAGTATGCTGATGATAATGCTGCCTCCTGAACCTGGCTACAGTAGGGTGAGTAATGCATGAGGGCAGATCAATGCGAGAAAGACTAGGCGAGAGAAATGACAACATTCCATCAGGTGCAGAGCAAAGATTCGAAATTTGAGACACTTCATCATGGCTGGAATCCATAAGTTACGTTCCCCAATAAGCACAGTGTAAAAAAATGTGTTTCTATGTACACTTCCCCGATTTGAACTACTTTTACTTTCTCCAAGGAAGAAGACACCAAAAGTGTGTGCATGTCACAGGCTAATCTCTGTTAAAGGTCTGCCTGGTTTTATTTCAATGCTTAGGGTGGGCGGGGGGAGGGGAATTATATGATATTCTGTAGTCATATGATCGTAGTCCAGTGTAACTGCAATGATGATAAAAAGAAACGCCATTTCAAAGTTCAGCTTATATCAACACGGCTTCAATATAAAAGGCATGAGGTGGTTGCCAGATTATTAAAGATCAAAGAGATGTGCATGTGTGTGTCTGTGTGTTAGTGTGTTGTGCGTGTTGAGAAATGTAGCCATAGAAACCCTATGGACAAATGTCTCTATGATGTTAAAGAGGTGTGTCTATGCAAGCAAAAGCCATGACGACTAATATAACACACATTAATTCCATCCTTTTCTTCCTAAATTAAAGCTAATGTGGCAAAGCAAAGCAAATGTGGTGAATACTGTAGCACTAGAGGAGCACATCCTAGAGGGCTAGCTAGTTCATGCTTTTATCACCTCTAGGTTGGACTAGTGTAATACCTTACTGTCTGGTTGTTCAACTAGCTGCATAAACAAGCTTCAGTTAGTCCAGAATGCAGCAGCGAGAGCCCTCACTAGAACCAGAAGATACGAGCTCATCACCCCTATCTTATCCACACTGCACAGGCTCCCAGTGAAATTTTGCATTGATTTTAAAATACTTCTTTTGACGTATAGAGCATTAAATGGTGTCGCTCCGCAGTATTTGAGTAAACTGCTAGTATCTTACGATCCGCCACACCTACTACGATCAAATGATGCAGGCTGCTGGTCAGTACCATGTTTTATGAAAACTACAGCAGGGGGCAGGGTTTTTAAAAAACCCCAAAGTTATGGAATAGTCTTCCAATTAATGTTTGAGACTCAGACACAGTCTCAGTGTTTAAGTCCAGGCTAAAAACCAATTTATTTTGCCATGAATATTTGTAAATGTATCCATCTTAGGTAAAGGAGCAGATCTGGGGGACTCAGATGGACGTAGAGTATTACGGTGAACTGGTATGTTTAGATGCTGTCTTCCCCACTCTCATTGATTACTCAGGTTTGTTGACGGTGAAAGTGATCGATCGTTTTTCCATGTCAGGTAACCCTCATGTCTGTGTTTTATTCTGGCTCTCCCTTTTAGTTATGCTGTTATAGTCAGTCCTGCCAGAGTCCCTGCTTGCACTCTGCACTAAATATACATTCACCTTATACATGTGTACCTAACGCTCTCCTACTCTTCTGCTCTCTTCTCCACTCTCTCTCCTTTTCTGTTTTTCCCTCTGCCGGTCTCTCTGTCGAGCTATACTATCCTGAGCTGCCAGTGATCCAGACCCCCTCTGCCCTCTGGACCAGTCTAACTCGTCTTGGTGTCCCGCTTCTGGTTGGAGATCTCGACGCATGGATGCCCTGTGTGGTTTGTCTGGGATTCGTGTGTGTACTGGAAACGGTTCTACTTTTCCACGAACACGGGCCTGGCCCCAGCTGATATAGACAGCTGTTCTCTGAGGACTTGTGACTTCAGTCACTCGATAGTTCAGGACTGGAGTTTCTTGCATTCTGAGCCTGAGCCTCCAATAACAAACTGGAGTCCATATTTACTTAAACACATTTCCAGCCACCTAACACACAGTATGACTGCAGATCAATCCCTGGTATCAGTTATCACCCAAATGAGGATGGGTTCTCTGTTGAGTTTGATTCCTCTCAAGGTTTCTTTCCATTACCATCTTAGGGAGTTTTTCCTTGCCACTGTCACCGTCGTCCTCGGCTTGCTCATCAGGGACAATCTTATCATTTTGATTTACACAAATTCACATTTCATACAAACTTAAATAATTATTTGTGTAAAGCTGCTTTGCGACAATGTCAATTGTTACAAGAACTATAGAAATAAACTTGAATTGAAATGAACGTCTCTCTTAAGTAGACCCCATCTTACAGGATGAGAAATTAGCAAGGTCTTTAGGCGCATCAGCAGTGTATACTGAGAGCCAGAGCGCTAGACACAGCAGGTAATCTCAAGGTACCGTAGGAGCCATAGTTGTGTCTATAATAAGGGTCATATCGCATACAGAAGTATGTGCTGGTCCCATCCTGATTCCATGTGCCAATACAGCATCGAGAATATACCCACCGAGCTGCTGGAAGTACAGGTGATGGCCAGAAAACAATAAGGGCTATATAGGAAAGCCTAAATAGTTCTGAGAGCAAGGCTGATCTGTTAGTGTGAGACATCATCCATTCCACTCAGGTCCACTGACTGTTCTCATTTTTTTAGCATAGCTTGTAGTCTCTGAACACGTCTAGTTAATCAGTAACAATCCAGAGCCAAGACCAAGGAGCAGACAAACAGGCTACACCTTGTGTCTGCTAGCAACACTGGTTGGTCTCTCTGGTTTCACCATAGTAAGAAAAAAAAACTTAAAATACTCACAAGGTTTGTTTCAACAACCTAAAAATATAAATATAAAGCCAGAACTTTTGTTCTGATGGAAAAAAAGGCAAGAAAAAGTAAGTGAAGCCATTGAAATTAACTGGTTGTAACTGGTACTGTACACCTGGAGTCCAATCAATGAAATTAATTTAAAGGTGTGGTTTAAAGATACTTTGATTAATCAATGACATTCAGACAGTTTGCTGTTCATAAATAGCATCTGCTGATGACAGTCATGCCTCACAAAAGTGTGATTGTTCAAGAATGATTGTTTTTGGATAAGGCTGGGAAGAAATACAAAATAATCTTAAAAAGTGTAAAAAGTGTTTAGGCACAAAAATAAAAAGTGTTTAGGCATCAATTAATCGAGAGTCAGACAAATCGAGAATAAATGAAGACTGTGGCTACTTTTCCAAGAAGCATCTGGCAAAAATGACTCCACAGGCACAAAGCAGATTCGTCAATGAGATAAAGAAGAACCCATGAGCTAAAGGCTTGAGGGCATTACGAAAACTTGCAAACACCTCTGTTTATGAGTTTACCATATGTAAGTCATTGAATACGCAGGGGGTGTCCATGGCCGAATACCATAGAGGAAGCTGCTTTTCTCCAAAAAAAGATTGCTGCATGCCTGAGGTTTGCCAAAGAGTACCTTGGCAATCTCCAATGCTACTGGGAAAATATTTTGTGGATTAATAAAGCAAAAGTTTGTTTTATAAAGAATACACTCTGTGTATGGTGCATAAAAGACACAGCTTACCAACTGCAAATCATCATCACAACAGTCAAGAAAGGGATGCACCGAATGTTCGGCAACCGAAATTATTCGGCCGAAAAATAGACAAAAAAAGCACTAACACAGAATAAGTAAAAAGGCAGAATAAATTTTGCCGAACAATGACGTTTTTAATGACGCGATCAAATAGTAACCCGGCTACAGCAACAGCAGCAGCGAATCCACATTTTTTGCACTATTTAATGCACATTTGTTGTTGTAGACATACAGAGTTACATCCTTTCAGCAGTCAGTTATAGCCCTAACATAGGCTATTCAAGAAGGGGGGCTTCAAAGATGGCCAAATAAAAAAATATTTTTTTATTTTACTAATTTATTTATTTTAAGTTATATTGTGCTTTGTTTGTATAATATCTGCTGGAATGTAAAAAAAATGTTCAGTGTTAAATAAATATTTTGAAATTGTATTTTTGTTATTTGATTTATTTTTCTAAAAAGCAACACAAAATAGTAAAAAGCAAATTTTTACTATTTAATAAATAATTAATATAAATTGGCAAAATAAATGGAAAAAAATGCGAAACACCGCGTTCGGTATTCGGCCTTCGGCCAAGCATTTCATTAATATTCGGCTTCGGCCAAGAATTTCATTTCTGTGCATCCCTAAGTGAGAGCATCATGGCTTGGGCTTGTTTCACTGCCTCAGGGCCTAAAAAACTTGCCATTATAGAGAAAAAAATGAATTCCAAAGTTTACAGAAATGTCCTATAGGTTATCCTATGGAATTCATTTTTATGTTAGGGTGGCTGTCCACCAGCTGAAACTTGGTAGAAGTTGAGTGATGCAGCAGAACAATGACCCTGATCGTTGAACTAAGTCCACCACTGAATGGCTTCAGTCATAGCCCAGACCTTAACCCCCCAGAGATATGCTGTGGAAAGACCTCAGGAAAGTGTTCACACCAGACATCCTACAAATGTGTATGAGCTAAAGCAATTCTGTAGAGAGTAATAGTCAAAAATATCCTCCTGAACATTCTGCAGGTCAGCTCCAGGACTACAAAACGCATTTGATTGCTGGTCATTGCTGCCAAAAAAAGCTATAGGGAACTCCAAGGGTTCACTTACTTTTTAAATTATAACTGGTTGTGTTATTAGCTTAAACATTACACACATTGTGTTTTTCTACTATTGTGACTTAGGTGAAGATCAGATCACACCAAATGCTAAATATTGTTTTCTTTTTCTTACCATTGTACATTCTGGGGCCCCTACGATCATTAAGTTACATTTTGCAACCATTTGTATACGTCATGAAACACCAGAAAAAGGTGAGAAATGGAGTTGTGTGGGTGTGTGCATGAGGGTATTGTCATCAGAAGAACACAGATTGGGGATAATTTTGCACAGATCACTCTCGCTTGGCATTTTAGTGACAATAAAATGAACTGGTATACAGTTGACTGATTCGACCATTTAAGAACATTCTATACTTTCCCTTTGGTTGTTTTCGCAATATGTTTGGCCCATTACCCAACTGTAATAGGAAGCTTGGTCCGATCAGTTTTGCCACATTTGCCACACATGCCCATTTCATAGCACTGTCTTCACTATGTTTGACAGATGACGTGGTGCGCTTTGGAACATTTCCTTCCTTTCCCTCTCACTATTTTTTTATTCCATTGATTCTGGTATAACTGAATCTTGTGTCAGAAATTGGCTTTTTTTTTTTTTTTGGTCGGTATTTTTCTTCATGAAGCCATCATATGATGGACTTATACTACCGCTCAAAAGTTTGGGATCACTTGCAAATTTCTTTGTTTTTGTTTAGTGATTTATTTTCTAAATTCTACATCAGCACATTTCTATTTCTATTTTTATTTTTAGTTCTATTTTTCCTAGTTTAATTTAATTTTTTTATTTAATTTCTATCGTATTTCTTTTATTCATATTTATTTCTTATTTGTAAACTTTAATTCTCTTCTAGGGTCAATGGCAGTCGTATAATGCATTTCACTACATTTCGTACTGTGTATGTTTGTGTATGTGACAAATAAAATTTGAATTTGAAAGTACTGGGAATTTCAGAACTATGAAATAACACATACAGGATTAGGTCATTAAGTAACAACAACAACGACAGTCAGTTGTTCTTTTAAGACACAAAGGTCGGCGTTTTTGGAATTAGAAAGTGATCCCAAACTTTAAGCGGTAGTGTACGTATGTAGGCAGTCATATGCCTACCTCTTCCAAAGTGTCATTGACTTGGGTAGATTTTGTGAAGGGGTTTTTCGCCAACAAAACCAGTCTGCATAATTAAATTTAACAGCCTTCTGTGGCCTTCAAGATCTTTGGCATTGCCCTGAGTGATTCTGTCTTTTTATGGATGGGTGTTATTTATAAAGTTAAAATGGAATGTTTTTTGTTAAACCCCATTAAATCTAAGCTTGAAGTCATTTAAAATTCATCATGGTTAAAACAGAGGTAAAAATTTGAAAATTGTGCCACTGTTCAAATATTTATTGACCTGAATATTTATGAATTCTAGGAGTGAAATAATATAGTGAGACACTTACCATAACAGTGGGGGTAACTAGTTTTTGAAATACCACACATATAAAAATGTTAATGTGCTTGATTAGATATATTATTATTTAGCACTAGGTTATGGCATATTATCTCTGTGACTATAATCTCTGTATATGATATGCTGTATAGTTTGCTATAATAGAGATAAACATGGGCATCAATTTATTTGTCAGCATGTAGAGGTTGTTGTGATGACATGCTTGACAACTTACTTACTTACTTACGAGTCTACTGTAACACCAACAACTGAGCTTTGTTAGGAATATTACAAGGAAAGGCAGATACCCACTGTCTTTATACCAATCAAACCATAGCAGCATGTTATCGTCACTTCATCAATCTTAGTCCTTTTGTTTTCATATCAACATTAGATGTGCAGTTACTGTATGAAGGATTGGGATTTGGAGTTTTTAGTTAAGGGAAAAAAACTTATTAAAACTATACTACCACAAAAAATTTCGTCACAAGCCCCAGTTTGACTTGAATGTGAATGTGATTCATACTATACACACAGTCTGGGCATTTTCCCCACCATGCCACACACACATATCACCCGTGTCAACATGACACCTAAAGAGAGAGACTCCTATTACCCAGATTAACCTTTTTTTTTTTTTGTTTTTCAAAATGATTTTTACTAAAACCAAAAACATTAGATAATACTTATTAGTCTCATCCCACAGTACATGAGTAAATTTTGGTTTACAATTATGATTCCAATATCTGCTTGAATTAAAAGCTGTCCTTATCTGTATCTAAAATCAATAGATAAACTAGGTCAATAGTTTTTCTACAAAAGGTACAATATATGGAACAACCTCCCAATTAGTCCGACACAGTCTCAATCTTTAAGTTTAGTCTGAAGACCTAAATGTAAGGTCAGAAAATTTATTAAATAACTTTAATCTTAGGAATTTCATGGGCATATATCTCCGGTGAAATTAACATTTGGAATTCTACACCACTTATGTGTGACAGAGTCTTTTGTTAAAAAGCTCTATATAAACATAAGTAACCTGAATAAGCAAAAGCACAAGCATTGCATAAAGTTAATAGTGCAAGTATTTCACTATTATGGTATGTAATCAGAATATTGTGTATCTAGTAAGTGATAAACATACTACATACCTTACATCACTCAGCTCATAATACATGTTTCTCAGATCATCCTTGACATAGATGGCGGTGCTTGGTGACTCAAGCATTTTCATGCTGAGCTGCTGTGGGAAGGCGCTGACGAACAAAGCTTGCACTGTGTCTACAGTTGTAATCTCATTGGGCATCCGGATTTGCTTTGTTTCATCACCAAACTGCAGATACAGCACACCTGAATGAGAGCGAGAAAGTCAGGACCAATTTCCCAAACATTTGAGTTTAAGCTTTAAAGGGTACAGGACATTCATTCAATTTGGATCTTATATCTCTGCTTTCATAGATGCATGGGTAAAAGCCTTTCAGAAGATTCAGTGAAACTGTAAACAATGGCAACAAACCAGTTGGGTAGGTAGACAATTTAAATCAGTCCTAAAACAATACTAATTTCCATATATGGTTTCCATATTTCCATGATACTACGTCTTATTTGCTGTAAATTCTCCTGCTTGACACTCTGGCCCTGCATGTTTTCACCTAAGAGATTACAATAAAAACAGTGGGAGACAAAATACACAGCCATGGTTCTGTGTGGAAAATGCACTCCAAAGTTCATCTGAGACTCAAATGAAGCAGCTGTCCTACTAAGCTTGCTCAAATTGGTATCTTTAAAGATTTGTGCCTTCTAGACAAATTTCCCTGCTTTGTGTTCCAGGTTAGCAGCTCTACTAACATTCTCATCTTGCAGTGGGGAATGACTCCACATAGACATACTGTAACACACTCGGACTCAACACACACTCACAGACTTTTATATGTTGTATTTCTGTCTATTTTACATAATGCAAATAAAGAATCTGAAATTTGAGTTATGACTGAAACTTTAGGGAAAATATTAAAATGTACTTACCAGTGATACAATCACTTACTGTAAAACTTGTTTTGAGCACATTAATAATATTAGCCATGAGCTTATTGAATGGCCACCTAAGGGATTCATGAGTTGCCGCAATCCATAGCTAAAATTGTGAAAGTGGCAAATAAGCTTCAAAATACCATCAAGATAAAATTCTATGAACCAGATGTTTAATATCACAGGCATTTATTAACAAATATAAAATCTAAAAAATGAAAACACAAATTTACACAAATATAAATTCTTTCAGTAATGACAATTTAAATGTCACTATATAGTGTAAATGAAAGATACAGTAATGGCTTATTTCTATGCACAGGAATTTGCCAGAAATAAATGCCTGAGCTGATGGAAGAATTATCACACATTAGGACTAAAGCTGAATTTTTACAGAATACTGTAACTTCTATATCTAAATTTCTAACATTTCTTTTAAAGTATTCTCAAATACATATGAAATATGCTGGAAGTGTGATTGGCACTTTACCAGTGATCAACATACAGTATGCTTGTGAGTATAAAGAAAATCAGTGTTTCTAAAAATTTTGTAAAGCTTTCAAAAAAAAAAACACACACACACACACAGCATGCAGGGGAATCACCAGGGACCTCATGATAGTATCACAATACCCCGATTCAATATTACATTATTTTTGTACCACTTAATAACTTACTCATCCCACACAGATAATGTTCAGTGTGAATATTTTAGAGCACACCTGCAGGATTATATGGCAACATTTTACCATGTTAAAAGCAAACAGATATATGCATTTTTAATTTATTTAAAAAAAAAGAATCTATTTTGTCAGATAGATTGCGACTAGTCTAGGATGGTCCTTTAAGGCTACATTCAATTAACCTAATAAGAAAATAAACAATGAATATTAGACACAAAATAATTAGTAATTAGTTAATCATTTAGTAATTTATTTAGCATTTCCCATGTTCCCTGTGCTTTTATGATTTTTCCATCAACATTTTTAATGTTGTGATAAACATAAATAAGTGAAAAACTGCTGGACTAAGTTTCACAGTCGAATCTTAGTCTTTCGGACTTTACTGTATGTGCTACCTATAATGTGCATAAAAGCAGTCTTGTAAAAAAAAAAAAAAGGCAAATTCTGAAAGTCTCATAATCATTAATATTTTTTATTATAATTAAATCAATAATTTTCTTAAACAAAAATATTAATTATGTAAGAAATAACAAACCCTGATGTCAGAGATAAATTCCTTTAGCTTTTAAACTGTAGGCTGCAACCTGAGTGTGTTCCTGTATCTCTATAAATGAGAAACAACTGTTCAGCCGAATGGATACTCTGTCTGAAGAGACAGGCTAAGACAAAAGATTAACTCTAGATCCTATCACAAACGCATCTAAACTACAGCTTAAACTAATTAGAACACAAAGAGAATGTAGAAATGCCCTACAGCTTAGGAACTAATTTTTTTTTCCTTACTGCAGCTAAATAGTTTACAAGAAGTTCTTTTTTTAAAATGAAAGTTTTTAATATTTTTTCCTGACAAAACAAGAATGTTTTCCAACTGTAGTTAACTGAAGACAGCAATAAAGAATAGTAGAGCAAAATTTAAGCAAAACAAACCAAATGCTTCTGAGGTTTTTAAATCATCTAAAGCATGTTAAATTTACAAGCTAAAGGAGTCATGGCAGCATCGCTACAGTAAACATGAACCCGTCTTCATTTTCAGTGAATTGAGTGAAAAGCAAACTTACTCTGAATCTGCGCAGTACAGAAAACACATACCATCTATCTGTTTAAAGCTCTAAGATTCCACAATGTCTGTTCACCACAACGTTCTTTCACAAGCTGTATTTAGAGAAGAAATCTCTCCCCCATTTCCCTCCCTCTCTCTCCCTCTCTCTTTTTTTTCTCCCTCTGTCTCTTTCCAGCTGTTGTTCATTTAAAACAACCAATCAGTGCTTCTGGGCCAAATGTGTGCATATGTGAGTATGTGTGCGTGTAGAGTGAGGTAAAAGAATGGTAGGTGTGTTTGAGCACAGAGGGTTTGAAAAGAAGGTGAAATGTGTGTGTGTCTACCCACAATCTAGCTCTAGCCTGTATTACATGCCTGTGTGCGCATTAAGTAGAGCCTCTAATCTTACTGGCTGGATGGAAAGTACTTTAACACATTTGCATTCATTCTTATATTTTTTATAACATACACACAATCATTTTAAAGGAGACTTAAAAATAAAGACTCTGTTTTAAAGTCCTGCGCTTTTTTTTCAAAACATGTGCCCCTATAATTTTCCAGTACCTAACTGCAGTGACTGTGTCTTAAATCAAACTCCTAACGCCAGGTCACACAATTTGTTTGACTCTGTGTATGTATTTACGTACCTAATGAGCGGTCCTTGGTCTGGTTAGCAGAACGCACCACAGGTAGGCTGGCCCGAGTGCGGGAGCCACGGGTGAACGCAACCGGCCCTTCACACTCAGACATGATCTCAAAAGCATCCAGAGATGCCAACGAGCCGAGATCTGACTGATCACTGACCGCTGGTCCTAGACTTGAGCACAGCTCACTTCTCCTGGCGCTCCAGTTCTAAATGCAACAAAGACAGAGATCATTATCGCTGCACAATTAAAAATCTAAGTCTCAATATGAGCAATGCAAAAGCTTTAGGTTTATTACAGGTAATAGAGGGACAATCAGGAATTTATAGAGTGTGTCAATAAATTAAGTACAGTGGGACCTCGAATTGCGAGTAAAGCGGTTTGCTAATTTTTTAAATTAATTTTGACTTGGAAAAAAAAAAAGTCTTGGTATACGAGTACAGAGTATCATGTACAGTATCATGGATGCGCTTCTTGTTTTGACGCCGAGCATCACGTGATCACAACCGAGCCTACATTTTTTCTCTCTCTTGCGCTGCGGAATTGTGGGTAATCGTTTCCCCTGCGGGGTCTTAGTGCGCATCTCTTACTGGTACTGTATAATCAACATCCATGCACGCGTGTACTGTTTACAACACTGTGACCATGTGTGTCCGCATAAAACATATTTTATTTTGTGTCTGTATGCGTGTGTACACAGCGCGCGTTCAAAGCAAAAGCAAGTCTCATTAGAGAGGTTAAAAATCCATTTTCACCCTCTCTATCAGCTTGCTCTTTGTGTCTGTGTGCGCGCGCGTCATTGAACACCATGCCCCACACGCACACACGCGCATGCACACATACACACACACATACACACACACACACACACACACCCCTCCTACATTCGCCTTCACAGACACACACACACACACACACACACACACTCTTTCTTTCTGCTTTACACAGAAACACTGCTTTGTCGTGATTCTTTTTAAAGTGCAGGTTAAATTGTTTTATTTTTACTTTACAGCAGTGATTCCGTTAGTTTGTGGCTCAATCGAGTGTCATTATAGAGATTTCTTTTGTAATTTTTTCCGATAAAACAGTGTTTCCGTTGTGTGTGCACGTGTGTGTAAAAAGAGTGGAGGAAGAGTAAATGTGTAAGACGAAAAGGAGAAAGGGGAGGGGCTACTTACTTTAGTTTCACACGCGCACACACACACACACACACACACATACTGTACACAGCATCTGTGCGCACAAAGGGGAACACTTATCTGTCAGGATTTAGTTAAAGTGCAGGTTAATTTTTTTTTTTTTTTTTACTTTATATTTTGTGTTGATTATTTTTTTGTCTTTAGATTTTGGGGCTGTGAAAAGAATAATTTGAGTTTCCATTATTTCTTATGGTAAAAATTTGGTTTACGAGTGTTTTAAAACACGCTCGCTTCCAAAATGAATTATGTTCATTATCTAAGATCCCACTTTGATTATTTTATAATAATAATATTAATAATAATAATTTTGGGGTAAAAAATAAATATTGGCCAACATCAGATCAAGTTTAGATCAATCCATTGGAACACAAAATTGTATATTTAATAGCTTTAGAATTATCATGTCAAAATAATTGCAATGGTTTTTTTTTTAATTAAATGATGCAGCCCTAGAAATATTACAGTTTACCATTTATTGTTGTACTATAACCAGTGGGACAGACATCACTTCAGTCATCTAGTTCCTGCACTAGATACAGTCAAATCCATGAACAGTTCAACAATTTTGTCTCTGTACACCACCCAGATGGATTTAAAATCAAACAATTATGATGTGATTGGTCATATAGACATCCGGCTTTAATTCACAGGGTTTAACAAAATATTGTTACTTGAAAAAAATGATTATAAAGTCTGGTACCCCAGTCTGTGTGTTTTCTTTAGGCAGTAAAAAGCAGCTCAACTGGGTAGACGTCAGGTGATTTACTTGGCCAGTTTACTTGGACATTTCGCTGTATTGAGTTGCTTTTGTGTTACAATAGGTTTTGAGTCATTATTCATCTGCACTTAGTTTTGCAGCGAATGACTGAATCTGTGCAGGAAGCATATGGAGTATATACTTTACAATTTATTCTGCTGTTTCTATCAGCAGACACATCAACAATAAACACTAGTGACACAGTTCTACTGTCAGCCATACATGCCTATGCCATGATACTGCCTTCACCATGTTTCATAATGTAGTACGAATTGGATCATGAGCCCTTCCTTTCCTTCTTCATATTCCTCTCTTACCATCATTAAGGTACAGGTACAGCGAGGAAAATAAGTATTTAGTCAGCCACCAGTTGTGCAAGTTCTCCCACTGTAATTACAAGTACAGTATCAATACTGTATAAGAAATGTGAAGACTTTTTAAAGTAAGTAATTTACTTAATTTTATGGGTATGCCTAATCCGGCCTTCCAGTAGTTTGTAATTTAAGATAATCTTTCTGTATTAACATTTATGAAGACATCACTTAATTATTAAATTTGGCATGCCTACCAGGTTCCTGAACTTGGCCATATGTTGTGAAGGGGTTTTCTTCATCAAGGAAAGAATTCTGTGATAATCCACAGTTGTCTTCTTATGGTGTTACTGAGCTCGCCAGTGCATTCCTAAGAATGTACCATGATGTTGATTTGGCTACTGCTAATGTTTCTGCTAGCTCTCTGAAGGTGTCTCTTGCATATTGAGAGCTGCAAATTGTAAATTCAACACTCTAAATCACAGCCGGCACAACTATTCATCAAACTGCTTATTAGTCGATTGTCCAAATACTTTTGAGCCTGTCAAGATAGAGAGACAAAAATTGCTGTAATTTCTAAGCTGTTAACGCAATATTCTTTCTACACTTAAGCGACTTTTTAAATGATTAGTCTTTAGATCTTTTTGTGGTGTACAAAGGCAAACGATTTCTTGACTGTCCAAATACTTATAGACCTGACTATATATTATAAAACTATTTACAGTTGCATGAACAATCCATTCATCAGCCATAAAAATGAGTGCAACATCCAAACACAGAGCAAAGCAAGAGGTCTAAGCACAACCAACAAAAGTCGTCACTATTTCAACCAACAGAATTCATTATATTTTTTGCATTTAGTAAATTAATTGTGTGGCCTGTAAATGACATACAGTATCATATTAAAGCTCATTTTAAGTAGACATTTTATTTGACTTATTTGTATTTTGTTCATGGTCTCCTCAGGACTGCAGTTGAGAATCACTGATGTAAATCTTTTAAATAAGTCATTTTTTAAAATATTAATTGTGTGAAAACTGTTTTTGGTTATGACCTCAGATTTTCATGCACACAGCAAATACAATAACATGTGTTTCTGTCCTGTTACGAGTTGGGATGAATACAAAAAAGCATACATGCCCACATACACAAGGGTTAACTGGGCTTCACTGCCCCGCTGATTACTGACTCTGGGCTGATGAAGTGACCCAATTTTTAGCAGATATCTCTGAATGTTAAGTTCACACTGCAGCGAAGATAACATCCCCTGCAAATACTACAGATACAGGGAGACAAAGAAAGTGAAAAAAGAAAGAAGAAGGAAAGAGAGAGAGAACATTTGCTTTGCTAAAACAAAAAACGCAAACCTAACACGGAATGAACAAAGCATTTAATAATTAGAATTATTTACTGAGTTATTTATTAAATTAACTCATTATTTCAATCTGTTAAAAAAGTGTTGCCTGATTTCACCAATTGTTAACAGGAATGTGTTCATATAGTCAACACACACGTGAGCCCAGCCTCTCGCTCAGACACTTCACAAAGATGTTTTTAATATCAGCAGTGCTCTTACTTGGACCACAATAAGTACTAATAAGCAGGGTTGTACTGACAAGAGACGAGTTGCAAGACAACTAATTTAATGACCACCAAGACCTTGTATTACATAAAATAATTTAAATTAAATCTGTGTGTATTGGTGCATTATCATCCCGCCTTCAGGATACAATGTTTGAACCATTGGGTGCACATGGTCCTCCAGAATGGTTCGGTAGTTCTTGGCAGGGTTGCACCCATGTAGCACAAGTGACCATATATGTATTTATACTGTATATATACACACACACACACACACACGTACCGTGGAACTTCGGCATGCAAATCGCCTACATTATGAATTTTTGCCTTAAGTATTTACATTTTGCAAGGAATTTGCCTTGGCATATGAAGCATTTTCGAAATACGGATGAACACACCAAATGCTGACTAAGTTGCACATACATCCGGAAGAAGTTTAAAAGGTGTTTACATCAGTGTAAATCAGTGTAAAGCCAAGATAACATATAGCACAATGGGTTCCAAGAAAGTTAGCAAGGACAGTTTCAGTTGATAAAGTCGATAAAGATATATCCAAAGAATTATTTTCAACACTTTGTCCAAAAAATGAGGCGACTGCTCACTGATTTGTGTCAGGTTTTACTTCCTTTTTTTGTGGCATGATTGAAACTAAAGAAGTAAACAAAAACAAATCTTTGAATGGAGCGATTGCGTTCCTTGGAGACAGCAAGACTGACCAATCAAAAATACTGTTACATTTCATCAGCCAAAAACCAAATGACCTCGGAAGATAAGAGAGCTGTTTATGTTGTGTTACTGCCAGCTGTAACTCTTGTGGGAATGCGTTGCAGAGCACACACATGAATAAAAACAATGGGTTTTTACACAAATTTCTGCATGAATTATGCAGGATGCACATGAAAAATTATAACTGCAAGCTGTCAGCACTTGACTTGGTGACCATTTAAATGTTATGTACAGAGAGCTAACCTTTATCTGTCAATCTTCCGCTCCATACTCCAGTGCATTAAGTGGTGGTATTGGACCAACCGCATATAAATTTTAAGGAAAAGAAGCAGTACTCATGCATATAGCAAGTATTTGTGAAAAATAAAAGTGGTGAACGGTTATAAACTTAATAATAATAGTGATAAATTTAATGTTTGAAATCATTCCCAATCGAAAACAGCACCAAAAGATTAAATTCACCCACTCACTCATCTCTATACCGCTTTATCCTGTATTTGGGGTCGCAGGGTACACTCTGGACAGGGTGCCAATCCAGGGCACACACACACACACTATGGGCAATTTGGGAACGCCAATTAGCCTAACCTGCATATCTTTGGACTGTGGGTAAAACCGGAGTACCCAGAGGAAACCCAACAAGCAAGGGGAGAACATGCAAACTCCATGCATACAGAGACGAGAATCAAGCCTGGCCAGGAATCGAACCCCGAACCCTGGAGGTGCTAACCACTACACTACCGTGCCGCCTCAAAGATTCAACTGACTGAATAAAAATAATGAATATTGATTCAAATGATTAATCAATTAAATTGTACAGCTCTACTAGCACCCCTTAAATTAATGGTGATGAGCGGCTTCTAGTCTTAATATCATGCTTTTATATAAGATAAATTATCAACCAAGCTCCCTTGCTAAACAGTACAGTATGAATATCTCATACAGACAGCCTAAAGATCAAACTGATAAATCAAACACTTTACCTACCACGTTTAAGACTTTCAATTTCTTCTAATAGTTTGGCAATCAAGTTTCCATGAACGTTGGAAAACCATAATGACCTCAGTAAGAACTCGGATGCTCATATTCATTAGTTGCTTGTATGTTACTTTCTACATTACTATAATATTTGACTTTATAGTACATTTAGTAGTTAAAGAAGGTAAATTAAGTACAATAAAAGTATCCTGTGTCACCCAGATGAGAGCAGGGTCAGGGTCTTTTGACTCTGGTTCCTCTCATTAGGGAAAAATAAATGTAAAAGTTACACCCGGAACTTCTATATTTCCATTTAATCTTTTTGTGACCATGTCTAGTATTAAAAGCACTATACACGTAAATAAATGAATAGATTATTATCAGAATGAACATATATTTAAAAAAGTAAAAAGTCTCAAACCAATAGACATTATTCTGTCTATTCATTACATTTACTGGTACGAAGGTCTATCATACCTCACACAAGTTATACTAAGCTACATTAGCCTCAAAGTGTGCCTAAATTTAACAAACTGGTTATGAGAGAATGAGAGAAAATGTAATGAGAGAAAAATGTAAGTCGCTCTGGATAAGAGCGTCTGCCAAATGCCTAAATGTAAATGTAAATGTAAACAAACATAACTTGCTAAACAAGCATTAAAGTATCTTTAAAAATAGCAACTCCCACAACTTCAAAATATGAAGCTGAGTCACAGACAGTTGAAACAGAGCGATTCATGAGCTTCAATATCGAACAAATCCAGCTTTCAATGATCCCTTGTTTAGAAAACAGTCCAACGTATTTGGTGCACAACAAAAACAACTGTGGTGATAATAACTGTGGAACATCTCCTGCATAAATAATAGAGGGTAGCTATATGTGTATTTAAATTCCTACCATTTGGTACAGAATGTTTGATTTGATTAGCATTGTGATGTCATCTTTGTGAAATATACTGTATAATCAGTGATCATCAATAATCAGTGTTTCAGATTTAGCAAATTAATATGTCTATGTTAATTAATCTAAAGCTAATATTTATAAATACACAATAACTCATTTAAAGGTAGTGACCATGAAACGGCATCTTAAGACAAGAAACAAGAGCTGTCAGTGTGCAGTGATAATTTCGTGTTCGTTTTTGTTTACTTCCTCAGTTACCATCAAGCCGCCAAAAAAGAAACTGAAACCTGACACAAATCAGCGAACAATCATCTCAGTTTTAATGATAAAAATAATTCTTTGGATATTATTCATCACTAACTGAAACTGTCCTGGCTAACTTTAAACCTAACCTTGATAAATGTATTTTGATTGGGACTTTATGTGATAGACCAACACAAAGTGGCACATAATTGTTAAGTGCAGGAAAATGTTTCTAAATATCTGTAAATAAAATACCTTTACGTTTGTGGTTATAACGTGATAAAAAGCGCAAAACTTTTGTAAGGCACTGTACATACACACATACATTTATTTTATTTTTTTTACCAGAACACTGGACAGTTTAAAAAAGGGTTTTGCAGCCCCCCCTGGGAGTTCTGCGAGTTCCTGAGAGTTCATCCCTGATTCTCATGTCCACAATCTAGGACAAATATCCTTATTAAAAATTTTCAACTTTCAGCTAAATAAACACAAGTAAAAGAGACACCTAAAGCAGTCACAAGCAGTTTATCCTGGCAGGTTTGTCCAATGGCATTTAAACAATTAACAATTAAACAATGAATACAAGTTATATAGAGAACAAATACTTTTATTCAACTTAAAAGTCAGAAATATAGTTGCTTGAGACAATCAGACAAACATTAGTAAATTACAAAGCCCACAAAAATCTAATAAAAACAACAGTCTACCCAGGCTTCACAGCTCTACAACACATCATACTTAACTGGGCATCACTGGACCATTTAAAATGAACCATGCAGGTTATTCATACAGCCAAACATAATACTAATTTAGACCTCTGGCCACCAGGATGCGTACATGACCCCAAAATAACACTTATATCAATTCTAACATGTCACACACTATTACTAAATTTGTAGAAACAACAAAACACTCAAACACAGAAACAAAAGAAGTAGAATGGTACAAATGGGTGTTTACATGACCGTACTTCACATTCGTAAAAAAAATAAAAAATAAATAAACAGAGGCAGACGTCACTCTATGTTTTAACTTCCATGACGTCATAGCGTGTTTAATAACTAATTAAAATAGAGATGTTAATGATCCTTAATTGATTTACTGCTAATTTAACCAATTACATTTACATTTACATTTAGGCATTTGGCAGACGCTCTTATCCAGAGCGACTTACATTTTTATCTCTTTACACATCTGAGCCGTTGAGGGTTAAGGGCCTTGCTCAAGGGCCCAATAGTGGCAACTGGGATCTTCCGACCCATAGTTCAATGCCTTAACCACTGAGCTACCCCTATACTTAGCTATATATACATATATAGCTACCCCTATACAGTACTTTATTATTCAAAAAAGTTTGTTTGGCCTAATATTTCTCTATAGCTCACTTCTGTTATATTTTATACCACAGGAAGGTACACCTGCAGTGCATAATACTGTAATTAATACTTTAAAAATATTGTATTTTTTGCCACCTCAATTCTGGATGAGGACAGGGAAACGTGTAGTAATCACAGAACCTATGGCTCAGATCATATCATGGTTTTTCAGCCATGGATCAGATCATTTTTCAGATCTGCAAAAAAGGAGACAAATGTAATTTTGGTTTCTTTTTATTACTTGTGGAATTTTTTTGTCACTTTTGTCCATGGTCTTAAATGAAAACAACATTCAAGCTGTCCAATTTCTAAAAAAAATCTTTTTCATTACTTTAAATGAAGTGGGCGCAGACTGTGTTTAACTATTGTAAAAAAGTAGAAGGTACTGATGTTGTTAAAGGTTTTATTGCTCAAGCTAATATAACCAGTATAATTCTAATAATCTAACGCTTTTGCTCTGTTTTCAGACTCTCTTTATAACAGCTAAAATCGATGCATTAGAGGTGTAACTGCCTGTCTCTGTTCAGGTAGTAGTCTATTTTTTTTTTTTCATTGTGGGTGTCTTTTTGTCAGACAACCTGAAATTTTGTTGAAGACCCACTACATTGAATGTCACAATAAGGCTGAGCTATTATATTACAGTTACCTCAGATATACACCAGAATAAAGCCAAAGATTTGTTTCTCCTGACACTAGAGGGGGGACAGACTAACCTTGAACCTGGAAGCCTGGGAAAAGTGGTTGCCACTTGTACATTAACATTATAAAGCACTAACGTGAAGCAAGTAATGTATTTTACATTCTTAAATAATGTCATATGTCTGACTGTGCAATTTTGAGTGATCAGTTTTGCCAAATTGGCCTAATTTCAATAACTTAGCCGTAAAAATGCTTGGTAGGTTTTCTCCAGGTACTACAGTTTCCTCTCACAGTCCTGGTATTGTCAAATTTCCCAAAGAGTGTGTGTGAGTGTGTGAGCTTGTGTGTCCTGTGATGAACTGCCACCCCATCCAGGGAGTCCCCCACCTTGTGTCCCAAGTCCCCTGGGATAAGCTCCAGGCCTTACGTGGCCATATACAGGACAAGCGCTATAGATGGTGAGTGAGAGATTGTTTAAAATATTTCGACTCCATAAATTTTTCCCCTAAAAATATTTGCATCCTGTTACCATTATTAATAAATCATTAATTGATTATTAATTGTTAACATTTTCAACCAAGGGCAAAATGTACACAAAACTGGACATGCAGTAAATAACTAACTTATATATTAATTAGAATACAATAGTAGGTAAAGAACACAACATTTTACTCATCTTTATAGAGTATCTTAGATTTGTTGCACTCATGACTCATAAATGCAAGTTGAGACACAACCCCATGATCACCAATTCCAGGCACTGACAGTATACTTACAGTGAAGTATGTTCAGAAAAAGTTAGGAATATTTTCTAAAAATGATAAAAAAAAAAAAAATCACTAATCTGTTTAGTTTATTATTAATTCTCTTGAACCTTTAATCTGAAAATGTATTTGAAAAGCACAGTGAAAAGATTTCCAAATTGTTCCCCTGGACAACTCAATTGTAAGTTTTGTCTAAACTGTAGACTGTAAAATTTAAAGTGACTTTAAATTTGAACACCCAGAGACAAGGTTTGTGTGTGTTTGATTACAATGTTTTATAGTAGGTTGAAGTAAATTAAATCTATGGCTCCATTTTTTTAGCCTGGGTGCCAATAACCCACAATACAATGTATTAAAAAAAGAAAATACAGTGGGGCAAAAAAGTATTTAGTCAGTCACCAATTGTGCAAGTTCTTTCACTTAAAAAGATGAGAGAGGCCTGTAATTTCCATCATACTGTAGGTATACCTCAACTATCTCAGAGACAAAGTAAGAAAAAAAAATCCAGAAAATCACATTTTAGGACTTTTAATGAATTCATTTACAAATTGTGGTGAAAAATAAGGAGTTTGGTCAATAACAAAATTTCACCTCAATACTTTGTTATATCCCCTTTGTTGGCAATGACGGAGGTCAAACGTTTTCACACACTGTTGCTGTTATTATGGCCCATTCCTGCATTAAAATCTCCTGTAGAGCAGTGATGTTTTGGGGCTGTCGCTGGGCAACACGGACTGTTAACTCCCTCCAAAGATTTTCTCCTGGACCTTGAAATGCTTCTTACAAAGCCACTCCTTCATTGCCCGGACGGTGCGTTTGGGATCATTGTCATGCTGAAAGATCCAGCCACGTTTCATCTTCAATGCCCTTGTTGATGGAAGGAGATTTTCCCCATAAAATCTCACGATACATGGCCCCATTCATTCTTTCCTTTACATGGATCAGTCGTCCTGGTCGCTTTGCAGAAAAACAGCCCCAAAGCTTGATGTTTCCACCCCCATGCTTTACATTAGGTATGGTATTCTTTGGATGCTCAGGATTCTTTCCCCTCCATACACGAAGTTCTATTTTGGTTTTATCTGACCATATGACATTCTCCCAATCCTCTTCTGGATCATCCAAATGCTCTCTAGCAAACTTCAGACGGGCCTGGACATGTACTGGCTTAAGCAGGGGGACACGTCTGGCACTGCAGGATTTAACTTCCTGGCGGCGCAGTGTGTTACTGATGGTAGCCTTTGTTACTTTTGTCCCGGCTCTCTGCAGGTCATTCACTAACAAAAACCCCTGGGATTATTGCTCACAGTTCTTGTGATCATTTTGACCCCACTGGGTGAGATCTTGCGTGGAGCCCCAAATCGAAAGAGATTATCAGTGGTCTTGTATGTCTTCCATTTTTTAAAATAATTGCTCCCACAGTTGATTTCTTCACACCAAGCTGCTTTACCTATTGCAGATTCAGTCTTCCCAGCCTGGTGTAGGTCTACAATTTAGTTTCTGGTGTCCTTTGACAGCTCTTTGGACTTGGCCATAGTGGAGTTTGGAGTGTGACTGTTTGAGGTTGTGGACAGGTGTCTTCTATACTTATAACAAGTTAATACAGGTAACAAGTGGAGGCAGAAGAAATTTTGCTTGTTTTTAGGTAACCAAATACTTACTTTACCAAGGAATTTACCAATTCATTCATAAAAAATCCTACAATGTGATTTTCTTAATTTTTTTTTTTTACTTATTTTGTCTCTCATAGTTGAGGTATACCTATGATGAAAATTATCTTTTTAAGTGGGAGAACTTGCACAATTGGTGGCTGACTAAATACTTTCTTGCACCACTGTATTTGCCAAAGCCATGAACACAAGGAAATTAATTAAACATCTGAACGTGAGTGGAATTTGTTTAAAAGCAGAAAGACTGCAAGAAGTGATTACAGCCATCTTCCGCTCATCATTCATCATCTGTGTGCTCCAGGCATTCCAGTTTACAATGACAAAATCCCCTGTTAATAACACACTCCAATAAAAACCAGATCAGTACCTTCCCATTCAACAGTGATTGAAAAAATAACCTGTGGCCACATCATCAAAAAACTGAATCATTTTCAAAACAATTCAGTATAGAATATTTTATTCTAACATCAGACATCCTGACTGTTAGGTTTATGTATAATAATGAGAGAAAGTTGCTTGCTTTAAGTGTCCTTTAAGTTATGAATAGTTAGCTCATGAAAAGCAAAATTACACTTTTGTAGCTTTTCCTGCAGATCCAAAAATTATCCAATCCATGACTCAAAAACCCCATGATTCACGCCAAGCTATGTTTTTTGATCCATTGAACCCTATTTTCTAAATTTAACATTACCATATTAGTGGTGCGGCTGGTGACTTGGGACAAACTGGGACCCCTAATGTATGTAACCTTAAACATGGCTAAACCAAAAGCTGAACTCATTTAGTAGTTCAGGAGGTACCGTCGTCATCTGGTAATATAAGAGTTGCTAAATTGATTCTAGCATTTATACATTTTTATTTAGTGATTAGACACATTGTGATATTTTATTTGCTTTTATTCTATGACACTACGTACTGTCTGATTTATGTAAAGCTTATTTCTTTTTGAAGCAATACAAACTAGTATTTAATAAACACTGAAATGTCCTCTTGCAACCATTTTATTCCTTTTGAAGGGTTTGTTAGCTAGTTCCCCCAGTTGTGTTAAGTTATGTGTTGGTGGAGCAAAATAACTGGTTAAACAAACAAACCAATCTTAATCTGTTAAAAAATGCTGAATATCAACATGACCGTAATTTGCTTTTGAATAAATTTACTCAATTAATTTCAGGAATTGTTTTACCCCTACTCTGAATATTAACTTCATCTACATCTTTAATCTAAAAGTGCCACATTTTTATTTGCTTTTATTTTGTGGATTCTTATGCCTTCGTGCCAACATGACATAACATTGAACACGCATTGTTGTGATTGGTGATCACTGTGTCTAGAAAAATTATAGACTTTGCACCATATTGGTAAAATTCAGATGAATGCATGAGGGAGTTAGTGAGGACATTTGTAACACACACCACTTCATTCGGGTAATGAACCTATAAAAAAATGAAATTTGCTAGCAACTGCATACAAAAGCATGGTGATGTATATTTCCTTCAAGATCTTTTCATACTAATAGTTGTTGGCAAATAGACAAAAAGATCCATAAAAACCTGAGTAGGATTATCATATCTAGGGTAGCATAAATTAATTTAACTATCAAAAAATGTGCAGGAAAATCCATTTTAAATGAACGCATCTCACAACCCAGTGGCACACCAGAGCTGAGGAGTTTACGGGGAGAGAAGTTTACAGGGCTGAGGAGTTTCAAGTGCTGGGGAGTTTAAGGAGCTGAGGAGTTTATGGACAGGCTGCAGACTCTGCAAGCTAGACGAGACGGTGCCATTAGCAGTTAATCAACTACCTGAAATAACCAGGAAAATGCATTTTAAATTGAAGCATCTCACCACCTTGTGGCACACCGTAGCAGGAAAATTTACAGGGATAAGGGGTGTACGGAGGTGAGGGGTGAGTTACTAAGGGGTGTACGGAGGTGAGGGGTGAGTTACTAAGGGATGTACGGGGGTGAGGGGTGAGTTACTAAGGGGTGTACAGGGGTGAGGGGTGAGTTACTAAGGGGTGTACAGGGGTGAGGGGTGAGTAACTAAGGGAGGTACAGGGGTGAGGGGTGAGTTACTAAGGGAGGTACAGGGGTGTAGGGTGAGTTACTAAGGGAGGTACAGGGGTGAGGGGTGAGTAACTAAGGGAGGTACAGGGGTGAGGGGTGAGTTACTAAGGGGTGTACGAAGGTGAGAAGTAGAAAAATCTGAGGAGATTACAGTGAGTGTAAGGAGATGAGGAGCGTATGGTCGGCCCCAGGCCGCAGACTCCGCAGGTTACTCACAGTGTGTGTTAAATGAACAGCCCGGACGGGGGTACTCCGACACATTCCTCAGCGCCGAGCTGTACGACGTTTTAGCTGAAGGCTCGCTGAATCTTTAGCAACAAGTTGCATGGTTACAGGCAATCCTGGGCTGTTTCTCATGTGTGCGTGTGGTTGTTTTCGGTTTGGTGAATCTGCTCTCCCACGACGTTTTAAAAACACCGGCTCTCGGGTTACTTTATCAACAATAGCCAGAAAAAACCTTAAATATCCGCCTGTTGTCTGAGGCAAAGCCCAGGCAGCGCATTTAACAGACGTCAAAGGAAACTTTTCACTGTACCTTTTCTCTTCTCCTTGGCAGTAATTCCTGAGATGATCCTCCCTCAGAACGAACGTGAACTTTTCTGTCCCGCTGCAGACCCGTGTGTTGAGTAATGCGCCATGCCGTCAGTCGCACTCCTGTTCCCGGAAAACTCGCGAGGGAAGCGCGCGCATGTGTGCACAGTCACCTACCACAAGCTGGGACTGGCCCGCAGCGCGCGATCCCTCTCACTCCCTCCCGTAGTACAGAAAGTACAGGAATGCACGCGATCGACCTGTTGGTGGCGATATATAACGGAGTGTGTTTGCACCAATTTGCAGTTTGTGCAAAACCTTGGGGTTCAAAATACTAGAATTCCGTTCGTAAAGAATTATCTAAAAAATTTGAAATTTGTGAACATTTGTTTCTAATTTACTTCTCAAGATATTAGAAGTTTACTTTTCTGTCCCTCTTGTGCAGATCTTTAAGATAAGATAAAATAAGATAGGTCTTTATTAATCCCGAGGTAAATTGTTTCTCCAGTGGCTGCATATTTATAAAGATACAAATACAATGGGATAAGGAACGTGTGAATGTGTTTATGTGCTCTGTGATGGATTTGCACCTTGTCCAGAGTGTACCTCGTGCCCTACTGTAAGTCTCCTGGGATAGGCTCCAGGCCCCCCACGACCCTGTACACAGGATAAGGCGGTAAAGAAAAGGAGTGAGTGATGTATATTAAAATCAAGATTTTACACCTTAAAATGGACTTATAAGAATTTCATGTGAAATTCAAAGGGTAAGTAAATTATTTCAGTTTAATTAATTCAGTAGTATTTAAAAAATTACCGATTCAACAGTGATAAAATGTCAAAATGTGTTTTTTAAAGGCTAATATCTTTCAAATAATTATGATGCCAATTTGCTTCCATACACAGACAGATGAGAAGTGATTTGAAAATGTTGGGGGGGGGGAATTCCTTTCTTCATCCTGGTATCTCCCTTGTTTGTTTGTTTTTCACGTATTTCCTTTGTAGGTTTAGCGATTTCACTCAATGGGTGGGAGAGAGCCCTGGGTGTCTATGCAGCTCTTACTGATAAGCAATGCTTTTTTATTCTTTGATTGAACACACAAGTAACCACCTTGATACAGAAAAGTGTAACCGGAAATCAATCTAGCAAGTCCAGATCCTGTCCGGTGTGTTATTCAAGGTACACTACCTGTCAAAAGTTTGGACATACCTTCCAATACCATGATCTTTCCTGATTTTTTTTTTTTTACATTGAAAATCAATGCTGAAGGTGTCCAAAATATGCAATAATCTCCTTTGAACAGCTGCTATTGAGGTGTTCTCTGCTACTCTGTAAAGACTTCATAACAACTCTAATCCCAGCTGCTGTTAGTGATTTCTAAGGTTGAACATCTCCTCTGCAGCAGAGGTAAGTTTTGGTCTTGCTTCTGCCTGGGATGGTCTTTATGAGAGCCAGTTTTATCATGGCCACTGGTTCAATGCTTTGCAAGGTTTGCCACCTTCTTCCAGTTTGTCCAAAATTTCAGTGTGGTCATTTTTGTTTGATTCTTGACATTCAGGTTGATGCCTTCTATATTGGAGTGTGGACTCCTCTCTCTTTTTATTTTTTATGAAACCAGGACTGGTATTTTTGCCTTTTGCTTGTGTTTTTGATTATTTAAGTTGTTTAACACATCCAGAAATAAATTAAACTAAGTAAATTAAAGCTTTAATTTAAACTTTAAAGTCTTAAATTCATCTTTTGATCTCAAACCCAAGTTCTGCCATGAGTAAATATCATTCTGTAAATTAATTTGTAGGTGTATTCAGAGAAAACAAGCTCTGGCAACAGTACTGGCACTGTGAGGTGAAAGAAAAAAATGTAGGACATGCAGGACATCCTGGTCACCCCGGACACACCCTGACTTAGACACAGAGAGAGAGAGAGAGAGAGAGCGAGAGAGAGAGAGAGAGAGAGACACTCTCACACACATCCTGGGGAAATGCAAACAGCATTCCACTGATCCAGTGTGTGGAAGAGAGTGTGGTCACTACTGTGCATAAGAAAGCAAAGTGTGCATGTGTGGGGTATGGGTCAGCGTAAACTGACAGTATGATCCCCGTAGAAAGCTGCAACAATCTTACTTTTTCTTGAAAATAAAATGTAATGACTAAGGTCATACCTAATTACATAAATGTAAACCACTTTCCTTCCATTCTGCACAGACATTGGAAATAGGTTTGAGCAATGGCTAACATCAATGTTTTTGTACATGGCTATACTAGTTTGGTCTGTCACTACCAGAATTGGAAGTTTATTATCTACAGTCTGTGTCCAAAGATAGTATGTTCTTCCTGTAAGTGTGTAAGTTAACCTGTAAGTTACAAGAAGATTGGGTTCCTCAGTAAGGTATCTTTCAGCAATGACCACTGCCATGAAATCATAAGTCATTGCAACCAATTATTGTTGAACAGAGTTGGACTTCAGCTATGGCTGTAACATGAACAAATGGTTGAATTAATTGTTGAGATATATCAATACAAATGAGACCTGCTAGGTTTTAAATTCAGGCTGCATTAAAAAATCAAATTAACCTGATTATCACTGCCTGGCCAAAAGGTGGGTTAGAGTTAGGGTTGTTGGGGCCCACTACTGCCAGGCTTCCACTGTTGAGCCCTTGAGCAAGGCCCTTAATCCTATCTGCTCTAGGACCATTGTACAGTATTCTGGCTGACCTTGCACAAAAGTAGAGCAGCATTTGCAGTGCCTGGTGCTAAAACAACTCAAAATAAAAGTTACTGAATCATAACTGGATTTAGGACTGTTAAATATTAGATCTCTCGCATCTAAAGCAGTTATTGTTAATGAAATTATAACGGATCAGGAGTTTGATATACTCTGTTTAACAGAAACCTGGATTAACCAGGATGAGTATGTAGCTTTAAATTACGCTAGTCCTCCTGGATACAGCTACATACACCAGCCTTGGCTAACTGGTAGAGGAGGAGGCGTCGCAATTATTTACAATGATAATATGTCTATCGTACAAGAACACGGACACAAATTTAATGCATTTGAAGTTCTCTATAGTAACATAACAAGTGTAGCTATGAATATTAAGTCAGCTCAGTCGATCCCGCTAATCATCATTTACAGACCTCCAGGGCCATACTCTGAATTTCTTAGTGAATTTGCAGATTTCCTCTCAAACCTTGTTGTTTCAGTAGACAAAGCATTAATTGCTGGAGGTTTTAATATTCATTTTAGGAATCCAGAAGCCAAATTAACTAGAAATAAGACCACTGCAGAAATCTTCACAATAACATTGTGCAATAGTGAGGACTTCATGAACTTTTTCAATAATAAAATTGTAAATATCAGGCATAAAATTGAGGCTTTGAAACCGGACAAACATAATTGATGCAGATGTTAAACTAATTATGTCAGATCAGAACCTAGAATACTTTACTCCCCTTGAAGAGAATGATCTAATTTCACTCTTCTCTTCTGCAAATTCATCAACCTGTATATTAGAACCTATACCGACACATTTTTTTAAACAGATAGTATCAGCAATAACAGAACCCCTGTTATGAATAATTAATTCCTCACAGCATTGGGTATCCAATCTTTTAAATTAGCAGTTATTAAATCGATAATTAAGAAACCTGACTTCGACCCCTGTCAACTGTCCAATTACAGGCCAATATTAAACCTCTTCTTTACCTCTAAGACTCTGGAAAAGATAGTAGCGGAGCAGCTATGCTCATATTTACATAGAAATTGCATACAGGAACTGTATCAGTCAGGATTTAGGTCTCATTACAGCACAGATACAGCATTCGTTAAAGTAGTAAACGACCTTCTATTGGCCTCTGATAAGGGTTGTGTAACTATGCTTGTATTACTCAACCTCAGTGCAGCTTTTGACACCATTGATCATAGTATTCTTCTTCACAGATTAGAAAATGTAGTAGGAATTAAGGGTACAGCCCTCTCCTGGCTCAGATCCTATTTGACCGATCGTTATCAGTATGTAGACTTAAATGGTGAATATTCTGCATGCTCTCTAGTGGAGTTTGGTGTTCCACAAGGTTCAGTTTTAGGCCAACTGCTTTTTTCCCTTTACATGCTTCTTCTGGGCAACATCCATAAATATTGTATTAGTTTTCATTGTTATGCTAACAACACACAGTTATATGTCTCAGCAAAACCAGATAAGAAAAACCAGCTTACTAAAGTTGAGAAATGTGTTCAGGACATAAGACATTGGATGCTAATTAAATTCCTTCTGCTTTATCCTGATAAGACAGATGTTCTTGTCATAGGACCGCATACAGCTAGAAGTAAGATTTTATATCACACTGTAACTTTAAATGGCCTTTCTGTTCCACCAAGTGCAACAGTAAAAGACCTTGGTGTGATTATAGATTCCAGCCTTTCATTTAAAGCTCATGTAGATAATATTATCAGGATAGCATTCTTTCACCTCAGAAATATTGCCAAGATAAGAAATATATTGTCCCTAAACAATGCAAAAAAACTAGTTCATGCATGTATCACCTCTAGGTGCCTTACGATCGCCACACCTACTTTGATCAAAGGATGCAGGCTGCTTGTCAGTACCACGTACTGTATTATGAAAACTACAGCTGGCGGCAGAGCTATTTCTTACAAACCCCGAAGTTATGGAATAGCCTTCAAAATAGTGTTCAGGACTCAGACACAGTCTCAGTGTTTAAGTCCAAGCTGAAAACCTATTTATTTAATCAAGCATGTTTATAAATAAACTTGTCTTGGGTAAAGGAGCAGACTTGGGGGACTCTTAGACATAGAGGGAAGCTGGTGCCGCTAACCTAACGGCTCGCGGAGCTGCGGTGGTCGGGGTCCCCGGAGGAATGTGCGACGAGCTTGCTCTTCCTGCTTGTCACACTCCAATTCCGGATATCGGGAAGTGAAGCGACTCCCGTAGCTTTGCCCAGTCCTTCAGGTTTGTTAACGGTTTAGTGCCTGGTTGCTCTACTTCTCAGGAAGCCCACATGTCTGTGTTTCCTTCTGTCTCTCCCTTTTAGTTATCCAGTCACATTTAGTCCTGGCAGAGTCCTTGCTTGCACTCTGCACTAAATATACATTTGGCTAACTGTTATTTCTCTCTCTTTCTGTCTTAAGCTGTTAAGCTGCACATGGCACTCATTTGAGGATAATAGCTCTCACAGTGGTTCGATGGAGTTCCAAAGCCTTAGAAAAGGCTTGATAACCCTTTCTAGACAGATACATGTCAATTACTTTGTTTCTCATCTATTCTTAAATTTCTTTAAATTATGTTGCTTTTTGAGATATTTTAACATGATCCACTTTGTCAGATTTTTTTTTAATTAAGTGATTTCTTTACTCAACAGACTGGCAGTCATTAGGACTGGGTGTGACAAGTAAAATGTAAAACTTTAATTGTGAGAAAAAACACAGTTCATTCTTTGAAAGGGGCAATTATTTTTTCACATATGGCCAGTCAGGTTTAAACAGCTTTTCCCCTTGTTTGATAATCTGAATCATTAATTGCAAAAAATATGCAAAATATAGCCATTAAGTATTCAGTATACTGTTGTAGTTTAAATTTAAAAGTGCAAAAAAGTAAATCATTGACAGTTCATTAGAAAGGGCCTGATGCAGATGACAAATTATAAATAGTATTGTTATCCATAATTTACAGATAAACAGTAATTTTAAAGACAAGCGGATTGACGTAGAGGCAGTTCATTTGTGCCTATTAAAGGTCATACTGTATACAGTACAGTAATTAAATAACAGATTCTTAAAACTACTATCACCTCCACTACTGTGTGGTATTCACCCCAAACACACAACATATCACACAATCAAACTCAAAAGAACCCGTAAGCAATACTTTAAGTATTTTCCAAGCAACCACTGAAATTAATTTCTGGCCAAATCACTGTCATGTATTAATGTAAAGTTTAGAGGTAGATCTCATCCTACTTGTTTTGATTTCCCAACACCAGCAGGGTTCAAACATATGGAATCTTACTGAGACACTATAGAGATACATTATCTAGTATACAGCCATGATACAAGAAAAGAAATATGCTGTTGGGTGGTGTGTGTATGTGTGTTTGTTCTGGCCTCTGACCTGCTCTCGAAGTCTCTCCTGGTGGCCCATGATGACTGAGGCATGGTGAGGGTACTTCTGCTTTAGGTACTCCAGGAAGGCTTCTCTTTTCTTATCTATGTCTGATGGCTGCATGGCCAGAATCTCTTGTGAGCTCCTTGCCCCTCCCACTATGGGGTAAAATGGCAAAGCCATGTGGCTTAATTTGCAGTGCCCAGACTTGTTGTCATGCAACAGAGTGCCACCCAAGGCCTCCTTGTTGTGGTCGTCAGGGACCCTAAGTGATGTCACATTCCGATTTTCCTTTAACTCTATATAAAAATATATATAGAGAAAGATAAAGAAATTATAAAAAAAAAAAAAAATACTGTTTAATGGCACATCAATGTTTAATGTTCTCTGACTGTAATAAATTTATATTTGCATACTACTGATATCTATATCCAGTCAGGTTCATAAATATTTGTAGATTGACAAAATTATTTTTATTTTATGTGTATGTTGCAGTGCATTGTAATTGAAATCAAACAATAAATCATTTTGGTATGATTGGGCTTTAATTTCTAATTTTTACATCCAAATTGGGTGAACAGTGTTGTAAGAAGCACTTTTTATACAATTGCTTGTTATCCTAGATGAGAGGAATCAAATCTTTTCCAGTAAGGGTCAGTGTGTGCTGGCTTTATTCCAACCACACAGATGCCACACCTCAATGGAAAGATAAAAAAAACTAATTAAACTGGTGGAATCAGTTCTGCCTCGTTCTGGTATACATTCCTGAACCCACACCAGCCCTTTCTGGACAAGTTTTGACACTACATTATTGTCCTAGATCAATGCTTTCAAATCCTTGCCCTAGAAGACCCTGTACTGCCTGTACTGCACACTTTCATGTTTGCCCTGCCCTCAGTGCACCTGATTGAACGAATCAGCTCATTTACAGCCTTTTTGAATATAAGTGGGTGTCATGGAGCAGGGAAAACAGTAAAATCTGCAGAGCAGTGGTTTTTCCAGAACCAGGGTTGAGAACCACTGTCCCAGATACCCTGCCAAGCTTTTGTTCCAGCTTGTCTTAACGGTATTTTGCCTACAGGAAGTAAAATGCATGCCCATTTGGGTTTAGATCAGATTAATGATTCGTATGTTGCAGGACAGTTCACTTCTCTGCCTCAAAAAAGTAAGTATGTGTTATTCTTCATTCATCAAATGTTTGTGTTTTTCATTGTTGTGATTAACAGTTTGGGTAGGCCACAGGGGATTTTTAGGATTCTCTTAAATTAGGAAATATCTGTTAAGGTTTGTAATAATTTGACCTGTTCACCTACTGTATACTGTATATCATGCTGTGTGAACCACTGTTTTTTTATACATAATTCTTAATTTATATATATATATATATATATATATATATATATATATATATATATATATATATATATATATACAGACACTACCGTTCAAAAGTTTTAGATTACTTGCAAATTCGTTTTTGTTTTGTGATTTATTTTCTACATTCTACAACAATACTGGGGATTTCAAAACTATAAAATAACACATATGGAATAAGGTAATTACATAACAACAAAAGCAACAGTTATTTGTTATTTTAAGACACAGAGGTCAGCTTTTCTTTCTATATATATACATGCTTCAGATAGTTTCCACATTAAAACACACATTGCATTCAAAAAACCTATATAAACTAAACAAATAAAAAAAAATGAGGTTGAATGTTTTAAAGGTTCTAAAACTTTTTTTTTGCTGTATGTATATTACAGATTTGCTTATACCAATACCAGTAGCATCTTCTAAAACTGCACTCATACTACTCATACTTTTCCGATATTATCCAAATTCATGACATTTTTCCAATATTACTTGTGACACAAGGGGATCCCACAGAATATTTGCTTTAATGTTTTGAGTTTTAATGTTATAAGTGATGAGTGTTTTATATAAATATCCAATACAGTGCCTTGAAAAAGTATTTATACTTTTTAAATATAAAAATTTAATTTCCACATTTTGTCACGTTACAACCACAAATGTAAATATATGTTATTGAAATATTATTTGATAGACTAACACACACTAACGCAAGTGCCACATACCTATCACAAATTATTAATGGTTTTCACATTTTTTTTTTTTTTTTTACAAATAATGATCGGCATTTTTACTCACCTAATTTGTTATTGTAGTCCACCTGATAAATACAGCTGATTTGTTAAAGAACGTTAAAGAACAAACAGCATCATGAAGTGCAAAGAATACACCAGACAGGTCAGGAATAAAGTTGTGGAAAAGGTTCAAGGAGGATTAGGTTCTTAAAAAAATTACCAATCTTTGAACATTCACGGAGCACTGTTCAATCCATAATCCGAAAAAGGAAAGAGTCCAACCTACCAAGACATGGCCGTCAACCTAAATTGGTCGACAGGCCGGGCAAGGAAATCCATTGTTAAAAAAAGCCATAGGAAGTCCTGTTTGCAGTTTGTGACCAGACATGTGGACGACACAGCAAATCTGTGGAAGAAGGTGCTCAGGTCAGATTTAGACCAAAATTTAACTTTTTAAATGCAAAATGCTAAGTGTGGCGGAAAACCTAACACTGTGCATGGGAGTGGCAGCATCATGTTGTGGATATGATTTTTTTTTTCGGTAGGGACAGAGAAGCTGGGCGGAGTTAATAGGAAGATAGATGTAGTCAAATACAGAGGATTTATAGAAGAAATACAAATGCACACCACATTTTTAGATATCTATTTGTATAGATATAGATTATGGGCCACTTTGTATTGGTCTATCACATAAAATTCCAATAAAATACATTTACGTTTGTGGTTGTAACGTGACAAAAAGTGTGGAAAAGTACAAGGGGTATAAATTATTTTGCACAGGTTGTATACATAGCTCTAGACCCTTGGGGAATGATTCCACAAAACCTTTTTTCTCCCGGTGCCATATACCAACCCTAACCCTTGGGGGGTGATGTGGTATTTGGCACCGGCAGGTTAGCAGCAAGTCCTTTGTCTGTGGGTTATGGGGTGGGGCCATGGACCAGACTTGTTTGTCTGGTGCATTCCATGGATGCTCGATCAGATTAAGATATAGGGAGTTAGGGGCTGCGTCAACACCCTTGGACTCTTTGCCTGCTAAAATCCATACACAGCATGCTGTGATGCACTGGGTGTTCTGATATACGTCTATCATCTCCAGGATTTTTTTTTTGTAGCTCTTTGTGCTACAGTACATTGTCTTTTCTGTGGGATCAGACCACATAAGCCTGGCTTTGGTCCCCACAGGCATAGATGAGTTTTAGTTGCCATGATCCTATCTCTAGTTTACTAACATATAATTGACAGTCATTCTTGACAGTCAATTCCTGGCAGTAGTGTTGGTAATGTGGCTGATCATTCTACGGTCCATGATCTTAGTCCATGGACATGGTCCATTATTTTGTCCTCTCTGGTAGAGGAAGTGACATTCTGGTTGAATTTTGGAAGGTAACATATTGAAATAAATGACATCTTTAGCAACAATAAAAGCTCCTTTCAGGTGTGGAGACTGTTGCTTGCTGAGTGCTGCTTTCAGTTCTTTTATAGCTACAGTTCAGCATTAACATCTAAAGGAATGTAAGCTGTAGACATTGGCTATCACTTAATTAGCTTTGATTTTAGTATGCAGTGTGGTGGCCCATGTGTAAAAATGATTTACTTGTGGGCACTATGTTGGCACAGAAAAGTGTTTATCCTTAGGGGTTGAGGATTGTTAAAAGCGCTTTAATTTAAGATTAAATCCCATAGACAGTACAACAGTGAAACAAAATGATGGTCATCTTATTTTCCCCCCAAACATTAAATTCAGTTGGGAACCTGGATGCTAATGCCAAAGGAAAGATTTACACTGAGTTTCTTGACCTAAAAGAAGGGTAAAACAAGGTCAACTCTCCTGGGTTACAACCTCAAAGCACATATGACTGTGCCATAGTAACTCATGGCTGGCAAAAAAATAAATAAAAATAGTCAATACAGCACTGAAGAAGAAGGGGGGTTCTCGTCTGTTGTGCAGAGATTACTGAGAACTCAACCAAGTCAAATAACATTATCCCCTGCCTCTAGTCTCCCCTACACTGGAACAGGCTAATATTGTTACTCAATTAGCAAGACCTATGCAGCTTACCTTACAACCATATTCTTAAAGTCAATATTCCCAAAGGAGACCAAAGAAAAACAGCCTTTAGATACAATTGTTCCTGGAGTTTACCAACTTTTTGTAAGGGTCCTCCACTAGAGGTCACTGTTTTTATTTTGTAGTTTTTGTTGGCCGACTCAGTTTCCCAGCAGGCACCTCGGTCAGGTGATGCAGTGCACACCTGAACCGAGGTAGCCATCAATCAATCTATAAATAGCTGTTTAGACTGGGAAACTGGGTCGAGCATTTTTTGGTAATACCACTGTCAGTTATGTGGGCATTTTGGTTTGTTTTTATCTGTTTAATTTGTACTTTGATTTTAGTTGTGTTGACTTGGGCTCTCTTATTGGCAATGTCTCTGTGTATGTTTTGTGTGTTTGTGGAGCTGATTCAGTCCTGTCCTCCTGTGTTCTTGTGGTTAGCTAGAGCAGGTAAGCAGTTAGGTGTATGTGTGGCTAGGAGCATGATTAGCTAAATGCTATGTTGAGTTTATAGTACAGTTACAGTACTAGCATGCTTCTAGCCATAGCCCCTCTGTGTCTCTAGCTGTCCTGTGTTCCCTCTCCCCCTAGTTGCCCAGTGTGCCTAGCCTTTGAAGTGTCCTCAGCCTAGCCTTTGAAGTGTCCTCAGCCTAGCCTTTGAAGTGTCCTCAGCCTAGCCTTTGAAAGGGTCCTCAGCCTAGCCTTTGAAAGGGTCCTCAGCCTAGCCTTTGAAAGGGTCCTCAGCCTAGCCTTTGATGGGGTCCTCAGCCTAGCCTTTGATGGTGTCCTGAGCCTAGCCTTTGATGGTGTCCTGAGCCTAGCCTTTGATGGTGTCCTGAGCCTAGCCTTTGATGGTGTCCTGAGCCTAGCCTTTGATGGTGTCCTGAGCCTAGCCTTTGATGGTGTCCTGAGCCTAGCCTTTGATGGTGTCCTGAGCCTAGCCTTTGATGGTGTCCTGAGCCTAGCCACTGGGTATCCCTTGTCTGTGTTTCCTCTCCCCCTAGCGTCCCAGTATGCCTAGGTTTAGAGTGCGGTCCCTCCGGGCTTTGGAGTAACGACTAGCTTGTGAGTGCTGCCTCGCTTAGTCTTGGAGGGCTGCCTCGCCTAGCCACTGGGTATTCTTTGTCTGTGTTTCTGTGCCCCTATTCCCTAGTGTGTTTAAGCTATCAGGTAAGTGTAGCTTAGTGCATGTAGGGGCTAAAGACATGCTTGGCTAGGTGTATGTGTAGCTAACTGCCATGGTTAAGCAATGCTTAACCATGTTTAGCTAAAAGCCATGCCTAGCTGATTGCCATGTCTTTAGCCCTTGTCCTGTCCCTCTCTTGGTCTCTCGTCTCGTCTTTACGTGTCTCCCGTCCTCTCTAGTGTCTCCCGTCCTCTCTAGTGTCTCCCGTCCTCTCTAGTGTCTCCCGTCCTCTCTAATGTCCAATTTCAGCTCCACGCCTCGTTTGTGTCTTATGTGTTTGTCCCCCTGTTATGTGTCTCGCCGCAGGGCGTGTTGTGTCTCGCCGCAGGGCGTGTTATGTGTCTCGCCGCAGGGCGTGTTATGTGTCTCGCCGCAGGGCGTGTTATGTGTCTCGCCGCAGGGCGTGTTATGTGTCTCGCCGCAGGGCGTGTTATGTGTCTCGCCGCAGGGCGTGTTATGTGTCTCGCCGCAGGGCGTGTTATGTGTCTCGCCGCAGGGCGTGTTATGTGTCTCGCCGCAGGGCGTGTTATGTGTCTCGCCGCAGGGCGTGTTATGTGTCTCGCCGCAGGGCGTGTTATGTGTCTCGCCGCAGGGCGTGTTATGTGCCTCGCCGCAGGGCGTGTTATGTGCCTCGCCGCAGGGCGTGTTATGTGCCTCCCCCTGTCTGTGTCTTGCCAGAGAGCCCCTGTTAGCACAAAGTTAAGTATCGTTTAAGTTTGTTTGTTCCTTTGTTTGTATCTTTATTTATACTTTGTTTAACTATTATTAAAAAGACTCTTTTTTTGGTTACATCACCCCTCTGCCTCTATGCCTGCTCCTTCCGCCCACGGCGTTCAACACCTGCCAATACACCCAGATCGTGACAGAATGCTCGACCAACCAAGGCATAGCAGAGGGGGCTGGGACTTTAATGCAGCACCCTTCAGCCTCACGTGGAGGCCACGGCTGCAGCACCCTTCAGCCTCACGTGGAGGCCACGGCTGCAGCACCCTTCAGCCTCACGTGGAGGCCACGGCTGCAGCACCCTTCAGCCTCACGTGGAGGCCACGGCTGCAGCACCCTTCAGCCTCACGGGGAGGCCACGGCTGCAGCACCCTTCAGCCTCACGGGGAGGCCACGGCTGCAGCACCCTTCAGCCTCACGGGGAGGCCACGGCTGCAGCACCCTTCAGCCTCACGGGGAGGCCACGGCTGCAGCGTCGTCGTGCGCCTCACGGGGAGGCCACGGCTGCAGCGTCGTCGTGCGCCTCACGGGGAGGCCACGGCTGCAGCGTCGTCGTGCGCCTCACGGGGAGGCCACGGCTGCAGCGTCGTCGTGCGCCTCACGGGGAGGTCCCGGCTGCAGCGTCGTCGTGCGCCTCACGGGGAGGTCCCGGCTGCAGCGTCGTCGAGCGCCTCACGGGGAGGTCCCGGCTGCAGCGTCGTCGAGCGCCTCACGGGGAGGTCCCGGCTGCAGCGTCGTCGAGCGCCTCACGGGGAGGTCCCGGCTGCAGCGTCGTCGAGCGCCTCACGGGGAGGTCCCGGCTGCAGCGTCGTCGAGCGCCTCACGGGGAGGTCCCGGCTGCAGCGTCGTCGAGCGCCTCACGGGGAGGTCCCGGCTGCAGCGTCGTCGAGCGCCTCACGGGGAGGTCCCGGCTGCAGCGTCGTCGAGCGCCTCACGGGGAGGTCCCGGCTGCAGCGTCGTCGAGCGCCTCACGGGGAGGTCCCGGCTGCAGCGTCGTCGAGCGCCTCACGGGGAGGTCCCGGCTGCAGCGTCGTCGAGCGCCTCACGGGGAGGTCCCGGCTGCAGCGTCGTCGAGCGCCTCACGGGGAGGTCCCGGCTGCAGCGTCGTCGAGCGCCTCACGGGGAGGTCCCGGCTGCAGCAGCCGCCGAGCGCCTCACGGGGAGGTCCCAGCAACACCAGCAGGCCTCATGTGGAGGCCCCCACCTTCGTCCAGTAGCCCTTATTCAAGGCTCACCGCCTTCGGAGCGACACCCCAGCACAGCGTCCAGCACCCGGCTTCGATGTCGGGCACCCACCGCTGCACGGCGGAGGAGAAGCCAGGATTGGGGGACAACACAGCACTGTCTTCAGGGGCTCTACTTCTTAGAGCAATACAGTGCTGCCCCCTCCGCCCGGCCTACAACAGCGATCCGGTGCTGCCTTCGCCACACAGTTGACTACGGGAGCTAGCCTGTCGGGGTCGGGTGAAGGGACACCAGGGAAGTGCCTTGGGACCACCAATAGCGCTCCGGAGGAGCGGTTTAAGGGGGGGGGTACTGTAAGGGTCCTCCACTAGAGGTCACTGTTTTTATTTTGTAGTTTTTGTTGGCCGACTCGGTTTCCCAGCAGGCACCTCGGTCAGGTGATGCAGTGCACACCTGAACCGAGGTAGCCATCAATCAATCTATAAATAGCTGTTTAGACTGGGAAACTGGGTCGAGCATTTTTTGGTAATACCACTGTCAGTTATGTGGGCATTTTGGTTTGTTTTTATCTGTTTAATTTGTACTTTGATTTTAGTTGTGTTGACTTGGGCTCTCTTATTGGCAATGTCTCTGTGTATGTTTTGTGTGTTTGTGGAGCTGATTCAGTCCTGTCCTCCTGTGTTCTTGTGGTTAGCTAGAACAGGTAAGCAGTTAGGTGTATGTGTGGCTAGGAGCATGATTAGCTAAATGCTATGTTGAGTTTATAGTACAGTTACAGTACTAGCATGCTTCTAGCCATAGCCCCTCTGTGTCTCTAGCTGTCCTGTGTTTCCTCTCCCCCTAGTTGCCCAGTGGGCCTAGCCTTTGATGTGTCCTCAGCCTAGCCTTTGATGTGTCCTCAGCCTAGCCTTTGATGTGTCCTCAGCCTAGCCTTTGATGTGTCCTCAGCCTAGCCTAGCCTTTGATGGTCCCCTAGCCTAGCCTTTGATGGTCCCCTAGCCTAGCCACTGGGTATCCCTTGTCTGTGTTTCCTCTCCCCCTAGCGTCCCAGTGTGCCTAGGTTTAGAGTGCGGTCCCTCCGGGCTTTGGAGTAACGACTAGCTTGTGAGTGCTGCCTCGCTTAGTCTTGGAGGGCTGCCTCGCCTAGCCACTGGGTATTCTTTGTCTGTGTTTCTGTGCCCCTATTCCCTAGTGTGTTTAAGCTATCAGGTAAGTGTAGCTTAGTGCATGTAGGGGCTAAAGACATGCTTGGCTAGGTGTATGTGTAGCTAACTGCCATGGTTAAGCAATGCTTAACCATGTTTAGCTAAAAGCCATGCCTAGCTGATTGCCATGTCTTTAGCCCTTGTCCTGTCCCTCTCTTGGTCTCTCGTCTCGTCTTTACGTGTCTCCCGTCCTCTCTAGTGTCTCCCGTCCTCTCTAGTGTCCAATTTCAGCTCCACGCCTCGTTTGTGTCTTATGTGTTTGTCCCCCTGTTATGTGTCTCGCCGCAGGGCGTGTTATGTGTCTCGCCGCAGGGCGTGTTATGTGTCTCGCCGCAGGGCGTGTTATGTGTCTCGCCGCAGGGCGTGTTATGTGTCTCGCCGCAGGGCGTGTTATGTGTCTCGCCGCAGGGCGTGTTATGTGTCTCGCCGCAGGGCGTGTTATGTGTCTCGCCGCAGGGCGTGTTATGTGTCTCGCCGCAGGGCGTGTTATGTGTCTCGCCGCAGGGCGTGTTATGTGTCTCGCCGCAGGGCGTGTTATGTGTCTCGCCGCAGGGCGTGTTATGTGTCTCGCCGCAGGGCGTGTTATGTGTCTCGCCGCAGGGCGTGTTATGTGTCTCGCCGCAGGGCGTGTTATGTGTCTCGCCGCAGGGCGTGTTATGTGTCTCGCCGCAGGGCGTGTTATGTGTCTCGCCGCAGGGCGTGTTATGTGTCTCCCCCTGTCTGTGTCTTGCCAGAGAGCCCCTGTTAGCACAAAGTTAAGTATCGTTTAAGTTTGTTTGTTCCTTTGTTTGTATCTTTATTTATACTTTGTTTAACTATTATTAAAAAGACTCTTTTTTTGGTTACACCACCCCTCTGCCTCTATGCCTGCTCCTTCCGCCCACGGCGTTCAACACCTGCCAATACACCCAGATCGTGACACTTTTATAGGATATCATTAGGGGTTTGAAGGGTTTCTAGTGATTCCCTCAGCTTTAACTTGAACTTACCTTGCTCAATGAGGGACCCAAAATGATGCCCTGGAACCCCATAATTCCAGTATTTTGATTGCATACACCTAAGCTTAATTGCATGGTCACTGCCACCCTACTTACACATTGCAAAGTTTATGTTATTTAATCTAACATAGCTGCAGCTAGGCATTGTAAACAACCATGTACAGTATAGCTCAACAAACAACTGAATACTAAAAAGGTAAATAAAAGAGTCGTATTGAATTTGTTGGGGAAAAGCCAAGTAGAAGTAGCTAGTTGCTATATATTCTGTAGCTAAAAGCAAACAGTCATTTCATTATTTATTTTAGCTATGGAGCTATGTAAGATAGTTAAGTGTCTCAGACAGACAGTTTACACAGTCCACCATGTGGAAATGCATTTTCATTCATATGACTTCATTAGTGAACAACTGAACACAATACCCAGAGCAAAACTCAGACATAATATACTGCATGCCTATCACATTTCAAACAAGAACAAAGCCTTTATAACAGACACGCTAGAAACTTAATAATTCATTTTACTCTCTACTTACTCACTGCGTCCAAGAATGTGAACATGTGATTAAACAAATTTGAACAAATTAATAAATCATAGCCTGCCTGCTATTCTATGTGTACTGTAAGAGAAACAGAAGCTACACACAATTCCCACCCAGAGGCTAAAACATACAGTAACATGAGCTAGGCTCAAATATATCACAGGTAATTCTCAGACTGGTAATGTCAGAGAAAAGTTTACAATCTTATGGAGAATGACAGTATGTAGTACATGTAGTACTGTTATGTAATACATAATTATTTACAATGTATTATACTAATTTTTAATTAGCTTCAGTTAGGATATCATCATGTCAAAATCTATTTTGCTATATGAAAAAAAATCTTTAAGATTTATACTGTATTTAGGTCAGCAGGAAATAATGTTTATTTGAGGCATTTATTACAGTTTTGCACTTAGTAGTAATTACATTAAAGTCAGTGTCATGGCACAACAAGCTTTTTCCTAGTGTTATTCATAGAACAACACACACACACACACACCAGCTGACCAAGTGAACCAGTGAAAATGTGTGTAGAGGAAAAACGAGAGCTACAATATAAGTTACTTCACTTTTCTATCAGCCATTACCTTCATTAGAAGAGTTATTTGTGCACTTCACCACTTCCCCTCCTTCGCCAGTTATTTCCATTTCAGCAATACAGGTCAGAAGATTAAACATCTGATCAGAATGACAGGTTTGATATCTAGCTGGTCTCACAACACAAGAGCAAAAGCCTCCGAAAAGTTTCAAACTTTGTCTGGAAACATTAATAATAATAATAATAATTAACAAGAATAATAATAATAAACTCTTCATTTAAAAAAGAACACACCTCATCTGGCTTATGTGCAAGTTCCGAGTGCTAAAAGAAAGTAATGGTGGTGCCAGGCTTAACAAGAGCCCCTCACCAACAGGTGTCCGAAAAGCTGATTCTATTACACCCCCCTCTCATTTTGCTCCTATTTTGGCCCCCTGTTTGATCACTACTGAACACACACAGTGTGTCACTATGAGGTCTTGTAGGGGCTGTAATGCTTGCATTATAGAAGACACCTGCTTAGATCAATTTTATGGAATGTTTCATTAACAATATTTGTATTTAAAGTCATAGTCATTTGCAGCTCCAGACTCTTTAATCATTTTTGTAAGTCGCTCTGGATAAGAGCGTCTGCCAAATGCCTAAATGTAAATGTAATCAAATATGCATAATTTCTGTTTATTTTATATTTACAAGCAGGTTATATATATATAGAATTTACATAAAAACAATGTCTAAATATAGTTGTAAGCAACGTTGAGCGGGCCCAAGAAACTTTTGCCATCGCCTGCCGGGTGCACCGCACAACCTGTGTTTTTTTTGAGTGTGTTAAGACCTACAAAAAGCCACCAGCGCCTGGGTGCCGCCCACTTGCACACGTCACACACCATATAGGCCTGATGTCAGCTTGGGCTCTAAATATTTGTTGAGCGCTATATAATGTGTGTGTGTGTGTGTGTGTGTGTGTGAGAGACATGTGTTAGTCTGTGTGTGACGTGTGTTAACATTTGTGATGTGTGTGTTAGTATGTGTGAGACATGTGACTTGTTGGTGTGTGTGAGTGTGTGTTCGTGCGTGTATGCATGTGTGTGACGAGTGAATGTGTTTGTGCGCATTTGTGTGTGGTATGCGATGTTATGTTAAGCTGTTAAGCCTTTATTTGTCACATATACATTACAGCACAGTGAAAGTCCTTCTTCGCATATCCCAACGTAACTGGGGTCAGAGCGCAGGGTCAGCCATGATACAGCGCCCCTGAAGCAGTTAGGGTAAAGGGCCTTGCTCAAGGGCCCAACAGTGGCAACCTGGTGGAGCTGGGAATCAAATTCAAAATTAAAATTAAAATTTTATGTGTCACATACACAGTCATACACAGTACGAAATGTAGTGAAATGCTTACACGACCGCCAGTGACCTTAAAAAGAGAATTAAAGCTTATAATAAGTAATAAATATCAATAGAAGAAATATGATAGAAAATTTAAATTAAAAAATTAAAATAAAATTTAACTAGAAAAAATAGAACTAAAAATAGAAACTGAAAATAGAAATATACTGTACAAATAGAACTATAATGGTGTGCAAATATGCATAGAAAAAGTGACTTTGTGCAATCGTTATTAAAGTGTCTTTGTGCAATGGTCCAGAATGTAAACATAAACATGTAGTGTAGATGTGATGTACGTGGAGTTGTCCATAGTGTCCATGGATGTATAAAGATTGATTGATTGATTGTGAAAAATTGTGAAAATATTGTGTTAGTTTTGCATAGTGGTGTGGTTGAGAGACCTTATCGCCTGCGGGAAGAAGCTTCTCCTCAGTCTTTCTGTGTTGGCCCTCAGGGAGCGGAATCGCTTCCCAGACCGCAACAGAGTGAACAGTCCATTGTTGGGGTGGCTGAGGTCCTTCACGACCTTCCTGGCCTTGGTCCAGGACCGCTTGGTGTAGATCGAGTGCAGGTCAGGGAGCTCGGTGCGGATGATGCGCTCAGCTGATCGCACCACCCTCTGTAGAGCTCGTCTGTCCTGCATGGTGCTGTTCCCGAACCAGGTCGTGATGTTTCCCGTCAGGATGCTCTCTATGGTGCAGGAGTAGAAATTTCTGAGCACCTTGGAGGGCAGTCTAAAGTCTCTCAAGCGTCTGAGGTGGTACAGACGCTGCCGGGCCTTTTTTTACCACGGTGTTGATGTGACAGGACCATGTCAGGTCCTGCGTGATGTGAACACGGAGGTATCTGAAGCTGTCCACTCTCTCCACTGGGCTCCTGTTGATGATGGGGGTCTGGTAATTCCTCACCTGCTTTGTACTGAAGTCCACTATCAGCTCCTTTGTCTTGCTGACGTTCAGGAGGAGATTGTTTCTCTGGCACCAGTTCTCCAGATTTCCAACCTCTTCCAGGTAGGCCGTCTCATCGTTGTTGGTGATCAGGCTCACCACGACAGTGTCGTCAGCAAACTTGATGACGGTGGTGGAGTTGGTAGTGGCCACGCAGTCAGAGGTGTACAGAGAGTACAGCAGGGGGCTCAGAACACAACCCTGGGGGGCTCCAGTACTGAGAGTAATGGAGGCTGAGACATCAGCCCATCCTTACTGCCTGTGGTCTGCCAGTCAGAAAATTGGAGATCCACTGACACATGGATGAGCTAAGTCCCAGGTGCTCCAGCTTGGTGGTGAGTGTGGAGGGAATTATGGTATTAAATGCAGAGCTGTAGTCGATGAAGAGCATTTTCACATAATTCCCCCTCCGAGTGTGCAGGTGAGTGAGAGATGTATGGAGGAGATGTGAGATTGCATCGTCCGTGGAACGGTTTGGACGGTATGCAAACTGTAGCGGGACCAGTGTGCATTAGCATCGCTAGCGTCTTTAGCTGCAGCCCCGAAGCGAGCATAGAAAGTGTTCAGCTCATCTGCCAAAGTCACGTCTGCGTTCGTCATACCGGATGTTGTTGCTTTATAATCCGTAATTGTCCTTAATCCCTGCCACAGGCTCCTAGAGTCACTCTGTTGAAGTTGTGACTCTAGTTTCCTCCCGTAGCGCTGCTTCGCCTCTTTCATCGCCTTCCGGACGCTGTATGATGCAGCCTTGTACGGTTCCATGTCCCCCGACGCGAGTCCCGTGTTGTAGGCAGCGGTGCGAGATTTCAGAGCGTCGCGGATGGTTTTATCCACCCACGGCTTCTGGTTGGGAAACGTTCTAATAGTCTTTTTTTCCACAGTATCATCCGCTAGTTTCCCGATGAATCCCACAACCGCTTCCGTAAACACGCTGACGTCATCTGAGCTGTTTCTGAACATGTCCCAGTCTGCGTCATCGAGTGCGTCCTGTAACGCGGCCACCGTCATCAATGTGTCCATGTGTCATGCGTCCTCATCCATGTGTCAGTGGATCTCCAATTTTCTGACTGGCAGACCACAGGCAGTAAGGATGGGCTGATGTCTTAGCCTCCATCACTCTCAGTACTGGAGCCCCCCAGGGTTGTGTTCTGAGCCCCCTGCTGTACTCTCTGTACACCTCTGACTGCGTGGCCACTACCAACTCCACCACCGTCATCAAGTTTGCTGACGACACTGTCGTGGTGAGCCTGATCACCAACAACGATGAGACGGCCTACCTGGAAGAGGTTGGAAATCTGGAGAACTGGTGCCAGAGAAACAATCTCCTCCTGAACGTCAGCAAGACAAAGGAGCTGATAGTGGACTTCAGTACAAAGCAGGTGAGGAATTACCAGACCCCCATCATCAACAGGAGCCCAGTGGAGAGAGTGGACAGCGATTGGTCCGTCCAGCTCGCGACCTCCCTCTGAACCGGAACTTCCTGTTTCAGCCTTTGTTTGTATTTTGGCATGAGGAAGATGGCGGTGTGGTTGGATTTACCAAACGGTGGACGAGATTGTGCCTTGTAGCCATCCTTGACCGGTGTATAGCAGTGGTCCAGTGTCCTTTCGCCCCTGGTGGGGCAAGTGATATGCTAATAAAAGTTCGGCGCTGCGTGTTTGAGGTTGGCACTGTTAAAGTCCCCCGCCACAATAAGCGTCCCGGTGTTGTGTTTGGTGCTGTGTGAGTGCCTCATGCAGCTCGCATAAGGCAGTGTCCGTGTCCGCTTGTGGTGGAATATAAACGGCACTGATTATGACCGATGTAAACTCCCGAGGTAGATAAAAAGGACGACACATGATGGACAGTAGTTCCAGATTTGGTGTGCAGGAGCGTGTGAGAGGAACAACGCTCACGCTGTTGCACCAGCTGCTGTTCACCATTAAACACACGTCGCCTCCCCTTGACTTCCCCGAGTCCCGTGTCCTGTCCATGCGGTGAACCGAGAAGAACTCGGCCGGCTGGATGGCGTGGTCCGGCACCGCAGGGTTCAGCCATGTCTCGGTAAAGCAGAGGAGATTGCAGTCCCGAATGTCTCTCTGGAACTTTATCCTGGGCCTGAGGTCATCGAGCTTGTTCTCCAGTGACTGGACGTTGGCGAGCAGGATGCTAGGCAGGGGTGTGCGGTGTGCACGGGCTCTCAGCCTGTTCCTGACGCCGGCCAGTTACTGATCGAACCGCCGATCTTTCGATCAGTAACTCAGTGCCTTAGTCCTCTGAGCCACCACTGTCCCATGTGAGTGTGTGTGTTAACATTTATGATGTGATAGTACTGTATGTGTGTGCTGTGTGTGTGGGACGTGACTTGTTTGTGTGTGTGATGTATGAGTGTTTGTGCGTCCATGTGTGTGTGTTGTATATGTGTTTGATCTATAAGTCTGTTTGTGCACAAAAACGCGGTAGAGCGGCAAGCAAGCGGGGTAAATGGAACAAGCCCCAGGGACTTTAAAGGAACAAGTACTTTAATCTCTGCAATAAGGACAGCCGCGAGCTCATTGCCGGAGAGGAAAAGGCTGCAAAGGGGTTACACATCACGGCTCCTGTTCCCAGCTGGGGAAAGCCGCCCAGCTGCCGGACGTCAGCGAGGACTCCTGTCTGAGACCGCGCCCACAGAGAGAGCTTGGAAAGGCCGGTCTGGCCATCCCCTGAGAGGAGAGTCAGCGCAAGCAAACTGCGCAGGAGCTGGCCACCAGACCTGTACATGCACAACATTTCTTTCCGTATCTTTTCATCTTCCCTCCTTTAACCCTTTCCTTCCCCATTTTCCTTTATAAATTACTATTTTCCCGAGAGAGTCAAACCCGTTACAGGATGCTGGGAAAAAAATCATTACACTATGATGTTACTCAACATGTGATGTCACTAAATATCATGTCACTCAAAAGAATGCCACACAAAGTTATTAATCACTTTTCAACATAAGGTTAAGGCATCTTTACATCTGATGCGTTTGAGATATCAAAAATCCCTGTGTGGGTATGTCAGTCTGTGTGTGACGAGTAAATGTGTGTGCATGTTTGTGTGTGTGGTGTGCGAGTCTGTGTGTTAACATTTGTGATGTGTGTTAGTATGTGTGTAAAACATGTGACTTGTTAGTGTGGGTGTATGTGTATTTCTGTGTGTGTGTGTGTGTGTGTGTGTGTGTGTGTGTGTGTGTGTGTGAGCAAGAGAGATGAGTGTTAACATTTTTGGGGTATGTTTGTATGTGTGTATAAGTGTTAACATTTGTGATGTGTACATGTGTAGAATAGGCTGCAGATGCCCGAAAAAAAAACATCACACTATGATGTTACTCGATGTGATGTCACTGAACATGTCACTGATTATAATGTCATACAATTTTACATTCTCAATGTCTTTAGATCACATAGGCCCGGTTTGGTGGCGATCCTATAAATCTTCTCAGAGGAGTATATCAGTATCCATTGGGTGCGTTATGCGAACGACCCAAAATATCTGACTTGACTGAGTTGAGACCATGACATGCTGCCCATGTCATGGTCTCAACTCAGGGACATGAGGGACCCTGAGGGCCCGGTGTCTGCCAATTTTTTCCTGTTTTTTTGAGTCTGTAAAGACCCCACAAAACCCCAAAGAGGTGGAAAAATATAATCCTTAGGAAAAAAAGAGGGTCTGCACACGCTATGGTGTTTGGGCCCTAATTAATAACTAATGAAAAAAAACTTTTTTTCAATTAAGTAATAGATAAACATTAACACTATTTACTTATTATAGGTTTAGGCAGTTCTATCACTATGGATGTGACATTTGGACTCAAAATAGTAAAAAAAAAAAAAGCGTCAGCCTGTGGATAAGTTTAGTTTCAATTAAATTGCATAATTTCTAAAATAATAAAAATAATAAAAATAAAATCCTACAATTAATATTGTTATTTACATTCTAAAAAATATATAGTGTTTTATAAGCATTGTGGATGTGACATTAAATGTACAAACTTATGAGAAATTACAGTTTTTTTAAACTCTGTGATAATTTTTAATATTATATATTTATATTAGTATATAATAAATAATAAATAAATAAAATAATTGCTATGAAAATAGGTTTTCAAGAGTGTCAGAGCAAAGACCTAAAACAAACCATTGTTAAATATTCCTGGCAGGAAAACGGCACACAGGAAGAAATTAGTTTAAACATTTCAGGAACAGATCAAGAACATGATATGTGTTTTGTGGTGTTGCCATTGTTTGTGTTTCCTCAAGCTTTTCCTGCTATTGAATGCATGCGATGTGTGCAAATACCAAAATAAAATGCACTGTTATGGGTTTAGAAATGCATATTCTGTCATTTTAACAGCAATTTTGACTGTGCTAACCATTATTAATTGTTATCATTTATTAATCATTTTGTAATGTTGTGTGTAAATATTTTCTCATAGTCACAAAGCCAAGACTAACGTTTACAACTCACCCAGGGGAGTACCAATAAGTTTTGGGTGTCAAAGAGGTTCACCATCCTTAGCATGAATGCTTGCTTTAACTGCTCTTCAACATATGACATATGACATAAATTTATTTGGCCTTAGGCACACCAGCAGCTCGGGTTTACCAAAACTTTACATGTAATGTTACAGATGTTGGAGCCAGCAACATATTATTTTGTCAGTTCAAGATAAATAAGAGGGACATGAAAATCATGTGGCTAATTGTAAATATTAGAAATATTTTTAAAGGGCAAGTTAATTTTATTTCAAAGAGTAACAAGCTGAAGTTAAAGATCCAAACCAATTCGGTAAATTTTCATATACACAGGATTAAGTTGAACCCCTACAAGCAGAGTAGGAGACCTTCTCAGTTATTTACACAGTCAGTTCAAGAAAAAGCGAAAGTATTTGTGGGAATTATCCATTACTGCCTATAATTTTATACAGTACACAGGAAATGTACCAAGGTCTCCTAATGCACATCTAATTAATCTTGGAAAATTGGAAGGAAACATAGCAGCAGTCTCTGCCTGTTTGACTGGAAACCTGTCTAAGTTCCAGAATTTCAAGTATAAAGAAAGATACTGAAGTGTAATATCACACAAAGATCCCCCCTCTTTGTGTGATATTTATGGAGGCAGATCAGCCTCATACATAATTCACACAAAAGACACAATGTTCACGTGCGTAACCCAATTCACCTGCGTAAAACCCAATTCACGTGCACGGAAAAAAATATTCACAAAAAAACACATTCACGTGCATAAAAGAATATACATATTCATAATATACAATTCACATATGTACAACTGTGTAGAAAAATTGAATGCTTAAAATTTACAAGTGCATCATGGGCTGTGCATGTGAAAATCAATTTACGTGTGTGAATATCACTGGATTTGTGTGTGTGTGTATGTTTAAGTCTTTCCTGACGTTCCAGCAAAGTCTCAAAAATACATCACTCGTACTCTTTAGCCAATCAGATGCGACCTCACCATTCAACCAATCACAGCCCTCCAGGAGTGTTCGAGTAGCTCAGCTTTCCACACCTTTTACGCAGTCGGAGTTAATTACAACAGAAATACAAGTTTTACCAACTCAAACCAAGAACAGGATGCATGTCAAGTTATTACTTTAGTGCACAATGTTTAATTAATTACACAGTAATAACACACTTTACCTTCATTACATGTTTCTCACAATTTAGGAATCTCTCCAGCAGTACATTCTTTAATGACTTCATGATGGTTTGGTTCATGTCTTAAAGAGACGCCACTGAACATTGACTACCTACAGTTCATTTGCAGACAGGATCTGGTGGTTACTGGTGCCCTGGATGAAATGATACATATTTCAGAAGATGTCATGACAGCCCTTTTAAAATCTAAGCAACCTCATACAGCGTCAGTGGATCAGACAAATATATATATATATATATATATATATATATATATATACCCTACAGTTCAAAAGTTTGGGGTCACATTCTAACTCCATGATGGTTCCTGATTGTTATTTCTTTTTACATTGCAAAGGAATGCTGAAGGCGTCCAAAGAAGGCATTAATCTCCTTTGAACAGTTAATGGTGAGATGTTTCTGCTATATATTCATAAAAAATATATATTTCTATATTTAAGACTTTGCTGGCACGTTGGAGTCAGAAAAGTCTCAAAAATACACAAACACAAATCCAGCGATATTCACACACGTAAATCGATTTTCACATGCACAGCCCATGATGCACTCGTAAATTTTAAACATTAAATTTTTTTACACAGTTGTACATATGTGAATTGTATATTATGAATTTGTATATTTTTATATACACGCAAATGTGTTTTTTTGTGAATATGGTCACATCTGAGCCACCTCTGTCCTGGGGAGTAAGATCTGGCTCACCTGTCTACTGAGCCGTCGCTTTGTCTCCCCCTAGTGTGTCTGCGTGTGTAACATGTCCTCCTTAATTCCTAGATTACCTGCACCTGTGTCTACCCCGTGTGTGTCCCTATTTATTCCAGTCGAACCCGTAGCCCCTCGTCTGTTCACTGTTGCACCATGTCTTGTTTTTCCCGTATGACTAATCTTTGTGTGTCTTTTGTGTTGACCCAGGACTGAGGGAGTCTGCAGGCGGAAGATCCTTTTTGTTCTCTCACTGAAAGTTCAAGTGCAAGGCTGACCGAGAGGCAGCGCTGAGTTCCTCGAAAGGCTGTAAATCCAGTTTGTTTGGTGTGACCTAAGCACTCTTCCTTTTTTCCCGCCTGCAGACCCGGCCTGGGGAAGCTTTTCCCCATCTGGTTTTCGTTGTGTTTGGTTTGGTTGTGTTCTGTGTTTTTTTTGTGTTTTGGACTCATTAAATACTATTATTATTATTTCTAACCCTGCGTTTGCGTTCGCTTCCTCCATAAACATGACAGATGAACAGACCTTTTTGAACGCAGCAGGGACTCCCCTCCCTGAAGATGAACCCCCCTACCTTGATTACGTCCGACGGCAGCAAGGACAGATTGACGCGCTGGCGAGGTCAGTCCACGACCTGGCGCGCGGCGTCCAGAACCTCACCACTGGCCAGGCGCGCCTGTCCACGCCCCAACGCCGGTCCGCACGCTCTCCACCACGAGCAGCCTCTCCGGAGAGATACGCAGGAGACCCCGAGGGGTGCAAGAAATTTCTCCTAGCCTGCGAGCTCTATCTGGCCGACTTTCCTGATCTTTCAGAGGGAAAGAAGGTCAGTTTCGTAATCCAACAGCTAACGGGGCCGGCGATGGACTGGGCCGCCGCGGTATGGAATGCCAGCGGGAGCACCACGTCCAGTTACCACCAGTTTCTCCACGAGTTTCGCGCGGTGTTCGACCATCCTGACCACGGAAGGACGGGGGAACAACAACTGCTGAGGCTGAAACAATGACAATCTACAGTGGCGGACTACGCCGTGAAATTTCGGATCCTCGCCGCGGAGAGTGGCTGGTGCGACAAGAGCTTACTCGCCAGGTTCAGAGATGGACTGCACCCCGACCTGCAGCTGGAGTTGGCATGCAGGGACGCGGGTTTGTCGCTAGATGACAGCATCCAACTGCCGATTAAGCTGGACCAGCACCTCCGCCGACATCGCAGATCTTATCCAGCAAAAGGAGCCAGCGGAGGGTCCGAACCGCGTCGACAGCTCAGCCTCAGCAAACCCCCCATCGAACCGCGCGAGGAGAGCTCGCCGGAGCCCATGGACGTGGGCACATCCCGCCTGTCGGCCCAGGAGAGGCGCCGAAGGCTGTCGTCGGGGTTATGTTTATACTGTGGGGGGGGTACACATCAGCTCCGAAACTGTCCGTTACTTAAAGTAACTACACGCACTCCACCTCGCACACACCACAGTTTTTGTTTACAGGCCACCTTGTCATTTAATAATCGTTCTATCTCTGTGTTTCCCCTAATAGATTCTGGGTCGGCTGGAAACTTCATCTCGTCTGCTGTCCTTTCCTCGCTGCAAGCGCCAGTGTCGAAGCTTCCGCACCCGATCACAATTAAAGCTCTAGATGGCAAAACCTTAGCATATTCACCTGTTGAACATCTTTCCGTGCCCCTCCGGTTAAAATTTCCCGGTCATGCAGAGGAATTAAAATTATTTGTGATTCCTCAGCTAGACCAAGCCGTCGTACTGGGTTTACCATGGCTCAGTTCTCACAATCCCAATATCGATTGGGCAGGCTTACGCATCATTTCCTGGGCCCCAAGATGCGCTAAATTCTGTACACCGTCCACGTTAACGGTCCAAACCACCACTATTGAAAGCCCGACCGCCCAGGTATCTACCACAGTGCCATCTAAGTACACTTCGTTCAAAGAGGTATTTAGTGTTAGGGCAGCCGCACGACTTCCCCCTCACCGTCCGTGGGACTGTGGTCCACGTCACCCGCGTCGGCAGGTTTCTTTTTTATCGGAAAAAAAGGCGGGGGTCTACGTCCATGTATTGATTATCGAGGGCTCAATGCAATTACAGTAAAATATAAGCACCCTCTGCCCTTGGTACCGGCCGCTATCGACCAGCTCCGCGGCGCGTCCATATTTTCCAAACTCGACCTCCGCAGCGCCTATAACCTCGTTCGTGTTCGCAAGGGTGATGAATGGAAGACTGCGTTTAGCACTACATCAGGTCATTACCAATATAACGTGATGGACTGGTAAATGCACCTGCGGTGTTTCAGGGGTTCATGAATGACGTGTTTCGACATATGTTGAACCGTTTTGTTATAGTATATTTAGATGATATTCTAACATACTCACGGTCATATGTTGAACACGTCCGTCATGTAACCGCCGTCCTTCGTCTACTACGGGAACACGGGCTCTATGTAAAAGCAGAAAAATGCGAATTCCACAAGAGTGAGATCGCATTTCTCGGCTATCACATAAGGCCACAGGGGGTCGAAATGGATGCAGCCAAGGTAACGGCGGTGCAACAATGGCCGGAACCCAAGTCAGTAAAGGCGCTACAGAGCTTTCTTGGGTTTGCTAATTTCTATGGGCGCTTTATTAGGGGCTTCAGCACGATGGCAGCACCGCTCACCGGTTTGTTAAAGGGGAAACCACAACGGCTACGCGCGTTTTCGCTGGAAGCAAGTACGACTTCCCAGCGCCTAAAACAACAGTCAAAGCGGCGTTAGAGGAGTGGAGGCATTGGTTGGAGGGAGCTAAATACCCATTTGTGGTCCCAGCGCCTAAAACAACAGTCAAAGCGGCGTTAGAGGAGTGGAGGCATTGGTTGGAGGGAGCTAAATACCCATTTGTGGTACTAACAGATCACAGGAATCTGGAGTACCTCCAACAAGCAAAGAGACTTAACTCTCGTCAAGCCCGATGGGCGCTGTTTTTCACGCGCTTCCATTTTACCATCACGTACCGTCCCGGTTCAAAAAATATAAAGGCGGATGCGCTATCCCGCTGTTTCCCGACGCCAGATCTGAATTCGGATCCTGAACCCATATTGCCTCCGTCACTTGTCGTGGCTCCGGTACTGTGGGATATCGACTCGAAGATATCCCAGGCGATGCGGTCCCAACCCGTGCTGCCGGGTTGTCCCCCGGGCCGAACCTACGTCCCGGAGTCACTTCGAGAATGAGTGATGATAGAGGCACATTTCAGCTTTTCTTCAGGACACCCCGGCGTTTTGAGAACATACCATCTCCTGGAACCAAAGTTCTGGTGGCCAAACATGCGGGAAACCGTGAAAACAGTAGTAGTTTCTGCACCGTGAAAGGGTGTTCGGCTCCCTCCAACCAATGCCTCCACTTTATTGCTAACAGTTCACGATTACCGATATCATAATTGCACTCAGCAGGTGTTAGTTTACAAAAAAAAGAAGGCGCAGGGGTGGAGTTTCTCTGGGTGGCCATGGCGCTGTGACAGCACCGCTCCAAGTCCTACCTCTGACGCATCGACCTCAACTACGAAAGGTTTGGTAGGGTCGGGCAGTTTTAAGATAGGTGCGGAGGTAAAAGCTCGTTTTAGGCGCTGGAATGCGGTGCGCGCTTCCAGCGTGAGCGCACCTAGCCTTTGGGGTTTTCCCTTTAGCAAGTTAGTGAGCAGCGCTGCCAGCATACTAAAGCCCCTTATGAAGCACGTGCAGTCGACGTAGAACGGCGGTTACATGATGGACGTGCTCATCATATGACCGAGAGTATACTAAGATATCATTCAAGTATACTTTGACAAACCGGTTTAACATATGACGAAGCACGTCATTCATGAACCCCTGAAACACCGCAGGTGCCTTTACGAGTCCATAAGCCATTACGTTATATTGGTAATGACCTGATGTCGTGCTAAACGCAGTCTTCCACTCATCGCCCTTGCGAACACAAACGAGGTTGTAAGCGCTGCGGAGGTCGAGTTTCGTGAAGATGAGCATGCCGCAGAGCTGGTCGATAGCGGCCGGTACCAAGGGCAGTGGGTGCTTATATTTTACTGTAATAGTAGACTGTAGAGTCCCCTATAATCAATACAAGGTCGAAGACCCCCTCCCCCCCATTTTTCTCGATAAAAAAAAACCTGCCGACGCCGGAGACGTGGACCTGCTGATGAGTCCCTGCTGGAGAGCTTTACTCACGTATTCCTCCATTGCCCGTGTTTCTGCCACAGACAATGGATAAATGCGTGAGCAAGGCGGTGTTTTTCCCGGCAGGAGCTCAATCGCGCAGTCCTACGGACGGTGAGGAGGAAGTCGTGCGGCTGCCCTAATACTAAACACGTCACTGAAACTATCGTACTCAGATGGCACCGTGGTAGACATTAGGGTGATAGGGCTTTCAATGGTGGTAGTTTGGATTTTCAACATGGAAGGTTTACAGAATTTTGCGCACCTGGGGGACCAAGAAGTGATGCGTGAACCTGCCCAATCAAAATTTGGATTGTGAGAGCTTAGCCATGGGAGACCCAGCACGACGGCTTGGTTCATCCGCGAAATCACAAAGAATTTTAATTCCTCGGACTGACCGGGGAAGGTTAACCGCAGGGGCACGGACAGAAGTTTAACTGGCGATTGTTTTAATGGTTTGCCATCTAGAGCTTTGATTTTAATCGGGTTTGGAAGCTTCGACACAGGAGCTCACAGCGCGGAAAGGAGAGAGGAAGAAATAAAATTCCCAGCCGAACCGGAATCTATTAAGGGGAAAACAGAAACAGAGTGGTTATGGTATGAGAGTGATGCACGTAAACAAAAAGCATGATGTGTGCGTGGGGGTGTGTGTGCAGTTACTCGAATTAGGGGACAGTTCTTAAGGAGGTTCGTGCCCCCTCCGCAGTAAAGACAAAGTCCTGACGAAATCCTCCGGCGTCTCTCCTGGGTCGACAGGCGAGAGGTACTGACGTCCATGGGTTCGACCGCGTTCTCCTCGCGCGGTTCGACGGGGGTTTTATTGAGGCTGTCCCTGTGTGAAAAGTCGGATTTTCCCCCTATGCCTTTAGAAAGGGGGGGGGGCGCCGTCGTCCGCGGAGGTGCTGGTCCAGTTTGATCGCGAGCTCGATGGTTTCATCCAGGTCGAAGTCCGCGTTTCGGCAGGCTAACTCTAGCTGGAGTTCTGGCTGCAAACCGTCCCGGAAGCATGCGAGTAAACTTTTCTCGCACCAGCCACTCTCCGCGGCGAGAACTCTGAACTTGACGGCGTAATCCGCCACCGAGAGGTGTCCTTGTTTTAGCCTCAATAGCTGCTGTTCTCCCGTCTTGCTGTGATCCGGATGCTGAAATAGCGTGCGAAAGGCGTGGAGGAACCGGCCGTATTGGGACGTCACCATCCCACCTGCGCTCCACACGGCGGTGGCCCAGTCCATCGCTGGCCCGGTGAGCTGTTGTATGATGAAGCTGACCTGACAGGTAGGGGTAGTCAGCGAGGTACAGCTCACAGGCCATGAGGAACTTTTTGCGCCCCTCCGGGTCTCCGGCGTATCGTTCCGGGGGGGTGGCTCTAGGTGGTGATGGTGTGGAGCGCCGTGGAGGAGAGGCAGGGGCAGGGCGGTTGACAGCGATGTCTCGCACGCTGCGAGCCAAGTCGCTTACTGCCCTGGCCAAACTGTTGATCTGCCCCTGTTGCCGGCGGATGTAATCAAGGATAGGGACTTCATCTTCTGGGAGGGGGGTCCCTGCTGCGTTCTGGAAGGTCTGGTCATCTGTCATGACTTCCATAGGGAGAAGACGAACGCAGGTGCAGGTTTAAGGAAGAACAGAGGTTTATTTGAGGAAAAAAGAACACAAAAGCACAAACTAAAACAGAAACAAACAAAATGAAACACTGAACGGCTCAGCAACCGTATTCCCAGGCTGGGTCTGCAGGGGGCTGTGTAAAGCGCACTTGAGAATGCGTGTACTCCCTTCTTTCACGGGAGATAAACCACAAAGCGGAATGACTTTCCAAAAAAATACGTATAACCTTAATGCAGGTCCTTTCTTTCCCACCGCCACCTCCTGCAGACGCCACTCAGTCCTGGGAGAGAGAGAGAAAACACACAAAGGGGTGAGAGATAAACTTAACGTGCACATCAGTGACCAGACGAGGTGGTATGGGTTCGGCTGGGTTAAATAGTGTGACACAGGAGGTAGACACAGGTGACATCTGTTTAGTGTTTGATTAACTCAATGGGGGAACAATACCGACACAGACACACTAGGGGGAGACAAAAGTCACGGCTCATGTGTGTGTCTGTGTGTACCTACATGAAATATATACACAGAAATATATACACATATACACACACCAAACCATAAACCATGATACTGTCATTATTTCTTCATCTTATCTTTAACTGTAGCCTGAATGAGGACTTCCGGTTATGGCGTGCAGCTGAAAGTCGCGCGAATCGGGCTCGCTGCTGAATACTCGCTTAAACTCCTTTAGAAAGGCTAGAATTCATACAATAAGTGTTTGGAAAATCACTTTTAAGTTTGCCGGGACAAAATGCCACCCAAAACCATCAAACCTGCACAACATTTAAAGCCGTCTGGGCAGATGGGGGAGGAAGGCAAAGTGCTAGCTAGCAAGAAGCTAGCCGAGCCGCAGAGTGAAGATAACGCGGCCACAAACGATGATATCCTACGTGCGGTTCAGTCTTTGAGAGATGATTGTTCGAAACAATTTACTGACACGATGGACGCCATAAACGGCATAAAATCGGAATTACTGTCACAAGCGCAACGAATGGGAGCGGCTGAGGAGAGGATCTCGCAAGCTGAAGAGGACGTATCAGCCCTTCAACACAAAGTTAATAAACTCGAAGAAACAACAGAAGTTCTACGAAACAAGGTGCAGGATCTGGAGGACAGAGGAAGGCGTTCTAATCTGAGACTAATTGGCCTGCCAGAAAAAACCGAAGGATCCAATATGTGTGCCTTCATTGAGAATTTTTTCCCCGCGATTCTGAGAGATGAGTTCGGATCCCCACCTGTCATTGAACGAGCGCACCGCGTAGGACAAGTAAACCCGAACCGCCCGTCAACTCCAAGAGCGATCGTGATAAAGTTCCTGAATTACCAGGACAGGGAGAAGGCTTTGAGAGCGGCTAGGAAAATGAAGGAGTTAAGATATGAAGGGCAACGGATCAGCTTGTTTCCAGATCTATCAGCTGAGACTCGTCAGCGGCAGCGTCAGTTTGACGGAGTAAAGGCACAACTTAGAGGCATGGAAATTCGTTACGGGATGCTCTACCCAGCGCACCTGATAGTCACGCACGCCGGACAGCGTCATGTCTTTAAAACTGTTGCGGAGGCAGAGGATTTTGTTCGGTCAGTACGTACCAATGCTTAAACATTGTAACACAAGTAAGTGTGGACTCATCAGGACTTGAACTCTGTGTTTAGTTATTAAGGATTCACGCGTTTTTCCATTTTTTTTTTCAAGTTGTCAAGATTTTTATATTTACGTGCAATTGGAATTTATATTATATTCCAGCAGAACCGAAATATCGCGACAAATCACCTTGCCGGTTTAAATGTGGTTTAAATAGATTTTTCCTTTCAGCAATATTTTCATCAATATGAGTAAACAAGTTCAGGTATAGAGGTACACATGTCCATTTAAACTAGGCCGATGTTCCATAAGGTGGGACTTAGTATTAAAATCAGAGCCCAGTTCTTTTTTGGGTAGCGAGCCCAGGGCTGATAGTAATGAGAGTAGGCTTGCCAAATGTAGCTCCATATTATATGGATCTAACATGTTTCATAACCAAGGTTCATTGTAAGGGGTATTGTTATGCTTTCCAGTTGGGGGAATGCAGGTGGGGTGGGGTGGCGGTGGTTGTTAATGTTAGCGTTTTTTTAATATTTTTTTTATTATTTACTTTTCTCTCTCTCTCTCTCTTTCTCTCTCTCACTCTTTCTGTTTTACATTCTATATGGTATGCCCATGCACAGCTGTATCTACATGGTTGTATAAGTAAGTAAATGATTAATAATTCGGAGATAAATATTTGTAGCTGGAATGTAAGAGGATTAAATAATTTGGTAAAACTTAAACAAGTACTAGGTCGATTAAAACAAATGAAATCAAACATAATCTTTTTACAAGAAACTCATTTATTAAAAGAAGATGTTAGTAGAGTCACTAAGAGATGGCCAGGACAAGTTTTCAATGCATCTTTCACCTCTCGAGCCAGAGGAGTCATGATTCTTATACATAAGTCCATTCCATTTCAGTTAAAACAGCAATATATAGACCCGTTAGGGAGATACATAATTCTTAATGGTACAATTTTGGCATCACTTATTAATTTAATAAACATATATGCTCCTAATGTAGATGACCCCTCCTTTTTTCAGAATTTCTTTTTCACTATCTCATCTTATACCGGAAATTATGTAATTGGAGGAGATTTTAATTGTATACTAAACCCTGCGAATGATCGCTCCTCAGGAGTAGATAGTACCCATCAGCAGTCTAAAAAAATTATCTTGAAGTCTATGACTGACTTAAATTTAGTTGAGATTTGGTATCTCAATCCAAGCAAGAAAGAATACTCATGCTTTTCGAGTACATACAAAACATTTTCAAGAATAGATTATTTTTTAATTTCCAATGGTTTAGTGGCGAAGGTAGGCAAAAGTTGGTATGATAGTATCCTACTGTCTGACCATGCCCCTGTTTCGTTTACAATCCAATTAGACAATTTTGTACTCCCCCCTCCCAGATTTCGATTTCAAGCAAGCTGGCTTTTTGATCTTGATTTTGTAAAATTTCTGGATAATACCCACACGGAAAAAACCTGTATAAAACATATATGTTTTAATATAGGTTTGATATAGGTTTTTAATATATGTGACATATATAAAATTGGCCGTTTTCCTATATTATATGTACATATATGTACATATATGCGTGCATGCATATATGCGTGCATATATGTACCTATAGACATATATGTGACATATATAAAATTGGCCGTTTTCCTATATTATATGTACATATATGTGTACATATATACGTGCATATATGTACCTATGTGCATATATATGCACCTATATTTTTACCTAGATATTAGTAAAATTATTAAAATCCATAGCTGTTAGACAACATAAATAAAAGCCCAAAATGTAGAAATTTATTTTTTTTATTTTTTTAAGAACAATCAAATAGTAAAAGAACAAAAATAAGACAAAAAAACTCAACAGGAAGAAAACATATATATATTTTGAGGACCTTCTCAGCTTCGTGAGCTTTGACTTGATAGATGTGCCTGTCTGCCCTCGGGTGGCTGCCGGCCACTTCTTCAATGTAGAATCTAGAAAAGACAAAAATAATAAGACAGTATAATAATAATAAATGATTATTTATTAAAACGTTTATAAACATCTGTAAACTCCATAAGGCATTAGCTTAGCCACCGGGAAATATCATGTTTGTGCTACATACAGAAAGGCAGCATGTTAGCATGATTTACCTAAACTATGTAAATGGCATTGAAAGCCAATGTGTCACACAAGCTGACAAGAGCTAGCTGAAGTGAGGAAAATATTTACTAATATTAGTTTAATATTATCAGAATAAGAGTTATATAAGACTTAATAACTTACCCAGTTTGACCTCCTGGATTCTCTCTTCAAAATGCTCCCGTTCGTCGTCAGGGCCACACAGTCTTCTTCTGAGGTAAATGTAAACTCCTCCCACTTTCCAGAACATTCTGAAGAGTTTCCTTGTCCGGGGGCGTGGCCTAGTATGTAAATTAGCCGGACTGATTTCCATGTGATTGGCGTGTGCGCGTGTCCTGCCTCGGGTCATTAGCAGATAATGCGACAGAAATTCTAAAATGTGTTTTTTATTTAGTTAGTTCTTAGTTATTGCCTTGATAATAGAAAATATGAGCGCATCATGCCAAAGTGAGATATGAGCTAAAATGACCAGATCCTGCCATGAGCTATATAGGAGACATATCTTGTATGTACATATAGGGCTTATATGTGGATATAAAGAAGCAATACAGGAGACCCATATGGCCTGTATATGCACATATATGCACCTCAATTTTGCCTATATGCAGCATATATATTATTATATATATGCATATATACTGCATATAGGCTTCATATATGTGCATATATCCCCATATAGGTGAGGATAAATGCGCATATATACTGCATATAGGCCTTCATATATGTGCATATATCCTCATATAGGTGAGGATATATGCGCATATATACTGCATATAGGTTTCGTATATGCGCATATATCCTCATATAGGTTCTTTCCATGTGGGTAAAATAGATCTATATTTTTCAGTTAATACAAATCAAACGAGTGCCTCAGTTAAATGGGAGGCCTTCAAGGCATATATTAGAGGGGAGATTTTAAGTTTTACAAAATACAGATCCAAAATTTATTGGGCACAATTAGTAGACCTGGAGAAACAAATTAAAGTACTAGAACAGCATCTCTTTACCAATAATGACCTTTCAAAGCAGAAAGAACTTCACGTATTAAAAGCCAAATATAATGAAATAACTAGTAGTAAAATATCTAAGAACTTAATGTGGCTAAAGCAGTCATATTATGATCAGGGGGAAAAATCAGGAAAACTTCTAGCGTGAAGAATTAAGAAAATACAAACAGATAGAGCCATTAATTCAATTTTCTTAGAGAATAGGGAGAAGACTGTAGACCCAATGGAAATAAATAATGTTTTTAAACTCTATTATGAAAATTTGTATAAATCGGAAAACACCAACAATTCAGAGGGGCAAAATAATTTTCTTGATAAAATTCAATTTCCAAAATTATCAGAGGAGACAAGAAGTATTTTAGAAAAGAATCTAAGTATAGAAGAGCTCTCAGAGGCTCTACAGGACATAAGTAACGGTAAGGCTCCGGGACCGGATGGCCTCCCGATGGAAATTTAGAAAACATTTGCCAGGAAAATTCTACCACACTTACTTGAAATGTTTAATGAATCTATGGAAAAAGGAATATTACCCCCTTCTCTGAGATCAGCTCTGATTACTCTTATATTAAAACCAGGTAAACCTCCCAATGAAAAATCATCCTATAGGCCCATATCGTTAATGTCCTGTGATACTAAGATTCTGTGTAAGGCTCTAGCTAAGAGAATTGAAACTTACATTCCAAACCTGATCATGAATGACCAAAATGGGTTTGTGCTTGGAAGGCAAGCCTTTCATAATATACGAAGAGTCTTAAATATAGTATATAAAAAACAAAATGCCAAGGATCATGCAATTCTGTCGTTGGACGCGGAAAAAGCCTTCGACAGAATTGAATGGAGGTATCTTTTCGAGGTGCTTAAGAGATTTGGGTTGGGTGAGGGGTATATTAGATGGATCAAATTACTTTACAATGGTCCAGAAGCAGAAATAATAACAAATAATCAAATCTCAAAGCCCTTTAATTTAAGTAGAGGCACCCGTCAAGGGTGCCCACTGTCCCCTTTGTTGTTTTTATTTGCAGTAGAACCTCTTGCAATGGCAATTCGGAGCAGTCCTGAAATTAAAGGCATAATAATAGGTGAGAGAGAACACCGTTTATCTTTGTTTGCAGACGATATTGTTGTTTTTCTTAGTAATCTAGAACTTTCAATTCAATCACTTAACACTTTATTAACAGTATTTGGAGAGTTCTCTGGGTATAAAGTTAACAATAATAAAAGTGCGTTGTTATTATTAAATGTGGATGAAAGGAGAAACAATAAAACCAATAGGCAACAATTTTTCAGTTCTCAAGAAGGGTTTACATACTTAGGAATTAAGATAGTAACAAATATAAAAGAAATTATTTCAATTAATTATGACCCATTAATTAAAAAAGTCATGGACTCGCTCGAGAGATGGAATGCAATGCCAATCTCAATGATTGGATGTATAAATATTATAAAGATGTCAATTCTACCTAAATTCTTGTATCTCTTTCAGTCAATTCCTCTTCCTCTTCCAGCTACATTCTTTGTAACACTGAAGAAAATGTTCATAAGGTTTATATGGAATAACAAGCGTCCTCGGTTACGTCTGTCCCTACTTTATTTACCATATGACCGCGGAGGGCTTAAAGTACCAAATATAAAACTTTATTATTGGGCAGCTCAGTTATGTTCTGCTATGTATTACTTCATAGAAACAGACCCTCCTGCATGGATAGATATAGAAAAAAATGGAATAACAATTCCATTAGAGATGTATCTTTATTCTTCCTCAGTTAAAATGCTAAAAAAATCTACACATAATCCTTTTCTTAGAAATTCTATTGGTGTATGGTATGAAGCTCATAATTTTTTAGATGAAACAATTAAACTTTCGAGTCTGTCACCAATCTGGGGTAATACAATGTTTGTGCCTGGGAGAAACGATGGGGGATTCAAAAACTGGATGTACAAGGGAGCAAAACAAGTAATGGATTTATATAAGGATGGTATAATGATGTCATTCCAACAACTGATGAGAGAATACGATATTCCTCAGAAACACTACTTCAAATATCTACAGATAAGAAGTTTTATACACTCTGAAATGAAAACTTATTCAGTACCTTCTTTGTCAACTATAGAAGAACATACTTTGAAACATTTAAGGGATAAAGGCAATCTATCTTTTTTTTATAATACACTTTTAGAGGGTTCAAAAGAAAGTTCTATGTCCTATTTAACTGCATGGAAAAATGACCTTCAGGAAGATATTTCTAAAGATGAATGGATGGATTCTTGTTTGCTTGCACAAACATGTAGTGTCAATACTAGATGCAGATTACTGCAATATAAATGGCTCATGCGGACATATATTACCCCGGTCAAATTACATAAATTTAATCCAAATATTCCTGACAGTTGTTTAAAATGTAAACAAGAGATTGGAACCCTTTACCATTGTATGTGGGAGTGTATTGAGATTCAAACATTTTGGAAGAATATTCTGGTTATGATTGGTAAATTAACTGAAGAAAACATTCCTCGTGATCCCAAACTCTGTTTATTTCATATATATCCAGCTAATTTTGTGGTGAACACTAATAAACATAAACTAATTGACTTTAGTTTGCTGCAGGCTAAACGGGCTATTGCTTTAAAATGGAAGGAGATACAAGGTCCTTCCCCTATCCTCTGGTTTAAAGAAATGACTAACAACCTCGCCATGGAAAAGCTGACTTATGCAGTTAAAGGGAAACTTAAAGACTTTTACAATATTTGGACTCCATTTTTATGTTACTGTAACCAAGAGGACTTGACAGCAGGAGACGACTGATATTCGACATTCATTTCTTTGTATTTGGTATCTCCATTACATAATGTGATTTCTTTTAAAAATAACAAAATACTCCGAAAAGGTAAAAGTTAAATTGTTAAATGGATGGCTGTGTATGCTGGTGTATGGAAAGTAGTTGAGATGTGGGTTGTTTTTTTCTCTTTTTTTTTTTCTTTTTTTCTTTTTTTTTCCTTTCCATGTTTTGCTGATCTGTAAGGTTCTGTTATGTATGTTTTTTTTCTCTCTTCTTTTTTTTTATTTTTTATTTTAATTTTTTTATTATTCTTCTTTATTTGAATGTATGCTTTTGTATTTAAAACAAATGCAAATAAATATATTGTGGAAAAAAAAAACTGTAGCCTGAATAATTTAAACGATCGAGAGAGAAATTTTAACCTAACCCTTTCTCAACCCAAACATAACTATTACCGAGAGGTGGCAAAAGTAATACACTTTTGTATTCAAGTAAGTACTGTTACTTTAGTGAAATTTACAAGCAAAGTTACTATTATAAAAATCTACTCAAGTAAAAGTAAAAAGTAGCTCATTAAAAATTTACTCAAAAAAGTAAAAGTTACCGAGTTTCCTTTTTTAAAAGCGGAGTGGGATCTGGGATTCTCATGTAGTTAAAAAAAGACAAGTGGATATAAATCTCAAACTAGTTGCTTTTTATTGAGAAACACCTTTGCATAATAAATCGGTTCACTTTCTTGTACATGAAATCAAAGTGATTGCTTAAATATGTTGTGACGCTTTGCGCCAAAAACCGAGGAAAAAAGGGCTCAGAGCCAAAAATAACATTCAGCACAAACCCTTTATCGGCCTCTTTCAGGGTCACAAAATTAGAATACAAAACGTAAAGTAAAAGTAAAGAAAAGGGTAAAAAAAAATTTAGCTTCATTTTTTTTTTTATTTTCATTCATTTATTTTTTTACTTAGTACTGTAGCAAATATGATTTAAAATCTAGCAAAGTACAATACTTCAAACAAAACATACTTAAGTAAAACTAAAATTACCGATTTTAAAAACTACTTTAAAAGAAAAAGTACACAAAAAACCTACTCAATTACAGTAACGCGAGTAAATGTTATTGGTTACTTTCCACCTCTGCTATTACCCTATACCAATTCAACCCTCGCATAACTCTCTCTCTAGCTTGAAGGTCACATTTTATGCTCCTTTTCAACAAGTTCATGTAGATCTCAGAGGGCCCCAATGTGTTGTTAATTTTCCATCTTAAATAGCACTGAGATCATGCATTCTGGCATGCGTGAAATTCCCTCTGTTTTTTTCCTGCTTCCAATGAGCTCTATTTTTGTCTGTAGCTTTAAATGCAATTAACCTTTTGGCCCTATAAGGTAATATATCTTACTACTGACCTACAACTTTAATAAAATTGGCTTAGAAAGTTTTACATAAATTAATTTACATTCTGGTGCTTTACATTTGTTTTTTAAACACCTTGACATCATAAAGAGAAGAAGATCTGAATGCTGTGCACAAGTTCCTGCACAGACATAAAAGAAAAAAGGTAAGGGTTTTGTACATACAGAACATTTGAACATTTTGTACTCACACACATACACTGAAGACACATGTAAAAGTAAAAAGAAATAATAATAATAATAATAATAATAAAAAAATTTATTATAACAGATAAAATTTTGCATGAACCTAAACCTTCTCTTTATCCTACAGTTCATCATTAAACAGTAGAGGATAAGAAAAAATAAATTGATGCATAGCTAATGCAGATTGGCAGATGCTGCTAAATATGATGTATGTTGGGGGCCAGGGGTAGCTCAGTGGTTAAGGCATTGGACTACGGTTCGGAAGATCCCAGGTTCAAACCCCACAACCACCAAGTTGCCACTGTTGGGCCCTTGAGCAAGGCCCTTAACCCTCAACTGTTCAGCTGTATAATAAGATAAAAATGTAAGTTGCTCTGGATAAGAGCGTCTCCTAAATGTAAATGTTGCTGCTTTGCAAGAGCAGATGCATTTGCATGCTACAGATGAATATTTGTAATAATCTGTATTGTTTAGCATTACAAATTTATTGTGCAAACAAAAACACTATAAATTGTTAGTTGTGATTCACATCACACTAAGAGGTTATGTTTAAGTCTCATTATAATTCTGTTTTAACACCTATTTACGGTTTGCTGGTCCCTCTACCACTTCGGTTATACATGTAGCTCTCTTTTGTAACTCCTCCGAGTCACTGTTATGTACCCAGATCTGCATTCATTTTCAATATCTTGACCCACTCACTTTTTGCAGTCCTGTCACTTTTAAATGCTATGAGTTAATATCATGTTGAGGGATATTACTTTTTAAAGTAACTAATTACATTACAAAATTACTGTCATTAAAAAATAATCAGTTACATTACGGCATTACCTTCTAATAAAAATAACCAGTTAGTGTACTTTTCCATTGCAGAAAATGAAAACTCCTTTGTGATTCCTCATGCAACTTGCCAAATCATGTCTGATCTGTGGCAGATTTGCCAAGTTTCATGAATTTCACATTTGCTCTGTTCTAACTTGCTGTACACAATGAAAAAGCAGACATGATAACACATGACACCAGATGCACAGCTCCCAATGTACACAGGATGATGTCTTTTGGTACACTGACTTACATGAAACAGCTCCCTGTGACTGTGTGTGCAGCTTTGTTGTGCCATACAGTATGTTGGCATGCAGAGGTGGGTAGCAACAAGTTACATTTACTCCCTTACATTTACTTAAGTAACTTCTTGAAACGAAAATGACTTCTATGAGTAGTTTTACTGCACCATACTTTTACTTGAGTAGATTTGTGACATAAAAATGCTACACTTACTCCACTACATTTGGCTACACTCGACTTGACCCTAGTTACTTTTCTAACCATTTATTCTACACATTAGATATTTTACCACATGAGTGTTTCAACAATCAGAGACAATAACGACATGTTGTCACATGACCACACACAACCTGGCTGCATAGCGGGAAAAAAATCTTCAGCTGTGGTAGACAGCGAATAAGTCAAGATCTTTATAATTATTCTACCATCATCACTCAGCGAAGTTTGGCCCATAATCTGTTAACTACTAACAGCAGGAATTACACGCACATCTACACACACACACCTACACACGCACACACACACACACACACACACACACGCAAACTAACGGAATCGCTGCTGTCTGGCTCACAAATTACATTTTTGAAAATATAACTAAATAACCAAGTACTTAAATGGTAGATGATTTAAATGTAAATTACGTTAGATTACTCGTTACATCAAAAAAGTAATCCAAGTACTCTAATGTGTTACTTTGTAATGTGTTACACCCAACACTGGTTAATATTAATTTCCACTTATCTGCCCATACTGTATATATACAAGTGGAACCTTGGATTGTGAATAACTTGGTCTGCAATCATTTTGCATGACAAGTACATTTTCTTTAATGAATTTTAACTTAATAAACAAGCAAGGTCTTGACATACGAGTAGTACGCATGCACATTGTCTGACAAGCGCCACGAGATCTCAAATGAGCCAATGGTTCTTCTCTTTCATGTTTGGTGGGATTGTTGTTAATCATCTCCCATGTTTGGTCTCAGTACGCATGCCTCACTTGTATTAGTCAACATCCGTTTGCGCGTCTTGATTATTACAATATTGTGACCATAAAATTGTTAAAGATCTAGTTTCCAGACTCTCTCTCTGTTAAAAAGCAGTGATTCTGTTAGTGTCTGTGTTTGTGTAAAATTCGTCCTATCTGCTCTCTCGACTTACTTTAACTTTAGATAAAGTGCAGGTAAAAAATTTTTTACTTTACATTTTGTATTGATTATTTTTATATGAATATTTTTGGAACAAATCATCAAAGTTTTCATTCTTTTTATGGGGAATTTAATTTACAAGCATGCTTCCAGAATGGATTATGCTCACAATCCAAGGTTTAACTGGATATACTGTATATATTCAAAATCAAAATTAAAAAAATCTTAGTAGAGTTTAATGCCATTATGATGCTTAAGTATGAATACAACTACACTCTGAGAAGTTAGGTTACATTACCTTCTTAAACTGAAACAAATGCAGTTTGAATTACTGAAAAACCAGAGGAGGTTTAGCATAGCAACCTAAAAGTTTTCAAGCTACAGTAGCTGGTCAATCTGCAGAATTAAATCAAAATCATGTTTAAAGAGTTCTGTATGGACCTCTGCTCTTCCAAGTGTGGTAAAGTCTTACTTAAACCGCTCCCTAGGCATCAGTTCATTAATTTGGCTAAGCAAGAATTAGAGTTTAATGTTACCAAGGACAAACTTCTATATGCCATTAAATCACTTCCTTCTGGAAAGGCCACAGGATTGAATGGATTTTCCAGTGAACAGTATAAAGCATTCTTAGATTTACTGGCTCCACTATGACTTAGAATGGTCTCTCATTTAACAGAAGAGAAGACTTTACTCAAATCTCTGTATGAGACTAACAGCTGTCTTGTCCTCACAAAAGTGAAAGAAGCCTTTTTGCCCTGCAAGCCTCTGGCCAAAATGTTGATTTTTACATTTACATACGTTATTACAAGGGTACTGGCAAAGAGATTGACATTAACTGTTTAACCCGATCAGACTAGATTTATTCCAGGTTCTGTTTTTTTTTGTTTGTTTGTTTTGTTAATTGACTCTTCGAACATAGAACAACAATTACATTCCTAAATATACAGAAGACTTTTGATTAAATAAAATGACCCTATATTTTTGTAGTTCCTGTGACATTTTGGAATGACTAAATCATACTCTATTATAACTAACAAGTCACATTAATTATTCGTTTATCATTCCATCAAGCAAGGCTGGCTTTCGACACCTGCTCTTTTTGCTTTTGCACTGGAGAAGCTTACCTTAAAATGGGAAATGACCTTAATATACTGCAGAGGCATTAAAATGGCACTGATTAGTTTTTTATTTTGCAGAGGTAAAAAGTAATGAATTACATTTACTCGCATTACTGTAATTGAGTAGATTTTTTAAATCTGTAATTTTACTTTTACTTAAGTATGTTTTGTTTAAAGTATTGTACTTCACTACATTTTAAATCATATTTGCTACTGAGTAAAAAAATAAATGAATGAAAATGAAAATTAACACAAATAATATAATGGGGAAGGAAAAAAATTGCATCCCGGAAACCACTGCACTGATTGATTGATGAGCGTGGAGAACAAACACGCTAAATTCACAAGAAAGATGGAGATGGACAAAACAAATGCCAGTGATGCAGACACAGCTGAAAGTGAAATGGCAATAAATTCTTTTAAAGCGAACCCGTGGTCATATTTAAGCGGCCACTTTGATTTTAATAATTTGATTTTATGTTCCCAATGTGCATCTGGCGTCATTCTGACCATGTGTTTTATCATGTCTGCTTTTTTTATACTTATACCCTAACAACAATGCTTTTTTAATTGTATTCCCTAACAATTTACAAATAAAGTAATCAGTTGCATCAAAATAGAAACTTATCTATGCCACAGGCGATGTCTTTTGGTACACTGACTTACATGAAAAGATATACATTCTTACATACAAGAGATGTTTTGCTTACACACAGTGCAAAAGAACAGTTTCCGAGGAAAACAGGTCGCGGTTCGTTTAGCTGTTTCATTTAATGTAGCAATGTTAGCATATACAATTAGCAAATAAGCTAGAGGATAAAAAATATAAGTTACTTACATTGGTTCTACTGGACACAGTTTATTGTAAAGTGAGACCTCTTGTAAATATATGTTCCATCTGCATAAAGAAAAATAAAATGCTTAAATAAATAAAAAATTAAGCTAATAAACAAATACATACAATGCTGCATATAGATCTCTAAAACAAAATGTAAAACAAGTAAACAGATTTTCTTTAAAAAGAATGCACAGGTTTCCAAAGTCTCCAGAATTTGTCAGATTTATGGTTTAGATCACACGTTTTTCTCCAAAGAGAAAAAAGCTGACAGCATGGTCTTGCTCTTCATTTATCAAAATGATAAAATACAAGAATAAATAGATACAAAATAATAAAATACAAGAATTGTTAATAAGAAGTTAATTTCTGCATCAAAGACATTTCCAGAAGTGAAGATCTGAGCAATTAGAGAGCTTTCTATGAAGGATGAACAGGTGTAAAAAAAAAATAAATAAATAAATATATATATATATATATATATATATATATATATATATATATATTGTCTGTCTGTACGTCTGTCCATCTAATTTTGTCACAGCGTCACAGAAAAACTACGGTAGCTGGGCAGAAATTATTAATACTTTGCCATTCCTTTTGATTTTCCTGAAGTTAATCTGCACAATAAATTAATTAAAAATGTTGAGTAGAAGGGACATTATGAACAGTTATGTGTAGATTATGTTACAGCAGCTAGCACTTTTTCCCTCGAGATGGGCATGGCTATATACCGTTAATACACAGAAAAGACTTTAATTCATCCAAGACGCCCAAATCCTCACAAAACAGAGACAAACACGTGATACAACATGGATTACTCCAAAAGAGGTAAGCACACTATTAAAAATTAACCTTCAAAGATGAATGGACAGATTATTGTATGCCTATTCTTCCTGCAGGAAGTTTAAAACCAGTTTGTCTTATATGTTCTGAAACCGTTGTAATAAAATAAAAAAAACAGTCATGTGAAGTGCCACTATGAGATGAAACACAGGTAGTTACAGCAAACATATATGCAACAGGTGTGAGGTAAGGGTGTGTAAAATACCTGAGTACTGAGAGCCCAGTGTTATGCACTAAAATCTAAATGTTGAGTAAAAGTGATGTTATGAACATGTTATGTCATGTGCCAGAGGCAATAATCTTCTTTTAAACAAGGAGTTTATTTGGCTGACAACCAAAGCAAAGAATGATCCACCTAAAGAAGTTTGGAAGAATTGTGATGACAGCATGCAAAATCCACTTTTTCCGCATTCATGAAAATTATACAAAAACCTGATGCATTGCTAAAATGTTTCTTTTGACAATGACTACATTTAAATATTTAAGCATGCTTCCAAATTATTTGAAATTGGAATCATTTTTATGAATGTGAGAAAGAAGATTAAAGCACACACACTCTGGGGAATCAGGAAACAACAAATAGCTTAATCTGCATACCTTTGTAATGTGTAAGGAATCCAGAGTACCTGGAGAAATTCTGCCAAGCATGGAAAGAACATGCAAACTCCATGGATCCAAGCCCAAGATGGGAACTAAACCCTTGTCCCTGAGGGTATGAGGCCACAGTGCTAACCTCGATGCAAAAAAATTATAATTAAAAAAAATGTATTACTTCAACTTCCCCTGTAGAAAGGTAACTTTTTTTTGATAATTATGGCCATGACTGTCAGCATTGCTTAAACATTGGCATAAATGCAGTAAATTGGGTATGTCCTCATCACTTATGTAAAATATATATTTAGGGGACAGGTAATTCTGTCAAGAACTAACCTGAGGTGACCAGAATACGTAGCTTTAGCGGTGAGGTATGGGCCGATGAATCTTGGTGACAGTTTCCGGGATTCTGTGGGGAGATGAAGATTCTTTGTTGCGAGCCATACCTTGTACTTTGAACAACTGTCCCGGAGGGTGTCGACGGCGGTGTTGGGTGATGTAACTGGCGCTGGTACGTTGGATGGTACGGTTGGCTTGCCTCCATAGCCGTCGACACCTACGGACCAACTGTTGGGCCGAGGGTACTTCAACATAGCATACCTCAAATGGGCTTAAGTTGGTAGCCGAGGAGGCGTGAAGGTTGTGGGACAGCTCTGCCCATGTGAGGTAGCGGGCCCAGGAGCGTGGTGATCGGACACAAAGCATCTTAGATAGCGCTCCAGTTGTTGGTTGGTCCGTTCCGTCTGACCATTAGTCTGGGGGTGGTAACCGGAGGACAGACTAGTGGTGGAATTAATCAGACGGCAGAAGGCCTTCCAGAACCGGGCGGTGAACTGGGGCCCTGTGTCCGAGACGATGTCTTTGGGGAACCCATGCAGGCGGACTACGTGTTCCAATATCAGCTGGGTGGTGTCCTTAGCTGATGGGAGTCTGTTGAGGGCCACCAGGTGAGCTGCTTTGGAGAACCGGTCGACGATCGTGAGGATGGTGTTCTTCCCTTCGGAGACCAGCAGGCCCGTGATGAAATCCAAAGCGATGCCGAGGAGGAATGGGAAGAGGTTGGAGCTCTCCGGGGGTAGGTGAATTTGTATCCTTAGCCCTGGCGCACACCAGGCACGCCTGAACGAACTCCTCGATGTCCTTCTTCATGGAGGGCCACCAGAACGCCCGTTTCACGAACAACAAGGTTCTTCAGTTTCCGGCGACGGGTGATGAGTGACCCCACTGGAGGACCTCAACTCAACACGAAGAGTCGTCCAGGCGGCGTACCTGCCGGGCTGGCCTCCAAAGCCTGAGCCTGGCGATCCCTTGTTTCTAAATCCCATTGGAGGGGTGCAATGATACGTGAAATTGGTATGACAGGCACGGGGTCCGCCCGGGGTACGTCTTCCTCCTGTTGTCGCGATAGGGCGTCAGCCTTGGTGTTTTTGGACCCCGAGCGGTACCAAAGATGAAAGTTGAACTGTTCGAAGAATAATGCACACCGTGCCTGTCGTGGATTAAGTTGCTTGAGGTTCCGGATGGTGATGAGGTTCTGGTGATCCGTTCAGACGACGAATGGCTCACTGGCACCCTGGTCAGACTGGCCATTCCTCCAAGGCCCACTTTATGCCCAACAGCTCACGGTCCCCTACCCCATATCACTGCTAAGTGGGATTAAATTTCTTGGAGAAGAAGCCACATGGGTGTAGCTTCTGGTCTGGACCTCGCTGGGAGAGAACAGTGTCGGCGCCCACATCCGACGCATCCAAAACGAACGGTTGGTTGGCATCGGTGAAGCGGTGACAGAGTTCTCTGAAGGCCGAGATGGCGGCAGGAGTGAGTTGGAAGGGATGAGATGCAGGCCTGGTCAGACTGGTCAGTGGCCAATGACGCACAGCCTCTAGTTTCTGCGGGTCCATGGCCACACCCTGGGGCGAGATGACAAAACCCAGGAGGACGAGCAATCTCTTTAGAACAGCCCAGACATGTTGAATATGTTCTGTGATGGTGCGGGAGTATATGAGGATATCGTCTAAGTAGACGAACACCCATCGGCCTAACATGTCTCTCAGGACATCGTTGATGAATTGTTGGAAGGCCGAGGGTGTGTTACATAATCCAAATGGGATGCCCAGGCTTTCATAATGTCCTGTGGGGGTGATGAAGGCGGTCTCCCACTCATCGCCCTCTCTGATGCGCACCAAGTTGTAGGCGCTCCGCAGGTCCAACTTAGGGAACACGGTGGCACCAGAGAGGGCGTCCAGGGTTGAGTTGGTGAGCGGCAATGGGTGTTGGTTCTTACTGGTTATCTTATTTAACCCCCGATAGTCGACACATGGGCGAAGATCCCCCCCTTTCTTTTTCACAAAGAAAAAGCCCGCAGCCGCTGGTGACGAGGAGGGCCAGATGGTTCTGTGTCAAAGAGCGTTGGTGATGTATTTCTCCATCGCCTGCGTCTCGGTTGCTGACAGGGAGTAGAGGAGTCTTCTTTTACAAAAGACTCCAGCCAGGTCACGATAGGCAGGAGGAATGGCGTTGATGTCGACATCGGGGGCCTCGGACTCCGTGGAACACGTCCCAGCCTGGACCCGTAGGCAAAGTTCAGTGAAGGTCGGTCCCCACTGGAGGATGCGGTTCGGGTTCCATGGGATGAGGGGGTAGTGCTCCAGCAACCAAGGGTATCCAAGGATGGTGGGAGGAGGTGAGATGAAGGTGAGGTGAAGTTGGAGCTGTTCCTGGTGTTGGTCTTTTATGACCGTGATGAGTTGGGTCTGGTGGGTGATAGGGCTGAATGACAGGGGCCGACCGTCGACTGAAATGATTTTAAACGGCTGGGATAATGCCTCGATCTTCATCTCCAATTCTTTGGCATAGGTGGAGTTAATAAAGTTACCAGCGGCACCGGAATCGATGAACACAGTACTTCGAACTCATTTGTGGCCAAATTGGAGGGTAACCTGGACCGTGAGACGTAAGATGGTGGCGCTGGTAGTGGTGGAGAGGTGGAGAGGGCCCGGTGAGTCTCTCCTTGTACTCCTCGGGCTGTGCGTTTCCCGAGCGAATTGGACAGATCGCCCGGTGATGTGCCGCCGACCCACAATAGGCACATAAACCCTCTCTGTACTGTCGTTCGCGTTCCGCCATGATGGGGGAGGCGCGTCCTAGTTGCATGGGTTCCCCGGCTCCAGTGTCAACCACGGCAGGAGGTGGAGATCCGACAGGTCCTGTAGTTGTGGTGGTGAAAGCGGTAGGTGGTCGTGGTGTGGTGTAGGAGAAGGTGGGTGCAGGTGATACGGAGGGTGAGCTGGATTAGCCCCTCCAGTGTAGCAGGAAGCTCTCGCCCGGTGAGCTCGTCTTTTATACGTGGAGCCAGTCCCTCGTAGAAGGATGTCCGGAGCGCGGCATCTCTCCAATTGTTCTAGACCGCGAGGGTCCGGAACTCTGTGTACCGGCTCACGGACAGTCCTTCCTGCCGCAGATGGTAAAGCTTGGTGTTGGTCTCCACCTCGCCTGCTGGGTGTTTGAAAGTGAGTCTGAGTTGGTGGATGAATTTGTTGTAGGAGTGGGCGGTGTCTGTATCTGCCCGTAGAACTGCCGTGGCCCACTCAGCTGCCTGCCCGAGACCAGGAGAGCAATGCATAGCCGATCAGTGGAGTACCTGGTGGAGTTGAACTCAAACACCAGATCAAGCGCTGTCAAAAATACGCTGCACTTCCTGTCTGTGCCATCCCATTTATCTGGAAGTGCCAGAAATACATCAGAAGAAGGAGGGGGTTGGAGGTCCCGGCGCAGATTAGCGATCTCTCCGGTTAGCTTGTTGATGAGCTCGGCGTGCTGATCTACCACGTCACAGAGGTGCGCGTGATCCGCTGGGTTCACCGCGGTAGGCTCAGTCAATTTGTGCATGACAAATTCAAAAGAAACAAAATACTTTAAGCATTAAAGAGTTATTCTTCTTTGTCTTTCAGCTGTTCCCTTTCAGGGGACGCCACAACGACTCAACTGCCTCCATCTAATCCTGTCCTCTGCATCCTCTTCTCTCACACCAACTAACTTCATGTCCTCTCTCACTGCATCCATAAATCTCCTCTTTGGTCTTCCTCTAGACCTCCTGCCTGGCAGTTCAAACCTCAGCATCCTTCTACCAATATATTCACCATCTCTCCTCTGATCATGTCCAAACCACCTCAATCTGGCCTCTCTGACTTTATCTCCAAAACATCTAACATGGGTTGTCCCTCTAATTCTTGATCCTATCCATCCTTGTCACTCCCAAGGAGAACCCAACATCTTCAGCTCTGCTACAACAACTCTGCCTTCTGTCTTTTCTTCAGTGCCACTGTCTCTAAACCGTAGAGCATCGCTGGTCTCACCACTGTCGTGTACACCTTTTCTTTCATTCCTGCTGATACTCTTTTATCGCACAACACACCTGAAACTTTTCTCCACCCATTCCAACCTGCCTGTACCAGCCTCTTTACCTCCTTTCCACACTCTTTGTTGCTGTGGACCATTGACCCTAAGTACTTAAAGTCCTGCACCTTCTTTATCTCTGCTTCATGTATCCTCACCCTTCCTCTTAGGTTCCTCTCATTTACACACATATTCCGTCTTACTGGTCTAACCTTCATTCCTCTGCTTTCCAGAGCATACCTCCACCTCTCCAAATTTTCTTCCACCTGTTCCCCCTCTCGCTACAAAGCACAATGTCATCTGCAAACATCATAGTCCATAGAGACTCCTGTCTAACCTCATCTGTCATCCTGTCCATCACCAGAGCAAACAAAAAGGGGCATAGAGCTGATCCTTGATGCAGACCCACCTCCACCTTGAACTCTTCTGTCATACCTACAGCACATCTCACCACTGTCTTACAGCTCTCATACATGTTCTGCACCACTCTAACATACTTCTCCTCTCTCGGCACCCTGTCGTGCGCCTTCTCTAAATTATATACATAATATACATTTATACATATATAAATAAACACAATGCAACTCTTTATTACCTCCTCTGTACTTCTACTCTTTCCCACAGCCTTATTGTATGGCTCATTAGCTTTATGTCTCTGTAATTGCCACAGCTCTGCACATCTCCCTTGTTCTTAAAAATCGGCACCAATACACTGCTCCTCCATCCTTCTGGAATCCTCTCACTCTCCAAGATTTTGTTAAACAAACTAGTTAGAAACTCTACTGCCACCTCTCCTAAGCATTTCCATACCTCCACAGGTATTTTATCAGGACCAACAGCCTTTCCACTCCTCATCCTCTTCAACACCCTTCTCTTCTCACTTTTACTAATATTTGCTACTTCCTGTTCCATAACAGTCACCTTTTCCACTCTTTGTTCTCTTTCGTTTTCCTTATTCATCAAGTCTTTAAAGTACTCCTTCCATCTTCCCATTACCCTCCTGGCATCTGTCAGTACATTTCCATCTCTTTCTTTACATTTACATTTAGGCATTTGGCAGATGCTCTTATCCAGAGTGACTTACATTTTTATTTTATTACACATCTGAGCAGTTGAGGGTTAAGGGCCTTGCTCAAGGGCCCCACAGTGGCCCCACAGTGGCAACTTGGTGGTTGTGAGGTTTGAACCTGGGATCTTCCGAACAGTAGTCCAATGCCTTAACCACTGAGCTACCCCTGGCCCTCTTTAATCACTCTAACCTGCTGCACATACTTCCCATCTCTATCTTTCTGCCTCGCCAACCTGTACAGATCCACCTCACCCTCCTTACTATCCAATCTAGCATACAAGTCCTCATATGCTCTTTGTTTGGCCTTTGCCACCTCTACCTTCACCTAACTCTGCATCTCCCTATACTCCTGTCTACTCTCTTCAGTCCTCTCAGAGTCCCACTTCTTCTTAGCTAGCCTCTTTCCCTGTACACTCTTTACACTCCTGGACTTCCTCGTTCCACCACCAAGTCTCCTTGTCCACTTTTGCCTTACCTAATGATACACCAAGTACCCTCCTACCTGTCTCCCTGATCACATTGGCTGTAGTTGTCCAGTCAACTGAAAGCACCTCCTGACCACCCATAGCATGTCTCAACTCCTCCCTGAAGACTACACACCATTCTTCCTTTCTCAGCTTCCATCACTTTGTCCTCTGCTCTGTCTTTGTTCTCTTCACCTTCCTCACCACCAGGGTTATTTTACACACTACCATTCTGTGTTGTCTGGCTACACTCTCCCCTACCAACACTTTGCAGTCACTAATCTCTTTCAGATTACAACGTCGACACAAAATGTAGTCCACCTGAGTGCTTCTGCCTCCACTCTTATTTGTCACCCTATGTTCCTGCCTTTTCTGGAAGAAAGTATTTACTACTGCCATTTCCATCCTCTTTGCAAAGTCCACCACCATCTGTCCTTCAACATTCCTGTCCTGAAGACCAAACCTGCCCATCACATTTTCATCACCTCTGTTCCCTTCCCCAACATGTCTATTAAAGTCTGCACCAATCACCATTCTCTCACCTCTGGGGATGATCTGCATCACTTCATCTAACTCACTTCAGAATGTCTCCTTCTCTTCTAACTCACATCCTACCTGTGGGACATAGCCACTAACTACATTTAACATCACCCTTTCAATATCCAGCTTCATACTCATCAACCTGTCTGATACTCTTTTCACCTCTAGAACATTCCTAACAAACTCCTCTTTCAGGATAACTCCTACTCCATTTCTTTTCCAATCCACACCATGGTAAAACTATTTGAACCCTGATCCTAAGTTTCTATCCTTGCTACCTTTCCACTTGGTCTCCTGGACGCACAGTATATCCACCTTCCTTCTCTACATCATATCAACCATCTCTCTTGCCTTCCCTGTCATAGTCCCAACATTCAAAGTCCCGACTATCACTCCTAAACTCTTGCCTTTCCTTTTCTCTCTCTGCCTTCGAACACACCTTCCTCCTCTCCTTTTTCGACCAACAGTAGCCCAATTTCCACCGGCACCCTGTAGGTCAACAGCACCGGTGGCAGTCGTTGTTAACCCGGGCCGCGACTGATCCGGTATGAAAATTATATTCGGAATTCGCATCATTGATTTGGCAAATGTTTTTATGTCGGATGCCCTTCCTGACAGAAGACACCAGGACACTGGATTGCGAACGCCCCCCCCGCCCCCCCCCCCCCCATCCATGGTGGCATTATTAAAGAGTCATTAAACAATTAAATTAAATATTGCATAACAATAGTCCAGTCTGGAGGTCATGAATGCATGAACTAGCTTTTCTGCATCAGATACAGATAAGATGCTCCTAATCTTGGCAATATTTCTAAGATGGAAAAAGGCTGTTTTTGTGATATTGGAAATATGATTTTCAAAGGACAAGTTACTGTCTAATATTACGCCCAGGTCTTTCACTGTCGAGCTGGTAGTAACAGTACATCCTTCTAAACACTGGCTGAATTGTAAAAAAGCTGTTGTGTAGTGGTTTTTAGCCAATAAGTAATATCTCTGTATTATCTCAATTTAGTTAAAGAAAGTTAAAGGTCATCCAATCTTTTATGTCCTGGACACACTCAGTTAGTATAGACAACTTAGGTATTTCGTCTGGTTTAGTCTAGATATATAATTGGGTATCATCAGCATAACAATGGAAACTAATCTCATGTTTTCTAATGATGTTAAAGGGAAGCATGTATATTGAGAACAGCAGAGGTCCTAAAACTGACCCTTGTGGGACCCCATATTACTGGCATTACAGTTCTCCATTTAGATCTACAAAATGGTATCGATCAGACAGATATGATCTAAATCATTTTAATTCCTGTTCCTGAATACCTATGTGATTTTGTAAGCGATCTATAAGAATATCATGATCTATGGTGTCGAATGCAGCACTAAGATCAAGTAGGACTAGTATTGAGAAGCAGCCTTGGTCTGAAGCTAAAAACAAGTCATTTGCAATCTTAACATAACAGAACACGATATTAAACAAAAACATTAAACAAAACACAATATTTTTGGATAGTTATTACAAAAAAATAAATCTATATAGTTATAATTTAAAAATTCAGAATTGTGATTTACGTATAATATTGTAGTATATGTAACGGAAGTTGAAAGGACAAGATTAGGCACAAGAGGTGGATTTAGATATAGCCAACATGGACAGTCATCGAGAGTTATGTCTTGCCAGGGGAGGCACAGATTGTACAAAAAAATGATAATAATAATAATCTGAGTGATAATTAGATTTTGAACCCTGATCCTAAGTTTCTATCCTTGCTACCTTTCCACTTGGTCTCCTGGACGCACAGTATATCCACCTTCCTTCTCTAGATTAGATTCAACTTTATTGTCATTGCACATAGTTACATGGCAATGCAGTTAGCATCTAACCAGAAATGTAAGTTAGCAGTGCGATATAAACATATATACAGATCTATAAATATATAAATAAAGGCTATGTATGAATTGGATTTACAGAAGTATATACTGCATGTATATATTTAAATGAATATACAGTGTAAAGTGAGCAGAGATGGATGAGTTAATTGACTGAATAAGTGTAAATATACAGGTATGTCTGTTCTGGCTGGGGAATGTAACTTCTCTGACTATTCTGTAGTATATTTCTGTTTATTCTATTGTTTTACATTGCTTATCAGTGTACTAGATTGTGCACAGGCGACATCTACTGGCTGAAGTTGGTACCGGAAGTTTCCAAATTAGTTAAAAAAAAAGAAAAGAAAAAGAGGTCCGGTTTTTTCCATGTTCCTTGGAGTGTGTGCAGCGCTGTTTCTAATGATAGAAATCCTTGGAGTAGATATGTCTGTAAGTGATATCTGTTTACTGACACTTATTTGCATGCCTATGTAACATTAAGAGCTACGAATTTGGTAAAATGTTATGTTTTGATAAAGTATGTTTTTGTGTTAGCACTATTAGCTGCTCTCTGAACTCATGCTTACTGCCGGCATGTGAAAGGAAGTTCTTGATAATATACTCCTCAGTTTATTTGGTTTAATGAAAAATACTTGTGTGTTTTCTTAGTTTTACGGTGGAATGAAAGACATCTGTGTGCAGTATATCTTGTTGGAGCAAACAAAATCTACAGTAAAAGGTCAAATGAACAAGTGTGCTTGGATTTCATTCAAACCGTTCGCTATCTGCCTATGCATCGTTGCGACACATTGTTAGGGCAGAATAGTAAAAAGACATTCACAAAGCAAAAAGAACAGCTCTGCATTGCTCATCATATCGACATATAGAAATCACAGCAAACGTTATTGAGTTTAAACGACAAAATGGACAAGGAAAAACAGCAAACTTTAGAAACAAAGTCACACGTCAGCGGTCTATCAGTGAGATCTAGCATATCAACAGCTAGCAGTGCTGCAACCAAAGCACGGGCCAAAGCAGAGGCGTACAAAGTGAAGATCGCTTATGCAGAGAGGGAAGCTGCCATGTTGCGCGAGAGAGCTCGCATAGAGGAGCAGCAACAGAAAACACTGGCTGAAGCAACACGCCGAAAAGCAGATGTGGAAGCTGACCTCCACGTGTTACAGCTAGAAAGAGAGGCAACTGCAGCATCTAGAGAAGCAGAGGTCTATGAAGCTGCAGCTGGTTTAGAAAACGAGCAGTGCTCCGATTTGGGAGAAAAAGAGAGAGCTCAGCGCACTATGGAGTATGTACAGAATACTCCAGTGCAATATGCTCAGCAGCCTTTTCCTGAATTGCAGCATGTTTTGAGAGAGCCAATTCCTCCTCCTCCGATCACCTCTCAGCTTCCTCCTCAGGCTTACTCACATGCAGTTAACTTCACACAGCAAGCTGGAGTCGACTGTGTGGACCAACAGAACAGTGCAGCAACAGTACGACATGCTTCAATCCCCTTATCTCATGTGACGTCATCACGCTACACAGACGCACTGCCCCAGCCGCCTGATTTCTCCACCTATTTGATAAGAAGAGAAATGGTGAGCTCAGGATTGACTCAATTCGATGACCGCCCAGAAAATTATTGGGCATGGAAAAGCTCATTTCAAAGCATCACACATGACCTCAACCTGACACATCGGGAGGAACTCGATCTACTCACCAAATGGCTTGGACCGGAGTCTTCCACACATGCCAAGCGAATCAGGTCAGTTCATGTAACAAGTCCAGCAAAGGCAGTCCAGGTAGTATGGCAGCGCCTAGAGGACTGTTATGGAAGCCCCGAAGTCATTGAGTACGCTCTGCTGAAGAGACTAGAAGATTTCCCCCGCATCACAAATAAGGAACCTCGCCAGCTCAGAGAGCTGGGGGACCTGCTACAGGAACTGGAAACGGCAAAGGGGAGTGGGCTTACACCAGGGCTTGCATATCTTGACACTGCACGGGGTGTTAACCCCATAGTTGAAAAACTCCCGTACAACCTTCAGGAAAGATGGATTACACAAGGCTCCAGGTACAAAGAAGAACACAAAGTAGCCTTTCCACCATTTAGAATTTTTGTGAAGTTTATCTGCAGCCAAGCAAAAACTAGAAATGACCCGAGTTTCCTTTTTTCTTCATCCAGCTGCTTAAACAGCGTGAAACTAGACAGAGCAGTTAAGTTGAACAAGCCGTCTGTCTTTGTTAAGAAAACCGACGTGTCGAACACTGCCTCAGGTTCTCTGTCCTGCCAATCTGAGAAGCCGGATGGGCCAGGCAAACATTGTCCCATTCACAACAAGCCACACCCCCTTTCTAAGTGTCGAACCTTTCGGAGCAAACACCTAGATGAACGGAAAGCCTATCTTAAGGAAAATTCCGTTTGTTACCGATGCTGTGATTCTACTCAACATGTTGCTAAGGACTGCAAACTGTCTGTTAAATGCAGAGAATGTGACAGTGAAAAGCACGTATCTGCCTTACACCCTGGGCCCGCCCCCTGGTCTTGTGAAAAGGCCAAATGTGAATCAGAGCAGCAAAAGGATGACTTGCCCAATGTTATTTCTAAGTGCACAGAGATATGCAGTAGCTCTCCCCAACCCAGGTCATGCTCCAAGATATGCCTGGTGAAAGCTTACCCTTCAAACCAGCGCAACAAAATGCAACATGTCTACGCAGTGCTAGACGACCAGAGCAATAGGTCGCTGGCGAAATCACAGTTCTTTGATCTATTCGGCATTGAGACCAACCTCTCTCCCTACACTCTAAAGACGTGTTCGGGCACAGTCGAGATGGCGGGGAGAAAAGCAAGTGGCTTCACAGTGGAGTCACTTGATGGAAAATCTATAGTAACACTCCCTATCCTCATAGAATGCAACACAATTCCAGATGACAAAGCGGAAATTCCAACGCCGGAGATAACACGGCACTTCCACCACCTTGCTCCTGTAGCTGACAAGATCCCGCCTCCAGATCCAGATGCTCAAATTCTCCTACTTCTCGGGAGAGATGTCTTAAGTGTGCACAAAGTACGTGAACAGCATAATGGACCTCATAACACACCATATGCACAGCGTTTAGATTTGGGCTGGGTCATCGTAGGAGAAATCTGCCTTGATAGAGTCCACCAGCCGAAGGAAGTCAAAGCCTACAAGACAAACATACTTCCTAATGGCAGAACATCATTCTTCATGCCATGCACCAGGAGTGTTCAAGTCAAAGAGCAAATGAATTCTCACCCTCTGCTGTATGTACCCGACACACCGTGTTACTCTAGAAACTCAAACAGTCTCCATGCAAGGTCAAGTCGTCTGGGGGATGATGTTTTCAAGAAAAATGCAGATGATGAGAAGATGGCCTTCTCAATCGAAGACGACATCTTCTTAGATGTGATGAACAAAGAGGCATATCTTGATAAAGATAACCACTGGGTGGCACCGCTGCCATTTCGCTCTCCTAGACGTCTGCTCCCAAATAACAAAGAGCAAGCAATACAGAGACTGTTATCGCTGCTACGCACTTTACAGAAGAAGCCAGGTATGAAGAAACACTTTTTTGACTTCATGCAAAGGGTCATTGAAAACGGCCAAGCAGAACCTGCTCCACCCATGCGGCCAGCTGAGGAGTGTTGGTACTTACCAATATTTGGCGTCTACCACCCTCAAAAACCAGACAAAATCAGAGTGGTGTTCGACTCAAGCGCCCAGTTCCAGGACACCTCACTCAACGACGTTCTGCTAAGAGGACCTGACCTCAACAACACTTTACTGGGCGTTTTGCTGCGTTTCCGTAAAGAGAAGATAGCCATAACTGCTGACATTGAGCAAATGTTTTACAGTTTCAAGGTGAAAGAAGATCACCGCAACTATCTTTGCTTCCTGTGGCACAAAGACAACCACCCTGAGGGAGAAATTATCGATTACAGGATGACTGTACATGTTTTTGGTAACAGCCCATCACCAGCTGTTGCCATATATGGCTTACAGCGCACAGCAGAACTCGGCGAAGCTGAATATGGTACAGACGCCAAAGAGTTTGTGCTCCGCAACTTTTATGTTGATGATGGGCTAACTTCTGTGTCCAGCGAAGAAGCAGCTATTGATCTGTTGAAAAGAACACAAGGAATGCTCGCAGCAGCGAACATGAAACTCCACAAAATGGCATCCAATAGCGCCACAGTCATGGAGGCCTTTCCACCAGAAGATCGGGCAAAGGAGCTTAAGGACTTGGATGTGTGTGCAGATTCGCTTCCTCTTCAGCGCAGTCTTGGTGTAAGCTGGAACCTCAAAATGGACTGTTTCACATTCAGGGTGTCAAGAGAGGTCAAACCATTTACACGGAGAGGGACACTCTCTACAGTCAACAGCCTGTACGATCCCTTGGGATTTGTCTCTCCAGTCACTATGCAAGGCAAGGCTCTTGTAAGAGAACTCGCATCACTGCAGCAGGACTGGGATGAGCCTCTCCCAGCAGACAAAAAAGCCCAGTGGGAAGCATGGACTACAGCTTTAGCAGAACTTGAACATCTACACATTCCAAGGCCATATATCCCTGTCTCACTCTCACAGACCCTAAATGGAGAGCTGTGCATTTTTTCAGATGCGTCTGTTCTAGCCATAGCTGCTGTGGCATACCTGCGGGTCAAAGATTCTAAGGGACAGCTTTATGTGGGGTTTGTGATGAGTAAGTCAAAGCTGGCCCCATTCCCTGCTCACACTGTTCCACGCCTAGAGCTCTGCGCTTCAGTGCTCGCCGTCGAGCTCATGGAGCTCATAAGGGAAGAGATGGATGTTGACCTACGTGTCAAGTTCTACACTGATAGCCGCGTGGTACTTGGCTACATTCACAACATGACAAGAAGGTTTCACATGTATGTGGCCAACAGGGTGGCACGCATTAGAAAATCCACCTCCCCAGACCAGTGGCATTATGTTCGTTCTGATCAAAATCCCGCCGATCACGCCACAAGGCCTATGCCACCAGCTCAGCTGAACCTCACCAACTGGTTCTCTGGACCCACCTTCCTTCAACACCTAGATGCTCGGGAAGACAATGTTGTGGAGTCTTTTCAGCTCGTGAACCCGGATTTGGATGTCGAAATACGGCCTCAGGTAACCACACTGACGACAAAGGTTACAAATCAGCCACTGGGAACACACAGATTTCAGCGCTTTTCAAGCTGGAAATCCCTTGTGAGAGCTGTTGCGACACTTACTCACATAGCAAGGACATTCTCTCAGTCCACACGCACAGAGACCTGTAGTAAATGGCACCACTGCATGAGACATTGCACAACAGAATTCTCACAAGCAAAGTTTACAATCATTAAAGCTGTGCAACAAGATGTTTACAAGGAAGAGTTTAAGAACTTAACACAAGATAGCAGAGTGTCACAGCATAGCTCACTCAAAAGACTGGACCCCTTTATTGACAATGAAGGCATGATGAGAGTGGGCGGTCGGATACGTGTAGCTGACCTCTCCGACCAAGAGAAGCATCCTTTGATAATACCGTCTAACCACCATATAGCCAAGCTGCTTGCCGAGCATTACCATGGTCAAGTAGCCCATCAAGGCCGCCATTTCACTGCAGGTTCAATACGCACAGCAGGTCTGTGGATTGTTGGAGGCAAAAGGCTCATCGCTAGTGTCATCCACAAATGTGTCATGTGCAGGAAGCTGAGGGGAAAACTGGCAAACCAGAAAATGTCAGATCTGCCAGTGGACAGAGTGTCTGTAGATCCTCCATTCACACACACAGGTCTTGACATCTTCGGCCCGTGGAGCGTGGTGTCACGTCGAACGAGAGGAAGTAGTGCTGAAAACAAAAGGTGGGCTGTCATCTTCAGCTGCTTGAGCTCCAGAGCTGTTCATCTGGAAGTGATCGAATCAATGTCAACTTCAAGCTTTATCAATGCTCTCCGACGCTTCCTGGCCATCAGAGGGCCAGTGCAACACCTGAGGTCTGACAGAGGCACAAATTTTATTGGTGCTTGCAGGGAACTGCAAATAAACACAGAAGACCATGAGATCAAAAACTTCTTACAGGATCGGGGCTGTACCTGGTCATTTAACGCACCACATTCATCCCACATGGGGGGAGCGTGGGAGAGGATGATTGGAGTCGCACGACGCATTCTCGACGGACTCCTGTTGAAAAATGGTCCTACGAGACTCACGCATGAAGTGCTGACGACCATAATGGCTGAAGTTATGGCCATCATGAATTCTCGACCTTTGACCCCCATCTCTACCGATGCAGAAATGCCTCAGATTCTTTCACCTGCGATGCTACTGACTCAAAAGGCGAGTGTGGCCCCTGCTCCTCCGGGAGACTTCAGAATGGGTCATCTACACAAAAGTCAATGGCGACAAGTGCAGAGCCTGGCCGACTCCTTCTGGAAAAGATGGAGGCAGGAATATCTGACGACTCTGCAGCTGAGAAGAAAGTGGATCGATGACAGAGCCAATATTCAGGAAGGTGATGTCATACTGCTTAAAGACTGTCAGGTGAAACGAAGTGAATGGCCAGTCGGACTCGTTACAAAGGTCATTCTGAGCAAGGACAACAGAGTTCGTAAGGTCATGGTAAAGACTGCAAAACAAGGGACTGTGAAAGAGTATCTAAGGCCTATCAAGGACGTTGTTGTGCTTTTCTCCAAAGATAATAGTAATTGAATGGTGCACAGTGGTATAATAGACATTATACCAGACGGGGAGTGTTCTGGCTGGGGAATGTAACTTCTCTGACTATTCTGTAGTATATTTCTGTTTATTCTATTGTTTTACATTGCTTATCAGTGTACTAGATTGTGCACAGGCGACATCTACTGGCTGAAGTTGGTACCGGAAGTTTCCAAATTAGTTAAAAAAAAAGAAAAGAAAAAGAGGTCCGGTTTTTTCCATGTTCCTTGGAGTGTGTGCAGCGCTGTTTCTAATGATAGAAATCCTTGGAGTAGATATGTCTGTAAGTGATATCTGTTTACTGACACTTATTTGCATGCCTATGTAACATTAAGAGCTACGAATTTGGTAAAATGTTATGTTTTGATAAAGTATGTTTTTGTGTTAGCACTATTAGCTGCTCTCTGAACTCATGCTTACTGCCGGCATGTGAAAGGAAGTTCTTGATAATATACTCCTCAGTTTATTTGGTTTAATGAAAAATACTTGTGTGTTTTCTTAGTTTTACGGTGGAATGAAAGACATCTGTGTGCAGTATATCTTGTTGGAGCAAACAAAATCTACAGTAAAAGGTCAAATGAACAAGTGTGCTTGGATTTCATTCAAACCGTTCGCTATCTGCCTATGCATCGTTGCGACACATTGTTAGGGCAGAATAATGTCTAAATATAAGTAAATGGGATAAAGATATACAGAAACTATATATGGTTGAATTTACAGCATGTGCAATAATATGGATATATATATATATATATATGAATAAATATGAATAACCTAACAGCTGGATGGAAATGCAGAGAGTATATCTATACACATATATTAATATACATATATTAGTGTACTGTCTATGTGCAGATTATACAAGTGAATGTACAGGGAATATTTACAGAGATATTATACAGGGGTGTTGGGTTATCAGTGATGGTGATACCGTACATGTAAAGGGATTAGGTGGTTGGTGAAGTGTTCAATAAGGTAACCACTGTGGGGTAAAAACTGTTTCTCATCCTGCTGCTTTTGGCTTTTAGGCATCTGAACCTTTTTCCAGAGGGAAGGAGAGAAAACAGTTTATGTGCAGAGTGAGAGGTGTCCTTCACGATGCTACAGGCCCTACGCAGACACCTTTTCTTGTACACTTCCTCAATGCCATGAAGTGGGGTACCAATGATGCGCTGGGCAGTTTTCACCACCCTTTGGATGGATTTACGGTCCGAAACAGAGCAGTTACCATACCAGACTGTAATACAGCTGGTTAGGATGCTCTCTACTGCACAACGATAGAAATTGTTCATTATGTCCTTAGAAAGGTGATTCTTCCTCAGTAATCTCAGGAAGAAGAGACGCTGGGAAGCTTTCTTGAGGAGACTGGAGGTATTAGTGAATCAGGTTAAGTCCTCAGAAATGTGAATCCCCAGGAACTTGAAGTTAGTAACACGTTCAACCATTGTCCTGTTGATGTAGACAGGGGTGTGTGTGTTACCTCTTCTTCTTCTGAAGTCCACAATAAGCTCCTTGGTCTTACTGGTGTTCAGGAGCAGGTGATTGTCAGCACACCACTCAGCCAAGTGCATTATCCCTGTAGTTGGTCGTTGTCATTGATGAGGCCAATCACATACAGTATATTTTCTATGGACATTGCATTACTGTAACATGTAACCAGTCTACACCTTCCACACACACCCTTACCAAGGTGAAATGAATAAAAATTTACAGTATTAATTCACTGAAATGTTTAATTATTTAGTTATTTTATTTTAATTGGCCCAGGGTGCCATCCACACTGACCTTGTCTAATTGCACTAAAATCATGTTTATAGCACAATTAATTTACCTGGAGCTTGAATAATTCTTTAGTAGAGGAAGGTTACCCATATGTGAAAACTGGGTAGGTTAAAAAAAATGACATTTGACTTCGAATTCAGAGGACGAATTCTGCCCTGGGTACAGTAGGAATAACTCTATTTTTGAAGATTAACCCCTGATTTACACACTTTGTTCAAGATTTATGCCTATTTGACATATTTTAATGTGTTAGTATAAGAAACGTTGACCTTATATAAATTATATTGTTGGTTTTGTAACTAATTGCATCGTTATATTGTACCTTCCTTTATGTTGTATAAGACGTGAAAATCGTGTAGGAAGATGCTGCATTTTTCGCGTCTGTGTTAAAGGGAAAAGATCTTATTTGTAGCTTCTATGACCCTTTTGAGGTTCCATGTAGCTTTACGTGTTTACGCTGACAGAGCACGTGAACGTTTGGTACGTGGTAACGGAATGTGAACGACTTTGTTACGAATCCGCGAGTTCGTGGTCGTAGTGCAAAGCTGACTGTTAGCAAAAAAAATTGCACAGATTTAGCCTTATATGGAGTATGACTTCTCTAAGAGCTTAACGTAAGAAAGTGGGTATGTAGACACAGACAGCACAGAGCAGCCCGTAAACCTTCTATTTAGGAACCTAGGGGGTCAGCAGGAAAACACTGACTCACCTCTGGACATAGGACACTGATGAGGACCTGTAACCAGACAAACACACTACCATCCCTGGAATTTAGCTTGATTTAGTATTATAATTATTATTTGTTTACTTTTTGTTCCTTGTCTATAACTTTAGTAAATTTTTTCGCTTTCTATTTGCTTTCACAATATTTTCTTTATTTTAATCATTAAAAAAAAATTTAAGAAAAGTTTAAAGAATTCTGCAACTAAATCAGCAACACATTTAGAAATATTTCGACTCTTTTGGCCCAGACAAGATGAAAAAATACTATATGATTTCACCTTAATACTAACATACTAGGACTACAGTATGCACCGTTTTTGTAACTTGATCGTTATCTGTGCTAAATATATGCTGTACCATTTTAAAATTAAGAAAACAAGTTTAACATTCTAAACCAAAAGAAGAACATACATCTGTAATTTGATACAGATTTTGTTTGTTCTCTTATGCCTCTTTTACAAATTTCTGTATGTGTGTATAGGCCTGCAAACCTACAGTATGACATCAGAGAATGAGTCATGGTTGAATATAGCCCTAGTGTTCAGAACTTTACATGGCAGCTGTGTTACATCAGTCAACTCGAATTAAGTCTCTCACAATACTGGCTGATATTTTGTTTCAATCCTTGGCAACAAGAGTGATCCCAGAAGTTTAACTTCTTCAGGGTCTTGATTCCCAGTAGTAGTGTATGATAGGCAAAGAATGAAGAGACACAGAAGAAACATATCTGTGATTGTAAATGACTGTAATGTACTGTATAAGGTACACAAACAAAACACCTTACTGTTAGATACACACAGGAATACATCTCATTGTTATAGCCACACACAAGGGCTGGTATTTGCACTAGACAAAATAGGTAATTATCCTTCTATCCACATGAAATACTAAATTGACCTATTTTGATGGCCAAAGTCTTTGTTTAAAGGCCTGAACATCAAACACACATGTGGCCATGGCCTTTCCCAAACAGATACCAAAAAGCATAGGATATCTTTGTATGCCTTTGCACGTTACTCAAACATATTCCAGCATATTTAACATCAGGAGCACTGAATTTATTTTATCATATAACAACAGACTCTGCAACTTTACAGCTGAAAAATGGTTAAAAAAAAAAATTTAACTTAACTGTTTATTCTGTAGCCTCAGATTTTTGTTCTTGGCTGACAGGAGTGGAACATGTGGTCTTCTGCTTTTAAAGTAAATTCAACTAAAGGTTCAAACTTTTATGAAGGCTAAGATGTTTTGCTGACTGTGGTTTTTATGTGTTTATTTTAATTATTGTATTCTTCCTGGCAAATTAAACCAATCAGTCTTTTTCATCTTTTTTGACTTAACTTATCAAAAAGTTAAGGACCTTTCTCTAATCAATTTTTTTTTTAACATCAGTTAAACCAGTGGTTTTCAAACATTTTCTGTCATTCCCCACTTAAGGGGGTGGGTGAATTTTCAAGCCCCACTTGTCAACAAAATGATAACGAAATCGGCCAAGTTTACTATTTATTGAAATATCAATTTCTAAGCTAATAAGATCAAAAACCACCAAGTTCAAAACAGATAAAATACACATGCAATTGTTAACAGGCTTACTTTGTCACTTATCCAGAGCTTTCTTTCAAAGAAGTCGAGTGGCTTATTAACGTGACTGGGGTGTGTTGTCTCTAAGTGTCTTCCTTTGTTGGGTCTCGTGCTGTCTGCTGCAAGCGGTTTAAGACACAAAACACACACAGGTCTCTCCTCTGCCCCCACCATCCCCACCATGAATCTAAGCGTAACATAGGCTTCATCATGTTTTTCTTTGGATGGCTTTTTGGTTGATTAGGCTGATAGTGCTGAATCGCCTGCTTTTTTGTGGTCCATCTGACAAATGTATCCATTGGCGTTATTATGCACACTACATACAGTACGCTACTGACCCGGTTTGTGTCCACGGTAAAGTTAGTTTGATATTTGCATCTCCGAATTCAATAGCTGCGTAAATGAACCCGCAAATAAGATACCCAGATATATTTCCTCTCTACATTGTCTTTAAGCTACATCCGCCTTAAATTATACATGTTTAAAAGCATAAACATAATTATTCTCTATGGTGCAACAAATGATTTATGTATCATTACAAAATGCCGCACACCAACAAAAAGCATAGAACAATATTGATCTTCCCTTTTGTTCAGCACCTGAAGGATCAAAAAGCAACTTTGTTGCCAAACTGGAAACTAGAAATGCCAGACTAGTACTGCCTGATAAAATATTTATTTTTAACAAAAATATAGAAACTTCAGCATACACATTGGAATTAATGAAATTACATATATAATACCGAATGTTTTCTTATATATTATTCCTCTGCAATAAACATGCCGACGTTAAACCGTTATCGTTGCACTATGGTTCCACTTTTTCTTTGGTGTTATTTTAATTTACTTGTATTAATGATCTATTTCTTTGCATGTGCGGGGCCAGGGGTAGCTCAGTGGTTAAGGCATTGGACTACAGTTCGGAAGATCCCAGGTTCAAGCCCCACAATCACCAAGTTGCCACTGTTGGGCCCTTGAGCAAGGCCCTTAACCCTCAACTGCTCAGATGTGTAATAAAATATAATATAATATAATATAATGTAAGTCACTCTGGATAAGAGCGTCTGCCAAATGCCTAAATGTGTGATTGTTTGGTTTCGAGTGTCCGATCTTTATTGTCAATAAAGAAAAGCATGAATTAGAATAGGTACTTTCCTATTATTTTCCACTAATTCCCTCCCGTTTATTGCACCCAACCTGTCATGTGTGTATTCCCCACACTTTGAGAACCACGGAATTAAACCATAAAAACTAGTGTATGAAATTGTGACGAGATCAGCAGTTTCTGAGCTCCTGAGGCAATTCCATTAAGTACTCAAGGGTGAAAGTCTCTGCATAAGGGTACACCTTAAATCAGATAGGAATTAAATATAATGACAGTGTAACAGTGGTTTTATTTACTTAAGTTAAATAAACAGCAAGGCCTGTTTTGGCATATCATGAGAAAAAAGTACTGATAACGGTTGCCATAAGTAATGTGATCAAAAACATTTAAAAATATGACGAATACGGTACCGTTACTTACTATAAGAACATGGACAAAAAACTCTAAAATTGTTAATTAGGTTATAGTCTTTATTTTCTAGAGGTTGAGAACAGATTTTGCAGTTCATAACTCCCCTCAGTCTCTGGTATGCTGTCCCTGCTGTTGCCTACCTCTCTGCTGTCTATTGTCACTACATTCTGAGTCTTCTAATATAATCAAGGCAAGCAAATACAAAATAATGATAAACTGAGGACTTTCCCTTACAGTTGTGTTTATGTAATGTGTGCATATTGAATATATAGAATATTATGTATTTTCTGATTTATTGATATTATTCAGAAAATTGATATTTAAATTTTCTGATTTAAATTGAAACATAAAGTTTAAAAGGATTGATGCATAGATTTGTTTTGTAAGCTTTTGCTCCTACTACTTGAGGACAACTGATTACTAGTGATCTGTTAGATTCAAATGCAGAGTGTAAATAGGATAGATAATATTGTGGTAATTGAGTTGGATTAAGTCAAATTAGGTGTCAGGTAATTATTACATTAATTCAACTTTACATTTTCTTTCCTTCTGTGCACACATGCTCATGTGAAGAAAATCTTTTAAAAACTAGTTTGATGGTTTTGCATATTGGATTTACAGAATTAATACAAAATAATTATTTTCTATTTATTAATAATTTGTTGGTCGATCATTATGCTGTACAGTTCAAATATGGTGTAACTATATGTTTGTTTATGTGTGTTTCAGTTCAGTCCCTTTTTATTGAGAAGACAGATGGCTTGTGAGAAGAAGCTATTACACAGTCTGGATGTGAGATTACACATTTTGAAATGCTTATGACCCTTTTGGCGTTCCACAGCTACACGCTAACTTTAGGCGTGGAGTGTTGTGTTTGGAGAGCGCGAGCACGTACCCTAAGTTTAGCGGTGACTGACGCGAGAAATGGTTCATCGATGAGGAATGGAAGAACAAGGCTCGGAAACGCCCCTCCCCACAACTGTGCCTCTGTGAATGACAAAAAGTATTTTTAGCAGATGTTGTCATGTTGCGTTAACGTGTAGTATAAAGGAAGACGCGCAAAATGCAGCTTTACAGCAGCGCGCTAACACACTGCCCGGGCTCGGCGCAGAAATTTAGAGTGAGTGTTGCGGCGAGTGACAAGAATCCCGCAGTGGAATCGAGTTTTTACGCCAATAAGGAAACCTGCGCAGAAGCTTCAGGCGCGGAGAACTGGACAGACGCGAACATGCCCGCGTTTTCGTGTTACGAGGCCACAGTGAGGCCCGTTTTCTACACGTCCAAAGCGGAGATTGTCATCACAAGGCCGGATGGTGTGGAGAAGTGTGTTCCTACTCAAATCACGCAGGATCTGCACACATTCCCCGATGCTGTAAATAATACACACAGTGCTCCGGGTACAGAGAACAAGATCCATCAGTCAGATGTTGGTTTCACTTGTGACCATGGTGAGATTCAGAGAAGGAGCAAATCGGACATTCTTGAGAATAACAGTGAGATAACTGAAAGCAATTCACTCAATTTACACAGCTTTTTAAGAAGTGACAGTAGAGTTTGTAATGAACTGGTACTATCTGTCTTTGATGAAAGTGAAACAACAAAAAGCTGTTCACAAAGCATTCCGTTCACTTGCAAACTGGAAAACTCGTTGCTAAAAATCAAACGTCAGCAGGATGATGAAGATGAAGTGCTAGGGGACCCAGTGCTGGAGCCTGAGGTATCTCAAGAGCCTGCAAACAGGATTGATCTCAATGAGAAGGTTATCCAGTACCTGGCAGAGGTGGAGAAACAGAACAGATATCTCCAAGAGAGAAAGAAATACCGTTTTCACATCATCCCAGATGGAAATTGCCTGTACCGCGCAGTGTCAAAAGCAGCATATGGTGAGCAATCAATGCACAGTGATCTAAGAGAGCGCACAGTATATCACATTGCTGACAACCTGGATGAGTTCAGTCCTATTATTGAAGGGGATGTGGGTGAATTTTTAATCAATGCAGCACAAGATGGTGCCTGGGCTGGCTACCCTGAGCTACTGGCCATGAGCCAAATGCTGAATGTGAACATCTTCCTGACCACAGGAGGCAGTCTGGCGAGTCCCACTGTCTCCACTATGGTACACTATCTGGGGGCAGAGGACTTGACGAAACCAGCCATCTGGTTGAGTTGGCTAAGTAATGGCCATTACGATGTTTTGCTCGACTGCTGCCTGCCTAACCCAGAGTATGACACTTGGTGCCTGCACACACAAGTGCAACGAAAACGTGATGAGGAACTTGCCAGGTCCATGGCAGCTACTCTGTCCAAAATGTACATAGAGCAGAATGGCTTTCAGTAGCCATTTCATGTACAAGTTTTATATTTTTACAGCTTAATTCTGGTTCCATGGTGTTAATTAAAACAATGCTTGCTCAAATGACTTGAATCTTCACAAAATAATATCAAAGTAGATTATCTGTCGTTTTTGGAAAGAGCTGTTATATTGTAGGCTATATGATTCTGATTCTCTTACAGCTTATATATTTCTGATGACAACACAAAAATTCTGTGATTCCTTTTGATGTGAATTAGGGTAAACTAAAGTTTGGTTGCCAGCAATATCACTCACATTGCAAACATTTACACAATCTGACTGGATAATTAGGTTGATTTAAGTTATGAACTGATATAGGTGCCTTATAACGTAACTTTATAATGTTTTAAGTGCATTCATTTATGATCAGGGACACTGATACAAAGACCCATTTGCAGTGAAATACTGTACTGCCGTCTTAAGTACTAATATACTGCCTCATTCTGTATTTTATAAATTTACATGCACTTCTGATTCGTCAATTGTTCTTTATTACTTTATTTATTCTAATCTTGTGTATTCTTATATAAGATTTTAAGGGCAGTGCACATTATCATTGTAATATGCAGATTAGGTGCATGAATGTTGCTATTGTGTACATACCAGAAGGATTTTACATTTTTATATATTTTCTTACTTCTGTTCTCTTAAAAAAGGTATATTGCACTGTGTATATTGATTTTTATGTAGCCTATGATTTCTGAAGCTGTTAGATTTTAAACTTATTCTTGTAAAATGGGCTATATAATTTTGTCATTAAAAATAAATTATAATTTATTATGAATACTAAACTGTTGCTGTTGTCATTGAAGTATTGAGGCTAAATATTTAACTAGATTTAATCTTATTTAAAGTTGTTTTGCGTATATAGTTTGGCGCTTAGTTAAATCTTTAGTTAGTCATAACAATAGATAAGATATCTAGATATTTAGTTATTTTATATGTATGTGCAAGGGGTGGGTTCTGCCATAACCTTTAAACCTAATTATGTGTAGGTCCATATGCTCCCACTTAAACAGCGCAGACCCCTTAACGCATGGGGCTCCACAAGGTCTTTAAAGGTGTGCTGTAGTATTTGGCACCAAGATATTAACAGCAGGTCATCCAAATTATGAGGATTATAGATTGTATTTTGACAGATACCGTTGTCATTAGATTATAAATGATATTCAAACAATTATCAATATTCACTTTATCTGTCAGTGGTTTTAATGTTAGTGATAGATTTATAATGTGCTATGGCACTAGCTCCTTACCATACAGTATGCCATAAAAAAAATATTTGGATTGTAGCTGGATTCAGTGCTTCAAGGGCCACCATGAACAGATGTATCCAGGGAATGGGCTAAAACTGTCACATTCCCTGTGTCAAGCTGCTCTTGAACCAGAGACAACGTCAGAGGACAAAAAAGACTGGACTGTTGTTAAGTGGGCCCAAGTCCTCTTTTCAGATGAAAGTAAATTTTGCACTTCATTCGAAAATTAAGGTCCCAAAATCTGGAGGAAGAGAAAAGGGGCACATAATCCACCTGGTTTAATACCTGAATTAAGGACCATGGTAGCCCTGTGCTTTATTGGCCAGCACACTTGCAAAACAGCTAAATGTTTTGTGCACTGATGAAACTAAAATTGAACTATTTGGAAAGAACACGCAGCAAATCTGACCTAAAAAGTGCACTGCATATCATCATGAAAACATGATCCCAACCGTAAAAAGTTTGGTGAAGGAAACATTAAAACACCAGCGCAAGAATGGCTTCAGAAAAACAAATTACAGTAGGTAGGGTCAACCAACTATTAAATCCAAGGGTTAACTTACTTTTTTCACTACCATTTTGAATTTTGTGTGATTTTTTTAGGCACAATATATTTGTCAGTACCCTTGACAAATTTATGCAGAAAAACATGAAACTCCATAAGGTTCAGATACTTTTTCTTGCCACTATATGAATATTAGAGTTTATCAAGGATCGATGTATGGTCAATTCTGTTAAGTATGAAAAGATTAAGTCAGTGACCTTTGTTAACTTTGACAATGTTAGGGTGAAATAGGCACTTAAAATCAGAAATCAGTCAGATAGGATTCAATAGGGCAGGCCAAGTGTTAAGAAATCTTTCCAGGCTTTTTATCTATGCTATTAGATGGGCAACATAAAGGAGTAACGAGATAATGTTCTCTACGAATCTGGCTGGGTTCGCTGAAAGTGAAGTAAAAATGTGTATAGATCATAGTGATCAGATGTCTCTGATGAGCAAACCAAGGCAGATGGCGACAGTGGCAAGGAAAAACTCTGTGCAATGGCAATAGAAAGAAACCTTGAGGGGAACCAGACTCAACAGGGACCCCATCCTCATAACAGAAATCAGATATAATTTTTTTTGCAGACATACTGTGTGTAAGGCAGCTGAAAGTTCAACATAACAGAAGGTGTCTATGTTGACATGGAGTCCAGTCCAGTTCAGCACCAGGAGTCAGACAGGTGCAGAGGACAAAGAGGGGCTGGATCACTGGGAGCTCTGGAGCAGTGTGTGTAGCTCCAAACCATAATTAAGCAGAATCCTACTCAAGGTGTGTAATATAAAGAAAAATATGATTTTAATGGACAAAATGCTGTCTAATATTGTCCAGGTCTTTCACTATCTAGCTGGTAGTAAAAGTACATCCTTCTAAGTGCAAGCAGAAGTGTAAGAGCATTTGTGCACTGTTTTTTTTTTTTGTGCTAATAAGTAATATTTCTATCTTGTATAAATTTAGTGAGAAAAAATTATCGGTATTTAAAATATTTTCAATCTTATATCTACACACTAAGTTAATCTAGACAACTTGGATATTTCATCTGGTTTCAATAAGATGTATAACTGGGTATCATCAGCATAGTAGTGGAAACTAATCCTAGGTCTTCTAATGATGTTACCCAAGGGAAGCATGTATATGGAGAACAGCAGAGGTCTTAAAACTGACCCTTGTGGACCAATGTCATTTAGTGAATAAAGCTGATAATAAGTTATTCAGCAAGCTCATAACAGCCTAAATTGTCAGACCCATCTTTGGCCAAATCAGGACTATCATACCCCTGGGGCCAGATCTGATTATACCATGCAGATGCTGATAGCCTGTGACCCAAAAACATTTCTTATATGGGGCACTAAAGAAAAGGGGCAACTGGAGACCCATCACCATTGGTCCACATAGCTGTTCTCTAAACTGTAACTATGATGGAGACACTTGTGTGCGCATGTAATACAAATCCTAAACAATCTCTCCATCTGTGGTGTTTAAAATGTTTATGGTGCAAGGTCTACAAGCCACTGTGCAGTGGTGTTTGTCAACTTGTCAACTTCGTGAACACTTTTAACTACATTTTAAGAAACAAACACTGGGTCACAAGTTAGTTATTTTCTGCAAAAACAGATCTACTCAACTTAAGTGGACTGCATGAGCAGAACCATTATAATTTAAAAAATATTTTTAATAAAAATATTTAAATTAGTGTCTTTATTCCATTTTTTCCCTATGATGGGATGTTTTGGTTTAGGGACTGGATCCATTAAGCTTCAGGGATGAATCAGAGTGACAGGAGTATGCTATGATGCAGTCGCGGTTCTATGGTGCCCTGGGCCTTCAAAAAAATAGGTTTATTCTTGTTTATTCAACACATATACACTTTTATATATTTATGACTATATAAAAGATTAAACGTAAATGCACAATTTACAGGATTTTCACAACAGGAACCATTCAACTGAGCCCTGGACTTCATTACAGTCACACAAACCTTTATGAAGTAATTTTAATCGTTTTGCTGCAGACTACAGTCAAAATCATAATGGAAATGGTGTGAAATTAAATCCAATGTTGTACAAAGTAGGTATAAGGTTTTTATAATATTTTATTATAAATGTAATAGTTATTATGAATGTTATAAATTATAAACAGTTTAACTACTAGCATTTGGTGATTGATTTGCTATACAAAGATGTACGCAAAGATGTTTTGCATGTAAGGGTAAATGTACTCCCAACTTTTGAGGTTCTAATCCATTGATGACACTTTGACCTAAGTACTTATGCAGTTGCTCAGTTTAAATGCAAAAAAAATAAAATAAATAAAGCTATGAATTGCAATGCTGGTTGGTGCAGAATGGACACATATTTTTTTTATTAGTTAAGAGCTAGAGGCGGCGACACGGTTGTGTAGTGGTTAGCACTGTCGCCTTGCGCCTCCAGGTTCCGGGTCCGATTCCTGTTTCTTTGTGTATGGAGTTTGCATGTTCAAGATTTAAGATTCAAGATTCAATGTTTGCTTGGTGGGTTTCCTCTTGGTACCCTGGTTTCCACACACAGTCCAAAGACATGCAGCTTAGGCTAACTGGCGTTCCCAAATTGTCCGTAGTGTGTGAATGAGTGTGTGTACAGTATGTGTATGTGCCCTGTAATGGATTGGCACCCTGTCCAGGGTGTACCCTGCCTAGTGTCCTTAGTCTCCTGGGATAGGCTCCAGGCTCTCCGCGACCCTGAATACAGGATAAAGCGGTATAGGTAATAAGTGAGTGAGTAAGAGCTAGAGGCAATTGGCCTACCTGAAGCAAATAAGTCCTGCCAGCTCATGTGACCTGTTGGTCTAAAACCAGCTGTGGAAATACCTTGATCTGTGCCATTTACCTGGTACAAGCAACACTATCCTAACAAAAAAATAACAAACTTGGAGGCTGTAGTGATCCTCACCTGTGGAGCTGGACAGGGAGGTTACCGCCATGGAAAAAGAGTTTGAGCCCTGTAGCAGGGTGTTAAGGCAAATACAGATAATTTTAAAAGAATTTAGTTTTTTAATTATATATATATATATATACTGTATACAGGTCCTTTTAAAAAAATTAGCATATTGTGAGTTCATTATTTTCTGCAATGTACTGATAAACATTAGACATTCATATATATATATATATTTTTTTATATTTAAAAAAATTCCTTTGTGTGGAATGAATCTAAAATATAAACCTAAATACTGTATTTATATATTTTTTTTTTTACATAAATAAGTAAAGGTCAACGGGAAAAATGCTTCATCTGCGGTGTTTTGGCTCCACCTAGTGGGCATTTGATGAAACGTATATAAAAGTCTGGTGTTTTATTATTTATCAATTAATTTTTTTGTTTGTTTTTCTATCAGCAGTAGAAAAAGTCCATTCCATCCATCTAGGAACTCTGTAGTCAAACTAGGGACCCAGTTTGGGCTCATGCTTGAATTTGCATATATTTTACATATATTCCAGATGTAGTGAAGTAGAAAGTATAATGTTTAACTCTAAAATATAATGGGGTAAAATGGAAAAGTCCCTGAAATGAAAATACTTAAACATACATGTACTTTAAAAAAAAATACTTAAGTACAATAATGGATTAAATTTACTTTATTACTCGCACCACTGGTCATCTGCATTCATTTGCAGACTTCATCATCAACTCACAGTGTGCCATTTATAAAAGAACATCCCAGTAGAAGCTCTATAATCTTCTCAATATAATCTTATATCTTATAATCGTATATATATAACCAGATCCAAATTTAAAGTGATGGCTAAACTGATACCAAATTTTAAGTGTATTAAGTACCACTGGATTATCAGTATATTGAGCAGTTTTAATTGGAAAGGAAGTGCAAAGTTAAGGTGATGATCTACAAGACAGGAAACTCTAATTTGCACCAAGGGTTCAGATGAGTTCAACCAAAAACAAAATTTTTGAATTTGTGCAGCCCAGTAAGTTTATTTGAAAAGTAAGTGAAGCAAGCGTGGCACGGTGGTGTAGTGGTTAGCACTGTTGCCTTGCATCTCCAGGGTCCGGGTTCAATTCCTGGCCAGGCTCGTATGAATGTTCTTTCTGTGCTTGGTGGGTTTACTCCGGGTACTCCGGTTTCCTCCCACAGTCCAAAGATATGCAGGTTAGGCTAATTGACGTTCCCAAAAATTGCCCGTAGTGTGTGAGCCCTGAGGATTGGCACCCTGTCCAGGGTGTACCCTGCCTTGTGCCCTAAGCCTCCTGGGATAGGCTCCAGGCCCCCTGACCCTGAATATAGGATAATGCCTTATAGAAGATGAGTAAATGAGTGAGGTGGAGCAAGTCCACCACTGAGTCCTCTTCTCTGTAATAAGGAGAGTTTTAGAAGAATTCCCACCTAAAAAAAAAAAGGCTTGTGATTTTATCCAAGGAATCAAAAGTATTTAGATAGAAATAAAGGAAGTTATTGTAAATTGCTTTATCTCTAAATATTTATTAAGATTTTACATTAGAAATAAGAGAGGAGAAGTTGGCATGGGAAAGGTCAGGTAGACAATGAGTCACAGTGATTCCAAAAAGTTTAGAACATTAACAATTAAGTTTGAATGACAAGTTGTAAAGCACCATTATTGACTGGATAATATTCACTCTTATGCAAATTTGGTTAATATCCTGAGAAAGAAATAGTTAAAATAACAGGAATAGAGGCTGCAGGATCAGTCTCAACAAATCAGCATATACGAATAAATTGTTCTCCACCCCATTATGAATAATACCCTGAAAAACAAGAAAAGCTTGTGATAATGGTTCAATGGCAAGGACAAAAAAGTTTTGGCAACAATGGACATCACTGGTTCTACATCCAAGATGTAAAATAATCAGAGCTAATATAATTTATTTTACCACTAGCTTGTGAAGATTTGTGAAAGAAGTGCATGATAATAACCCACCAAACCCAAATTTCTTTAATACTGCAAACAAGTATTCCCACTCGACCTCATTAAAAGCTTTCTTAACATCCAGCGAAATTACAACCTCAGAGGATATAGATATTTGTTGTTTCTAGTATTAGTTTTTTTAAGTAATTAATTTCATTACAAAATTACTGTCATTAAAAAGTGATCAGTTACAGCTTTACCTGTCATGAGTCCTGTGTGTGAGTCTGCGTGAATGTGGCATAACTGCAGGAGGCAAGCTGTTGGTTCCAAAAGTTATTCTTTTATTATAGTAAAACACAAATCAAAGAGCTCTTTTATCAGAGCACCTGGAAAAACCTTAACACAACAGAACTTTAATAACAATAACAAAAGCTAGACGCCAAACAGAACTAAAGACAGGCTATTTATAATTATCCCCTTAATTACTTCCCTCGGTTCAGGTGAATGCCTACGTCACCTGACCGAGGTGCAGTCTGGGATTTGAAGTCCAACTAAAACAAACTACAACCAAAACATAACAAAAACCAGTCTTTGGGGCGCTTTGGCGCCCTCTTGGGGTTACCCCTTACAGTACCCCCCCACTTAAAAACGCTCCTCCGGAGCGACACCGGAGGTCCCGGACTCCCACCCCAGCGGTAACGGTCTGGACCCCCAACACCGAGCAGTAAGAGTAAAATCTTTCCGTGCCACGGGCAGCTGCCACTTCACATGTCACCGCTACGTGCGCATGGCACTGGCAGCTGCCACTCCACATGTCACCGCTACGTGCGCATGCCACTCCACATGTCACCGCTACTTGCGCATGCCACTGCACATGTCACCGCTACGTGCGCATGCCACTCCACATGTCACCGCTACTTGCGCATGCCACTGCACATGTCACCGCTACGTGCGCATGGCACTCCACATGTCACCGCTACGTGCGCATGGCACTCCACATGTTACCGCTACGTGAGCATGGCACTGGCAGCTGCCACTCCACATGTTACCGCTACGTGCGCATGGCACTCCACATGTCACCGCTACTTGCGCATGCCACTGCACATGTCACCGCTACGTGCGCATGGCACTCCACATGTCACCGCTACGTGCGCATGGCACTCCACATGTTACCGCTACGTGAGCATGGCACTGGCAGCTGACACTCCACATGTTACCGCTACGTGCGCATGGCACTCGATCTTTCACTGTTATATGCGCATGGCAACCAACCCGGCACGGCCATGCGCGCATTTCACGCGACCCGACACGGCAATAGGAACCTGTCACTCGACATGGTGTCTTCACATATTGGCTGTCATTCGACCTGTCACCGCTACGTGCGACTGTCACTACTTAAAGCTTGGTTTATAGTCGCAGAGGTGCGCGCGGCGAAAATGACTGCGTGGTGGGTCAGTTTGCGTAGTGGTGGGCACGGTATCTTTTGTAACTTTAGAGGTTAGCAGAGAATTAGCAGGGATGCGCGTTCAGAGCACTTGTAATTATATAAAAACATCCGTTTTTCTATGTATTTTTGTCGAGATGGGAATTCACACGCATGTTATCTTTGACATTTGTTTATGTCCCTGAGTATTGTTTGTTTTTGGTCACATTTCAATACATAGTTTTATGTAGTTACACCAACTATTTGCAAATCTGCATAACGTTTAAATTGTTTTTGAATACCCCTTTATTTTTAATTATCCCTCACCGATTTGTCTGTTCATACCTTAAGCACTCGTGATTGATCAAATTTTACAAATTCAGAGGCCTATAGCGACCCCATTTCCTACACCGTTCATTTGTACACTAGTCACTTGATCTGGTATTCTCTGTATGCACCTGTCACAGCATTCTGTCAAATTACTATTAAACAACCAAAGGAGATCAAGAAAATTAAATTTGTCATTAATATTAAGACTACTGTCAAGGCTAAATTAAGCAATATGTTTCAATCTAAACTGTAATACTATATTGCTTTTAATATATAGTAACTGCAACCTAAAGTGACAGAAATAAAGTGAAAAGAAACACTATATATAATCACACCAATCACTTCCTTTAATAAGACCTCTACAATGTTCCCTATTTACATTTCTATGATAAAAAATAAATGACACTTAATTAATTTATGCAAACACATGAAAATAAATAATTACTTAACAATTTTTACATACATTCTGGAATGTCAGTGAAATTATTTAACTTCAACCACTAGGAATTTAAAAAGAAGTTGGGGACAGGGCCTAGAATTTTGTTTTTGTTTTTAAACAGTGGGCCTCCTCCTCTTGCCTTGGTCCAAAATGTATACTGTACTGAGTAAAGTTGTTGTGTGCCTCCATTATCACACAGGACAACATTTCTGGTGATGAATTTCTATTAAAACCATTTTGGGTTTGAACATTTTACCCTTTAAAAAAGAAACAGGACACATGTTCTACTCCATAACAGTGTTTGATTGTAAAGCCATTTCTGCCTGGAATCTGTGAAATCCTTCTGTCTTGTGCAGAATTATGAATGTAAGCTTTTTTTTACGAGACAGTTATGAGCAGTATGCACAGTGCATTTATTGATATTGTTTCATGTCCTGTATCAAAGTTTCTGTATATCTACCTCAGGGGTCAAAACTTCAAGAATGTAGGTCGTGCTTCCCAGGGAAACTCTAGGCAATTGTGTAACTGTGTATATCCTTTTAATGATCCTGTCTGTCTGTATACAGTATATATATATTTATATACAGCAAATTAAACAAACACAAACTTATTCAAAGTATATACATTTGTAGACAAGGCAAATAATATAAATGAATATGAATCTACCTGTTCTTCGTCAAAAAAACAAAACTTTTCACTGAGTTTCATTTTTAACTTTGGAAAAAATGTGGGATTTTTAAATAAAAACATCCTGTTGGATCTTATTGCGCTATTTTCCAAGCCTTTGTGTAAGTTCTGAAATGTTATATACAAACGGGATTCCAAAAAAGTTGGGACACTATACAAATCTTGAATAAAAACTGAATGCAATGATGTGGAGGTGCCAACTTCTAATATTTTATTCAGAATAGAACATAAATCAGGGAACAAAAGTTTAAACTGAGAAAATGTATCATTTTAAGGGAAAAATATGTTGATTCAAAATTCAATGGTGTCAACAAATCCCAAAAAAGTTGGGACAAGTAGCAATAAGAAGCTGGAAAACGTAAATTTGAGCATAACGAGGAGCTGGAAGACCAACTAACACTAATTAGGTCAATTGGCAACATGATTGGGTATAAAAAGAGCTTCTTAGAGTGGCAGTGTCTCTCAGAAGCCAAGATGGGTAGAGGATCACCAATTCCCACAATGTTGCGCAGAAAGATAGTGGAACAATATCAGAAAGGTGTTACCCAGCGAAAAATTGCAAAGACTTTGCAGTTATCATCATCAACTGTGCATAACATCATCCGAAGATTCAGAGAATCTGGAACAATCTCTGTGCGTAAGGGTCAAGGGCGTAAAACCATACTGGATGCCCGTGATCTCCGGGCCCTTAAACGACACTGCACCATAAACAGGAATGCTACTGTAAAGGAAATCACAGAATGGGCTCAGGAATACTTCCAGAAACCATTGTCAGTGAACACAATCCACCGTGCCATCCGCCGTTGCCCGCTGAAACTCTACAGTGCAAAGAAGAAGCAATTTCTAAGCAAGATCCACAAGCTCAGGCGTTTTTACTGGGCCTGGGATCATTTAAAATGGAGTGTGGCAAAATGGAAGACTGTTCTGTGGTCAGACGAGTCACGATTCGAAGTTCTTTTTGGAAATCTGGGACGTCATGTCATCCAGACCAAAGAGGACAAGGACAACCCAAGTTGTTATCAACGCTCAGTTCAGAAGCCTGCATCTCTGATGGTATGGGGTTGCATGAGTGCGTGTGGCATGGGCAGCTTGCATGCCTGGAAAGGCACCATCAATGCAAAAAAATATATTCAGGTTCTAGAACAACATATGCTCCCATCCAGACGTCATCTCTTTCAGGGAAGACCCTGCATTTTTCAACAAGATAATGCCAGACCACATTCTGCATCAATCACATCATCATGGCTGCATAGGAGAAGGATCCGGGTACTGAAATGGCCAGTCTGCAGTCCAGATCTTTCACCTATAGAGAACATTTGGCGCATCATAAAGAGGAAGGTGCGACAAAGAAGGCCCAAGACGATTGAACGGTTAGAGGCCTGTATTAGACAAGAATGGAAGAGCATTCCTATTTCTAAACTTGAGAAACTGGTCTCCTCGGTCCCCAGATGTCTGAGTGTTGTAAGAAGAAGGGGAGATGCCACACAGTGGTGAAAATGGCCTTGTCCCAACTTTTTTGGGATTTGTTGACCCCATGAAATTTTGAATCAACATATTTTTCCCTTAAAATGATACATTTTCTCAGTTTAAACTTTTGTTCCGTGATTTATGTTCTATTCTGAATAAAATATTAGAAGTTGGCACCTCCACATCATTGCATTCAGTTTTTATTCACGATTTGTATAGTGTCCCAACTATTTTGGCATCCGGTTTGTAGTTACAAACATGAGAAAAACATAGGATGAAGTGGTGGATTATTTCTTAAAAGTTAATATTTGTATATATTAACTTTATATATATTATATAGATATATATATATATAGATATAGATATATACAGTATATGTGTGTGTGTGTGTGTGTATGTGTGTGTGTAGCAAACCTTTGTACCCCATTCATAAACCCAATTCCCCAAGCCTCACAAGGCTTAATTAATTAGCCTACTGTGTTGTATTTTTCTTGTCATATGAACATGTATGGATGTATGGATTTATTCTTTAGTGCCAGCCTTTTACGTCTTTATGCAGCCTTTTTGAATCATTGATTGCACGTTCAAGTTTTATTTTAATTTTGCTCAGCATACCAGGGCCGGTTCTAGACCAGAAAATTTGGGGAAGCAGTCAGAAATGTGAAGGGGGCATCATGTGTACACGTCATGATCGAGCACTCTTTTTTTCCCCCTGTGCTTATAGTAACAGTATTGTCTTTGCTGAATTGTGTTGTTAGCTGCGTCCAAAGCCTGAAGAAGTGGATTACACTTTGTCAGGCCTCTACCTTCAGACCTGTCCAACTTGGGTGTCCCACTTGAAGACTAAGCTCCTGCTGGTATAGCTCTTAAGGTCACTGAGGCACGCAAACCCCCTGACCACAATAAGGTGGCAATCCCTCAGGGGGAAACTAAAAACTAAAAATTAAATAAATGAAACAAAATAAAATTAAAATCCTTAATCCAGATTTTATCAATCAACAACATAACATTTATCTTAGCTGGATGGTCTAATTCTCAAAAACGTTTGACCTAAGGTAAGACTTAAGACAGTATAAAATATAACTTACTACTATAGGGGCCAAAATAGAACTTTATTCTATTAAAAGTAAATACATAAATAAATTGTATCATTTAAAAATTACAATTGTAGCTCTACAGCAAAAAAATACAAAATAAAATTATACTTTAAATAAAACATTTATAATAAATAAAATAAAAATAAAAAACAATAATAAACTGAAGTAAAATCAACACTGTCATCTGCTGGAGCTTTCCAATGTTTAAAATTTACAAAGGCACACTTCTTGCCTTCTTTCTTGAGGCAAAGTCGTACATGAGCTCTTCATATGATAAAGCCTTTTCTAATTCAGAGTTGATGCTGACAGTTGCCAGACCACTCATGCTCTCTTGTGCCATAGATGAGCGCAAGTACGTTTTGATGAGCTTCATTTAAAAAAGAATCACTCAGCAGAGGTAACAGTTACAGGGAGCGTCACTGAATCATATTAAGAAATATGCGTTAGTCGTGAAATTATTACCGACATTAAAACACATTATTAACGTCGACAGAATAAAATAATAATATTAATTTGACAGGATTATGAACGTACCTGAAAGTGTAAACATATAAAAACCCCATCTTTGCTGTTAATAAACAGAGACCTTTCTGACGGACAACGTGTGTGTGTGTTTGACCGAGTCTCTCCTGGCGCCAGAAAAGCTTATCAAAAGCACAGCGGACGGACCGAGCAACTCGCTTCTTCTACTACGCAACTTCAGAAAAACTTTACACACAATGAGTCCCGTAACCGGCTTATACAGCTGTCATGTGACCAACGTATTTAACCGTGAGGAGTCCAGTGGCGTATACAGACGTTAATAGTCGCGTTGAGACCGATGACAGACGGACATATCAGTGGCAGCTACTGTACTGGTAGCGTGCGAGTGACAGCTGCCAGTGCAATGCGCAAGTAGCGGTGACATGTGGAGTGGGAGCTGCCAGAGCCATGCGCGCACAGCGGTGACACGTGGAGTGGGAGCTGCCACCGCTGCCACCGCTCGGCGGCGTCTGAGGAGCTGGAGCGGCGTGCGCTGAGCTGGGCGGCGGCGGCGGCGGAGCTGGAGCGGCGTGCGCTGAGCTGGGCGGCGGCGGCGGAGCTGGAGCGGCGTGCGCTGAGCTGGGCGGCGGCGGCGGAGCTGGAGCGGCGTGCGCTGAGCTGGGCGGCGGCGGCGGAGCTGGAGCGGCGTGCGCTGAGCTGGAGCGGCGTGCGCTGAGCTGGGCGGCGGCGGCGGAGCTGGAGCGGCGGCGACGGAGCTGGAGCGACGTGCGCTGAGCTGGGCGGCGGCGGCAGAGCTGGAGCGGCGTCCTCAAAGCCGGGAGGCGGAGGAAGAAGCACGACGTCCTCAAAGCCGGGAGGCGGAGGAAGAAGCGTGCCGTCCTCGCCGCCGGTCTGAGGAGCTGGAGCGACGTGCGCTACACAGGGCGGCTGTGGAGCGGGGGCGACGTCCTCAAAGCCGGGAGGCGGAGGAGGGACGATGCTCTCCAGGCTGCTCCTTGTCTCCCCACTTTCACGCTGCGGTGGAGAAGGAAACGCGTCGTCGTCGCTGTTCAGCAGCGCTGCGTCATCCTCTACGCCGAGCAGCGGCGGTGGAGGTGGAGGAAACGCGTCCTCGTCGCCGTACTGTAGCGGCGCGTAGTCCTCCGCGTCGTGCTGAGGTGGCGGAGGTGGAGGAAACGCGTCCTCAACGAGGAAGAGAGGCGGAGGTGGCGGAAGCATGTCGTCCTCTGTTTTGGGCAGAGGCTGAGAAGGAGGAGGCTCAGAGCCTGTTACTTGGCTCTCGTGAAGTCGGATGAGCAGGTGTTGGAGCTGTTCCACCTGCTCCTGCAGGCCCCGAATGCGCTCCCCATTCACCTCTGCCCAGAACTTGAGCAGTTCCCGGGTCCCATCCTCCTCTTTACCTCGCTCCTCCTCGGGCTCTTGTTCCCATTCACCTCCGATGTACCCGACCTCCCTGGCCCGTATTTCCTCGTCGGAGCGTGGGAACCTGTTTCCCTCAGCTGCCTCACCTCTAAACGGCGTCCGCCGGATGGCGAGCCTGCAGCCTTCCCAGCTTTGCCGCGCGTCTGTCTCTCGCTGCTCCTCGCTGTCTCCCAGCCAGTCCGCCGGTTCGGCGAGCTTGCAGCCTTCCCAGCTCTGCCAGAGCTCTCTCTCCTCTTGCTCCTCGCTGTCCTCCAGCCATTCCGCCAGCTCGGGCGAGATGGTGATAGCGCCCCCCCCCCCCAAAAAACGTCTGGGGGAGCGACCTCCGCTATGCCACTACGACGGTCTAGCTTTTTGTCATGAGTCCTGTGTGTGAGTCTGCGTGAATGTGGCATAACTGCAGGAGGCAAGCTGTTGGTTCCAAAAGTTATTCTTTTATTATAGTAAAACACAAATCAAAGAGCTCTTTTATCAGAGCACCTGGAAAAACCTTAACACAACAGAACTTTAATAACAATAACAAAAGCTAGACGCCAAACAGAACTAAAGACAGGCTATATAATTATCCCCTTAATTACTTCCCTCGGTTCAGGTGAATGCCTACGTCACCTGACCGAGGTGCAGTCTGGGATTTGAAGTCCAACTAAAACAAACTACAACCAAAACATAACAAAAACCAGTCTTTGGGGCGCTTTGGCGCCCTCTAGGGGTTACCCCTTACATTACCTTCCAATAAAAGTAACTAGTTAGAGTACTTTTTCATTGCAGAAAATAAAAACTCCTTTGTGATTCCTCATGCATGTTGTTTTAGTCAAGACCTTTACATAACGCGTTACACAACCTTTACATAACGCGTTACATAATGTCAATGTAAACTCTTCTTACAGCTAAAGTTTTTTTTCAATATTTTCTTTATATTTCTATTTTGTATAAAATTCTCTTCTTGCATACTTGCACAGATAGTCTGAAGAAACAACAGAAGGAAGATGACTGTCAATAAAAATTTATCAATTCTATTATGTAGTATGAATGGGGCACCTGAGAAAAAAATAGATTTTTTTTTAGCCTCAGGATTGCAAAATCTCCATAGGTTTACATTCTGTGATATAAAATTCAAAAATGTTTTAGACATGGCATACAGGGACACTGCATGAGAGCTAGAGCAATCTAAAATGGAATCAGTAACACTGAACATGTTCCAGCTAAGAAAACAGATAGGTGTACTCCCAACTAAACCTGGGCCTACATAGGAGTTTATGCAGAAAAGTATAAAAATATAATTTGTAAAGAGCCAGAAGGATGACACACACACACACACACGCACGCACGCACGCACGCACGCACGCACGCACACACACACACATACATACATACAAACATACAAAACCCACATCTAGAGTCCCCATCCTAACAGTCATCCTAGTAGACAGCAATATAAACCCATGCTACTAGGAGACAGCAATATAAACTATCTATAAAAAAAGTTGCTCTTACAGGAACTGTGACCAGAACTTGGAAAGTGTGGAAGGAAAACAAAAAAACTCCCACAGATTAAATAGAACAGAAAGTTATGTTCAAATGTAAATTATTTAATTCTTCGCATCCCCAGTTTACAAGAGTGTATAGATAAATTATTTTAAAAATTTAAAGATTTTTAAACCCACATATATTAGTCAAACATGTATAAAATAAATGAGACATATTTAACTTTAATTAAATCTCTAAAGACGGATCACACATTTTGCTTAAATAAGAAAAACTAAGAAAAAAAAACATACCTAATTTTGCATTGCAGCAATGTCATCAGTACATTTAGAGAGTAAGGTGGCCATTTCAAACTTTTATTAAGATTTTATTGTCAAAAGTCTTCCCCCAATTGTAGCGCTGCCTTAAAAATATCCCTAATTTTGTTCCTTATAGAGGACAATATCTCGAGCTTTAATGCTCCCGTGTCAATTAAAACTGCCTGGAAAACAGAGGGGTTAGTTGTGAATCACAGAAAGGTCAGTAGTGAGTTGTTGAGTTGTTCTACTGGTTTTGGTTAATAATAATTATAACAACAATTCACCAGAGCTTCCTAAACCACATCCTACTCTATTATGAGCTCAACAGCACCCCAGGTGTAAATTTTACCACTACCGGAATATGGGAATAATGTACCAAAAATGGAGAACTCTCACAATTAACATATTATTATTATTATTATTATTATTATTATTGTCATAGAAACAAAACCAGAAAGACACATGATTATTTGTACCTGTGCTATCTATTTTACCATGTGCCCTTTTTTTTTTTTTTTTTTTTTTTGCTCAGTCATGTTTGTATAGTTGGTTCAAATTAAATAAATTCATATTATCATAAGTTCAATTGCATAGGTCGGGCCTGGCCCAAGCCTTTATGGGGCCCTATCCATTTTATTTGGAGGCCCCTCTGTGCTGCCAATACGATTGACTATAGTCAATGCTTATTTATTTGCACAGTATAAATCTAACAGTTGGTTGTGCCCCAACTCCATAATATTACAGCAGTGCTCCTAGGGAAGTATCGTACGAGTATAGTTCATGGAACAGAATGCTATTTTAACAACATAAATTATTAAACACAGCAGCGAGCTATCTGTACACATAAAACAACAACTCTTAATCTATAACTAGCTAATTGAGGCATAATGATATTAGAATATAATAGTAAAGACCCAAAAGGTAGGCTAATGTAGTTAACAGTAAGTTTATGAAACATAAGCTTATTTTTATTACAAAAATTTATACCCAGATTTTTTTTTTTACACAGAAGACAAATACTTTAAAGCTACATTGAAACCTCAGATTGCGAGTAACGCGGTTTGCGAGTGTTCTGCAAGAATTTTAATAAATTTTAATACGTTTTGACTTGTAAACGAGCAAGTCTTGGTGTACGAGCAACGTCTATCATGTATCACGCATGTGCTTCTTGTTTTGCGCCGAGCGTCATGTGATCACAACTGAGCCAACAGTTTTTCACTCTCTTGCGCTGCGGAATTGTGGGTCTGCCCTGCTGGGTCTTAGTGCGCATCTCTTACTGATATGATCAACATCCGTGCACGTGTGTACCGTTTACTATAACAAATACGCACATGCACTAAAGGCGAGAGAAAGTGTATAAACCGCTCTACACAGAAACTCTGTTCTGTCGCGATTCTTTTCAAAGGTAAAGTGCATGTTCATTTTTTTTTTTTTTTTTACTTTACAGCAGTGATTCCGTTAGTATGCGCTCACACGAGTGTCATAAGCGATGTTCCATGCTAATTTTTTTTTAGACAAAACAGTCTTTCCTTTAATGTCTGTGTAAGTGTGTGTGAGGAGAAAGGTTTATTGTGTAAGATGAGAAGGGGGGAACAGGGGGGTCTGAAAGTAAGAGTCTCCTCTTACGTTAGCTTCACACACAAATGTGCACGATTTCTCCCCCTCCTCAATCCCCCTGCAGGTTTGTGTGCATTTAACATCAGTTTTGTAGATCCATAGTTGGTTTTTTTTCCATACAAATGGAGAAAGAAGAAGCAGCAGCAATCGCTTGTGTCATGAACTGTGTGATATCTCTTAATGCTCTGTGTGGATGTTTTTATTTTTTTTGTGTGTGTGTGTGTGTGTGCTCTGTGATGGATTGTCCCCTGCCTTGTGCCCCCAGTCTCTTGGGTTAGGCTCCAGGCCCCCCACGATCCTGTACAGTTCCTATACTGGGCAGGCACACACACACACACACACACCGAATCCACATGGTATAAAAGTGTTATGGATGAATGAATAAATGAATGAATGAATGAATGAACATTTAGTAAATAAAACATTAAAAAAGAAGGAGCAGCTTTAAATAAAAGCAGCAATATGCAAGGTAAATGCTAATGCATTTGGGGCTAAGGCTGAGGAACAGCAAATTGCACAATACACCTTGTCACGTTGCCATGCCTAGCTGTCAGGGTAGCATGTGTCTAAGGCTACTTTGATTTATTTATTTATTTTTGTCCTTTGGAGCCTTGTGTTTGAACATTTTAGTGTATGTGTGCGTGTCGATTTTGTTTCGACCTGTTGTGCTATTTAAAGTCCTAGGGTTTTTATATTATTTGTCCTGCATCTGTTCTTCTTTCATATCTGTTTTGTTCTTGGGCCTGTTCACCTCCTGTTGTAAAAACCCAATTCCAAAAAAAGTTGGGACACTACAAATTGTGAATAAAAACAGAATGCAATGAAGTGAAAGTTTAAAATTTCAATATTTTATTTAGAATAGAATATAGATAACATATTAAATGTTGCAAGTGAGACATTTTGAAATGTCAGGCCAAATATTGGCTCATTTTGGATTTCTTGAGAGCTACACATTCCAAAAAAGTGGAGACATGTAGCAATAAGAGGCCGGAAAATTTAAATGTACATATACAGTAAGAATCAGCTGGAGCACCAATTTGCAACTTATTAGGTCAATTGGCAACATGATTGGGTATAAAAAGAGCTTCTTAGAGTGGCAGTGTCTCTCAGAAGTCAAGATGGGCAGAGGATCACCAATTCCCCAAATGCTGCGGCGAAAAATAATGCCGCATATCAGAAAGGAGTTTCTCAGAGAAAAATTGCAAAGAGTTTAAAGTTATCATCATCTACATTGCATAATATCATCCAAAGATTCAGAGAACCTGGAACAATCTCTGTGCGTAAGGGTCAAGGCCGGAAGACCATACTGGATGCCTGTGATCTTCGGGCCCTTAGGCGGCACAGCATCACATAAAGGAATGCTACTGTAATGTAAATCACAACATAAGCTTAGGAATACTTCCAGAAAACATTGTTGGTGAACACAATCCACTGTGCTATTAGCGCGGTTCTAGAATAACATATGCTCCCATCCAGACGCCGTCTCTTTCAGGGAGGACCTTGCATTTTTCAACATGACAATGCCAGACCTCATACTGCATCAATTACAACATCATGGCTACGTAGGAGAAGGATCCGGGTACTAAAATGGCCAGCCTGCAGTCCAGATCTTTCACCCATAGAAAACATTTGGCGCATCATAAAGAGGAAGATACGACAAAGAAGACCTAAGACAGTTGAACAACTAGAAGCCTGTATTAGACAAAAATGGGACAAAATTCCTATTCCTAAACTTGAGCAGACTCCCCAGACGTTTGCAGACTGTTATAAAAAGAAGAAGGGATTCCACACAGTGGTCAACATGAACTTGTCCCAACTTTTTTGAGATGTGTTGATGCCATGAAATTTAAAATCAACTTAATTTTTCCTTAAAATTATACATTTTCTCAGTCTAACCATTTGATATGTCATCTATGTTGTATTCTGAATAAAATATTGAAATTTGAAACTTCCACATCATTGCATTCTGTTTTTCTTCACAATTTGTACAGTGTCCTAACTTTTTGAAATAGTTTTCCAACTCCTCTTTTCTGTTCATTTTCCATTCATTTTATTTTTGGCAAATAAAAATTACACCTGCCCTGCCTCATAGGAGTTGAGGCAGAATGGTACGATGGTTGCTGATCAGCTTGCTTAAAAGCAGACCTAGGTGACACATACTAACTCTGTACCAGTCATATGTCTTTGCTTTTTTAACACTTTGTTATGCTTAAGACATGCCCTCTAGTGGCTCACAGAATTATAACTCGATAATGTAATATTATATGTAATATTATAACTATATTTTTTACTAAAAAAGTGATTGGATACAATTATCAGTTGAATTTTATTTAGGTATTTTAAAATAATGAAGTGTGAATTAGGTGCTACGGATACATATTTCATTCATATTTCAACTGTGTATACATTTTGAGCGGAGCCACTTATTGTTAGCAGTCAATAACTGTAAACGAAATTTATAAGATCCTGGCAAATTTATTTTTAAAAGGAATTTGCAAAATGTGTGTCTAACTGCATAAGAAAATTTATAATGATGTCTCTAAAAATGTGCTTCATAATGTGTAACCATACTTATATCAGACACTGATAACACATCTTTCTTTCTTCCGTTTTAAAGAACTGTCATGAAGAGGACAGACCCTTCTTTGATTCTCTGCATTCTTTACACCCAATAAACTATACACATTTTAAGATGTAATTTATTAATATGTAAATAGATGTCTTGCACAGTATGTTATTGTAGTAAAGCAGGGCTTCCAGGAGGCTGGTTAAAACAGATGCAACTGTCAGTCATTCATAATTGACTCATTTGCATTGTTTATTAAGGGGCGAAATGTATCCCAGACATTGGGCATGTTGTAAAGTGGGTTTAAAGCAGAACAGACCTTGCCACTCATGCACTCTGTTGTTTTATTTTATACGAAAGATTAGCGACCTGTAAACATTTTTTTATTTATTGTTGACTTAGTTTGCTGTAGAACACTTGAAGGAACGTTATTACAGTTGACATTGTTTTTAAATCTTCGCTTGATTCTTTCTTATGATTTCTTGCTCTTGTTTTCCGCGCTGATGAGAGATTTCCCTCTCGTTTACGCGGTGGGCGGACCTTTGGACGGTTGAGTCACGCAGCTGTCAAAGATAGCTGTCACCCAGCTTCATGATCACACACGAGCAGAACCGAGGAACACATTGTCTCAGTTTACGACAAAGTGTAAGCTCTCTTAAAACTGAGTAGCAACGCGGACTCGGCTGAGACCCCCACTACAGGACGGAGTCCACACTTCTGAGGATTTAACACGAAAAACAACACCACTTTCGGAATAAACTCGACAGCACGACGCGACAGGACGTGAATAGGTTATTTTACGGATATGAAGACCAAAAAGGGTATGTATTTTTTCCATCAAAAATGAGCGTTAGTCTAACATTTGTATCAGTATCGATACAGAATATAGACCTTTAATAAAAGTTCAACTGGCGTTTCTTCCCGGCGCCTCGTGTTCGCTATTGTTTCCGTTTCAGACAAAACAGCTCCGTTTTTCTCACCATGTGCTGGCTCTCTATTAAAATAACTGGCTTCCCTTGCTTGATTCGGGTCCATGGGATATTTAACACACACACACAAATCCTTTGTTTGTCTGGTTATTAAGTTTTGAGGACACGCGCTCTCCGAGTAGCTCTTCTTATATAGTTAGTTTTTTTGCTAAAACTTCAGGATCAAAGTTCGAATGCGTTTAGCGAAAAAGATACTTAAGATGAAATTGCTTGTAAACAGTAAGCGTGATATCTATACATATGCAGCGGGGCTTTACTTCCCGAGATCCTTTGTTGAGATTAGTTGGTTTCCTCAGGCTACGCTTTCGCGTCTCCGACCTCGTGTCACCCACAAACAATAGAGAAATTCGTCTTCCCGGGTTTTAACTTAGTATTTGTTTAAAGTTTAAGAAAACATATCGAGCTATACTAGTAAAACAATAGAATCGGTTACAAAAAAAATATTTTCGCAAAAAAAGTGTGTGTCATAAAAGAGTGTAAGAAGACGCATTCTTTTGTTCAACTGAGATTTGCAACAGGTCCTCCCTCCCCCTTCTACACAGTCCCAGTCTGTTCACTTCCAACTCGGCTGGGCCACTTTCCCATAAGCGCGCCAAAAACCAGGAAAAATATTATTGTCTTACGTATATATGTGGTATGTCTGTTATATAGATTCCAGCTGTTCCAGTTGTTTTGCAGCTACGACACCACTAGCATGCATATTGTGTGAAATTTGATTGTTTTTTTTTTTAAACACAAAACCTGTGTCAGTAATCCTTAAACATCATTGTTAAACGGTATGTGTAAATGACTGTGTATGTGTAACTCGCCTGGAGATGTGTTGGGCCTATGCATTTATTGACTGTTTAATAGCAGTCATTGTAACTTATCTATGTGACAGGCCAGCTATACATGCACATAAACCTACAGATCAACAAAGCTTGTTTCAGGGAGTGTGTACTAGGATGGGGGAAGGGTGTGTGTGTGTGTGTGTGTGTGTGTGTGTGGGAGGGGGGGTGTTTTGGTTTTGTCCTTTTAACACAAACTGCACCACACACTGAATCAACATAGTTATTACTTGCTTTGAATTACATGAAGTACATTGCAATGCACAAAAGATAGAGTGCACATAGAATTTTTACTTCTTAGAGTTTGTCATTAATTTCTTAAGCACAATCTCACATATTAATATGCTCTTTGAAACATGCTTCAGAGTTTTCCCATTGCTCTTGGATGTTAGTTTGAACAAAGTTAATTAGTGGTATTTGTGTGTGTGTGTTTAAGGCATGCTGGCCACATCTGGCAGTGAGACAGAAGATGAGGATACCATTGATGTCCCCCTGGATCTGTCTTCAAAGCATGGATCTGCAGCCAAAAGAAAACGAAGAGGGAACCTGCCTAAAGAATCTGTACAGATTCTTAGAGATTGGCTTTTTGAACATCGCTATAATGCCTATCCTTCAGAACAGGAAAAAGCATTGCTATCAAAACAGACTCATCTCTCCACACTTCAGGTAAATAACCTTGCATAAGTTTGTAGCATACAGTCAGCACAAAATTGCAAAAATCTGATTTCAAGCACTGTGCAGCAGACTTCTACAAAATGATCAACTCCCTTAAGGTTTAGTCTACACATTTCATTTTAATATTTGGCTAAAGTTTTCCTCCTTCAACATGACTGCCAAGTTTCTAAGATTATGCCTAAAATAGAACAGGACAAGAGGGTATTCAAAATGTACAGAATTTATAGCAGTTTCAAAATTGTTGATCTGTAAACTACTTTTGCTTCAAAGGCTGTCAATCAGCTGACAGCAATCTGTTTTTACTTAGCCCATATTCGTGTGGGGAAGGGGATTTAGGTTTAAATGTATCAGCGGCATACAAACATCCACCTTAGACAATAGAGACTGGAATACAACACACATAGTATCAGTTGATGGCTTTTCTGTTGAAAAAGTACAGAAAGGACAGAAACTAAAACTCAAAAGTTGGAAATATTGTGATTAAAAATATATTTGGAATAATAAATGTTCAGGTAATTTCTTTTAAGTCTCATTTATTTTGGCACATTTCTTAAATCCTGTAAGACCATAGACTGTGACTGAAAAGTGACTGAAAACCTTCATCTTCTCATTCTAACATGCCCTTCTTTGTCTCAGGTATGTAACTGGTTCATTAATGCTCGTCGAAGGCTTCTTCCAGAGATGCTACGCAAGGATGGTAAAGACCCAAATAAGTTTACTATTTCACGTCGTGCCAGCAAGGTGTCTGAGGGTGTAAGTGACAACTTGCATTCACCCAAACATGACCACCATGAGCCTGGCTCACCTGCCTGTAATACCGGTTACCCGAGAAAAGCCACATCACCCACAATGCCACATTCACCCACTCTTGCACGTCCTTCAGTCATTTGCCACACTACCATCACGGCTACAGGCACAAAGGTTGAAGGGACCGCAGAGCTAGCAGTCTTCAGCTGTACATCAGCAACAGGACTGGGCCCTGAATTCAACACCCCACCACCTACACCTCCTGATCTGACAGCACAAGACTTCAGTGGGTTCCAGCTGCTTGTAGATGTGGCATTGAAGAGAGCTGCTGAGATGGAGCTACAAGCGAAACAAGTGCTTGCCTAAATACTGGAAATAATTGGATAAGTGGAGGATTTAATTTTATAAACTTGACCCTAACCCCTTTGCAGTGTACTTTGCAAGGTGATGGGATTGTGACTTGGTGAGAAAGGTTTGATGAATTGTAGAGTCCTCATCATTTCTATTTTTGCTAAATATGCATTCAGGTGTTGCATATTTGTTAGTAGAATACACATTTTAAGGTGCCTTGGCCGTCAACATATTTTTGTATTTCATTTATGTATAAAAAAATATATATATATTCTTTTTTTTTGCACACAGGTGACCAAAAATGCACAGACTAAGACTTAAGACTGTAGATTTTGAGAAGAGAGACACATTTTGAGTTTTTCAGTAAGTTTTTTTTCTTTTTTCTTTGGATTTTAGTTAAGTTTTTTTGTGATCACCCGAAACACATCCCCCAAACACAAACACTGCCTCACTTTTAGAAAATGGTTCTGCGGTTTGTTCTGCCCTAATGTTTGCACAGTATGGCAAGTCATCTTTCTTCCTTCATCTCTCTAATTTACTGTTATCACTACTGTTCCAGGTCATACATATAGTATTGTACTTAAGATTTTTTAATTTTGTTTCATAATGTATAGAAAAAAAAAACTTGCATTTTCTTTTTAGATCATGTATGTGTTTTCCCTTTTTCTTTTTAGGGATATTCAGATGTAGCACAACTACAGTATAGAATTTTCACAGAACACAGTGTAGAAATAGCCAGTGAATATGCTCCTCCTTCTAAACGCAATTACACCTAAATAGTTGCTTGATTCACCCTATCCCAAAAAGTCTCAACCCACACTCTCTCCAAACATCTTAAGAGTTTGAGGGATGAACACTACATATTTTCTGTGTATGGAATAATCCCTATAGTTTTCATTGTGTTAAGACATCACTACCCAGGCTTGGAAAGCAAATTATTGTGTATCACAGAAATGGAGAAAGCCAGAATTAATTCCAAATGGTTTTGGGACCCTTGTTTTCATGCATTGTAGTCATTGTCTCCTCTTTTATATTGTGCAATGTTTGTGTCAAAAAGAGGTCACATTCAAATAAAGTTTTGTTTTCTATGAAATTATCCTACTCTACCTTAAAGAAAATGTACCTGGATAAGGACATGCTTTATAAAATACTTCTACTGGTAGGCTGTATGTATAGTGGGTATTTCGCACACTTAAATGATCCAGATTATTAAACACATTTTAATATTACACAAAGATAACTCAAGTAAATACAAAATGCAGTTAAATCCACCTGGCCATATATAAAAAAATAAAATAAAATAAAAATACCTTTAAACCAATAACTGGTTGAGCCACTCTTGGCGGCAGTAAGTCTTTTACATAACTGTAAAGGAATTTTGGCCCACTTTTCAAAATTGTTTTAATTCAGCCACATTGAGGTGTTTTCAAGCATGCCATCTCAATCGAAATTAAGTTTGTATGTTAACTAAGCGATTCCAAAACATGTATTTATTTATTTTATTTATTTAGAGCCATTCAAAGGTGGATTTGCTGGTGGATTTTAGATCATTGTCTTGCTGCACAATTTAAGTGCAATTGAGCTTGATGGCAGTACATTCTAGGATTTTCTGATAGAGCACAGAATTCATGGTTCCATCAATTACGTCAAGTTGTCCAGGTCCTGGAGCTTCAAAGCAGCCATCAACCATCACACTACCACCATCATCTGTTCTTGAATTTCTTTGGATTGTGGCATATGTTTTATCATGATTCACTTCGTCAAACAGGTTCTAATTAAGTGAAATCTTGAGTCAAGAGGCTTGGCCTTGCTGAGTGTGGCAAGTGAAATTTAACTTAGCTTCCCAAATTCTGTTCATAATTTAAAATAATGTCTGTCCTACCACATGTTGGCCATTCATTTTTCAGAGGAAAGATAAATAAGCGTTCTCAGAGATAAAAGCGGATGCCACTGTATTAGTTTTTACATGGGCTGTGTAAATGTTCCTCGGCATCATGTATATTTGAAGTCAGACCCTGTTACAGGGTTCGCTACATTGGGGGTATTTTCACGGTTGCCAGTGGCAAGGACCAGTGACTTATGAGATCCACCACTCTGACAAAGGTAAAGCCTAACAGGCTTGGATGATGCAAAGAGAGCAGAGCTACAACACCTCCTGAACCAGTTTTCTTCTTTGCTCTGCCAGAGGCTTGGGCAGACCGAAATGATCCAACACACCTGATCGACCCAACCCTCTCAAGACCCTACTGTGTACCTGAAAGGCGGTGGAGCCTCTAAAGAAGGAGATCAAGATGATGTTGGAGCTAGGAGTAATAGAGCCCTCGGTAAGTGAATGAGATGCTGTTGTGGATATCACCCAGAGCTAGGATAGCTTATTTTGGGGGAGTTGGAATTCAGGGGCCTTTCTGAATCAGAGTAGGAAATCACTCCTAAGTGGCCAAAAATACTCAGTAACTTAATTTTGGTCCTACTTTTAAAAGCAATTAAGAGCAATAAATAAACAGTCTTAAAATAGGAAATCACTGCTACCTCCACCAAAATGTTGGAGGGCTCCAGTGGTGTCCTACCTAGTTAGAAGTACAGTAGGGAGGAAAAGGCGTTCAGACAGAGACGTGCATTTCTCCCCTTGCTTGGCGAATACTCCGGTTTCCTCCCACAGTCCGAAAACATGCAGATCAGGCTAACTGGTATTTCTAAATTGCCTGTAGTGTGTGAGTGTATGTATCTGTGTATGGCCTGTAATAGATTGGCACCCCATTCGGGGGTGGGCTGTACATCTCCCCCGTGACCCTGTATACAGGATAAACCATTATAGATGGTGGATGAGTGGGTGTTAATTACTGTGTCATTGTTTACGGACATGAGGATCTCCTTTTCAGTGCACATTAGCATGAAGGCCTAATGAGAGTTCCTTAGCTTGTTCTTTAAAAACTTCAGTGTTGAGAAGCTTCTCTTACAAGTAACTTACAGTTGTGTTTAAAATAATAGCAGTTCAACATCAGTAACCAGATCAATAATTATTTTTGGGAGAAATTATATTTCTTCATGGTAAATATTTTACTTGTAGGTGTAGTATAGTAATAGAGAACCAACAGACCCAACAGTCATGACTTTTAATTGAATCTTTAATTGAAATAGGGCTTGTTTAAAATAATAGCAGTGTGAAGTTCAGTTAGAGAGGTAAGATGTTCTGTGAAAAACAAGTGTCAAACAAGTTCCTCTTATTTAAGGATAAATGCAGAAAACGTTGTTCTGTGCATCTCTGAAAATCAGGGTAAAATTGGTCATTCCAGACATTGTTCAGAAGAACAGCTTACTTTGATTCAAAAGTTGATTAGAGATGGGAAAACATACAAAGAAGTGCAGAAAATGATCGGCTGCTCTGCTAAAATTATATAAAATGCTTTAAAATGAAGACAAAAACCACAAAGACGTGGAAGAAAATGGAAAACCAGCATTCAAATGGATTGAAGATAACAAAATTGGCATAGAGTCAGCCAATGATCAGTTCCAGCATGGTCAAAGAACACCTAAAGTTACCTGTGAGTACTCTTACTAATAGAAGATATTTAGGCCTATGTGAAGCCAAGCTATCAACAAGAAGCCCCCACAAAGTTCTATTGTTAAAAAAAAGACATGTGCTGAAGAGGTGACTGTTAGCCAAAGAACACACTGACTGACCTAAAAAAAATGGTGCAATATTTTGTGGACGGATAAAAACACGATTGTTCTTTTTGGGTCTAGAGGCCGCAGACAGTTTGTCAGGCGACTCACAAACACTGAATTCAAGCCACAGTACACTGTGAAGAATGGAGGGACAAGCATCATGATATGGGGATGCTTCTCGTACTATGGTGTTGGGCCTATTTATGACATTTCAGGTATTATGGATCAATTTGAGTACATCAGAATACTTAAAGAGGTCATGTTGCCTTATGCTAAACAGAAAATTCTCTTGAAATGGGCGTTTCAACAAGACAACAGTCCCAAACACACCAGTAAGCAAGCAGCATCTTGTTAGACCTTTTTAATCTACTCTTGGTAATTGACATTATGGAGTGGCCAGCCCAATCCCCAGACCTTAATCCAATAGAAAATCTGTGGCCTGACAATAAAAATGCTGTTTCTGAGGCAAAACCAAGAAATGCAGAGGAACTGTGGTGTGTAGTACAATTGTCACAGATGTGAAGCAGTTCTAAGAAACCATGGTTATACAACTAAATATTAGTTCAGAGATGCACAAGAAAGATTAAACTTTTAAAGCATTTTTGTTTAAACGGTAAATTTATCACTTTGTAAAGATGAATGATTACAATGCTATTTTTTTAACAGACTAATATTTGTTTTTATTCACGTTCTGTAACCTAATTATACATTTAGCACATTTTTCTTCATGTTGTGATTCAGAATAAAACGTGCAGGGTGTCCAATGCATTTATGTGATTTAAATTAAAAGTTAAATTAATTACATGGTAGCCATCAATAAGTTGATTGTACTTTAAGAGAATGGGATAAACACAAATGGCACAGTTTCAGCATGAGGAACAGGTCCTACTTTTCAGGTCTACATTAGGTTTCATATACAGTACAATGGTCCATCTCTATCCTTCTCACATCTTAGTGGTACCTCACTTTCTGTCCTGACTGTATAACCTTCCAGAGAGCACATCTGTTTTTTCCCCTGGGTCACCAGGATAGACACCTCAGCATGTAATCTGCCAAAAGTAGCACTGCAAATTTTTGCTTTCTTTCCTGGCGAGCCGAGCTGGGGATCCTATCTGCTCTGATTTTGGCATTAAAAAAGTCAAAAGGGTGTAGGCACTGCAATTTGTTTAAAGTAATAAATCATATACATTACCAGGAACAAAACTCTAATATAATAAAAAAAATAATAAATAATTATTCATATATTTAATGAAATTATTTTATATAAATTTCATTGTATGATAATGTACAGAGTTTACTTTATGTGACCTGCTAAAAAGGGATTTCCATATATACATTATTCATTCATTTATGTACAAGTTCATTTAAATATTTATTAATATTAATATTATCTTTATCATTTGCTCATTACTTTATTTAACTTTTCTTAATATACCAGTTTTAGTTGAATCAACATTGCAAACATAATAAACTTTTAAATAGTGTCAATTCATCAATTCCACTCTTTTTTTACACACAGTTTTTTTTGCCACTACATCTATATCTGAAGTAATTTTGGGACATGGAAAAATATGGGAACAGTTAGTACCATTCGAATTCACAGGGTGCATTAAAAAAAATTCACCAGACTCCCAAGTCTATGTTGCAAAAATGTTCGCTATAAGGTAAAGTGTTCGGTAAAACTGGGGTTTATCCTGCAGAGTTGATCTTTGGCAATACAGTGAGAGATCTGCTTAGATCATTGAGTTAAAAGTTGCTCTCACAGACTCCTTCACCTGTACTGTACCTATGTACTTGTACCCGGCGCCGCTGGGTTCAGGAATGTTTCAGTGAAGCAGAGGAGATTGCAGTCCAAAATGTCTCTCTGGAACTTAATCCTGGCCCTAAGGGAATTCAGCTTGTTTTCCAGTCACTGAGCACCTGCGAGCAGGATGCTAAGCAGAGGCGTTTAGCAAGCACGAGCTCTCAGCAGGATTTTTTCCCAATTTTTTTCCTAATTTAGTCGTGTCCAATTCCTCCCTGTCACAAGGGGGCTCCCACATTAAGGCTACTACTACCGCTCAGTTGGGAGGGCCGTAGACTATCATGTTTCCTTCAAACCACGTGAAGCCAGCCGACCGCATCTTTCGAACTGCTCGCTCACACACCGTTGGGGGCGGCGTAACACACTCGAAGGACAAAGCTATCCGCTCCTTTCGCATGTGCTTACCTGATGGTCTGTTGAGCCGTGATTAATGTGGGAGCACAAAGTACCTCTCTTGAGTGGCAGTGTCGAATGTTGAGTGTATTGTACAGTACACCAATGGATGTGGACTTCAGAGGTGGACTTACTGGTGTGTTTCAGATTATGATTCTTCCGCATATAACCCAAGTGCATTTGAGCTTGAGATCTTTAACTGATGGCAGAACATTCTCCTTCAGGATTTTCTGGTAGAGCACAGAATACATGGTGCAAAATTCATAGGCTGGCCACTCCTGGTAAGGTTCCAAGTTTTCTCAATTTGTGGATAATGGCCCTCACCGTTTGCTTTTTAGCAACACTAACAAAACTCAAATAGATCTTTTACTATGCTATACTTTAAGGAGAGTGTCTGATAGAGTTATGGTTGTGAAACTGGAAGTTAAAGGGATAACTATAAATGTCATCAGTGCATATGTGCCACAGGTAGGATGTGATGCGAAGATTTCTGGAGTGAGCTAGAAAAATGTGAGTGAGTGTCCCCAAAGAAGAATAACTGGTGATTGGAGCTGACCTTAACTTTCATGTTGGAGAAGGCATTAGAGGTGATGTGGAGGGTAAATATATATTTTAAGGAGAAAAAGGAACACATTGTGACAAAGAAGAGTAGTGAAAGATAGGAAGATACTCAGGTGGACTATCTGCTGTGTATGAGATTTAATCTAAAGGAGATTAAAGACTGTAATGTGGTTGTGGGAAAGTACAGGAATGCATCAAGAGGCTTAAGATGGTATATAAGGTTAAGAGGGAAGTGGCAAAAACCTCTGAACAGGTATATAGTGACTTGTATGAAAAGCAATACTCCTTATAAAGGATGGTGAAAAGGATTTATATTGACTGGCCAGACAGAGAGACCCAATGGGAAAGGGTGTACTACACACTCACTCACTCATCGTCATTACCCCCTAATCCTGTATTCAGTGTCCCAGGACGGGGGGTCTGGAGCTTTTCCCAGGCGACTTAGGGCATAAGGCAGGGTACACCCTGAACAGGGTGCCAATCCATTGAAAGGGGTGTACTACACATTAGGGTTATAAAAGAGGATCAGGAGTGCAAAGGCAGTTGGTCCAGATGATATTTCAGTAAAGGCATATAAGTGTTAGAGAGAAAAAACTGGAGTTGCTTACTACATTATTTAACAAGATCTTAGAAAATGAGAGGATGCCTGATGAGTTAAAAAAAAGTGTTTTAGTTGCAAGAACAAGAGAGATGTGCAGCAACTATAGAGGCATAAAGCTTATGAGTCACACCATGAAGTTATGGGAAAGAGTATGGGAAGCTAGGTTGAGGAAGAGGGGTGACAGAAGAGGGGAGAGAATCTCTCTCAATCCAAGAAAGAGCACCACAGATGCCATGTTTGTTTTGAGATGAATGAGTAGAGAAAAGGTCAAAAAGAGTTGCATTTTGTGCTTTTAGATCAAGTGAAAGCCTATGACAGGGTGCCCAGAGATAAACTGTAGTATTACATGAGATAGTCAGGAGTGGCAGAGAAGTATGTAAAGGTGCTTCAAGATATATACACGGACCGACTGGTTTAAGTTGGAGGTGGGACTTCACTAAGGATCGGTTCTTAGCTGTGGTGATGGACAGGTTGATGGATAATGTTAAACAAGAGTCCCAATAGACTCAATGGGTTAAAAGAAGGAGGAAAGAATAAAGGGGAAGGAAAAGAGTGGATGTGTGCACATGCAGGTCCGTCATCAGTGCTGTAGGGTTTTAACGTAATAATGACAATGAAGGACTGCCGGCATTCTCCACCATTATATGTAGGGTTAACATAATAAATACAATGAATGATGGTCGCATTGTCCACCAATAAATGTAGACATTTTAAGGATTCAAGGATTCAAGGATGCTTTATTGTCATACCAGCACACTTCCATGTTCTGGTACGAAATTAGGACCCAGGTCCTGTTTAAGCCACAGAGATAGCATAGTAGTATAAATATGAGGGTGTATATATGTATTTACATGAATATAAATAAGAGCAGTCAGAGATATATTATGCAGGAATTTAGTCATAAAATATACATAGTGTATCCCCGTTTTCAGAGACTGTATTGCACACATTGTATATTCGACTTATAGGGTTATATATGTATTGCACCATAGAGTTATATATTACACTAAAATATAGAGATATGTTGTAATAAAATACTATCCAAAGTTAGCAGTTTGTGATTGTGTTTGATTGCGTTTAATGGGAGAGGACCTACAGAGCACGGCTAGAGTTCAGCAGTCTAATTGCTTCAGGGTAAAAGCTGTTTTTGAGCCTGGTGGTCCTGCACTAAAGGCTCCTCAGCCTTCTGCCTGAGGAAAGAGGTTAAAATAGAGCATGTGCAGGGTGAGTGGAGTCCTTAATAATGCGAAGGGCTCTTCCTCTGTATCTTGCAGTGTACAGTTCGGTGATAGAGGGGAGCCTGCTCCCCACTGTCCTCTGTGCAGCCTTAACTACTCCCTGCAGGGCTTTTCTCTCAGCTACAGTGCTATTGCCATGCCACACAGTGATGTAGGAGCTGATGATGCTTTTAATGTGGACACAATGCCAACGAATCCTTCACCATTAAGATGTAATGTTTAGCTCTGTGTCAGAGTTGTATCGAATCTTTAATGATTCGGGTTAATTTGATTAACTGAAACCAAAATTTATAATGTACAGTTTATCGACTACCCATCTACCGTTTAGCACAATTTTAGTGTATCTTACCAGTCCTGCTTATCACGTGGCCAACGACGATAACACAAAATCTAGTATTTAGCAATTATGAGCAAGGTAACAAGATCTGGGCAAATGTTTAGGCTTTAAAATCCATGCCCAAGACAACAGTTCTTTATAAAGAAACGAGAATTTATTTGACTAATCTACGATACATGAAACTACACTACTTGAACGCACGCACACACATACAAACACACACACACACACACACACACACACACAGACACACATACAAACAAAAAATTAAATAAAGTTATTCTAGTACTGTTTACTAGATCAACAAAAGTCACAAGAGCAGAGTCTTGGGTTTAATCTTACGGTTTAGTTATGAAACGACCACCAACTTCAGCAAGGTATGCAGCTTTGTTTGTTTACTTGCGTCATGTTTCGTTCTCATCCGTTGGTTCGCCTCCAGCGAAGCGAATCATGGCGTTGCTGATTGGTTGGTGCGCTGTTGTAGAGATGACGTCTTTCAGGAAAGCCCTTCGGTGAGGCGTTGGTTGCCTGGTTACTGATGGCTGCGCTCTGGAACCTCTCCTGAGGGTTTCTTCGTTGCTGTACTTTGGAGTTCTGCCACAAAGTCTTGTTGAGAGTTCTTGAAGAGTGGATGACACCAGCAGCGGCGGCGCCCGAGCTGTTTGGAAGATGTTGTAGGTTGCAGTTGTGATGTTAACCTCTCCTTTTACTTGAACTCTTACTCCTTAGGGTTTTTGTCCCTTCCGGGTCAGTCCGTCCCATGGGTGATTGGTCCAATCGGATGTGATTGCGGGCGTTAGCCACGCTTACGTGGTTCCTCCTGTTGTGCATAAATTAGCCCGGTGTTTCGGCTGTCACGTGTGACCGATCCGGTTGAAGTTTTTAATACTTTATAAAAAGTAATTTTGCATGAGCTCTGTTTATGCTACCAATTTCCCATGTTCACCAACATTTTTGAAATAAAGCCAGTGGCTATCTTACCCACTCATTCCTTCCTTTATCTAATAAAAGGGTTTGTAAATGCTGATTACACCTTTAAAGTTACGCAGAATAATCAAACATATACACAGGAATAAAAGGTACTGAGTAAATATATGTGAATACGTTTTGCCAAATGCCTTTGTTCATTAAAAGGCATGTCTCCCGGAGGTCAAGAGAGTGTCTAGGTGTGACTTGGTTGTTCTCCCCACCGGCATGCACACTCAGTCCGCGACCGGCACTAGGACCCGGAAGTAATGCGGTCGCGACCCAGGACGGTGGAGACAAGATGGCGCAGCACATCTCTCAATCATTGAGTTCGCCTATGCCACTTCAGATTTGTTCGCCGATTCATAAGTACTCACTTTCTTAGGTTTGCTTTCAGATTGAGTGTGTGTTTCTAGGACGCGGGTTAGAGTGTGTCTCTCACTTGCTCCCTCATTTGTTAGAGTCCTTAGACAAAATCGCATGATTATCCTGCCTATTCGTGCTCTTCCGCGTTTGGGTTTACTATTCACGCAACAAAGGGCTAACCGCTAAAGCCATGTCTTCTGGTCACCTAAGGTTAGTTTTTGACACCCCCAGCTCGGGGTAAAGCTGTAAAACGGTCTGCTTTATTTCCCGAATCATCACCGTTTTTGGGGTGTACTTCAAAGCATCTGGACTTGTGAAGTTTCTTGCAGCTTTGTTTCACAGACACCCCTTTCTGATCGCAGACCAGATAAGATTATTGGGATGGCGACAATGCATGCAGGGAGACGGTCTCTGGAATGTAATCTGTTAAATGCTCTCTCTGTGGGAGCCCTGTTATTCGCTACAGTGCCCAGCTGGCATGTGGGCACATGGCTGACGAAAGGCGGCGGTGGGTAGAGTGGCAGGATAGAGCACGCGAGGTAGCGCTCCTGCACGCTCCCCTGATGGCGACCTCTCACCCTGGCATGAGCCAAGATCCTTTTTAAAGTCTCTGGGGCATGTCACATCGCCTTGCTTGCGTGCCACTCTCTTTAATAAAATCCACCGTGCGCCGTTTTTGCTTTGCTTTCGTGCCCCGGAATAAACTTTATTTTTATAATGTAAGCCAGAGGTACATTAAGGTTAAGTGTCGCCAGCCGTCCCGATTTGGCAACCCCGCCCCCTTTTGCACACCTGCAAAAGGGGGTGCCACCTACAAAGGGAGCCTATGGAGTGAGCGAGGAGCAATAACAGATTAGGCACACGCCCATAACAGTCACACGCCATGACATTGTACCTCCCTCAGCTCCGAGCTCACCATTGTCGCTGGCACTGCCAGTCCATAGGTAAGACCTCCGCCTCATTCGGGACTCAAAGGGGCATGTCAGGTGCCCCCATGCCTGCATTCTCCACCAGTGTAACAGGCTCGACCTTTTGTGCACAGGTGGCACCACAGACACACGGACATGAGGCGAGGTCTTACGGGAAAAAGGATAAAGGATTGATCCTGTCCAGGTTTTCCTGGGGCTAGGACTCTCGGAGCGGGCGACTTCCTGCCTGGGGTTAAGCAGGCGTATCTCCCCGGGCGTTGGGGCTAGAGGGCTGGGGCTGGGCTTGTCGGATTTGGCCCGGGGCCCTCGGGAAGCGGGGCTAGGTTTCCCGGGGGTGGTCGCTCGGTGCGCCTGCTAGTGGCCGGAAAGCTCCCGGGCCTTTTCGTGCATATCTTCCCGGCCGTTCTGGCTAGAGAGCTATGGGAGGTTTAGGAAATATTTGATTTTAAGTGTGTTTTATCATATTCTGTGTACGTGAGAACAGTTTTTTTTCTTTTCTCACAACACGAGCTGCACTTTCAATAAACGCATTCTATAGTAGTTTATGTTAAAGGTCGTAAAACTGTTAAACGCTCGTAAATGCAGAGCTACTCCTAAATTTATGTTCTTCTTTACCTTATCTTTTAAAAGCTTTCTTTGGTTCTTTGTGCATGTGTGTGCGTATATATACTCCTGTCTCCCACAATAAGCTTTGAACGTCAAAAGGGGGTCTACCAAAATTCAAGAAATCCTTACAGGAAGGCTTGTCGTATTCGGCCTCGGGAGCCCTAGAAGGCTGTGTAGGTTTCCCGGGGGTGAGTCGCTCGGGGCGCTCGCTAGCGGCTGGAAAGCTCCCGGGCCTTTTCGGGCATATCTCCCCGGACGTTGGGGCTAGAGGGCCGAGGCCGGTGGCTACTACTACCGGATGTACTTCTTGGCTTCCGAGGGAGGTTCTTGGGAACTTCCAGACCCACTGTCCCTGGGTGAGGGTCTGGGTCTTGGTCTCTTGCTCTAGGAAAATGGATAGACTGTGGCCAAATTGGCTGCACGAGCAGATTGATCACAATCCTAGTTTTTTTGTGGGGGTGAGGTTGGCAGTTTATGACCTTACCTCTTTAAAAATACCTCTAATAAATCCACTTGTTTGTGACCCTATCCGCTTGACAAGATGTCACGAGTAACCCATGCATTTCCACAAACTTACTGCTGCCTTCTATGGAACACCCACCACCTAGCACATCATACAGCCCTTCGGCCTTGTCCATGTGCTTTTCATTTCTGGGTTCTTTTTATTCCTTGTGGGTCCTAGCAAAGGTCGTGGCAGACAGCAGTAATAAGTTGAGCCGGGCAGACTCGAAGTTCCAGGAATACCTACTGTAGCAAAGCATGGTAAATAAATGACACCTTCTGTCTCCCTAGATGTGAAAGGCCTAGTTACAGGATCGTGTTCTTGATCAACTGAGCAGTTGATTATTCAGGGACACCTGGTCCTGAAGCAGATAAAAACCTGGCCAATAGACGCCATCTCTGCTGTTTAGGACTGTTTTGAGAACACTGACTGAAACATGTTTAGGAAAGCCGCAACTTATGGCAACTTCGCTGACTTGAAGGAGTACATGACATCAACAACCAGCTAAAATCAAGTTCAAATTCAAATTTTATTTGTCACATACTGTCATACACAGTACGACATGGAGTGAAATGCTTGTACGACCGCCAGTGACCTTAAAAAGAAAATAAAAACTATATATAAGGAATAAATATTAATAAAAAGAAATTAAATACAAAAGAAAATAAATGTAACTAGTAAAATAAACAAACTGTACAAATAAGGGCATAATAAAAATATTACAAAATATAGAAATATAGGAATATAGGCGGGGAAAAAATATATATATATATATATATATATATATATATATATAAATATATAAATTTTAAAATGTATTAAAGTGGCATTAAAATGTTTTAAAGTGGCAAAGTGTCATGTGCAAAATGGCAGATATATATAAACATGTGTTGTATAAAGTGACTAATGAAAGTGACATGTGTAATGTGCAATGGTTTCAGATATGTAAATATGTATTGCATGAATGGGTCCATAATTGTCCAGTCAATGTCAATGTTTAAAAGATATTACTCCTGTGTGGTGTGATTGAGAGACCTTATCGCCTGCGGGAAGAAGCTCCTCCTCAGTCTCTCTGTGTTGGCCTTCAGGGAGTGGAATCGCTTCCCAGACCGCAACAGAGAGAACAGTCCATTGTTGGGACGGCTGAGGTCCTTTACGATCTTCCTGGCCTTGGTCCAGCACCGCTTACTGTAGATCAAGTGCAGGTCAGGGAGCTCGGTGCGATGATGCGATCAGCTGATCGCAACACCCTCGTCTGTCCTGCATGGTGCTGTTTCCAAACCAGGTCGTGATGTTTCCCATCAGGATGCTCTCTATGGTACAGGAGTAGAAATTCCTGAGCGCCTTAGAGGGCAGTCTAAAGTCTCTCAAGCGTCTGAGGTGGTAGAGACGCTGCCGGGCCTTTTTCACCACGGTGTGGATGTGACAGGACCATGACAGGTCCTGCGTGATGTAAACACCGAGGTATCGGATGCTGTCCACTCTCTCCACTGCGCTCCTGTTGATGATGGGGGTCTGGTAGTTCCTCTCCTGCTTTGTACTAAAGTCCACTATCAGATCCTTTGTCCTGCTGACGTTCAGGATCTCCTCTAGGTAGGCCGACTCATCATTTTTGGTGATCAGGCCTAACACGACAGTGTCGTCAGCAAACTTGATGATGGCGGTGGAGTTGGTAGTGGCCACGCAGTCATGGGTGTACAAAGAGTACAGCAAGGGGCTCAGAACACAACCCTGGGGGGCTCCAGTGTTAAGAGTGAGTGAGGCATGTCCGCCCACCCTTACTGCCTGTGGTCTGCCAGTCAGAAAATTGGAGATCCACTGACACATTGATAAGCTAAGCTTTTGGAGTCACTCTGTTGGAGTTGTGACTCAAGTTTCCTCCCGTAGCGCTGCTTTCACCGCCTTCCGGACGCTGTATGACGCAGCCTTGTACGGTTCCATGTCCCCCGACGCAAGTCCGATGTTGTAGGCAGCAGAGCGAGATCTCAGAGCGTCGCGGATGGTTTTATCCACCCATGACTTTTGGTTGGGAAATGTTCTGATAGTCTTATACCGCTTCCGTAAACACGCTGACGTCATCATTGGAGCTGTTTCGGAACATGTCCCAGTCTGCGTCATCGAGTGCGTCCTGTAACGCGGCCACCGATTGGTCTGTCCAGCGCCCGACCTCCCTCTGAACCGGAACTTCCTGTTTCAGCCTTTGTTTGTATTTTGCCATGAGGAAGATGGCGGCGTGGTTGGATTTACCAAACGGTGGACAAGATTGCGCCTTGTAGCCGTCCTTGACTGTAGTGTAACAGTGGTCCAGTGTCCTTTCACCCCTGGTGGGGCAAGTGATATATTGATGAAAGTTCGGTGCTGCGCATTTGAGGTTGGCACTGTTAAAGTCCCCCGCCACAATAAGCGCAGCGTCCCGATGCTGTGTCTGGTGCTGTGTGAGTGCCTTATGCAGCTCGCATAAGGCAATGTCCGTGTCCGCTTGTGGTGGAATATAAACGGCACTGATTATGACCGATGTAAACTCCCGAGGTAAATAAAAAGGACGACACATGATGGACAGTAGTTCCAGGTTTGGTGTGCAGGAGCGTGTGAGAGGAACAACGCTCGCGCTGTTGCACCAGCTGCTGTTCATCATTAAACACACGCCGCCTCCCCTTGACTTCCCTGAGTCCCGTGTCCTGTCCATGCGGTGAACCGAGAAGAACTCGGCCGGCTGGATGGCATGGTCCGGCATCGCTGGGTTCAGCCATTTCTCGGTGAAGCAGAAGAGATTGCAGTCCCGAATGTCTCTCTGGAACTTTACCCTGGCCCTGAGGTCATCGAGCTTGTTCTCCAGTGACTGGACATTGGCGAGCAGGATGCTAGGCAGAGGTGTGCGGTGTGCACGGGCTCTCAGCCTGTTCCTGATGCCGGCTCGTTTCCCTCGTGGCCGCCGCTTCACGTCGCGTCCTTTGTTCTCCCTCAGGATCTCACGCGGTCAGCTTGGATCTAGAGTTAAAAACGTCGAATTGTGAGTACATTGTACACCAATAGAAACAAGGGTGTTTCTATCATACCTAATGTTCTCCATGGTGGTAATTTTGCCGATTTTAAAACACTGAAAACTAACTTAAAAAACAAAAACAAAGAAAAGGTGGTCAGAGCAGTCGTGACGGCAACCGACCTCACCGGCGCCAACTTGGAAATCCACAATGACTCATGGAATGGGCAAAGTGGCCCTAAGAACAGCAAGGGGCAAACATTCCTGGGCAATCAGAGAGGCGAAGCGCACACACACACAGAAAATCCTCAACCACTTCAGTGACAGCGGTGACATACAGCACATGTGGCTGAGCATACAACCAGTTACCAACTACAAGACATCATCACCTGCCTGTGATAGTGAAGGGTCCCTTCCAGATGCGCTAAATAGCTTTTAACCTCAGTTCGACATGTAGAAGGACGTGACGGCGAGGAAAACCTAGTTTTATTCAGTGAAAATGTAACATTTTAGCAATAAGATTATTATTAATTATCCCAACAGTCAATCTAGTCTAGCCCAAACCCGGTTTTTAAGGTTTTTCACAAAATAATTTTCATTTATAACATAAAACACATTATGTTAATATAACATTTTAAAATGCATTTTTTTCATCTGAAGTTTTCAGCTAATTGTATTTCTTTTTAACCGTCACAACAACTTTTGCATGTCCATGTTTTTGTAACTACAAAACAAAAAAAGGCAGTGTTAAAACTTTTTTTTTAATATAAGAATTTACACACTTGGACTGTCATTTGGCAACCTGTTAGATTAATGATTTTGGCATCGGGTTAACTATAAAATAAAATAAAATGCATTACAACATAATTATGTTATCATGTTGTAACATAATTACCAAAGAGACGCTGCAAAACTGGGTGATTTTTATGGTATACCTTGATGCATCTTTTCATTGTGTGCCCACACTGTTTGCCCACACTGTTTGCCCTCTGATATTACTACATATTGGAGCTTTTTTCCTCCGGTTCAATATAAAAAAATGTATGAGACTCCATATATGGTTTAAATCAAACTTCATTCATGCTCACACATAAAACACTAACATACACATACAGTATATGAAACTGTCACACATACATACATATATGTTACTAATTGCTCAAACAACTACATATGAAATGCGCGTGCACACCTACAGTATGAGAAGCACACACAAACTATGCGTGCACATAAAATGCTTGGGTTTCTCGTGCCATCTCATCAACAAACAGAACATTCAATTTCTGGGGTGGCTGAGGACCTTCACGATCTTCCTGGCCTTGGTCCAGCACTGCTTGCTGTATATTGTGTGCAGGTCAGGGAGCTCGGTGCAGATGATAAGCTCAGCTGGGCTCCAGAGAAGTGGCAACAGACGCCACTGGGCTCCTGTTCCTGTCTGCCACATATAACGCAGCTATGTGCGGGTCCCCTATGTCCCCCGACGCAAGCCTTGCGTTATAGGCAGCGGTGCGAGATCTCAGAGCGTCGCGGATGGTTTTATCCACCCATGGCTTCTGATTGAAAAACGTTCGGCTACCGATTAGTCCGTTGAGCGCGCGACCTCCCTCTCAACTGGAACTTCCTGTTTGAGTCTTTGTTTGTATCTTAGCAAAAGTCATAGCAATGATCCAGTGTCCTTTCGCCCCTGGTGGGTCTGGTGATGTGTTGATGAAAGTTTGCCGATGCGTGTTTGGGTTTGGCGCTGTTAAAGTCCCTCACCACAATAAGTGGAGTGTTGTGTCTGATGCTCTGTGAGTCTCTAAGGCAGTGTTCATGTCTGCTTGAGGCAGAATATAAATGGCGCTGATTATGACCGATGTAAACTCCCAAGGAAGGTAAAAAGGACAGTAGTTCCAGGTTGGGTGTGCAGGTGCGTGTGAGAGGCACAATGCTTGTGGTGTTGCACAAGCTGTTGTTCATCATTAAACACACTTTGCCTCCCCTTGACTGACCCGAGTCCTGTGTCCTGGCATGTCTCTCTGGAATTTTACCCTGGCCCTGAGGTCATCAAGTTTGTTCTCCAGTGACTGGACGTTGGCGAGCAGGATGCTAGGCAGAGGTGTGCTGTGTGCACTTTATGTTGTCTCTTTTTTTTGTATAGAATTTCTTTTCTGTTAACTTAAAAATGTCAATCTGTCTTGTCTCAGCGAGTTAGCTAATTAGGATGCTTAGTAAGCTAGTTAGTTTTTGTTCATTTATGTTGTTAATTTATGTTGGATGTAGGACCTTGGTCCTGGAGGAAGGTGGTTTCGTTTCACTGTGTACTAAACTGTATATGGTTGAAAAGATAAGAAAATCCTACTAGAATTTGGTACCACACAAAAAGCATACAACGAGCTAAAGACCCATGATTTGTTTTGACCTGCATGTAAAAGCCTACACCTAGAAATTGGGGCACACCCTCTTCCTGGGATGCTGGGGTCCAGTTCGATGTGTCTCTCCACTACATTAGCTGACCCCGTCTCCAGGCCAACCCTCCATCAGAAGTATTTAGCCCTCCGGCCTGCATTGGGGCAGGCGGATGTCCGTAAGCCACCATTTCCCCATGGTTCCCCTCTTCTGTTCCGGCTCACCGCTTACTAAATCAGTCCTCATTATTTTCTTCTATAAACTATAAACAATGTTAAGTTGTTTTTTTTAATATAATTATTAGATTCTTATTTTATATTTATACGTTTTCTTAATTATACTGCATTTTTAAAAAATGATTATAGTCTTATTCTTAGTTAAAATACTCTCTTTTCTTTTTTTTATGTTTATGTCAGGAGAGATTGTAAAAGCATTTATCTGAACATCATATTGTATATGGCTGTGTATGTGACAAATTAAATTTGAATTTCATTTGAAACAAAAAATCACATAAATTAACATGATCTATTATATAAACGTCATGATCGCAACTTCCATCATTCATATTGCTTCATTTTTAACTGTATTTAAACACATAAGCGTGTAAATCTGCTTTCAGCTTTTGTAATGACTTATTATAAACAACTTTTGGATTACCGGACTGAGGTGGTTTACTGATTGTTTTGTAAACAATGACGTGTGTAATTCTAATTCATTATTAACGTGTCAAATAATACTTTTCAGAACTTTAATTTACTTAGTGAAGTGTTGCAAGATGTCTAGGATTCTAAGCTTGAACAATGTGTAGAACTTGCATATGCTATGTGCGTCGGCTTACCAATAATAATACTCAATTATAATAATTATAATAAATAATCGATATTAGTGCTTTAAGTGAAGTTCTTTCACTCTAATTCATTTTATTTGAAATTATATGTTTAAAGAGTAATTTTTCAACATTCTTTTTCACTTTGTTGACGATTTTTCACAACAAATTTGACAGCACATTAAACAATAATAAAAAAATTATTTTTTATAAACAAAAATTTTTTTAATTACTAGAACATGATGTATGTCAAATGAAAGAATTCCTTGTTCCATGTTCACAAAAAAGTTAATTTAATGCATATTAAAGATGTCTTCCAGACCATTCGTCATTCATTATATGCATAGTTTAAGCAACAGCAGTATAATTTCAGCATCAGCAGCCAAAATGAATGATGAAATCTAGCGTAAATGTTAAACTTTTTTTTGTTTTCTCTTTTTCACATCAAAAACAATGAAGCTTTATCTCAGTATTAGCAGCCTAAAGGTCAAATAAATGATAATTTCCAACACATTCATGCAATTTTGGCAAACATATTGAAAAATATTAATTATTATTATATTATATTATATTATTAATAACAACTGTGCTTTTGTAAGCTTTACATAATTTGTAATAATTTGTAAGCTTTATCTCACCTTAACAAGGCAGAAAATCTAATAAATTATAATTTCCACAACATTCATGCATTTTGGCATAAATGTTGAAAAACATCTTTTTTTGTTTTTCTTTTTTACATTTAGAGACCAAAAAATTCTTACAAACTTATTTTGTATGTTTTACATAACTATCCATTAGTTGTGTGAGAAAACCGCTTTTCCAAAGCTCGATCAGAGCTAAGGATTTGGCATACATGTTGAAAACCAACTTTTTCGTTATTCTTTTTCTCATTTTGATGCTTAAAAATGCTTATAAACTCGTTCTGTATGTTTTACAATGACCATGCATTAGTTGTGTGAGAAAACCGCTTTTCTGAGCTCGTACAGCGCTAAGAACGAAGCAAACGCTTTATCACGCAAATGTTTTGCTGATGTCATGAATCAGCAAGCGCTATTTTGTGGATTATGTATTCTTCATCTTTCCTAAAACATCTGGATCTTCAAGATCTCATCAAACTGAAAACACTTTTCACATTCGCCCAACTCAACAGGAGGTCAAGTACAAATATACAAACAAGAACACGCGCACTACACACAGTACCCAGACACCCCACATCCTACATAGACACAGACTGCACACAATGCATTCTACACACGCACACACACACACAGACAAAAAAACCACACTCATCAGACTTTATACGTATACTATACAAAGAATGTCCTGCTCAAGCCCCTGTGCCATTAGAGTCACAATAAAAATTATAAAGACATGTCCAGTCATGATAATGGCTTAAACTCATGTCATATATGTTTAAGAGGTCTTACACATGTTGTGAGGTACACCCAAGAGGCGATGACATAGGTGCTTGGGCCCTCTCATTGTTGCTTGTAACAATTTTTCTTCTTTTTTATTTTAAAAGGACACAGGGATAACCACTTGGATTCAATCTTCAACGGATGGTTCTTGGGGAACTCCTAAACCCACTGTACTGTGTGAAGGTCTGGGCCTTGGGGGCTTGCACCGGAAAAATCAGTAGACGACAGCCAATTTGTCTGCACATTCCAGATCCTAAGATCTTTGTGGTGGGTATTGGGCCTGGTTTTTGGCACTAACCCCTTGAGAATATCTCCTGTTATATTGTTTGTAAAACAAAGCATGTGATTGGTTTAGATAGCACAACATACAGTGCTTTGGCATCATCCACATGCTTTTCATTTCTGTGCCACAAGGGTGGGTCCTAGGAAAGGTCGTGGCAGGCAGCAGCGATAAACTGAGCCGGGGGGTTTTAGGGTTAGTTCCAGGAATACAGACACATTGTGAACACACACACACTTACCACACATACTTACTACAAACACAAACACTATACATCCTACAATCACACATACTGCACACACACACTGCACACACAAACATTACATAGCACATAGTACACCCATATAAACACACACAGTCATTACAAAGACACATAACACACACAATACACATCCTAAAAACACACTGAATGACAACTTGCAATGGCGGATCAGAAAGACACGTCCAAGCATGACGATTACCCAAACTCATGTCATATTTGTTTAAGAGGTCTTAGCGTGCTAAAAAGCCACATGTCATGAATCAGCAAGCACTGTGATGTGCATCTAAGTGGCGATGGCGGCATTACATTCGCCTCCAAACTCAGCCTACATTGAGTGACAGCTAGCAACGGTGCACGAGAAAGATGTCCAGCCATGACGATGCATGTCATATTTGTTTAAGAGGTCTTAGCGTGCTGAAAATGCACACAAGTTGTGAGGTGCGCCCAAGTGGCGATGGCACAGGTGCTTGGGCCAGCTCATTGTAGCTTGTAACTATTTTTCTTCCTTTTTTTAATGGCTTTATTGCTCACTTCTTAGGTTTTACATTCCTTAGGGGCTTGCTCTGGGAACATGGATAGATGGTAACAAAATTGGGTGCAGATTAATTGTAAGAAAAGATCCTAGGATCTTTGTGGGGGAAGAGAGCAAGTTTTTTTGGCCCTAACTCCTTGAGAATACCTCCTATAATTCCACCTGTTTGTGAAAAAAAACGATGTACTTCTTGGCTTCCGAGGGAGGTTCTTGGGAACTTCCAGACCACTGTCCCTGGGTGAGGGTCTGGGTCTTGGTCTCTTGCTCTGGGAAAATAGATAGACTGTGGCCAAATTGGCTGCACGAGCAGATTGATTACAATCCTAGGTTTTTTGTGGCGGTGAGGTTGGCAGGTTTTGACTCTACCTCTCTACCTCTTTAAAAATACCTCTGATAAGTCCACTTGTTTGTGACACTATCCACTTGACAAGATGTCACGAGTAACCCATGCATTTCCACAAACTTACTGCTGCCTTCTATGGAACTACCTAGCACATCCACACGGCCTTGTCTATGTGCTTTTCATTTATGGGTTGTTTTTATTCCTTGTGGGTCCTAGCAAAGGTCGTGGCAGACAGCAGTAATAAGCTGAGCTGGGCAGACTCTGAGTTCCAGGAATACCTACTGTAACAAAGCATGGTAAATAAATGACACCTTCTGTCTCCCTAGATGTGAAAGGCCTAGTTACAGGATCGTGTTCTTGATCAACTGATCAGTGTTTACAGTTAATTATTCAGGGACACCTGGTCCTAAAGCAGATTAAAACCTGGCCAATATCTCTGCTGTTTAGGACTGTTTTGAGAACACTGACTAAAACATTTAGGAAAGCCGCAACTTATGGCAACTTCGCTGACCTGAAGTAAAGTACACAACATCAACGACCAGCTAAAATCAAGTTCACCGATGACATCAGTGTCTCCAAGAACATCTCACGACCAACCAGAAACTGTGGATTACTGCGGTGGTGTGTGAACTTCTATTTACATTTAGCAGACGCTCTTATCCAGAGCGACTTACATTTTTATCTCATTATACATGAGAGCAGTTGAGGGTTAAGGGCTTCGCTCAAGGGCCCAACAGTGGCAACTTGGTGGTTGTGGGGTTTGAACCTGGGATCTTCCGAACCGTAGTCCAATGCCTTAACCACTGAGCTACCCCTGACCCTGAACTTCTAAAGACCTAGAACTGCCATCAGAGCAGGGGGCAAAGTGGCCCTAAGAACAGCAAGGGGCAAACTTTCCTGGGCAATCAGAGAGGCGAAGTGCACCCACGCCCAGAAAATACTCAACCACTTTAGGGACAGCGGTGACATACGGCACATGTGGCAGAGCATACAACCTGTCACCAACTACAAGACATCATCACTTGCCTGTGATGGTGAAGGGTCCCTTCCAGATGCGCTAAATAGCTTTTAACCTCAGTTCGACATGTAGAATGACGTGACAGCAAGGAAGACCTAGTTTTATTTAGTGAAAATGTAACATTTTAGCAATGAGATTATTATTAATTATCCCAACAGTCAATATAGTCTAGCCCAAACCCGTTTTTTAAGGTTTTCACAAAAGAATTTTCATTCATAACAAATAACACATAATGTTAATTTAACATTTTAAAATGTATTTTTTCATCTGATGTTTTCAGCTAATTGTATTTCTTTTTAACTGTCACAACAACATCTGCATGTCCATGTTTTTGTAACTACAAAACAATAAAGTCCAGTCCAGTATGGACAGTGTTTAAAACTTCTTTTAACTTAATATAAGAATTTACACACTTGGACCGTTGTAGCTCCTATAGGTCACAATCATTTGGCAACCTGTTAGATTAATGATTTTGGCATTGGTTTAACTATAAAATATAATAAAATGCATTACAACATAATTATGTTATCATGTAGTAACATAATTACCACAGAGACTCTGCAAAACAGGGTGATTCTTATGGTATACCTTGATGCATCTTTTCATCGTGTGCCCACACTGTTTGCCCTCATATATATACAGTGTGTGTGTGTGTGTGTGTGTGTGTGTGTGTGTGTGTGTGTGATATTACTACATATCGGAGCTTTTTTCTCCAGTTCAATATGAAAAAAATGTATGAGGCACCATATACGGTTTAAATCAAACTTCATTCATGCTCACACATAAAACACTAGCATACACATATATGAAACTGTCACACATAAATACATATATGTTACACCTTTGTCTTGCTGACGTTCAGGAGGAGATTGTCCATCTGACACAATTTCTCCAGATTTCCAATCTCCTCTAGGTAGGCCGTCTCATTGTTGTTCGTGATCAAGCCCGCCACTACAGTGTCGTCAGCAAACTTGACTACGGTGGTGAAGTTGGTAGCCGCCACTCAATCGAACGTGTACAAAGAGTACAGCAGGAGCTCAGAGCACAAACCTAGGGGGCTCCAGTGCTGAGAGTGAGGGAGGCTGAGACATGTCCACACATCCTTACTGCCTGTGCTCTGCCACTTAGGAAAATGGAGATCCACTGACTCATAGATTAGCTGAGTCCCAGGTGCTCCAGCTTGGTGGTGAGTGTGGAGGGAATTATGGTATTAAATCATGAGCTCTAGTCGATGAAGAGCCATTTAACATAATTCCCCCTTCGAGTGTCCAGGTGAGTGAGAGATGTATGGAGAAGATGAGAGATAGCATCATCTGTAGAGCGGTTCGGGTGGTATGCAAACTGTAATGAGTCCAGTGTGTCAGGTAGTGAAGAAATGTCTCCGACCAGGTATTCAAAGCATGCCGGATGTTGGTGCTTTGTAGTCTGGTAACGTTCTTTGTCCCTGCCACAGGCTCCTAGAGTCACTCTGTTAGAGTTACGACTCTAGTTTTCTCCCGTAGCGTTGCTTTGCCTCCTTCACCATCTTCTGGAGATTGTATAACGCAGCCTTGTGCGGGTCCCCCATGGCCCCCAACGTAACCCTTGCGTTATAGGCAGCGGTGCGAGATCTCAGAGCGTCGCGGATGGTTTTATCCACCCATGGCATTGTTTGTTTTTTCGATGGTATCATCCACTAGTTTGGCCACCGATTAGTCTGTTGAGCGCGCGACCTCAATCTAAACTGGAACTTCCTGTTTGAGTCTTTGTTTGTATCTTGGCACGAAGAAGATGGCGGCAAGGTCGGATTTCCCATACGGACGGGGAGATTGTGCCTTGTAGCTCTCCTTGACTGTAGTATAGCAATGATCCAGTGTCCTTTCGCCCCTGGTGGGTCAGGTGATGTGTTGATGAAAGTTTGCCGATGCATGTTTGGGGTTGGCGCTGTTAAAGTCCCTGTCTGGTGCTCTGTGAGTCCCTAAGGTAGTGTCCGTGTCCGCTTTAGGCAGAATATAAATGGCGCTGATTATGACCAATGTAAACTCCCAAGGAAGGTAAAAAGGACAGTAGTTTCAGGTTGGGTGTGCAGGAGCATGTGAGAGGCACAATGCTTGTGGTGTTGCACCAGCTGTTGTTCACCATTAAACACACTTCGCCATCCCTTGACTGACCCGAGTCCCGTGTCCTGGCATGCGGTGAACCGAGAAGAACTCGGCCGGCTGGATGGCGTGGTCCGGCACCGCTGGGTTCAGCCATGTCTCGGTGAAGCAGAGGAGATTGCAGTCTCAAATGTCTCTCTGGAACTTTACTCTGGCCCTGAGGTCATTGAGTTTGTTCTCCAGTGACTGGAAATTGGCGACCAGGATGCTAGGCAGAGGTGTGCTGTGTGCACGGTCTCTCACCCTGTTTCTGACGACGGCTCGTTTCCCTTGATGCCGTCCTTTGTTCTCCCTCAGGATCTCACTCGGCCAGCTTGGATCCAGAGTTAAAAACTTCAAATTGTGAGTACATTGTATACCAGTAGAAACAAGAGTGTCTCTATCATACCTAATAAATTCAATGGTAATAAATTTGATGGTTTTGGATCACTGAAATCTAACTAAAAAAAAAAGAAAAAGGGGTCAGAGCAGTTCTGACAGCAGCCGACCCCACCAATGCCATCTTAAAAAAGACACAGAAACTACTTATTCTACACAAGAAGTACACATCCTACACACACAGTACATGACCTACACACACCCTATGTCTCCTACAAAGACATGATGACGGGCCCAAGGACCTTCACCATTACAGTCGACATCAAGCAATCACTAGCAATGATGCAAGCAAAGACAATGTCCAACTATGACGATGCCTTAAACTTAGCCATATTTAGTGACATCATTTTCGTTTTAGGGGTCTTAGCATGTTCAAAAGGACCCCTGGTTGTCTGGTGTGCCTGGTGCCAATGCACTTATGCTTGGATTTTTCTTATGCTTATGCTATTTTTTTTCTTATTTTCAAAGCTGCAGAGCCAACTTCTTGGCTTTTATCTTCTGAGAGAGCTTCTTGATGGACTACCAGACTGTGGTATAGTATGTGCCAGCCTGTGACCCTTGAGTGTTCCTCGCCTGACCGTGCATGCGAAAGCCCCATCATGATATTGGTGGCAATGTACCTTCCAGAGTGCTGTACAGGACAGCCTTGAGCAAGCTTGAGGTGGGGTTTATCTTCATCAACCAGTGGACCGATGGTACGCAACCAAAATAAATCGTTGTTGTATCTTAAATTTCCAGATGTACTTCTTCTCTGTTTTAGCAACTTACGGCGCCTCACTGAGTTGGAGGAGTTCGCTGTCTCCAAGAACATCATCTCACGACCAACCAGAAACATTCAAGCCAAGCACTTACATCCAGACTGTGCAACAGCTTCTTTTTATAAGCCATCTGTCTCCTCAACACAAAGGGACTGGACTGATTAAACAAACACAAATGTGTAAATTATTTTGTGTGTGTGTGTTAACTCAGATAACTCAACTACCTCAAAACATTTTGACTGAACTGATAAACGACACATGTGCAAACACACTGAACAACCATCTTAAAAGTTTTCACACCAATTCGTAATTGCGCTCTTGCATAATACCCATTAGTTGTCATTTGCAAAAGCCTATTTGATCTTTGCTGCTAATTTAAAGAAATGTGTCCTGTTTACTGTTTCTCCTCCCACTACCTCAACTCATTATTTTATTATGTTATCATCACGAAGTATTAGAATATGTCATGTTGCGTTGAGTGACTTTGTCACTCTTTGTCACTTTTTGCATGAGCCCTTTATGTTGTCTCTTTTTTTTTAGTATAGAATTTTTTTTCTGTTAACTTAAAAATGTCAACCTGTCTTGTCTCCGCGAGTTAGCTAATTAGGATGCTTAGTAAGCTAGTTAGTTTTTGTTCATTTATGTTGTTAATTTATGTTGGATGTAGGACCTTGGTCCTGGAGGAAGGTGGTTTCGTTTCGTTTGTGTACTAAACTGGTTGAAAAGATAAGAAAATCCTACTTGAATTTGGTACCACACATAAAGTAAACAACAAGCGAAAAAACCCATGATTTGTTTTGACCTGCATGGCAATGCCTACACCTAAAAATTGGGGCACGCCCTCTTCCTGGGATGCTGGGGTCCAGTTCGATGTGTCTCTTCACTACAGAAACATTAGCTGACACCGTCCCCAGGCTGACCCTTCATCAGAAGTACTCAGGCCTTCGGCCTGCATTGAGGCAGGCGGATGTCCGTAAGCCACCATTTCCCCATGATTCCTCTCTTCTGTTCCTGCCCACCGCTTACTGAATCAGTCCTCATTATTTTCTTCTATAACATATAAACAATGTTAAGTTGTTTTATTTATATAATTATTAGATTCTTATTTTATATTTATACGTTTTCTTAATTATACTGCATTTAAAAAAAATGATTATAGTCTTATTCCTAGTTTGAATACTCTATTTTCTTTTTTTTATGTTTAGGTCATGGGAGTTTGTAAAAGCATTTCTCTGAACATCATATTGTATATGGCTGTGTATGTGACAAATTAAATTTGAATTTCATTTGAAACAAAAATTCACATAAATTAACATGATCTATTATATAAACGTCATGATCGCAACTTTCATCATTTATATTGCTTTATTTTAAACTGTATTTAAACACATAAGCATGTAAATCCGCTTTCATATGAAGTGAAAATCTGATTTCTCGTAATGACTTATTATCAACAACTTTTGGATTACCTGACCGAGGGGGTTTACTGATTGTTTTGTAAACAATGACGTGTGTAATTCTAATTCATTATTAACGTGTCAAATAATACTTTTCAGAACTTTAATTTACTTAGCAAAGTGTTGCAAGATGTCTGGGATTCTAAGTTTGAACAATGTGTAGAACTCGCATGCTATGCGCGTCTGCTTACCAATAATAATAATCAATTGTAATAATTATAATAAATAATCGATATTAGTGCTTTGAGTGATAAGTTCTTTCACTCTAAATTATTATATTTGAAAATTATATGTTTAAAGTAATAAATTAATGTAATTTTTAAAACATTCATTATCACTTTGATGACAAATTGTTACAACAAATTTGATGGCACATTAAACAATAATAATAATTTCATTTTTTATAAACAAAAAATGTTTAAATTACTAGAATATGATGTATGTCAATTGAAAGAATTCCTTGTTTCATGTTCACAAAATCACAAAAATGTTAATTTAATGCATATTAAATATATCTTTCAGACAATTCGTCACTCATTATATACATAGTTTAAGCAACAGCAGTATGATAAAATCTAGCATAAATGTAAAACTTTTTTTTTTGTTATTCTTTTTCACATTTTGATCAAGAACAATGAATAAGCTTTGTCTTAGTATCAGCAGCCTATAGGTCAAATAAATGAACATTTCCAACACATTCATGCAATTTTGGCAAACATATTGAAAAACATTCATTAATATAATATATTATTAATAACAACTGTTTATCTTTTTTACATTTTGATGCTAAAAAATGCTTTTGTAAGCTTTAAATAACTATCCATTAATTGTGTGAGAAAACCGCTTTCCTGAGGTCCTACAGCTCTAAGAACGCTGCAGACGCTTTATCTCACTTTAACAAGAAAAAAGTCCATAAAATGGTCATTTCCACAACATTCATGCATTTTGGCATACATGGTGAAAAACTATTTTTTTGTAATTTTTTAAAATATTTTGAGACCTGAAAATGCTTACAAACTAATTTTATATGTTTTACATAACTATCCATTAATTGTGCTTGTGCGGTAAACCGCTTTCCTGAGGTCCTACAGCGCTAAGAATGCAGCAAATGCTTTATTTCACTTAAACAAGGCAAAAAGTCCATAAAATGGTCATTTCCACAACATTCATGCATTTTGGCATACATGTTGAAAAACATCTTTTTTTGTTATTCTTTTTCATTTTTTTATGCTTAAAAATAGTTAGAAACTCGTTTTGTATGTTTTACAATGACCATGCATTAGTTGTGTGAGAAAACCGCTTTCCTGAGCTCGTACAGCGGTAAGAACGCTGCAAACGCTTTATCTCACTTTAACAAGGTAAAAAGTCCATAAAATGGTCATTTCCACAACATTCATGCATTTTGGCATACATGTTGAAAAACAAATGTTTCTGTATTTTTTTATATATATTTTGAGACCTAAAAATGCTAACAAACATATTTAAGTGTGTTACATAACTTTCCATTAGTTGTGTGACAAAAAACGCTTTTCTGAGTTCGTACAGCGCTAAGAACGAAGCAAACGCGTTATCTCACTTTTACAAGGTAAAAAGTCCATAAAATGGTCATTTCCACAACATTCATGCATTTTGGCATACATGTGGCATACACATGGCATACATAAATTTTCCGTTATTTTTTTTATTATTTTGAGACCTAAAAATGAATATAAACTCGTTTTGTATGGTTTACAATGACCAAGTATTGGTTGTGTGAGAAAACCGCTTTCCTGAGCTCGTACAGCGCTAAAAACGCAGCAAATGCTTTATGTCACCTTAATAATGCAATAAAATCTAATGAATGATCATTTCCACAACATTCATGCATTTTGGCATACATGTTGAAAAACATTTTTTTTTGTTATTCTTTTTCATATCTTGATGCTTAAAAATGCTTATAAACTCGTTTTGTATGATTTACAATGACCATGCATTAGTTGTGTGAGAAAACCGCTTTCCTGAGCTTGTTACAACGCTAAAAACGCAACAAACGCTTTATCTCACTTTAACAAGGTAAAAAGTCCATAAAATGGTCATTTCCACAACATTCATGCATTTTGGAATACATGTTGAAAAACAAATTTTTCGTTTTTTTTTTTATATTTTGAGACCTAAAAATGCTTACAAACATATTTTATATGTTTTCCATAACTATCCATTAATTGTGTGAGAAAACCGCTTTCCTGAATTCGTACAGTGCTAAGAACGCAGCAACGCTTTATCTCACTTTAACAAGGTAAAAAGTCCATAAAATGGTCATTTCCACAACATTCATGCATTTTGGCATACATGTTGAAAAACATCTTTTTTTGTTATTCTTTTTCGTTTTTTCATGCTTAAAAATGCTTATAAACTCGTTTTGTATGATTTACAATGACCATGCATTAGTTGTGTGAGAAAACCGCTTTCCTGAGCTCGTACAGCGCTTAGAACGCAGCTAACGCTTTATCTCATTTTACAAGGTAAAAAGTCCATAAAATGGTCATTTCCACAACATTCATGCATTTTGGCATACATGTTGAAAAACATATTTTTTTGTTATTCTTTTTCATTTTTTTATGCTTAAAAATGCTTATAAACCCGTTTTGTATGGTTTACAATGACCAAGTATAGGTTGTGTGAGAAAACCGCTTTCCTGAGCTCGTACAGCGCTTAAAATGCAGCAAATGCTTTATGTCACCTTAATAATGCAATAAAATCTAATTAATGATCATTTCCATAACATTCATGCATTTTGGCATACATGTGAAAAACAACTTTTTCGTTATTCTTTTTCGTTTTTTTATGCTTAAAAATGCTTATAAACTCGTTTTGTATGATTTACATTGACCATGCATTAGTGGTGTGAGAAAACTGCTTTCCTAAGCTCGTACAACGCTAAAAATGAGGCAAACGCTTTATCTCACTTTAACAAGGTAAAAAGTCCATAAAATAGTAATTTCCACAACATTCATGCATTTTGGCATACATGTTGAAAAACATATTTTTTTGTTATTCTTTTTCATTTTTTTATGCTTAAAAATGCTTATAAACTCGTTTTGAATGACCATGCATTAGTTGGGAGAGAAAAACGCTTTCCTGATCTCGTACAGCGCTTAGAACGCAGCTATCGCTTTATCTCATTTTACATGGTAAAAAGTCCATAAAATGGTAATTTTCACAACATTCATGCATTTTGGCATACATGTGAAAAACAACTTTATTTTAACTTAACTTTGTCTGCAAGATCTCATCGAACTGAAAACACGTTTCACATTCACCTAACTCAACAGGAGGTCAAATACAAATACACAAACAAGAACACGCGCACTACACACAGTACCCAGACACTCCACATTCTACACAGACCCAAACTGCACACAATGCATTCTACACACACACACACACACACACACACACACACACTCATCAGACTTCATACGCATACTATAAAAGAATGTCCTGCTCAAGCCCCTGTGCCATTAAAGTCACAATAAAAATCATAAAGACACGTCAAGTCCTAACTCAACAGGACCGCTGGACCGACCAAGTATAGGTTGTGTGAGAAAACCGCTTTCCTGAGCTCGTACAGCGCTTAAAACGCAGCAAATGCTTTATGTCACCTTAATAATGCAATAAAATCTAATGAATGATCATTTCCATAACATTCATGCATTTTGGCATACATGTGAAAAACAACTTTTTCGTTATTCTTTTTCGTTTTTTTATGCTTAAAAATGCTTATAAACTCGTTTTGTATGATTTACAATGACCATGCATTAGTGGTGTGAGAAAACTGCTTTCCTAAGCTCGTACAACGCTAAAAATGAGGCAAACGCTTTATCTCACTTTAACAAGGTAAAAAGTCCATAAAATAGTAATTTCCACAACATTCATGCATTTTGGCATACATGTTGAAAAACATATTTTTTTGTTATTCTTTTTCATTTTTTTATGCTTAAAAATGCTTATAAACTCGTTTTGTATGGTTTACAATGACCATGCATTAGTTGGGAGAGAAAAACGCTTTCCTGATCTCGTACAGCGCTTAGAACGCAGCTATCGCTTTATCTCATTTTACATGGTAAAAAGGCCATAAAATGGTAATTTCCACAACATTCATGCATTTTGGCATACATGTGAAAAACAACTTTATCTTAACTTAACTTTGTCTGCAAGATCTCATCGAACTGAAAACACGTTTCACATTCACCTAACTCAACAGGAGGTCAAATACAAATACACAAACAAGAACACGCGCACTCAGTACTCAGACTCTCAACATCCTACACAGACCCAAACTGCACACGCATACTACATACACAAACACACACAGAAACACACACACACACACACACACACACACAAACACACACACAAAATCTTCTTATTCATTCCATACAGTACACACCCTAAATACACACGTGCTCACACACACACTACAAATACATACACACACACTAACACACAGACACACAAATGAAAAAACAAACATAAAATCTACTTATCTATCAAATACTGGGCACTTCCTAAACAAACACACAAACACACACACAGACAAAAAAAAAACAGACTCATCAGACTTTATACGCATACCACATAAACAAAGTCCTGCTCAAGCCCCTGTTCCATTATAGTCACAATAAAATTTATAAAGACACGTCCAGCCATAATGATGGCCTAAACTCATGTCATATATGTTTAAGAGGTCTTACACATGTTGTGAGGTACACCCAAGAGGCGATGACACAGGTGCTTGACCTGGTATTCTGTTCGTAAAACACTGGCATGTGATTGGTTCAGATAGCACAACATACAGTGCCTTAGCGTCATCCATATGCTTTTCATTTCTGTGCCACAAGGGTGGGTCCTAGGAAAGGTCGTGGCAGGCAGCAGCAATAAACTGAGCCGGGGGTTTTAGGGTTAGTTCCAGGAATACAGACACATCGTGAACACACACACACTTACCACACATACTTATCACCGGCACAAACACTATACATCCTACAATCACACATACTGCACACACACACTGCACACACAAACATTACATAGGCATAGTACACCCATATAAACACACACAGTCATTACAAAGACACATAACACACACACAATACACATCCTAAAAACACAACAAATACAGACAGACATACATATCGTAAACACACACACATCTCACATACATCACATATACTATGCATCATACACAAATGATGACCTACTTAAGCACCTGAGTCTTACAGCCACCACACCCTGTCCACATTGAATGACAACTTGCAATGGCGGATCAGAAAGACACGTCCAAACATGACGATTACCTAAACTTATGTCATATTTGTTTAAGAGGTCTTAGCGTGCTGAAAAGGCACACAAACTGTGATGTACATCTAAGTGGCTATGGCGCCATTACATTCGCCTCTAAACTCAGCCTACATTGAGTGACAGCTAGAAATGGTGCACCAGAAAGATGTCCAGCCATGACGATGCATGTCATATTTGTTTAAGAGGTCTTAGCGTGCTGAAAAGGCACACAAGTTGTGAGGGGCGCCCAAGTGGCAATGGCACAGGTGTATGGGCCAGCTCATTGTAGCTTGTAACTATTTTTCTTCCTTTTTTAAAAGGCTTTTTCGCTCACGTCTTGGTTTTTACATTCCTCAGGGGCTTGCTCTGGGAACATGGGTAGATGGTAACAAAATTGGGTGCAGATTAATTGTAAAAAAAGATCCTAGGATCTTTGTGGGGGAAGAGAGCAAGTTTATTTGGCCCTAACTCCTTGAGAATACCTCCTATATTTCCACCTGTTTGTAAAAAACTGGGGAATGTGCTTGTGAGTGGTTGAGATAGCTCAGACTTTATGACTCTATCTGCTCGACAAAATGACACAAGTATCCAATGAATTTCCACAAACTTACTGCAGCCTACTATGGAACGCTCACCTCCTAGCACATCCTACAGCCCTTCGGCTGTCTCCATGTGATTAAAATTTTTGTAGCGCAAGGAATATACACACATCCTTTACAAACACACACACACACACACACACACACACACACACACTACAGACAATACATTCTACAAACATTGTATACACACACACACACCGTACACAAACATACACAAATACACACATTTATCGTACACAAAAATACACAAATACACACACACACACACACACACACATACTACTCATACACATACACATTTACTACATACACACATATTACAGACACATATGCACTACACCCACATACAAATACTACAGATGCATACTACACACACACATGACACACTACATATCTTTTACATACACAACACACACAAACACATACTGCACACAAACAAAGGCACATCCAACCATTTATGTCACACATACAGTAGAAAACCTACACACACACACACACACACACACACACACACATACACACAATACACAGCCTACACACACTCTACGCATCCTACACAAACTATGACCAGCCCAAGCACCTGCGCCATTACAGACGCCACCAACCAATCACTAGCAATGATGCATAGAATGACTCGTACTTTAAACTCATGACGATGCCTTAAACTTATACAATATTTTGTGACATCAGTGTCCAGGGCGTTTTAGGGGTCTTAGCATCCTCAAAAGGCACACAGGTGGTGCCGATGGCACTGGTGCTTGGGAGCGCTCATTGTTTCTTGCAACTATATTTCTTCTTTTTATTTTAAAAGGCCGCAGGGCCAACTTCTTGGCTTTCATCTTCAGAGATAGCTTCTTGGTGGACGACCAGACCTGTGATTGTCGGCCTGAGGCTCACGAGTGTTCCTCGCCTAAACGTGCATGCGGGGGCCCCATCTTGATGTTGGTGGCAATGAGCAAGAGACCAAGAGACCAGAGTGCTGCACAGGCCTGGCTTGAGCGAGCTTAAGGTAGGGTTTATCTTTATTAACCAGAGAGTGAGCGGTGGTACGCAACTGAAATTAACTCTTGTTGCATCATAAATGGCCCGATGTACTTCTTGGCTTCCGAGGGAGGTTCTTGGGAACTTCCAGACCCACTGTCCCTGGGTGAGGGTCTGGGTCCTGGTCTCTTGCTCTGGGAAAATGGATAGACTGTGGCCAAATTGGCTGCACGAGCAGATTGATCACAATCCTAGGTTTTTTGGTAACGGTGTGTTTGGCAGGTTTTGACCCTACCTCATTGAAAATACCTCTGATAAGTCCACTTGTTTGTGACCCTATCCGCTTGACAAGATGTCACGAGTAACCCATGCATTTCCACAAACTTACTGCTGCCTTCTATGGAGCCACCTAGCACATCATACAGCCAAATCGGCCTTGTCCATGTGCTTTTCATTTATGGGTTCTTTTCATTCCTTGTGGGTCCTAGCAAAGGTCGTGGCAGACAGCAGTAACAAGTTGAGCCGGGCAGACTCGGAGTTCCAGGAATGCCTACTGTAGCAAAGCATGGTAAATGAATGACACCTTCTGTCTCCCGTCTCCCTAGATGTGAAAGGCCTAGTTACAGGATCGTGTTCTTGATCAACTGAGCAGTGTTTACAGTTGATTATTCAGGGACACCTGGTCCTGAAGCAGATAAAAACCTGGCCAATATCTCTGCTGTTTAGGACTGTTTTAAGAACACTGACTGAAACGTGTAGGAAAGCCGCAACTTATGGCAACTTCGCTGACTTGAAGGAGGTACAAGACATCAACGACCAGCTAAAAACAAGTTTACCGATGACATCAGTGTCTCCAAGAACATCATCTCACGACCAACCAGAAACTGTGGATTACTGCGGAGGTGTGTGAACTTATAAAGACCCAAGACTCCGCCATCAGAGCAGGGGGCAAAGTGGCCCTAAGAACAGCAAGGGGCAAACTTTCCTGGGCATTTAGAGAGGCGAAGCGCACACACGGCCAGAAAATCCTCAACCACTTCAGGGACAGCGGTGACATACGGCACATGTGGCAAAGCATACAACCTGTCACCAACTACAAGACATCATCAGTTGCCTGTGATAGTGAAGGGTCCCTTCCAGATGCGCTAAATAGCTTTTAACCTCAGTTCGACATGTAGAACGATGTGACGGCAAGGAAAACCTAGTTTTATTCAGTGAAGATGTAACATTTTAGCAATAAGATTATTATTAATTATCCCAACAATCTAGTCTAGCCCAAACCCGGTTTTTAAGGTTTTTCACAAAATAATTTTTATTTATAACATATAACACATAATGTTAATATAACATTTTAAAATTATTTTTTTTATCTGATGTTTTCAGCTAATTGTATTTCTTTTTAACTGTCACAACAACTTCTGCATGTCCATGTTTTTGTAACTACAAAACAATAAAGGCAGTATGGACAGTGTTTAAAACTTTTTTTTTATATAAGAACTTACACACTTATAGGTCACAATCATTTGGCAACCTGTTAAATTAATGATTTTGGCATCGGTTTAACCATAAAATAAAATAAAATGCTTTACAACATAATTATGTTATCATGTAGTAACATAATTACCACAAGAGACGCTGCAAAACAGGGTGATTTTTATGGTATACCTTAATGCATCTTTTCATTGTGTGCCCAAAATAATATTAATATAAAAAAAAAACTTCCTTCATGCTCACACATGAAATACTAGCATACACATATATGAAACTGTCACACATACATATATGTTAGTAACTGCTCAAACAACTACATATGAAAAGCGCGTGCACACCTATGAGAAGCACACACAAACTCTGCGTGCACATAAAATGCTTGGGTTTCTCGTGCCATCTCGTCAACAGACAGAACATTCCATTTCTGAGGTGCCTGAGGACCTTCACGATCTTCCTGGCCTTGGTCCAGCACCACTTGCTGTATATTGTGTGCAGGTCAGGGAGCTCTGTGCGGATGGTGTGCTCAGCTTGGCTCCAGACGAGTGGCAACAGGCGCCACTGGGCTCCTGTTGATGACGGGGGTCTGGTGGTTCCTCGTCTGCTTTGTACTAAGGTCCACTGTAAACACCTTTGTCTTGCCGACGTTCAGGAGGAGATTGTCCATCTGACACAATTTCTCCAGATTTCCAATCTTCTGTAGGTAGGCCATCTCATTGTTGTTCGTGATCAAGCCCACCAACGGTGTCGTCAGCAAACTTGATTATGGTGGTGGAGTTGGTAGCGGCCACGCAATCATATGTGTACAAAGAGTACAGCAGGGGCTCAGAACACGAACCTAGGGTGCTTCAGTGCTGAGAGTGAGGGAGGCTGAGACATGTCCACACATCCTTACATCCTTTTCTGTCTGCAGCCGTTAGCGCCGCTAGCATTAGCATAGCTAGCGACTTTTGCTGCAGCCTCGAAGCAAGAATAGAATGTGTTCAGCTCGTTTGCCTGGGTCACATCTGCGTTCATCATGCCGGATGTTAGTGCTTTGTAGTCTGTTAACATTCTTTGTCCCTGCCCTCTAGGCTCCTAGAGTCACTCTGTTAGAGTTGTGACTCTAGTTTTCTCCCGTAGCGTTGCTTTGCCGCCTTCACCACCTTCCGGACATTGTATAATGCAGCCTTGTGCGGGTCCTCCATGTCCCCCAACGCAACCCTTGCATTATAGGCAGCGGTGCGAGATCTCAGAGCCATCTTGAGTCTTTGTTTGTATCTTGGCATGAAGAAGATGCCGGCAAGGTCGGATTTCCCATACGGACGGGAAGATTGTGCCTTGTAGCTCTCCTTGACTGTAGTATAGCAATGATCCAGTGTCCTTTCGCCCCTGGTGGGTCAGGTGATGTGTTGATAAAAGTTTGCCGATGCATGTTTGGGATTGGCGCTGTTAAAGTCCCTTGCCACAATGAGGGGAGTGTTGGGTCTGGTGCTCTGTGAGTCCCTAAGGCAGTGTCCGTGTCCGCTTGAGGCAGAATATAAACAGATTATGACCGATGTAAACTCCCAAGGAAGGTAAAAAGGACAGTAGTTTCAGGTTGGGTGTGCAGGAGCGTGTGAGAGGCACAATGCGTGTGGTGTTGCGCCAGCTGTTGTTCACCATTAAACACACTTCGCCTCCCCTTGACTGACCCGAGTCCCGTGTCCTGGCATGCGGTGAACCGAGAAGAACTCGGCCGGCTGGATGGCGTGGTCTGGCACCGTTGGGTTCAGCCATGTCTCGGTGAAGCAGAGGAGATTGCAGTCTCAAATGTCTCTCTGGAACTTTACCCTGGCCCTGAGGTCATCGAGTTTGTTCTCCAGTGACTCGACGTTGGCGAGCAGGATGCTAGGCAGAGGTGTGCTGTGTGCACGGGCTCTCACCCTGTTTCTGACGACGGCTGGTTTGCCTTGATGCCGTCCTTTGTTCTCCCTCAGGATCTCACTCGGCCAGCTTGGATCCAGAGTTAAAAACTTCAAATTGTGAGTACATAACCAGTAGAAACAAGAGTGTCTCTATCATACCTAATAAACTCAGTGGTAATGATTTTGATGGTTTTAGATCACTGAAATCTAACTAAAAAAAAAAAAAAACAAAGCAAAAGAGGTCGGAGCGGTTCTGACAGCAGCCGACCTCATCAACGCCATCTTGAAAAAGACACACAGAAACTACTTATTCTAAACAAGAAGTACACATCCTACACACACAGTACACAACCTACACACACCCTATGTCTCCTACAAAAATCCTGACGGGCCCAAGCACCTCCACCATTACAGTCGACATCAAGCAATCACTTGCAATGATGCAAGCAAAGACAATGTCCAACTATGACGATGCCTTAAACTTAGCCATATTTAGTGACATCATTTTCGTTTTAGGGGTCTTAGCATGTTCAAAAGGACTCCTGGTTGTGTGGTGTGCCTGGTGCCGATGCACTGGTGCTTGGACATCCTCATCGTTACTTCCAAATATATTTCTTTTCTTATTTTTAAAGCTACAGAGCCAACATCTTGGCTTTCATCTTCTGAGAGAGCTTCTTGATGCACTACCAGACCATGGTATAGTATGTGCCAGCCTGAGACTCACGAGTGTTCCTCGCCTGACCGTGCATGCGGAAGCCCCATCATGATATTGGTGGCAATGTACCTTCCAGAGTGCTGTACAGGACTGCCTTGAGCAAGCTTGAGGTGGGGTTTATCTTCATCAACCAGTGGACCGATGGTACGCAACCAAAATTAATCGTTGTTGTATCTTAAATTTCCAGATGTACTTCTTGGCTTCCACCTTTGCCAGGAGGTTCTTGGGAAACTTCCAGACCCATTGTCCTGTGTAAGGCTCTGGGCCTTGGGCTCTTTTCTGGAGTTTTCACACAAATTTGTAATTGCGCTCTTGCATAATACCCATTAGTTGTCATTTGCACAAGCCTATTTGATCTTTGCTGCTACTTTAAGGAAATGTGTCCTGTTTACTGTTTCTCCTTCCACTACCTCAACTCATTACCTCAATATATTCCAAATATTGAAATATGTCATGTTGTTGCGTTGAGTGACTTTGTCACTCTTTGTCACTTTTTGCATGAGCACTTTACAGTTCTGGCCTTTAAAAACACACGGAAAAGGGATGTGTTTTCGGAAAAGGGATCCCACGACTTGCCACGGCTGCGCGCGGCAAGCTGTTAAAATGCCCTTCATTACCTGTAGGGGGCAGTCGTGTTTCAGTCTAAAGTATTGTGTGTCTACTGAAGCCGAAAAATGTTATGTCTCTTAGGCGCCCATTGACAGCAAGCGACAGAGCTCATAAATGTGTCAAGCTCAAACTGATATGTATTTATTCATCATTTTTATTCAGAATTATTATTATTATTATTAGTAGTATATCTCCCCGAATTTAGTATTATTATTATTGTTGTAACGCACCCGCGCGTGTGCAAAAGGACTACAAAGATGTATGACATAAGCCTAACGTTGTTTTATTGTTTTTATGCGCTTTAAATGCAGGTAATTCGCTTACCATGCGGAGGACCCGGGTTCGATTCCCAGCCAGTGCTCAAAATGCTGGTATTATGCGCTAAAACTTGCTCTTGACGAAGGCGGTCGCATCTGCTCTCTCTCCCAGCTTGCTTCTCTTGTCTGTCTTGTGAATACTATTCAGAGACTCTCCTCGTCTTGCTCTCGAAAATAAAAAAAAAAGGAATATGGATTTGATCAAGTGGTCTCTGAATGCAATTGACTCGATCTTCTCGACGAGAAATGTGGGTTCTGGGGAACCTACTTGTCCTGCTGAGACGTTTGCTGCTGGATACACGATGGACGGTTGGGAGAAGTGGCGCATTGTGTGCCTGGCCGCACTGTCTCTGGAGGATGTTGAAGATATCTACCTATTCAGAACTCTGATAACTGGGATTCTGCTGATTGGATTAGGTGGGATACTTGGATATCGAAAAATCTTAAAAACAGTCAGTCTCAACCCCAAGAGACTGGCTGGCTGGGAAATAGTGGTGACGAGAGCTGTCAGTAATCAGACTGTGGTTCTGGACCGCAAATTGGATAACATCTTGGTGAGACTAGCAGCTATGCAACGTGATTTGGACAGACCTGGAGACCAGTGATGGACATTAAATATCTGTGAAATTGGCAGATATTGATCGAAACCTGGAAAATATGTTTTTCTTTTTCGGCTGCCCTTTTTCTTTCCAGCTACTGCATTTCAAGGCCGTGGCTGGAGACATAACTAACTCCCCGAAGACCAAGATAACGAGACGCTCTGAAATCCTACTCCCCCCCACCCTTTAAGGACACCTGGCGCAGATTATTACGGGATGTTACAGGCTTACAAACTGACACGCGCGCACTCACGCACTCACAGAACAGCTACAGATAGACACTCTACCTTCCCCATATCCAACGCCTTCGTGTGCTTATTCCCTTCAGTGTGGGCAGGCGGAATCGGGACCAGCGCTCTTTAGCTGCAGGGACTGGAGCTGTTTGCCTACATTGGACATTTCCTATCCCCTGTACCCTCATCGTTGCAATGTTTATGTCTTGTGATTACATGTTTTTCTGTGCTTGTTGCTGAGGTATTTTTTGTACCCCTGATCGCACACTGCCCTTTTCGAAGGACAGTCTGGGAGGGGATTTTTTACCCTCGTTATCCTAATGTATCTTATTCCTTATTTTCTATGATGGCGCCGGTTAGGTGGCTGCTGTTGCGACTCTGTGGTCGCAAAAATCATTTCGCTGCATATTGTACTCTGTATGATTGTGCATGTGACAATTGTACTTGAATTGAAATGCCACGATATAGCCATTACATTATCAACTTATGCTTCAGTACATGCATGTTTGCAATTGAGAATTTTTTTTGCTTAAGCTATGAAACACATTAGCACTCATCTCACAGTTGCTATAATTTAATGATAATCATAAGCAAAAAGTGTAAAACAAAGGATTCACATTTATTACATTTTCACCCAGAGCGGGATTCGAACCAGGGTCTGAACTATTTTATAGGATATACGGATATTATACGGATATTATTTAAGCAACGCCACACCACATGGAAAGCGGAAAAAATGCTTCAATTTCATTGGCTGTCACTGAGTGCAGAATCCCCGGGCTTTGACTGCGCTTTCTCCATTCATTATTACAGGGGCGGACTGGGACCAAAAAGTGTCCCTGGACTTCCTGGCCCACAGCAGCCCACACCATATTACAGTGGCTCATTAATATAAAGATACATTTTTAACACCAGTTACTAGTAAAAAAAATATAACACAATACAGAAATCAATGCTATTTAAACATATTATTTGAAATATCACTAAACATATATTGGGTCATATTAGTAAAACAAAGAAACGAAAAAAAAAATAACATCAAGACAAACAACATATAAATCTATAAAGACAATATTTTAAAAGGAATGGCAATAAAACTGAACAGGTAAGCTGAAATAAAATCAGTAGCAGCAGTAGCTCACGCTAGTAAACTAGTTACTTATTTTAATTATTATGATAGTCAATATTAATACGAAATAATGCTGAAAAACATTATTTCAATTAATATTGACCACCACAATAATAACTAGCACAAGTTAATGCTGCTACTAATTTTATTCTGTTTGATTGCCATTTTGTTTACTTGGCTCTGGTGGATCAGGGGAGACGTGTTGGTCATCATCAGCATGTATTATGATGTGGGATGTGGTGCGCTGCTGGATCCAGCCTCACTGTCCCTGACCTATTATAGGCAGAATCTGTTCATTTGAAGCATTTCACAGCATTTACCTCTAAAGCTTTTTCTTATTTTCGCGTAACCTTTTCTTCTTCCTCCTTTTTATTTATGTGAATTATTATTAATTTGATCATCATGATGCCGAATCGAAGTCCTGAGCCCAAACCTCATTTAAATTTAAATAACAAATATTATAAGTAAAAAACAATAGCCCACGTTTAGAAAACGTTTATAAATTCTTTCCGACATGAGTTGGCCCGGTGTTATGCGCAGAGCGCCGGGAGATTTCCTGAAGCTCCGAAATCACTGGGGCATTTTTTCTAAAAAGAAATAACTGATGGAGGTTTTGAGCTGTATACACACACATTTTTGAGGGGTTTAAAACGAATTAGTCCGAGCAGACCTACATGAAAGGTGAGAAGTGAGTAACTAAGCGCGCTGTCGCGGTGTATATACTGTACAACAAGCTTTTATCAAGCTTTTGATGAAAAAGCTGCCTTTTGTAAAGTGAAAGTACTTTACAAAAGACGAACAGCTTTATTTCAGTCATGAATTCACAATCACATCACATTCCAGCTATTATTTCCAGTAGTGGTTAAATAATGGATGAAATAATTATTAAATGCTGGACACAAACAGCAAATATGATGATTATTATAAAAAGCCCGAAGAAGTTCGTCATAAAATAATATTTACTTAATAATATAATATATATAGTTCATTCATGTTTTCTGATGATGTCGACACATTTTTACGTTTTAAATAAGATATGTTGGCATATTCAGGAATCAGGACATTCGCATAGTTAAGACTATCAGATAGCCCACTATCAGGAACTTAAATTCATTTTAACACCATGTAAACCGAGACATTGCCATGTCTTTCACTGTTTTGTCCTTGTTAAAACATTACAAAAAATTTATAAGAAACTTATTAAGAATTTTAAAGCACGAATTTGGGCATCTCATTTCATTATTATGAAAATAATATGAAGCACATATACACACATTTATCATGAAAGATCTGTTGTAAAGCAAAATAAAGTTCATGTTTGCTTCAGCATTGGGAACAATATTGTTTTAGACTAAGTAATTATACACAGTTCTTCGTTGTACAGTACTTGGTCCGGCTTTTAGATAAAGTCCTTCCATGCGCCATCTGGCGGATATTCAGTGAAGCACAACACATTTATTTAAATTCCCGAATGTTGCTTACGGCAAGTCGCGGCACGCCGCGCGCTAAATTGCGGCATCCCGCGGGAAAACACGCGCAGTCTTAATGGCCACATCTGTATGTTGTCTCTTTTTTTTGGATAGAAAATTTTTCCTGTTGATTTAAAAATGTCAACCTGTCTTGTCTCAGCGAGTTAGCTAATTTGGATGCTTATTAAGCTATTTAGTTTTTTTTCATTTATGTTGTTAATTTATGTTGGATATAGGACCTTGGTCCTGGAGGAAGGTGGTTTCGTTTCACTGTGTACTAAACTGTATATGGTTGAAAAGATAAGAAAATCCTACTTGAATTTGGTACCACACATAAAGTAAAGTAAGTACCCATGATTTGTTTTGACCCGCATGGCAAAGCCTACACCTAGAAATTGGGGCACGCCCTCCTCCTGGGATGCTGGGGTCCAGTTCGATGTGTCTCTCCACTACAGAAACATTAGCTGACACCGTCCTCAAGCTGACCCTCCTTCAGAAGTACTTTCCCCGTGGTTCATCTCTTCTGTTCCTGCACCGCTTACTTAATTAGTCCTCAACATTTTCTAAAAAAATTTACAAAAATTCACCTACATTAACATGATCTATTATATAAACTTCATGATCACAACTTTCATCATTCATATTGCTTTATTTTTAACTGATTTAAACAAGCGTGTAAATCTGCTTTCATGTGAAGTGAAAATCAGATTTCTCGTAATGTCTTATTATCAACAATTTTGGATTACCTGACCGAGGTGGTTTACTGATTGTTTGTTAAAGAATGACATGTGTAATTCTAACTCATTATTAACGTGTTGAATAATACTGTTCAGAACTTTAATTTACTTAGCGAAGTATTGCAAGATGTCTGGGATTCTAAGTTTAAACAATGTGTAGAACTCGCATGCTATGCGCGTCCGTTTACCAATAATAATAATCAATTCTAATAATTCTAATAAATAATCGATATTAGTGCTTTAAGTGATAAGTTCTTTCACTCTAAATTATTACATTTGAAAATTATATGTTTAAAGTGTAATTTTTAAAACATTCATTTTCACTTTGATGACAAATTGTCCAAGAAATTTGATGGCACATATAAAAACAATAATAAAAACTGTATTTTTTTATAAACAAAAAATTTTTAAATTACTAGAAAATGATGTATGTCAATTGAAAGAATTCCTCGTTCCATAATCACAAAATAAGAACGCTGCAAACGCTTTATCTCACTTTAACAAGGTAAAAAGTCCATAAAATGGTCATTTCCACAACATTCATGCATTTTGGCATACATGTTGAAAAACATCTTTCTTTGTTATTCCTTTTCATATCTTGATGCTTAAAAGTGGTCAGAAATTCGTTTTGAATGTTTAACAATGACCATGCATTAGTTGTGTGAGAAAACCTCTTTCCTGAGCTTGTATAGTGCTAATAACGCAGCAAACGCTGTATGTTACCTTATTAAGGCAATAAAATCTAATAAATTATCATTTCCACAACATTCATGCATTTTGGCATACATGTTGAAAAACATCTTTTTTTTGTTATTCTTTTTCATATTCCGATGCTTAAAAATGGTTAGAAACTCGATTTGTATGTTTTACCTTTATCATGCATTAGTTGTGTGAGAAAACCACTTTCCTGAGCTCTTACAGCGCTAAGAATGCAGCAAACGCTTTATCTGACTTTTACAAGGTAAAAAGTCCATAAAATGGTCATTCCCACAACATTCATGCATTTTGGCATACATGTTGAAAAACAAATTTTTCGTTATTTTTTTTATATTTTAAGACCTAAAAATGCTTACAAACTTATTTTGTATGTTTTACATAACTATCCATCAGTTGTGTGAGAAAACCACTTTCCTGAGCTCTTACAGCGCTAAGAACGCAGCAAACGCTTTATCTGACTTTTACAAGGTAAAAAGTCCATAAAATGGTCATTTCCACAACATTCATGCATTTTGGCATACATGTTGAAAAACTAATTTTTATATTATTCTTTTCATATTCTGATGCTTAAAAATGCTTATAAACTCGTTTTGTATGCTTTACCTTCATCATGCATTAGTTGTGTGAGAAAACCACTTTCCTGACTTCTTAGAGCGCCAAGAACGCAGCAAACGCTTTATCTGAGTTTTACAAGGTAAAAAGTCCATAAAATGGTCATTTCCACAACATTCATGAATTTTGGCATACATGTTGAAAAACATCTTTTTTTTTGTTATCCTTTTTCATATCTTGATGCTTAAAAAGGTTAGAAACTCGTTTTGTATGTTTTACCTTGATCATGCATTAGTTGTATGAGAAAACCACTTTCCTGAGCTCTTACAGCGCTAGAAATGCAGCAAACGCTTTATCTGACTTTTACAAGGTAAAAAGTCCATAAAATGGTCATTCCCACAACACTCATGCATTTTGGCATACATGTTGAAAAACAAATTTTTCGTTACTTTTTTTTTATATATTAAGACCTAAAAATGCTTAGAAACTCATTTTGTATGTTTTACATAACTATCCATCAGTTGTGTGAGAAAACCACTTTCCTGAGCTCTTACAGCGCTAAGAACGCAGCAAACGCTTTATCTGACTTTTACAAGGTAAAAAGTCCATAAAATGGTCATTTCCACAACATTCATGCATTTTGGCATACATGTTGAAAAACATCTTTTTTTTGTTATCCTTTTTCATATCTTGATGCTTAAAAAAGGTTAGAAACTCGTTTTGTATGTTTTACCTTGATCATGCATTAGTTGTGTGAGAAAACCACTTTCTTGACTTCTTAGAGCGCCAAGAACGCAGCAAACGCTTTATCTGAGTTTTACAAGGTAAAAAGTCCATAAAATGGTCATTCCCACAACACTCATGCATTTTGGCATACATGTTGAAAAACTAATTTTTCTATTATTCTTTTTTATATTCTGATGCTTCAAAATGTTTAGAAACTCGCTTTGTATGTTTTACCTTTATCATGCATTAGTTGTGTGAGAAAACCACTTTCCTGAACTCTTAGAGCGCCAAGAACGCAGCAAACGCTTTATCAGACTTTTACAAGGTAAAAAGTCCATAAAAATGGTCATTTCCACAACATTCGTGCATTTTGGCATACAAGTTGAAGAACAAATTTTTCGTTATCTACTTTTTTATTTTAAGACCTAAAAATGCTTACAAACTCATTTTGTATGTTTTACATGACTATCCATCAGTTGTGTGAGAAAACCACTTTCCTGAGCTCTTACAGCGCTAAGAACGCAGCAAACGCTTTATCTGACTTTTCCAAGGTAAAAAGTCCATAAAATGCTCATTTCCACAACATTCGTGCATTTTGGCATACATGTTGAAAAACATCTTTTTTTGTTATTCTTTTTCATATCTTGATGCTTAAAAAAGGTTAGAAACTCGTTTTGTATGTTTTATCTTGATCATGCATTAGTTGTGTGAGAAAACCGCTTTTTATATATATTTTATAAATAAATATATATATATATATATATATATATATATATATATAAATATATATATATATATATATATATATATATATATATATATATATATATATATATTTTATATATTAAGACCTAAAAATGCTTACAACCTCATTTTGTATTTTTTACATAACTATCCATCAGTTGTGTGAGAAAGCCACTTTCCTGAACTCTTAGAGCGCCAGGAATGCAGCAAACGCTTTATCTGACTTTTACAAGGTAAAAAGTCCATAAAATGGGCATTCCCACAACACTCATGCAGTTTGGCATACATGTTGAAAAACAAATTTTTCGTTATTTTTTTTATATTTTGAGACCCAAAAATGCTTACAAACTCATTTTGAATGTTTTACATAACTATCCCTCAGTTGTGTGAGAAAACCACTTTCCTGAGCTCTTACAGCGCTAAGAACGCAGCAAACGCGTGTTCTGACTTTTACAAGGTAAAAAGTCCATAAGATGGTCATTCCTACAACATTCATGCATTTTGGCATTCATGATGAATAAAAAAATTTTGTTGTTTCTTTTCATTTTTTGATGCTTAAAAATGCTTACAAACTCATTTTGTATGTTTTACATGCCTATCCATCAGTTGTGTGAGAAAACCACTTTCCTGAGCTCTTACAGCGCTAAGAACGCACCAAACGGTTTATCTGACTTTTACAAGGTAAAAAGTCCATAAAATGGTCATTTCCACAACATTTATGCATTTTGGCATACATGTTGAAAAACATCTTTTTTTGTTATTCTTTTTCATATCTTGATGCTTAAAAATGGTTTGAAACTCGTCTTGTATGTTTTACCTTGATCATGCATTAGTTGTGTGAGAAAACCGCTTTTTATATATATTTTATAAATAAATATATATATAAATATATATATATATATATATATATATATATATATATATATATATATATATATATTATATATTAAGACCTAAAAATGCTTACAACCTCATTTTGTATTTTTTACATAACTATCCATCAGTTGTGTGAGAAAGCCACTTTCCTGAACTCTTAGAGCGCCAGGAACGCAGCAAACGCTTTATCTGACTTTTACAAGGTAAAAAGTCCATAAAATGGGCATTCCCACAACACTCATGCAGTTTGGCATACATGTTGAAAAACAAATTTTTCGTTATTTTTTTTATATTTTGAGACCCAAAAATGCTTACAAACTCATTTTGAATGTTTTACATAACTATCCCTCAGTTGTGTGAGAAAACCACTTTCCTGAGCTCTTACAGCGCTAAGAACGCAGCAAACGCGTGTTCTGACTTTTACAAGGTAAAAAGTCCATAAGATGGTCATTCCTACAACATTCATGCATTTTGGCATTCATGATGAATAAAAAAATTTTGTTGTTTCTTTTCATTTTTTGATGCTTAAAAATGCTTACAAACTCATTTTGTATGTTTTACATGCCTATCCATCAGTTGTGTGAGAAAACCACGTTCCTGAGCTCTTACAGCGCTAAGGACGCAGCAAACGCGTTTTCTGACTTTTACAAGGTAAAAAGTCCATAAGATGGTCATTTCTACAACATTCATGCATTTTGGCATTCATGTTGAATAAAAATTTTTTGTTGTTCCTTTTCATTTTTTGATGCTTAAAAATGCTTACAAACTCATTTTGTATGTTTTATATAACTATCCATCAGTTGTGTGAGAAAACCACTTTCCTGAGCTCTTACAGCGCTAAGAACGCAGCAAACGCGTTTTCTGACTTTTACAAGGTAAAAAGTCCATAAAATGGTCATTTCCACAACTTTCATGCATTTTGGCATACATGCTGAAAAACTAATTTTTCGTTTTTTTATATATATATTTTGAGATTTAAAAATGCTTACAAACTCATCTTGTATGTTAAACATAACTATCCATCAGTTGTGTGAGAAAACCACTTTCCTGAGCTCTTACAGCGCTATGAACGCAGCAAACACTTTATCTGACATTTACAAGGTAAAAAGTCCATAAGATGGTCATTTCCACAACATTCATGCATTTTGGCATACATGTTGAAAAACAATTTTTTTCTTTATTTTATATATATTTTAAGACCTAAAAATGCTTACAAATTCATTTTGTATGTTTCACATAACTATCCATCAGTTGTGTGAGAAAACCACTTTCCTGAACTATTACAGCGCTGAGAACGCAGCGAACGCTTTATCTGACTTTTACAAGGTAAAAAATCCATACAATGGTCATTTCCACAACATTCATGCATTTTGGCATACATGTTGAAAAACTAATTTTTCGTTTTTTTTTATATATATATTTTGAGATTTAAAAATGCTTACAAACTCATCTTGTATGTTTTACATAACTATCCATCAGTTGTGTGAGAAAACCACTTTCCTGAGCTCTTACAGCGCTAAGACCGCAGCAAACGCGTTTTCTGACTTTTACAAGGTAAAAAGTCCATAAGATGGTCATTTCTACAACATTCATGCATTTTGACATTCATGTTGAATAAAAATTTTTTTGTTGTTCCTTTTCATTTTTTGATGCTTAAAAATGCTTACAAACTCATTTTGTATGTTATACATAACTATCCATCAGCTGTGTGAGAAAACCACTTTCCTGAGCTCTTACAGCGCTAAGGACGCAGCAAACGCGTTTTCTGACTTGTACAAGGTAAAAAGTCCATAAGATGGTCATTTCCACAACATTCATGCATTTTGGCATACATGTTGAAAAACAAATTTTTCGTTATTTTTTTTATATTTTGAGACCCAAAAATGCTTACAAACTCATTTTGAATGTTTTACATAACTATCAATCAGTTGTGTGAGAAAACCACTTTCCTGAGCTCTTACAGCGCTAAGAACGCAGCAAACGCGTGTTCTGACTTTTACAAGGTAAAAAGTCCATAAGATGGTCATTTCTACAACATTCATGCATTTTGGCATTCATGTTGAATAAAAAATTTTTGTTGTTCCTTTTCATTTTTTGATGCTTAAAAATGCTTACAAACTCATTTTGAATGTTTTACATAACTATCCATCAGTTGTGTGAGAAAACCACTTTCCTGAACTCTTACAGCGCTGAGAACGCAGCGAACGCTTTATCTGACTTTTACAAGGTAAAAAATCCATAAAATGGGCAGTCCCACAACACTCATGCAGTTTGGCATACATGTTGAAAAACAAATTTTTCGTTATTTTTTTTTATATCTTGAGACCCAAAAATACTTACAAACTCATTTTGTATGTTTTACATAACTATCCATCAGTTGTGTGAGAAAACCACTTTCCTGAGCTCTTACAGCGCTAAGGACGCAGCAAACGCGTTTTCTGACTCTTACAAGGTAAAAAGTCCATAAGATGGTCATTTCTACAACATTCATGCATTTTGGCATTCATGTTGAATAAAAAATTTTTGTTGTTCCTTTTCATTTTTTGATGCTTAAAAATGCTTACAAACTCATTTTGAATGTTTTACATAACTATCCATCAGTTGTGTGAGAAAACCACTTTCCTGAACTCTTACAGCGCTGAGAACGCAGCGAACGCTTTATCTGACTTTTACAAGGTAAAAAATCCATAAAATGGTCATTTCCACAACATTCATGCATTTTGGCATACATGTTGAAAAACTAATTTTTCGTTTTTTTTTTATATATATATTTTGAGATTTAAAAATGCTTACAAACTCATTTTGTATGTTTTACATAACTATCCATCAGTTGTGTGAGAAAACCACTTTCCTGAGCTCTTACAGCGCTACGAACGCAGCAAACGCGTTTTCTGACATTTACAAGGTAAAAAGTCCATAAGATGGTCATTTCCACAACATTCATGCATTTTGGCATACATGTTAAAAAAAATTTTTTTTCTTTTTTTTATATATATTTTAAGACCTAAAAATGCTTACAAACTCATTTTGTATGTTATTCATAACTATTCATCAGTTGTGTGAGAAAACCACTTTCCTGAGCTCTTACAGCGCTAAGAACGCACCAAACGCTTTATCTGACTTTTACAAGGTAAAAAGTCCATTTGATGGTCATTTCCACAACATTCATGCATTTTGGCATACATATTAAAAAACAAATTTTTCGTTATTTTTTTTATATTTTGAGACCCAAAAATGCTTACAAACTCATTTTGAATGTTTTACATAACTATCAATCAGTTGTGTGAGAAAACCACTTTCCTGAGCTCTTACAGCGCTAAGAACGCAGCAAACGCGTTTTCTGACTTTTGCAAGGTAAAAAGTCCATAAGATGGTCATTTCTACAACATTCATGCATTTTGGCATTCATGTTGAATAAAAAAAATTTGTTGTTTCTTTTCATTTTTTGATGCTTAAAAATGCTTACAAACTCATTTTGTATGTTTTACATAACTATCCATCAGCTGTGTGAGAAAACCACTTTCCTGAGCTCTTACAGCGCTAAGGACGCAGCAAACGCGTTTTCTGACTTGTACAAGGTAAAAAGTCCATAAGATGGTCATTTCCACAACATTCATGCATTTTGGCATACATGTTGAAAAACTAATTTTTCATTATTTTTTTTCATATCTTGAGACCCAAAAATGCTTACAAACTCATTTTGAATGTTTTACATAACTATCAATCAGTTGTGTGAGAAAACCACTTTCCTGAGCTCTTACAGCGCTAAGAACGCAGCAAACGCGTGTTCTGACTTTTACAAGGTAAAAAGTCCATAAGATGGTCATTCCTACAACATTCATGCCTTTTGGCATTCATGTTGAATAAAAAAATTTTGTTGTTTCTTTTCATTTTTTGATGCTTAAAAATGCTTACAAACTCATTTTGTATGTTTTACATAACTATCCATCAGTTGTGTGAGAAAACCACTTTCCTGAGCTCTTACAGCGCTAAGGACGCAGCAAACGCGTTTTCTGACTTTTACAAGGTAAAAAGTCCATAAGATGGTCATTTCTACAACATTCATGCATTTTGGCATTCATGTTGAATAAAAATTTTTTGTTGTTCCTTTTCATTTTTTGATGCTTAAAAATGCTTACAAACTCATTTTGAATGTTTTACATAACTATCCATCAGTTGTGTGAGAAAACCACTTTCCTGAGCTCTTACAGCGCTACGAACGCAGCAAACGCGTTTTCTGACTTTTACAAGGTAAAAAGTCCATAAGATGGTCATTTCCACAACATTCATGCATTTTGGCATACATGTTAAAAAAAAATTTTTTTCTTTTTTTTATATATATTTTAAGACCTAAAAATGCTTACAAACTCATTTTGTATGTTATTCATAACTATTCATCAGTTGTGAGAGAAAACCACTTTCCTGAGCTTTTACAGCGCTAAGAACGCAGCAAACGCGTTTTCTGACTTTTACAAGTTAAAAAGTCCATAAGATGGTCATTTCCACAACATTCATGCATTTTGGCATACATGTTGAAAAACAAATTTTTCGTTATTTTTTTTATATTTTGAGACCCAAAAATGCTTACAAACTCATTTTGAATGTTTTACATAACTATCAATCAGTTGTGTGAGAAAACCACTTTCCTGAGCTCTTACAGCGCTAAGAACGCAGCAAACGCGTTTTCTGACTTTTACAAGGTTAAAAGTCCATAAGATGGTCATTCCTACAACATTCATGCATTTTGGCATTCATGTTGAATAAAAAAAATTTGTTGTTTCTTTTCATTTTTTGATGCTTAAAAATGCTTACAAACTCATTTTTTACGTTTTACATAACTATCCATCAGCTGTGTGAGAAAACCACTTTCCTGAGCTCTTACAGCGCTAAGAACGCAGCAAACGTGTTTTCTGACTTTTACAAGTTAAAAAGTCCATAAGATGGTCATTTCCACAACATTCATGCATTTTGGCATACATGTTGAAAAACAAATTTTTCGTTGTTTTTTTTATATTTTGAGACCCAAAAATGCTTACAAACTCATTTTGAATGTTTTACATAACTATCCCTCAGTTGTGTGAGACAACCGCTTTCCTGAACTCGTACAGCGCTAAGAACGCAGCAAACGCTTTATCTGACTTTTACAAGGTAAAAAGTCCATAAGATGGTCATTTCCACAACATTCATGCATTTTGGCATACATGTTGAATAACATTTTTTTTGTTGTTCTTTTTAATTTTTTGATGCTTAAAAATGCTTACAAACTCATTTTGTATGTTATTCATAACTATCCATCAGTTGTGTGAGAAAACCACTTTCCTGAACTCGTACAGCGCTAAGAACGCAGCAAACGCTTTATCTGACATTTACAAGGTAAAAAGTCCATAAGATGGTCATTTCCACAACATTCATGCATTTTGGCATACATGTTGAATAACATTTTTTTTGTTGTTCTTTTTAATTTTTTGATGCTTAAAAATGCTTACAAACTCATTTTGTATGTTATTCATAACTATCCATCAGTTGTGTGAGAAAACCACTTTCCTGAACTCGTACCGCGCTAAGAACGCAGCAAACGCTTTATCTGACATTTACAAGGTAAAAAGTCCATAAGATGGTAATTTCCACAACATTCATGCATTTTGGCATACATGTTGAAAAACAAATTTTTCGTTATTTTTTTTACATTTTGAGACCCAAAAATGCTTACAAACTCATTTTGAATGTTTTACATAACTATCAATCAGTTGTGTGAGAAAACCACTTTCCTGAGCTCTTACAGCGCTATGAACGCAGCAAACGCGTTTTCTGACTTTTACACGGTTAAAAGTCCATAAGATGGTCATTCCTACAACATTCATGCATTTTGGCATTCATGTTGAATAAAAAAAATTTGTTGTTTCTTTTCATTTTTTGATGCTTAAAAATGCTTACAAACTCATTTTGTATGTTTTACATAACTATCCATCAGCTGTGTGAGAAAACCACTTTCCTGAGCTCTTACAGCGCTAAGAACGCAGCAAACGTGTTTTCTGACTTTTACAAGTTAAAAAGTCCATAAGATGGTCATTTCCACAACATTCATGCATTTTGGCATACATGTTGAAAAACAAATTTTTCGTTATTTTTTTTATATTTTGAGACCTAAAAATGCCTACAAACTCATTTTGTATGTTTTACATAACTATCCATCAGTTGTGTGAGAAAACCACTTTCCTGAGCTCTTACAGCGCTAAGAACGCAGCAAACGCTTTTTCTGACTTTTACAAGGTAAAAAGTCCATTTGATGGTCATTTCCACAACATTCATGCATTTTGGCATACATGTTGAATAACATTTTTTTTTTGTTGTTCTTTTTAATTTTTTGATGCTTAAAAATGCTTACAAACTCATTTTGTATGTCTTACATAACTATCCATCAGTTGTGTGAGAAAACCACTTTCCTGAGCTCTTACAGCGCTAAGAACGCACCAAACGCTTTATCTGACTTTTACAAGGTAAAAAGTCCATTTGATGGTCATTTCCACAACATTCATGCATTTTGGCATACATGTTGAATAACATTTTTTTTGTTGTTCTTTTTAATTTTTTGATGCTTAAAAATGCTTACAAACTCATTTTGTATGTTATTCATAACTATCCATCAGTTGTGTGAGAAAACCACTTTCCTGAACTCGTACCGCGCTAAGAACGCAGCAAACGCTTTATCTGACATTTACAAGGTAAAAAGTCCATAAGATGGTAATTTCCACAACATTCATGCATTTTGGCATACATGTTGAAAAACAAATTTTTCGTTATTTTTTTTATATTTTGAGACCCAAAAATGCTTACAAACTCATTTTGAATGTTTTACATAACTATCAATCAGTTGTGTGAGAAAACCACTTTCCTGAGCTCTTACAGCGCTATGAACGCAGCAAACGCGTTTTCTGACTTTTACACGGTTAAAAGTCCATAAGATGGTCATTCCTACAACATTCATGCATTTTGGCATTCATGTTGAATAAAAAAAATTTGTTGTTTCTTTTCATTTTTTGATGCTTACAAATGCTTACAAACTCATTTTTTACGTTTTACATAACTATCCATCAGCTGTGTGAGAAAACCACTTTCCTGAGCTCTTACAGCGCTAAGAACGCAGCAAACGTGTTTTCTGACTTTTACAAGTTAAAAAGTCCATAAGATGGTCATTTCCACAACATTCATGCATTTTGGCATACATGTTGAAAAACAAATTTTTCGTTGTTTTTTTTATATTTTGAGACCCAAAAATGCTTACAAACTCATTTTGAATGTTTTACATAACTATCCCTCAGTTGTGTGAGAAAACCACTTTCCTGAACTCGTACAGCGCTAAGAACGCAGCAAACGCTTTATCTGACATTTACAAGGTAAAAAGTCCATAAGGAGGTCATTTCCACAACATTCATGCATTTTGGCATACATGTTGAATAACTTTTTTTTTGTTGTTCTTTTTAATTTTTTGATGCTTAAAAATGCTTACAAACTCATTTTGTATGTCTTACATAACTATCCATCAGTTGTGTGAGAAAACCACTTTCCTGAGCTCTTACAGCGCTAAGAACGCACCAAACGCTTTATCTGACTTTTACAAGGTAAAAAGTCCATAAAATGGTCATTTCCACAACATTCATGCATTTTGGCATACATGTTGAATAACATTTTTTTTGTTGTTCTTTTTAATTTTTTGATGCTTAAAAATGCTTACAAACTCATTTTGTATGTTACACATAACTATCCATCAGTTGTGTGAGAAAACCACTTTCCTGAACTCGTACCGCGCTAAGAACGCAGCAAACGCTTTATCTGACATTTACAAGGTAAAAAGTCCATAAGATGGTAATTTCCACAACATTCATGCATTTTGGCATACATGTTGAAAAACAAATTTTTCGTTATTTTTTTTATATTTTGAGACCCAAAAATGCTTACAAACTCATTTTGAATGTTTTACATAACTATCAATCAGTTGTGTGAGAAAACCACTTTCCTGAGCTCTTACAGCGCTATGAACGCAGCAAACGCGTTTTCTGACTTTTACAAGGTAAAAAGTCCATAAGATGGTCATTTCCACAACATTCATGCATTTTGGCATTCATGTTGAATAAAAAAATTTTGTTGTTTCTTTTCATTTTTTGATGCTTAAAAATGCTTACAAACTCATTTTGTATGTTTTACATAACTATCCATCAGCTGTGTGAGAAAACCACTTTCCTGAGCTCTTACAGCGCTAAGAACGCAGCAAACGTGTTTTCTGACTTTTACAAGTTAAAAAGTCCATAAGATGGTCATTTCCACAACATTCATGCATTTTGGCATACATGTTGAAAAACAAATTTTTCGTTATTTTTTTTATATTTTGAGACCCAAAAATGCTTACAAACTCATTTTGAATGTTTTACATAACTATCCCTCAGTTGTGTGAGAAAACCACTTTCCTGAACTCGTACAGCGCTAAGAACGCAGCAAACGCTTTATCTGACATTTACAAGGTAAAAAGTCCATAAGATGGTCATTTCCACAACATTCATGCATTTTGGCATACATGTTGAATAACATTTTTTTTGTTGTTCTTTTTAATTTTTTGATGCTTAAAAATGCTTACAAACTCATTTTGTATGTTATTCATAACTATCCATCAGTTGTGTGAGAAAACCACTTTCCTGAACTCGTACAGCGCTAAGAACGCAGCAAACGCTTTATCTGACATTTACAAGGTAAAAAGTCCATAAGATGGTAATTTCCACAACATTCATGCATTTTGGCATTCATGTTGAATAAAAAAATTTTGTTGTTTCTTTTCATTTTTTGATGCTTAAAAATGCTTACAAACTCATTTTGTATGTTTTACATAACTATCCATCAGCTGTGTGAGAAAACCACTTTCCTGAGCTCTTACAGCGCTAAGAACGCAGCAAACGTGTTTTCTGACTTTTACAAGTTAAAAAGTCCATAAGATGGTCATTTCCACAACATTCATGCATTTTGGCATACATGTTGAAAAACAAATTTTTCGTTATTTTTTTTATATTTTGAGACCCAAAAATGCTTACAAACTCATTTTGAATGTTTTACATAACTATCCCTCAGTTGTGTGAGAAAACCACTTTCCTGAACTCGTACAGCGCTAAGAACGCAGCAAACGCTTTATCTGACATTTACAAGGTAAAAAGTCCATAAGATGGTCATTTCCACAACATTCATGCATTTTGGCATACATGTTGAATAACATTTTTTTTGTTGTTCTTTTTAATTTTTTGATGCTTAAAAATGCTTACAAACTCATTTTGTATGTTATTCATAACTATCCATCAGTTGTGTGAGAAAACCACTTTCCTGAACTCGTACAGCGCTAAGAACGCAGCAAACGCTTTATCTGACATTTACAAGGTAAAAAGTCCATAAGATGGTAATTTCCACAACATTCATGCATTTTGGCATACATGTTGAAAAACAAATTTTTCGTTATTTTTTTTATATTTTGAGACCCAAAAATGCTTACAAACTCATTTTGAATGTTTTACATAACTATCAATCAGTTGTGTGAGAAAACCACTTTCCTGAGCTCTTACAGCGCTATGAACGCAGCAAACGCGTTTTCTGACTTTTACAAGGTAAAAAGTCCATAAGATGGTCATTTCCACAACATTCATGCATTTTGGCATTCATGTTGAATAAAAAAATTTTGTTGTTTCTTTTCATTTTTTGATGCTTAAAAATGCTTACAAACTCATTTTGTATGTTTTACATAACTATCCATCAGCTGTGTGAGAAAACCACTTTCCTGAGCTCTTACAGCGCTAAGAACGCAGCAAACGTGTTTTCTGACTTTTACAAGTTAAAAAGTCCATAAGATGGTCATTTCCACAACATTCATGCATTTTGGCATACATGTTGAAAAACAAATTTTTCGTTATTTTTTTTATATTTTGAGACCTAAAAATGCCTACAAACTCATTTTGTATGTTTTACATAACTATCCATCAGTTGTGTGAGAAAACCACTTTCCTGAGCTCTTACAGCGCTAAGAACGCAGCAAACGCTTTTTCTGACTTTTACAAGGTAAAAAGTCCATTTGATGGTCATTTCCACAACATTCATGCATTTTGGCATACATGTTGAATAACATTTTTTTTTTGTTGTTCTTTTTAATTTTTTGATGCTTAAAAATGCTTACAAACTCATTTTGTATGTTATTCATAACTATCCATCAGTTGTGTGAGAAAACCACTTTCCTGAACTCGTACAGCGCTAAGAACGCAGCAAACGCTTTATCTGACATTTACAAGGTAAAAAGTCCATAAGATGGTCATTTCCACAACATTCATGCATTTTGGCATACATGTTGAAAAACAAAATCTTCGTAATTTTTTTTTTATATTTTGAGACCTAAAAATGCTTACAAACGTATTTTGTATGTTTTTTGTATTTTGTAAAAACGACTAAAAAATATGATTTCCATCATGTATGCCTAAATCATACAAAATAAGTTTGTAAGCATTTTTAGGTCTCAAAATAAAAAAAAACGAAAAAATTGTTTTCAACATGTATGCCAAAAGGCATGAATGTTGTGGAAATTACCATTTTATGGACTTTTTACCTTGTAAAAGTCAGATAAAGCGTTTGGTGCGTTCTTAGCGCTGTAAGAGATCAGGAAAGCGGTTTTCTCACACAACTAATGCATGATCAAGGTAAAACATACAAAACGAGTTTCTAACTTATTTTAAGCATCAAGGTATGAAAAAGAATTTAAAAAAAGATGTTTTTCAACATGTATGCCAAAATGCATGAATGCTGTGGAAATGTAAAAGTCAGATAAAGCGCTTGCTGCGTTCTTAGCGCTGTAAGAGCTCAGGAAAGTGGTTTTCTCACACAACTGATGGATAGTTATGTATAACATACAAAATGGGTTTGTAAGCATTTTTAGGTCTCGAAATAAAAAAAATAGAAAAATTTGTTTTCAACATGTATGCCAAAATGCATGAATGTTGTGGAAATGACTATTTTATGGACTTTTTATGTTGTGAAAGTCAGATAAAGCGTTTGCTGCGTTCTTAGCGGTGTAACCGCTCAGGAAAGCGGATTTCTCACACAACTAATGCATGATCAAGGTAAAACATACAAAACGAGTATCTAACTTATCCTAAGCATCAAGATATGAAAAAAAATAAACAAAAAAGATGTTTTTTTAACATGTATGCCAAAATGCATGAATGCTGTGAAAATGTAAAAGTCAGAAAAGCGTTTGCTGCGTTCTTACGCTGTAAGAGCTCAGGAAAGTGGTTTTCTCACACAACTCATGGATAGTCATGTAATACATATAAAATACGTTTGTTAGCATTTTTAAGCATCAAAAAATGACAAAGAACCACAAAAAAAATGTTATTCAACATGTATGCCAAAATGCATGAATGTTGTGGAAATTACCATTTTATGGACTTCTTACCTTGTAAAAAGTCAGATAATGCGTTTGCTGCGTTCGTAGCGCTGTAAGAGCTCAGGTAAGTGGTTTTCTCACACAACTAATGCATGATCAAGGTAAAACATACAAAACGAGTTTCTAACTTATTTTAAGCATCAAGATATGAAAAAGAACAACAAAAAAATGTTATTTAACATGTATGCCAAAATGCATGAATGTTGTGGAAATTACCATCTTACGGACTCTTTACATTGTAAAAGTCAGATAAACCGTTTGCTGCGTTCTTAGCGCTGAAAGAGTTCAGGAGAGCGGTTTTCTTGCACAACTGATGGATAGTTAAGTAAATCATACATAATGAGTTTGTAAGCATTTTTAGGCCTCAAAATGTAAGAGAAAATAACGAAAAAGATGTTATTCAACATGTATGCCAAAATGCATGAATGTTGTGGAAATGACCATTTTATGGACTTTTTATCTTGTGAAAGTCAGATAAAGCGTTTGCTGCGTTCTTTGCGCTGGAAGAGTTCAGGAAAGCGGTTTTCTCACACAACTAATGCATGATCAACGTAAAACATACAAAACGAGTTTCTAACTTATTTTAAGCATCAAGGTATGAAAAAGAATAAAAAAAAACATGTTTTTCAACATGTATGCCAAAATGCATGAATGCTGTGGAAATGTAAAAGTCAGATAAAGCGCTTGCTGCGTTCTTAGCGCTGTAAGAGCTCAGGAAAGTGGTTTTCTCACACAACTGATGGATAGTTATGTATAACATACAAAATGGGTTTGTAAGCATTTTTAGGTCTCAAAATAAAAAAAAAAGAAAAATTTGTTTTCAACATGTATGCCAAAATGCATGAATGTTGTGGAAATGACTATTTTATGGACTTTTTATCTTGTGAAAGTCAGATAAAGCGTTTGCTGCGTTCTTACGCTGTAAGAGCTCAGGAAAGTGGTTTTCTCACACAACTCATGGATAGTCATGTAATACGTATAAAATACCTTTGTTAGCATTTTCAAGCATCAAAAAATGAAAAAGAACAACAAAAAAAATGTTATTCAACATGTATGCCAAAATGCGTGAATGTTGTGGAAATTAACATTTTATGGACTTTTTACCTTGTAAAAGTCAGATAAAGCGTTTGCTGAGTTCTTAGCGCTGTAAGAGTTCAGGAAAGTGGATGCATGATCAAGGTAAGACATACAAAACGAGTTTCTAACTTATTTTAAGCATCAAGATATGAAAAAGAATAAAAAAAAAAGATGTTTTGAGGAAATGACCATTTTATGGACTATTTACCTTGTAAAAGTCAAATAAAGCGTTTGCTTCGTTTTTGGCGCTGTAAGAGCTCAGGAAAGTGGTTTTCTCACACAACTGATGGATAGTTATGTAAAACATACATAATGAGATTGTAAGCATTTTTGGTCTCAGAAAAAAAAAAAATAACGAAAAAGATGTTTTTCAACATGTATGCCAAAATGCATGAATGTTGTGGAAATGACCATTTTATGGACTTTTTACCTAGTATTATTTGACACGTTAATAATTTTATTTTTTATTTTATAAAACGACATTACGAGAAATCTGATTTTTACTTTATATGAAAGCAGATTTACACGCTTGTTTAAATACAGTTAAAAATAAAGCAATATGAATGATGAAAGTCGCGATCATGACGTTTATATAATAGATCATGTTATTTATGTGAAATTTTGTTTCAAATGAAATTTAAGTTTAATTTGTTACACACACAGCCATATACATTATGATGTTCAGAGAAATGCTTTTACGACCTCCCATGACCTAAACATAAAAAAAAAGAAAATAAGACTACAATAATAATTATAAGACTACTAAAGAATAATAAGACTACTAAATAATTTTTAATGCAGTATAATTAAGAATACGTATAAATATAAAATAAGAATCTAATAATTATATAAATAAAACAACTTGACATTGTTTATAGTTTATAGAAAAAAAATAATGAGGACAAATTAAGTAAGCGGTGAGCAGGAACAGAAGAGATGCACCATGGGGAAAGTACTTCTGATGGTGGGACCGCCTGGGGACGGTGTCAGCTAATGTTTCTGTAGTGGAGAGACACATCGAATCATGGGTTTTTTCGCTTGTTGTTTACTTTATGTGCGGTACCAAATTCAAGTAGGATTTTCTTATCTTTTCAACCATATAAAGTTTAGTACACGGTGAAACAAAACCACCTTCCTCCAGGACCAAGGTCCTACATCCAACATAAATTAACAACATAAATGAACAAAAACTAACTAGCTTACTAAGCATCCTAATTAGCTATCTTGCTGAGACAAGACAGGTTGACATTTTTAAGTCAACAGAAAAAATTTTCTATACTAAAAAAAAGAGACAACATAAAGTGCTCATGCAAAAAGTGACAAAGAGTGACAAAGTCACTCAACGCAACAACATGACATATTCCAATACTTGGAATATAATAAGGTAATGAGTTGAGGTAGTGGAAGGAGAAACAGTAAACAGGACACATTTCCTTAAAGTAGCAGGAAAGATCAAATAGGCTTGTGCAAATGACAACTAATGGGTATTATGCCAGAGCACAATTACAAATTGGTGTAAAAAATTTTAAGATGGTTGTTCAGTGTGTTTGCACATGTGTCGTTTATCAGTTTAGTCTCAATGTTTTGAGGTAGTTGAGTTATTTGAGTTATTGTGTGTGTGTGTGTGTGTGTGTGTGTGTGTGTGTGTGTGTGTGTGTGTGTGTGTGTGTGTGTGTATGTGTGTGTGTTTGTGTGTGTGTGTGTGTTTGTGTGTGTGTGTGTGTGTTTGTGTGTGTGGATGTGGATGTGGGTGTTTGTGGCACACACACACACACACACACACACACAATAACTAAAAGTGCTTGGCTTGAATGTTTCTGCTTGGTCAGGAGATGATGTTCTTGGAGACAGTGAACTCCTCCAACTCAGTGAGGCGCCGTAAGTTGCTTAAACACAGTTTTCAAAACTGTCCTGAAGAGCAGAGATGGCTTCTATTGGCCAGGTTTTCACCTGCTTCAGAACCAGGTGTCCCTCTATCATCGACTGTTAACACTGGTCAGTTGATCAAGAGCAAGAACCTGTAAATAAGCCTTTCACATCTAGGCAGACAAGACAGATATCATAGATTTATCATGCTAGGCTACAGTATGTAATTCCAGGAACTGTCTGTCTGTCTAAGTCTGGCTGTCTAAGCTTACTGCTACAACCTTAGGAGCCGCAAAGAATGAAAAGCAGCCAGGAATGTAAAGCACGGAAAAGGCTGAAGGGCAGTATGTTGTGCTAGGTGGTGAGCGTTCCGTAGAAGGCCACAGAACGTTTGTTGAAATGCGTGGGTTACTTGTGACATCTTGTCAAGCAGATAGAGTCATAGGGTCTGAGCTATCCGAACCTACCACAACCACCTTTTACAGTGTTTCACAAACAGGTGAACTTATCGGAGGAATTCTCAAAGAGGTAGGGCAAAACTGCCACCTCCTCAAAGGACCTTGCATGATCAATATGCTCCCTGCAGCCAATTTGGCCACCGTGTACCCATGGTTCCAGAGCAAGAGCCAAAGGCCTTACATAGGACAATGGGTCTGGAAGTTTCCCAAGAACCTCCTGGCAAAGGTGGAAGCCAAGAAGTACATCTGGAAATTTAAGATACAACAACGATTAATTTTGGTTGCGTACCATCGGTCCACTGGTTGATGAAGATAAACCCCACCTCAAGCTTGCTCAAGGCAGTCCTGTACAGCACTCTGAAAGGGACATTGCCACCAATATCATGATGGGGCTTCCGCATGCACGGTCAGGGGAGGAACACTCGTGGGTCTATACTACACCACGGTCTGGTAGTGCGTCAAGAAGCTCTCTCAGAAGATGAAAGCCAAGATGTTGGCTCTGTAGCTTTGAAAATAAGAAAAGAAATATAGTTGGAAGTAACCATGAGGATGTCTAAGCACCAGTGCATCGGCACCAGGCACACAACACAACCAGGGGTCCTTTTGAACATGCTAAGACCCCTAAAACGAAAATGATGTCACTAAATATGGCTAAGTTTAAGGCATCGTCATAGTTGGACATTGTCTTTGCTTGCATCATTGCTAGTGATTGCTTGATGTCGACTGTAATAGTGGACGTGCTTGGGCCCGTCATCATTTTTGTAGGGGACATAGGGTGTGTGTAGGTTGTGTACTGTGTGTGTAGGATGTGTACTTCTTGTGTAGAATAAGTAGTTTCTGTGTGTCTTTTTCAAGATGGCGTTGATGAGGTCGGCTGCTGTCAGAACCGCTCCGACCCCTTTTTCTTTGTTTTTGTTTTTTTGAGTTAGATTTCAGTGATCTAAAACCATCAAAATCCATTACCATTGAGTATGGATTATTATTAGTATTGGAGTATTAGGTATGATAGAGACACTCTTGTTTCTACTGGTATACAATGTACTCACAATTTGAAGTTTTTAACTCTGAATCCAAGCTGGCCGCGTGAGATACTGAGGGAGAACAAAGGACGGCATCAAGGCAAACGAGCCGTCATCAGAAACAGGGTGAGAGCCCGTGCACACAGCACGCCTCTGCCTAGCATCCTGCTCGCCAACGTCCAGTCACTGCAGAACAAACTCGATGACCTCAGGGCCAGGGTAAAGTTCCAGAGAGACATTTGAGACTGCAATCTCCTCTGCTTCACCGAGACATGGCTGAACCCAGCGGTGCCGGACCACGCCATCCAGCCGGCAAGTTCTTCTCGGTTCACCGCATGCCAGGACACGGGACTCGGGTCAGTCAAGGGGAGGCGAAGTGTGTTTAATGGTGAACAACAGCTGGTGCAACACCACACGCATTGTGCCTCTCACACGCTCCTGCACACCCAACCTGAAACTACTGTCCCTTTTACCTTCCTCGGGAGTTTACATCGGTCATAATCCGTTTATATTCTGCCTCAAGCGGACACGGACACTGCCTTAGGGACTCACAGAGCACCTGACACAACACTCCCCTCATTGTGGCGAGGGACTTTAACAGCGCCAACCCCAAACATGCATCGGCAAACTTTCATCAACACATTACCTGACCTACCAGGGGCGAAAGGACACTGGATCATTGCTATACTACAGTCAAGGAGAGCTACAAGGCACAATCTTCCCGTCCGTATGGGAAATCCGACCTTGCTGGCATCTTCTTCATGCCAAGATACAAACAAAGACTCAAGATGGCTTTGAGATCTCGCACCGCTGCCTATAATGCAAGGGTTGCGTTGGGGGACATGGAGGACCTGCACAAGGCTGCATTATACAATGTCCGGAAGGTGGTGAAGGCGGCAAAGCAACGCTACGGGAGAAAACTAGAGTCACAACTCTAACAGAGTAACTCTAGGAGACTGTGGCAGGGACAAAGAACGTTAACAGACTACAAAGCACTAACATCCGGCATGATGAACGCGGATGTGACCCAGGCAAACGAGCTGAACACATTCTATGCTTGCTTCAAGGCTGCAGCAAAAGTCGCTAGCTATGCTAATGCTAGCGGCACTAACGGCTCCAGACAGAAAAGGACGTAAGGATGTGTTGACATGTCTCAGCCTCCCTCACTCTCAGCACTGGAGCACCCTAGGTTCGTGTTCTGAGCCCCTGCTGTACTCTTTGTACACATATGATTGCGTGGCCGCTACCAACTCCACCACCATAATCAAGTTTGCTGACGACACCGTCGGTGGGCTTGATCACGAACAACAATGAGACGGCCTACCTACAGGAGATTGGAAATCTGGAGAAATTGTGTCAGATGGACAATCTCCTCCTGAACGTCGGCAAGACAAAGGTGTTGACAGTGGACCTTAGTACAAAGCAGACGAGGAACAACCAGACCCCCGTCATCAACAGGAGCCCAGTGGCGCCTGTTGCCACTCGTCTGGAGCCAAGCTGAGCGCACCATCAGCTCCGAGCTCCCTGACCTGCACAAAATGTACAGCAAGCGGTGCTGGACCAAGGCCAGGAAGATCGTGAAGGTCCTCAGCCACCTCAGAAATGGAATGTTCTGTCTGTTGACGAGATGGCACGAAAAACCCAAGCATTTTATGTGCACGCAGAGTTTGTGTGTGCTTCTCATAGGTGTGCACGCGCTTTTCATATGTAGTTGTTTGAGCAGTTAGTAACATATATGTATGTGTGACAGTTTCATATATGTGTATGCTAGTATTTCATGTGTGAGCATGAATGAAGTTTGATTTAAACCGTATATGGCGTCTCATACATTTTTTTTTATATTGAACCGGAGAAAAAAATATAATATATGACAAACAGTGTGGGCACACAATGAAAAGATGCATTAAGGTATCCCATAAAAATCACCCTGTTTTGCAGCGTCTCTTGTGGTAATTATGTTACTACATGATAACATAATTATGTTGTAAAGCATTTTATTTTATTTTATGGTTAAACCGATGCCAAAATCATTAATTTAAGAGGTTGCCAAATGATTGTGACCTATAGGAGTTACAACAGTTTTAAACACTGTCCATACTGCCTTTATTGTTTTGTAGTTACAAAAACATGGACATGCAGAAGTTGTTGTGACAGTTAAAAAGAAATACAATTAGCTGAAAACATCAGACGAAAAAAATAATTTTAAAATGTTATATTAACATTATGTGTTATATGTTATAAATAAAAATTATTTTGTGAAAAACCTTAAAAACCGGGTTTGGGCTAGACTAGATTGACTGTTGGGATAATTCATAATAATCTTATTGCTAAAATGTTACATTTTCACTGAATAAAACTAGGTTTTCCTCGCCGTCACATCGTTCTACATGTCGAACTGAGGTTAAAAGCTATTTAGCGCATCTGGAAGGGACCCTTCACTATCACAGGCAACTGATGATGTCTTGTAGTTGGTGACAGGTTGTATGCTTTGCCACATGTCACCGCTGTCCCTGAAGTGGTTGAGGATTTTCTGGGCGTGTGTGCGCTTCGCCTCTCTGATTGCCCAGGAAAGTTTGCCCCTTGCTGTTCTTAGGGCCAATTTGCCCCCTGCTCTGATGGCGGAGTTGCCAGCGTAGTTGCCATAGATTGCGGCTTTCCTAAACGTTTTAGTCAGTGTTCTCAAAACAGTCCTAAACAGCAGAGATACTGGACAGGTTTTTATCTGCTTCAGGACCAGGTGTCCCTGAATAATCAACTGTAAACACTGCTCAGTTGATCAAGAACATGATCCTGTAACTAGGCCTTTCATATCTAGGGAGACGGGAGACCAAAGGTGTCATTCATTTACCATGCTTTGCTACAGTAGGTATTCCTGGAACTCCGAGTCTACCCAGCTCAGCTTGTTACTGCTGTCTGCCACGACCTTTGCTAGGACCCACAAGGAATGAAAAGAAGTAAGCAGTAAGTTTGTGGAAATGCATGGGTTACTCGTGACATCTTGTCAAGCGGATAGGCTCACAAACAAGTGGACTTGGAGAAGTATTTATAAAGAGGTAGGATCAAAATCTGCCAACCTCACCGTTACCAAAAAACTTAGGAATGTGATTAATCTGCTCGTACAGCCAATTTGGCCACAGTCTATCCATTTTCCCAGAACAAGAGACCAAGACCCAGACCCTCAGCCAGGGACAGTGGGTCTGGAAGTTCCCAAGAACCTCCCTCGGAAGCCAAGAAGTACATCAGGCCATTTAAGATGCAACAAGAGTTAATTTCGGTTGCGTACCACCGCTCACTCTCTGGTTGATAAAGATAAACCCTACCTTAAGCTCGCTTAAGCCAGACCTGTGCAGCACTCTGGTCTCTTGGTCTCTTGCCTATTGCCACCAACATCAAGATGGGGCCCCCGAATGCACGCTCAGGCGAGGAACACTCGTGGGCCTCAGGCTGACACACACAGGTCTGGTCGTCCACCAAGAAGCTATCTCTGAAGATGAAAGCCAAGAAGTTGGCCCTGCGGCCTTTTAAAATAAAAAGAAGAAATATAGTTGCAAGAAACAATGAGCGCTCCCAAGCACCAGTGCCTTTTGAGGATGCTAAGACCCCTAAAACGCTGGACACTGATGTCACAAAATATTGTAGAAGTTTAAGGCATCATCATGAGTTTAAAGTACGAGTCATTCCATGCATCATTGCTAGTGATTGGTTGGTGGCATCTGTGATGGCGCACGTGCTTGGTCTGGTCATAGTTTGTGTAGGTGCGTAGGGTGTGTGTAGGCTGTGTGTATGTGTGTGTGTGTGTGTGTGTGTGTGCGTATATATACTCCTGTCTCCCACAATAAACTTTGAACATCTCACTGAACACTGACTTGTGTGCTTCATTGAGGGGTTCCCTGAGCTCAGGCGGGACAGCAGAATACAGGCGGAGAACTGAGTATACCAAAGGAGGTCTACCAAAATTCAAGAAATCCTTACAATTTGGGGGCTCGTCTGGGATACCTCTAATCAGGTGAGTGCTGCTTTTTAATTTTTTCTCTATAAGGATAGAGCAAGCACACTCCCTGGTTTTTGGTATCTGGACCATATACAGTACGGGGGAGGATTGTCTTGGGGATTTACGCCTGTTTAGCGCGCGCTCGCTTCTGAAACGTTCCTTGAACTGAAGCATAAGTGTGGAAGCTGTATTCTGTTGCCCGCTACTTGTCTTTGTGTGTTGTTTGTTGAAGATATTGGTTATTTCTGTCGCGGGTTAATTCACATTTATAAAATGGGTAATAAGACCATAACTATTTATCCGAAATCCTTTTGTGAGCTGCTCATCTGTGCCTGTCTCCCACATACCCACAAAACTGTGCTCACCTTCGCCGGAAGGGTGTGCCTCAGAAAAGGGAAAGACTCCCAAGAAGGTTTCAGGACGAACTTCTGACAGCCCTCTTTCGGATGATCCCGAGGATACTGATGGTGAGGATGATGATAACTCGGACGATGAAGGCCCGGATGAAAGGTCTCGCCCCAAACCTCGACAAGAAAACACTGCGTTTGTTTTTCTCTATGGGACCAAAGGGTCCAAAAATCCTTCCACCATCCGTAAGCACGCTGAAGGACATTATTAAGATGCTCCCTTCTCCCAACAAACCTTTGCATTTTGTTGATATGCTGATAAAGGCTTCTAGGCACTGTCAGCCCATGGGTGCGGATTATCGCTTTATTTTGCAATCGGTTGTGGAAGATGGGTACGATGAGGCTGATTTGATAAAAACGGTAAAATGCTTAGACTCTAAAACAGACAAATTGGCTGTAGTGGAAAAAGAAGGAATATGACTTTCTTTAAGGTAATTCTAATGAGGCTATGAAACTCTTAAAAGATCAGCTAACTACTTATCTTCTCGCATGTCAGCAAGCTAGTCAAGATCTGTCACAGGTAACTAATTGTAAGCAAGAAAAGAAAAAGTTTCTTGAGAGGTTTCGAGAGACCTGGACCCTTTTGGGTGGTATGCCCCTGCCTGAAGCGAACCCTAACCCACATTTCCTTACCACCTTCTTGAATAATTGTCGACCAAAAATCATGAAAATTTTCAATTGTCAGATCGTTCTACAATGTCTATTAAAAAATTAGGTGAGCATGTGAGAACAAAGAAAGAAGATGGTATTTTAGAAAATAAACAAGTGGCATGTTTGTCTGTAGAGAGTGAAGGATACAGAGGTAGAGGAGGTCTGCAGGGTCAGAGTACACCCCGTAGGTCTGGTAATTTTTATTACTGTCATAAATAAGGTCATTGGGCTTGTGAATGTCGCACGAAGGCCTGAGATGAGGAACGTAGTGGACAAAATATGTATAATCGATTGAATGATGGTCAGTGGCATGATGCTAATGAGGTGTTTTCTCCTAAACCTTCCCAGCAGCCACCGTAGAGAGTGCAACAACAACAACAATATAGACCCATTTCCCTTCTCAGGGATGCAGGTAGGAGCATATGATGCATAGGGATGCCCTCAGAGTTCCAGCCCTGTGATGTTACTTCGTACTTTCGAGTCACCTCAGGAATAGATGAAATTTTAAGCTCACTGCTCAAGCAGGGTGTTGTTAAACCATGTGTAAGTTCTTATAACACACCTGTTAATCCAGTACTGAAACCTGATGGTATGTGAAGATTTACAAAAGATCTGAGAAAAATAAATGGCGTAATTATCCCTGTTGCACCTGTTGTGCCTGATGTGCTGTCCATTGTTTTCTCTAGACCTTGTCATCATTTGCATTTTTCTGTTATTGACCTTTGTTCTGCCTTCTTCAGTGTTCCTGTGGAAGGGCAGACACAGCCATTGTTCGCCTTCACCCACAGGGGGCGTCAGTTCACCTGGTCTCGTCTTCTGCAGGGTTTATTGACTCGCCTGCTGTTTTTTAGGCTGTAGTAAGAGATGCACTTGGTGATCTAACTCTCCCCACTGATTCTGTTGTCCTATTCCACACAAATGTTTTACTGGTGTCCGCCGCTGCGAAGAAGCCACCACTTGTCTTCTGAAACACCTGGCAAAGAAGGGTTTCAAGGTATCTAAGACTAAATTACAATTTTGCAGAGACATTGTAAAATACCTGGGCTTTGAACTCTCCCAAGGTCAAAGAAGGCTCTTAAAAGAACGAATCCATCTGATCATCGACACTAAACGTCCGAGCACTAAACATGCTTTCATGGCTTTCCTGGGACTGGTCAACTACTGTCGTCAGTGGATTCCTGACTGCTCATTCTACGATAAATGCATCAGGGGAGCCATCTCACACAACGATCCACTCCAACAGCCTCTGACATGGACTGCTGAACTGGAAAAGGCCCTATGTTCTGCTCCGGCGCTGGGCCTGCCTAACTATCAAAAACCATTCCATCTAAAGGTCTGTGAGCACGGGGCACCGCTATTGCTGTATTGGCACAGGAACATGGGGGGGGGGGGGGGGGGGTTGGACCATGTGCTTTCTTATCTAAAACTTTAGATGCTGTGGCACAAGGTTTGTCTGCCTGTCTCAGGGCTGTGGCCACCTGTGCGGTGATGGTACAAGATGCTGAGAAGATTGATCTCTCTCGTCCTTTTTGTATTCTCTATATCAGGCTAAACAAGTGCTACAGAACCTTCAAACACAACATATGAAGGCTTGGATCTGGGTATGAGATTATCCTTTGTCCTACAAGTAACTTAGAGATAAAATCCACCTCTTCTTTTGACACCCTCACATATGCTCTGGCACGCTTGATCAATGCACAGGATGACAGGCTAGTAGAAACAGATCATGACTGCTGCTTAGAGATTGTTCACTCCACTAGTATACGTCCTGATATGTCTTCTACATCAACAACTGGTGAATCTATGGACGTGCGAGGTAGTACGCTAGCTTATAGTATTGATAAAGAAGCAGCCTGAAAACAGATTTTCTTTCCTGACTTTGATACTGACCTGATCAATACATGTAATGTATTCTTGTTAGCTCTTTGATTACAGATGTAGATTTATTGTCTTTACAAGCTTCAGAATGACGCTGAATGATTCCTCTTTTTGGCAAGCTCAAAGTGCCTACGTTGCTTCTGATAGTTTATGGTATTGTGCTGATGGTCGTTTGTGCCTGCCGTCTCATTGTCTTCCGTTTCTCGTGCGTGAGTTCCATGATGTTACACATAGCGCACAAAGGGGGGTTAAGGAAGATATGAAAGAACTCTTTTACATAGCTAACATGCTCGGAACAATTGATTCCTTAATATCTAGATGCTTTGTGTGTGCTCAGAATACGTTCAAATATCTTCTGGTTTTGGTAGACAAGTTTTCTAGGTGGGTGGAAGCTTTTCCCTGTGCTCAAAAGAATGCAAAGGTGGTGACCTGAGTCCTAGTGAAAGAAATAATATCTCGTTATGGTGTGCCTTATGCTATTGACTCAGATAAAGGAACATCTTTTACATCACAGGTAACACAGAATTTGTGTAAATATCTTTCACTGTCCTGGCATTTGCACATTCCTTATCATCCACAGTGTTCAGGTATAGTAGAAAGAACAAATAGGACACTGAAAGAAAAATTTACTAAAGCAATGCAAACTATGGGGAGTAAAAACTGGCTTTGATCTGTTACCTGCTGTTCTAGCTGAAATAAGAATGACACCATCAAAAGACGTGCACATGTCACCATATGAAATTATATTTGGCAGACCCTTTCCCGTGCAATGGAGAAAAGGTAAACCCGCGATAGGAACAACCGATCTTGATACTGTGAACTGTACATATTGCTGAATATTCTGCTGCTCTAATAGATACTCTAACTAAACATTATGAACAAATTGCTGATGTGACTTTAATACCCTCAACAAAACCCACACATTCTTTTAATGTGGAAGATACTGTTCTGGTAAAATCATTGACCCCCAGAAAACTGGGAGATTGTAAATATGGCGGACCAACAGAAATAATCGCAATTACTCGTATTGCTATCCTAACTGATCTTTTTCCACAGTGGATCCATGCTACTAGGCTGAAGAGATGTCCTGTCGGCGTGAGACCAAAAGATAAATAAATGCGTGTGTATTATTATCTTTCTGTCTCTGTGATTTTTGTTTCCTAGACTAAAGATGCGCTGCAGTGATGTCCAACCCATGACGTGACCTTGATGGAGTGACGTGACACAGAGGGATCGCCTTGGATTGCCACAGGACGACTTTACTTTTGCTATTAGTGTATTATTCCTGGTGGTGTCTTAGCGCCTCGTGAGGTGGGAGGAGTGCAGATTGGGCGTGCCCGCACTCTGAGCACTGTAGCGTCAAGAAAGGCAATAGTTCACCACTAGTAGTTATTTATGAGTTTGACATTGTGAACAAGGTTTTTCACACACACGAGATTGCACTCAACCTGTCATGTTTCTGTGTATTCTTCGTTGTGTGCAAAATTCTTTGTATGAGTATCTTTCAGGGTATGTTCCTGCGCCGCGTCCGATGGCCTATTGTCCGCCGGTGACTTCTTAAAAGCTCTGAGTTTTATTCAACGATGTTTCTTATGAATAAAAGGGGGGAATTGTAGGAAATATTTAATCCTTAGTGTGTTTCATGATATTCTGTGTGCGTGAGAACAGAGTGTCTTTCTTTACCACGACACAAGCTGCACTTTCCATAAACACATTCTATAGTAGTTTATGTTAAAGGTCGTAAAACTGTTGAACGCTCGTAAATGCAGAGCTACTCCTAAATTTATGTTCTTCTTTACCTTATCTTTTAAAAGCATTCCAGACTGGATGTAAACACTCCTGCATCCACCTTTTCTTTGGTTCGTTGTGTGTGTGTATATATACTCCTGTCTCCCACAATAAACTTTGAACGTCTCACTGAACACTGACTTGTGTGCTTCATTGAGGGGTTCCCTGAGCTCAGGCGGGACAGCAGAATACAGGCGGAGCACTGAGTAGACCAAAGGAGGTCTATCAAAATTCAAGAAATCCTTGCAAATATGTATGTAGTAAATGTGTATTTGTATGAGTAGTGTGTGTGTGTGTGTGTGTGTGTATTTGTGTATGTTTGTGTATGATGTGTGTGTGTGTGTGTGTGTACAGGGTTTATAGAATGTAATGTCTGTAGTGCATGTTTGTGTGTGTGTGTTTGTAAAAGATGTGTGTATATTTCCTTGCGCTACAAAAATTTTAATCACATGGAGACAGACAAAGGGCTGTAGGATGTGCTAGGAGGTGAGCGTTCCATAGTAGGCTGCAGTAAGTTTGTGGAAATTCATTGGATACTTGTGTCATTTTGTCGAGCAGACAGAGTCATAAAGTCTGAGCTATCTCAACCACTCACAAGCACATTCCCCAGTTTTTCACAAACAGGTGGAAATATAGGAGGTATTCTCAAGGAGTTAGGGCCAAATAAACTTGCTCTCTTCCCCCACAAAGATCCTAGGATCTTTTCTTACAATTAATCTGCACCCAATTTTGTTACCATCTACCCATGTTCCCAGAGCAAGCCCCTGAGGAATGTAAAAACCAAGATGTGAGCGAAAAAGCCTTTAAAAAAGGAAGAAAAATAGTTACAAGCTACAATGAGCTGGCCCAAGCACCTGTGCCATTGCCACTTCGGCGCCCCTCACAACTTGTGTGCCTTTTCAGCATGCTAAGACCTCTTAAACAAATATGACATGCATCGTCATGGCTGGACATCTTTCTGGTGCACCATTGCAAGCTGTCACTCAATGTAGGCTGAGTTTGGTGGCAAATGTAATGGCGCCATCGCCTCTTAGATGCACATCACAACATGTGTGCCTTTTCAGCACGCTAAGACCTCTTAAACAAATATGACACAAGTTTAGGTAATCGTCATGTTTGGACGTGTCTTTCTGATCCGCCATTGCAAGTCATTCAATGTGGACGGGGTGTGGTGGCTGTAAGACTCAGGTGCTTAAGTAGGTCATCATTTGTGTATGATGCATAGTATATGTGATGTATGTAAGATGTGTGTGTGTGTGTGTTTACGATATGTATGTCTGTCTGTATTTGTTGTGTTTTTAGGATGTGTATTGTGTGTGTGTTATGTGTCTTTGTAATGACTGTGTGTGTTTATATGGGTGTACTATGCCTATGTAATGTTTGTGTGTGCAATGTGTCTGTGCAGTATGTGTGATTGTAGGATGTATAGTGTTTGTGTCTGTGATAAGTATGTCTGGTAAGTGTGTATGTGTTCACGATGTGTCTGTACTCCTGGAACTAACCCTAAAACCCCCGGCTCAGTTTATCGCTGCTGCCTGCCACGACCTTTCCTAGGACCCACCCTTGTGGCACAGAAAAGCATGTGGATGACGCTAAGGCACTGTATGTTGTGCTATCTGAACCAATCACATGCCTGTGTTTTACAAACAGAATACCAGGAGATATTCTCAAGGGGTTAGTGCCAAAAACCAGTCCCAATACCCACCACAAAGATCTTAGGATCTGGACTATGCAGACAATTTGGCTGTCTACTGATTTTTCCGGTGCAAGCCCCCAAGGCCCAGACCCTCTCACAGTACAGTGGGTTCAGGAACCATTCGTTGAAGGTTGAATCCAAGAGGTCATCCCTGTGTCCTTTTAAAATAAAAAGAAGAAAAATTGTTACAAGCAACAATGAGAGGGCCCAAGCACCTGTGTCATCGCCTCTTGGGTGTACCTCACAACATGTGTAAGACCTCTTAAACATATATGAAATAAGTTTAAGCCATCATTATGGCTGGATGTGTCTTTATAAATTTTATTGTGACTGTAATGGAACAGGGGCTTGAGCAGGACATTGTTTGTGTAGTATGTGTAGTGTGTGTGTTTGTGTGTTTGTTTAGGAAGTGCCCTGTATTTGATAGATACGTAGATTTTATGTTTGTTTTTGCATTTGTGTGTGTGTGTGTGTTAGTGTGTGTGTATGTATTTGTAGTGTGTGTGTGAGCACGTGTGTGTGTATTTAGAGTGTGTACTGTATGCGATAAATAAGAAGGTTTTGTGTGTGTGTGTGTGTGTGTGTGTGTGTTTGTGTGTGTGCGCGTGCGTGCGTGCGTGTGTGTGTGTGTGTGTCTGTGTGTGTGATTGTGTATGTAGTATGCGTGTGCAGTTTGGGTCTGTGTAGGATGTTGAGTGTCTGAGTACTATGTAGTGCGCGTGTTCTTGTTTGTGTATTTATATTTGACCTCCTGTTGAGTTAGGTCTGGACGTGTCTTTATAGTTTTTATTGTGACTCTAATGGCACAGGGAATTGAGCAGGACATTCTTTGTATAGTATGCGTATAAAGTCTGATGAGTGTGTTTTTTTTTGTCTGTGTGTGTGTGTGTGTGTGTGTGTGTGTGTGTGTAGAATGCATTGTGTGCAGTTTGGGTCTGTGTAGGATGTGGTGTGTCTGGGTACTGTGTGTAGTGCGCGTGTTCTTGTTTGTGTATTTGTATTTGACCTCCTGTTGAGTTGGGCGGAGGTGAAACGTGTTTTCAGTTCGATGAGATCTTGCAGATCCAGATGTTTTAAGAAAGATGAATGAATACATCAAAAAATGAAAAAGAACAACAACAAAAAATGTTATTCAACATGTATGCCAAAATGCATGAATGTTGTGGAAATGACCATCAAATGGACTTTTTACCTTGTAAAAGTCAGAAAACGCGTTTGCTGCGTTCTTAGCGCTGTAAGAGCTCAGGAAAGTGGTTTTCTCACACAACTGATGGATAGTTATGTAAAACATACAAAATGAGTTTGTAGGCATTTTTAGGTCTCAAAATATAAAAGAAAAAGAAAAATTTGCTTTTCAACATGAATGCCAAAATGCATGAATGTTGTGGAAATGACCATCTTATGGACTTTTTACCTTGTAAAAGTCAGAAAACGCGTTTGCTGCGTTCTTAGCGCTGTAAGAGCTCAGGAAAGTGGTTTTCTCACACAACTGATGAATAGTTATGAATAACATACAAAATGAGTTTGTAATCATTTTTAAGCATCAAAAAATTAAAAAGAACAACAAAAAAAATGTTATTCAACATGTATGCCAAAATGCATGAATGTTGTGGAAATGACCATCTTATGGACTTTTTACCTTGTAAATGTCAGATAAAGCGTTTGCTGCGTTCTTAGCGCTGTAAGAGCTCAGGAAAGTGGTTTTCTCACACTACTGATGGATAGTTATGTAAAAACATACAAAATTAGTTTGTAAGCATTTTAGGTCTCAAAATATAAAAAAAACCCAAAAATTTGTTTTTCAACATGTATGCCAAAATGCATGAATGTTGTGCAAATGACCATCTTATGGACTTTTTACCTTGTAAAAGTCAGAAAACGCGTTTGCTGCGTTCTTAGCGCTGTAAGAGCTCAGGAAAGTGGTTTTCTCACAAAACTGATGAATAGTTATGAATAACATACAAAATGAGTTTGTAAGCATTTTTAGGTGTCAAAATATATAAAGAAAAAGAAAAATTTGCTTTTCAACATGTATGCCAAAATGCATGAATGTTGTGGAAATGACCATCTTATGGACTTTTTACCTTGTAAATGTCAGATAAAGCGTTTGCTGCGTTCTTAGCGCTGTACGAGTTCAGGAAAGTGGTTTTCTCACACAACTGGAGGATAGGCATGTGAAACATACAAAATGAGTTTGTAAGCATTTTTGGGTCTCAAAACATAAAAAAAAATAACGAAAAATTTGTTTTTCAACATGTATGCCAAAATGCATGAATGTTGTGGAAATGACCATTTTATGGACTTTTTACCTTGTAAAAGTCAGAAAACGCGTTTGCTGCGTTCGTAGCGCGTTCGTAGCGCTGTAAGAGCTCAGGAAAGTGGTTTTCTCACACAACTGATGAATAGTTATGAATAACATACAAAATGAGTTTGTAAACGTTTTTAAGCATCAAAAAATTAAAAAGAACAACAAAAAAAATGTTATTCAACATGAATGCCAAAATGCATGAATGTTGTAGGAATGACCATCTTATGGACTTTTTACCTTGTAAAAGTCAGAAAACGCGTTTGCTGCGTTCTTAGCGCTGTAAGAGCTCAGGAAAATGGTTTTCTCACACAACTGATGGATAGTTATGTAAAACATACAAGATGAGTTTGTAAGCATTTTTAAATCTCAAAATATATATAAAAAAAAACCTGAAAAATTAGTTTTTCAACATGTATGCCAAAATGCATGAATGTTGTGGAAATGACCATCTTATGGAATTTTTACCTTGTAAAAGTCAGAAAACGCGTTTGCTGCGTTCTTAGCGCTGTAAGAGCTCAGGAAAGTGGTTTTCTCACACAACTGATGAATAGTTATGAATAACATACAAAATGAGTTTGTAAACGTTTTTAAGCATCAAAAAATTAAAAAGAACTACAAAAAAAATGTTATTCAACATGAATGCCAAAATGCATGAATGTTGTAGGAATGACCATCTTATGTACTTTTTACCTTGTAAAAGTCAGAAAACGCGTTTGCTGCGTTCTTAGCGCTGTACGAGTTCAGGAAAATGGTTTTCTCACACAACTGATGGATAGTTATGTAAAACATACAAGATGAGTTTGTAAGCATTTTTAAATCTCAAGATATGTATAAAAAAAAAACGAAAAATTAGTTTTTCAACATGTATGCCAAAATGCATGAATGTTGTGGAAATGACCATTTTATGGACTTTTTACCTTGTAAAAGTCAGATAAAGCATCTGCAGCGTTCTTAGCGCTGTAAGAGCTCAGGAAAGTGGTTTTCTCACACAACTGATGGACAGTTATGAATATCATACAAGATGAGTTTGTAAGCATTTTTAGGTCTCAAAATATAAAAAAAATAACGAAAAAGATGTATTTCAACATGTATGCCAAAATGCATGAATGTTGTGGAAATGACCATTTTATGGACTTTTTACCTTGTAAAAGTCAGATAAAGCGTTTGCTGCGTTCTTAGCGCTGTACGAGTTCAGGAAAGCGGTTGTCTCACACAACTGATGGATAGTTATGTAAAACATTCAAAATGAGTTTGTAAGCATTTTTAGGTCTCAAAATATAACAAAAAAAATAACAAAAAATTAGTTTTTCAACATGTATGCCAAAATGCCTGAATGTTGTGAAAATTAGCATTTTACGGACTTTTTCCCTTCAAAAAAGTCAGATAAAGCGTTTTATGCGTTCTTAGCGCTGTACAAGCTCAGGAAAGCGGTTTTCACCTACAACTAATGGATAGTCATGTAATACATATAAAGTACGTTTGTTAGCATTTTTAAGCATCAAAAAATGAAAAACAATAACAAAAATAATATTTAACATGTATGCCAAAATGCATGAATTTTGTGGAAATGACCATCTTATGGACTTTTTACCTTGTAAAAGTCAGAAAACGCGTTTGCTGCGTTCTTAGCGCTGTAAGAGCTCAGGAAAGTGGTTTTCTCACACAACTGATGAATAGTTATGAATAACATACAAAATGAGTTTGTAAGCATTTTTAGGTCTCAAAATATATAAAGAAAAAGAAAAATTTGCTTTTCAACATGAATGCCAAAATGCATGAATGTTGTGGAAATGACCATCTTATGGACTTTTTACCTTGTAAAAGTCAGAAAACGCGTTTGCTGCGTTCTTAGCGCTGTAAGAGCTCAGGAAAGTGGTTTTCTCACACAACTGATGAATAGTTATGAATAACATACAAAATGAGTTTGTAATCATTTTTAAGCATCAAAAAATTAAAAAGAACAACAAAAAAAATGTTATTCAACATGTATGCCAAAATGCATGAATGTTGTGGAAATGACCATTTTATGGACTTTTTACCTTGTAAAAGTCAGATAAAGCGTTTGCTGCGTTCTTAGCGCTGTAAGAGCTCAGGAAAGTGGTTTTCTCACACTACTGATGGATAGTTATGTAAAAACATACAAAATTAGTTTGTAAGCATTTTAGGTCTCAAAATATAAAAAAAACCCAAAAATTTGTTTTTCAACATGTATGCCAAAATGCATGAATGTTGTGCAAATGACCATCTTATGGACTTTTTACCTTGTAAAAGTCAGAAAACGCGTTTGCTGCGTTCTTAGCGCTGTAAGAGCTCAGGAAAGTGGTTTTCTCACAAAACTGATGAATAGTTATGAATAACATACAAAATGAGTTTGTAAGCATTTTTAGGTGTCAAAATATATAAAGAAAAAGAAAAATTTGCTTTTCAACATGTATGCCAAAATGCATGAATGTTGTGGAAATGACCATCTTATGGACTTTTTACCTTGTAAATGTCAGATAAAGCGTTTGCTGCGTTCTTAGCGCTGTACGAGTTCAGGAAAGTGGTTTTCTCACACAACTGGAGGATAGGCATGTGAAACATACAAAATGAGTTTGTAAGCATTTTTGGGTCTCAAAACATAAAAAAAAATAACGAAAAATTTGTTTTTCAACATGTATGCCAAAATGCATGAATGTTGTGGAAATGACCATTTTATGGACTTTTTACCTTGTAAAAGTCAGAAAACGCGTTTGCTGCGTTCGTAGCGCGTTGGTAGCGCTGTAAGAGCTCAGGAAAGTGGTTTTCTCACACAACTGATGAATAGTTATGAATAACATACAAAATGAGTTTGTAAACGTTTTTAAGCATCAAAAAATTAAAAAGAACAACAAAAAAAATGTTATTCAACATGAATGCCAAAATGCATGAATGTTGTAGGAATGACCATCTTATGGACTTTTTACCTTGTAAAAGTCAGAAAACGCGTTTGCTGCGTTCTTAGCGCTGTAAGAGCTCAGGAAAATGGTTTTCTCACACAACTGATGGATAGTTATGTAAAACATACAAGATGAGTTTGTAAGCATTTTTAAATCTCAAAATATATATTAAAAAAAACCTGAAAAATTAGTTTTTCAACATGTATGCCAAAATGCATGAATGTTGTGGAAATGACCATTTTATGGACTTTTTACCTTGTAAAAGTCAGAAAACGCGTTTGCTGCGTTCTTAGCGCTGTACGAGTTCAGGAAAGTGGTTTTCTCACACAACTGATGGATAGTTATGTAAAACATACAAGATGAGTTTGTAAGCATTTTTAAATCTCAAGATATGTATAAAAAAAAAACGAAAAATTAGTTTTTCAACATGTATGCCAAAATGCATAAATGTTGTGGAAATGACCATTTTATGGATTTTTTACCTTGTAAAAGTCAGATAAAGCGTTCTCTGCGTTCTCAGCGCTTTAAGAGTTCAGGAAAGTGGTTTTCTCACACAACTGATGGATAGTTATGTATAACATACAAAATAAGTTTGTAAGCACTTTTAGGTCTCAAAATATAAAAAAAAAAAATAAAGAAAAAGATGTTTTTCAACATGTATGCCAAAATGCATGAATGTTGTGGAAATGACCATTTTATGGACTTTTTACCTTGTAAAAGTCAGAAAACGCGTTTGCTGCGTTCGTAGCGCTGTAAGAGCTCAGGAAAGTGGTTCTCTCACACAACTGATGGATAGTTATGTAAAACATTCAAAATGAGTTTGTAAGCATTTTTAGGTCTCAAAATATAAAAAAAAAATAACAAAAAATTAGTTTTTCAACATGTATGCCAAAATGCCTGAATGTTGTGAAAATTAGCATTTTACGGACTTTTTCCCTTCAAAAAAGTCAGATAAAGCGTTTTATGCGTTCTTAGCGCTGTACAAGCTCAGGAAAGCGGTTTTCACCTACAACTAATGGATAGTCATGTAATACATATAAAGTACGTTTGTTAGCATTTTTAAGCATCAAAAAATGAAAAACAATAACAAAAATAATATTTAACATGTATGCCAAAATGCATGAATTTTGTGGAAATGACCATCTTATGGACTTTTTACCTTGTGAAAGTCAGATAAAACGTTTGCTGCATTCTTAGCGCTGTAAGAGCTCAGGAAAGTGGTTTTCTCACACAACTCATGGATAGTCATGTAATAAATATAAAATTCGTTTGTTAGCATTTTTAGGCATTAAAAAATGAAAAACGATAACAAAAAAAATGTTATTTAACATGTATGCCAAAATGCAAGAATGTTGTGGAAATGACCATCTTATGGACTTTTTACCTTGTAAAAGTCAGAAAACGCGTTTGCTGCTTTCTTATTTTGTGATTATGGAACAAGGAACTCTTTCAATTGACATACATCTGTTTATAAAAAATAAAGTGTTTATTATTCTTTAATGTGCCATCTTACACTTAAAATTACACTTTAAACATATAATTTTCAAATATAATAATTTAGAGTGAAAGAACTTATTACTTAAGGCACTAATATCGATAATTTATTATAATTATTATAATTGATTATTATTTTTTGTAAGCGGACGCGCATAGCATGCGAGTTCTACACATTGTTCAAACTTAGAATCCCAGACATCTTTTAACACTCCGCTAAGAAAATTAAAGTTCTGAAAAGTATTATTTGACACGTTAATAATTTTATTTTTTATTTTTATTTTATAAAACGACATTACGAGAAATCTGATTTTCACTTCATATGAAAGCAGATTTACACGCTTGTTAAAATAAAGCAATATGAATGATGAAAGTTACGATCATGACGTTTATATAATAGATTATGTTAATTTATGTGAATTTTTGTTTCAAACGAAATTCAAGTTTAATTTGTCACACACACAGCCATATACAAAGAGAAATGCTTTTACAACCTCCCATGACGTAAAAGAAAAATAGAGGATTCTATAATATATTTTTAATGCAGTATAATTAAGAATACGTATAAATATAAAATAAGAATCTAATAATTATATTAATAAAACAACTTGACATTGTTTATAGTTTACAGAAGAAAATAATGAGGACAAATTAAGTAAGCGGTGAGCAGGAATAGAAGAGATGAACCATGGGGAAAGTACTTCTGATGGAGGGACAGCCTGGGGACGGTGTCAGCTAATGTTTCTGTAGTGGAGAGACACATCGAATCATGGGTTTTTCGCTTGTTGTTTACTTTACGTGCGGTACCAATTTCAAGTAGTATTTTTTTATCATTTCAACCGTATAAAGTTTAGTACACGGTGTAACGAAACCACCTTCCTCCAGGACCAAGGTCCTACATCCAACATAAATTAACAACATAAATGAACAAAAACTAACTAGCTTACTAAGCATCCTAATTAGCTAACTCGCTGAGACAAGACAGGTTAACATTTTTAAGTCAACAGAAAAAAAATTCTATACTAAAAAAAAGAGACAACATAAAGTGCTCATGCAAAAAGTGACAAAGAGTGACAAAGTCACTCAATGCAACAACATGACATATTCCAATATTTGGAATATATTGAGGTAATGAGTTAAGGTAGTGGAAGGAGAAACAGTAAACAGGACACATTTCCTTAAAGTAGCAGGAAAGATCAAATAGGCTTGTGCAAATGACAACTAATGGGTATTATGCAAGAGCGCAATTACAAATTGGTGTGAAAACTTTTAAGACGGTTGTTCAGTGTGTTTGCACATGTGTCGTTTATCAGTTCAGTCTCAATGTTTTGAGGTAGTTGAGTTATCTGAGTTATTGTGTGTGTGTGTGTGTGTGTGTGTGTGTGTGTGTGTGTGTGTGTGTGTGTGTGTGTGTGTGTGTTTGTGTGTGTGGATGTGGGTGTTTGTGGCACACACACATACACACGCACACACACACACGCACACACACACATATACACACACACACACAATAACTAAAAGTGCTTGGCTTGAATGTTTCTGGTTGGTCAGGAGATGATGTTCTTGGAAACAGTGAACTGCTCCAACTCAGTAAGGCGCCGTAAGTTGCTTAAACACAGTTTTCAAAACTGTCCTGAAGAGCAGAGATGGCTTCTATTGGCCAGGTTTTCACCTGCTTCAGAACCAGGTGTCCCTCTATCATCGACTGTTAACACTGGTCAGTTGATCAAGAGCAAGAACCTGTAAATAAGCCTTTCACATCTAGGCAGACAAGACAGATATCATAGATTTATCATGCTAGGCTACAGTATGTAATTCCAGGAACTGTCTGTCTGTCTAAGTCTGGCTGTCTAAGCTTACTGCTACAACCTTAGGAGCCGCAAAGAATGAAAAGCAGCCAGGAATGTAAAGCACGGAAAAGGCTGAAGGGCAGTATGTTGTGCTAGGTGGTGAGCGTTCCGTAGAAGGCCACAGAACGTTTGTTGAAATGCGTGGGTTACTTGTGACATCTTGTCAAGCAGATAGAGTCATAGGGTCTGAGCTATCCGAACCTACCACAACCACCTTTTACAGTGTTTCACAAACAGATGAACTTATCGGAGGAATTCTCAAAGAGGTAGGGCAAAACTGCCACCTCCTCAAAGGACCTTGCATGATCAATATGCTCCCTGCAGCCAATTTGGCCACCGTGTACCCATGTTTCCAGAGCAAGAGCCCAAGGCCTTACATAGGACAATGGGTCTGGAAGTTTCCCAAGAACCTCCTGGCAAAGGTGGAAGCCAAGAAGTACATCTGGAAATTTAAGATACAACAACGATTAATTTTGGTTGCGTACCATCGGTCCACTGGTTGATGAAGATAAACCCCACCTCAAGCTTGCTCAAGGCAGTCCTGTACAGCACTCTGAAAGGGACATTGCCACCAATATCATGATGGGGCTTCCGCATGCACGGTCAGGGGAGGAACACTCGTGGGTCTATACTATACCACGGTCTGGTAGTGCACCAAGAAGCTCTCTCAGAAGATGAAAGCCAAGATGTTGGCTCTGTAGCTTTGAAAATAAGAAAAGAAATATAGTTGGAAGTAACGATGAGGATGTCTAAGCACCAGTGCATCGGCACCAGGCACACCACACAACCAGGGGTCCTTTTGAACATGCTAAGACCCCTAAAACGAAAATGATGTCACTAAATATGGCTAAGTTTAAGGCATCGTCATAGTTGGACATTGTCTTTGCTTGCATCATTGCTAGTGATTGCTTGATGTCGACTGTAATAGTGGAGGTGCTTGGGCCCGTCATAATTTTTGTAGGGGACATAGGGTGTGTGTAGGTTGTGTACTGTGTGTGTAGGATGTGTACTTCTTGTGTAGAATAAGTAGTTTCTGTGTGTCTTTTTCAAGATGGCGTTGATGAGGTCGGCTGCTGTCAGAACCGCTCCGACCCCTTTTTCTTTGTTTTTGTTTTTTTGAGTTAGATTTCAGTGATCTAAAACCATCAAAATCATTACCATTGAGTATGGATTATTATTAGTATTGGAGTATTAGGTATGATAGAGACACTCTTGTTTCTACTGGTATACAATGTACTCACAATTTGAAGTTTTTAACTCTGAATCCAAGCTGGCCGCGTGAGATACTGAGGGAGAACAAAGGACGGCATCAAGGCAAACGAGCCGTCGTCAGAAACAGGGTGAGAGCCCGTGCACACAGCACGCCTCTGCCTAGCATCCTGCTCGCCAACGTCCAGTCACTGCAGAACAAACTCGATGACCTCAGGGCCAGGGTAAAGTTCCAGAGAGACATTTGAGACTGCAATCTCCTCTGCTTCACCGAGACATGGCTGAACCCAGCGGTGCCGGACCACGCCATCCAGCCGGCGAGTTCTTCTCGGTTCACCGCATGTCAGGACACGGGACTCGGGTCAGTCAAGGGGAGGCGAAGTGTGTTTAATGGTGAACAACAGCTGGTGCAACACCACACGCATTGTGCCTCTCACACGCTCCTGCACACCCAACCTGAAACTACTGTCCCTTTTACCTTCCTCGGGAGTTTACATCGGTCATAATCCGTTTATATTCTGCCTCAAGCGGACACGGACACTGCCTTAGGGACTCACAGAGCACCTGACACAACACTCCCCTCATTGTGGCGAGGGACTTTAACAGCGCCAACCCCAAACATGCATCGGCAAACTTTAATCAACACATTACCTGACCTACCAGGGGCGAAAGGACACTGGATCATTGCTATACTACAGTCAAGGAGAGCTACAAGGCACAATCTTCCCGTCCGTATGGGAAATCCGACCTTGCTGGCATCTTCTTCATGCCAAGATACAAACAAAGACTCAAGATGGCTTTGAGATCTCGCACCGCTGCCTATAATGCAAGGGTTGCGTTGGGGGACATGGAGGACCCGCACAAGGCTGCATTATACAATGTCCGGAAGGTGGTGAAGGCGGCAAAGCAACGCTACGGGAGAAAACTAGAGTCACAACTCTAACAGAGTAACTCTAGGAGACTGTGGCAGGGACAAAGAACGTTAACAGACTACAAAGCACTAACATCCGGCATGATGAACGCGGATGTGACCCAGGCAAATGAGCTGAATACATTCTATGCTTGCTTCAAGGCTGCAGCAAAAGTCGCTAGCTATGCTAATGCTAGCGGCACTAACGGTTTCAGACAGAAAAGGATGTAAGGATGTGTTGACATGTCTCAGCCCCCTCACTCTCAGCACTGGAGCACCCTAAGTTCGTGTTCTGAGCCCCTGCTGTACTCTTTGTACACATATGATTGCGTGGCCGCTACCAACTCCACCACCATAATCAAGTTTGCTGACGACACCGTCGGTGGGCTTGATCGCGAACAACAATGAGACGGCCTACCTACAGGAGATTGGAAATCTGGAGAAATTGTGTCAGATGGACAATCTCCTCCTGAACGTCGGCAAGACAAAGGTGTTTACAGTGGACCTTAGTACAAAGCAGACGAGGAACTACCAGACCCCCGTCATCAACAGGAGCCCAGTGGCGCCTGTTGCCACTCGTCTGGAGCCAAGCTGAGCGCACCATCCGCGCCGAGCTCCCTGACCTGCACAAAATGTACAGCAAGCGGTGCTGGACCAAGGCCAGGAAGATCGTGAAGGTCCTCAGCCACCTCAGAAATGGAATGTTCTGTCTGTTGACGAGATGGCACGAGAAACCCAAGCATTTTATGTGCACGCAGAGTTTGTGTGTGCTTCTCATAGGTGTGCACGCGCTTTTCATATGTAGTTGTTTGAGCAGTTAGTAACATATATGTATGTGTGACAGTTTCATATATGTGTATGCTAGTATTTCATGTGTGAGCATGAATGAAGTTTGATTTAAACCGTATATGGCGTCTCATACATTTTTTTTATATTGAACCGGAGAAAAAAATATGACAAACAGTGTGGGCACACAATGAAAAGATGCATTAAGGTATACCATAAAAATCACCCTGTTTTGCAGCGTCTCTTGTGGTTATTATGTTACTACATGATAACATAATTATGTTGTAAAGCATTTTATTTTATTTTATGGTTAAACCGATGCCAAAATCATTAATTTAAGAGGTTGCCAAATGATTGTGACCTATAGGAGTTACAACAGTTTTAAACACTGTCCATACTGCCTTTATTGTTTTGTAGTTACAAAAACATGGACATGCAGAAGTTGTTGTGACAGTTAAAAAGAAATACAATTAGCTGAAAACATCAGACGAAAAAAATAATTTTAAAATGTTATATTAACATTATGTGTTATATGTTATAAATAAAAATTATTTTGTGAAAAACCTTAAAAACTGGGTTTGGGCTAGACTAGATTGACTGTTGGGATAATTAATAATAATCTTATTGCTAAAATGTTACATTTTCACTGAATAAAACTAGGTTTTCCTCGCCGTCACATCGTTCTACATGTCGAACTGAGGTTAAAAGCTATTTAGCGCATCTGGAAGGGACCCTTCACTATCACAGGCAACTGATGATGTCTTGTAGTTGGTGACAGGTTGTATGCTTTGCCACATGTCACCGCTGTCCCTGAAGTGGTTGAGGATTTTCTGGGCGTGTGTGCGCTTCGCCTCTCTGATTGCCCAGGAAAGTTTGCCCCTTGCTGTTCTTAGGGCCAATTTGCCCCCTGCTCTGATGGCGGAGTTGCCAGCGAAGTTGCCATAAGTTGCGGCTTTCCTAAACGTTTTAGTCAGTGTTCTCAAAACAGTCCTAAACAGCAGAGATATTGGACAGGTTTTTATCTGCTTCAGGACCAGGTGTCCCTGAATAATCAACTGTAAACACTGCTCAGTTGATCAAGAACATGATCCTGTAACTAGGCCTTTCATATCTAGGGAGACGGGAGACCAAAGGTGTCATTCATTTACCATGCTTTGCTACAGTAGGTATTCCTGGAACTCCGAGTCTACCCAGCTCAGCTTGTTACTGCTGTCTGCCACGACCTTTGCTAGGACCCACAAGGAATGAAAAGAAGTAAGCAGTAAGTTTGTGGAAATGCATGGGTTACTCGTGACATCTTGTCAAGCGGATAGGGTCACAAACAAGTGGACTTGGAGAAGTATTTATAAAGAGGTAGGGTCAAAACCTGCCAACCTCACCGTTACCAAAAAACTTAGGAACGTGATTAATCTGCTCGTACAGCCAATTTGGCCACAGTCTATCCATTTTCCCAAAACAAGAGACCAAGACCCAGACCCTCAGCCAGGGACAGTGGGTCTGGAAGTTCCCAAGAACCTCCGTCGGAAGCCAAGAAGTACATCGGGCCATTTAAGATGCAACAAGAGTTAATTTCGGTTGCGTACCACCGCTCACTCTCTGGTTGATAAAGATAAACCCTACCTTAAGCTCGCTCAAGCCAGACCTGTGCAGCACTCTGGTCTCTTGGTCTCTTGCCTATTGCCACCAACATCAAGATGGGGCCCCCGCATGCACGCTCAGGCGAGGAACACTCGTGGGCCTCAGGCTGACACACACAGGTCTGGTCGTCCACCAAGAAGCTATCTCTGAAGATGAAAGCCAAGAAGTTGGCCCTGCGGCCTTTTAAAATAAAAAGAAGAAATATAGTTGCAAGAAACAATGAGCGCTCCCAAGCACCAGTGCCTTTTGAGGATGCTAAGACCCCTAAAACGCCCTGGACACTGATGTCACAAAATATTGTAGAAGTTTAAGGCATCATCATGAGTTTAAAGTACGAGTCATTCCATGCATCATTGCTAGTGATTGGTTGGTGGCATCTGTGATGGCGCACGTGCTTGGTCTGGTCATAGTTTGTGTAGGATGCGTAGGGTGTGTGTAGGCTGTGTGTATGTGTGTGTGTGTGTGTGTGTGTGTGTGTGTGTGTGTGTGTGAATGTGTGTTTTCTACTGTATGTGTGGCATAAATGGTTGGGTGTGCCTTTGTTTGTGTGCAGTATGTGTTTGTGTGTGTTGTGTATGTGTAGTATGCATCTGTAGTATTTGTGTGTGGGTGTAGTGCATGTGTGTCTGTAATATGTCATAAATATTGTAGGAAATATTTAATTATTAGTGTGTTTCATGATATTCTGTGTGCGTGAGAACAGAGTGTCTTTCTTTACCACGACACAAGCTGCCCTTTTAATAAACACATTCTATAGTAGTTTATGTTAAAGGTCGTAAAACTGTTGAACGCTCGTAAATGCAGAGCTACTCCTAAATTTATGTTTTTCTTTACCTTATCTTTTAAAAGCATTCCAGACTGGATGTAAACACACCTGCATCCACCTTTTCTTTGGTTCTTTATGTGTGTGCGTATATATACTCCTGTCGCCCACAATAAACTTTGAACATCTCACTGAACACTGACTTGTGTGCTTCATTGAGGGGTTCCCTGAGCTCAGGCGGGACAGCAGAATACAGGCGGAGCACTGAGTAGACCAAAGGAGGTCTACCAAAATTCAAGAAATCCTTACAATTTGGGGGCTCGTCTGGGATACCTCTAATCAGGTGAGTGCTGCTTTTAAATTTTTTCTCTATAAGGATAAAGCAAGCACACTCCCTGGTTTTTGGTATCTGGACCATATACAGTACGGGGGAGGATTGTCTTGGGGATTTAAGCCTGTTTAGCGCGCGCTCGCTTCTGAAACGTTCCTTGAACTGAAGCATAAGTGTGGAAGCTGTATTCTGTTGCCCGCTACTTGTCTTTGTGTGTTGTTTGTTGAAGATATTGGTTATTTCTGTCGCGGGTTAATTCACATTTATAAAATGGGTAATAAGACCACAACTATTTATCCAAAATCCTTTTGTGAGCTGCTCATCTGTGCCTGTCTCCCACATACCCACGCCGGAAGGGTGTGCCTCAGGAAAGGGAAAGACTCCCAAGAAGGTTTCAGGACGAACTTCTGACAGCCCTCTTTCGGATGATCCCGAGGATACTGATGGTGAGGATGATGATAACTCGGACGATGAAGGTCCGGATGAAAGGTCTCGCCCCAAACCTCGACAAGAAAACACTGCGTTTGTTTTTCTCTATGGGACCAAAGGGTCCAAAAATCCTTCCACCATCCGTAAGCACGCTTAAGGACATTATTAAGATGCTCCCTTCTCCCAACAAACCTTTGCATTTTGTTGATATGCTGATAAAGGCTTTTAGGCACTGTCAGCCCATGGGTGCGGATTATCGCTTTATTTTGCAATCGGTTATGGAAGATGGGTACGATGAGGCTGATTTGATAAAAACGGTAAAATGCTTAGACTCTAAAACAGACAAATTGGCTGTAGTGGAAAAAGAAGGAATATGACTTTCTTTGAGGTAATTCTAATGAGGCTATGAAACTCTTAAAAGATCAGCTAACTACTTATCTTCTCGCATGTCAGCAAGCTAGTCAAGATCTGTCACAGGTAACTAATTGTAAACAAGAAAAGAAAAAGTTTCTTGAGAGGTTTCGAGAGACCTGGACCCTTTTGGGTGGTATGCCCCTGCCTGAAGCGAACCCTAACCCACATTTCTTTACCACCTTCTTGAATAATTGTCGACCAAAAATCATGAAAATTTTCAATTGTCAGATCGTTCTACAATGTCTATTAAAAAATTAGGTGAGCATGTGAGAACAAAGAAAGAAGATGGTATTTTAGAAAATAAACAAGTGGCATGTTTGTCTGTAGAGAGTGAAGGATACAGAGGTAGAGGAGGTCTGCAGGGTCAGAGTACACCCCGTAGGTCTGGTAATTTTTATTACTGTCATAAATAAGGTCATTGGGCTTGTGAATGTCGCACGAAGGCCTGAGATGAGGAACGTAGTGGACAAAATATGTATAATCGATTGAATGATGGTCAGTGGCATGATGCTAATGAGGTGTTTTCTCCTAAACCTTCCCAGCAGCCATCATAGAGAGTGCAACAACAACAACAATATAGACCCATTTCCCTTCTCAGGGATGCAGGTAGGAGCATATGATGCATAGGGATGCCCTCAGAGTTCCAGCCCTGTGATGTTACTTCGTACTTTCGAGTCACCTCAGGAATAGATGAAATTTTAAGCTCACTGCTTAAGCAGGGTGTTGTTAAACCATGTGTAAGTTCTTATAACACACCTGTTAATCCAGTACTGAAACCTGATGGTATGTGAAGATTTACAAAAGATCTGAGAAAAATAAATGGCGTAATTATCCCTGTTGCACCTGTTGTGCCTGATGTGCTGTCCATTGTTTTCTCTAGACCTTGTCATCATTTGCATTTTTCTGTTATTGACCTTTGTTCTGCCTTCTTCAGTGTTCCTGTGGAAGGGCAGACACAGCCATTGTTCGCCTTCACCCACAGGGGGCGTCAGTTCACCTGGTCTCGTCTTCTGCAGGGTTTATTGACTCGCCTGCTGTTTTTTAGGCTGTAGTAAGAGATGCACTTGGTGATCTAACTCTCCCCACTGATTCTGTTGTCCTATTCCACACAAATGTTTTACTGGTGTCCGCCGCTGCGAAGAAGCCACCACTTGTCTTCTGAAACACCTGGCAAAGAAGGGTTTCAAGGTATCTAAGAGTAAATTACAATTTTGCAGAGACATTGTAAAATACCTGGGCTTTGAACTCTCCCAAGGTCAAAGAAGGCTCTTAAAAGAACGAATCCATCTGATCATCGACACTAAACGTCCGAGCACTAAACATGCTTTCATGGCTTTCCTGGGACTGGTCAACTACTGTCGTCAGTGGATTCCTGACTGCTCATTCTACGATAAATGCATCAGGGGAGCCATCTCACACAACGATCCACTCCAACAGCCTCTGACATGGACTGCTGAACTGGAAAAGGCCCTATGTTCTGCTCCGGCGCTGGGCCTGCCTAACTATCAAAAACCATTCCATCTAAAGGTCTGTGAGCACGGGGCACCGCTATTGCTGTATTGGCACAGGAACATGGGGGGGGGGGGGGGGGTTGGACCATGTGCTTTCTTATCTAAAACTTTAGATGCTGTGGCACAAGGTTTGTCTGCCTGTCTCAGGGCTGTGGCCACCTGTGCGGTGATGGTACAAGATGCTGAGAAGATTGATCTCTCTCGTCTTTTTTGTATTCTCTATATCAGGCTAAACAAGTGCTACAGAACCTTCAAACACAACATATGAAGGCTTGGATCTGGGTATGAGATTATCCTTTGTCCTACAAGTAACTTAGAGATAAAATCCACCTCTTCTTTTGACACCCTCAGATATGCTCTGGCACGCTTGATCAATGCACAGGATGACAGGCTAGTAGAAACAGATCATGACTGCTGCTTAGAGATTGTTCACTCCACTAGTATACATCCTGATATGTCTTCTACATCAACAACTGGTGAATCTATGGACGTGCGAGGTAATACGCTAGTTTATAGTATTGATAAAGAAGCAGCCTGAAAACAGATTTTCTTTCCTGACTTTGATACTGACCTGATCAATACATGTAATGTATTCTTGTTAGCTCTTTGATTACAGATGTAGATTTATTGTCTTTACAAGCTTCAGAATGACGCTGAATGATTCCTCTTTTTGGCAAGCTCAAAGTGCCTACGTTGCTTCTGATAGTTTATGGTATTGTGCTGATGGTCGTTTGTGCCTGCCGTCTCATTGTCTTCCGTTTCTCATGCGTGAGTTCCATGATGTTACACATAGCGCACAAAAGGGGGTTAAGGAAGATATGAAAGAACTCTTTTACATAGCTAACATGCTCGGAACAATTGATTCCTTAATATCTAGATGCTTGGTCTGTGCTCAGAATACGTTCAAATATCTTCTGGTTTTGGTAGACAAGTTTTCTAGGTGGGTGGAAGCTTTTCCGTGTGCTCGAGAGAATGCAAAGGTGGTGACCTGAGTCCTAGTGAAAGAAATAATATCTCGTTATGGTGTGCCTTATGCTATTGACTCAGATAAAGGAACATCTTTTACATCACAGGTAACACAGAATTTGTGTAAATATCTTTCACTGTCCTGGCATTTGCACATTCCTTATCATCCACAGTGTTCAGGTATAGTAGAAACAACAAATAGGACACTGAAAGAAAAATTTACTAAAGCAATGCAAACTATGGGGAGTAAAAACTGGCTTTGATCTGTTACCTGCTGTTCTAGCTGAAATAAGAATGACACCATCAAAAGACGTGCACATGTCACCATATGAAATTATATTTGGCAGACCCTTTCCCGTGCAATGGAGAAAAGGTAAACCCGCGATAGGAACAACCGATCTTGATACTGTGAACTGTACATATTGCTGAATATTCTGCTGCTCTAATAGATACTCTAACTAAACATTATGAACAAATTGCTGATGTGACTTTAATACCCTCAACAAAACCCACACATTCTTTTAATGTGGAAGATACTGTTCTGGTAAAATCATTGACCCCCAGAAAACTGGGAGATTGTAAATATGGCGGACCAACAGAAATAATCGCAATTACTCGTATTGCTATCCTAACTGATCTTTTTCCACAGTGGATCCATGCTACTAGGCTGAAGAGATGTCCTGTCGGCGTGAGACCAAAAGATAAATAAATGCGTGTGTATTATTATCTTTCTGTCTCTGTGATTTTTGTTTCCTAGACTAAAGATGCGCTGCAGTGATGTCCAACCCATGACGTGACCTTGATGGAGTGACGTGACACAGAGGGATCGCCTTGGATTGCCACAGGACGACTTTACTTTTGCTATTAGTGTATTATTCCTGGTGGTGTCTTAGCGCCTCGTGAGGTGGGAGGAGTGCAGATTGGGCGTGCCCGCACTCTGAGCACTGTAGCGTCAAGAAAGGCAATAGTTCACCACTAGTAGTTATTTATGAGTTTGACATTGTGAACAAGGTTTTTCACACACACGAGATTGCACTCAACCTGTCATGTTTCTGTGTATTCTTCGTTGTGTGCAAAATTCTTTGTATGAGTATCTTTCAGGGTATGTTCCTGCGCCGTGTCCGATGGCCTATTGTCCGCCGGTGACTTCTTAAAAGCTCTGAGTTTTATTCAACGATGTTTCTTATGAATAAAAGGGGGGAATTGTAGGAAATATTTAATCCTTAGTGTGTTTCATGATATTCTGTGTGCGTGAGAACAGAGTGTCTTTCTTTACCACGACACAAGCTGCACTTTCCATAAACACATTCTATAGTAGTTTATGTTAAAGGTCGTAAAACTGTTGAACGCTCGTAAATGCAGAGCTACTCCTAAATTTATGTTCTTCTTTACCTTATCTTTTAAAAGCATTCCAGACTGGATGTAAACACTCCTGCATCCACCTTTTCTTTGGTTCGTTGTGTGTGTGTATATATACTCCTGTCTCCCACAATAAACTTTGAACGTCTCACTGAACACTGACTTGTGTGCTTTATTGAGGGGTTCCCTGAGCTCAGGCGGGACAGCAGAATACAGGCGTAGCACTGAGTAGACCAAAGGAGGTCTACCAAAATTCAAGAAATCCTTGCAAATATGTATGTAGTAAATGTGTATTTGTATGAGTAGTGTGTGTGTGTGTGTGTGTGTGTGTATTTGTGTATGTTTGTGTACGATGTGTGTGTGTGTGTGTGTGTACAGGGTTTATAGAATGTAATGTCTGTAGTGCATGTTTGTGTGTGTGTGTTTGTAAAAGATGTGTGTATATTTCCTTGCGCTACAAAAATTTTAATCACATGGAGACAGACAAAGGGCTGTAGGATGTGCTAGGAGGTGAGCGTTCCATAGTAGGCTGCAGTAAGTTTGTGGAAATTCATTGGATACTTGTGTCATTTTGTCGAGCAGACAGAGTCATAAAGTCTGAGCTATCTCAACCACTCACAAGCACATTCCCCAGTTTTTCACAAACAGGTGGAAATATAGGAGGTATTCTCAAGGAGTTAGGGCCAAATAAACTTGCTCTCTTCCCCCACAAAGATCCTAGGATCTTTTCTTACAATTAATCTGCACCCAATTTTGTTACCATCTACCCATGTTCCCAGAGCAAGCCCCTGAGGAATGTAAAAACCAAGATGTGAGCGAAAAAGCCTTTAAAAAAGGAAGAAAAATAGTTACAAGCTACAATGAGCTGGCCCAAGCACCTGTGCCATTGCCACTTCGGCGCCCCTCACAACTTGTGTGCCTTTTCAGCATGCTAAGACCTCTTAAACAAATATGACATGCATCGTCATGGCTGGACATCTTTCTGGTGCACCATTGCAAGCTGTCACTCAATGTAGGCTGAGTTTGGTGGCAAATGTAATGGCGCCATCGCCTCTTAGATGCACATCACAACATGTGTGCCTTTTCAGCACGCTAAGACCTCTTAAACAAATATGACACAAGTTTAGGTAATCGTCATGTTTGGACGTGTCTTTCTGATCCGCCATTGCAAGTCATTCAATGTGGACGGGGTGTGGTGGCTGTAAGACTCAGGTGCTTAAGTAGGTCATCATTTGTGTATGATGCATAGTATATGTGATGTATGTAAGATGTGTGTGTGTGTGTGTTTACGATATGTATGTCTGTCTGTATTTGTTGTGTTTTTAGGATGTGTATTGTGTGTGTGTTATGTGTCTTTGTAATGACTGTGTGTGTTTATATGGGTGTACTATGCCTATGTAATGTTTGTGTGTGCAATGTGTCTGTGCAGTATGTGTGATTGTAGGATGTATAGTGTTTGTGTCTGTGATAAGTATGTCTGGTAAGTGTGTATGTGTTCACGATGTGTCTGTACTCCTGGAACTAACCCTAAAACCCCCGGCTCAGTTTATCGCTGCTGCCTGCCACGACCTTTCCTAGGACCCACCCTTGTGGCACAGAAAAGCATGTGGATGACGCTAAGGCACTGTATGTTGTGCTATCTGAACCAATCACATGCCTGTGTTTTACAAACAGAATACCAGGAGATATTCTCAAGGGGTTAGTGCCAAAAACCAGTCCCAATACCCACCACAAAGATCTTAGGATCTGGACTATGCAGACAATTTGGCTGTCTACTGATTTTTCCGGTGCAAGCCCCCAAGGCCCAGACCCTCTCACAGTACAGTGGGTTCAGGAACCATTCGTTGAAGGTTGAATCCAAGAGGTCATCCCTGTGTCCTTTTAAAATAAAAAGAAGAAAAATTGTTACAAGCAACAATGAGAGGGCCCAAGCACCTGTGTCATCGCCTCTTGGGTGTACCTCACAACATGTGTAAGACCTCTTAAACATATATGAAATAAGTTTAAGCCATCATTATGGCTGGACGTGTCTTTATAAATTTTATTGTGACTGTAATGGAACAGGGGCTTGAGCAGGACATTGTTTGTGTAGTATGTGTAGTGTGTGTGTTTGTGTGTTTGTTTAGGAAGTGCCCTGTATTTGATAGATACGTAGATTTTATGTTTGTTTTTGCATTTGTGTGTGTGTGTGTGTTAGTGTGTGTGTATGTATTTGTAGTGTGTGTGTGAGCACGTGTGTGTGTATTTAGAGTGTGTACTGTATGCGATAAATAAGAAGGTTTTGTGTGTGTGTGTGTGTGTGTGTGTGTGTGTGTTTGTGTGTGTGCGCGTGCGTGCGTGCGTGTGTGTGTGTGTGTGTGTGTGTTTGTGATTGTGTATGTAGTATGCGTGTGCAGTTTGGGTCTGTGTAGGATGTTGAGTGTCTGAGTACTGTGTAGTGCGCGTGTTCTTGATTGTGTATTTATATTTGACCTCCTGTTGAGTTAGGTCTGGACGTGTCTTTATAGTTTTTATTGTGACTCTAATGGCACAGAGGCTTGAGCAGGACATTCTCTGTATAGTATGCGTATAAAGTCTGATGAGTGTGTTTTTTTTTTTTTGTGTGTGTGTGTGTGTGTGTGTCTGTGTGTGTGTCTGTGTGTGTGTGTAGAAGGCATTGTGTGCAGTTTGGGTCTGTGTAGGATGTGGTGTGTCTGGGTACTGTGTGTAGTGCTTTGACCTCCTGTTGAGTTGGGCGGAGGTGAAACGTGTTTTCAGTTCGATGAGATCTTGCAGTTCCAGATGTTTTAGGAAGATGAATGAATACATCAAAAAATGAAAAAGAACAACAAAAAAAATGTTATTCAACATGTATGCCAAAATGCATGAATGTTGTGGAAATGACCATCTTATGGACTTTTTACCTTGTAAAAGTCAGAAAACGCGTTTGCTGCGTTCTTAGCGCTGTAAGAGCTCAGGAAAGTGGTTTTCTCACACAACTGATGAATAGTTATGAATAACATACAAAATGAGTTTGTAAGCATTTTTAGGTCTCAAAATATATAAAGAAAAAGAAAAATTTGCTTTTCAACATGTATTCCAAAATGCATGAATGTTGTGGAAATGACCATCTTATGGACTTTTTACCTTGTAAAAGTCAGAAAACGCGTTTGCTGCGTTCTTAGCGCTGTAAGAGCTCAGGAAAGTGGTTTTCTCACACAACTGATTAATAGTTATGAATAACATACAAAATGAGTTTGTAATCATTTTTAAGCATCAAAAAATTATATAGAACAACAAAAAAAATGTTATTCAACATGTATGCCAAAATGCATGAATGTTGTGGAAATGACCATCAAATGGACTTTTTACCTTGTAAAAGTCAGATAAAGCGTTTGCTGCGTTCTTAGCGCTGTAAGAGCTCAGGAAAGTGGTTTTCTCACACAACTGATGGATAGTTATGTATAACATACAAAATGAGTTTGTAAGCATTTTTAGGTCTCAAAATATATAAAGAAAAAGAAAAATTTGCTTTTCAACATGTATTCCAAAATGCATGAATGTTGTGGAAATGACCATCTTATGGACTTTTTACCTTGTAAAAGTCAGAAAACGCGTTTGCTGCGTTCTTAGCGCTGTAAGAGCTCAGGAAAGTGGTTTTCTCACACAACTGATTAATAGTTATGAATAACATACAAAATGAGTTTGTAATCATTTTTAAGCATCAAAAAATTATATAGAACAACAAAAAAAATGTTATTCAACATGTATGCCAAAATGCATGAATGTTGTGGAAATGACCATCTTATGGACTTTTTACCTTGTAAATGTCAGATAAAGCGTTTGCTGCGTTCTTAGCGCTGTAAGAGCTCAGGAAAGTGGTTTTCTCACACTACTGATGGATAGTTATGTAAAAACATACAAAATTAGTTTGTAAGCATTTTAGGTCTCAAAATATTAAAAAAAAACAAAAAATTTGTTTTTCAACATATATGCCAAAATGCATGAATGTTGTGGAAATGACCATCTTATGGACTTTTTACCTTGTAAAAGTCAGAAAACGCGTTTGCTGCGTCCTTAGCGCTGTAAGAGCTCAGGAAAGTGGTTTTCTCACACAACTGATGGATAGTTATGTAAAGCATTCAAAATGAGTTTGTAAGCATTTTTGGTCTTAAGATATATATATAAAAAAAAAAGAAAAATTTGTTTCTCAACATGTATGCCAAAATGCATGAATGTTGTGGAAATGACCATCTTATGGACTTTTTACCTTGTAAAAGTCAGAAAACGCGTTTGCTGCGTCCTTAGCGCTGTAAGAGCTCAGGAAAGTGGTTTTCTCACACAACTGATGGATAGTTATGTAAAACATACAAAATGAGTTTGTAAGCATTTATAAGCATCAAAAAATGAAAAGGAACAACAAAAAAAATTTTATTCAACATGAATGCCAAAATGCATGAATGTTGTGGAAATGACCATCTTATGGACTTTTTACCTTGTAAATGTCAGATAAAGCGTTTGCTGCGTTCTTAGCGCTGTACGAGTACAGGAAAGTGGTTTTCTCACACAACTGATGGATAGTTATGTAAAACATACAAGATGAGTTTGTAAGCATTTTTAAATCTCAAGATATGTATAAAAAAAAAACGAAAAATTAGTTTTTCAACATGTATGCCAAAATGCATAAATGTTGTGGAAATGACCATTTTATGGATTTTTACCTTGTAAAAGTCAGATAAAGCGTTCTCTGCGTTCTCAGCGCTGTAAGAGTTCAGGAAAGTGGTTTTCTCACACAACTGATGGATAGTTATGTATAACATACAAAATAAGTTTGTAAGCACTTTTAGGTCTCAAAATATAAAAAAAAAAATAAAGAAAAAGATGTTTTTCAACATGTATGCCAAAATGCATGAATGTTGTGGAAATGACCATTTTATGGACTTTTTACCTTGTAAAAGTCAGAAAACGCGTTTGCTGCGTTCGTAGCGCTGTAAGAGCTCAGGAAAGTGGTTCTCTCACACAACTGATGGATAGTTATGTAAAACATTCAAAATGAGTTTGTAAGCATTTTTAGGTCTCAAAATATAAAAAAAAAATAACAAAAAATTAGTTTTTCAACATGTATGCCAAAATGCCTGAATGTTGTGAAAATTAGCATTTTACGGACTTTTTCCCTTCAAAAAAGTCAGATAAAGCGTTTTATGCGTTCTTAGCGCTGTACAAGCTCAGGAAAGCGGTTTTCACCTACAACTAATGGATAGTCATGTAATACATATAAAGTACGTTTGTTAGCATTTTTAAGCATCAAAAAATGAAAAACAATAACAAAAATAATATTTAACATGTATGCCAAAATGCATGAATTTTGTGGAAATGACCATCTTATGGACTTTTTACCTTGTGAAAGTCAGATAAAACGTTTGCTGCATTCTTAGCGCTGTAAGAGCTCAGGAAAGTGGTTTTCTCACACAACTCATGGATAGTCATGTAATAAATATAAAATTCGTTTGTTAGCATTTTTAGGCATTAAAAAATGAAAAACGATAACAAAAAAAATGTTATTCAACATGTATGCCAAAATGCAAGAATGTTGTGGAAATGACCATCTTATGGACTTTTTACCTTGTAAAAGTCAGAAAACGCGTTTGCTGCTTTCTTATTTTGTGATTATGGAACAAGGAACTCTTTCAATTGACATACATCTGTTTATAAAAAATAAAGTGTTTATTATTCTTTAATGTGCCATCTTACACTTAAAATTACACTTTAAACATATAATTTTCAAATATAATAATTTAGAGTGAAAGAACTTATCACTTAAAGCACTAATATCGATTATTTATTATAATTATTATAATTGATTATTATTTTTTGTAAGCGGACGCGCATAGCATGCGAGTTCTACACATTGTTCAAACTTAGAATCCCAGACATCTTTCAACACTTCGCTAAGAAAATTAAAGTTCTGAAAAGTATTATTTGACACAATAATAATTTTATTTTTTATTTTTATTTTATAAAACGAGAAATCTGATTTTCACTTCATATGAAAGCAGATTTACACGCTTGTTAAAATAAAGCAATATGAATGATGAAAGTTGCGATCATGACGTTTATATAATAGATTATGTTAATTTATGTGAATTTTTGTTTCAAATGAAATTCAAGTTTAATTTGTCACACACACAGCCATATACAATATGATGTTCAGAGAAATGCTTTTACAACCTCCCATGACCTAAACATAAAAAAAAAGAAAATAGAGGATTCTATAATATATTTTTAATGCAGTATAATTAAGAATACGTATAAATATAAAATAAGAATCTAATAATTATATTAATAAAACAACTTGACATTGTTTATAGTTTACAGAAGAAAATAATGAGGACAAATTAAGTAAGCGGTGAGCAGGAATAGAAGAGATGAACCATGGGGAAAGTACTTCTGATGGAGGGACAGCCTGGGGACGGTGTCAGCTAATGTTTCTGTAGTGGAGAGACACATCGAATCATGGGTTTTTCGCTTGTTGTTTACTTTACGTGCGGTACCAATTTCAAGTAGTATTTTTTTATCATTTCAACCGTATAAAGTTTAGTACACGGTGTAACGAAACCACCTTCCTCCAGGACCAAGGTCCTACATCCAACATAAATTAACAACATAAATGAACAAAAACTAACTAGCTTACTAAGCATCCTAATTAGCTAACTCGCTGAGACAAGACAGGTTGACATTTTTAAGTCAACAGAAAAAAAATTCTATACTAAAAAAAAGAGACAACATAAAGTGCTCATGCAAAAAGTGACAAAGAGTGACAAAGTCACTCAATGCAACAACATGACATATTCCAATATTTGGAATATATTGAGGTAATGAGTTAAGGTAGTGGAAGGAGAAACAGTAAACAGGACACATTTCCTTAAAGTAGCAGGAAAGATCAAATAGGCTTGTGCAAATGACAACTAATGGGTATTATGCAAGAGCGCAATTACAAATTGGTGTGAAAACTTTTAAGACGGTTGTTCAGTGTGTTTGCACATGTGTCGTTTATCAGTTCAGTCTCAATGTTTTGAGGTAGTTGAGTTATCTGAGTTATTGTGTGTGTGTGTGTGTGTGTGTGTGTGTGTGTGTGGGTGTGGGTTTGTGTTTGTGTCTGTGGGTGTGGATGTGGGTGTGTGTGGCACACACACACACACACACACACACACAATAACTAAAAATGCTTGGCTTGAATGTTTCTGGTTGGTCAGGAGATGATGTTCTTGGAAACAGTGAACTGCTCCAACTCAGTAAGGCGCCGTAAGTTGCTTAAACACAGTTTTCAAAACTGTCCTGAAGAGCAGAGATGGCTTCTATTGGCCAGGTTTTCACCTGCTTCAGAACCAGGTGTCCCTCTATCATCGACTGTTAACACTGGTCAGTTGATCAAGAGCAAGAACCTGTAAATAAGCCTTTCACATCTAGGCAGACAAGACAGATATCATAGATTTATCATGCTAGGCTACAGTATGTAATTCCAGGAACTGTCTGTCTGTCTAAGTCTGGCTGTCTAAGCTTACTGCTACAACCTTAGGAGCCGCAAAGAATGAAAAGCAGCCAGGAATGTAAAGCACGGAAAAGGCTGAAGGGCAGTATGTTGTGCTAGGTGGTGAGCGTTCCGTAGAAGGCCACAGAACGTTTGTTGAAATGCGTGGGTTACTTGTGACATCTTGTCAAGCAGATAGAGTCATAGGGTCTGAGCTATCCGAACCTACCACAACCACCTTTTACAGTGTTTCACAAACAGATGAACTTATCGGAGGAATTCTCAAAGAGGTAGGGCAAAACTGCCACCTCCTCAAAGGACCTTGCATGATCAATATGCTCCCTGCAGCCAATTTGGCCACCGTGTACCCATGTTTCCAGAGCAAGAGCCCAAGGCCTTACATAGGACAATGGGTCTGGAAGTTTCCCAAGAACCTCCTGGCAAAGGTGGAAGCCAAGAAGTACATCTGGAAATTTAAGATACAACAACGATTAATTTTGGTTGCGTACCATCGGTCCACTGGTTGATGAAGATAAACCCCACCTCAAGCTTGCTCAAGGCAGTCCTGTACAGCACTCTGAAAGGGACATTGCCACCAATATCATGATGGGGCTTCCGCATGCACGGTCAGGGGAGGAACACTCGTGGGTCTATACTATACCACGGTCTGGTAGTGCACCAAGAAGCTCTCTCAGAAGATGAAAGCCAAGATGTTGGCTCTGTAGCTTTGAAAATAAGAAAAGAAATATAGTTGGAAGTAACCATGAGGATGTCTAAGCACCAGTGCATCGGCACCAGGCACACAACACAACCAGGGGTCCTTTTGAACATGCTAAGACCCCTAAAACGAAAATGATGTCACTAAATATGGCTAAGTTTAAGGCATCGTCATAGTTGGACATTGTCTTTGCTTGCATCATTGCTAGTGATTGCTTGATGTCGACTGTAATAGTGGAGGTGCTTGGGCCCGTCATCATTTTTGTAGGGGACATAGGGTGTGTGTAGGTTGTGTACTGTGTGTGTAGGATGTGTACTTCTTGTGTAGAATAAGTAGTTTCTGTGTGTCTTTTTCAAGATGGCGTTGATGATGTCGGCTGCTGTCAGAACCGCTCCGACCCCTTTTTCTTTGTTTTTGTTTTTTTGAGTTAGATTTCAGTGATCTAAAACCATCAAAATCATTACCATTGAGTATGGATTATTATTAGTATTGGAGTATTAGGTATGATAGAGACACTCTTGTTTCTACTGGTATACAATGTGTACTCACAATTTGAAGTTTTTAACTCTGAATCCAAGCTGGCCGAGTGAGATACTGAGGGAGAACAAAGGACGGCATCAAGGCAAACGAGCCGTCGTCAGAAACAGGGTGAGAGCCCGTGCACACAGCACACCTCTGCCTAGCATCCTGCTCGCCAACGTCCAGTCACTGGAGAACAAACTCGATGACCTCAGGGCCAGGGTAAAGTTCCAGAGAGACATTTGAGACTGCAATCTCCTCTGCTTCACCGAGACATGGCTGAACCCAGCGGTGCCGGACCACGCCATCCAGCCGGCAAGTTCTTCTCGGTTCACCGCATGCCAGGACACGGGACTCGGGTCAGTCAAGGGGAGGCGAAGTGTGTTTAATGGTGAACAACAGCTGGTGCAACACCACACGCATTGTGCCTCTCACACGCTCCTGCACACCCAACCTGAAACTACTGTCCCTTTTACCTTCCTCGGGAGTTTACATCGGTCATAATCCGTTTATATTCTGCCTCAAGCGGACACGGACACTGCCTTAGGGACTCACAGAGCACCTGACACAACACTCCCCTCATTGTGGCGAGGGACTTTAACAGCGCCAACCCCAAACATGCATCGGCAAACTTTCATCAACACATTACCTGACCTACCAGGGGCGAAAGGACACTGGATCATTGCTATACTACAGTCAAGGAGAGCTACAAGGCACAATCTTCCCGTCCGTATGGGAAATCCGACCTTGCTGGCATCTTCTTCATGCCAAGATACAAACAAAGACTCAAGATGGCTTTGAGATCTCGCACCGCTGCCTATAATGCAAGGGTTGCGTTGGGGGACATGGAGGACCCGCACAAGGCTGCATTATACAATGTCCGGAAGGTGGTGAAGGCGGCAAAGCAACGCTACGGGAGAAAACTAGAGTCACAACTCTAACAGAGTAACTCTAGGAGACTGTGGCAGGGACAAAGAACGTTAACAGACTACAAAGCACTAACATCCGGCATGATGAACGCGGATGTGACCCAGGCAAATGAGCTGAATACATTCTATGCTTGCTTCAAGGCTGCAGCAAAAGTCGCTAGCTATGCTAATGCTAGCGGCACTAACGGTTTCAGACAGAAAAGGATGTAAGGATGTGTTGACATGTCTCAGCCCCCTCACTCTCAGCACTGGAGCACCCTAAGTTCGTGTTCTGAGCCCCTGCTGTACTCTTTGTACACATATGATTGCGTGGCCGCTACCAACTCCACCACCATAATCAAGTTTGCTGACGACACCGTCGGTGGGCTTGATCGCGAACAACAATGAGACGGCCTACCTACAGGAGATTGGAAATCTGGAGAAATTGTGTCAGATGGACAATCTCCTCCTGAACGTCGGCAAGACAAAGGTGTTGACAGTGGACCTTAGTACAAAGCAGACGAGGAACTACCAGACCCCCGTCATCAACAGGAGCCCAGTGGCGCCTGTTGCCACTCGTCTGGAGCCAAGCTGAGCGCACCATCCGCGCCGAGCTCCCTGACCTGCACAAAATGTACAGCAAGCGGTGCTGGACCAAGGCCAGGAAGATCGTGAAGGTCCTCAGCCACCTCAGAAATGGAATGTTCTGTTTGTTGACGAGATGGCACGAGAAACCCAAGCATTTTATGTGCACGCAGAGTTTGTGTGTGCTTCTCATAGGTGTGCACGCGCTTTTCATATGTAGTTGTTTGAGCAGTTAGTAACATATATGTATGTGTGACAGTTTCATATATGTGTATGCTAGTATTTCATGTGTGAGCATGAATGAAGTTTGATTTAAACCGTATATGGCGTCTCATACATTTTTTTTTATATTGAACCGGAGAAAAATATATAATATATGACAAACAGTGTGGGCACACAATGAAAAGATGCATTAAGGTATCCCATAAAAATCACCCTGTTTTGCAGCGTCTCTTGTGGTAATTATGTTACTACATGATAACATAATTATGTTGTAAAGCATTTTATTTTATTTTATGGTTAAACCGATGCCAAAATCATTAATTTAAGAGGTTGCCAAATGATTGTGACCTATAGGAGTTACAACAGTTTTAAACACTGTCCATACTGCCTTTATTGTTTTGTAGTTACAAAAACATGGACATGCAGAAGTTGTTGTGACAGTTAAAAAGAAATACAATTAGCTGAAAACATCAGACGAAAAAAATAATTTTAAAATGTTATATTAACATTATGTGTTATATGTTATAAATAAAAATTATTTTGTGAAAAACCTTAAAAACTGGGTTTGGGCTAGACTAGATTGACTGTTGGGATAATTAATAATAATCTTATTGCTAAAATGTTACATTTTCACTGAATAAAACTAGGTTTTCCTCGCCGTCACATCGTTCTACATGTCGAACTGAGGTTAAAAGCTATTTAGCGCATCTGGAAGGGACCCTTCACTATCACAGGCAACTGATGATGTCTTGTAATTGGTGACAGGTTGTATGCTTTGCCACATGTCACCGCTGTCCCTGAAGTGGTTGAGGATTTTCTGGGCGTGTGTGCGCTTCGCCTCTCTGATTGCCCAGGAAAGTTTGCCCCTTGCTGTTCTTAGGGCCAATTTGCCCCCTGCTCTGATGGCGGAGTTGCCAGCGAAGTTGCCATAAGTTGCGGCTTTCCTAAACGTTTTAGTCAGTGTTCTCAAAACAGTCCTAAACAGCAGAGATATTGGACAGGTTTTTATCTGCTTCAGGACCAGGTGTCCCTGAATAATCAACTGTAAACACTGCTCAGTTGATCAAGAACATGATCCTGTAACTAGGCCTTTCATATCTAGGGAGACGGGAGACCAAAGGTGTCATTCATTTACCATGCTTTGCTACAGTAGGTATTCCTGGAACTCCGAGTCTACCCAGCTCAGCTTGTTACTGCTGTCTGCCACGACCTTTGCTAGGACCCACAAGGAATGAAAAGAAGTAAGCAGTAAGTTTGTGGAAATGCATGGGTTACTCGTGACATCTTGTCAAGCGGATAGGGTCACAAACAAGTGGACTTGGAGAAGTATTTATAAAGAGGTAGGGTCAAAACCTGCCAACCTCACCGTTACCAAAAAACTTAGGAACGTGATTAATCTGCTCGTACAGCCAATTTGGCCACAGTCTATCCATTTTCCCAAAACAAGAGACCAAGACCCAGACCCTCAGCCAGGGACAGTGGGTCTGGAAGTTCCCAAGAACCTCCGTCGGAAGCCAAGAAGTACATCGGGCCATTTAAGATGCAACAAGAGTTAATTTCGGTTGCGTACCACCGCTCACTCTCTGGTTGATAAAGATAAACCCTACCTTAAGCTCGCTCAAGCCAGACCTGTGCAGCACTCTGGTCTCTTGGTCTCTTGCCTATTGCCACCAACATCAAGATGGGGCCCCCGCATGCACGCTCAGGCGAGGAACACTCGTGGGCCTCAGGCTGACACACACAGGTCTGGTCGTCCACCAAGAAGCTATCTCTGAAGATGAAAGCCAAGAAGTTGGCCCTGCGGCCTTTTAAAATAAAAAGAAGAAATATAGTTGCAAGAAACAATGAGCGCTCCCAAGCACCAGTGCCTTTTGAGGATGCTAAGACCCCTAAAACGCCCTGGACACTGATGTCACAAAATATTGTAGAAGTTTAAGGCATCATCATGAGTTTAAAGTACGAGTCATTCCATGCATCATTGCTAGTGATTGGTTGGTGGCATCTGTGATGGCGCACGTGCTTGGTCTGGTCATAGTTTGTGTAGGATGCGTAGGGTGTGTGTAGGCTGTGTGTATGTGTGTGTGTGTGTGTGTGTGTGTGTGTGTGTGTGTGTGTGTGTGTGAATGTGTGTTTTCTACTGTATGTGTGGCATAAATGGTTGGGTGTGCCTTTGTTTGTGTGCAGTATGTGTTTGTGTGTGTTGTGTATGTGTAGTATGCATCTGTAGTATTTGTGTGTGGGTGTAGTGCATGTGTGTCTGTAATATGTCATAAATATTGTAGGAAATATTTAATTATTAGTGTGTTTCATGATATTCTGTGTGCGTGAGAACAGAGTGTCTTTCTTTACCACGACACAAGCTGCCCTTTTAATAAACACATTCTATAGTAGTTTATGTTAAAGGTCGTAAAACGCTCGTAAATGCAGAGCTACTCCTAAATTTATGTTTTTCTTTACCTTATCTTTTAAAAGCATTCCAGACTGGATGTAAACACACCTGCATCCACCTTTTCTTTGGTTCTTTGTGTGTGTGCGTATATATACTCCTGTCTCCCACAATAAACTTTGAACATCTCACTGAACACTGACTTGTGTGCTTCATTGAGGGGTTCCCTGAGCTCAGGCGGGACAGCAGAATACAGGCGGAGAACTGAGTATACCAAAGGAGGTCTACCAAAATTCAAGAAATCCTTACAATTTGGGGGCTCGTCTGGGATACCTCTAATCAGGTGAGTGCTGCTTTTTAATTTTTTCTCTATAAGGATAGAGCAAGCACACTCCCTGGTTTTTGGTATCTGGACCATATACAGTATGGGGGAGGATTGTCTTGGGGATTTACGCCTGTTTAGCGCGCGCTCGCTTCTGAAACGTTCCTTGAACTGAAGCATAAGTGTGGAAGCTGTATTCTGTTGCCCGCTACTTGTCTTTGTGTGTTGTTTGTTGAAGATATTGGTTATTTCTGTCACGGGTTAATTCACATTTATAAAATGGGTAATAAGACCACAACTATTTATCCAAAATCCTTTTGTGAGCTGCTCATCTGTGCCTGTCTCCCACATACCCACGCCGGAAGGGTGTGCCTCAGGAAAGGGAAAGACTCCCAAGAAGGTTTCAGGACGAACTTCTGACAGCCCTCTTTCGGATGATCCCGAGGATACTGATGGTGAGGATGATGATAACTCGGACGATGAAGGCCCGGATGAAAGGTCTCGCCCCAAACCTCGACAAGAAAACACTGCGTTTGTTTTTCTCTATGGGACCAAAGGGTCCAAAAATCCTTCCACCATCCGTAAGCACGCTTAAGGACATTATTAAGATGCTCCCTTCTCCCAACAAACCTTTGCATTTTGTTGATATGCTGATAAAGGCTTTTAGGCACTGTCAGCCCATGGGTGCGGATTATCGCTTTATTTTGCAATCGGTTATGGAAGATGGGTACGATGAGGCTGATTTGATAAAAACGGTAAAATGCTTAGACTCTAAAACAGACAAATTGGCTGTAGTGGAAAAAGAAGGAATATGACTTTCTTTGAGGTAATTCTAATGAGGCTATGAAACTCTTAAAAGATCAGCTAACTACTTATCTTCTCGCATGTCAGCAAGCTAGTCAAGATCTGTCACAGGTAACTAATTGTAAACAAGAAAAGAAAAAGTTTCTTGAGAGGTTTCGAGAGACCTGGACCCTTTTGGGTGGTATGCCCCTGCCTGAAGCGAACCCTAACCCACATTTCTTTACCACCTTCTTGAATAATTGTCGACCAAAAATCATGAAAATTTTCAATTGTCAGATCGTTCTACAATGTCTATTAAAAAATTAGGTGAGCATGTGAGAACAAAGAAAGAAGATGGTATTTTAGAAAATAAACAAGTGGCATGTTTGTCTGTAGAGAGTGAAGGATACAGAGGTAGAGGAGGTCTGCAGGGTCAGAGTACACCCCGTAGGTCTGGTAATTTTTATTACTGTCATAAATAAGGTCATTGGGCTTGTGAATGTCGCACGAAGGCCTGAGATGAGGAACGTAGTGGACAAAATATGTATAATCGATTGAATGATGGTCAGTGGCATGATGCTAATGAGGTGTTTTCTCCTAAACCTTCCCAGCAGCCATCATAGAGAGTGCAACAACAACAACAATATAGACCCATTTCCCTTCTCAGGGATGCAGGTAGGAGCATATGATGCATAGGGATGCCCTCAGAGTTCCAGCCCTGTGATGTTACTTCGTACTTTCGAGTCACCTCAGGAATAGATGAAATTTTAAGCTCACTGCTTAAGCAGGGTGTTGTTAAACCATGTGTAAGTTCTTATAACACACCTGTTAATCCAGTACTGAAACCTGATGGTATGTGAAGATTTACAAAAGATCTGAGAAAAATAAATGGCGTAATTATCCCTGTTGCACCTGTTGTGCCTGATGTGCTGTCCATTGTTTTCTCTAGACCTTGTCATCATTTGCATTTTTCTGTTATTGACCTTTGTTCTGCCTTCTTCAGTGTTCCTGTGGAAGGGCAGACACAGCCATTGTTCGCCTTCACCCACAGGGGGCGTCAGTTCACCTGGTCTCGTCTTCTGCAGGGTTTATTGACTCGCCTGCTGTTTTTTAGGCTGTAGTAAGAGATGCACTTGGTGATCTAACTCTCCCGACTGATTCTGTTGTCCTATTCCACACAAATGTTTTACTGGTGTCCGCCGCTGCGAAGAAGCCACCACTTGTCTTCTGAAACACCTGGCAAAGAAGGGTTTCAAGGTATCTAAGAGTAAATTACAATTTTGCAGAGACATTGTAAAATACCTGGGCTTTGAACTCTCCCAAGGTCAAAGAAGGCTCTTAAAAGAACGAATCCATCTGATCATCGACACTAAACGTCCGAGCACTAAACATGCTTTCATGGCTTTCCTGGGACTGGTCAACTACTGTCGTCAGTGGATTCCTGACTGCTCATTCTACGATAAATGCATCAGGGGAGCCATCTCACACAACGATCCACTCCAACAGCCTCTGACATGGACTGCTGAACTGGAAAAGGCCCTATGTTCTGCTCCGGCGCTGGGCCTGCCTAACTATCAAAAACCATTCCATCTAAAGGTCTGTGAGCACGGGGCACCGCTATTGCTGTATTGGCACAGGAACATGGGGGGGGGGGGGGGGGGTTGGACCATGTGCTTTCTTATCTAAAACTTTAGATGCTGTGGCACAAGGTTTGTCTGCCTGTCTCAGGGCTGTGGCCACCTGTGCGGTGATGGTACAAGATGCTGAGAAGATTGATCTCTCTCGTCTTTTTTGTATTCTCTATATCAGGCTAAACAAGTGCTACAGAACCTTCAAACACAACATATGAAGGCTTGGATCTGGGTATGAGATTATCCTTTGTCCTACAAGTAACTTAGAGATAAAATCCACCTCTTCTTTTGACACCCTCAGATATGCTCTGGCACGCTTGATCAATGCACAGGATGACAGGCTAGTAGAAACAGATCATGACTGCTGCTTAGAGATTGTTCACTCCACTAGTATACGTCCTGATATGTCTTCTACATCAACAACTGGTGAATCTATGGACGTGCGAGGTAATACGCTAGCTTATAGTATTGATAAAGAAGCAGCCTGAAAACAGATTTTCTTTCCTGACTTTGATACTGATCTGATCAATACATATAATGTATTCTTGTTAGCTCTTTGATTCCAGATGTAGATTTATTGTCTTTACAAGCTTCAGAATGACGCTGAATGATTCCTCTTTTTGGCAAGCTCAAAGTGCCTACGTTGCTTCTGATAGTTTATGGTATTGTGCTGATGGTCGTTTGTGCCTGCCGTCTCATTGTCTTCCGTTTCTCATGCGTGAGTTCCATGATGTTACACATAGCGCACAAAGGGGGGTTAAGGAAGATATGAAAGAACTCTTTTACATAGCTAACATGCTCGGAACAATTGATTCCTTAATATCTAGATGCTTGGTCTGTGCTCAGAATACGTTCAAATATCTTCTGGTTTTGGTAGACAAGTTTTCTAGGTGGGTGGAAGCTTTTCCCTGTGCTCAAAAGAATGCAAAGGTGGTGACCTGAGTCCTAGTGAAAGAAATAATATCTCGTTATGGTGTGCCTTATGCTATTGACTCAGATAAAGGAACATCTTTTACATCACAGGTAACACAGAATTTGTGTAAATATCTTTCACTGTCCTGGCATTTGCACATTCCTTATCATCCACAGTGTTCAGGTATAGTAGAAACAACAAATAGGACACTGAAAGAAAAATTTACTAAAGCAATGCAAACTATGGGGAGTAAAAACTGGCTTTGATCTGTTACCTGCTGTTCTAGCTGAAATAAGAATGACACCATCAAAAGACGTGCACATGTCACCATATGAAATTATATTTGGCAGACCCTTTCCCGTGCAATGGAGAAAAGGTAAACCCGCGATAGGAACAACCGATCTTGATACTGTGAACTGTACATATTGCTGAATATTCTGCTGCTCTAATAGATACTCTAACTAAACATTATGAACAAATTGCTGATGTGACTTTAATACCCTCAACAAAACCCACACATTCTTTTAATGTGGAAGATACTGTTCTGGTAAAATCATTGACCCCCAGAAAACTGGGAGATTGTAAATATGGCGGACCAACAGAAATAATCGCAATTACTCGTATTGCTATCCTAACTGATCTTTTTCCACAGTGGATCCATGCTACTAGGCTGAAGAGATGTCCTGTCGGCGTGAGACCAAAAGATAAATAAATGAGTGTGTATTATTATCTTTCTGTCTCTGTGATTTTTGTTTCCTAGACTAAAGATGCGCTGCAGTGATGTCCAACCCATGACGTGACCTTGATGGAGTGACGTGACACAGAGGGATCGCCTTGGATTGCCACAGGATGACTTTACTTTTGCTATTAGTGTATTATTCCTGGTGGTGTCTTAGCGCCTCGTGAGGTGGGACGAGTGCAGATTGGGCGTGCCCGCACTCTGAGCACTGTAGCGTCAAGAAAGGCAATAGTTCACCACTAGTAGTTATTTATGAGTTTGACATTGTGAACAAGGTTTTTCACACACACGAGATTGCACTCAACCTGTCATGTTTCTGTGTATTCTTCGTTGTGTGCAAAATTCTTTGTATGAGTATCTTTCAGGGTATGTTCCTGCGCCGTGTCCGATGGCCTATTGTCCGCCGGTGACTTCTTAAAAGCTCTGAGTTTTATTCAACGATGTTTCTTATGAATAAAAGGGGGGAATTGTAGGAAATATTTAATTCTTAGTGTGTTTCATGATATTCTGTGTGCGTGAGAACAGAGTGTCTTTCTTTGCCACGACACAAGCTGCACTTTCCATAAACACATTCTATAGTAGTTTATGTTAAAGGTCGTAAAACTGTTGAACGCTCGTAAATGCAGAGCTACTCCTAAATTTATGTTCTTCTTTACCTTATCTTTTAAAAGCATTCCAGACTGGATGTAAACACTCCTGCATCCACCTTTTCTTTGGTTCGTTGTGTGTGTATATATACTCCTGTCTCCCACAATAAACTTTGAACGTCTCACTGAACACTGACTTGTGTGCTTTATTGAGGGGTTCCCTGAGCTCAGGCGGGACAGCAGAATACAGGCGGAGCACTGAGTAGACCAAAGGAGGTCTACCAAAATTCAAGAAATCCTTGCGAATATGTATGTAGTAAATGTGTATTTGTATGAGTAGTGTGTGTGTGTGTGTGTGTGTGTGTGTATTTGTGTATGTTTGTGTACGATGTGTGTGTGTGTGTGTGTGTGTGTGTGTGTACAGGGTTTATAGAATGTAATGACTGTAGTGCATGTTTGTGTGTGTGTGTTTGTAAAAGATGTGTGTATATTTCCTTGCGCTACAAAAATTTTAATCACATGGAGACAGACAAAGGGCTGTAGGATGTGCTAGGAGGTGAGCGTTCCATAGTAGGCTGCAGTAAGTTTGTGGAAATTCATTGGATACTTGTGTCATTTTGTCGAGCAGACAGAGTCATAAAGTCTGAGCTATCTCAACCACTCACAAGCACATTCCCCAGTTTTTCACAAACAGGTGGAAATATAGGAGGTATTCTCAAGGAGTTAGGGCCAAATAAACTTGCTCTCTTCCCCCACAAAGATCCTAGGATCTTTTCTTACAATTAATCTGCACCCAATTTTGTTACCATCTACCCATGTTCCCAGAGCAAGCCCCTGAGGAATGTAAAAACCAAGATGTGAGCGAAAAAGCCTTTAAAAAAGGAAGAAAAATAGTTACAAGCTACAATGAGCTGGCCCAAGCACCTGTGCCATTGCCACTTCGGCGCCCCTCACAACTTGTGTGCCTTTTCAGCACGCTAAGACCTCTTAAACAAATATGACATGCATCGTCATGGCTGGACATCTTTCTGGTGCACCATTGCAAGCTGTCACTCAATGTAGGCTGAGTTTGGTGGCAAATGTAATGGCGCCATCGCCTCTTAGATGCACATCACAACATGTGTGCCTTTTCAGCACGCTAAGACCTCTTAAACAAATATGACACAAGTTTAGGTAATCGTCATGTTTGGACGTGTCTTTCTGATCCGCCATTGCAAGTCATTCAATGTGGACGGGGTGTGGTGGCTGTAAGACTCAGGTGCTTAAGTAGGTCATCATTTGTGTATGATGCATAGTATATGTGATGTATGTAAGATGTGTGTGTGTGTGTGTTTACGATATGTATGTCTGTCTGTATTTGTTGTGTTTTTAGGATGTGTATTGTGTGTGTGTTATGTGTCTTTGTAATGACTGTGTGTGTTTATATGGGTGTACTATGCCTATGTAATGTTTGTGTGTGCAATGTGTCTGTGCAGTATGTGTGATTGTAGGATGTATAGTGTTTGTGTCTGTGATAAGTATGTCTGGTAAGTGTGTATGTGTTCACGATGTGTCTGTACTCCTGGAACTAACCCTAAAACCCCCGGCTCAGTTTATCGCTGCTGCCTGCCACGACCTTTCCTAGGACCCACCCTTGTGGCACAGAAATGAAAAGCATGTGGATGACGCTAAGGCACTGTATGTTGTGCTATCTGAACCAATCACATGCCAGTGTTTTACAAACAGAATACCAGGAGATATTCTCAAGGGGTTAGTGCCAAAAACCAGTCCCAATACCCACCACAAAGATCTTAGGATCTGGACTATGCAGACAATTTGGCTGTCGTCTACTGATTTTTCCGGTGCAAGCCCACAAGGCCCAGACCCTCACACAGTACAGTGGGTTAGGAACCATCCGTTGAAGGTTGAATCCAAGAGGTCATCCCTGTGTCCTTTTAAAATAAAAAGAAGAAAAATTGTTACAAGCAACAATGAGAGGGCCCAAGCACCTGTGTCATCGCCTCTTGGGTGTACCTCACAACATGTGTAAGACCTCTTAAACATATATGACATAAGTTTAAGCCATCATTATGGCTGGATGTGTCTTTATAAATTTTATTGTGACTGTAATGGAACAGGGGCTTGAGCAGGACATTGTTTGTGTAGTATGTGTAGTGTGTGTGTTTGTGTGTTTGTTTAGGAAGTGCCCTGTATTTGATAGATACGTAGATTTTATGTTTGTTTTTGCATTTGTGTGTGTGTGTGTTAGTGTGTGTGTATGTATTTGTAGTGTGCGTGTGAGCACGTGTGTGTGTGTTTAGAGTGTGTACTGTATGCGATAAATAAGAAGGTTTTGTGTGTGTGTCTGTGTGTGTGATTGTGTATGTAGTATGCGTGTGCAGTTTGGGTCTGTGTAGGATGTTGAGTGTCTGAGTACTATGTAGTGCGCGTGTTCTTGTTTGTGTATTTATATTTGACCTCCTGTTTAGTTAGGTCTGGACGTGTCTTTATAGTTTTTATTGTGACTCTAATGGCACAGGGGCTTGAGCAGGACATTCTTTGTATAGTATGCGTATAAAGTCTGATGAGTGTGTTTTTTTTTGTCTGTGTGTGTGTGTGTGTGTGTGTGTGTAGAATGCATTGTGTGCAGTTTGGGTCTGTGTAGGATGTGGTGTGTCTGGGTACTGTGTGTAGTGCGCGTGTTCTTGTTTGTGTATTTGTATTTGACCTCCTGTTGAGTTGGGCGGAGGTGAAACGTGTTTTCAGTTCGATGAGATCTTGCAGATCCAGATGTTTTAAGAAAGATGAATGAATACATCAAAAAATGAAAAAGAACAACAAAAAAAATGTTATTTACATGTATGCCAAAATGCATGAATGTTGTGGAAATGACCATCTTATGGACTTTTTACCTTGTAAAAGTCAGAAAACGCGTTTGCTGCGTTCTTAGCGCTGTAAGAGCTCAGGAAAGTGGTTTTCTCACACAACTGATGAATAGTTATGAATAACATACAAAATGAGTTTGTAAGCATTTTTAGGTCTCAAAATATATAAAGAAAAAGAAAAATTTGCTTTTCAACATGTATTCCAAAATGCATGAATGTTGTGGAAATGACCATCTTATGGACTTTTTACCTTGTAAAAGTCAGAAAACGCGTTTGCTGCGTTCTTAGCGCTGTAAGAGCTCAGGAAAGTGGTTTTCTCACACAACTCATGGATAGTCGTGTAATACATATAAAATGAGTTTGTAATCATTTTTAAGCATCAAAAAATTATATAGAACAACAAAAAAAATGTTATTCAACATGTATGCCAAAATGCATGAATGTTGTGGAAATGACCATCTTATGGCCTTTTTACCTTGTAAAAGTCAGAAAACGCGTTTGCTGCGTTCTTAGCGCTGTAAGAGCTCAGGAAAGTGGTTTTCTCACACAACTGATGAATAGTTATGAATAACATACAAAATGAGTTTGTAAGCATTTTTAGGTCTCAAAATATATAAAGAAAAAGAAAAATTTGCTTTTCAACATGTATGCCAAAATGCATGAATGTTGTGGAAATGACCATCTTATGGACTTTTTACCTTGTAAATGTCAGATAAAGCGTTTGCTGCGTTCTTAGCGCTGTAAGAGCTCAGGAAAGTGGTTTTCTCACACTACTGATGGATAGTTATGTAAAAACATACAAAATTAGTTTGTAAGCATTTTAGGTCTCAAAATATAAAAAAAACCCAAAAAATTTGTTTTTCAACATATATGCCAAAATGCATGAATGTTGTGGAAATGACCATCTTATGGACTTTTTACCTTGTAAATGTCAGATAAAGCGTTTGCTGCGTTCTTAGCGCTGTACGAGTTCAGGAAAGTGGTTTTCTCACACAACTGATGGATAGTTATGTAAAACATACAAGATGAGTTTGTAAGCATTTTTAAATCTCAAAATATATATATAAAAAAAACGAAAAATTAGTTTTTCAGCATGTATGCCAAAATGCATGAAAGTTGTGGAAATGACCATTTTATGGACTTTTTACCTTGTAAAAGTCAGAAAACGCGTTTGCTGCGTTCGTAGCGCTGTAAGAGCTCAGGAAAGTGGTTTTCTCACACAACTGATGGATAGTTATGTAAAACATACAAAATGAGTTTGTAAGCATTTTTAAGCATCAAAAGATGTAAAGGAACAACAAAAAAAATTTTATTCAACATGAATGCCAAAATGCATGAATGTTGTGGAAATGACCATCTTATGGACTTTTTACCTTGTAAATGTCAGATAAAGCGTTTGCTGCGTTCTTAGCGCTGTAAGAGCTCAGGAAAGTGGTTTTCTCACACTATTGTTGGATAGTTATGTAAAAACATACAAAATGAGTTTGTAATCATTTTTAAGCATCAAAAAATTATATAGAACAACAAAAAAAATGTTATTCAACATGTATGCCAAAATGCATGAATGTTGTGGAAATGACCATCTTATGGACTTTTTACCTAGTAAATGTCAGATAAAGCGTTTGCTGCGTTCTTAGCGCTGTAAGAGCTCAGGAAAGTGGTTTTCTCACACTACTGATGGATAGTTATGTAAAAACATACAAAATTAGTTTGTAAGCATTTTAGGTCTCAAAATATAAAAAAAAAACAAAAAATTTGTTTTTCAACATATATGCCAAAATGCATGAATGTTGTGGAAATGACCATCTTATGGACTTTTTACCTTGTAAATGTCAGATAAAGCGTTTGCTGCGTTCTTAGCGCTGTAAGAGCTCAGGAAAGTGGTTTTCTCACACAACTGATGAATAGTTATGAATAACATACAAAATGAGTTTGTAAGCATTTTTAGGTCTCAAAATATATAAAGAAAAAGAAAAATTTGCTTTTCAACATGTATGCCAAAATGCATGAATGTTGTGGAAATGACCATCTTATGGACTTTTTACCTTGTAAATGTCAGATAAAGCGTTTGCTGCGTTCTTAGCGCTGTACGAGTTCAGGAAAGTGGTTTTCTCACACAACTGATGGATAGTTATGTAAAACATACAAGATGAGTTTGTAAGCATTTTTAAATCTCAAAATATATATATAAAAAAAACGAAAAATTAGTTTTTCAGCATGTATGCCAAAATGCATGAAAGTTGTGGAAATGACCATTTTATGGACTTTTTACCTTGTAAAAGTCAGAAAACGCGTTTGCTGCGTTCGTAGCGCTGTAAGAGCTCAGGAAAGTGGTTTTCTCACACAACTGATGGATAGTTATGTAAAACATACAAAATGAGTTTGTAAGCATTTTTAAGCATCAAAAAATGAAAAGGAACAACAAAAAAAATTTTATTCAACATGAATGCCAAAATGCATGAATGTTGTGGAAATGACCATCTTATGGACTTTTTACCTTGTAAATGTCAGATAAAGCGTTTGCTGCGTTCTTAGCGCTGTAAGAGCTCAGGAAAGTGGTTTTCTCACACAACTCATGGATAGTCGTGTAATACATATAAAATTTGTCTGTTAGCATTTTTAGGCATCCAAAAATGAAAAACGTTAACAAAAAAAATTAGTTATTCAACATGTATGCCAAAATGCATGAATGTTGTGGAAATGACCATCTTATGGCCTTTTTACCTTGTAAAAGTCAGAAAACGCGTTTGCTGCGTTCTTAGCGCTGTAAGAGCTCAGGAAAGTGGTTTTCTCACACAACTGATGAATAGTCATGAATAACATACAAAATGAGTTTGTAAGCATTTTTAGGTCTCAAAATATATAAAGAAAAAGAAAAATTTGCTTTTCAACATGTATGCCAAAATGCATGAATGTTGTGGAAATGACCATCTTATGGACTTTTTACCTTGTAAATGTCAGATAAAGCGTTTGCTGCGTTCTTAGCGCTGTAAGAGCTCAGGAAAGTGGTTTTCTCACACTACTGATGGATAGTTATGTAAAAACATACAAAATTAGTTTGTAAGCATTTTAGGTCTCAAAATATAAAAAAAACCCAAAAAATTTGTTTTTCAACATATATGCCAAAATGCATGAATGTTGTGGAAATGACCATCTTATGGACTTTTTACCTTGTAAATGTCAGATAAAGCGTTTGCTGCGTTCTTAGCGCTGTACGAGTTCAGGAAAGTGGTTTTCTCACACAACTGATGGATAGTTATGTAAAGCATTCAAAATGAGTTTGTAAGCATTTTTGGTCTTAAGATATATATATAAAAAAAAAAAGAAAAATTTGTTTCTCAACATGTATGCCAAAATGCATGAATGTTGTGGAAATGACCATCTTATGGACTTTTTACCTTGTAAAAGTCAGAAAACGCGTTTGCTGCGTCCTTAGCGCTGTAAGAGCTCAGGAAAGTGGTTTTCTCACACAACTGATGGATAGTTATGTAAAACATACAAAATGAGTTTGTAAGCATTTATAAGCATCAAAAAATGAAAAGGAACAACAAAAAAAATTTTATTCAACATGAATGCCAAAATGCATGAATGTTGTGGAAATGACCATCTTATGGACTTTTTACCTTGTAAATGTCAGATAAAGCGTTTGCTGCGTTCTTAGCGCTGTACGAGTACAGGAAAGTGGTTTTCTCACACAACTGATGGATAGTTATGTAAAACATACAAGATGAGTTTGTAAGCATTTTTAAATCTCAAGATATGTATAAAAAAAAAACGAAAAATTAGTTTTTCAACATGTATGCCAAAATGCATAAATGTTGTGGAAATGACCATTTTATGGATTTTTACCTTGTAAAAGTCAGATAAAGCGTTCTCTGCGTTCTCAGCGCTGTAAGAGTTCAGGAAAGTGGTTTTCTCACACAACTGATGGATAGTTATGTATAACATACAAAATAAGTTTGTAAGCACTTTTAGGTCTCAAAATATAAAAAAAAAATAAAGAAAAAGATGTTTTTCAACATGTATGCCAAAATGCATGAATGTTGTGGAAATTACCATTTTATGGACTTTTTACCTTGTAAAAGTCAGAAAACGCGTTTGCTGCGTTCGTAGCGCTGTAAGAGCTCAGGAAAGTGGTTCTCTCACACAACTGATGGATAGTTATGTAAAACATTCAAAATGAGTTTGTAAGCATTTTTAGGTCTCAAAATATAAAAAAAAAATAACAAAAAATTAGTTTTTCAACATGTATGCCAAAATGCCTGAATGTTGTGAAAATTAGCATTTTACGGACTTTTTCCCTTCAAAAAAGTCAGATAAAGCGTTTTATGCGTTCTTAGCGCTGTACAAGCTCAGGAAAGCGGTTTTCACCTACAACTAATGGATAGTCATGTAATACATATAAAGTACGTTTGTTAGCATTTTTAAGCATCAAAAAATGAAAAACAATAACAAAAATAATATTTAACATGTATGCCAAAATGCATGAATTTTGTGGAAATGACCATCTTATGGACTTTTTACCTTGTGAAAGTCAGATAAAACGTTTGCTGCATTCTTAGCGCTGTAAGAGCTCAGGAAAGTGGTTTTCTCACACAACTCATGGATAGTCATGTAATAAATATAAAATTCGTTTGTTAGCATTTTTAGGCATTAAAAAATGAAAAACGATAACAAAAAAAATGTTATTCAACATGTATGCCAAAATGCAAGAATGTTGTGGAAATGACCATCTTATGGACTTTTTACCTTGTAAAAGTCAGAAAACGCGTTTGCTGCTTTCTTATTTTGTGATTATGGAACAAGGAACTCTTTCAATTGACATACATCTGTTTATAAAAAATAAAGTGTTTATTATTCTTTAATGTGCCATCTTACACTTAAAATTACACTTTAAACATATAATTTTCAAATATAATAATTTAGAGTGAAAGAACTTATCACTTAAAGCACTAATATCGATTACTTATTATAATTATTATAATTGATTATTATTTTTTGTAAGTGGACGCGCATAGCATGCGAGTTCTACACATTGTTCAAACTTAGAATCCCAGACATCTTTCAACACTTCGCTAAGAAAATTAAAGTTCTGAAAAGTATTATTTGACACGTTAATAATTTTATTTTTTATTTTTATTTTATAAAACGACATTACGAGAAATCTGATTTTCACTTCATATGAAAGCAGATTTACACGCTTGTTAAAATAAAGCAATATGAATGATGAAAGTTGCGATCATGACGTTTATATAATAGATTATGTTAATTTATGTGAATTTTTGTTTCAAATGAAATTCAAGTTTAATTTGTCACACACACAGCCATATACAATATGATGTTCAGAGAAATGCTTTTACAACCTCCCATGACCTAAACATAAAAAAAAAGAAAATAGAGGATTCTATAATATATTTTTAATGCAGTATAATTAAGAATACGTATAAATATAAAATAAGAATCTAATAATTATATTAATAAAACAACTTGACATTGTTTATAGTTTACAGAAGAAAATAATGAGGACAAATTAAGTAAGCGGTGAGCAGGAATAGAAGAGATGAACCATGGGGAAAGTACTTCTGATGGAGGGACAGCCTGGGGACGGTGTCAGCTAATGTTTCTGTAGTGGAGAGACACATCGAATCATGGGTTTTTCGCTTGTTGTTTACTTTACGTGCGGTACCAATTTCAAGTAGTATTTTTTTATCATTTAACCGTATAAAGTTTAGTACACGGTGTAACGAAACCACCTTCCTCCAGGACCAAGGTCCTACATCCAACATAAATTAACAACATAAATGAACAAAAACTAACTAGCTTACTAAGCATCCTAATTAGCTAACTCGCTGAGACAAGACAGGTTGACATTTTTAAGTCAACAGAAAAAAAATTCTATACTAAAAAAAAGAGACAACATAAAGTGCTCATGCAAAAAGTGACAAAGAGTGACAAAGTCACTCAATGCAACAACATGACATATTCCAATATTTGGAATATATTGAGGTAATGAGTTAAGGTAGTGGAAGGAGAAACAGTAAACAGGACACATTTCCTTAAAGTAGCAGGAAAGATCAAATAGGCTTGTGCAAATGACAACTAATGGGTATTATGCAAGAGCGCAATTACAAATTGGTGTGAAAACTTTTAAGACGGTTGTTCAGTGTGTTTGCACATGTGTCGTTTATCAGTTCAGTCTCAATGTTTTGAGGTAGTTGAGTTATCTGAGTTATTGTGTGTGTGTGTGTGTGTGTGTGTGTGTGTGTGTGTGCGTGTGGGTTTGTGTTTGTGTCTGTGGGTGTGGATGTGGGTGTTTGTGGCACACACACACACACACACACACACACAATAACTAAAAATGCTTGGCTTGAATGTTTCTGGTTGGTCAGGAGATGATGTTCTTGGAAACAGTGAACTCCTCCAACTCAGTGAGGCGCCGTAAGTTGCTTAAACACAGTTTTCAAAACTGTCCTGAAGAGCAGAGATGGCTTCTATCGGCCAGGTTTTCACCTGCTTCAGAACCAGGTGTCCCTCTATCATCGACTGTTAACACTGGTCAGTTGATCAAGAGCAAGAACCTGTAAATAAGCCTTTCACATCTAGGCAGACAAGACAGATATCATAGATTTATCATGCTAGGCTACAGTATGTAATTCCAGGAACTGTCTGTCTGTCTAAGTCTGGCTAGTTATGTAAAACATACAAAATGAGTTTGTAAGCATTTTTAAGCATCAAAAAATGAAAAGGAACAACAAAAAAAATTTTATTCAACATGAATGCCAAAATGCATGAATGTTGTGGAAATGACCATCTTATGGACTTTTTACCTTGTAAATGTCAGATAAAGCGTTTGCTGCGTTCTTAGCGCTGTAAGAGCTCAGGAAAGTGGTTTTCTCACACAACTCATGGATAGTCGTGTAATACATATAAAATTTGTCTGTTAGCATTTTTAGGCATCCAAAAATGAAAAACGTTAACAAAAAAAATTAGTTATTCAACATGTATGCCAAAATGCATGAATGTTGTGGAAATGACCATCTTATGGCCTTTTTACCTTGTAAAAGTCAGAAAACGCGTTTGCTGCGTTCTTAGCGCTGTAAGAGCTCAGGAAAGTGGTTTTCTCACACAACTGATGAATAGTCATGAATAACATACAAAATGAGTTTGTAAGCATTTTTAGGTCTCAAAATATATAAAGAAAAAGAAAAATTTGCTTTTCAACATGTATGCCAAAATGCATGAATGTTGTGGAAATGACCATCTTATGGACTTTTTACCTTGTAAATGTCAGATAAAGCGTTTGCTGCGTTCTTAGCGCTGTAAGAGCTCAGGAAAGTGGTTTTCTCACACTACTGATGGATAGTTATGTAAAAACATACAAAATTAGTTTGTAAGCATTTTAGGTCTCAAAATATAAAAAAAACCCAAAAAATTTGTTTTTCAACATATATGCCAAAATGCATGAATGTTGTGGAAATGACCATCTTATGGACTTTTTACCTTGTAAATGTCAGATAAAGCGTTTGCTGCGTTCTTAGCGCTGTACGAGTTCAGGAAAGTGGTTTTCTCACACAACTGATGGATAGTTATGTAAAACATACAAGATGAGTTTGTAAGCATTTTTAAATCTCAAAATATATATATAAAAAAAACGAAAAATTAGTTTTTCAGCATGTATGCCAAAATGCATGAAAGTTGTGGAAATGACCATTTTATGGACTTTTTACCTTGTAAAAGTCAGAAAACGCGTTTGCTGCGTTCGTAGCGCTGTAAGAGCTCAGGAAAGTGGTTTTCTCACACAACTGATGGATAGTTATGTAAAACATACAAAATGAGTTTGTAAGCATTTTTAAGCATCAAAAGATGTAAAGGAACAACAAAAAAAATTTTATTCAACATGAATGCCAAAATGCATGAATGTTGTGGAAATGACCATCTTATGGACTTTTTACCTTGTAAATGTCAGATAAAGCGTTTGCTGCGTTCTTAGCGCTGTAAGAGCTCAGGAAAGTGGTTTTCTCACACTACTGTTGGATAGTTATGTAAAAACATACAAAATGAGTTTGTAATCATTTTTAAGCATCAAAAAATTATATAGAACAACAAAAAAAATGTTATTCAACATGTATGCCAAAATGTATGAATGTTGTGGAAATGACCATCTTATGGACTTTTTACCTTGTAAATGTCAGATAAAGCGTTTGCTGCGTTCTTAGCGCTGTGAGAGCTCAGGAAAGTGGTTTTCTCACACTACTGTTGGATAGTTATGTAAAAACATACAAAATTAGTTTGTAAGCATTTTAGGTCTCAAAATATAAAAAAAAAACCCAAAAATTTGTTTTCAACATGTATGCCAAAATGCATGAATGTTGTGGAAATGACCATCTTATGGACTTTTTACCTTGTTAAAGTCAGAAAACGCGTTTGCTGCGTCCTTAGCGCTGTAAGAGCTCAGGAAAGTGGTTTTCTCACACTACTGTTGGATAGTTATGTAAAAACATACAAAATTAGTTTGTAAGCATTTTAGGTCTCAAAATATAAAAAAAAAACCCAAAAATTTGTTTTTCAACATGTATGCCAAAATGCATGAATGTTGTGGAAATGACCATCAAATGGACTTTTTACCTTGTAAAAGTCAGAAAACGCGTTTGCTGCGTTCTTAGCGCTGTAAGAGCTCAGGAAAGTGGTTTTCTCACACAACTGATGGATAGTTATGTAAAACATACAAAATGAGTTTGTAGGCATTTTTGGTCTTAAGATATATATATAAAAAAAAAAGAAAAATTTGTTTCTCAACATGTATGCCAAAATGCATGAATGTTGTGGAAATGACCATCTTATGGACTTTTTACCTTGTAAAAGTCAGAAAACGCGTTTGCTGCGTCCTTAGCGCTGTAAGAGCTCAGGAAAGTGGTTTTCTCACACAACTGATGGATAGTTATGTAAAACATACAAAATGAGTTTGTAAGCATTTATAAGCATCAAAAAATGAAAAGGAACAACAAAAAAAATTTTATTCAACATGAATGCCAAAATGCATGAATGTTGTGGAAATGACCATCTTATGGACTTTTTACCTTGTAAATGTCAGATAAAGCGTTTGCTGCGTTCTTAGCGCTGTACGAGTACAGGAAAGTGGTTTTCTCACACAACTGATGGATAGTTATGTAAAACATACAAGATGAGTTTGTAAGCATTTTTAAATCTCAAGATATGTATAAAAAAAAAACGAAAAATTAGTTTTTCAACATGTATGCCAAAATGCATAAATGTTGTGGAAATGACCATTTTATGGATTTTTACCTTGTAAAAGTCAGATAAAGCGTTCTCTGCGTTCTCAGCGCTGTAAGAGTTCAGGAAAGTGGTTTTCTCACACAACTGATGGATAGTTATGTATAACATACAAAATAAGTTTGTAAGCACTTTTAGGTCTCAAAATATAAAAAAAAAAATAAAGAAAAAGATGTTTTTCAACATGTATGCCAAAATGCATGAATGTTGTGGAAATTACCATTTTATGGACTTTTTACCTTGTAAAAGTCAGAAAACGCGTTTGCTGCGTTCGTAGCGCTGTAAGAGCTCAGGAAAGTGGTTCTCTCACACAACTGATGGATAGTTATGTAAAACATTCAAAATGAGTTTGTAAGCATTTTTAGGTCTCAAAATATAAAAAAAAAATAACAAAAAATTAGTTTTTCAACATGTATGCCAAAATGCCTGAATGTTGTGAAAATTAGCATTTTACGGACTTTTTCCCTTCAAAAAAGTCAGATAAAGCGTTTTATGCGTTCTTAGCGCTGTACAAGCTCAGGAAAGCGGTTTTCACCTACAACTAATGGATAGTCATGTAATACATATAAAGTACGTTTGTTAGCATTTTTAAGCATCAAAAAATGAAAAACAATAACAAAAATAATATTTAACATGTATGCCAAAATGCATGAATTTTGTGGAAATGACCATCTTATGGACTTTTTACCTTGTGAAAGTCAGATAAAACGTTTGCTGCATTCTTAGCGCTGTAAGAGCTCAGGAAAGTGGTTTTCTCACACAACTCATGGATAGTCATGTAATAAATATAAAATTCGTTTGTTAGCATTTTTAGGCATTAAAAAATGAAAAACGATAACAAAAAAAATGTTATTCAACATGTATGCCAAAATGCAAGAATGTTGTGGAAATGACCATCTTATGGACTTTTTACCTTGTAAAAGTCAGAAAACGCGTTTGCTGCTTTCTTATTTTGTGATTATGGAACAAGGAACTCTTTCAATTGACATACATCTGTTTATAAAAAATAAAGTGTTTATTATTCTTTAATGTGCCATCTTACACTTAAAATTACACTTTAAACATATAATTTTCAAATATAATAATTTAGAGTGAAAGAACTTATCACTTAAAGCACTAATATCGATTATTTATTATAATTATTATAATTGATTATTATTTTTTGTAAGCGGACGCGCATAGCATGCGAGTTCTACACATTGTTCAAACTTAGAATCCCAGACATCTTTCAACACTTCGCTAAGAAAATTAAAGTTCTGAAAAGTATTATTTGACACAATAATAATTTTATTTTTTATTTTTATTTTATAAAACGACATTACGAGAAATCTGATTTTCACTTCATATGAAAGCAGATTTACACGCTTGTTAAAATAAAGCAATATGAATGATGAAAGTTGCGATCATGACGTTTATATAATAGATTATGTTAATTTATGTGAATTTTTGTTTCAAATGAAATTCAAGTTTAATTTGTCACACACACAGCCATATACAATATGATGTTCAGAGAAATGCTTTTACAACCTCCCATGACCTAAACATAAAAAAAAAGAAAATAGAGGATTCTATAATATATTTTTAATGCAGTATAATTAAGAATACGTATAAATATAAAATAAGAATCTAATAATTATATTAATAAAACAACTTGACATTGTTTATAGTTTACAGAAGAAAATAATGAGGACAAATTAAGTAAGCGGTGAGCAGGAATAGAAGAGATGAACCATGGGGAAAGTACTTCTGATGGAGGGACAGCCTGGGGACGGTGTCAGCTAATGTTTCTGTAGTGGAGAGACACATCGAATCATGGGTTTTTCGCTTGTTGTTTACTTTACGTGCGGTACCAATTTCAAGTAGTATTTTTTTATCATTTAACCGTATAAAGTTTAGTACACGGTGTAACGAAACCACCTTCCTCCAGGACCAAGGTCCTACATCCAACATAAATTAACAACATAAATGAACAAAAACTAACTAGCTTACTAAGCATCCTAATTAGCTAACTCGCTGAGACAAGACAGGTTGACATTTTTAAGTCAACAGAAAAAAAATTCTATACTAAAAAAAAGAGACAACATAAAGTGCTCATGCAAAAAGTGACAAAGAGTGACAAAGTCACTCAATGCAACAACATGACATATTCCAATATTTGGAATATATTGAGGTAATGAGTTAAGGTAGTGGAAGGAGAAACAGTAAACAGGACACATTTCCTTAAAGTAGCAGGAAAGATCAAATAGGCTTGTGCAAATGACAACTAATGGGTATTATGCAAGAGCGCAATTACAAATTGGTGTGAAAACTTTTAAGACGGTTGTTCAGTGTGTTTGCACATGTGTCGTTTATCAGTTCAGTCTCAATGTTTTGAGGTAGTTGAGTTATCTGAGTTATTGTGTGTGTGTGTGTGTGTGTGTGTGTGTGTGTGTGTGCGTGTGGGTTTGTGTTTGTGTCTGTGGGTGTGGATGTGGGTGTTTGTGGCACACACACACACACACACACACACACAATAACTAAAAATGCTTGGCTTGAATGTTTCTGGTTGGTCAGGAGATGATGTTCTTGGAAACAGTGAACTCCTCCAACTCAGTGAGGCGCCGTAAGTTGCTTAAACACAGTTTTCAAAACTGTCCTGAAGAGCAGAGATGGCTTCTATCGGCCAGGTTTTCACCTGCTTCAGAACCAGGTGTCCCTCTATCATCGACTGTTAACACTGGTCAGTTGATCAAGAGCAAGAACCTGTAAATAAGCCTTTCACATCTAGGCAGACAAGACAGATATCATAGATTTATCATGCTAGGCTACAGTATGTAATTCCAGGAACTGTCTGTCTGTCTAAGTCTGGCTGTCTAAGCTTACTGCTACAACCTTAGGAGCCGCAAAGAATGAAAAGCAGCCAGGAATGTAAAGCACGGAAAAGGCTGAAGGGCAGTATGTTGTGCTAGGTGGTGAGCGTTCCGTAGAAGGCCACAGAACGTTTGTTGAAATGCGTGGGTTACTTGTGACATCTTGTCAAGCAGATAGAGTCATAGGGTCTGAGCTATCCGAACCTACCACAACCACCTTTTACAGTGTTTCACAAACAGATGAACTTATCGGAGGAATTCTCAAAGAGGTAGGGCAAAACTGCCACCTCCTCAAAGGACCTTGCATGATCAATATGCTCCCTGCAGCCAATTTGGCCACCGTGTACCCATGTTTCCAGAGCAAGAGCCCAAGGCCTTACATAGGACAATGGGTCTGGAAGTTTCCCAAGAACCTCCTGGCAAAGGTGGAAGCCAAGAAGTACATCTGGAAATTTAAGATACAACAACGATTAATTTTGGTTGCGTACCATCGGTCCACTGGTTGATGAAGATAAACCCCACCTCAAGCTTGCTCAAGGCAGTCCTGTACAGCACTCTGAAAGGGACATTGCCACCAATATCATGATGGGGCTTCCGCATGCACGGTCAGGGGAGGAACACTCGTGGGTCTATACTATACCACGGTCTGGTAGTGCACCAAGAAGCTCTCTCAGAAGATGAAAGCCAAGATGTTGGCTCTGTAGCTTTGAAAATAAGAAAAGAAATATAGTTGGAAGTAACGATGAGGATGTCTAAGCACCAGTGCATCGGCACCAGGCACACCACACAACCAGGGGTCCTTTTGAACATGCTAAGACCCCTAAAACGAAAATGATGTCACTAAATATGGCTAAGTTTAAGGCATCGTCATAGTTGGACATTGTCTTTGCTTGCATCATTGCTAGTGATTGCTTGATGTCGACTGTAATAGTGGAGGTGCTTGGGCCAGTCATCATTCTTGTAGGAGACATGGGGTGTGTGTAGGTTGTGTACTGTGTGTGTAGGATGTGTACTTCTTGTGTAGAATAAGTAGTTTCTGTGTGTCTTTTTCAAGATGGCGTTGATGAGGTCGGCTGCTGTCAGAACCGCTCCGACCCCTTTTTCTTTGTTTTTGTTTTTTTGAGTTAGATTTCAGTGATCTAAAACCATCAAAATCATTACCATTGAGTATGGATTATTATTAGTATTGGAGTATTAGGTATGATAGAGACACTCTTGTTTCTACTGGTATACAATGTGTACTCACAATTTGAAGTTTTTAACTCTGAATCCAAGCTGGCCGAGTGAGATACTGAGGGAGAACAAAGGACGGCATCAAGGCAAACGAGCCGTCGTCAGAAACAGGGTGAGAGCCCGTGCACACAGCACACCTCTGCCTAGCATCCTGCTCGCCAACGTCCAGTCACTGGAGAACAAACTCGATGACCTCAGGGCCAGGGTAAAGTTCCAGAGAGACATTTGAGACTGCAATCTCCTCTGCTTCACCGAGACATGGCTGAACCCAGCGGTGCCGGACCACGCCATCCAGCCGGCAAGTTCTTCTCGGTTCACCGCATGCCAGGACACGGGACTCGGGTCAGTCAAGGGGAGGCGAAGTGTGTTTAATGGTGAACAACAGCTGGTGCAACACCACACGCATTGTGCCTCTCACACGCTCCTGCACACCCAACCTGAAACTACTGTCCCTTTTACCTTCCTCGGGAGTTTACATCGGTCATAATCCGTTTATATTCTGCCTCAAGCGGACACGGACACTGCCTTAGGGACTCACAGAGCACCTGACACAACACTCCCCTCATTGTGGCGAGGGACTTTAACAGCGCCAACCCCAAACATGCATCGGCAAACTTTCATCAACACATTACCTGACCCACCAGGGGCGAAAGGACACTGGATCATTGCTATACTACAGTCAAGGAGAGCTACAAGGCACAATCTTCCCGTCCGTATGGGAAATCCGACCTTGCCGGCATCTTCTTCATGCCAAGATACAAACAAAGACTCAAGATGGCTCTGAGATCTCGCACCGCTGCCTATAATGCAAGGGTTGCGTTGGGGGACATGGAGGACCCGCACAAGGCTGCATTATACAATGTCCGGAAGGTGGTGAAGGCGGCAAAGCAACGCTACGGGAGAAAACTAGAGTCACAACTCTAACAGAGTAACTCTAGGAGACTGTGGCAGGGACAAAGAACGTTAACAGACTACAAAGCACTAACATCCGGCATGATGAACGCGGATGTGACCCAGGCAAATGAGCTGAATACATTCTATGCTTGCTTCAAGGCTGCAGCAAAAGTCGCTAGCTATGCTAATGCTAGCGGCACTAACGGTTTCAGACAGAAAAGGATGTAAGGATGTGTTGACATGTCTCAGCCCCCTCACTCTCAGCACTGGAGCACCCTAAGTTCGTGTTCTGAGCCCCTGCTGTACTCTTTGTACACATATGATTGCGTGGCCGCTACCAACTCCACCACCATAATCAAGTTTGCTGACGACACCGTCGGTGGGCTTGATCGCGAACAACAATGAGACGGCCTACCTACAGGAGATTGGAAATCTGGAGAAATTGTGTCAGATGGACAATCTCCTCCTGAACGTCGGCAAGACAAAGGTGTTTACAGTGGACCTTAGTACAAAGCAGACGAGGAACTACCAGACCCCCGTCATCAACAGGAGCCCAGTGGCGCCTGTTGCCACTCGTCTGGAGCCAAGCTGAGCGCACCATCCGCGCCGAGCTCCCTGACCTGCACAAAATGTACAGCAAGCGGTGCTGGACCAAGGCCAGGAAGATCGTGAAGGTCCTCAGCCACCTCAGAAATGGAATGTTCTGTCTGTTGACGAGATGGCACGAGAAACCCAAGCATTTTATGTGCACGCAGAGTTTGTGTGTGCTTCTCATAGGTGTGCACGCGCTTTTCATATGTAGTTGTTTGAGCAGTTAGTAACATATATGTATGTGTGACAGTTTCATATATGTGTATGCTAGTATTTCATGTGTGAGCATGAATGAAGTTTGATTTAAACCGTATATGGCGTCTCATACATTTTTTTTTATATTGAACCGGAGGAAAAAATATATATATATATGACAAACAGTGTGGGCACACAATGAAAAGATGCATTAAGGTATACCATAAAAATCACCCTGTTTTGCAGCGTCTCTTGTGGTTATTATGTTACTACATGATAACATAATTATGTTGTAAAGCATTTTATTTTATTTTATGGTTAAACCGATGCCAAAATCATTAATTTAAGAGGTTGCCAAATGATTGTGACCTATAGGAGTTACAACAGTTTTAAACACTGTCCATACTGCCTTTATTGTTTTGTAGTTACAAAAACATGGACATGCAGAAGTTGTTGTGACAGTTAAAAAGAAATACAATTAGCTGAAAACATCAGACGAAAAAAATAATTTTAAAATGTTATATTAACATTATGTGTTATATGTTATAAATAAAAATTATTTTGTGAAAAACCTTAAAAACTGGGTTTGGGCTAGACTAGATTGACTGTTGGGATAATTAATAATAATCTTATTGCTAAAATGTTACATTTTCACTGAATAAAACTAGGTTTTCCTCGCCGTCACATCGTTCTACATGTCGAACTGAGGTTAAAAGCTATTTAGCGCATCTGGAAGGGACCCTTCACTATCACAGGCAACTGATGATGTCTTGTAGTTGGTGACAGGTTGTATGCTTTGCCACATGTCACCGCTGTCCCTGAAGTGGTTGAGGATTTTCTGGGCGTGTGTGCGCTTCGCCTCTCTGATTGCCCAGGAAAGTTTGCCCCTTGCTGTTCTTAGGGCCAATTTGCCCCCTGCTCTGATGGCGGAGTTGCCAGCGAAGTTGCCATAAGTTGCGGCTTTCCTAAACGTTTTAGTCAGTGTTCTCAAAACAGTCCTAAACAGCAGAGATATTGGACAGGTTTTTATCTGCTTCAGGACCAGGTGTCCCTGAATAATCAACTGTAAACACTGCTCAGTTGATCAAGAACATGATCCTGTAACTAGGCCTTTCATATCTAGGGAGACGGGAGACCAAAGGTGTCATTCATTTACCATGCTTTGCTACAGTAGGTATTCCTGGAACTCCGAGTCTACCCAGCTCAGCTTGTTACTGCTGTCTGCCACGACCTTTGCTAGGACCCACAAGGAATGAAAAGAAGTAAGCAGTAAGTTTGTGGAAATGCATGGGTTACTCGTGACATCTTGTCAAGCGGATAGGCTCACAAACAAGTGGACTTGGAGAAGTATTTATAAAGAGGTAGGATCAAAATCTGCCAACCTCACCGTTACCAAAAAACTTAGGAATGTGATTAATCTGCTCGTACAGCCAATTTGGCCACAGTCTATCCATTTTCCCAAAACAAGAGACCAAGACCCAGACCCTCAGCCAGGGACAGTGGGTCTGGAAGTTCCCAAGAACCTCCGTCGGAAGCCAAGAAGTACATCGGGCCATTTAAGATGCAACAAGAGTTAATTTCGGTTGCGTACCACCGCTCACTCTCTGGTTGATAAAGATAAACCCTACCTTAAGCTCGCTCAAGCCAGACCTGTGCAGCACTCTGGTCTCTTGGTCTCTTGCCTATTGCCACCAACATCAAGATGGGGCCCCCGCATGCACGCTCAGGCGAGGAACACTCGTGGGCCTCAGGCTGACACACACAGGTCTGGTCGTCCACCAAGAAGCTATCTCTGAAGATGAAAGCCAAGAAGTTGGCCCTGCGGCCTTTTAAAATAAAAAGAAGAAATATAGTTGCAAGAAACAATGAGCGCTCCCATGCACCAGTGCCTTTTGAGGATGCTAAGACCCCTAAAACGCCCTGGACACTGATGTCACAAAATATTGTAGAAGTTTAAGGCATCATCATGAGTTTAAAGTACGAGTCATTCCATGCATCATTGCTAGTGATTGGTTGGTGGCATCTGTGATGGCGCACGTGCTTGGTCTGGTCATAGTTTGTGTAGGATGCGTAGGGTGTGTGTAGGCTGTGTGTATGTGTGTGTGTGTGTGTGTGTGTGTGTGTGTGTGTGTGTGTGAATGTGTGTTTTCTACTGTATGTGTGGCATAAATGGTTGGGTGTGCCTTTGTTTGTGTGCAGTATGTGTTTGTGTGTGTTGTGTATGTGTAGTATGCATCTGTAGTATTTGTGTGTGGGTGTAGTGCATGTGTGTCTGTAATATGTCATAAATATTGTAGGAAATATTTAATTATTAGTGTGTTTCATGATATTCTGTGTGCGTGAGAACAGAGTGTCTTTCTTTACCACGACACAAGCTGCCCTTTTAATAAACACATTCTATAGTAGTTTATGTTAAAGGTCGTAAAACGCTCGTAAATGCAGAGCTACTCCTAAATTTATGTTTTTCTTTACCTTATCTTTTAAAAGCATTCCAGACTGGATGTAAACACACCTGCATCCACCTTTTCTTTGGTTCTTTGTGTGTGTGCGTATATATACTCCTGTCTCCCACAATAAACTTTGAACATCTCACTGAACACTGACTTGTGTGCTTCATTGAGGGGTTCCCTGAGCTCAGGCGGGACAGCAGAATACAGGCGGAGAACTGAGTATACCAAAGGAGGTCTACCAAAATTCAAGAAATCCTTACAATTTGGGGGCTCGTCTGGGATACCTCTAATCAGGTGAGTGCTGCTTTTTAATTTTTTCTCTATAAGGATAGAGCAAGCACACTCCCTGGTTTTTGGTATCTGGACCATATACAATACGGGGGAGGATTGTCTTGGGGCTTTTACGCCTGTTTAGCGTGCGCTCGCTTCTGAAAGGTTCCTTGAACTCAAGCATAAGTGTGGAAGCTGTATTCTGTTGCCCGCTACTTGTCTTTGTGTGTTGTTTGTTGAAGCTATTGGTTATTTCTGTCGCGGGTTAATTCACATTTATAAAATGGGTAATAAGACCACAACTATTTATCCGAAATCCTTTTGTGAGCTGCTCATCTGTGCCTGTCTCCCACATACCCACAAAACTGTGCTCACCTTCGCCGGAAGGGTGTGCCTCAGGAAAGAGAAAGACTCCCAAGAAGGTTTCAGGACGAACTTCTGACAGCCCTCTTTCGGATGATCCCGAGGATACTGATGGTGAGGATGATGATAACTCGGACGATGAAGGCCCGGATGAAAGGTCTCGCCCCAAACCTCGACAAGAAAACACTGCGTTTGTTTTTCTCTATGGGACCAAAGGGTCCAAAAATCCTTCCACCATCCGTAAGCACGCTGAAGGACATTATTAAGATGCTCCCTTCTCCCAACAAACCTTTGAATTTTGTTGATATGCTGATAAATGGCACTGTCTAGGCACTGTCAGCCCATGGGTGCGGATTATCGCTTTATTTTGCAATCGGTTGTGGAAGATGGGTACGATGAGGCTGATTTGATAAAAACGGTAAAATGCTTAGACTCTAAAACAGACAAATTGGCTGTAGTGGAAAAAGAAGGAATATGACTTTCTTTGAGGTAATTCTAATGAGGCTATGAAACTCTTAAAAGATCAGCTAACTACTTATCTTCTCGCATGTCAGCAAGCTAGTCAAGATCTGTCACAGGTAACTAATTGTAAGCAAGAAAAGAAAAAGTTTCTTGAGAGGTTTCGAGAGACCTGGACCCTTTTGGGTGGTATGCCCCTGCCTGAAGCGAACCCTAACCCACATTTCCTTACCACCTTCTTGAATAATTGTCGACCAAAAATCATGAAAATTTTCAATTGTCAGATCGTTCTACAATGTCTATTAAAAAATTAGGTGAGCATGTGAGAACAAAGAAAGAAGATGGTATTTTAGAAAATAAACAAGTGGCATGTTTGTCTGTAGAGAGTGAAGGATACAGAGGTAGAGGAGGTCTGCAGGGTCAGAGTACACCCCGTAGGTCTGGTAATTTTTATTACTGTCATAAATAAGGTCATTGGGCTTGTGAATGTCGCACGAAGGCCTGAGATGAGGAACGTAGTGGACAAAATATGTATAATCGATTGAATGATGGTCAGTGGCATGATGCTAATGAGGTGTTTTCTCCTAAACCTTCCCAGCAGCCACCGTAGAGAGTGCAACAACAACAACAATATAGACCCATTTCCCTTCTCAGGGATGCAGGTAGGAGCATATGATGCATAGGGATGCCCTCAGAGTTCCAGCCCTGTGATGTTACTTCGTACTTCCGAGTCACCTCAGGAATAGATGAAATTTTAAGCTCACTGCTCAAGCAGGGTGTTGTTAAACCATGTGTAAGTTCTTATAACACACCTGTTGATCCAGTACTGAAACCTGATGGTATGTGAAGATTTACAAAAGATCTGAGAAAAATAAATGGCGTAATTATCCCTGTTGCACCTGTTGTGCCTGATGTGCTGTCCATTGTTTTCTCTAGACCTTGTCATCATTTGCATTTTTCTGTTATTGACCTTTGTTCTGCCTTCTTCAGTGTTCCTGTGGAAGGGCAGACACAGCCATTGTTCGCCTTCACCCACAGGGGGCGTCAGTTCACCTGGTCTCGTCTTCTGCAGGGTTTATTGACTCGCCTGCTGTTTTTTAGGCTGTAGTAAGAGATGCACTTGGTGATCTAACTCTCCCCACTGATTCTGTTGTCCTATTCCACACAAATGTTTTACTGGTGTCCGCCGCTGCGAAGAAACCACCACTTGTCTCCTGAAACACCTGGCAAAGAAGGGTTTCAAGGTATCTAAGACTAAATTACAATTTTGCAGAGACATTGTAAAATACCTGGGCTTTGAACTCTCCCAAGGTCAAAGAAGGCTCTTAAAGGAACGAATCCAGCTGATCATCGACACTAAACGTCCGAGCACTAAACATGCTTTCATGGCTTTCCTGGGACTGGTCAACTACTGTCGTCAGTGGATTCCTGACTGCTCATTCTACGATAAATGCATCAGGGGAGCCATCTCACACAACGATCCACTCCAACAGCCTCTGACATGGACTGCTGAACTGGAAAAAGGCCCTATGTTCTGCTCCGGCGCTGGGCCTGCCTAACTATCAAAAACCATTCCATCTAAAGGTCTGTGAGCACGGGGCACCGCTATTGCTGTATTGGCACAGGAACATGGGGGGGAGTGAGACCATGTGCTTTCTTATCTAAAACTTTAGATGCTGTGGCACAAGGTTTGCCTGCCTGTCTCAGGGCTGTGGCCACCTGTGCGGTGATGGTACAAGATGCTGAGAAGATTGATCTCTCTCGTCCTTTTTGTATTCTCTATATCAGGCTAAACAAGTGCTACAGAACCTTCAAACACAACATATGAAGGCTTGGATCTGGGTATGAGATTATCCTTTGTCCTACAAGTAACTTAGAGATAAAATCCACCTCTTCTTTTGACACCCTCAGATATGCTCTGGCACGCTTGATAAATGCACAGGATGACAGGCTAGTAGAAACAGATCATGACTGCTGCTTAGAGATTGTTCACTCCACTAGTATACGTCCTGATATGTCTTCTACATCAACAACTGGTGAATCTATGGATGTGCGAGGTAATACGCTAGCTTATAGTATTGATAAAGAAGCAGCCTGAAAACAGATTTTCTTTCCTGACTCTGATACTGATCTGATCAATACATGTAATGTATTCTTGTTAGCTCTTTGATTACAGATGTAGATTTATTGTCTTTACAAGCTTCAGAATGACGCTGAATGATTCCTCTTTTTGGCAAGCTCAAAGTGCCTACGTTGCTTCTGATAGTTTATGGTATTGTGCTGATGGTCGTTTGTGCCTGCCGTCTCATTGTCTTCCGTTTCTCGTGCGTGAGTTCCATGATGTTACACATCGCGCACAAAGGGGGGTTAAGGAACATATGAAAGAACTCTTTTACATGGCTAACATGCTCGGAACAATTGATTCCTTAATATCTAGATGCTTGGTGAGTGCTCAGAATACGTTCAAATATCTTCTGGTTTTGGTAGACAAGTTTTCTAGGTGGGTGGAAGCTTTTCCGTGTGCTCGAGAGAATGCAAAGGTGGTGACCTGAGTCCTAGTGAAAGAAATAATATCTCGTTATGGTGTGCCTTATGCTATTGACTCAGATAAAGGAACATCTTTTACATCACAGGTAACACAGAATTTGTGTAAATATCTTTCACTGTCCTGTCATTTGCACATTCTTTATCATCCACAGTGTTCAGGTATAGTAGAAACAACAAATAGGACACTGAAAGAAAAATTTACTAAAGCAATGCAAACTATGGGGAGTAAAAACTGGCTTGATCTGTTACCTGCTGTTCTAGCTGAAATAAGAATGACACCATCAAAAGACGTGCACATGTCACCATATGAAATTATATTTGGCAGACCCTTTCCCGTGCAATGGAGAAAAGGTAAACCCGCGATAGGAACAACTGATCTTGATACTGTGAACTGTACATATTGCTGAATATTCTGCTGCTCTAATAGATACTCTAACTAAACATTATGAACGAATTGCTGATGTGACTTTAATACCCTCAACAAAACCCACACATTCTTTTAATGTGGAAGATACTGTTCTGGTAAAATCATTGACCCCCAGAAAACTGGGAGATTGTAAATATGACGGACCAGCAGAAATAATCGCAATTACTCGTATTGCTATCCTAACTGATCTTTTTCCACAGTGGATCCATGCTACTAGGCTGAAGAGATGTCCTGTCGACGTGAGACCAAAAGATGAATAAATGCGTGTGTATTATTATCTTTCTGTCTCTGTGATTTTTGTTTCCTAGACTAAAGACGCGCTGCAGTGATGTCCAACCCATGACGTGACCTTGATGGAGTGACGTGACACAGAGGGATCGCCTTGGATTGCCACAGGACGACTTTACTTTTGCTATTAGTGTATTATTCCTGGTGGTGTCTTAGCGCCTCGTGAGGTGGGACGAGTGCAGATTGGGCGTGCTCGCACTCTGAGCACTGTAGCATCACGAAAGGCAATAGTTCACCACTAGTAGTTATTTATGAGTTTGACATTGTGAACAAGGTTTTTTACACACACGAGATTGCACTCAACCTGTCATGTTTCTGTGTATTCTTCGTTGTGTGCAAAATTCTTTGTATGAGTATCTTTCAGGGTATGTTCCTGCACCGCGTCCAATGGCCTATTGTCCTCCGGTGACTTCTTAAAAGCTCTGAGTTTTATTCAACGATGTTTCTTATGAATAAAAGGGGGGAATTGTAGGAAATATTTAATTCTTAGTGTGTTTCATGATATTCTGTGTGCGTGAGAACAGAGTGTCTTTCTTTACCACGACACAAGCTGCACTCTCAATAAACACATTCTATAGTAGTTTATGTTAAAGGTCGTAAAACTGTTGAACGCTCGTAAATGCAGAGCTACTCCTAAATTTATGTTCTTCTTTACCTTATCTTTTAAAAGCATTCCAGACTGGATGTAAACACTCCTGCATCCACCTTTTCTTTGGTTCGTTGTGTGTGTGTATATATACTCCTGTCTCCCACAATAAACTTTGAACGTCTCACTGAACACTGACTTGTGTGCTTCATTGAGGGGTTCCCTGAGCTCAGGCGGGACAGCAGAATACAGGCGGAGCACTGAGTAGACCAAAGGAGGTCTACCAATATTCAGGAAATCCTTGCAAATATGTATGTAATAAATGTGTATTTGTATGAGTAGTGTGTGTGTGTGTGTGTGTGTGTGTGTGTGTGTGTGTGTGTGTGTGTGTATTTGTGTATGTTGGTGTACGATGTGTGTGTGTGTGTGTGTGTGTGTACACGGTTTATAGAATGTAATGTCTGTAGTGTATGTTTGTGTATGTGTGTTTGTAAAAGATGTGTGTATATTCCTTGCGCTACAAAAATTTTAATCACATGGAGACAGACGAAGGGCTGTAGGATGTGCTAGGAGGTGAGCGTTCCATAGTAGGCTGCAGTAAGTTTGTGGAAATTCATTGGATACTTGTGTCATTTTTTCGAGCAGACAGAGTCATAAAGTCTGAGCTATCTCAACCACTCACAAGCACATTCCCCAGTTTTTCACAAACAGGTGGAAATATAGGAGGTATTCTCAAGGAGTTAGGGCCAAATAAACTTGCTCTCTTCCCCCACAAAGATCCTAGGATCTTTTCTTACAATTAATCTGCACCCAATTTTGTTACCATCTACCCATGTTCCCAGAGCAAGCCCCTGAGGAATGTAAAAACCAAGATGTGAGCGAAAAAGCCTTTAAAAAAGGAAGAAAAATAGTTACAAGCTACAATGAGCTGGCCCAAGCACCTGTGCCATTGCCACTTCGGCGCCCCTCACAACTTGTGTGCCTTTTCAGCACGCTAAGACCTCTTAAACAAATATGACATGCATCGTCATGGCTGGACATCTTTCTGGTGCACCATTGCCAGCTGTCACTCAATGTAGGCTGAGTTTAGCACCATCGCCTCTTAGATGCACATCACAACATGTGTGCCTTTTCAGCACGCTAAGACCTCTTAAACAAATATGACACAAGTTTAGGTAATCGTCATGTTTGGACGTGTCTTTCTGATCCGCCATTGCAAGTCATTCAATGTGGACGGGGTGTGGTGGCTGTAAGACTCAGGTGCTTAAGTAGGTCATCATTTGTGTATGATGCATAGTATATGTGATGTATGTAAGATGTGTGTGTGTGTGTGTTTACGATATGTATGTCTGTCTGTATTTGTTGTGTTTTTAGGATGTGTATTGTGTGTGTGTTATGTGTCTTTGTAATGACTGTGTGTGTTTATATGGGTGTACTATGCCTATGTAATGTTTGTGTGTGCAATGTGTCTGTGCAGTATGTGTGACTGTAGGATGTATAGTGTTTGTGTCTGTGATAAGTATGTCTGGTAAGTGTGTATGTGTTCACGATGTGTCTGTACTCCTGGAACTAACCCTAAAACCCCCGGCTCAGTTTATCGCTGCTGCCTGCCACGACCTTTCCTAGGACCCACCCTTGTGGCACAGAAATGAAAAGCATGTGGATGACGCTAAGGCACTGTATATTGTGCTATCTGAACCAACCACATGCCAGTGTTTTACAAACAGAATACCAGGAGATATTCTCAAGGGGTTAGTGCCAAAAACCAGTCCCAATACCCACCATAAAGATCTTAGGATCTGGACTATGCAGCCAATTTGGCTGTCGTCTACTGATTTTTCCGGTGCAAGCCCCCAAGGCCCAGACCCTCACACAGTACAGTGGGTTCAGGAACCATCCGTTGAAGGTTGAATCCAAGAGGTCATCCCTGTGTCCTTTTAAAATAAAAAGAAGAAAAATTGTTACAAGCAACAATGAGAGGGCCCAAGCACCTGTGTCATCGCCTCTTGGGTGTACCTCACAACATGTGTAAGACCTCTTAAACATATATGAAATAAGTTTAAGCCATCATTATGGCTGGATGTGTCTTTATAAATTTTATTGTGACTGTAATGGAACAGGGGCTTGAGCAGGACATTGTTTGTGTAGTATGTGTAGTGTGTGTGTTTGTGTGTTTGTTTAGGAAGTGCCCTGTATTTGATAGATACGTAGATTTTATGTTTGTTTTTGCATTTGTGTGTGTTAGTGTGTGTGTATGTATTTGTAGTGTGTGTGTGAGCACGTGTGTGTGTATTTAGAGTGTGTACTGTATGCGATAAATAAGAAGATTTTGTGTGTGTGTGTGTGTGTTTGTGTGTGTGATTGTGTATGTAGTATGCGTGTGCAGTTTGGGTCTGTGTAGGATGTTGAGTGTCTGAGTACTATGTAGTGCGCGTGTTCTTGTTTGTGTATTTATATTTGACCTCCTGTTGAGTTAGGTCTGGACTTGTCTTTATAGTTTTTATTGTGACTCTAATGGGACATTCTTTGTATAGTATGCGTATAAAGTCTGATGAGTGTGTTTTTTTTGTCTGTGTGTGTGTGTAGAATGCATTGTGTGAAGTTTGGGTCTGTGTAGGATGTGGTGTGTCTGGGTACTGTGTGTAGTGCGCGTGTTCTTGTTTGTGTATTTGTATTTGACCTCCTGTTGAGTTGGGCGGAGGTGAAACGTGTTTTCAGTTCGATGAGATCTTGCAGATCCAGATGTTTTAAGAAAGATGAATATATACATCAAAAAATGAAAAAGAACAACAAAAAAATGTTATTTACATGTATGCCAAAATGCATGAATGTTGTGGAAATGACCATCTTATGGACTTTTTACCTTGTAAAAGTCAGAAAACGCGTTTGCTGCGTTCTTAGCGCTGTAAGAGCTCAGGAAAGTGGTTTTCTCACACAACTGATGAGTAGTTATAAATAACATACAAAATGAGTTTGTAATCATTTTTAAGCATCAAAAAATTAAAAAGAACAACAAAAAAAATGTTATTCAACATGTATGCCAAAATGCATGAATGTTGTGGAAATGACCATCTTATGGACTTTTTACCTTGTAAATGTCAGATAAAGCGTTTGCTGCGTTCTTAGCGCTGTACGAGTTCAGGAAAGTGGTTTTCTCACACAACTGATGGATAGTTATGTAAAACATACAAGATGAGTTTGTAAGCATTTTTAAATCTCAAAATATATATAAAAAAAACGAAAAATTAGTTTTTCAACATGTATGCCAAATTGCATGAATGTTGTGGAAATGAGCATTTTATGGACTTTTTACCTTGTAAAAGTCAGAAAACGCGTTTGCTGCGTTCGTAGCGCTGTAAGAGCTCAGGAAAGTGGTTTTCTCACACAACTGATGAATAGTTATGAATAACATACAAAATGAGTTTGTAAGCATTTTTAGGTCTCAAAATATATAAAGAAAAAGAAAAATTTGCTTTTCAACATGTATTCCAAAATGTATGAATGTTGTGGAAATGACCATCTTATGGACTTTTTACCTTGTAAAAGTCAGAAAACGCGTTTGCTGCGTTCTTAGCGCTGTAAGAGCTCAGGAAAGTGGTTTTCTCACACAACTGATGGATAGGCATGTGAAACATACAAAATGAGTTTGTAAGCATTTTTGGGTCTCAAAACATAAAAAAAAAATAACGAAAAATTTGTTTTTCAACATGTATGCCAGAATGCATGAACGTTGTGGAAATGACCATCTTATGGACTTTTTACCTTGTAAAAGTCAGATAAAGCGTTTGCTGCATTCTTAGCGCTGTACAAGCTCAGGAAAGTGGTTTTCTCACACAACTGATGGATAGTCATGTAATACATATAAAATTCGTTTGTTAGCATTTTTAGGCATCAAAAAATGATAAACAATAACAAAAAAAATGTTATTCAACATGTATGCCAAAATGCATGAATGTTGTGGAAATGACCATCTTATGGACTTTTTACCTTGTAAAAGTCAGAAAACGCGTTTGCTGCCTCCTTAGCGCTGTAAGAGCTCAGGAACGTGGTTTTCTCACACAACTGAAGGGTAGGCATGTAAAACATACAAAATGAGTTTGTAAGCATTTTTGGGTCTCAAAATATAAAAAAAAAAAAACGAAAAATTTGTTTTTCAACATGTATGCCAAAATGCATGAATGTTGTGGAAATGACCATTTTATGGACTTTTTACCTTGTAAAAGTCAGATAAAGCGTTTGCAGCGTTCTTAGCGCTGTACGAGTTAAGGAAAGCAGTTTTCTCACACAACTAATGCATGATCAAGGTAAAACATACAAGACGAGTTTCAAACCATTTCTAAGCATCAAGATGTGAAAAAGAATAACAAAAAAAAGGATATTTTCAACATGTATGCCAAAATGCATGAATGGTGTGGAATGACCATTTTATCGACTTTTTACCTTCTAAAAGTCAGATAAAGCGTTTGCTGCGTTTTTAGCGCTGTAAGAGCTCAGGAAAGTGGTTTTCTCACACAACTGATGGATAGTTATGTAAAACATACAAAATGAGTTTGTAAGCATTTTTGGGTCTCAAAATATTAAAAAAAATAACGAAAAATTTGTTTTTCAACATGTATGCCAGAATGCATGAACGTTGTGGAAATGACCATCTTATGGACTTTTTACCTTGTAAAAATCAGATAAAGCGTTTGCTGCATTCTTAGCGCTGTAAAAGCTCAGGAAAGTGGTTTTCTCACACAACTCATGGATAGTCATGTAATACATTTAAAATTCGTTTGTTAGCATTTTTAGGTATCAAAAAAATGATAAACAATAACAAAAAAAAATGTTATTCAACATGTATGCCAAAATGTATGAATGTTGTGGAAATGACCATTTTATGGACTTTTTACCTTGTAAAAGTCAGAAAACGCGTTTGCTGCGTTCTTAGCGCTGTAAGAGCTCAGGAACGTGGTTTTCTCACACAACTGAAGGGTAGGCATGTAAAACATACAAAATAAGTTTGTAGGCATTTTTAGGTCTCAAAATATAAAAGAAAATAACGAAAAATTTGTTTTTCAACATGTATGCCAAAATGCATGAATATTGTGGAAATGACCATTTTATGGACTTTTTACCTTGTAAAAGTCAGATAAAGCGTTTGCAGCGTTCTTAGCGCTGTACGAGTTAAGGAAAGCAGTTTTCTCACACAACTAATGCATGATCAAGGTAAAACATACAAGACGAGTTCAAACCATTTTTAAGCATCAAGATGTGAAAAAGAATAACAAAAAAAAGGATATTTTCAACATGTATGCCAAAATGCATGAATGGTGTGGAATGACCATTTTATCGACTTTTTACCTTCTAAAAGTCAGATAAAGCGTTTGCTGCGTTCTTAGCGCTGTAAGAGCTCAGGAAAGTGGTTTTCTCACACAACTGATGGATAGTTATGTAAAACATACAAAATGAGTTTGTAAGCATTTTTGGGTCTCAAAATATTTAAAAAAATAACGAAAAATTTGTTTTTCAACATGTATGCCAAAATGCATGAATGTTGTGAAAATGACCATTTTATGGACATTTTACCTTGTAAAAGTCAGAAAACGCGTTTGCTGCGTTCTTAGCGCTGTAAGAGCTCAGGAAAGTGGTTTTCTCACACAACTGATGGATAGTTATGTAAAACATACAAAATGAGTTTGTAAGCATTTTTAAGCATCAAAAAATTAAAATGAACAACATGAAAATGTTATTCAACATGTATGCCAAAATGCATGAATGTTGTGGAAATGACCATTTTATGGACTTTTTATCTTGTAAAAGTCAGATAAAGCGTTTGCTGCATTCTTAGCGCTGTAATAGCTCAGGAAAGTGGTTTTCTCACACAACTGATGGATAGTTATGTAAAACATACAAAATGAGTTTGTAAGCATTTATAAGCATCAAAAAATGAAAAGGAACAACAAAAAAAATTTTATTCAATATGAATGCCAAAATGCATGAATGTTGTGGAAATGACCATCTTATGGACTTTTTACCTTGTAAATGTCAGATAAAGCGTTTGCTGCGTTCTTAGCGCTGTACGAGTACAGGAAAGTGGTTTTCTCACACAACTGATGGATAGTTATGTAAAACATACAAGATGAGTTTGTAAGCATTTTTAAATCTCAAGATATGTATAAAAAAAAAACGAAAAATTAGTTTTTCAACATGTATGCCAAAATGCATAAATGTTGTGGAAATGACCATTTTATGGATTTTTACCTTGTAAAAGTCAGATAAAGCGTTCTCTGCGTTCTCAGCGCTGTAAGAGTTCAGGAAAGTGGTTTTCTCACACAACTGATGGATAGTTATGTATAACATACAAAATAAGTTTGTAAGCACTTTTAGGTCTCAAAATATAAAAAAAAAAATAAAGAAAAAGATGTTTTTCAACATGTATGCCAAAATGCATGAATGTTGTGGAAATGACCATTTTATGGACTTTTTACCTTGTAAAAGTCAGAAAACGCGTTTGCTGCGTTCGTAGCGCTGTAAGAGCTCAGGAAAGTGGTTCTCTCACACAACTGATGGATAGTTATGTAAAACATTCAAAATGAGTTTGTAAGCATTTTTAGGTCTCAAAATATAAAAAAAAAATAACAAAAAATTAGTTTTTCAACATGTATGCCAAAATGCCTGAATGTTGTGAAAATTAGCATTTTACGGACTTTTTCCCTTCAAAAAAGTCAGATAAAGCGTTTTATGCGTTCTTAGCGCTGTACAAGCTCAGGAAAGCGGTTTTCACCTACAACTAATGGATAGTCATGTAATACATATAAAGTACGTTTGTTAGCATTTTTAAGCATCAAAAAATGAAAAACAATAACAAAAATAATATTTAACATGTATGCCAAAATGCATGAATTTTGTGGAAATGACCATCTTATGGACTTTTTACCTTGTGAAAGTCAGATAAAACGTTTGCTGCATTCTTAGCGCTGTAAGAGCTCAGGAAAGTGGTTTTCTCACACAACTCATGGATAGTCATGTAATAAATATAAAATTCGTTTGTTAGCATTTTTAGGCATTAAAAAATGAAAAACGATAACAAAAAAAATGTTATTCAACATGTATGCCAAAATGCAAGAATGTTGTGGAAATGACCATCTTATGGACTTTTTACCTTGTAAAAGTCAGAAAACGCGTTTGCTGCTTTCTTATTTTGTGATTATGGAACAAGGAACTCTTTCAATTGACATACATCTGTTTATAAAAAATAAAGTGTTTATTATTCTTTAATGTGCCATCTTACACTTAAAATTACACTTTAAACATATAATTTTCAAATATAATAATTTAGAGTGAAAGAACTTATCACTTAAAGCACTAATATCGATTATTTATTATAATTATTATAATTGATTATTATTTTTTGTAAGCGGACGCGCATAGCATGCGAGTTCTACACATTGTTCAAACTTAGAATCCCAGACATCTTTCAACACTTCGCTAAGAAAATTAAAGTTCTGAAAAGTATTATTTGACACAATAATAATTTTATTTTTTATTTTTATTTTATAAAACGAGAAATCTGATTTTCACTTCATATGAAAGCAGATTTACACGCTTGTTAAAATAAAGCAATATGAATGATGAAAGTTGCGATCATGACGTTTATATAATAGATTATGTTAATTTATGTGAATTTTTGTTTCAAATGAAATTCAAGTTTAATTTGTCACACACACAGCCATATACAATATGATGTTCAGAGAAATGCTTTTACAACCTCCCATGACCTAAACATAAAAAAAAAGAAAATAGAGGATTCTATAATATATTTTTAATGCAGTATAATTAAGAATACGTATAAATATAAAATAAGAATCTAATAATTATATTAATAAAACAACTTGACATTGTTTATAGTTTACAGAAGAAAATAATGAGGACAAATTAAGTAAGCGGTGAGCAGGAATAGAAGAGATGAACCATGGGGAAAGTACTTCTGATGGAGGGACAGCCTGGGGACGGTGTCAGCTAATGTTTCTGTAGTGGAGAGACACATCGAATCATGGGTTTTTCGCTTGTTGTTTACTTTACGTGCGGTACCAATTTCAAGTAGTATTTTTTTATCATTTAACCGTATAAAGTTTAGTACACGGTGTAACGAAACCACCTTCCTCCAGGACCAAGGTCCTACATCCAACATAAATTAACAACATAAATGAACAAAAACTAACTAGCTTACTAAGCATCCTAATTAGCTAACTCGCTGAGACAAGACAGGTTGACATTTTTAAGTCAACAGAAAAAAAATTCTATACTAAAAAAAAGAGACAACATAAAGTGCTCATGCAAAAAGTGACAAAGAGTGACAAAGTCACTCAATGCAACAACATGACATATTCCAATATTTGGAATATATTGAGGTAATGAGTTAAGGTAGTGGAAGGAGAAACAGTAAACAGGACACATTTCCTTAAAGTAGCAGGAAAGATCAAATAGGCTTGTGCAAATGACAACTAATGGGTATTATGCAAGAGCGCAATTACAAATTGGTGTGAAAACTTTTAAGACGGTTGTTCAGTGTGTTTGCACATGTGTCGTTTATCAGTTCAGTCTCAATGTTTTGAGGTAGTTGAGTTATCTGAGTTATTGTGTGTGTGTGTGTGTGTGTGTGTGTGTGTGTGTGCGTGTGGGTTTGTGTTTGTGTCTGTGGGTGTGGATGTGGGTGTTTGTGGCACACACACACACACACACACACACACAATAACTAAAAATGCTTGGCTTGAATGTTTCTGGTTGGTCAGGAGATGATGTTCTTGGAAACAGTGAACTCCTCCAACTCAGTGAGGCGCCGTAAGTTGCTTAAACACAGTTTTCAAAACTGTCCTGAAGAGCAGAGATGGCTTCTATTGGCCAGGTTTTCACCTGCTTCAGAACCAGGTGTCCCTCTATCATCGACTGTTAACACTGGTCAGTTGATCAAGAGCAAGAACCTGTAAATAAGCCTTTCACATCTAGGCAGACAAGACAGATATCATAGATTTATCATGCTAGGCTACAGTATGTAATTCCAGGAACTGTCTGTCTGTCTAAGTCTGGCTGTCTAAGCTTACTGCTACAACCTTAGGAGCCGCAAAGAATGAAAAGCAGCCAGGAATGTAAAGCACGGAAAAGGCTGAAGGGCAGTATGTTGTGCTAGGTGGTGAGCGTTCCGTAGAAGGCCACAGAACGTTTGTTGAAATGCGTGGGTTACTTGTGACATCTTGTCAAGCAGATAGAGTCATAGGGTCTGAGCTATCCGAACCTACCACAACCACCTTTTACAGTGTTTCACAAACAGATGAACTTATCGGAGGAATTCTCAAAGAGGTAGGGCAAAACTGCCACCTCCTCAAAGGACCTTGCATGATCAATATGCCCCCTGCAGCCAATTTGGCCACCGTGTACCCATGTTTCCAGAGCAAGAGCCCAAGGCCTTACATAGGACAATGGGTCTGGAAGTTTCCCAAGAACCTCCTGGCAAAGGTGGAAGCCAAGAAGTACATCTGGAAATTTAAGATACAACAACGATTAATTTTGGTTGCGTACCATCGGTCCACTGGTTGATGAAGATAAACCCCACCTCAAGCTTGCTCAAGGCAGTCCTGTACAGCACTCTGAAAGGGACATTGCCACCAATATCATGATGGGGCTTCCGCATGCACGGTCAGGGGAGGAACACTCGTGGGTCTATACTATACCACGGTCTGGTAGTGCACCAAGAAGCTCTCTCAGAAGATGAAAGCCAAGATGTTGGCTCTGTAGCTTTGAAAATAAGAAAAGAAATATAGTTGGAAGTAACGATGAGGATGTCTAAGCACCAGTGCATCGGCACCAGGCACACCACACAACCAGGGGTCCTTTTGAACATGCTAAGACCCCTAAAACGAAAATGATGTCACTAAATATGGCTAAGTTTAAGGCATCGTCATAGTTGGACATTGTCTTTGCTTGCATCATTGCTAGTGATTGCTTGATGTCGACTGTAATAGTGGAGGTGCTTGGGCCCGTCATCATTTTTGTAGGGGACATAGGGTGTGTGTAGGTTGTGTACTGTGTGTGTAGGATGTGTACTTCTTGTGTAGAATAAGTAGTTTCTGTGTGTCTTTTTCAAGATGGCGTTGATGAGGTCGGCTGCTGTCAGAACTGCTCCGACCCCTTTTTCTTTGTTTTTGTTTTTTTGAGTTAGATTTCAGTGATCTAAAACCATCAAAATCATTACCATTGAGTATGGATTATTATTAGTATTGGAGTATTAGGTATGATAGAGACACTCTTGTTTCTACTGGTATACAATGTGTACTCACAATTTGAAGTTTTTAACTCTGAATCCAAGCTGGCCGAGTGAGATACTGAGGGAGAACAAAGGACGGCATCAAGGCAAACGAGCCGTCGTCAGAAACAGGGTGAGAGCCCGTGCACACAGCACACCTCTGCCTAGCATCCTGCTCGCCAACGTCCAGTCACTGGAGAACAAACTCGATGACCTCAGGGCCAGGGTAAAGTTCCAGAGAGACATTTGAGACTGCAATCTCCTCTGCTTCACCGAGACATGGCTGAACCCAGCGGTGCCGGACCACGCCATCCAGCCGGCAAGTTCTTCTCGGTTCACCGCATGCCAGGACACGGGACTCGGGTCAGTCAAGGGGAGGCGAAGTGTGTTTAATGGTGAACAACAGCTGGTGCAACACCACACGCATTGTGCCTCTCACACGCTCCTGCACACCCAACCTGAAACTACTGTCCCTTTTACCTTCCTCGGGAGTTTACATCGGTCATAATCCGTTTATATTCTGCCTCAAGCGGACACGGACACTGCCTTAGGGACTCACAGAGCACCTGACACAACACTCCCCTCATTGTGGCGAGGGACTTTAACAGCGCCAACCCCAAACATGCATCGGCAAACTTTCATCAACACATTACCTGACCTACCAGGGGCGAAAGGACACTGGATCATTGCTATACTACAGTCAAGGAGAGCTACAAGGCACAATCTTCCCGTCCGTATGGGAAATCCGACCTTGCTGGCATCTTCTTCATGCCAAGATACAAACAAAGACTCAAGATGGCTTTGAGATCTCGCACCGCTGCCTATAATGCAAGGGTTGCGTTGGGGGACATGGAGGACCCGCACAAGGCTGCATTATACAATGTCCGGAAGGTGGTGAAGGCGGCAAAGCAACGCTACGGGAGAAAACTAGAGTCACAACTCTAACAGAGTAACTCTAGGAGACTGTGGCAGGGACAAAGAACGTTAACAGACTACAAAGCACTAACATCCGGCATGATGAACGCGGATGTGACCCAGGCAAATGAGCTGAATACATTCTATGCTTGCTTCAAGGCTGCAGCAAAAGTCGCTAGCTATGCTAATGCTAGCGGCACTAACGGTTTCAGACAGAAAAGGATGTAAGGATGTGTTGACATGTCTCAGCCCCCTCACTCTCAGCACTGGAGCACCCTAAGTTCGTGTTCTGAGCCCCTGCTGTACTCTTTGTACACATATGATTGCGTGGCCGCTACCAACTCCACCACCATAATCAAGTTTGCTGACGACACCGTCGGTGGGCTTGATCGCGAACAACAATGAGACGGCCTACCTACAGGAGATTGGAAATCTGGAGAAATTGTGTCAGATGGACAATCTCCTCCTGAACGTCGGCAAGACAAAGGTGTTGACAGTGGACCTTAGTACAAAGCAGACGAGGAACTACCAGACCCCCGTCATCAACAGGAGCCCAGTGGCGCCTGTTGCCACTCGTCTGGAGCCAAGCTGAGCGCACCATCCGCGCCGAGCTCCCTGACCTGCACAAAATGTACAGCAAGCGGTGCTGGACCAAGGCCAGGAAGATCGTGAAGGTCCTCAGCCACCTCAGAAATGGAATGTTCTGTTTGTTGACGAGATGGCACGAGAAACCCAAGCATTTTATGTGCACGCAGAGTTTGTGTGTGCTTCTCATAGGTGTGCACGCGCTTTTCATATGTAGTTGTTTGAGCAGTTAGTAACATATATGTATGTGTGACAGTTTCATATATGTGTATGCTAGTATTTCATGTGTGAGCATGAATGAAGTTTGATTTAAACCGTATATGGCGTCTCATACATTTTTTTTTATATTGAACCGGAGAAAAATATATAATATATGACAAACAGTGTGGGCACACAATGAAAAGATGCATTAAGGTATCCCATAAAAATCACCCTGTTTTGCAGCGTCTCTTGTGGTAATTATGTTACTACATGATAACATAATTATGTTGTAAAGCATTTTATTTTATTTTATGGTTAAACCGATGCCAAAATCATTAATTTAAGAGGTTGCCAAATGATTGTGACCTATAGGAGTTACAACAGTTTTAAACACTGTCCATACTGCCTTTATTGTTTTGTAGTTACAAAAACATGGACATGCAGAAGTTGTTGTGACAGTTAAAAAGAAATACAATTAGCTGAAAACATCAGACGAAAAAAATAATTTTAAAATGTTATATTAACATTATGTGTTATATGTTATAAATAAAAATTATTTTGTGAAAAACCTTAAAAACTGGGTTTGGGCTAGACTAGATTGACTGTTGGGATAATTAATAATAATCTTATTGCTAAAATGTTACATCTTCACTGAATAAAACTAGGTTTTCCTTGCCGTCACATCGTTCTACATGTCGAACTGAGGTTAAAAGCTATTTAGCGCATCTGGAAGGGACCCTTCACTATCACAGGCAACTGATGATGTCTTGTAGTTGGTGACAGGTTGTATGCTTTGCCACATGTCACCGCTGTCCCTGAAGTGGTTGAGGATTTTCTGGGCGTGTGTGCGCTTCGCCTCTCTGATTGCCCAGGAAAGTTTGCCCCTTGCTGTTCTTAGGGCCAATTTGCCCCCTGCTCTGATGGCGGAGTTGCCAGCGAAGTTGCCATAAGTTGCGGCTTTCCTAAACGTTTTAGTCAGTGTTCTCAAAACAGTCCTAAACAGCAGAGATATTGGACAGGTTTTTATCTGCTTCAGGACCAGGTGTCCCTGAATAATCAACTGTAAACACTGCTCAGTTGATCAAGAACATGATCCTGTAACTAGGCCTTTCATATCTAGGGAGACGGGAGACCAAAGGTGTCATTCATTTACCATGCTTTGCTACAGTAGGTATTCCTGGAACTCCGAGTCTACCCAGCTCAGCTTGTTACTGCTGTCTGCCACGACCTTTGCTAGGACCCACAAGGAATGAAAAGAAGTAAGCAGTAAGTTTGTGGAAATGCATGGGTTACTCGTGACATCTTGTCAAGCGGATAGGGTCACAAACAAGTGGACTTGGAGAAGTATTTATAAAGAGGTAGGGTCAAAACCTGCCAACCTCACCGTTACCAAAAAACTTAGGAACGTGATTAATCTGCTCGTACAGCCAATTTGGCCACAGTCTATCCATTTTCCCAAAACAAGAGACCAAGACCCAGACCCTCAGCCAGGGACAGTGGGTCTGGAAGTTCCCAAGAACCTCCGTCGGAAGCCAAGAAGTACATCGGGCCATTTAAGATGCAACAAGAGTTAATTTCGGTTGCGTACCACCGCTCACTCTCTGGTTGATAAAGATAAACCCTACCTTAAGCTCGCTTAAGCCAGACCTGTGCAGCACTCTGGTCTCTTGGTCTCTTGCCTATTGCCACCAACATCAAGATGGGGCCCCCGAATGCACGCTCAGGCGAGGAACACTCGTGGGCCTCAGGCTGACACACACAGGTCTGGTCGTCCACCAAGAAGCTATCTCTGAAGATGAAAGCCAAGAAGTTGGCCCTGCGGCCTTTTAAAATAAAAAGAAGAAATATAGTTGCAAGAAACAATGAGCGCTCCCAAGCACCAGTGCCTTTTGAGGATGCTAAGACCCCTAAAACGCCCTGGACACTGATGTCACAAAATATTGTATAAGTTTAAGGCATCATCATGAGTTTAAAGTACGAGTCATTCTATGCATCATTGCTAGTGATTGGTTGGTGGCATCTGTGATGGCGCAAGTGCTTGGTCTGGTCATAGTTTGTGTAGGATGCGTAGGGTGTGTGTAGGCTGTGTGTATGTGTATGTGTGTGTGTGTGTGTGTGTGTGTGTGTGAATGTGTGTTTTCTACTGTATGTGTGGCATAAATGGTTGGGTGTGCCTTTGTTTGTGTGCAGTATGTGTTTGTGTGTGTTGTGTATGTGTAGTATGCATCTGTAGTATTTGTGTGTGGGTGTAGTGCATGTGTGTCTGTAATATGTCATAAATATTGTAGGAAATATTTAATTATTAGTGTGTTTCATGATATTCTGTGTGCGTGAGAACAGAGTGTCTTTCTTTACCACGACACAAGCTGCCCTTTTAATAAACACATTCTATAGTAGTTTATGTTAAAGGTCGTAAAACGCTCGTAAATGCAGAGCTACTCCTAAATTTATGTTTTTCTTTACCTTATCTTTTAAAAGCATTCCAGACTGGATGTAAACACACCTGCATCCACCTTTTCTTTGGTTCTTTGTGTGTGTGCGTATATATACTCCTGTCTCCCACAATAAACTTTGAACATCTCACTGAACACTGACTTGTGTGCTTCATTGAGGGGTTCCCTGAGCTCAGGCGGGACAGCAGAATACAGGCGGAGAACTGAGTATACCAAAGGAGGTCTACCAAAATTCAAGAAATCCTTACAATTTGGGGGCTCGTCTGGGATACCTCTAATCAGGTGAGTGCTGCTTTTGAATTTTTTCTCTATAAGGATAGAGCAAGCACACTCCCTGGTTTTTGGTATCTGGACCATATACAGTACGGGGGAGGATTGTCTTGGGGATTTACGCCTGTTTAGCGCGCGCTCGCTTCTGAAACGTTCCTTGAACTGAAGCATAAGTGTGGAAGCTGTATTCTGTTGCCCGCTACTTGTCTTTGTGTGTTGTTTGTTGAAGATATTGGTTATTTCTGTCGCGGGTTAATTCACATTTATAAAATGGGTAATAAGACCACAACTATTTATCCAAAATCCTTTTGTGAGCTGCTCATCTGTGCCTGTCTCCCACATACCCACGCCGGAAGGGTGTGCCTCAGGAAAGGGAAAGACTCCCAAGAAGGTTTCAGGACGAACTTCTGACAGCCCTCTTTCGGATGATCCCGAGGATACTGATGGTGAGGATGATGATAACTCGGACGATGAAGGTCCGGATGAAAGGTCTCGCCCCAAACCTCGACAAGAAAACACTGCGTTTGTTTTTCTCTATGGGACCAAAGGGTCCAAAAATCCTTCCACCATCCGTAAGCACGCTTAAGGACATTATTAAGATGCTCCCTTCTCCCAACAAACCTTTGCATTTTGTTGATATGCTGATAAAGGCTTTTAGGCACTGTCAGCCCATGGGTGCGGATTATCGCTTTATTTTGCAATCGGTTATGGAAGATGGGTACGATGAGGCTGATTTGATAAAAACGGTAAAATGCTTAGACTCTAAAACAGACAAATTGGCTGTAGTGGAAAAAGAAGGAATATGACTTTCTTTGAGGTAATTCTAATGAGGCTATGAAACTCTTAAAAGATCAGCTAACTACTTATCTTCTCGCATGTCAGCAAGCTAGTCAAGATCTGTCACAGGTAACTAATTGTAAACAAGAAAAGAAAAAGTTTCTTGAGAGGTTTCGAGAGACCTGGACCCTTTTGGGTGGTATGCCCCTGCCTGAAGCGAACCCTAACCCACATTTCTTTACCACCTTCTTGAATAATTGTCGACCAAAAATCATGAAAATTTTCAATTGTCAGATCGTTCTACAATGTCTATTAAAAAATTAGGTGAGCATGTGAGAACAAAGAAAGAAGATGGTATTTTAGAAAATAAACAAGTGGCATGTTTGTCTGTAGAGAGTGAAGGATACAGAGGTAGAGGAGGTCTGCAGGGTCAGAGTACACCCCGTAGGTCTGGTAATTTTTATTACTGTCATAAATAAGGTCATTGGGCTTGTGAATGTCGCACGAAGGCCTGAGATGAGGAACGTAGTGGACAAAATATGTATAATCGATTGAATGATGGTCAGTGGCATGATGCTAATGAGGTGTTTTCTCCTAAACCTTCCCAGCAGCCATCATAGAGAGTGCAACAACAACAACAATATAGACCCATTTCCCTTCTCAGGGATGCAGGTAGGAGCATATGATGCATAGGGATGCCCTCAGAGTTCCAGCCCTGTGATGTTACTTCGTACTTTCGAGTCACCTCAGGAATAGATGAAATTTTAAGCTCACTGCTTAAGCAGGGTGTTGTTAAACCATGTGTAAGTTCTTATAACACACCTGTTAATCCAGTACTGAAACCTGATGGTATGTGAAGATTTACAAAAGATCTGAGAAAAATAAATGGCGTAATTATCCCTGTTGCACCTGTTGTGCCTGATGTGCTGTCCATTGTTTTCTCTAGACCTTGTCATCATTTGCATTTTTCTGTTATTGACCTTTGTTCTGCCTTCTTCAGTGTTCCTGTGGAAGGGCAGACACAGCCATTGTTCGCCTTCACCCACAGGGGGCGTCAGTTCACCTGGTCTCGTCTTCTGCAGGGTTTATTGACTCGCCTGCTGTTTTTTAGGCTGTAGTAAGAGATGCACTTGGTGATCTAACTCTCCCGACTGATTCTGTTGTCCTATTCCACACAAATGTTTTACTGGTGTCCGCCGCTGCGAAGAAGCCACCACTTGTCTTCTGAAACACCTGGCAAAGAAGGGTTTCAAGGTATCTAAGAGTAAATTACAATTTTGCAGAGACATTGTAAAATACCTGGGCTTTGAACTCTCCCAAGGTCAAAGAAGGCTCTTAAAAGAACGAATCCATCTGATCATCGACACTAAACGTCCGAGCACTAAACATGCTTTCATGGCTTTCCTGGGACTGGTCAACTACTGTCGTCAGTGGATTCCTGACTGCTCATTCTACGATAAATGCATCAGGGGAGCCATCTCACACAACGATCCACTCCAACAGCCTCTGACATGGACTGCTGAACTGGAAAAGGCCCTATGTTCTGCTCCGGCGCTGGGCCTGCCTAACTATCAAAAACCATTCCATCTAAAGGTCTGTGAGCACGGGGCACCGCTATTGCTGTATTGGCACAGGAACATGGGGGGGGGGGGGGTTGGACCATGTGCTTTCTTATCTAAAACTTTAGATGCTGTGGCACAAGGTTTGTCTGCCTGTCTCAGGGCTGTGGCCACCTGTGCGGTGATGGTACAAGATGCTGAGAAGATTGATCTCTCTCGTCTTTTTTGTATTCTCTATATCAGGCTAAACAAGTGCTACAGAACCTTCAAACACAACATATGAAGGCTTGGATCTGGGTATGAGATTATCCTTTGTCCTACAAGTAACTTAGAGATAAAATCCACCTCTTCTTTTGACACCCTCAGATATGCTCTGGCACGCTTGATCAATGCACAGGATGACAGGCTAGTAGAAACAGATCATGACTGCTGCTTAGAGATTGTTCACTCCACTAGTATACGTCCTGATATGTCTTCTACATCAACAACTGGTGAATCTATGGACGTGCGAGGTAATACGCTAGCTTATAGTATTGATAAAGAAGCAGCCTGAAAACAGATTTTCTTTCCTGACTCTGATACTGATCTGATCAATACATGTAATGTATTCTTGTTAGCTCTTTGATTACAGATGTAGATTTATTGTCTTTACAAGCTTCAGAATGACGCTGAATGATTCCTCTTTTTGGCAAGCTCAAAGTGCCTACGTTGCTTCTGATAGTTTATGGTATTGTGCTGATGGTCGTTTGTGCCTGCCGTCTCATTGTCTTCCGTTTCTCATGCGTGAGTTCCATGATGTTACACATAGCGCACAAAGGGGGGTTAAGGAAGATATGAAAGAACTCTTTTACATAGCTAACATGCTCGGAACAATTGATTCCTTAATATCTAGATGCTTGGTCTGTGCTCAGAATACGTTCAAATATCTTCTGGTTTTGGTAGACAAGTTTTCTAGGTGGGTGGAAGCTTTTCCCTGTGCAGAAAAGAATGCAAAGGTGGTGACCTGAGTCCTAGTGAAAGAAATAATATCTCGTTATGGTGTGCCTTATGCTATTGACTCAGATAAAGGAACATCTTTTACATCACAGGTAACACAGAATTTGTGTAAATATCTTTCACTGTCCTGGCATTTGCACATTCCTTATCATCCACAGTGTTCAGGTATAGTAGAAACAACAAATAGGACACTGAAAGAAAAATTTACTAAAGCAATGCAAACTATGGGGAGTAAAAACTGGCTTTGATCTGTTACCTGCTGTTCTAGCTGAAATAAGAATGACACCATCAAAAGACGTGCACATGTCACCATATGAAATTATATTTGGCAGACCCTTTCCCGTGCAATGGAGAAAAGGTAACCCGCGATAGGAACAACCGATCTTGATACTGTGAACTGTACATATTGCTGAATATTCTGCTGCTCTAATAGATACTCTAACTAAACATTATGAACAAATTGCTGATGTGACTTTAATACCCTCAACAAAACCCACACATTCTTTTAATGTGGAAGATACTGTTCTGGTAAAATCATTGACCCCCAGAAAACTGGGAGATTGTAAATATGGCGGACCAACAGAAATAATCGCAATTACTCGTATTGCTATCCTAACTGATCTTTTTCCACAGTGGATCCATGCTACTAGGCTGAAGAGATGTCCTGTCGGCGTGAGACCAAAAGATAAATAAATGAGTGTGTATTATTATCTTTCTGTCTCTGTGATTTTTGTTTCCTAGACTAAAGATGCGCTGCAGTGATGTCCAACCCATGACGTGACCTTGATGGAGTGACGTGACACAGAGGGATCGCCTTGGATTGCCACAGGACGACTTTACTTTTGCTATTAGTGTACCATTCCTGGTGGTGTCTTAGTGCCTCGTGAGGTGGGACGAGTGCAGATTGGGCATGCCCGCACTCTGAGCACTGTAGCGTCAAAAAAGGCAATAGTTCACCACTAGTAGTTATTTATGAGTTTGACATTGTGAACAAGGTTTTTCACACACACGAGATTGCACTCAACCTGTCATGTTTCTGTGTATTCTTCGTTGTGTGCAAAATTCTTTGTATGAGTATCTTTCAGGGTATGTTCCTGCGCCGTGTCCGATGGCCTATTGTCCGCCGGTGACTTCTTAAAAGCTCTGAGTTTTATTCAACGATGTTTCTTATGAATAAAAGGGGGGAATTGTAGGAAATATTTAATTCTAGTGTGTTTCATGATATTCTGTGTGCGTGAGAACAGAGTGTCTTTCTTTACCACGACACAAGCTGCACTTTCAATAAACACATTCTATAGTAGTTTATGTTAAAGGTCGTAAAACTGTTGAACGCTCGTAAATGCAGAGCTACTCCTAAATTTATGTTCTTCTTTACCTTATCTTTTAAAAGCATTCCAGACTGGATGTAAACACTCCTGCATCCACCTTTTCTTTGGTTCGTTGTGTGTGTATATATACTCCTGTCTCCCACAATAAACTTTGAACGTCTCACTGAACACTGACTTGTGTGCTTTATTGAGGGGTTCCCTGAGCTCAGGCGGGACAGCAGAATACAGGCGGAGCACTGAGTAGACCAAAGGAGGTCTACCAAAATTTAAGAAATCCTTGCGAATATGTATGTAGTAAATGTGTATTTGTATGAGTAGTGTGTGTGTGTGTGTGTGTGTGTGTGTATTTGTGTATGTTTGTGTACGATGTGTGTGTGTGTGTGTGTGTGTGTGTGTGTACAGGGTTTATAGAATGTAATGACTGTAGTGCATGTTTGTGTGTGTGTGTTTGTAAAAGATGTGTGTATATTTCCTTGCGCTACAAAAATTTTAATCACATGGAGACAGACAAAGGGCTGTAGGATGTGCTAGGAGGTGAGCGTTCCATAGTAGGCTGCAGTAAGTTTGTGGAAATTCATTGGATACTTGTGTCATTTTGTCGAGCAGACAGAGTCATAAAGTCTGAGCTATCTCAACCACTCACAAGCACATTCCCCAGTTTTTCACAAACAGGTGGAAATATAGGAGGTATTCTCAAGGAGTTAGGGCCAAATAAACTTGCTCTCTTCCCCCACAAAGATCCTAGGATCTTTTCTTACAATTAATCTGCACCCAATTTTGTTACCATCTACCCATGTTCCCAGAGCAAGCCCCTGAGGAATGTAAAAACCAAGATGTGAGCGAAAAAGCCTTTAAAAAAGGAAGAAAAATAGTTACAAGCTACAATGAGCTGGCCCAAGCACCTGTGCCATTGCCACTTCGGCGCCCCTCACAACTTGTGTGCCTTTTCAGCACGCTAAGACCTCTTAAACAAATATGACATGCATCGTCATGGCTGGACATCTTTCTGGTGCACCATTGCAAGCTGTCACTCAATGTAGGCTGAGTTTGGTGGCAAATGTAATGGCGCCATCGCCTCTTAGATGCACATCACAACATGTGTGCCTTTTCAGCACGCTAAGACCTCTTAAACAAATATGACACAAGTTTAGGTAATCGTCATGTTTGGACGTGTCTTTCTGATCCGCCATTGCAAGTCATTCAATGTGGACGGGGTGTGGTGGCTGTAAGACTCAGGTGCTTAAGTAGGTCATCATTTGTGTATGATGCATAGTATATGTGATGTATGTAAGATGTGTGTGTGTGTGTGTTTACGATATGTATGTCTGTCTGTATTTGTTGTGTTTTTAGGATGTGTATTGTGTGTGTGTTATGTGTCTTTGTAATGACTGTGTGTGTTTATATGGGTGTACTATGCCTATGTAATGTTTGTGTGTGCAATGTGTCTGTGCAGTATGTGTGATTGTAGGATGTATAGTGTTTGTGTCTGTGATAAGTATGTCTGGTAAGTGTGTATGTGTTCACGATGTGTCTGTACTCCTGGAACTAACCCTAAAACCCCCGGCTCAGTTTATCGCTGCTGCCTGCCACGACCTTTCCTAGGACCCACCCTTGTGGCACAGAAATGAAAAGCATGTGGATGACGCTAAGGCACTGTATGTTGTGCTATCTGAACCAATCACATGCCAGTGTTTTACAAACAGAATACCAGGAGATATTCTCAAGGGGTTAGTGCCAAAAACCAGTCCCAATACCCACCACAAAGATCTTAGGATCTGGACTATGCAGACAATTTGGCTGTCGTCTACTGATTTTTCCGGTGCAAGCCCACAAGGCCCAGACCCTCACACAGTACAGTGGGTTAGGAACCATCCGTTGAAGGTTGAATCCAAGAGGTCATCCCTGTGTCCTTTTAAAATAAAAAGAAGAAAAATTGTTACAAGCAACAATGAGAGGGCCCAAGCACCTGTGTCATCGCCTCTTGGGTGTACCTCACAACATGTGTAAGACCTCTTAAACATATATGACATAAGTTTAAGCCATCATTATGGCTGGATGTGTCTTTATAAATTTTATTGTGACTGTAATGGAACAGGGGCTTGAGCAGGACATTGTTTGTGTAGTATGTGTAGTGTGTGTGTTTGTGTGTTTGTTTAGGAAGTGCCCTGTATTTGATAGATACGTAGATTTTATGTTTGTTTTTGCATTTGTGTGTGTGTGTGTTAGTGTGTGTGTATGTATTTGTAGTGTGCGTGTGAGCACGTGTGTGTGTGTTTAGAGTGTGTACTGTATGCGATAAATAAGAAGGTTTTGTGTGTGTGTCTGTGTGTGTGATTGTGTATGTAGTATGCGTGTGCAGTTTGGGTCTGTGTAGGATGTTGAGTATCTGAGTACTATGTAGTGCGCGTGTTCTTGTTTGTGTATTTATATTTGACCTCCTGTTTAGTTAGGTCTGGACGTGTCTTTATAGTTTTTATTGTGACTCTAATGGCACAGAGGCTTGAGCAGGACATTCTCTGTATAGTATGCGTATAAAGTCTGATGAGTGTGTTTTTTTTTTGTCTGTGTGTGTGTGTGTGTGTGTGTGTGTAGAATGCATTGTGTGCAGTTTGGGTCTGTGTAGGATGTGGTGTGTCTGGGTACTGTGTGTAGTGCGCGTGTTCTTGTTTGTGTATTTGTATTTGACCTCCTGTTGAGTTGGGCGGAGGTGAAACGTGTTTTCAGTTCGATGAGATCTTGCAGATCCAGATGTTTTAAGAAAGATGAATGAATACATCAAAAAATGAAAAAGAACAACAAAAAAAATGTTATTTACATGTATGCCAAAATGCATGAATGTTGTGGAAATGACCATCTTATGGACTTTTTACCTTGTAAAAGTCAGAAAACGCGTTTGCTGCGTTCTTAGCGCTGTAAGAGCTCAGGAAAGTGGTTTTCTCACACAACTGATGAATAGTTATGAATAACATACAAAATGAGTTTGTAAGCATTTTTAGGTCTCAAAATATATAAAGAAAAAGAAAAATTTGCTTTTCAACATGTATTCCAAAATGCATGAATGTTGTGGAAATGACCATCTTATGGACTTTTTACCTTGTAAAAGTCAGAAAACGCGTTTGCTGCGTTCTTAGCGCTGTAAGAGCTCAGGAAAGTGGTTTTCTCACACAACTCATGGATAGTCGTGTAATACATATAAAATTCGTCTGTTAGCATTTTTAGGCATCCAAAAATGAAAAACGTTAACAAAAAAAATGTTATTCAACATGTATGCCAAAATGCATGAATGTTGTGGAAATGACCATCTTATGGCCTTTTTACCTTGTAAAAGTCAGAAAACGCGTTTGCTGCGTTCTTAGCGCTGTAAGAGCTCAGGAAAGTGGTTTTCTCACACAACTGATGAATAGTTATGAATAACATACAAAATGAGTTTGTAAGCATTTTTAGGTCTCAAAATATATAAAGAAAAAGAAAAATTTGCTTTTCAACATGTATGCCAAAATGCATGAATGTTGTGGAAATGACCATCTTATGGACTTTTTACCTTGTAAATGTCAGATAAAGCGTTTGCTGCGTTCTTAGCGCTGTAAGAGCTCAGGAAAGTGGTTTTCTCACACTACTGATGGATAGTTATGTAAAAACATACAAAATTAGTTTGTAAGCATTTTAGGTCTCAAAATATAAAAAAAACCCAAAAAATTTGTTTTTCAACATATATGCCAAAATGCATGAATGTTGTGGAAATGACCATCTTATGGACTTTTTACCTTGTAAATGTCAGATAAAGCGTTTGCTGCGTTCTTAGCGCTGTACGAGTTCAGGAAAGTGGTTTTCTCACACAACTGATGGATAGTTATGTAAAACATACAAGATGAGTTTGTAAGCATTTTTAAATCTCAAAATATATATATAAAAAAAACGAAAAATTAGTTTTTCAGCATGTATGCCAAAATGCATGAAAGTTGTGGAAATGACCATTTTATGGACTTTTTACCTTGTAAAAGTCAGAAAACGCGTTTGCTGCGTTCGTAGCGCTGTAAGAGCTCAGGAAAGTGGTTTTCTCACACAACTGATGGATAGTTATGTAAAACATACAAAATGAGTTTGTAAGCATTTTTAAGCATCAAAAGATGTAAAGGAACAACAAAAAAAATTTTATTCAACATGAATGCCAAAATGCATGAATGTTGTGGAAATGACCATCTTATGGACTTTTTACCTTGTAAATGTCAGATAAAGCGTTTGCTGCGTTCTTAGCGCTGTAAGAGCTCAGGAAAGTGGTTTTCTCACACTACTGTTGGATAGTTATGTAAAAACATACAAAATGAGTTTGTAATCATTTTTAAGCATCAAAAAATTATATAGAACAACAAAAAAAATGTTATTCAACATGTATGCCAAAATGCATGAATGTTGTGGAAATGACCATCTTATGGACTTTTTACCTTGTAAATGTCAGATAAAGCGTTTGCTGCGTTCTTAGCGCTGTAAGAGCTCAGGAAAGTGGTTTTCTCACACTACTGATGGATAGTTATGTAAAAACATACAAAATTAGTTTGTAAGCATTTTAGGTCTCAAAATATAAAAAAAAAAAAAAAAATTTGTTTTTCAACATATATGCCAAAATGCATGAATGTTGTGGAAATGACCATCTTATGGACTTTTTACCTTGTAAATGTCAGATAAAGCGTTTGCTTAGCGCTGTAAGAGCTCAGGAAAGTGGTTTTCTCACACTACTGTTGGATAGTTATGTAAAAACATACAAAATTAGTTTGTAAGCATTTTAGGTCTCAAAATATAAAAAAAAAACCCAAAAATTTGTTTTCAACATGTATGCCAAAATGCATGAATGTTGTGGAAATGACCATCTTATGGACTTTTTACCTTGTAAAAGTCAGAAAACGCGTTTGCTGCGTCCTTAGCGCTGTAAGAGCTCAGGAAAGTGGTTTTCTCACACTACTGTTGGATAGTTATGTAAAAACATACAAAATTAGTTTGTAAGCATTTTAGGTCTCAAAATATAAAAAAAAAACCCAAAAATTTGTTTTTCAACATGTATGCCAAAATGCATGAATGTTGTGGAAATGACCATCTTATGGACTTTTTACCTTGTAAAAGTCAGAAAACGCGTTTGCTGCGTCCTTAGCGCTGTAAGAGCTCAGGAAAGTGGTTTTCTCACACAACTGATGGATAGTTATGTAAAGCATTCAAAATGAGTTTGTAAGCATTTTTGGTCTTAAGATATATATATAAAAAAAAAAGAAAAATTTGTTTCTCAACATGTATGCCAAAATGCATGAATGTTGTGGAAATGACCATCTTATGGACTTTTTACCTTGTAAAAGTCAGAAAACGCGTTTGCTGCGTCCTTAGCGCTGTAAGAGCTCAGGAAAGTGGTTTTCTCACACAACTGATGGATAGTTATGTAAAACATACAAAATGAGTTTGTAAGCATTTATAAGCATCAAAAAATGAAAAGGAACAACAACAAAAAATTTTATTCAACATGAATGCCAAAATGCATGAATGTTGTGGAAATGACCATCTTATGGACTTTTTACCTTGTAAATGTCAGATAAAGCGTTTGCTGCGTTCTTAGCGCTGTACGAGTACAGGAAAGTGGTTTTCTCACACAACTGATGGATAGTTATGTAAAACATACAAGATGAGTTTGTAAGCATTTTTAAATCTCAAGATATGTATAAAAAAAAAACGAAAAATTAGTTTTTCAACATGTATGCCAAAATGCATAAATGTTGTGGAAATGACCATTTTATGGATTTTTACCTTGTAAAAGTCAGATAAAGCGTTCTCTGCGTTCTCAGCGCTGTAAGAGTTCAGGAAAGTGGTTTTCTCACACAACTGATGGATAGTTATGTATAACATACAAAATAAGTTTGTAAGCACTTTTAGGTCTCAAAATATAAAAAAAAAAATAAAGAAAAAGATGTTTTTCAACATGTATGCCAAAATGCATGAATGTTGTGGAAATGACCATTTTATGGACTTTTTACCTTGTAAAAGTCAGAAAACGCCTTTGCTGCGTTCGTAGCGCTGTAAGAGCTCAGGAAAGTGGTTCTCTCACACAACTGATGGATAGTTATGTAAAACATTCAAAATGAGTTTGTAAGCATTTTTAGGTCTCAAAATATAAAAAAAAAATAACAAAAAATTAGTTTTTCAACATGTATGCCAAAATGCCTGAATGTTGTGAAAATTAGCATTTTACGGACTTTTTCCCTTCAAAAAAGTCAGATAAAGCGTTTTATGCGTTCTTAGCGCTGTACAAGCTCAGGAAAGCGGTTTTCACCTACAACTAATGGATAGTCATGTAATACATATAAAGTACGTTTGTTAGCATTTTTAAGCATCAAAAAATGAAAAACAATAACAAAAATAATATTTAACATGTATGCCAAAATGCATGAATTTTGTGGAAATGACCATCTTATGGACTTTTTACCTTGTGAAAGTCAGATAAAACGTTTGCTGCATTCTTAGCGCTGTAAGAGCTCAGGAAAGTGGTTTTCTCACACAACTCATGGATAGTCATGTAATAAATATAAAATTCGTTTGTTAGCATTTTTAGGCATTAAAAAATGAAAAACGATAACAAAAAAAATGTTATTCAACATGTATGCCAAAATGCAAGAATGTTGTGGAAATGACCATCTTATGGACTTTTTACCTTGTAAAAGTCAGAAAACGCGTTTGCTGCTTTCTTATTTTGTGATTATGGAACAAGGAACTCTTTCAATTGACATACATCTGTTTATAAAAAATAAAGTGTTTATTATTCTTTAATGTGCCATCTTACACTTAAAATTACACTTTAAACATATAATTTTCAAATATAATAATTTAGAGTGAAAGAACTTATCACTTAAAGCACTAATATCGATTATTTATTATAATTATTATAATTGATTATTATTTTTTGTAAGCGGACGCGCATAGCATGCGAGTTCTACACATTGTTCAAACTTAGAATCCCAGACATCTTTCAACACTTCGCTAAGAAAATTAAAGTTCTGAAAAGTATTATTTGACACAATAATAATTTTATTTTTTATTTTTATTTTATAAAACGACATTACGAGAAATCTGATTTTCACTTCATATGAAAGCAGATTTACACGCTTGTTAAAATAAAGCAATATGAATGATGAAAGTTGCGATCATGACGTTTATATAATAGATTATGTTAATTTATGTGAATTTTTGTTTCAAATGAAATTCAAGTTTAATTTGTCACACACACAGCCATATACAATATGATGTTCAGAGAAATGCTTTTACAACCTCCCATGACCTAAACATAAAAAAAAAGAAAATAGAGGATTCTATAATATATTTTTAATGCAGTATAATTAAGAATACGTATAAATATAAAATAAGAATCTAATAATTATATTAATAAAACAACTTGACATTGTTTATAGTTTACAGAAGAAAATAATGAGGACAAATTAAGTAAGCGGTGAGCAGGAATAGAAGAGATGAACCATGGGGAAAGTACTTCTGATGGAGGGACAGCCTGGGGACGGTGTCAGCTAATGTTTCTGTAGTGGAGAGACACATCGAATCATGGGTTTTTCGCTTGTTGTTTACTTTACGTGCGGTACCAATTTCAAGTAGTATTTTTTTATCATTTAACCGTATAAAGTTTAGTACACGGTGTAACGAAACCACCTTCCTCCAGGACCAAGGTCCTACATCCAACATAAATTAACAACATAAATGAACAAAAACTAACTAGCTTACTAAGCATCCTAATTAGCTAACTCGCTGAGACAAGACAGGTTGACATTTTTAAGTCAACAGAAAAAAAATTCTATACTAAAAAAAAGAGACAACATAAAGTGCTCATGCAAAAAGTGACAAAGAGTGACAAAGTCACTCAATGCAACAACATGACATATTCCAATATTTGGAATATATTGAGGTAATGAGTTAAGGTAGTGGAAGGAGAAACAGTAAACAGGACACATTTCCTTAAAGTAGCAGGAAAGATCAAATAGGCTTGTGCAAATGACAACTAATGGGTATTATGCAAGAGCGCAATTACAAATTGGTGTGAAAACTTTTAAGACGGTTGTTCAGTGTGTTTGCACATGTGTCGTTTATCAGTTCAGTCTCAATGTTTTGAGGTAGTTGAGTTATCTGAGTTATTGTGTGTGTGTGTGTGTGTGTGTGTGTGTGTGTGCGTGTGGGTTTGTGTTTGTGTCTGTGGGTGTGGATGTGGGTGTTTGTGGCACACACACACACACACACACACACACAATAACTAAAAATGCTTGGCTTGAATGTTTCTGGTTGGTCAGGAGATGATGTTCTTGGAAACAGTGAACTCCTCCAACTCAGTGAGGCGCCGTAAGTTGCTTAAACACAGTTTTCAAAACTGTCCTGAAGAGCAGAGATGGCTTCTATTGGCCAGGTTTTCACCTGCTTCAGAACCAGGTGTCCCTCTATCATCGACTGTTAACACTGGTCAGTTGATCAAGAGCAAGAACCTGTAAATAAGCCTTTCACATCTAGGCAGACAAGACAGATATCATAGATTTATCATGCTAGGCTACAGTATGTAATTCCAGGAACTGTCTGTCTGTCTAAGTCTGGCTGTCTAAGCTTACTGCTACAACCTTAGGAGCCGCAAAGAATGAAAAGCAGCCAGGAATGTAAAGCACGGAAAAGGCTGAAGGGCAGTATGTTGTGCTAGGTGGTGAGCGTTCCGTAGAAGGCCACAGAACGTTTGTTGAAATGCGTGGGTTACTTGTGACATCTTGTCAAGCAGATAGAGTCATAGGGTCTGAGCTATCCGAACCTACCACAACCACCTTTTACAGTGTTTCACAAACAGATGAACTTATCGGAGGAATTCTCAAAGAGGTAGGGCAAAACTGCCACCTCCTCAAAGGACCTTGCATGATCAATATGCTCCCTGCAGCCAATTTGGCCACCGTGTACCCATGTTTCCAGAGCAAGAGCCCAAGGCCTTACATAGGACAATGGGTCTGGAAGTTTCCCAAGAACCTCCTGGCAAAGGTGGAAGCCAAGAAGTACATCTGGAAATTTAAGATACAACAACGATTAATTTTGGTTGCGTACCATCGGTCCACTGGTTGATGAAGATAAACCCCACCTCAAGCTTGCTCAAGGCAGTCCTGTACAGCACTCTGAAAGGGACATTGCCACCAATATCATGATGGGGCTTCCGCATGCACGGTCAGGGGAGGAACACTCGTGGGTCTATACTATACCACGGTCTGGTAGTGCACCAAGAAGCTCTCTCAGAAGATGAAAGCCAAGATGTTGGCTCTGTAGCTTTGAAAATAAGAAAAGAAATATAGTTGGAAGTAACGATGAGGATGTCTAAGCACCAGTGCATCGGCACCAGGCACACCACACAACCAGGGGTCCTTTTGAACATGCTAAGACCCCTAAAACGAAAATGATGTCACTAAATATGGCTAAGTTTAAGGCATCGTCATAGTTGGACATTGTCTTTGCTTGCATCATTGCTAGTGATTGCTTGATGTCGACTGTAATAGTGGAGGTGCTTGGGCCCGTCATCATTTTTGTAGGGGACATAGGGTGTGTGTAGGTTGTGTACTGTGTGTGTAGGATGTGTACTTCTTGTGTAGAATAAGTAGTTTCTGTGTGTCTTTTTCAAGATGGCGTTGATGAGGTCGGCTGCTGTCAGAACCGCTCCGACCCCTTTTTCTTTGTTTTTGTTTTTTTGAGTTAGATTTCAGTGATCTAAAACCATCAAAATCATTACCATTGAGTATGGATTATTATTAGTATTGGAGTATTAGGTATGATAGAGACACTCTTGTTTCTACTGGTATACAATGTACTCACAATTTGAAGTTTTTAACTCTGAATCCAAGCTGGCCGCGTGAGATACTGAGGGAGAACAAAGGACGGCATCAAGGCAAACGAGCCGTCGTCAGAAACAGGGTGAGAGCCCGTGCACACAGCACGCCTCTGCCTAGCATCCTGCTCGCCAACGTCCAGTCACTGCAGAACAAACTCGATGACCTCAGGGCCAGGGTAAAGTTCCAGAGAGACATTTGAGACTGCAATCTCCTCTGCTTCACCGAGACATGGCTGAACCCAGCGGTGCCGGACCACGCCATCCAGCCGGCAAGTTCTTCTCGGTTCACCGCATGCCAGGACACGGGACTCGGGTCAGTCAAGGGGAGGCGAAGTGTGTTTAATGGTGAACAACAGCTGGTGCAACACCACACGCATTGTGCCTCTCACACGCTCCTGCACACCCAACCTGAAACTACTGTCCCTTTTACCTTCCTCGGGAGTTTACATCGGTCATAATCCGTTTATATTCTGCCTCAAGCGGACACGGACACTGCCTTAGGGACTCACAGAGCACCTGACACAACACTCCCCTCATTGTGGCGAGGGACTTTAACAGCGCCAACCCCAAACATGCATCGGCAAACTTTCATCAACACATTACCTGACCTACCAGGGGCGAAAGGACACTGGATCATTGCTATACTACAGTCAAGGAGAGCTACAAGGCACAATCTTCCCGTCCGTATGGGAAATCCGACCTTGCTGGCATTTTCTTCATGCCAAGATACAAACAAAGACTCAAGATGGCTTTGAGATCTCGCACCGCTGCCTATAATGCAAGGGTTGCGTTGGGGGACATGGAGGACCCGCACAAGGCTGCATTATACAATGTCCGGAAGGTGGTGAAGGCGGCAAAGCAACGCTACGGGAGAAAACTAGAGTCACAACTCTAACAGAGTAACTCTAGGAGACTGTGGCAGGGACAAAGAACGTTAACAGACTACAAAGCACTAACATCCGGCATGATGAACGCGGATGTGACCCAGGCAAATGAGCTGAATACATTCTATGCTTGCTTCAAGGCTGCAGCAAAAGTCGCTAGCTATGCTAATGCTAGCGGCACTAACGGTTTCAGACAGAAAAGGATGTAAGGATGTGTTGACATGTCTCAGCCCCCTCACTCTCAGCACTGGAGCACCCTAAGTTCGTGTTCTGAGCCCCTGCTGTACTCTTTGTACACATATGATTGCGTGGCCGCTACCAACTCCACCACCATAATCAAGTTTGCTGACGACACCGTCGGTGGGCTTGATCGCGAACAACAATGAGACGGCCTACCTACAGGAGATTGGAAATCTGGAGAAATTGTGTCAGATGGACAATCTCCTCCTGAACGTCGGCAAGACAAAGGTGTTGACAGTGGACCTTAGTACAAAGCAGACGAGGAACTACCAGACCCCCGTCATCAACAGGAGCCCAGTGGCGCCTGTTGCCACTCGTCTGGAGCCAAGCTGAGCGCACCATCCGCGCCGAGCTCCCTGACCTGCACAAAATGTACAGCAAGCGGTGCTGGACCAAGGCCAGGAAGATCGTGAAGGTCCTCAGCCACCTCAGAAATGGAATGTTCTGTTTGTTGACGAGATGGCACGAGAAACCCAAGCATTTTATGTGCACGCAGAGTTTGTGTGTGCTTCTCATAGGTGTGCACGCGCTTTTCATATGTAGTTGTTTGAGCAGTTAGTAACATATATGTATGTGTGACAGTTTCATATATGTGTATGCTAGTATTTCATGTGTGAGCATGAATGAAGTTTGATTTAAACCGTATATGGCGTCTCATACATTTTTTTTTATATTGAACCGGAGAAAAATATATAATATATGACAAACAGTGTGGGCACACAATGAAAAGATGCATTAAGGTATCCCATAAAAATCACCCTGTTTTGCAGCGTCTCTTGTGGTAATTATGTTACTACATGATAACATAATTATGTTGTAAAGCATTTTATTTTATTTTATGGTTAAACCGATGCCAAAATCATTAATTTAAGAGGTTGCCAAATGATTGTGACCTATAGGAGTTACAACAGTTTTAAACACTGTCCATACTGCCTTTATTGTTTTGTAGTTACAAAAACATGGACATGCAGAAGTTGTTGTGACAGTTAAAAAGAAATACAATTAGCTGAAAACATCAGACGAAAAAAATAATTTTAAAATGTTATATTAACATTATGTGTTATATGTTATAAATAAAAATTATTTTGTGAAAAACCTTAAAAACTGGGTTTGGGCTAGACTAGATTGACTGTTGGGATAATTAATAATAATCTTATTGCTAAAATGTTACATTTTCACTGAATAAAACTAGGTTTTCCTCGCCGTCACATCGTTCTACATGTCGAACTGAGGTTAAAAGCTATTTAGCGCATCTGGAAGGGACCCTTTACTATCACAGGCAACTGATGATGTCTTGTAATTGGTGACAGGTTGTATGCTTTGCCACATGTCACCGCTGTCCCTGAAGTGGTTGAGGATTTTCTGGGCGTGTGTGCGCTTCGCCTCTCTGATTGCCCAGGAAAGTTTGCCCCTTGCTGTTCTTAGGGCCAATTTGCCCCCTGCTCTGATGGCGGAGTTGCCAGCGAAGTTGCCATAAGTTGCGGCTTTCCTAAACGTTTTAGTCAGTGTTCTCAAAACAGTCCTAAACAGCAGAGATATTGGACAGGTTTTTATCTGCTTCAGGACCAGGTGTCCCTGAATAATCAACTGTAAACACTGCTCAGTTGATCAAGAACATGATCCTGTAACTAGGCCTTTCATATCTAGGGAGACGGGAGACCAAAGGTGTCATTCATTTACCATGCTTTGCTACAGTAGGTATTCCTGGAACTCCGAGTCTACCCAGCTCAGCTTGTTACTGCTGTCTGCCACGACCTTTGCTAGGACCCACAAGGAATGAAAAGAAGTAAGCAGTAAGTTTGTGGAAATGCATGGGTTACTCGTGACATCTTGTCAAGCGGATAGGGTCACAAACAAGTGGACTTGGAGAAGTATTTATAAAGAGGTAGGGTCAAAACCTGCCAACCTCACCGTTACCAAAAAACTTAGGAACGTGATTAATCTGCTCGTACAGCCAATTTGGCCACAGTCTATCCATTTTCCCAAAACAAGAGACCAAGACCCAGACCCTCAGCCAGGGACAGTGGGTCTGGAAGTTCCCAAGAACCTCCGTCGGAAGCCAAGAAGTACATCGGGCCATTTAAGATGCAACAAGAGTTAATTTCGGTTGCGTACCACCGCTCACTCTCTGGTTGATAAAGATAAACCCTACCTTAAGCTCGCTCAAGCCAGACCTGTGCAGCACTCTGGTCTCTTGGTCTCTTGCCTATTGCCACCAACATCAAGATGGGGCCCCCGAATGCACGCTCAGGCGAGGAACACTCGTGGGCCTCAGGCTGACACACACAGGTCTGGTCGTCCACCAAGAAGCTATCTCTGAAGATGAAAGCCAAGAAGTTGGCCCTGCGGCCTTTTAAAATAAAAAGAAGAAATATAGTTGCAAGAAACAATGAGCGCTCCCATGCACCAGTGCCTTTTGAGGATGCTAAGACCCCTAAAACGCCCTGGACACTGATGTCACAAAATATTGTAGAAGTTTAAGGCATCATCATGAGTTTAAAGTACGAGTCATTCCATGCATCATTGCTAGTGATTGGTTGGTGGCATCTGTGATGGCGCACGTGCTTGGTCTGGTCATAGTTTGTGTAGGATGCGTAGGGTGTGTGTAGGCTGTGTGTATGTGTGTGTGTGTGTGTGTGTGTGTGTGTGTGTGTGTGTGTGAATGTGTGTTTTCTACTGTATGTGTGGCATAAATGGTTGGGTGTGCCTTTGTTTGTGTGCAGTATGTGTTTGTGTGTGTTGTGTATGTGTAGTATGCATCTGTAGTATTTGTGTGTGGGTGTAGTGCATGTGTGTCTGTAATATGTCATAAATATTGTAGGAAATATTTAATTATTAGTGTGTTTCATGATATTCTGTGTGCGTGAGAACAGAGTGTCTTTCTTTACCACGACACAAGCTGCCCTTTTAATAAACACATTCTATAGTAGTTTATGTTAAAGGTCGTAAAACGCTCGTAAATGCAGAGCTACTCCTAAATTTATGTTTTTCTTTACCTTATCTTTTAAAAGCATTCCAGACTGGATGTAAACACACCTGCATCCACCTTTTCTTTGGTTCTTTGTGTGTGTGCGTATATATACTCCTGTCTCCCACAATAAACTTTGAACATCTCACTGAACACTGACTTGTGTGCTTCATTGAGGGGTTCCCTGAGCTCAGGCGGGACAGCAGAATACAGGCGGAGAACTGAGTATACCAAAGGAGGTCTACCAAAATTCAAGAAATCCTTACAATTTGGGGGCTCGTCTGGGATACCTCTAATCAGGTGAGTGCTGCTTTTTAATTTTTTCTCTATAAGGATAGAGCAAGCACACTCCCTGGTTTTTGGTATCTGGACCATATACAATACGGGGGAGGATTGTCTTGGGGCTTTTACGCCTGTTTAGCGTGCGCTCGCTTCTGAAAGGTTCCTTGAACTCAAGCATAAGTGTGGAAGCTGTATTCTGTTGCCCGCTACTTGTCTTTGTGTGTTGTTTGTTGAAGCTATTGGTTATTTCTGTCGCGGGTTAATTCACATTTATAAAATGGGTAATAAGACCACAACTATTTATCCGAAATCCTTTTGTGAGCTGCTCATCTGTGCCTGTCTCCCACATACCCACAAAACTGTGCTCACCTTCGCCGGAAGGGTGTGCCTCAGGAAAGAGAAAGACTCCCAAGAAGGTTTCAGGACGAACTTCTGACAGCCCTCTTTCGGATGATCCCGAGGATACTGATGGTGAGGATGATGATAACTCGGACGATGAAGGCCCGGATGAAAGGTCTCGCCCCAAACCTCGACAAGAAAACACTGCGTTTGTTTTTCTCTATGGGACCAAAGGGTCCAAAAATCCTTCCACCATCCGTAAGCACGCTGAAGGACATTATTAAGATGCTCCCTTCTCCCAACAAACCTTTGAATTTTGTTGATATGCTGATAAATGGCACTGTCTAGGCACTGTCAGCCCATGGGTGCGGATTATCGCTTTATTTTGCAATCGGTTGTGGAAGATGGGTACGATGAGGCTGATTTGATAAAAACGGTAAAATGCTTAGACTCTAAAACAGACAAATTGGCTGTAGTGGAAAAAGAAGGAATATGACTTTCTTTGAGGTAATTCTAATGAGGCTATGAAACTCTTAAAAGATCAGCTAACTACTTATCTTCTCGCATGTCAGCAAGCTAGTCAAGATCTGTCACAGGTAACTAATTGTAAGCAAGAAAAGAAAAAGTTTCTTGAGAGGTTTCGAGAGACCTGGACCCTTTTGGGTGGTATGCCCCTGCCTGAAGCGAACCCTAACCCACATTTCCTTACCACCTTCTTGAATAATTGTCGACCAAAAATCATGAAAATTTTCAATTGTCAGATCGTTCTACAATGTCTATTAAAAAATTAGGTGAGCATGTGAGAACAAAGAAAGAAGATGGTATTTTAGAAAATAAACAAGTGGCATGTTTGTCTGTAGAGAGTGAAGGATACAGAGGTAGAGGAGGTCTGCAGGGTCAGAGTACACCCCGTAGGTCTGGTAATTTTTATTACTGTCATAAATAAGGTCATTGGGCTTGTGAATGTCGCACGAAGGCCTGAGATGAGGAACGTAGTGGACAAAATATGTATAATCGATTGAATGATGGTCAGTGGCATGATGCTAATGAGGTGTTTTCTCCTAAACCTTCCCAGCAGCCACCGTAGAGAGTGCAACAACAACAACAATATAGACCCATTTCCCTTCTCAGGGATGCAGGTAGGAGCATATGATGCATAGGGATGCCCTCAGAGTTCCAGCCCTGTGATGTTACTTCGTACTTCCGAGTCACCTCAGGAATAGATGAAATTTTAAGCTCACTGCTCAAGCAGGGTGTTGTTAAACCATGTGTAAGTTCTTATAACACACCTGTTGATCCAGTACTGAAACCTGATGGTATGTGAAGATTTACAAAAGATCTGAGAAAAATAAATGGCGTAATTATCCCTGTTGCACCTGTTGTGCCTGATGTGCTGTCCATTGTTTTCTCTAGACCTTGTCATCATTTGCATTTTTCTGTTATTGACCTTTGTTCTGCCTTCTTCAGTGTTCCTGTGGAAGGGCAGACACAGCCATTGTTCGCCTTCACCCACAGGGGGCGTCAGTTCACCTGGTCTCGTCTTCTGCAGGGTTTATTGACTCGCCTGCTGTTTTTTAGGCTGTAGTAAGAGATGCACTTGGTGATCTAACTCTCCCCACTGATTCTGTTGTCCTATTCCACACAAATGTTTTACTGGTGTCCGCCGCTGCGAAGAAACCACCACTTGTCTCCTGAAACACCTGGCAAAGAAGGGTTTCAAGGTATCTAAGACTAAATTACAATTTTGCAGAGACATTGTAAAATACCTGGGCTTTGAACTCTCCCAAGGTCAAAGAAGGCTCTTAAAGGAACGAATCCATCTGATCATCGACACTAAACGTCCGAGCACTAAACATGCTTTCATGGCTTTCTTGGGACTGGTCAACTACTATCGTCAGTGGATTCCTGACTGCTCATTCTACGATAAATGCATCAGGGGAGCCATCTCACACAACGATCCACTCCAACAGCCTCTGACATGGACTGCTGAACTGGAAAAGGCCCTATGTTCTGCTCCGGCGCTGGGCCTGCCTAACTATCAAAAACCATTCCATCTAAAGGTCTGTGAGCACGGGGCACCGCTATTGCTGTATTGGCACAGGAACATGGGGGGGGGGTAAGACCATGTGCTTTCTTATCTAAAACTTTAGATGCTGTGGCACAAGGTTTGTCTGCCTGTCTCAGGGCTGTGGCCACCTGTGCGGTGATGGTACAAGATGCTGAGAAGATTGATCTCTCTCGTCCTTTTTGTATTCTCTATATCAGGCTAAACAAGTGCTACAGAACCTTCAAACACAACATATGAAGGCTTGGATCTGGGTATGAGATTATCCTTTGTCCTACAAGTAACTTAGAGATAAAATCCACCTCTTCTTTTGACACCCTCAGATATGCTCTGGCACGCTTGATAAATGCACAGGATGACAGGCTAGTAGAAACAGATCATGACTGCTGCTTAGAGATTGTTCACTCCACTAGTATACGTCCTGATATGTCTTCTACATCAACAACTGGTGAATCTATGGACGTGCGAGGTAATACGCTAGCTTATAGTATTGATAAAGAAGCAGCCTGAAAACAGATTTTCTTTCCTGACTTTGATACTGATCTGATCAATACATATAATGTATTCTTGTTAGCTCTTTGATTCCAGATGTAGATTTATTGTCTTTACAAGCTTCAGAATGCTCAAAAGTGCCAGAATGCTCAAAGTGCCTACGTTGCTTCTGATAGTTTATGGTATTGTGCTGATGGTCGTTTGTGCCTGCTGTCTCATTGTCTTCCGTTTCTCGTGCGTGAGTTCCATGATGTTACACATCGCGCACAAAGGGGGGTTAAGGAACATATGAAAGAACTCTTTTACATGGCTAACATGCTCGGAACAATTGATTCCTTAATATCTAGATGCTTGGTGAGTGCTCAGAATACGTTCAAATATCTTCTGGTTTTGGTAGACAAGTTTTCTAGGTGGGTGGAAGCTTTTCCGTGTGCTCGAGAGAATGCAAAGGTGGTGACCTGAGTCCTAGTGAAAGAAATAATATCTCGTTATGGTGTGCCTTATGCTATTGACTCAGATAAAGGAACATCTTTTACATCACAGGTAACACAGAATTTGTGTAAATATCTTTCACTGTCCTGGCATTTGCACATTCCTTATCATCCACAGTGTTCAGGTATAGTAGAAACAACAAATGGGACACTGAAAGAAAAATTTACTAAAGCAATGCAAACTATGGGGAGTAAAAACTGGCTTGATCTGTTACCTGCTGTTCTAGCTGAAATAAGAATGACACCATCAAAAGACGTGCACATGTCACCATATGAAATTATATTTGGCAGACCCTTTCCCGTGCAATGGAGAAAAGGTAAACCCGCGATAGGAACAACTGATCTTGATACTGTGAACTGTACATATTGCTGAATATTCTGCTGCTCTAATAGATACTCTAACTAAACATTATGAACGAATTGCTGATGTGACTTTAATACCCTCAACAAAACCCACACATTCTTTTAATGTGGAAGATACTGTTCTGGTAAAATCATTGACCCCCAGAAAACTGGGAGATTGTAAATATGACGGACCAGCAGAAATAATCGCAATTACTCGTATTGCTATCCTAACTGATCTTTTTCCACAGTGGATCCATGCTACTAGGCTGAAGAGATGTCCTGTCGACGTGAGACCAAAAGATGAATAAATGCGTGTGTATTATTATCTTTCTGTCTCTGTGATTTTTGTTTCCTAGACTAAAGACGCGCTGCAGTGATGTCCAACCCATGACGTGACCTTGATGGAGTGACGTGACACAGAGGGATCGCCTTGGATTGCCACAGGACGACTTTACTTTTGCTATTAGTGTATTATTCCTGGTGGTGTCTTAGCGCCTCGTGAGGTGGGACGAGTGCAGATTGGGCGTGCCCGCACTCTGAGCACTGTAGCATCACGAAAGGCAATAGTTCACCACTAGTAGTTATTTATGAGTTTGACATTGTGAACAAGGTTTTTTACACACACGAGATTGCACTCAACCTGTCATGTTTCTGTGTATTCTTCGTTGTGTGCAAAATTCTTTGTATGAGTATCTTTCAGGGTATGTTCCTGCACCGCGTCCAATGGCCTATTGTCCTCCGGTGACTTCTTAAAAGCTCTGAGTTTTATTCAACGATGTTTCTTATGAATAAAAGGGGGGAATTGTAGGAAATATTTAATTCTTAGTGTGTTTCATGATATTCTGTGTGCGTGAGAACAGAGTGTCTTTCTTTACCACGACACAAGCTGCACTCTCAATAAACACATTCTATAGTAGTTTATGTTAAAGGTCGTAAAACTGTTGAACGCTCGTAAATGCAGAGCTACTCCTAAATTTATGTTCTTCTTTACCTTATCTTTTAAAAGCATTCCAGACTGGATGTAAACACTCCTGCATCCACCTTTTCTTTGGTTCGTTGTGTGTGTGTATATATACTCCTGTCTCCCACAATAAACTTTGAACGTCTCACTGAACACTGACTTGTGTGCTTCATTGAGGGGTTCCCTGAGCTCAGGCGGGACAGCAGAATACAGGCGGAGCACTGAGTAGACCAAAGGAGGTCTACCAAAATTCAGGAAATCCTTGCAAATATGTATGTAATAAATGTGTATTTGTATGAGTAGTGTGTGTGTGTGTGTGTGTGTGTGTGTGTGTGTGTGTGTGTGTGTGTGTGTGTATTTGTGTATGTTGGTGTACGATGTGTGTGTGTGTGTGTGTGTGTGTACACGGTTTATAGAATGTAATGTCTGTAGTGTATGTTTGTGTATGTGTGTTTGTAAAAGATGTGTGTATATTCCTTGCGCTACAAAAATTTTAATCACATGGAGACAGACGAAGGGCTGTAGGATGTGCTAGGAGGTGAGCGTTCCATAGTAGGCTGCAGTAAGTTTGTGGAAATTCATTGGATACTTGTGTCATTTTGTCGAGCAGACAGAGTCATAAAGTCTGAGCTATCTCAACCACTCACAAGCACATTCCCCAGTTTTTCACAAACAGGTGGAAATATAGGAGGTATTCTCAAGGAGTTAGGGCCAAATAAACTTGCTCTCTTCCCCCACAAAGATCCTAGGATCTTTTCTTACAATTAATCTGCACCCAATTTTGTTACCATCTACCCATGTTCCCAGAGCAAGCCCCTGAGGAATGTAAAAACCAAGATGTGAGCGAAAAAGCCTTTAAAAAAGGAAGAAAAATAGTTACAAGCTACAATGAGCTGGCCCAAGCACCTGTGCCATTGCCACTTCGGCGCCCCTCACAACTTGTGTGCCTTTTCAGCACGCTAAGACCTCTTAAACAAATATGACATGCATCGTCATGGCTGGACATCTTTCTGGTGCACCATTGCCAGCTGTCACTCAATGTAGGCTGAGTTTAGCACCATCGCCTCTTAGATGCACATCACAACATGTGTGCCTTTTCAGCACGCTAAGACCTCTTAAACAAATATGACACAAGTTTAGGTAATCGTCATGTTTGGACGTGTCTTTCTGATCCGCCATTGCAAGTCATTCAATGTGGACGGGGTGTGGTGGCTGTAAGACTCAGGTGCTTAAGTAGGTCATCATTTGTGTATGATGCATAGTATATGTGATGTATGTAAGATGTGTGTGTGTGTGTGTTTACGATATGTATGTCTGTCTGTATTTGTTGTGTTTTTAGGATGTGTATTGTGTGTGTGTTATGTGTCTTTGTAATGACTGTGTGTGTTTATATGGGTGTACTATGCCTATGTAATGTTTGTGTGTGCAATGTGTCTGTGCAGTATGTGTGACTGTAGGATGTATAGTGTTTGTGTCTGTGATAAGTATGTCTGGTAAGTGTGTATGTGTTCACGATGTGTCTGTACTCCTGGAACTAACCCTAAAACCCCCGGCTCAGTTTATCGCTGCTGCCTGCCACGACCTTTCCTAGGACCCACCCTTGTGGCACAGAAATGAAAAGCATGTGGATGACGCTAAGGCACTGTATGTTGTGCTATCTGAACCAATCACATGCCAGTGTTTTACAAACAGAATACCAGGAGATATTCTCAAGGGGTTAGTGCCAAAAACCAGTCCCAATACCCACCATAAAGATCTTAGGATCTGGACTATGCAGCCAATTTGGCTGTCGTCTACTGATTTTTCCGGTGCAAGCCCCCAAGGCCCAGACCCTCACACAGTACAGTGGGTTCAGGAACCATCCGTTGAAGGTTGAATCCAAGAGGTCATCCCTGTGTCCTTTTAAAATAAAAAGAAGAAAAATTGTTACAAGCAACAATGAGAGGGCCCAAGCACCTGTGTCATCGCCTCTTGGGTGTACCTCACAACATGTGTAAGACCTCTTAAACATATATGAAATAAGTTTAAGCCATCATTATGGCTGGATGTGTCTTTATAAATTTTATTGTGACTGTAATGGAACAGGGGCTTGAGCAGGACATTGTTTGTGTAGTATGTGTAGTGTGTGTGTTTGTGTGTTTGTTTAGGAAGTGCCCTGTATTTGATAGATACGTAGATTTTATGTTTGTTTTTGCATTTGTGTGTCTGTGTGTTAATGTGTGTGTATGTATTTGTAGTGTGTGTGAGCACGTGTGTGTGTATTTAGAGTGTGTACTGTATGCGATAAATAAGAAGATTTTGTGTGTGTGTGTGTTTGTGTGTGTGTTTGTGATTGTGTATGTAGTATGCGTGTGCAGTTTGGGTCTGTGTAGGATGTTGAGTGTCTGAGTACTGTGTAGTGCGCGTGTTCTTGATTGTGTATTTATATTTGACCTCCTGTTGAGTTAGGTCTGGACGTGTCTTTATAGTTTTTATTGTGACTCTAATGGGACATTCTTTGTATAGTATGCGTATAAAGTCTGATGAGTGTGTTTTTTTTGTCTGTGTGTGTGTGTAGAATGCATTGTGTGAAGTTTGGGTCTGTGTAGGATGTGGTGTGTCTGGGTACTGTGTGTAGTGCGCGTGTTCTTGTTTGTGTATTTGTATTTGACCTCCTGTTGAGTTGGGCGGAGGTGAAACGTGTTTTCAGTTCGATGAGATCTTGCAGATCCAGATGTTTTAAGAAAGATGAATATATACATCAAAAAATGAAAAAGAACAACAAAAAAATGTTATTTACATGTATGCCAAAATGCATGAATGTTGTGGAAATGACCATCTTATGGACTTTTTACCTTGTAAAAGTCAGAAAACGCGTTTGCTGCGTTCTTAGCGCTGTAAGAGCTCAGGAAAGTGGTTTTCTCACACAACTGATGAGTAGTTATAAATAACATACAAAATGAGTTTGTAATCATTTTTAAGCATCAAAAAATTAAAAAGAACAACAAAAAAAATGTTATTCAACATGTATGCCAAAATGCATGAATGTTGTGGAAATGACCATCTTATGGACTTTTTACCTTGTAAAAGTCAGATAAAGCGTTTGCAGCGTTCTTAGCGCTGTACGAGTTAAGGAAAGCAGTTTTCTCACACAACTAATGCATGATCAAGGTAAAACATACAAGACGAGTTTCAAACCATTTTTAAGCATCAAGATATGAAAAAGAATAACAAAAAAAAGGATATTTTCAACATGTATGCCAAAATGCATGAATGGTGTGGAATGACCATTTTATCGACTTTTTACCTTCTAAAAGTCAGATAAAGCGTTTGCTGCGTTTTTAGCGCTGTAAGAGCTCAGGAAAGTGGTTTTCTCACACAACTGATGGATAGTTATGTAAAACATACAAAATGAGTTTGTAAGCATTTTTGGGTCTCAAAATATTAAAAAAAATAACGAAAAATTTGTTTTTCAACATGTATGCCAGAATGCATGAACGTTGTGGAAATGACCATCTTATGGACTTTTTACCTTGTAAAAATCAGAAAACGCGTTTGCTGCGTTCTTAGCGCTGTAAGAGCTCAGGAAAGTGGTTTTCTCACACTACTGATGGATAGTCATGTAAAAACATACAAAATTAGTTTGTAAGCATTTTAGGTCTCAAAATATAAAAAAAAAAACCAAAAATTTGTTTTTCAACATGTATGCCAAAATGCATGAATGGTGTGGAATGACCATTTTATCGACTTTTTACCTTGTAAAAGTCCGATAAAGCGTTTGCTGCGTTCTTAGCGCTGTAAGAGCTCAGGAAAGTGGTTTTCTCACACAACTGATGGATAGTTATGTAAAACATACAAAATGAGTTTGTAACCATCTTTAGGTCTCAAAATATAAAAGGAAATAACGAAAAATTTGTTTTTCAACATGTATGCCATAATGCATGAATGTTGTGGAAATGACCATTTTATGGACTTTTTACCTTGTAAAAGTCAGATAAAGCGTTTGCAGCGTTCTTAGCGCTGTACGAGTTAAGGAAAGCAGTTTTCTCACACAACTAATGCATGATCAAGGTAAAACATACAAGACGAGTTTCAAACCATTTTTAAGCATCAAGATGTGAAAAAGAATAACAAAAAAAAGATATTTTCAACATGTATGCCAAAATGCATGAATGGTGTGGAATGACCATTTTATGGACTTTTTACCTTGTAAAAGTCAGAAAACGCGTTTGCTGCGTTCTTAGCGCTGTAAGAGCTCAGGAAAGTGGTTTCCTCACACAACTGATGGATAGTTATGTAAAACATACAAAATGAGTTTGTAAGCATTTTTAAGCATCAAAAAATGAAAAGGAACAACAAAAAAAATTTTATTCAACATGAATGCCAAAATGTATGAATGTTGTGGAAATGACCATCTTATGGACTTTTTACCTTGTAAATGTCAGATAAAGCGTTTGCTGCGTTCTTAGCGCTGTAAGAGCTCAGGAAAGTGGTTTTCTCACACTACTGATGGATAGTCATGTAAAAACATACAAAATTAGTTTGTAAGCATTTTAGGTCTCAAAATATAAAAAAAAAAACCAAAAATTTGTTTTTCAACATGTATGCCAAAATGCATGAATGTTGTGGAAATGACCATTTTATGGACTTTTTACCTTGTAAAAGTCAGAAAACGCGTTTGCTGCGTTCGTAGCGCTGTAAGAGCTCAGGAAAGTGGTTCTCTCACACAACTGATGGATAGTTATGTAAAACATACAAAATGAGTTTGTAAGCATTTTAGGTCTCAAAATATAAAAAAAAACCCAAAAATTTGTTTTTCAACATGTATGCCAAAATGCATGAATGTTGTGGAAATGACCATTTTATGGACTTTTTACCTTGTAAAAGTCAGATAAAGCGTTTGCAGCGTTCTTAGCGCTGTACGAGTTAAGGAAAGCAGTTTTCTCACACCACTAATGCATGATCAAGGTAAAACATACAAGACGAGTTCAAACCATTTTTAAGCATCAAGATGTAAAAAAGAATAACAAAAAAAAGATATTTTCAACATGTATGCCAAAATGCATGAATGGTGTGGAAATGAGCATTTTATGGACTTTTTACCTTGTAAAAGTCAAAAAACGCGTTTGCTGCGTTCGTAGCGCTGTAAGAGCTCAGGAAAGTGGTTTTCTCACACAACTGATGATGGTTATGAATAACATGCAAAATGAGTTTGTAAGCATTTTTAGGTCTCAAAATATATAAAGAAAAAGAAAAATTTGCTTTTCAACATGTATTCCAAAATGCATGAATGTTGTGGAAATGACCATCTTATGGACTTTTTACCTTGTAAAAGTCAGAAAACGCGTTTGCTGCGTTCTTAGCGCTGTAAGAGCTCAGGAAAGTGGTTTTCTCACACAACTGATGGATAGGCATGTGAAACATACAAAATGAGTTTGTAAGCAATTTTGGGTCTCAAAACATAAAAAAAAAATAACGAAAAATTTGTTTTTCAACATGTATGCCAGAATGCATGAACGTTGTGGAAATGACCATCTTATGGACTTTTTACCTTGTAAAAGTCAGATAAAGCGTTTGCTGCATTCTTAGCGCTGTAAAAGCTCAGGAAAGTGGTTTTCTCACACAACTCATGGATAGTCATGTAATACATTTAAAATTCGTTTGTTAGCATTTTTAGGTATCAAAAAAATGATAAACAATAACAAAAAAAATGTTATTCAACATGTATGCCAAAATGCATGAATGTTGTGGAAATGACCATCTTATGGACTTTTTACCTTGTAAAAGTCAGAAAACGCGTTTGCTGCTTCCTTAGCGCTGTAAGAGCTCAGGAACGTGGTTTTCTCACACAACTGAAGGGTAGGCATGTAAAACATACAAAATGAGTTTGTAAGCATTTTTGGGTCTCAAAATATAAAAAAAAAAAACCGAAAAATTTGTTTTTCAACATGTATGCCAAAATGCATGAATGTTGTGGAAATGACCATCTTATGGACTTTTTACCTTGTAAAAGTCAGAAAACGCGTTTGCTGCGTCCTTAGGGCTGTAAGAGCTCAGGAAAGTGGTTTTCTCACACAACTGATGGATAGTTATGTATAACATACAAAATGAGTTTGTAAGCACTTTTAGGTCTCAAAATATAAAAAAAAAAAATAAAGAAAAATTTGTTTTTCAACATGTATGCCAAAATGCATGAATGTTGTGGAAATGACCATTTTATGGACTTTATACCTTGTAAAAGTCAGAAAACGCGTTTACTGCGTTCGTAGCGCTCTAAGAGCTCAGGAAAGTGGTTCTCTCACACAACTGATGGATAGTTATGTAAAACATACAAAATGAGTTTGTAAGCATTTTTAAGCATCAAAAGATGAAAAGGAACAACAAAAAAAATTTTATTCAACATGAATGCCAAAATGTATGAATGTTGTGGAAATGACCATCTTATGGACTTTTTACCTTGTAAATGTCAGATAAAGCGTTTGCTGCGTTCTTAGCGCTGTAAGAGCTCAGGAAAGTGGTTTTCTCACACTACTGATGGATAGTCATGTAAAAACATACAAAATTAGTTTGTAAGCATTTTAGGTCTCAAAATATAAAAAAAAAAACCAAAAATTTGTTTTTCAACATGTATGCCAAAATGCATGAATGTTGTGGAAATGACCATTTTATGGACTTTTTACCTTGTAAAAGTCAGAAAACGCGTTTGCTGCGTTCGTAGCGCTGTAAGAGCTCAGGAAAGTGGTTCTCTCACACAACTGATGGATAGTTATGTAAAACATACAAAATGAGTTTGTAAGCATTTTAGGTCTCAAAATATAAAAAAAAACCCAAAAATTTGTTTTTCAACATGTATGCCAAAATGCATGAATGTTGTGGAAATGACCATTTTATGGACTTTTTACCTTGTAAAAGTCAGATAAAGCGTTTGCAGCGTTCTTAGCGCTGTACGAGTTAAGGAAAGCAGTTTTCTCACACAACTAATGCATGATCAAGGTAAAACATACAAGACGAGTTTCAAACCATTTTTAAGCATCAAGATGTGAAAAAGAATAACAAAAAAAAGATATTTTCAACATGTATGCCAAAATGCATGAATGGTGTGGAATGACCATTTTATGGACTTTTTACCTTGTAAAAGTCAGAAAACGCGTTTGCTGCGTTCTTAGCGCTGTAAGAGCTCAGGAAAGTGGTTTTCTCACACAACTGATGAATAGATATGTAAAACATACAAAATGAGTTTGTAACCATCTTTAGGTCTCAAAATATAAAAGGAAATAACGAAAAATTTGTTTTTCAACATGTATGCCATAATGCATGAATGTTGTGGAAATGACCATTTTATGGACTTTTTACCTTGTAAAAGTCAGATAAAGCGTTTGCAGCGTTCTTAGCGCTGTACGAAATAAGGAAAGCAGTTTTCTCACACCACTAATGCATGATCAAGGTAAAACATACAAGACGAGTTGAAACCATTTTTAAGCATCAAGATGTGAAAAAGAATAACAAAAAAAAGATATTTTCAACATGTATGCCAAAATGCATGAATGGTGTGGAATGACCATTTTATCGACTTTTTACCTTGTAAAAGTCCGATAAAGCGTTTGCTGCGTTCTTAGCGCTGTAAGAGCTCAGGAAAGTGGTTTTCTCACACAACTGATGGATAGTTATGTAAAACATACAAAATGAGTTTGTAACCATCTTTAGGTCTCAAAATATAAAAGGAAATAACGAAAAATTTGTTTTTCAACATGTATGCCATAATGCATGAATGTTGTGGAAATGACCATTTTATGGACTTTTTACCTTGTAAAAGTCAGATAAAGCGTTTGCAGCGTTCTTAGCGCTGTACGAGTTAAGGAAAGCAGTTTTCTCACACAACTAATGCATGATCAAGGTAAAACATACAAGACGAGTTTCAAACCATTTTTAAGCATCAAGATATGAAAAAGAATAACAAAAAAAAGATATTTTCAACATGTATGCCAAAATGCATGAATGGTGTGGAATGACCATTTTATGGACTTTTTACCTTGTAAAAGTCAGAAAACGCGTTTGCTGCGTTCTTAGCGCTGTAAGAGCTCAGGAAAGTGGTTTCCTCACACAACTGATGGATAGTTATGTAAAACATACAAAATGAGTTTGTAAGCATTTTTAGGTCTCAAAATATAAAAGAAAATAACGAAAAATTTGTTTTTCAACATGTATGCCAAAATGCATGAATGTTGTGGAAATGACCATTTTATGGACTTTTTACCTTGTAAAAGTCAGAAAACGCGTTTGCAGCGTTCTTAGCGCTGGACGAGTTAAGGAAAGCAGTTTTCTCACACAACTGATGGATAGTTATGTAAAACATACAAAATGAGTTTGTAGGCATTTTTAGGTCTCAAAATATAAAAGAAAATAACGAAAAATTTGTTTTTCAACATGTATGCCGAAATGCATGAATGTTGTGGAAATGACCATTTTATGGACTTTCTACCTTGTAAAAGTCAGAAAACGCGTTTGCTGCGTTCTTAGCGCTGTAAGAGCTCAGGAAAGTGGTTTTCTCACACAACTGATGGATAGTTATGTGAAACATACAAAATGAGTTTGTAACCATCTTTAGGTCTCAAAATATAAAAGGAAATAACGAAAAATTTGTTTTTCAACATGTATGCCATAATGCATGAATGTTGTGGAAATGACCATTTTATGGACTTTTTACCTTGTAAAAGTCAGATAAAGCGTTTGCAGCGTTCTTAGCGCTGTACGAGTTAAGGAAAGCAGTTTTCTCACACAACTAATGCATGATCAAGGTAAAACATACAAGACGAGTTTCAAACCATTTTTAAGCATCAAGATGTGAAAAAGAATAACAAAAAAAAGATATTTTCAACATGTATGCCAAAATGCATGAATGGTGTGGAATGACCATTTTATGGACTTTTTACCTTGTAAAAGTCAGAAAACGCGTTTGCTGCGTTCTTAGCGCTGTAAGAGCTCAGGAAAGTGGTTTCCTCACACAACTGATGGATAGTTATGTAAAACATACAAAATGAGTTTGTAAGCATTTTTGGGTCTCAAAATATAAAAAAAAAATAACGAAAAATTTGTTTTTCAATATGTATGCCAAAATGCATGAATGTTGTGGAAGTTACCATTTTATGGACTTTTTACCTTGTAAAAGTCAGATAAAGCGTTTGCAGCGTTTGCAGCGCTGTACGAGTTAAGGAAAGCAGTTTTCTCACACAACTAATGCATGATCAAGGTAAAACATACAAGACGAGTTTCAAAAAATGTTTAAGCATCAAGATGTGAAAAAGAATAACAAAAAAAAGATATTTTCAACATGTATGCCAAAATGCATGAATGGTGTGGAATGACCATTTTATCGACTTTTTACCTTCTAAGAGTCAGATAAAGCGTTTGCTGCGTTCTTAGCGCTGTAAGAGCTCAGGAAAGTGGTTTTCTCACACAACTGATGGATAGTTATGTAAAACATACAAAATGAGTTTGTAAGCATTTTTGGGTCTCAAAATATTAAAAAAAATAACGAAAAATTTGTTTTTCAACATGTATGCCAAAATGCATAAATGTTGTGGAAATGACCATTTTATGGACTTTTTACCTTGTAAAAGTCAGAAAACGCGTTTGCTGCGTTCTTAGCGCTGTAAGGACTCAGGAAAGTGGTTTTCTCACACAACTGATGGATAGTTATGTAAAACATACAAAATGAGTTTGTAAGCATTTTTAAGCATCAAAAAATAAAAAAGAACAACTAGAAAAATGTTATTCAACATGTATGCCAAAATGCATGAATGTTGTGGAAATGACCATTTTATGGACTTTTTACCTTGTAAAAGTCAGAAAACGCGTTTGCTGCGTCCTTAGCGCTGTAAGAGCTCAGGAAAGTGGTTTTCTCACACAACTGATGGATAGTTATGTAAAACATACAAAATGAGTTTGTAACCATCTTTAGGTCTCAAAATATAAAAGGAAATAACGAAAAATTTGTTTTTCAACATGTATGCCATAATGCATGAATGTTATGGAAATGACCATTTTATGGACTTTTTACCTTGTAAAAGTCAGATAAAGCGTTTGCAGCGTTCTTAGCGCTGTACGAGTTAAGGAAAGCAGTTTTCTCACACAACTAATGCATGATCAAGGTAAAACATACAAGACGAGTTTCAAACCATTTTTAAGCATCAAGATGTGAAAAAGTATAACAAAAAAAAGATATTTTCAACATGTATGCCAAAATGCATGAATGGTGTGGAATGACCATTTTATCGACTTTTTACCTTCTAAAAGTCAGATAAAGCGTTTGCTGCGTTCTTAGCGCTGTAAGAGCTCAGGAAAGTGGTTTTCTCACACAACTGATGGATAGTTATGTAAAACATACAAAATGAGTTTGTAAGCATTTTTGGGTCTCAAAATATAAAAAAAATAACGAAAAATTTGTTTTTCAACATGTATGCCAAAATGCATGAATGGTGTGGAATGACCATTTTATGGACTTTTTACCTTGTAAAAGTCAGAAAACGCGTTTGCTGCGTTCTTAGCGCTGTAAGAGCTCAGGAAAGTGGTTTCCTCACACAACTGATGGATAGTTATGTAAAACATACAAAATGAGTTTGTAAGCATTTTTGGGTCTCAAAATATAAAAAAAAAATAACGAAAAATTTGTTTTTCAATATGTATGCCAAAATGCATGAATGTTGTGGAAGTTACCATTTTATGGACTTTTTACCTTGTAAAAGTCAGATAAAGCGTTTGCAGCGTTTGCAGCGCTGTACGAGTTAAGGAAAGCAGTTTTCTCACACAACTAATGCATGATCAAGGTAAAACATACAAGACGAGTTTCAAAAAATGTTTAAGCATCAAGATGTGAAAAAGAATAACAAAAAAAAGATATTTTCAACATGTATGCCAAAATGCATGAATGGTGTGGAAATGACCATTTTATGGACTTTTTACCTTGTAAAAGTCAGAAAACGCGTTTGCTGCGTCCTTAGCGCTGTAAGAGCTCAGGAAAGTGGTTTTCTCACACAACTGATGGATAGTTATGTAAAACATACAAAATGAGTTTGTAACCATCTTTAGGTCTCAAAATATAAAAGGAAATAACGAAAAATTTGTTTTTCAACATGTATGCCATAATGCATGAATGTTATGGAAATGATCATTTTATGGACTTTTTACCTTGTAAAAGTCAGATAAAGCGTTTGCAGCGTTCTTAGCGCTGTACGAGTTAAGGAAAGCAGTTTTCTCACACAACTAATGCATGATCAAGGTAAAACATACAAGACGAGTTTCAAACCATTTTTAAGCATCAAGATGTGAAAAAGTATAACAAAAAAAAGATATTTTCAACATGTATGCCAAAATGCATGAATGGTGTGGAATGACCATTTTATGGACTTTTTACCTTGTAAAAGTCAGATAAAGCGTTTGCTGCGTTCTTAGCGCTGTAAGAGCTCAGGAAAGTGGTTTTCTCACACAACTGATGGATAGTTATGTAAAACATACAAAATGAGTTTGTAGGCATTTTTAGGTCTCAAAATATAAAAGAAAATAACGAAAAATTTGTTTTTCAACATGTATGCCAAAATGCATGAATGTTGTGGAAATGGACTTTTTACCTTGTAAAAGTCAGAAAACGCGTTTGCTGCGTTCTTAGCGCTGTAAGAGCTCAGGAAAGTGGTTTCCTCACACAACTGATGGATAGTTATGTAAAACATACAAAATGAGTTTGTAAGCATTTTTGGGTCTCAAAATATAAAAAAAAAATAACGAAAAATTTGTTTTTCAATATGTATGCCAAAATGCATGAATGTTGTGGAAGTTACCATTTTATGGACTTTTTACCTTGTAAAAGTCAGATAAAGCGTTTGCAGCGTTTGCAGCGCTGTACGAGTTAAGGAAAGCAGTTTTCTCACACAACTAATGCATGATCAAGGTAAAACATACAAGACGAGTTTCAAAAAATGTTTAAGCATCAAGATGTGAAAAAGAATAACAAAAAAAAGATATTTTCAACATGTATGCCAAAATGCATGAATGGTGTGGAATGACCATTTTATCGACTTTTTACCTCCTAAGAGTCAGATAAAGCGTTTGCTGCGTTCTTAGCGCTGTAAGAGCTCAGGGAAGTGGTTTTCCCACACAACTGATGGATAGTTATGTAAAACATACAAAATAAGTTGGTAAGCATTTTAGGTCTCAAAATATTAAAAAAAATAACGAAAAATTTGTTTTTCAACATGTATGCCAAAATGCATAAATGTTGTGGAAATGACCATTTTATGGACTTTTTACCTTGTAAAAGTCAGAAAACGCGTTTGCTGCGTTCTTAGCGCTGTAAGGACTCAGGAAAGTGGTTTTCTCACACAACTGATGGATAGTTATGTAAAACATACAAAATGAGTTTGTAAGCATTTTTAAGCATCAAAAAATAAAAAAGAACAACTAGAAAAATGTTATTCAACATGTATGCCAAAATGCATGAATGTTGTGGAAATGACCATTTTATGGACTTTTTACCTTGTAAAAGTCAGAAAACGCGTTTGCTGCGTCCTTAGCACTGTAAGAGCTCAGGAAAGTGGTTTTCTCACACAACTGATGGATAGTTATGTAATACGTACAAAATGAGTTTGTAACCATCTTTAGGTCTCAAAATATAAAAGGAAATAACGAAAAATTTGTTTTTCAACATGTATGCCATAATGCATGAATGTTGTGGAAATGACCATTTTATGGACTTTTTACCTTGTAAAAGTCAGATAAAGCGTTTGAAGCGTTCTTAGCGCTGTTAGAACTCAGGAAAGTGGTGTTCTCACACAACTGATGGATAGTTATGTAAAACATACAAAATGAGTTTGTAAGCATTTTTAAGCATCAAAAGATAAAAAAGAACAACAAGAAAAATGTTATTCAACATGTATGCCAAAATGCATGAATGTTGTGGAAATGACCATTTTATGGACTTTCTACCTTGTAAAAGTCAGAAAACGCGTTTGCTGCGTTCTTAGCGCTGTAAGAGCTCAGGAAAGTGGTTTTCTCACACAACTGATGGATAGTTATGTGAAACATACAAAATGAGTTTGTAGGCATTTTGAGGTCTCAAAATATAAAAGAAAATAACGAAAAATTTGTTTTTCAACATGTATGCCAAAATGCATGAATGTTGTGGAAATGACCATCAAATGGACTTTTTACCTTGTAAAAGTCAGATAAAGCGTTTGCAGCGTTCTTAGCGCTGTACGAGTTAAGGAAAGCAGTTTTCTCACACAACTAATGCATGATCAAGGTAAAACATACAAGACGAGTTTCAAAAAATGTTTAAGCATCAAGATGTGAAAAAGAATAACAAAAAAAAGATATTTTCAACATGTATGCCAAAATGCATGAATGGTGTGGAATGACCATTTTATCGACTTTTTACCTTCTAAGAGTCAGATAAAGCGTTTGCTTCGTTCTTAGCGCTGTAAGAGCTCAGGAAAGTGGTTTTCTCACACAACTGATGGATAGTTATGTAAAACATACAAAATGAGTTTGTAAGCATTTTTGGGTCTCAAAATATTAAAAAAAATAACGAAAAATTTGTTTTTCAACATGTATGCCAAAATGCATAAATGTTGTGGAAATGACCATTTTATGGACTTTTTACCTTGTAAAAGTCAGAAAACGCGTTTGCTGCGTTCTTAGCGCTGTAAGGACTCAGGAAAGTGGTTTTCTCACACAACTGATGGATAGTTATGTAAAACATACAAAATGAGTTTGTAAGCATTTTTAAGCATCAAAAAATAAAAAAGAACAACTAGAAAAATGTTATTCAACATGTATGCCAAAATGCATGAATGTTGTGGAAATGACCATTTTATGGACTTTTTACCTTGTAAAAGTCAGAAAACGCGTTTGCTGCGTCCTGAGCGCTGTAAGAGCTCAGGAAAGTGGTTTTCTCACACAACTGATGGATAGTTATGTAATACGTACAAAATGAGTTTGTAACCATCTTTAGGTCTCAAAATATAAAAGGAAATAACGAAAAATTTGTTTTTCAACATGTATGCCATAATGCATGAATGTTGTGGAAATGACCATTTTATGGACTTTTTACCTTGTAAAAGTCAGATAAAGCGTTTGCAGCCTTCTTAGCGCTGTAAGAACTCAGGAAAGTGGTGTTCTCACACAACTGATGGATAGTTATGTAAATCATACAAAATGAGTTTGTAAGCATTTTTAAGCATCAAAAGATAAAAAAGAACAACAAGAAAAATGTTATTCAACATGTATGCCAAAATGCATGAATGTTGTGGAAATGACCATTTTATGGACTCTTTACCTTGTAAAAGTCAGAAAACGCGTTTGCTGCGTTCTTAGCGCTGTAAGAGCTCAGGAAAGTGGTTTTCTCACACAACTGATGGATAGTTATGTAAAACATACAAAATGAGTTTGTAACCATTTTTGGGTCTCAAAATATAAAAAAAAAATAACGAAAAATTTGTTTTTCAATATGTATGCCAAAATGCATGAATGTTGTGGAAGTTACCATTTTATGGACTTTTTACCTTGTAAAAGTCAGATAAAGCGTTTGCAGCGTTTGCAGCGCTGTACGAGTTAAGGAAAGCAGTTTTCTCACACAACTAATGCATGATCAAGGTAAAACATACAAGACGAGTTTCAAAAAATGTTTAAGCATCAAGATGTGAAAAAGAATAACAAAAAAAAGATATTTTCAACATGTATGCCAAAATGCATGAATGGTGTGGAATGACCATTTTATCGACTTTTTACCTTCTAAGAGTCAGATAAAGCGTTTGCTTCGTTCTTAGCGCTGTAAGAGCTCAGGAAAGTGGTTTTCTCACACAACTGATGGATAGTTATGTAAAACATACAAAATGAGTTTGTAAGCATTTTTGGGTCTCAAAATATTAAAAAAAATAACGAAAAATTTGTTTTTCAACATGTATGCCAAAATGCATAAATGTTGTGGAAATGACCATTTTATGGACTTTTTACCTTGTAAAAGTCAGAAAACGCGTTTGCTGCGTTCTTAGCGCTGTAAGGACTCAGGAAAGTGGTTTTCTCACACAACTGATGGATAGTTATGTAAAACATACAAAATGAGTTTGTAAGCATTTTTAAGCATCAAAAAATAAAAAAGAACAACTAGAAAAATGTTATTCAACATGTATGCCAAAATGCATGAATGTTGTGGAAATGACCATTTTATGGACTTTTTACCTTGTAAAAGTCAGAAAACGCGTTTGCTGCGTCCTGAGCGCTGTAAGAGCTCAGGAAAGTGGTTTTCTCACACAACTGATGGATAGTTATGTAATACGTACAAAATGAGTTTGTAGGCATTTTGAGGTCTCAAAATATAAAAGAAAATAACGAAAAATTTGTTTTTCAACATGTATGCCAAAATGCATGAATGTTGTGGAAATGACCATTTTACCTTGTAAAAGTCAGATAAAGCGTTTGCAGCGTTCTTAGCGCTGTAAGGGCTCAGGAAAGTGGTTTTCTCACACAACTGATGGATAGTTATGTAAAACATACAAAATGAGTTTGTAAGCATTTTTAAGCATCAAAAAATAAAAAAGAACAACAAGAAAAATGTTATTAAACATGTATGCCGAAATGCATGAATGTTGTGGAAATGACCATCAAATGGACTTTTTACCTTGTAAAAGTCAGAAAAAGCGTTTGCTGCGTTCTTAGCGCTGTAAGAGCTCAGGAAAGTGGTTTTCTCACACAACTGATGGATAGTTATGTAAAACATACAAAATGAGTTTGTAGGCATTTTTAGGTCTCAAAATATAAAAGAAAATAACGAAAAATTTGTTTTTCAACATGTATGCCGAAATGCATGAATGTTGTGGAAATGACCATTTTATGGACTTTTTACCTTGTTAAAGTTAGATAAAGCGTTTGCAGCGTTCTTATTTTGTGATTATGGAACAAGGAACTCTTTCAATTGACATACATCATATTCTGTTTATAAAAAATAAAGTGTTTATTATTCTTTAATGTGCCATCTTACACTTAAAATTACACTTTAAACATATAATTTTCAAATATAATAATTTAGAGTGAAAGAACTTATTACTTAAGGCACTAATATCGATAATTTATTATAATTATTATAATTGATTATTATTTTTTGTAAGCGGACGCGCATAGCATGCGAGTTCTACACATTGTTCAAACTTAGAATCCCAGACATCTTTCAACACTTCGCTAAGAAAATTAAAGTTCTGAAAAGTATTATTTGACACAATAATAATTTTATTTTTTATTTTTATTTTATAAAACGACATTACGAGAAATCTGATTTTCACTTCATATGAAAGCAGATTTACACGCTTGTTAAAATAAAGCAATATGAATGATGAAAGTTGCGATCATGACGTTTATATAATAGATTATGTTAATTTATGTGAATTTTTGTTTCAAATGAAATTCAAGTTTAATTTGTCACACACACAGCCATATACAATATGATGTTCAGAGAAATGCTTTTACAACCTCCCATGACCTAAACATAAAAAAAAAGAAAATAGAGGATTCTATAATATATTTTTAATGCAGTATAATTAAGAATACGTATAAATATAAAATAAGAATCTAATAATTATATTAATAAAACAACTTGACATTGTTTATAGTTTACAGAAGAAAATAATGAGGACAAATTAAGTAAGCGGTGAGCAGGAATAGAAGAGATGAACCATGGGGAAAGTACTTCTGATGGAGGGACAGCCTGGAGACGGTGTCAGCTAATGTTTCTGGAGTGGAGAGACACATCGAATCATGGGTTTTTCGCTTGTTGTTTACTTTATGTGCGGTACCAATTTCAAGTAGGATTTTTTTATAATTTCAACCATATAAAGTTTAGTACACGGTGTAACGAAACCACCTTCCTCCAGGACCAAGGTCCTACATCCAACATAAATTAACAACATAAATGAACAAAAACTAACTTACTAAGCATCCTAATTAGCTAACTCGCTGAGACAAGACAGGTTGACATTTTTAAGTCAACAGAAAAAATTTTCTATACTAAAAAAAAGAGACAACATAAAGTGCTCATGCAAAAAGTGACAAAGAGTGACAAAGTCACTCAACGCAACAACATGACATATTCCAATATTTGGAATATATTGAGGTAATGAGTTAAGGTAGTGGAAGGAGAAACAGTAAACAGGACACATTTCCTTAAAGTAGCAGGAAAGATCAAATAGGCTTGTGCAAATGACAACTAATGGGTATTATGCAAGAGCGCAATTACAAATTGGTGTGAAAACTTTTAAGACGGTTGTTCAGTGTGTTTGCACATGTGTCGTTTATCAGTTCAGTCTCAATGTTTTGAGGTAGTTGAGTTATCTGAGTTATTGTGTGTGCGTGTGTGTGCGTGTGTGTGTGTGTGTGTGCCACAAACACCCACATCCACACCCACACACACAAACACACACACACACACACACACATACACACACACACACAATAACTAAAAGTGCTTGGCTTGAATGTTTCTGGTTGGTCAGGAGATAATGTTCTTGGAAACAGTGAACTCCTCCAACTCAGTGAGGCGCCGTAAGTTGCTTAAACACAGTTTTCAAAACTGTCCTGAAGAGCAGAGATGGCTTCTATTGGCCAGGTTTTCACCTGCTTCAGAACCAGGTGTCCCTCTATCATCGACTGTTAACACTGGTCAGTTGATCAAGAGCAAGAACCTGTAAATAAGCCTTTCACATCTAGGCAGACAAGACAGATATCATAGATTTATCATGCTAGGCTACAGTATGTAATTCCAGGAACTGTCTGTCTGTCTAAGTCTGGCTGTCTAAGTTTACTGCTACAACCTTAGGAGCCGCAAAGAATGAAAAGCAGCCAGGAATGTAAAGCACGGAAAAGGCTGAAGGGCAGTATGTTGTGCTAGGTGGTGAGCGTTCCGTAGAAGGCCACAGAACGTTTGTTGAAATGCGTGGGTTACTTGTGACATCTTGTCAAGCAGATAGAGTCATAGGGTCTGAGCTATCCGAACCTACCACAACCACCTTTCACAGTGTTTCACAAACAGGTGAACTTATCGGAGGAATTCTCAAAGAGGTAGGGCAAAACTGCCACCTCCTCAAAGGACCTTGCATGATCAATATGCTCCCTGCAGCCAATTTGGCCACCGTGTACCCATGTTTCCAGAGCAAGAGCCCAAGGCCTTACATAGGACAATGGGTCTGGAAGTTTCCCAAGAACCTCCTGGCAAAGGTGGAAGCCAAGAAGTACATCTGGAAATTTAAGATACAACAACGATTAATTTTGGTTGCGTACCATCGGTCCACTGGTTGATGAAGATAAACCCCACCTCAAGCTTGCTCAAGGCAGTCCTGTACAGCACTCTGGAAGGTACATTGCCACCAATATCATGATGGGGCTTCCGCATGCACGGTCAGGCGAGGAACACTCGTGGGTCTATACTACACCACGGTCTGGTAGTGCGTCAAGAAGCTCTCTCAGAAGATGAAAGCCAAGATGTTGGCTCTGTAGCTTTGAAAATAAGAAAAGAAATATAGTTGGAAGTAACCATGAGGATGTCTAAGCACCAGTGCATCGGCACCAGGCACACAACACAACCAGGGGTCCTTTTGAACATGCTAAGACCCCTAAAACGAAAATGATGTCACTAAATATGGCTAAGTTTAAGGCATCGTCATAGTTGGACATTGTCTTTGCTTGCATCATTGCTAGTGATTGCTTGATGTCGACTGTAATAGTGGAGGTGCTTGGGCCAGTCATCATTCTTGTAGGAGACATGGGGTGTGTGTAGGTTGTGTACTGTGTGTGTAGGATGTGTACTTCTTGTGTAGAATAAGTAGTTTCTGTGTGTCTTTTTCAAGATGGCGTTGATGAGGTCGGCTGCTGTCAGAACCGCTCCGACCCCTTTTTCTTTGTTTTTGTTTTTTTGAGTTAGATTTCAGTGATCTAAAACCATCAAAATCATTACCATTGAGTATGGATTATTATTAGTATTGGAGTATTAGGTATGATAGAGACACTCTTGTTTCTACTGGTATACAATGTACTCACAATTTGAAGTTTTTAACTCTGAATCCATGCTGGCCGAGTGAGATGCTGAGGGAGAACAAAGGACGGCATCAAGGCAAACGAGCCGTCGTCAGAAACAGGGTGAGAGCACACAGCACGCCTCTGCCTAGCATCCTGCTCGCCAACGTCCAGTCACTGCAGAACAAACTCGATGACCTCAGGGCCAGGGTAAAGTTCCAGAGAGACATTTGAGACTGCAATCTCCTCTGCTTCACCGAGACATGGCTGAACCCAGCGGTGCCGGACCACGCCATCCAGCCGGCAAGTTCTTCTCGGTTCACCGCATGCCAGGACACGGGACTCGGGTCAGTCAAGGGGAGGCGAAGTGTGTTTAATGGTGAACAACAGCTGGTGCAACACCACACGCATTGTGCCTCTCACACGCTCCTGCACACCCAACCTGAAACCTTTTACCTTTATTACTGTCCCTTTTACCTTCCTCGGGAGTTTACATCGGTCATAATCCGTTTATATTCTGCCTCAAGCGGACACGGACACTGCCTTAGGGACTCACAGAGCACCTGACACAACACTCCCCTCATTGTGGCGAGGGACTTTAACAGCGCCAACCCCAAACATGCATCGGCAAACTTTCATCAACACATTACCTGACCCACCAGGGGCGAAAGGACACTGGATCATTGCTATACTACAGTCAAGGAGAGCTACAAGGCACAATCTTCCCGTCCGTATGGGAAATCCGACCTTGCCGGCATCTTCTTCATGCCAAGATACAAACAAAGACTCAAGATGGCTCTGAGATCTCGCACCGCTGCCTATAATGCAAGGGTTGCGTTGGGGGACATGGAGGACCCGCACAAGGCTGCATTATACAATGTCCGGAAGGTGGTGAAGGCGGCAAAGCAACGCTACGGGAGAAAACTAGAGTCACAACTCTAACAGAGTGACTCTAGGAGACTGTGGCAGGGACAAAGAACGTTAACAGACTACAAAGCACTAACATCCGGCATGATGAACGCAGATGTGACCCAGGCAAACGAGCTGAACACATTCTATGCTTGCTTCAAGGCTGCAGCAAAAGTCGCTAGCTATGCTAATGCTAGCGGCACTAACGGCTCCAGACAGAAAAGGACGTAAGGATGTGTTGACATGTCTCAGCCTCTCTCTCTCACTCTCAGCACTGGAGCACCCTAGGTTCGTGTTCTGAGCCCCTGCTGTACTCTTTGTACACATATGATTGCGTGGCCGCTACCAACTCCACCACCATAATCAAGTTTGCTGACGACACCGTCGGTGGGCTTGATCACGAACAACAATGAGACGACCTACCTACAGGAGATTGGAAATCTGGAGAAATTGTGTCAGATGGACAATCTCCTCCTGAACGTCGGCAAGACAAAGGTGTTTACAGTGGACCTTAGTACAAAGCAGACGAGGAACTACCAGACCCCCGTCATCAACAGGAAGCCAGTTGGCGCCTGTTGCCACTCGTCTGGAGCCAAGCTGAGCGCACCATCCGCGCCGAGCTCCCTGACCTGCACAAAATGTACAGCAAGCGGTGCTGGACCAAGGCCAGGAAGATCGTGAAGGTCCTCAGCCACCTCAGAAATGGAATGTTCTGTCTGTTGACGAGATGGCACGAGAAACCCAAGCATTTTATGTGCACGCAGAGTTTGTGTGTGCTTCTCATAGGTGTGCACGCGCTTTTCATATGTAGTTGTTTGAGCAGTTAGTAACATATATGTATGTGTGACAGTTTCATATATGTGTATGCTAGTATTTCATGTGTGAGCATGAATGAAGTTTGATTTAAACCGTATATGGCGTCTCATACATTTTTTTATATTGAACCGGAGAAAAAAATATAATATATGACAAACAGTGTGGGCACACAATGAAAAGATGCATTAAGGTATCCCATAAAAATCACCCTGTTTTGCAGCGTCTCTTGTGGTAATTATGTTACTACATGATAACATAATTATGTTGTAAAGCATTTTATTTTATTTTATGGTTAAACCGATGCCAAAATCATTAATTTATGAGGTTGCCAAATGATTGTGACCTATAGGAGTTACAACAGTTTTAAACACTGTCCATACTGCCTTTATTGTTTTGTAGTTACAAAAACATGGACATGCAGAAGTTGTTGTGACAGTTAAAAAGAAATACAATTAGCTGAAAACATCAGACGAAAAAAATAATTTTAAAATGTTATATTAACATTATGTGTTATATGTTATAAATAAAAAATATTTTGTGAAAAACCTTAAAAACTGGGTTTGGGCTAGACTAGATCGACTGTTGGGATAATTAATAATAATCTTATTGCTAAAATGTTACATTTTCACTGAATAAAACTAGGTTTTCCTCGCCGTCACATCGTTCTACATGTCGAACTGAGGTTAAAAGCTATTTAGCGCATCTGGAAGGGACCCTTCACTATCACAGGCAACTGTCTGATGACAGGTTGTATGCTTTGCCACATGTCACCGCTGTCCCTGAAGTGGTTGAGGATTTTCTGGGCGTGTGTGCGCTTCGCCTCTCTGATTGCCCAGGAAAGTTTGCCCCTTGCTGTTCTTAGGGCCAATTTGCCCCCTGCTCTGATGGCGGAGTTGCCAGCGAAGTTGCCATAAGTTGCGGCTTTCCTAAACGTTTTAGTCAGTGTTCTCAAAACAGTCCTAAACAGCAGAGATATTGGCCAGGTTTTATCTGCTTCAGGACCAGGTGTCCCTGAATAATCAACTGTAAACACTGCTCAGTTGATCAAGAACACGATCCTGTAACTAGGCCTTTCATATCTAGGGAGACGGGAGACCAAAGGTGTCATTCATTTACCATGCTTTGCTACAGTAGGTATTCCTGGAACTCCGAGTCTACCCGGCTCAGCTTGTTACTGCTGTCTGCCACGACCTTTGCTAGGACCCACAAGGAATGAAAAGAAGTAAGCAGTAAGTTTGTGGAAATGCATGGGTTACTCGTGACATCTTGTCAAGCGGATAGGCTCACAAACAAGTGGACTTGGAGAAGTATTTATAAAGAGGTAGGATCAAAATCTGCCAACCTCACCGTTACCAAAAAACTTAGGAATGTGATTAATCTGCTCGTACAGCCAATTTGGCCACAGTCTATCCATTTTCCCAGAACAAGAGACCAAGACCCAGACCCTCAGCCAGGGACAGTGGGTCTGGAAGTTCCCAAGAACCTCCCTCGGAAGCCAAGAAGTACATCAGGCCATTTAAGATGCAACAAGAGTTAATTTCGGTTGCAAACCACCGCTCACTCTCTGGTTGATAAAGATAAACCCTACCTTAAGCTCGCTCAAGCCAGACCTGTGCAGCACTCTGGTCTCTTGGTCTCTTGCCTAATGCCACCAACATCAAGATGGGGCCCCCGCATGCACGCTCAAGCAAGGAACACTCGTGGGCCTCAGGCTGACACACACAGGTCTGGTCGTCCACCAAGAAACTATCTCTGAAGATAAAAGCCAAGAAGTTGGCCCTGCGGCCTTTTAAAATAAAAAGAAGAAATATAGTTGCAAGAAACAATGAGCGCTCCCAAGCACCAGTGCCTTTTGAGGATGCTAAGACCCCTAAAACGCCCTGGACACTGATGTCACAAAATATTGTATAAATTTAAGGCATCATCATGAGTTTAAAGTACGAGTCATTCTATGCATCATTTCTAGTGATTGGTTGGTGGCATCTGTGATGGCGCAAGTGCTTGGTCTGGTCATAGTTTGTGTAGGATGCGTAGGGTGTGTGTAGGCTGTGTGTATGTGTGTGTGTGTGTGTGTGTGTGTGTGTGTGTGTGTGTGTGTGTGTGTGTGTGAATGTGTGTTTTCTACTGTATGTGTGGCATAAATGGTTGGGTGTGCCTTTGTTTGTGTGCAGTATGTGTTTGTGTGTGTTGTATATGTAAAAGATATGTAGTGTGTCATGTGTGTGTGTAGTATGCATCTGTAGTATTTGTGTGTGGGTGTAGTGCATGTGTGTCTGTAATATGTCATAAATATTGTAGAAAATATTGAATTATTAGTGTGTTTCATGATATTCTGTGTGCGTGAGAACAGAGTGTCTTTCTTTACCACGACACAAGCTGCCCTTTTAATAAACACATTCTATAGTAGTTTATGTTAAAGGTCGTAAAACTGTTGAACGCTTGTAAATGCAGAGCTACTCCTAAATTTATGTTTTTCTTTACCTTATCTTTTAAAAGCATTCCAGACTGGATGTAAACACACCTGCATCCACCTTTTCTTTGGTTCTTTATGTGTGTGCGTATATATACTCCTGTCGCCCACAATAAACTTTGAACATCTCACTGAACACTGACTTGTGTGCTTCATTGAGGGGTTCCCTGAGCTCAGGCGGGACAGCAGAATACAGGCGGAGCACTGAGTAGACCAAAGGAGGTCTACCAAAATTCAAGAAATCCTTACAATTTGGGGGCTCGTCTGGGATACCTCTAATCAGGTGAGTGCTGCTTTTAAATTTTTTCTCTATAAGGATAAAGCAAGCACACTCCCTGGTTTTTGGTATCTGGACCATATACAGTACGGGGGAGGATTGTCTTGGGGCTTTTACGCCTGTTTAGCGCGCGCTCGCTTCTGAAAGGTTCCTTGAACTGAAGCATAAGTGTGGAAGCTGTATTCTGTTGCCCGCTACTTGTCTTTGTGTGTTGTTTGTTGAAGATATTGGTTATTTCTGTCGCGGGTTAATTCACATTTATAAAATGGGTAATAAGACCATAACTATTTATCCGAAATCCTTTTGTGAGCTGCTCATCTGTGCCTGTCTCCCACATACCCACAAAACTGTGCTCACCTTCGCCGGAAGGGTGTGCCTCAGAAAAGGGAAAGACTCCCAAGAAGGTTTCAGGACGAACTTCTGACAGCCCTCTTTCGGATGATCCCGAGGATACTGATGGTGAGGATGATGATAACTCGGACGATGAAGGTCTGGATGAAAGGTCTCGCCCCAAACCTCGACAAGAAAACACTGCGTTTGTTTTTCTCTATGGGACCAAAGGGTCCAAAAATCCTTCCACCATCCGTAAGCACGCTGAAGGACATTATTAAGATGCTCCCTTCTCCCAACAAACCTTTGCATTTTGTTGATATGCTGATAAATGGCACTGTCTAGGCACTGTCAGCCCATGGGTGCGGATTATCGCTTTATTTTGCAATCGGTTGTGGAAGATGGGTACGATGAGGCTGATTTGATAAAAACGGTAAAATGCTTAGACTCTAAAACAGACAAATTGGCTGTAGTGGAAAAAGAAGGAATATGACTTTCTTTAAGGTAATTCTAATGAGGCTATGAAACTCTTAAAAGATCAGCTAACTACTTATCTTCTCGCATGTCAGCAAGCTAGTCAAGATCTGTCACAGGTAACTAATTGTAAGCAAGAAAAGAAAAAGTTTCTTGAGAGGTTTCGAGAGACCTGGACCCTTTTGGGTGGTATGCCCCTGCCTGAAGCGAACCCTAACCCACATTTCCTTACCACCTTCTTGAATAATTGTCGACCAAAAATCATGAAAATTTTCAATTGTCAGATCGTTCTACAATGTCTATTAAAAAATTAGGTGAGCATGTGAGAACAAAGAAAGAAGATGGTATTTTAGAAAATAAACAAGTGGCATGTTTGTCTGTAGAGAGTGAAGGATACAGAGGTAGAGGAGGTCTGCAGGGTCAGAGTACACCCCGTAGGTCTGGTAATTTTTATTACTGTCATAAATAAGGTCATTGGGCTTGTGAATGTCGCACGAAGGCCTGAGATGAGGAACGTAGTGGACAAAATATGTATAATCGATTGAATGATGGTCAGTGGCATGATGCTAATGAGGTGTTTTCTCCTAAACCTTCCCAGCAGCCACCGTAGAGAGTGCAACAACAACAACAATAAAGACCCATTTCCCTTCTCAGGGATGCAGGTAGGAGCATATGATGCATAGGGATGCCCTCAGAGTTCCAGCCCTGTGATGTTACTTCGTACTTTCGAGTCACCTCAGGAATAGATGAAATTTTAAGCTCACTGCTCAAGCAGGGTGTTGTTAAACCATGTGTAAGTTCTTATAACACACCTGTTAATCCAGTACTGAAACCTGATGGTATGTGAAGATTTACAAAAGATCTGAGAAAAATAAATGGCGTAATTATCCCTGTTGCACCTGTTGTGACTGATGTGCTGTCCATTGTTTTCTCTAGACCTTGTCATTATTTGCATTTTTCTGTTATTGACCTTTGTTCTGCCTTCTTCAGTGTTCCTGTGGAAGGGCAGACACAGCCATTGTTCGCCTTCACCCACAGGGGGCGTCAGTTCACCTGGTCTCGTCTTCTGCAGGGTTTATTGACTCGCCTGCTGTTTTTTAGGCTGTAGTAAGAGATGCACTTGGTGATCTAACTCTCCCCACTGATTCTGTTGTCCTATTCCACACAAATGTTTTACTGGTGTCCGCCGCTGCGAAGAAACCACCACTTGTCTCCTGAAACACCTGGCAAAGAAGGGTTTCAAGGTATCTAAGACTAAATTACAATTTTGCAGAGACATTGTAAAATACCTGGGCTTTGAACTCTCCCAAGGTCAAAGAAGGCTCTTAAAGGAACGAATCCAGCTGATCATCGACACTAAACGTCCGAGCACTAAACATGCTTTCATGGCTTTCCTGGGACTGGTCAACTACTGTCGTCAGTGGATTCCTGACTGCTCATTCTACGATAAATGCATCAGGGGAGCCATCTCACACAACGATCCACTCCAACAGCCTCTGACATGGACTGCTGAACTGGAAAAGGCCCTATGTTCTGCTCCGGCGCTGGGCCTGCCTAACTATCAAAAACCATTCCATCTAAAGGTCTGTGAGCACGGGGCACCGCTATTGCTGTATTGGCACAGGAACTTGGGGGTTGGACCATGTGCTTTCTTATCTAAAACTTTAGATGCTGTGGCACAAGGTTTGTCTGCCTGTCTCAGGGCTGTGGCCACCTGTGCGGTGATGGTACAAGATGCTGAGAAGATTGATCTCTCTCGTCCTTTTTGTATTCTCTATATCAGGCTAAACAAGTGCTACAGAACCTTCAAACACAACATATGAAGGCTTGGATCTGGGTATGAGATTATCCTTTGTCCTACAAGTAACTTAGAGATAAAATCCACCTCTTCTTTTGACACCCTCAGATATGCTCTGGCACGCTTGATCAATGCACAGGATGACAGGCTAGTAGAAACAGATCATGACTGCTGCTTAGAGATTGTTCACTCCACTAGTATACGTCCTGATATGTCTTCTACATCAACAACTGGTGAATCTATGGACGTGCGAGGTAATACGCTAGCTTATAGTATTGATAAAGAAGCAGCCTGAAAACAGATTTTCTTTCCTGACTTTGATACTGATCTGATCAATACATATAATGTATTCTTGTTAGCTCTTTGATTCCAGATGTAGATTTATTGTCTTTACAAGCTTCAGAATGACGCTGAATGATTCCTCTTTTTGGCAAGCTCAAAGTGCCTACGTTGCTTCTGATAGTTTATGGTATTGTGCTGATGGTCGTTTGTGCCTGCCGTCTCATTGTCTTCCGTTTCTCGTGCGTGAGTTCCATGATGTTACACATAGCGCACAAAGGGGGGTTAAGGAAGATATGAAAGAACTCTTTTACATAGCTAACATGCTCGGAACAATTGATTCCTTAATATCTAGTTGCTTGGTGTGTGCTCAGAATACGTTCAAATATCTTCTGGTTTTGGTAGACAAGTTTTCTAGGTGGGTGGAAGCTTTTCCGTGTGCTCGAGAGAATGCAAAGGTGGTGACCTGAGTCCTAGTGAAAGAAATAATATCTCGTTATGGTGTGCCTTATGCTATTGACTCAGATAAAGGAACATCTTTTACATCACAGGTAACACAGAATTTGTGTAAATATCTTTCACTGTCCTGGCATTTGCACATTCCTTATCATCCACAGTGTTCAGGTATAGTAGAAAGAACAAATAGGACACTGAAAGAAAAATTTACTAAAGCAATGCAAACTATGGGGAGTAAAAACTGGCTTTGATCTGTTACCTGCTGTTCTAGCTGAAATAAGAATGACACCATCAAAAGACGTGCACATGTCACCATATGAAATTATATTTGGCAGACCCTTTCCCGTGCAATGGAGAAAAGGTAAACCCGCGATAGGAACAACTGATCTTGATACTGTGAACTGTACATATTGCTGAATATTCTGCTGCTCTAATAGATACTCTAACTAAACATTATGAACGAATTGCTGATGTGACTTTAATACCCTCAACAAAACCCACACATTCTTTTAATGTGGAAGATACTGTTCTGGTAAAATCATTGACCCCCAGAAAACTGGGAGATTGTAAATATGGCGGACCAACAGAAATAATCGCAATTACTCGTATTGCTATCCTAACTGATCTTTTTCCACAGTGGATCCATGCTACTAGGCTGAAGAGATGTCCTGTCGGCGTGAGACCAAAAGATGAATAAATGCGTGTGTATTATTATCTTTCTGTCTCTGTGATTTTTGTTTCCTAGACTAAAGATGCGCTGCAGTGATGTCCAACCCATGACGTGACCTTGATGGAGTGACGTGACACAGAGGGATCGCCTTGGATTGCCACAGGACGACTTTACTTTTGCTATTAGTGTATTATTCCTGGTGGTGTCTTAGCGCCTCGTGAGGTGGGACGAGTGCAGATTGGGCGTGCCCGCACTCTGAGCACTGTAGCATCAAGAAAGGCAATAGTTCACCACTAGTAGTTATTTATGAGTTTGACATTGTGAACAAGGTTTTTCACACACACGAGATTGCACTCAACCTGTCATGTTTCTGTGTATTCTTCGTTGTGTGCAAAATTCTTTGTATGAGTATCTTTCAGGGTATGTTCCTGCACCGCGTCCAATGGCCTATTGTCCTCCGGTGACTTCTTAAAAGCTCTGAGTTTTATTCAACGATGTTTCTTATGAATAAAAGGGGGGAATTGTAGGAAATATTTAATTCTTAGTGTGTTTCATGATATTCTGTGTGCGTGAGAACAGAGTGTCTTTCTTTACCACGACACAAGCTGCACTTTCAATAAACACATTCTATAGTAGTTTATGTTAAAGGTCGTAAAACTGTTGAACGCTCGTAAATGCAGAGCTACTCCTAAATTTATGTTCTTCTTTACCTTATCTTTTAAAAGCATTCCAGACTGGATGTAAACACTCCTGCATCCACCTTTTCTTTGGTTCTTTGTGTGTGTGTATATATACTCCTGTCTCCCACAATAAACTTTGAACGTCTCACTGAACACTGACTTGTGTGCTTCATTGAGGGGTTCCCTGAGCTCAGGCGGGACAGCAGAATACAGGCGGAGCACTGAGTAGACCAAAGGAGGTCTATCAAAATTCAAGAAATCCTTGCAAATATGTATGTAGTAAATGTGTATTTGTATGAGTAGTGTGTGTGTGTGTGTGTGTGTGTGTGTGTGTGTGGTGGGTGATTTGTGTATGTTTGTGTATGATGTGTGTGTGTGTGTGTGTGTGTGTGTGTGTGTCTGTGTGTGTGTACAGGGTTTATAGAATGTAATGTCTGTAGTGTATGTTTGTGTGTGTGTGTTTGTAAAAGATGTGTGTATATTTCTTGCGCTACAAAAATTTTAATCACATGGAGACAGACGAAGGGCTGTAGGATGTGCTAGGAGGTGAGCGTTCCATAGTAGGCTGCAGTAAGTTTGTGGAAATTCATTGGATACTTGTGTCATTTTTTCGAGCAGACAGAGTCATAAAGTCTGAGCTATCTCAACCACTCACAAGCACATTCCCCAGTTTTTCACAAACAGGTGGAAATATAGGAGGTATTCTCAAGGAGTTAGGGCCAAATAAACTTGCTTTCTTCCCCCACAAAGATCCTAGGATCTTTTCTTACAATTAATCTGCACCCAATTTTGTTACCATCTACCCATGTTCCCAGAGCAAGCCCCTGAGGAATGTAAAAACCAAGATGTGAGCGAAAAAGCCTTTAAAAAAGGAAGAAAAATAGTTACAAGCTACAATGAGCTGGCCCAAGCACCTGTGCCATTGCCACTTCGGCGCCCCTCACAACTAGTGTGCCTTTTCAGCACGCTAAGACCTCTTAAACAAATATGACATGCATCGTCATGGCTGGACATCTTTCTGGTGCACCATTGCCAGCTGTCACTCAATGTAGGCTGAGTTTAGCACCATCGCCTCTTAGATGCACATTACAACATGTGTGCCTTTTCAGCACGCTAAGACCTCTTAAACAAATATGACACAAGTTTAGGTAATCGTCATGTTTGGACGTGTCTTTCTGATCCGCCATTGCAAGTCATTCAATGTGGACGGGGTGTGGTGGCTGTAAGACTCAGGTGCTTAAGTAGGTCATCATTTGTGTATGATGCATAGTATATGTGATGTATGTAAGATGTGTGTGTGTGTGTGTTTACGATATGTATGTCTGTCTGTATTTGTTGTGTTTTTAGGATGTGTATTGTGTGTGTGTTATGTGTCTTTGTAATGACTGTGTGTGTTTATATGGGTGTACTATGCCTATGTAATGTTTGTGTGTGCAATGTGTCTGTGCAGTATGTGTGATTGTAGGATGTATAGTGTTTGTGTCTGTGATAAGTATGTCTGGTAAGTGTGTATGTGTTCACGATGTGTCTGTACTCCTGGAACTAACCCTAAAACCCCCGGCTCAGTTTATCGCTGCTGCCTGCCACGACCTTTCCTAGGACCCACCCTTGTGGCACAGAAATGAAAAGCATGTGGATGACGCTAAGGCACTGTATGTTGTGCTATCTGAACCAATCACATGCCAGTGTTTTACAAACAGAATACCAGGAGATATTCTCAAGGGGTTAGTGCCAAAAACCAGTCCCAATACCCACCACAAAGATCTTAGGATCTGGACTATGCAGACAATTTGGCTGTCGTCTACTGATTTTTCCGGTGCAAGCCCCCAAGGCCCAGACCCTCACACAGTACAGTGGGTTCAGGAACCATCCGTTGAAGGTTGAATCCAAGAGGTCATCCCTGTGTCCTTTTAAAATAAAAAGAAGAAAAATTGTTACAAGCAACAATGAGAGGGCCCAAGCACCTGTGTCATCGCCTCTTGGGTGTACCTCACAACATGTGTAAGACCTCTTAAACATATATGACATAAGTTTAAGCCATCATTATGGCTGGACGTGTCTTTATAAATTTTATTGTGACTGTAATGGAACAGGGGCTTGAGCAGGACATTGTTTGTGTAGTATGTGTAGTGTGTGTGTTTGTGTGTTTGTTTAGGAAGTGCCCTGTATTTGATAGATAAGTAGATTTTATGTTTGTTTTTGCATTTGTGTGTCTGTGTGTTAATGTGTGTGTATGTATTTGTAGTGTGTGTGAGCACGTGTGTGTGTATTTAGAGTGTGTACTGTATGCGATAAATAAGAAGATTTTGTGTGTGTGTGTGTTTGTGTGTGTGCGTGTGCGTGCGTGCGTGCGCGTGTGTGTGTCTGTGTGTGTGATTGTGTATATAGTATGCGTGTGCAGTTTGGGTCTGTGTAGGATGTTGAGTGTCTGAGTACTATGTAGTGCGCGTGTTCTTGTTTGTGTATTTATATTTAACCTCCTGTTGAGTTAGGTCTGGACGTGTCTTTATAGTTTTTATTGTGACTCTAATGGCACAGGGGCTTGAGCAGGACATTCTTTGTATAGTATGCGTATAAAGTCTGTTGAGTGTGTTTTTTTTTGCCTGTGTGTGTGTGTGTGTGTGTAGAATGCATTGTGTGCAGTTTGGGTCTGTGTAGGATGTGGTGTGTCTGGGTACTGTGTGTAGTGCGCGTGTTCTTGTTTGTGTATTTGTATTTGACCTCCTGTTGAGTTGGGCGGAGGTGAAACGTGTTTTCAGTTCGATGAGATCTTGCAGTTCCAGATGTTTTAGGAAGATGAATGAATACATCAAAAAATGAAAAAGAACAACAAAAAATTTTTTATTCAAGATGTATGCCAAAAAGCATGAATGTTGTGGAAATGACCATTTTATGGACTTTTTAACTTGTAAAAGTCAGATAAAGCGTTTGCTGCGTTCTTAGCGCTGTAAGAGCTCAGGAAAGTGGTTTTCTCACACAACTGATGAATAGTTATGAATAACATACAAAATGAGTTTGTAATCATATTTAAGCATCAAAAAATTAAAAAGAACAACAAAAAAAATGTTATTCAACATGTATGCCAAAATGCATGAATGTTGTGGAAATGACCATCTTATGGACTTTTTATCTTGTAAAAGTCAGAAAACTCGTTTGCTGCGTTCTTAGCGCTGTAAGAGCTCAGGAAAGTGGTTTTCTCACACAACTGATGGATAGTTATGTAAAACATACAAAATGAGTTTGTAGGCATTTTTAGGTCTCAAAATATAAAAGAAAATAACGAAAAATTTGTTTTTCAACATGTATGCCAAAATGCATGAATGTTGTGGAAATGACCATTTTATGGACTTTTTACCTTGTAAAAGTCAGATAAAGCGTTTGCAGCGTTCTTAGCGCTGTACGAGTTAAGGAAAGCAGTTTTCTCACACAACTAATGCATGATCAAGGTAAAACATACAAGACGAGTTTCAAACCATTTTTAAGCATCAAGATATGAAAAAGAATAACAAAAAAAAGATGTTTTTCAACATGTATGCCAAAATGCATGAATGTTGTGGAAATGACCATTTTATGGACTTTTTACCTTGTAAAAGTCAGATAAAGCGTTTGCAGCGTTCTTAGCGCTGTAAGAGCTCAGGAAAGTGGTTTTCTCACACAACTGATGGATAGTTATGTAAATCATACAAAATGAGTTTGTAAGCATTTTTAAGCTTCAAAAAATAAAAAAGAACAACAAAAAATTTTTTATTCAACATGTATGCCAAAATGCATGAATGTTGTGGAAATGACCATTTTATGGACTTTTTACCTTGTAAAAGTCAGAAAACGCGTTTGCTGCGTTTTTAGCGCTGTAAGAGCTCAGGAAAGTGGTTTCCTCACACAACTGATGGATAGTTATGTAAAACATACAAAATGAGTTTGTAAGCATTTTTGGGTCTCAAAATATAAAAAAAAAAATAACGAAAAATTTGTTTTTCAATATGTATGCCAAAATGCATGAATGTTATGGAAATGACCATTTTATGGACTTTTTACCTTGTAAAAGTCAGAAAACGCGTTTGCTGCGTTCTTAGCGCTGTAAGAGCTCAGGAAAGTGGTTTCCTCACACAACTGATGGATAGTTATGTAAAACATACAAAATGAGTTTGTAACCATCTTTAGGTCTCAAAATACAAAAGGAAATAACGAAAAATTTGTTTTTCAACATGTATGCCATAATGCATGAATGTTGTGGAAATGACCGTTTCATGGACTTTTTACCTTGTAAAAGTCAGATAAAGCGTTTGCAGCGTTCTTAGCGCTGTACGAGTTAAGGAAAGCAGTTTTCTCACACAACTAATGCATGATCAAGGTAAAACATACAAGACGAGTTTCAAACCATTTTTAAGCATCAAGATATGAAAAAGAATAACAAAAAAAAAGATGTTTTTCAACATGTATGCCAAAATGCATGAATGTTGTGGAAATGACCATTTTATGGACTTTTTATCTTGTAAAAGTCAGATAAAGCGTTTGCTGCATTCTTAGCGCTGTAATAGCTCAGGAAAGTGGTTTTCTCACACTACTGATGGATAGTTATGTAAATCATACAAAATGAGTTTGTAAGCATTTTTAAGCATCAAAAAATTAAAAAGAACAACAAAAAAATGTTATTCAACATGTATGCCAAAATGCATGAATGTTGTGAAAATGACCATTTTATGGACATTTTACCTTGTAAAAGTCAGAAAACGCGTTTGCTGCGTTCTTAGCGCTGTAAGAGCTCAGGAAAGTGGTTTCCTCACACAACTGATGGATAGTTATGTAAAACATACAAAATGAGTTTGTAACCATCTTTAGGTCTCAAAATATAAAAGGAAATAACGAAAAATTTGTTTTTCAACATGTATGCCATAATGCATGAATGTTGTGGAAATGACCGTTTCATGGACTTTTTACCTTGTAAAAGTCAGATAAAGCGTTTGCAGCGTTCTTAGCGCTGTACGAGTTAAGGAAAGCAGTTTTCTCACACAACTAATGCATGATCAAGGTAAAACATACAAGACGAGTTTCAAACCATTTTTAAGCATTAAGATGTGAAAAAGACTAACAAAAAAAAGATGTTTTTCAACATGTATGCCAAAATGCATGAATGTTGTGGAAATGACCATTTTATGGACTTTTTACCTTGTAAAAGTCAGATAAAGCGTTTGGTGCGTTCTTAGCGCTGTAAGAGCTCAGGAAAGTGGTTTTCTCACACAACTGATGGATAGTTATGTAAGACATACAAAATGAGTTTGTAAGCATTTTTAAGCATCAAAAAATTAAAAAGAACAACAAAAATTTTTTTATTCAACATGTATGCCAAAATGCATGAATGTTGTGGAAATGACCATTTTATGGACTTTTTACCTTGTAAAAGTCAGAAAACGCGTTTGCTGCGTTCTTAGCGCTGTAAGAGTTCAGGAAAGTGGTTTTCTCACACAACTAATGCATGATCAAGGTAAAACAAACAAGACGAGTTTATAAGCATTTTTAATTATCAAAAAATGAAAACCTTTTTTTTACCTTGTAAAAGTCAGATAAAGCGTTTGCTGCGTTCTTAGCGCTGTAAGAGCTCAGGAAAGTGGTTTTCTCACACAACTGGTGGATAGTTATGTAAAACATACAAAATGAGTTTGTAACCATTTTTAGGTCTCGAAATATAAAAGGAAATAACGAAAAATTTGTTTTTCAACATGTATGCCATAATGCATGAATGTTGTGGAAATGACCATTTTATGGACTTTTTACCTTGTAAAAGTCAGATAAAGCGTTTGCAGCGTTCTTAGCGCTGTACGAGTTAAGGAAAGCAGTTTTCTCACACAACTAATGCATGATCATTGTAAAACATACAAATCGAGTTTACAAGCATTTTTAAGTATCAAAAAATGAAAACCTTTTTTTTACCTTGTAAAAGTGAGATCAAGCGTTTGCTGCATTCTTAGCGCTGTAAGAGCTCAGGAAAGTGGTTTTCTCACACAACTGATGGATAGTTATGTGAAACATACAAAATGAGTTTGTAGGCATTTTGAGGTCTCAAAATATAAAAGAAAATAACGAAAAATTTGTTTTTCAACATGTATGCCAAAATGCATGAATGTTGTGGAAATGACCATTTTATGGACTTTCTACCTTGTAAAAGTCAGAAAACGCGTTTGCTCCGTTCTTAGCGCTGTAAGAGTTAAGGAAAGCAGTTTTCTCACACAACTAATGCATGATCAAGTTAAATCATACAGGACGAGTTTTAAACCATTTTAAAGAATCAAGATATGAAAAAGAATAACAAAAAAAATATTTTTTTTAACATGTATGCCAAAATGCATGAATGTTGTGGAAATGACCATTTTATGGACTTTTTACCTTGTTAAAGTTAGATAAAGCGTTTGCAGCGTTCTTATTTTGTGATTATGGAACAAGCAATTCTTCAATTGACATACATCATATTCTAGTAATTTAAACATTTTTTGTTTATAAAAATTCTTTAATGTGCCATCAAATTTGTTGTGGCAATTTGTCATCAAAGTGAAATTTCTATGTTTTAAAAATTACACTTTAAACATATAATTTTCAAATATAATAATTTAGAGTGAAAGAACTTATCACTTAAAGCACTAATATCGATTATTTATTATAATTATTATAATTGATTATTATTATTTGTAAGCGGACGCGCATAGCAATGTTCTACACATTGTTCAAACTTAGAATCCCAGACACCTTTAACACTTCGCTAAGTAAATTAAAGTTCTGAAAAGTATTATTTGACACGTTAATAATTTTATTTTTTATTTTATAAAACGACATTACGAGAAATCTGATTTTCACTTCATATGAAAGCAGATTTACACGCTTGTTTAAATACAGTTAAAAATAAAGCAATATGAATGATGAAAGTTGCGATCATGACGTTTATATAATAGATCATGTTAATTTATGTGAATTTTTGTTTCAAATGAAATTCAAGTTTAATTTGTCACACACACAGCCATATACAATATGATGTTCAGAGAAATGCTTTTACAACCTCCCATGACCTAAACATAAAAAAAAGAAAATAGAGTATTTAAACTAGAATAAGACTATAATATATTTTTAATGCAGTATAATTAAGAATACGTATAAATATAAAATAAGAATCTAATAATTATATTAATAAAACAACTTGACATTGTTTATAGTTCATAGAAGAAAATAATGAGGACAAATTAAGTAAGCGGTGAGCAGGAACAGAAGAGATGAACCATGGGGAAAGTACTTTTGATGGAGGGACAGCCTGGAGACGGTGTCAGCTAATGTTTCTGTAGTGGAGAGACACATCGAATCATGGGCTTTTCGCTTGTTGTTTACTTTATGTGCGGTACCAATTTCAAGTAGGATTTTCTTATCTTTTCAACCATATAAAGTTTAGTACACGGTGAAACGGTGGTGTGTGTGTGTTTGTGTGTGTGGGTGTGGATGTGGGTGTTTGTGGCACACACACACACACACACACACACATGCACACACACACACACACAATAACTAAAGTTGCTTGGCTTGAATGTTTCCCGGTTGGTCAGGAAATGATGTTCTTGGAGACAGTGAACTCAGTGAGGCGCCGTAAGTTGCTTAAACACAGTTTTCAAAACTGTCCTGAAGAGCAGAGATGGCTTCTATTGGCCAGGTTTTCACCTGCTTCAGAACCAGGTGTCCCTCTATCATCGACTGTTAACACTGGTCAGTTGATCAAGAGCAAGAACCTGTAAATAAGCCTTTCACATCTAGGCAGACAAGACAGATATCATAGATTTATCATGCTAGGCTACAGTATGTAATTCCAGGAACTCCGAGTCTGGCTGTCTAAGCTTACTGCTACAACCTAAGGAGCCGCAAAGAATGAAAAGCAGCCAGGAATGTAAAGCACGGAAAAGGCTGAAGGGCAGTATGTTGTGCTAGGTGGTGAGCGTTCCGTAGAAGGCCACAGAACGTTTGTTGAAATGCGTGGGTTACTTGTGACATCTTGTCAAGCAGATAGAGTCATAGGGTCTGAGCTATCCGAACCTACCACAACCACCTTTCACAGTGTTTCACAAACAGGTGAACTTATCGGAGGAATTCTCAAAAAGGTAGGGCAAAACTGCCACCTCCTCAAAGGACCTTGCATAATCAATCTGCTCCCTGCAGCCAATTTGGCCACCGTGTACCCATGTTTCGAGAGCAAGAGCCCAAGGCCCAGAGCCTTACACAGGACAATGGGTCTGGAAGTTTCCCAGGAACCTCCTGGCAAAGGTGGAAGCCAAGAAGTACATTTGGAAATTTAAGATACAACAACGATTAATTTTGGTTGCGTACCATCGGTCCACTGGTTGATGGAGATAAACCCCACCTCAAGCTTGCTCAAGGCAGTCCTGTACAACACTCTGGAAGGTACATTGCCACCAATATCATGATGGGGCTTCCGCATGCACGGTCAGACGAGGAACACTCGTGGGTCTCAGGCTGGCACATACTATACCACGGTCTGGTAGTGCATCAAGAAGCTCTCTCAGAAGATGAAAGCCAAGAAGTTGGCTCTGCAGCTTTGAAAATAAGAAAAGAAATATAGTTGGAAGTAACGATGAGGATGTCCAAGCACCAGTGCATCGGCACCAGGCACAGCACACAACCAGGGGTCCTTTTGAACATGCTAAGACCCCTAAAACGAAAATGATGTCACTAAATATGGCTAAGTTTAAGGCATCGTCATAGTTGGACATTGTCTTTGCTTGCATCATTGCTAGTGATTGCTTGATGTCGACTGTAATGGTGGAGGTGCTTGGGCCCGTCATCATTTTTGTAGGAGACATAGGGTGTGTGTAGGTTGTGTACTGTGTGTGTAGGATGTGTACTTCTTGTGTAGAATAAGTAGTTTCTGTGTGTCTTTTTCAACATGGCGTTGGTGAGGTCGGCTGCTGTCAGAACTGCTTCGACCCCTTTTTCTTTGTTTTTGTTTTTTTTAGTTAGATTTCAGTGATCTAAAACCATCAAAATCATTACCATTAAGTTTATTAGGTATGATAGAGACACTCTTGTTTCTACTGGTATACAATGTACTCACAATTTGAAGTTTTTAACTCTGGATCCAAGCTGGCCGAGTGAGATCCTGAGGGAGAACAAAGGACGGCATCAAGGCAAACGAGCCGTCGTCAGAAACAGGGTGAGAGCCCGTGCACACAGCACACCTCTGCCTAGCATCCTGCTCGCCAACGTCCAGTCACTGGAGAACAAACTCGATGACCTCAGGGCCAGGGTAAAGTTCCAGAGAGACATTTGAGACTGCAATCTCCTCTGCTTCACCGAGACATGGCTGAACCCAGCGGTGCCGGACCATGCCATCCAGCCGGCCGAGTTCTTCTCGGTTCACAGCATGCCAGGACACAGGCCTCGGGTCAGTCAAGGGGAGGCGAAGTGTGTTTAATGGTGAACAACAGCTGGTGCAGCACCACACGCATTGTGCCTCTCACACGCTCCTGCACACCCAACCTGAAACTACTGTCCTTTTTACCTTCCTTGGGAGTTTACATCGGTCATAATCCGTTTATATTCTGCCTCAATCGGACACAGACACTGCCTTAGGGACTCACAGAGAACCAGACACAACACTCCCCTCATTGTGGCGAGGGACTTTAACAGCACCAACCCCAAACATGCATCGGCAAACTTTCATCAACACATCACCTGACCCACCAGGGGCGAAAGGACACTGGATCATTGCTATGCTACAGTCAAGGAGAGCTACAAGGCACAATCTTCCCGTCCGTATGGGAAATCTGACCTTGCCGCCATCTTCTTCATCTCAAGATACAAACAAAGACTCAAGATGGCTCTAAGATCTCACACCGCTGCCTATAACGCAAGGGTTGCGTTGGGGGACATGGAGGACCCGCACAAGGCTGCATTATAAAATGTCCGGAAGGTGGTGAAGGCGGCAAAGCAACGCTACGGGAGAAAACTAGAGTCACAACTCTAACAGAGTGACTCTAGGAGCCTGTGGCAGGGACAAAGAATGTTAACAGACTACAAAGCACCAACATCTGGCATGATAAACACAGATGTGACCCAGGCAAACGAGCTGAACACATTCTATGCTTGCTTCGAGGCTGCAGCAAAAGTCGCTAGCTATGCTAAGGAAAGGATGTAAGGATGTGTGGACATGTCTCAGCCTCCCTCACTCTCAGCACTGGAGCACCCTAGGTTTGTGTTCTGAGCCCCTGCTGTACTCTTTGTACACATACGATTGCGTGGCCGCTACCAACTCCACCACCATAATCAAGTTTGCTGACGACACCGTCGTCTTGGGCTTGATCACGAACAACAATAAGACGGCCTACCTACAGGAGATTGGAGATCTGGAGAAATTGTGTCAGATGGACAATCTCCTTCTGAACGTCGGCAAGACAAAGGTGTTGACAGTGGACCTTAGTACAAAGCAGACGAGGAACTACCAGACGCCCATCATCAACAGGAGCCCAGTGGCGCCTGTTGCCACTCGTCTGGAGCCCAGCTGAGCGCACCATCCGCACCGAGCTCCCTGACCTGCACACGATATACAGCAAGCGGTGCTGGACCAAGGCCAGGAAGATTGTGAAGGTCCTCAGCCACCTCAGAAATGGAATGTTCTGTCTGTTGACGAGAGAAAAAAATATATATATATATGACAAACAGTGTGGGCACACAATGAAAAGATGCATCAAGGTATACCATAAAAATCACCCTGTTTTGGAGCATCTCTTGTGGTAATTATGTTACTACATGATAACATAATTATGTTGTAAAGCATTTTATTTTATTTTATGGTTAAACCGATGCCAAAATCATTAATCTAACAGGTTGGCAAATGATTGTGACCTATAGGAGCTACAACTGTCCAAGTGTGCAAGTTCTTATATTAAAAAAAGTTTTAAACACTGTCCATACTGCCTTTATTGTTTTGTAGTTACAAAAACATGAACATGCAGAAGTTGTTGTGACAGTTAAAAAGAAATACACTTAGCTGAAAACATCAGATAAAAAAATACATTATGTGTTATATGTTATAAATGAAAATTATTTCGTGAAAAACCTTAAAAACCGGGTTTGGGCTAGACTAGATTGACTGTTGGGATAATTAATAATAATCTTATTGCTAAAATGTTACATTTTCACTGAATAAAACTAGGTTTTCCTCGCCGTCACATCGTTCTACATATCGAACTGAGTTTGAAAGCTATTTAGCGCATCTGGAAGGGACCCTTCACTATCACAGGCAACTGATGATGTCTTGTAGTTGGTGACAGGTTGTATGCTCTGCCACATGTGCTGTATGTCACCGCTGTCCTTGAAGTGGTTGAATTTTTTTTGGGCGTGTGTGCGCTTTGCCTCTCTGATTTTCCTGGGCAGTTTGCCCCTTGCTGTCTTTAGGGCCACTTTGCCCCCTGCTCTGATGGCGGAGTCTTGGGTCTTTAGAAGTTTACACACCTCCGCAGTAATCCACAGTTTCTGGTTGGTCGTGAGATGATGTTCTTGGAGACACTGATGTCATCGGTAAACTTGATTTTAGCTGGTCGTTGATGTCGTGTACCTCCTTCAAGTCAGCGAAGTTGCCATAAGTTGCGGCTTTCCTACACGTTTCAGTCAGTGTTCTCAAAACAGTCCTAAACAGCAGAGATATTGGACAGGTTTTTATCTGCTTCAGGACCAGGTGTCCCTGAATAATCAACTGTAAACACTGCTCAGTTGAACACGATCCTGTAACTAGGCCTTTCACATCTAGGGAGACGGGAGACAGAAGGTGTCATTCATTTACCATGCTTTGCTACAGTAGTCATTCCTGGAACTCCGAGTCTGCAGCTTGTTACTGCTGTCTGCCACGACCTTTGCTAGGACCCACAAGGAATGAAAAGAACTCATAAATGAAAAGCACATGGACAAGGCCGATTTGGCTGTATGATGTGCTAGGTGGCTTCATAAAAGGCAGCAGTAAGTTTGTGGAAATGCATGGCATACTCGTGACATCTTGTCAAGCGGATAGGGTCACAAATAAGTGGACTTATCAGAGGTATTTTCAAAGAGGTAAACCTGCCAACCTCACCGTTACCAAAAAAGCTAGGATTGTGATCAATCTGCTCATGCAGCCAATTTGGCCACAGTCTATCCATTTTCCCAGAGCAAGAGACCAAGACCCAGACTCTCACCCAGGGACAGTGGGTCAGGAAGTTCCCAAGAACCTCCCTCGGAAGCCAAGAAGTACATCGGGCCATTTAAGATGCAACAAGAGTTAATTTCGGTTGCGTACCACCGCTCACTCCCTGGTTGATAAAGATAAACCCTACCTTAAGCTCGCTCAAGCCAGACCTGTGCAGCACTCTGGTCTCTTGGTCTCTTGCCTAATGCCACCAACATCAAGATGGGGCCCCCGCATGCATGCACAAGCGAGGAACACTCGTGGGCCTCAGGCCGACACACACACAGGTCTGGTCGTCCACCAAGAAGCTATCTCTGAAGATAAAAGCCAAGAAGTTGGCCCTGCGGCCTTTTAAAATAAAAAGAAGAAATATAGTTGCAAGAAACAATGAGCGCTCCCAAGCACCAGTGCCATCGGCACCCAGGCGGATCGCCACACCTGTGTGCCTTTTGAGGATGCTAAGACCCCTAAAACGCCCTGGACACTGATGTCACAAAATATTGTATAAGTTTAAGGCATCATCATGAGTTTAAAGTACGAGTCATTCTATGCATCATTGCTAGTGATTGGTTGGTGGCGTCTGTGATGGCGCAGGTGCTTGGTCTGGTCATAGTTTGTGTAGGATGGGGAGGGTGTGTGTGTGTGTGTGTGTGTGTGTGTGTGTGTGTGTGTGTGTGTGAATGTGTGTAAGTTTTCTACTGTATGTGTGGCATAAATGGTTGAGTGTGCCTTTGTTTGTGTGCAGTATGTGTTTGTGTGTGTTGTGCATGTGAAATATGTCATAAATATGTCAGTAATATGTCATGTGTGTCTGTAATATGTCATAAATATGTCAGTAGTAAATGTAGTAAATGTGTATTTGTATGAGTAGTATGTGTGTGTGTGTGTGTGTGTATTTGTGTATTTTTGTGTACGATATATGTGTGTGTGTGTACAAGGTTTATAGAATGTAATGTCTGTAGTGTATGTGTGTGTGTTTGTAAAGGATGTGTGTATGTTCCTTGCGCTACAAAAATTTTAATCACATGGAGACAGACGAAGGGCTGTAGGATGTGCTAGGAGGTGAGCGTTCCATAGTAGGCTGCAGTAAGTTTGTGAAAATTCATTGGATACTTGTGTCATTTTGTCGAGCAGATAGAGTCATAAAGTCTGAGCTATCTTAACCACTCACAAGTACATTCCCCAGTTTTTCACAAACAGGTGGAAATATAGGAGGTATTCTTAAGGAGTTAGGGTCAAATAAACTTGCTTTCTTCCCCCACAAAGATCCTAGGATCTTTTCTTACAATTAATCTGCACCCAATTTTGTTACCATCTACCTATGTTCCCAGAGCAAGCCCCTGAGGAATGTAAAAACCAAGACGTGAGCAATAAAGCCTTTAAAAAAAGGAAGAAAAATAGTTACAAGCTACAATGAGCTGGCCCAAGCACCTGTGCCATTGCCACTTGGGCGCCCCTCACAACTTGTGTGCCTTTTCAGCACGTTAAGACTTCTTAAACAAATATGACATGCATCGTCATGGCTGGACATCTTTCTGGTGCACCATTGCTAGCTGTCACTCAATGTAGGCTGAGTTTGGAGGCAAATGTAATGGCGCCATCGCCTCTTAGATGCACATCCCAACATGTGTGCCTTTTCAGCACGCTAAGACCTCTTAAACAAATATGACATAAGTTTAGGTAATCGTCATGTTTGGATGTGTCTTTCTGATCCGCCATTGCAAGTCATTCAATGTGGACGGGGTGTGGTGGCTGTAAGACTCAGGTGCTTAAGTAGGTCATCATTTGTGTATGGTGCAAAGTATATGTGATGTATGTGAGATGTGTGTGTGTTTACGATATGTATGTCTGTCTGTATTTGTTGTGTTTTTAGGATGTGTATTGTGTGTGTGTTATGTGTCTTTGTAATGACTGTGTGTGTTTATATGGGTGTGTGCAATGTGTGTGTGCAGTATGTGTGATTGTAGGATGTATAGTGTTTGTGTCTGTGATAAGTATGTGTGGTAAGTGTGTGTGTGTTCTTGATGTGTCTGTATTCCTGGAACTAACCCTAAAACCCCCGGCTCAGTTTATCGCTGCTGCCTGCCACAACCTTTCCTAGGACCCACCCTTGTGGCACAGAAATGAAAAGCATGTGGATGACGCTAAGGCACTGTATGTTGTGCTATCTGAACCAATCACATGCCAGTGTTTTACAAACAGAATACCAGGAGATATTCTCAAGGGGTTAGTGCCAAAAACCAGGCCCAAAACCCACCACAAAGATCTTAGGATCTGGACTATGCAGACAAATTGGCTGTCGTCTACTGATTTTTCCGGTGCAAGCCCCCAAGGCCCAGACCCTCACAAAGTACAGTGGGTTTAGGAGTTCCCCAAGAACCATCCGTTGAAGGTTGAATCCAAGAGGTTATACCTGTGTCCTTTTAAAATAAAAAGAAGAAAAATTGTTACAAGCAACAATGAGAGGGCCCAAGCACCTGTGTCATCGTCTTTTGGGTGTACCTCACAACATGTGTAAGACCTCTTAAACATATGTGATATGAGTTTAAGCCATCATTATGGCTGGACGTGTCTTTATAAATTTTATTGTGACTGTAATGGAACAGGGGCTTGAGCAGGACATTGTTTGTGTAGTATGCGTATAAAGTCTGATGAGTCTGTTATTTTTTGTCTGTGTGTGTGTTTGTGTGTTTGTTTAGGAAGTGCCCTGTATTTGATAGATAAGTAGATTTTATGTTTGTTTTTGCATTTGTGTGTCTGTGTGTTAGTGTGTGTATGTATTTGTAGTGTGTGTGTGAGCACGTGTGTGTGTATTTAGAGTGTGTACTGTATGCGATGAATAAGAAGATTTTGTGTGTGTGTGTGTGTGTTTGTGTGTGTGTGTGTGCGTGCGTGTGTGTGTGTGTGTGTGTTTGTGTAAGTAGTATGCGTGAGCAGTTTGGGTGTCTGTGTAGGATGTTGAGTGTCTGAGTACTGTGTAGTGCGCGTGTTCTTGTTTGTGTATTTATATTTGACCTCCTGTTGAGTTAGGACTGGACGTGTCTTTATAATTTTTTTGTGACTCTAATGGCACAGGGGCTTGAGCAGGACATTCTTTGTATAGTATGCGTATGAAGTCTGATGAGTGTGTTTTTTTTTTTTTGTGTGTGTGTGTGTGTGTGTGTGTGTGTAGAATGCATACTGTAGTGTGCAGTCTGGGTCTGTGTAGGATGTGGTGTGTCTGGGTACTGTGTGTACTGCGCGTGTTTTTGTTTGTGTATTTGTATTTGACCTCCTGTTGAGTTGGGCGAAAGTGAAACGTGTTTTCAGTTCGATGAGATCTTGCAGATCCAGATGGTTTAAGAAAAATGAATGAATACATAAATAATAATCCACAAAATAGCAAGAAAGCGCTTGCTGATTCATGACATCAGCAAAACATTTGCGTCATAAAGCGTTTGCAGCGTTCTTAGCGCTGTACAAGCTCAGGTAGACGGTTTTCTCACACAACTAATGCATGGTCATTGTAAAACATACAAAACAGCATTTTTTAAGTATCAAAAAATTAAAACCTTTTTTCTTACCTTGTAAAAGTGAGATAAAGCGTTTGCTGCGTTCTTAGCGCTGTAAGAGCTCAGGAGGTTTTCTCACCTAACTAATGCATGGTCATTGTAAAACATACAAAACGAGTTTATAAGCATTTTTAAGCATTAGCATATAAAAAAGAATAATAGAAAAATTTGTTTTTCAACATGTATGCCAAAATGCATGAATGTTGAGGAAATGACCTTTTTATGGACTTTTTACCTTTATATGGTGAGATAAAGCGTTTGCTGCGTTCTTAGCGCTGTAGGAGCTCAGGAAAGCGGTTTTCTCACACAACTAATGAATAGTTATGTAAAACATACAAAATGAGTTTGTAAGCATTTTTAGGTCTTAAAAGATAAAAGTAATAAACGAAAAATTTGTTTTTCAACATGTATGCCAAAATGCATGAATGTTGTGGAAATTACCATTTTATGGCCTTTTTACCTTGATAAAGTGAGATAAAGCGTTTGCTGCGTTCTTAGCGCTGTAAGAGCTCAGGAAAGCGGTTTTCTCACCCAACTAATGCATGGTCATTGTAAAACATACAAAACGAGTTTATAAGCATTTTTAAGCATCAGAATATAAAAAAGAATAATAGAAAAATTAGTTTTTCAACATGTATGCCAAAATGCATGAATGTTGTGGAAATGACCATTTTATGGACTTTTTACCTTGTAAACGTGAGATAAAGCTTTTGCTGCGTTCTTAGCGCTGTACGAGCTCAGGAAAGCGGTTTTCTCACACAACTAATGCATGGTCATTGTAAAACATACAAAACAAGTTTATAAGCATTTTTAAGCATCAAAATATGAAAAAGAATAACAAAAAAATATGTTTTTCAACATGTATGCCTAAAACATACAAAATAAGTTTGTAAGCATTTTTAGGTCTTAAAATATAAAAGTAAATAACAAAAAATTTGTTTTTCAACATGTATGCCAAAATGCATGAATGTTGTGGAAATGACCATTTTATGGACTTTTTACCTTGTAAACGTGAGATAAAGCTTTTGCTGCGTTCTTAGCGCTGTACGAGCTCAGGAAAGCGGTTTTCTCACACAACTAATGCATGGTCATTGTAAAACATACAAAACAAGTTTATAAGCATTTTTAAGCATCAAAATATGAAAAAGAATAACAAAAAAATATGTTTTTCAACATGTATGCCTAAAACATACAAAATAAGTTTGTAAGCATTTTTAGGTCTTAAAATATAAAAGTAAATAACAAAAAATTTGTTTTTCAACATGTATGCCAAAATGCATGAATGTTGTGGAAATGACCATTTTATGGACTTTTTACCTTGTAAAAGTGAGATAAAGCGTTTGCTGCGTTCTTAACGCTGTACGTGCTCGGTAAAGCGGTTTGCTCACACAACTAATGGATGGTTATGTAAACCTTACAAAAGCATTTTTTACAGTAGCATCAAAATTTAAAAAAGATAAACATTTGTGCTTAATAATATAATATAATAATGAATGTTTTTGATTATATTTGCCAAAATTGCATGAATGTGTTGGAAATGATCATTAATTTAACCTTTAGGCTGCTGATACTGAGACAAAGCTCATGCATTGTTCTTGATCAAAATGTGAAAAAGAATAACAAAAAAATGTTTAACATTTATGCTAGATTTCATCATTCTTTTGACTTTTTGCTGCTGATGCTGAAATTATACTGCTGTTGCTTAAACTATGTATATAATGAGTGGCGAATCGTCTGAAAGATATTTTTTAATATGCAATAAATTAACATTTTTGTGATTTTGCGAACATGGAACAAGGAATTCTTTCAATTGACATACATCATATTCTAGTAATTTAAACATTTTTTGTTTATAAAAAATGAAACTTTTATTTTTGTTTAATGTGCCATTAAATTTGTTGTGACAAATTGTCAACAAAGTGAAAAAGAATGTTTAAAAAAATTACACTTTAAACATATAATTTAAAATATAATCAATTAGAGTGAAAGAACTTATCACTTAAAGCACTAATATCGATTATTTATTATAATTATTATAATTGATTGTTATTATTGGTAAGCGCACGCGCATAGCATGCAAGTTCTGCACATTGTTCAAGATTAGAATCCCAGACATCTTGCAACACTTCGCTACTTAAGTTAAAGTTCTGAAAAGTATTATTTGACACGTTAATAATGAATTAGAATTACACACGTAATTGTTTACAAAACAATCAGTAAACCATTTCGCTCAGGTAATCCAAAAGTTGTTGATAATAAGTCATTACGAGATATCCGATTTTCACTTCATATGAAAGCAGATTTACACGCTTATGTGTTTAAATACAGTTAAAAATAAAACAATATGAATGATGGAAGTTGCGATTATGACGTTTATATAATAGGTCATGTTAGTTTATGTGAATTATTGTTTCACATGAAATTCTAATTTAATTTGTCACATACACAGCCATATACAAAATGATTTTCAGAGAAATGCTTTTACAATCTCCTATAACCTAAACATAAAAAAAGAAAATAGAGTATTCAAACTAAGAATAAGACTATAATCATTTTTAAAAATGCAGTATAATTAAGAAAACGTATAAATATAAAATAAGAATCTAATAATTATATAAATAAAACAATCTAACATTGTTTATAGTTTGTAGAAGAAAATAATGAGGACTGATTCAGTAAGCGGTGAGCCGGAACAGAAAAGAGGAACCATGGGTAAATGGTGGCTTACGGACATCCGCCTGCCTCAATGCAGGCCGGAGGCCTGAGTACTTCTGATAGAGGGTCAGCCTGGGGACGGTGTCAGCTAATGTTTCTGTAGTGGAGAGACACATCGAACTAGACCCCAGCATCCCAGGAAAAGGGCGTGCCCCAATTTCTAGGTGTAGGCTTTGCCATGCGGGTCAAAACAAATCATGGGTTTTTCGCTTGTTGTTTGCTACCAAAAGTTTTTCGCTTGTTGTGGTACCAATTTCAAGTAGGATTTTCTTATCATTTCAACCATATACAGTTTAGTACACAATGAAACGAAACCACCTTCCTCCAGGACCAAGGTCCTACATCCAACATAAATTAACAAAATAAATAAATAAAAACTAACTAGCGTACTAAGCATCCTAATTAGCTAACTCGCTGAGACAATAAAGGTTGACATTTTTAAGTTAACAGAAAAAAAGTTCTATACAAAAAAAAAAAGAGACAACATAAAGTGCTCATGCAAAAAGTGACAAAGAGTGACAAAGTCACACAACGCAACAACATGACATATTCCAATACTTTGTGATGATAACATAATGAGGTAATTAGTTGAGGTAGTGATAGGAGAAACAGTAAACGGGACACATTTCTTTAAAGTAGTGTGTGCCACAAACACACACACAAAATACTTTACACATTTGTGTTTGTTTAATCAGTTCAGTCCCTTTTTGTTAAGGAGACAGATGGCTTGTGAAAAGAAGCTGTTGCACAGTCTGGATGTAAATGCTTGGCTTGAATGTTTCTGGTTGGTCGTGAGATGATGTTTTTGGAGACAGTGAACTCCTCCAACTCAGTGAGGCGCCGTAAGTTGCTTAAACACGGTTTTTAAAACTGTCCTGAAGAGCAGAGATGGCTTCTTTTGGCCAGGTTTTCACCTGCTTCAAAACCAGGTGTCCCTCTGTCATCGACTGTTAACACTGGTCAGTTAATCAAGAGCAAGAACCTGTAAATAAGCCTTTCACATCTAGGCAGACAAGACAGATATCATAGATTTATCATGCTAGGCTACAGTATGTAATTCCTGGAACTCCGTCTTGCTGGCTGAGCTTACTGCTACAACCTTTGCTAGGAGCCACAAAGAATGAAAAGCAGCCAGAAATGTAAAGCACGGAAAAGGCTAAAGGGCAGTATGTATGTGTGCTAGGTGGTGAGCGTTCCGTAGAAGGCCACAGAATGTTTGTTGAAATGCGTGGGTTACTTGTGACATCTTGTCAAGCAGATAGAGTCATAGGGTCTGCACTATCAGAACCTACCACAACCACCTTTCCCAGTGTTTCACAAACAGGTGAACTTATCGGAGGAATTCTCAAAGAGGTAGGGCAAAACTGCCACCTCCTCAAAGAATCTTGCATGATCAATCTGCTCCCTGCAGCCAATTTGGCCACCGTTTACCCATGTTTCCAGAGCAAGAGCCCAAGGCCCAGAGCCTCACACAGGCCAATGGGTCTGGAAGTTTCCCAAGAACCTCCTGGCAAAGGTGGAAGCCAAGAAGTACATCTGGAAATTTAAGATCAGAATCAGAATCAGAAAGAGTTTTATTGCCAAGTACGCTTACACGTAAAAGGAATTTGTTTTAGTGACAGAGCTTCCAGAACAGAAAACAAATGACAAGACAAAAACAGCACGACAAGAAAAAAAACAAAAAAAAAAAAAAACATGTGACATCAAATGGAGTAGGGTGTGAGATACTTTTTAAATAAGTTATATAAATATCTGAAATCTGTGGTATTATACAGTATATTGCACTGTGATACTGTACACAATATTGCACATATATTTATTGACAGTTGATGTTTAACTGTTCATGAGGGAGATTGCCTGGGGAAAAAAACTGTTTTTGTGCCTGATACAACAACGATTAATTTTGGTTGCGTACCATCGGTCCACTGGTTGATGAAGATAAACCCCACCTCAAGCTTGCTCAAGGCAGTCCTGTACAGCACTCTGGAAGGTACATTGCCACCAATATCATGATGGGGCTTCCGCATGCACGGTCAGACGAGGAACACTCGTGGGTCTCAGGCTGGCACATACTATACAACGGTCTGGTAGTCCATCAAGAAGCTCTCTCAGAAGATGAAAGCCAAGAAGTTGGCTCTGCAGCTTTGAAAATAAGAAAAGAAATATAGTTGGAAGTAACGATGAGGAAGTCCAAGCACCAGTGCATTGACACCAGGCACAGCACACAACCTGGGGTCCTTTTGAACATGCTAAGACCCCTAAAACAAAAATGATGTCACTAAATATGGCTAAGTTTAAGGCATCATCATAGTTGGACATTGTCTTTGCTTGCATCATTGCTTGTGATTGCTTGATGTTGACTGTAATGGTGGAGGTGCTTTTGTAGGAGACATAGGGTGTGTGTAGGTTGTGTACTGTGTGTGTAGGATGTGTACTTCTTGTGTAGAATAAGTAGTTTCTGTGTGTCTTTTTCAACATGGCGTTGGTGAGGTCGGCTGCTGTCAGAACTGCTCCGACCCCTTTTTCTTTGTTTTTTGTTTTTTTTAGTTAGATTTTTTAGTGATCTAAAACCATCAAAATCATTACCATTAAGTTTATTATGTATGATAGAGACACTCTTGTTTCTACTGGTATACAATGTACTCACAATTTGAAGTTTTTAACTCTGGATCCAAGCTGGCCGAGTGAGATCCTGAGGGAGAACAAAGGACGGCATCAAGGGAAACGAGCCGTTGTCAGAAACAGGGTGAGAGCCCGTGCACACAGCACATCTCTGCCTAGCATCCTGCTCGCCAATGTCCAGTTAGCGGAGAACAAACAAGATGACATCAGGGCCAGGGTAAAGTTCCAGAGAGACATTTGAGACATCTTCTCTGCTTCACCGAGACATGGCTAAACCAGGCGGTGCCGGACCACGCCATCCAGCCGGCCGAGTTTTTCTCGGTTCACCGCATGCCAGGACACGGGACTCGGGTCAGTCAAGGGGAGGCGAAGTGTGTTTAATGGTGAACAACAGCTGGTGCAACACCACAAGCATTGTGCCTCTCACACGATCCTGCACACCCAACCTGGAACTACTGTCCTTTTTACCTTCCTTGGGAGTTTACATCGGTCATAATCAACGCCGTTTATATTCTGCCTCAAGCGGACATGGACACTGCCTTAGGGACTTACAGAGCACCAGACACAACATTCCCCTCATTGTGGCGAGGGACTTTAACAGCACCAACCCCAAACACGCATTGGCAACCTTTCATCAACACATCACCTGACCCACCAGGGGCGAAAGGACACTGGATCATTGCTATACCACAGTCAAGGAGAGCTACAAGGCACAATCTCCCCGTCCGTATGGGAAATCCGACCTTGCTGGCATCTTCTTCATGCCAAGATACAAACAAAGACTCAAACAGGAAGTTCCTGTTTAGAGGGAGGTTGCGCGCTCAAAGGACTAATCGGTAGCCAAACTAGCGGATGATACCGTCGAAAAAACAAACCATGCCATGGGTGGATAAAACCATCCGCGACGCTCTGAGATCTCGCACCGCTGCCTATAACGCAAGGGTTGCGTTGGGGGACATGGGGGACCCGCACAAGGCTGCAATGTCCAGAATCTCGTGAAGGAGGCAAAGCAATGCTACTGGAGAAAACTAGAGTCACAACTCTAACAGAGTCACTCTGGGAGCCTGTGGCAGGGACAAAGAACGATAACGGACTACAAAGCACCAACATCTGGCATAATGAACGCAGTCCGGATGTGACCCAGGCAGACGAGCTGAACACATTCTATGCTTGCTTCAAGGCTGCAGCAAAAGACGCTAGCCATGCTAATGCTAGCGGCACTAATGGCTGCAGACAGGAAGACACTGCTGGTACCGGAAATGCGTTCATCATCTCCGAGCATGACGTGGGGAGAGCCTTCAGGACCAGGAGCCTAGTACCTTTGTTCGCAGAGATATTCAACCTCTCCTTAAATCAGTCGGTGATCCCCACATGCTTCCGTCATTGTTACTGTTCCAAAAAAAACCCATCCTGCTTCCCTCAATGACTATCACCTTGCAGCCCACACCTCAGTAGCCATGAAGTGCTTTGAACACCTCGTCGGAGACATTTCTTCACTGCGTGACACACTGGACCCATTACAGTTTGCATACCACCCGAACCGCTCTACAGATGATGCCATCTCTCATCTCCTCCATACATCTCTCACTCACCTGGACACTCGAAGCGGGAATTATGTTAAAATGTTCTTCATCGACTAGAGCTCATGATTTAATACCATAATTCCCTCCACACTCACCATCAAGCTGGAGCACCTGGGACTCAGCTAATCTATCAGTCAGTGGATCTCCATTTTCCTAACTGGCAGAGCACAGGCAATAAGGATGTAATTTCAATTATCTAGTAAAGTAATATCACACACACACACACACACACACACATATATATATATATATATATATATATATATATATATATATATATATATATATATATATAAAAATCACCCTGTTTTGCAGGGTCTCTGTGGTTATTATATTACTACATGATAACATAATTATGTTGTAATGCAATTTATTTTATTTTATTTTATAGGTAAACCGATGCCAAGATCATTAATCTAACAGGTTGCCAAATGATTGTGACCCAGTGGTGGCTGGTGAAAATTTTTCCTGGTGGGGCTGATGTGACAAAATATTTCTTTGCTTAGTCCAATATAAGAATTAAAATCAACAGACAGACGATGATTACAATTAACAGTAATGATTTAATCTCCTCCTCAAAATCACCAGTTTCACAGATAAAGTAAATGAACAAATTTCCCTTGTATAATACGCCATGCATGCTTAAGAGAGTATCAAATACAATAATCAACATCAAAGGGTATGATCAGCTGGATCACCTTTCAAGCAAAGTTGCATCTCAAAGTGGTTCACACAAAGAAAAACAGTTTTAAAAATGCAATTTAACACAACAGTCTAAAACGGGTATATTAATAAGGATCTCACCGAATTTGGTGGAAACTGCTCTTCGCTCGTTAAGTTCGCCATCATTACTCTGATTGATCGCGCCTCAAAAGAAAAAAAACTTAAATCTCGCAGTATTTTATGCTGCTTGGGGCAGAATTTTCAGCGCCCCAGGACCATAAAATTCGGAGAAACTGATTGGCCGCATATTTATTAATTTACCCTAGCAACAGTACATGACGGGCTATTTGGCTGCACTCAGAAACAGTGCATGACAGAAACGATACAAGTCTGTCTGTGGAAATTCACTGGTGAATGAATGTCACTAGGTGGGAAATGTTGTATTTGTTATTCATATCGCATGTAGGCACATACTGGTGGGTAAACCGAATTTAAAAACTTAATTTGTAAAAATATATTTTACATTTTTAGCCCCTCTTATCAGGGAGGGCGGTGCCCCAGCGCCCCTTATGGGCCGGCCGCCACTGTTGTGACCTATAGGAGCTACAACAGTCCAAGTGTGTAAATTCTTATATTAAAAAAAAGTTTTAAACACTGTCCTTTGTTGGCCTTTATTGTTTTGTAGTTACAAAAACATGGACTTGCAGAAGTTGTTGTGACAGTTAAAAAGAAATACAATTAGCTGAAAACATCAGATGAAAAAATACATTTTAAAATGTTATATTAACATTATGTGTTATATGTTATAAATGAAAATTATTTTGTGAAAAACCTTAAAAAACGGGTTTGGGCTAGGCTAGATTGACTGTTGGGATAATTAATAATAATCTTATTGCTAAAATGTTACATTTTCACTGAATAAAACTAGGTTTTCCTCGCCGTCACATTGTTCTACATGTCGAACTGAGGTTAAAAGCTATTTAGCGCATCTGGAAGGGACCCTCCACTATTACAGGCAAGTGATGATGCGTTGTAGTTGGTGACAGGTTGTATGCTCTGCCACATGTGCCGTATGTCACCGCTGTCCCTGAAGTGGTTGAGGATTTATTGGGCGTGTGTGCGCTTCGCCTCTCTGATTGCCCAGGAAAGTTTGCCCCTTGCTGTTCTTAGGGCCACTTTGCCCCCTGCTCTGATGGCAGAGTCTTGGGTCTTTAGAAGTTCACACACCTCCGCAGTAATCCACAGTTTCTGGTTGGTCGTGAGATGATGTTCTTGGAGACACTGATGTCATCGGTAAACTTGATTTTAGCTGGTCGTTGATGTCGTGTACCTCCTTCAAGTCAGCGAAGTTGCCATAGGTTGCGGCTTTCCTAAACGTTTCAGTCAGTGTTCTCAAAACAGTCCTAAACAGCAGAGATATTGGCCAGATTTTTATCTGCTTCAGGACAGGTGTCCCTGAATAATTAACTGTAAACACTGCTCAGTTGATTAAGAACACGATCCTGTAACTAAGCCTTTCATATCAAGGGAGACAGAAGGTGTCATTCATTTACCATGCTTTGCTACAGTAGGTATTCCTGGAACTCTGAGTCTGCCCGGCTCAGTTTATTACTGCTGTCTGCCACGACCTTTGCAAGGACCCACAAGGAATGAAAAGAACCCAGAAATGAAAAGCACATGGACAAGGCCGAAGGGCTGTATGATGTGCTAGGTGGTTCCATAGAAGGCAGCAGTAAGTTTGTGGAAATGCATGGGTTACTCGTGACATCTTGTCAAGCGGATAGGGTCACAAACAAGTGGACTTATCAGAGGTATTTTCAATGAGGTAAGGTCAAAACCTGCCAACCTCACCACCACAAAAAAACTAGGCTGTGTATTGTGTGTATGTGTGTGTGTGTGTGTGTGTGAGTGTGTGTAGGATTTCTATTGTATGTGTGGCATAAATGGCTGGGTGTGCCTTTGTTTGTGTGCAGTATGTGTTGTGTATGTAAAGAATATGTAGTTTGTCATGTGTGTGTCATATGCATCTGTAGTATTTGTGTGTGGGTGTAGTGCATGTGTGTCTGTAATATGTGTGTATGTAGTAAATGTGTATGTGTACACACACACACACACACATATCGTACACAAACATACACAAATACACACTACTGTGTGTGTGTATTTGTGTATGTTTGTGTACGATATTTGTGTGTGTGTGTGTACAATGTTTATAGAATGTATTGTCTGTAGTGTATCTGTGTGTGTGTGTGTGTGTGTGTGTGTAAAGGATATGCATATTCCTTGCGCTACAAAGATTTTAATCACATGGAGACAGACGAAGGGCTGTAGGATGTGCTAGGAGGTGAGCGTTCCATAGTAGGCTGCAGTACGTTTGTGGAAATTCATTGGATACTTGTGTCATTTTGTCAAGCAGATAGAGTCATAAAGTCTGAGCTATCTCAACCACTCACAAGCACATTGCCCAGTTTTTCACAAACAGGTGGACTTATAGGAGATATTTTTAAGTAGTTAGGGCCAAAAAAACTTGCTCCCTTCCCCCACAAAGATCCTGGGATCTTTTCTTACAATTAATCTGCACGCAATTTTGTTACCATCTACCCATGTTCCCAGAGCAAGCCCCTAAGGAATGTAAAAACCAAGAAGTGAGCAATAACGCCTTTAAAAAAAAGGAAGAAAAATAGTTACAAGCTACAATGAGCTGGTCCAAGCAACTGTGCCATCGCCACTTGGGCGCACCTCACATCTTGTGTGCGTTTTTAGCACGCTAAGACCTCCTAAACAAATATGACATGCATCGTCATGGCTGGACATCTTTCTGGTGCACCATTGCTAGCTGTCACTCAATGTAGGCTGAGTTTGGAGGTGAATGTAATGGCGCCATCGCCACTTAAATTAGATTTAGATTCAACTTTATTGTCATTGCACATAGTTACAAGGCAACGAAATGGAGTTAGCATCTAACCAGAAATATAAGTTAGCAGTGGGGTATAAACATATATACAGATCTATATATACTATACATAAATAAATAAAAATTAAGGCTATGTATGAATTGGATTTACAGGAGAATATACAGTATGTATATATTTAAATGAATATACAGTGTAAAGTGAGCGGAGATGGATGAATTAATTGACTGAATAAGTGTAGATATACAGATATGTCTAAATATAAGTATATGGGATAAAGATATACAGAAACCATATATGGTTGAATTTACAGGATGTGCAATAGTATGAAAATATATACGAATAAATATGAAACACTTAACAGCTGAAAGGGAATGCAGAAAGTATATCTATACACACATATATACATATATCAATATACATATATTAGTGTACTGTCTATGTGCAGATTATACAAGTGAATGTACAGGGAATAATTACAGAAATATTATACAGGGATGTTGGGTTATCAGTGATGATGATGCCGTGCATGTAAAGGGGTTAGGTGGTTGGTGAAGTGTTCAATAAGGTAACCACTGTGGGGTAAAAATTGTTTCTCATCCTGCTGCTCTTGGCTTTTAGGCATCTGAACCTTTTTCCAGAGGGAAGGAGAGAAAACAGTTTATGTGCAGGGTGAGAGGTGTCTTTCACGATGCTACGGGCCCTACGCAGACACCTTTTCTTGTACACCTCCTTAATGCCATGAGAAGGGGTACCAATGATGCGCTGGGCGGTTTTCACCACCCTTTGGATGGATTTTTGGTCGAAACAGAGCAGTTACCGTACCAGACTGTAATGCAGCTGGTTAGGATGCTCTCTACTGCACAACGATAGAAATTGTTTATTATGTCCTTAGAAAGGTGATTCTTCCTCAGTAGTCTCAGAAAGAAGAGACGCTGGGAAGCTTTCTTGAGGAGACTGGAGGTATTAGTGAACCAGGTTAAGTCCTCAGAAATGTGTATCCCCAGGAACTTGAAGGTAGTAACACGTTCGACCATTGTCCCATTGATGTAGACAGGGGTGTGTGTATTACCTCTTCTCCTTCTGAAATCCACAATGAGTTCCTTGGTCTTACTGGTGTTCAGGAGCAGGTGATTGTCAGCACACCACTCGGCCAAGTGCATTACCTCTGCCCTGTAGTTGGTCTCGTCGTTGTCATTGATGAGGCCAATCACTGTTGTGTCATCAGCAAACTTAATTATGGTATTGGAACCATACATAAGACTGCAGTCATGCGTGTACAGTGAAAACAGGAAGGGGCTCAGTACACAGCCTTGTGGAACGCCGGTGTTCAGAATGATGGTTGAGGAGAGAATGTTATTGGATTTAACATTCTGTGGTCTGTTGGTCAGAAAATCCAGTATCCAGCTGCATAGAGAGGTGTTGATTCCGATATCAGCGAGCTTCGTAATCAGCCTGAAGGGGATGACTGTATTGAACTTCTTCTTCTTTGTCTTTCGGCTGTTCCCTTTCAGGGGTCGCCACAGCGAATCATTTGCCTCCATCTAATCCTATCCTCTGCATCCTCTTCTCTCACACCAACTAACTTCATGTCCTCTCTCACTGCATTCATAAATCTCCTCTTTGGTCTTCCTCTAGACCTCCTGCCTGGCAGTTCCAACCTCAGCATCCTTCTACCGATATATTCACAATCTCTCCTCTGAACATGTCCAAACCACCTCAATCTGGCCTCTCTGACTTTATCTCCAAAACATCTAACATGGGTTGTCCCTCTGATAAACTCATTCTCGATCCTATCCATCCTTGTCACTCCCAAGGAGAACCTCAACATCTTCAGCTCTGCTACCTCCAACTCTGCTTCCTGTCTTTTCTTCAGCGCCACTGTCTCTAAGCCGTAGAGCATCGCTGGTCTCACCACTGTCCTGTACACCTTTCCTTTCATTCTTGCTGATACTCTTTTATCACACAACACCCCTGACACTTTTCTCCACCCATTCCAACCTGCCTGTACCCGCCTCCTTACCTCCTTTGAACACTCTCCGTTGCTCTGTACCGTTGACCCTAAGTACTTAAAATCCTGCACCTTCTTTACCTCTGCTCCCTGTAGCCTCACCGATCCTCCTGGGTCCCTCTCATTTACACACATGTATTCCGTCTTGCTGCGGCTAACCTTTCCTCTGCTTTCCAGAGCATACCTCCACCTCTCCAAATTTTCCTCCACCTGTTCCCTGCTTTCGCTACAGAGCACAATGTCATCTGCAAACATCATAGTCCATGGGGACTCCTGTCTTACCTCATCTGTCATCCTGTCCATCACCATAGCAAACAAAAAGGGGCTTAGAGCCGATCCTTGATGCAGACCCAACTCCACCTTGAACTCTTCTGTTACACCTACCTCACATCTTACCACTGTCTTACAGCTCTCATACATGTCCTGCACCACTCTAACATACTTCTCTGCCACTTCAGACCTTCTCATACAATACCACAGCTCCTCTCTTGGCACCCTGTCATACGCTTTCTCTAAATCTAAAAAAGACACAATGCAACTTCCTGTTACCTTCTCTGTACTTCTCTGCCAGCATCCTCAAAGCAAATACTGCATCTGATGTACTCTTTCTAGGCATAAAACCATATTGCTGCTCACAAATGCTCACCTCTGCCCTTAACCTAGCTTCCACTACTCTTTCCCACAGCTTCATTGTCTGGCTCATTAGCTTTATACCTCTATAATTGCCACAGCGTTGCACATCTCCCTTGTTCTTAAAAATTGGCACCAATACACTTCTCCTCCATTCCTTTGGAATCCTCTCACTCTCCAAGATCTTGTTAAACAAACTTGTCAGAAACTCTACTGCCACCTCTCCTAAGCACTTCCATACCTCCACAGGTATGTCATCAGGACCAACAGCCTTTCCACTCTTCATCCTCTTCAACGCCCTTCTCACCTCACTTTTACTAATATTTGCTACTTCCTGTTCCACAACAGTCACTTCTTCTACTCTTTGTTCTCTTTCGTTTTCCTCATTCATTAAATCCTCAAAGTACTCCTTCCATCTTCCCATCACCCTCCTGGCATCTGTCAGTACATTTCCATCTCAATCTTTAATCACTCTAACCTGCTGCACATCCTTCCCATCTCTATTTCTCTGCCTTGCCAATCTGTACAGATCCACCTCTCCCTCCTTACTGTCTAGCCTAGCATACAAGTCCTCATATGCTCTTTGTTTGGCCTTTGCCACCTCTACCTTCACCTTACTCTGCATCTCCCTGTACTCCTGTCTACTCTCTTCAGTCCTCTCAGTGTCCCACTTCTTCTTAGCTAGCCTCTTTCCCTGTATACACTTCTGGACTTCCTCATTTTACCACCAAGTCTCCTTGTCCACTTTTCCCTTACCTGATGATACACCAAGTACCCTCCTACCTGTCTCCCTGATCACATTGGCTGTAGTTGTCCAGTCAACTAAAAGCCCCTCCTGACCACCCATAGCCTGTCTTAACTCCTCCCTAAAGACTTCACAACATTCTTCCTTTCTCAGCTTCCACCACTTTGTCCTCTGCTCTGCCTTTGTCCTCTTCACCTTCCTCACCACCAGGGTTATTTTACACACCACCATTCTGTGTTGTCTGGCTACACTCTCCCCTACCAACACTTTGCAGTCACTGATCTTTTTCAGGTTACAACGTCGACACAAGATGTAGTTGACCTGAGTGCTTCTGCCTCCACTCTTATATGTCACCCTATGTTCCTGCCTCTTCTGGAAGAAAGTATTTACTACTGCCATTTCCATCCTCTTTGCAAAGTCCACCACTATCTGTCCTTCTACATTCCTGTCCTGAAGACCAAACCTGCCCATCACATTTTCATCACCTCTGTTCTCTTCCCCAACATATCCATTGAAGTCTGCACCAATCACCACTCTTTCACCTCTGGGGATGCTCTGCATCACTTCATCTAACTCACTCCAGAATTTCTCCTTCTGTTTTAACTCACATCCTACCTGTGGGGCATAACCACTAACAACATTGAACATTATCCCTTCAATTTCCAGCTTCAGACTCATTACCCTGTACAATCTGATACTCTCTTTACCTCTAGAACATTCCTTACAAACTCCTCTTTCAGAATAACTCCTGGTCCATTTCTTTTCCTATCCACACCATGGTAAAACAATTTGAACCCTGATCCTAAGCTTCTCGCCTTGCTACCTTTCCACCTGGTCTCCTGGACACACAGTATATCCACCTTCCTTCTCTGCATCATATCAACTAACTCTCTTCCCTTCCCTGTCATTGTCCCAACATTCAAAGTCCCTACTATCACTCCTAAACTCTTGCCTTTCCTCTTCTCTCTCTGCTTTCGAACACGCCTTCCTCCTCTCCTTCTTCGACCAACAGTAGCCCAATTTCCACCAGCACCCTGTAGGTCAACAACACCAGTGGCGGTCGTTGTTAACCCGGGCCACAACTGATCCTGTATGGTAATTATATTCGTGATTCGCATCATTGATTTGGCAAATGTTTTACGTCGGATGCCTTCCTGACACAACTCTCTGCATTTATCCAGACCTGGGACTGGCACAAGAAGACACACTGGCTTGCGGCTTGTGGATATGAGTGCAGAGTGGGTGGGTTTGTAGTCACTGATGGACCGTATGCCCTGCCACATACGCCGAGGATCATAGTTGTTAAAATGATCTTCGATCCTCAACTTGTAGCTCCACTTGGCCTTATCAATACCCCTTTTTAGGTCAGCTCTGGATGCACTATAGGCTTGCGCATCTCCTGATCTAAAGGCAGCATTCCGGGCCTTGAGCAGGAGCCAAACTTCCCTGTTCAACCATGGCTTCTGATTAGGGTATGTTGTAATCTGCTTCACAGTTGTTACACTGTCAATGGTGGCTTTGATGTGATCCAAAACAGAAGAAGTGTACAGATTAATGTCCGTGTGAGAGTCAGAAGTAGCTTGAAAGGCAAACCTACTCCAGTCTGTGTGATGGAATCGGTCCTGAAGTATAGTGTCAGTCTCTTCAGTCCACACTCTGATGGATGTAACTGAGGGCTTCACACGTTTAATGAGCGAAGTGTATTTGGGGAGCAAGAACAATGAAAGGTGAATTCAAATTCAAATTCAAATTCAAATTTTATTTGTCACATACACAGTCATACACAGTACGAAATGTAGTGAAATGCTTACACGACCGCCAGTGACCTTAAAAAGAGAATTGAAGCTTATAATAGTAATACATATGAATAAAAGAAATACGATAGAAAATTTAAATAAAATAATAAAATAAATAAAATAAAATTTAACTAGGAAAAATAGAACTAAAAATAGAAACTGGAAATAGAAATGTGCTGTACAAATAGAAATATAATGGTGTGCAAATATGCATAGAAAAAGTGACTTTGTGCCAAGGTTATTAAAGTGTCTTTGTGCAATGGTCCAGAATGTAAACGTAAACATGAAGTGTAGATGTGCGTGGAATTGTCCATAGTGTCCATGTATGTATAAAGATTGATTGATTGATTGTAAAAATTGTGAAAATATTGTGTTAATTCTGCATAGTGGTGTGGTTGAGAGACCTTATCGCCTGTGGGAAGAAGCTCCTCCTCAGTCTCTCTGTATTGGCCCTCAGGGAGCGGAATCGCTTCCCAGACCGCAACAGAGTGAACAGTCCATTGTTGGGGTGGCTGAGGTCCTTCACCACCTTCCTGGCCTTGGTCCAGCACCGCTTGGTGTAGATTGAGTGCAGGTCAGGGAGCTCGGTGCGGATGATGTGCTCAGCTGATCGCACCACCCTCTGTAGAGCTCGTCTGTTCTGCATGGTGCTGTTCCTGAACCAGGTCGTGATGTTTCCCGTCAGGATGCTCTCTATGGTGCAGGAGTAGAAATTCCTGAGCACCCTGGAGGGCAGTCTAAAGTCTCTCAAGCGTCTGAGGTGGTACAGACGCTGCCGGGCCTTTTTTACCACGGTGTTGATGTGACAGGACCATGCCAGGTCCTGCGTGATGTGAACACCGGGGTATCTGAAGCTGTCCACTCTCTCCACTGGGCTCCTGTTGATGATGGGGGTCTGGTAGTTCCTCACCTGCTTTGTACTGAAGTCCACTATCAGCTCCTTTGTCTTGCTGACGTTCAGGAGGAGATTGTTTCTCTGGCACCAGTTCTTCAGATTTCCAACCTCCTCCAGGTAGGCCGTCTCATCGTTGTTGGTGATCAGGCCCACCACGACAGTGTCGTCAGCAAACTTGATGACAGTGGTGGAGTTGGTAGTGGCCACGCAGTCATAGGTGTACAGAGAGTACAGCAGGGGGCTCAGAACACAACCCTGGGGGGCTCCAGTACTGAGAGTGATGGAGGCTGAGACATGTCCGCCCATCCTTACTGCCTGTGGTCTGCCAGTCAGAAAATTGGAGATCCACTGACACATGGATGAGCTTAGTTCCAGGTGCTCCAGCTTGGTGGTAAGTGCGGAGGGAATTATGGTATTAAATGCAGAGCTGTAGTCGATGAAGAGCATTTTCACATAATTCCCCCTCCGAGTGTCCAGGTGAGTGAGAGACGTATGGAGGAGATGTGAGATTGCATCGTCCGTGGAACGGTTTGGACGGTATGCAAACTGTAGTGGGTCCAGTGTGTCTGGTAGTGAAGAAATGATGAAGTCTCTGACCAGGCGTTCAAAGCACTTCATCACTACTGAAGTGAGGGCTACAGGGCGATAGTCATTAAGAGAAGCAGGATCGAGTGCGTCCTGTAAACGCGGCCACCGATTGGTCCGCCCAGCGCGCGACCTCCCTCTGAACCGGAACTTCCTGTTTCAGCCTTTGTTTGTATTTTGGCATGAGGAAGATGGCGGTGTGGTCGGATTTACCAAACGGTGGACGAGATTGTGCCTTGTAGCCGTCCTTGACAGTTGTATAGCAGTGGTCCAGTGTCCTTTTGCCCCTGGTGGGGCAAGTGATATGCTGATAAAAGTTCGGCGCTGCGCGTTTGAGGTTGGCACTGTTAAAGTCCCCCGCCACGATAAGCGCAGCGTCCCGGTGTTGTGTCTGGTGCTGTGTGAGTGCCTCATGCAGCTCGCATAAGGCAGTGTCCGTGTCCGCTTGTGGTGGAATATAAACGGCACTGATTATGACCGATGTGAACTCCCGAGGTAGATAAAAAGGACGACACATGATGGACAGTAGTTCCAGATTTGGTGTGCAGGAGCGTGTGAGAGGAACAACGCTCGCGCTGTTGCACCAGCTGCTGTTCACCATTAAACACACGCCGCCTCCCCTTGACTTCCCCGAGTCCCGCGTCCTGTCCATGCGATGAACCGAGAAGAACTCGGCCGGCTGGATGGCGTGGTCCGGCACCGCTGGGTTCAGCCATGTCTCGGTGAAGCAGAGGAGATTGCAGTCCCGAATGTCTCTCTGGAACTTTATCCTGGCCCTGAGGTCATCGAGCTTGTTTTCCAGTGACTGGACGTTGGCGAGCAGGATGCTAGGCAGAGGTGTGCGGTGTGCACGAGCTCTCAGCCTGTTCCTGACGCCGGCTCGTTTCCCTCAGGGCCGCCGCTTCGCGTCGCGTCCTTTGTTGTCCCTCAGGATCTCACTCGGCCAGCTCAGATCCGGAGTTAAAAACGTCGAATTGTGAGTACATTTTATACCAATAGTAACAAGAGTGTCTCTATCATAACTAATGTACTCCATGGTGGTAATTTGACTGGTTTTAAAATGGTAAAAACTAACTTAAAGAACAAAAACAAAGAAAAGGTGGTCGGAGGAGTCGTGACGGCAGCCGACCTCACCGGCACCATCTTGGTTCATCAGACCATCAGACTTGGTTGATCAGACTGTCCCAGGTGGGGGAGGGTTAAAGCTTTGTATGCCTTAGCTATGTTTGTATAGACATGATCCAGAGTTTTGCTTCCTCTTGTATAACAGTCCACATTTTGAAAAAATTTAGGGAGTACTGTTCTCAAGTTAGAGTGATTAAAATCCCCCGCAACAATGAAAGCAGCCTTAGGATAAGCAGTCTGTTGTTTGCTAATAGCTTTATGCAGTTCTTTCATAGGAGTCTTAGCATTAGCATCCGGTGGTATGTATGCAGCAGTTATAACTGTAGTTGTAAACTCCCTCGGTAGATAGAAGGGTCTGCATTTAATAGTTAAAAATTCCACATCAGCAGAACAGTGACTTCCAATGACCGTGCAGTTAGTACACCAGGCTTTGTTTACATAAATACATAAACCTCCACCTTTGGTCTTCCGGGGGCCCTCAGTTGTCCTGTCCGCTCGTAGGATGAAGCGTCCAGTTAGTTCGGTTGCGCTGTCGGGAATGTCGCTGCTTAGCCATGTTTCCGTAAATATTAGAATGTTGCAGTCCGTTAATTTTTTGCTGTTGGCAATAGAGACCTCACATTAGCAAGGAAAATGCTGGGTAAGGAAAGCCGGTGTGGTGTTAGCCTTCGCTTAGCACGTAGCTCTCCTCGCTTCCCCCGCCTTTGTTTACGGTCTCTTCGCCGCCTGCGAGCACTTCCGCCTGGCCGGGGATAGCCCGTAACCTCCGATGGCTTGTAGATCATAAGAGGAATGAGACGAACTATGCCTACTATGCCACTGTAAATATAAACTGATGTCTAAAAGTTCCTGTCCACTATACGAGGTTAGACAAAAAGCGTTTTTGCGTAAATAAACTGAATATGATCAAGTAACTAACTACTAAACTGCAGTTTCTGGACAAACGCCGAGCCTCGCGTTGCGCACGCGCCGCCATCTTGGTCATAATTAGATGCATATCACAGCGCTTGCTGATTCATTACATGTGGCTTTTCAGCACGCTAAGACCTCTTAAACAAATATGACATAAGTTTAGGTAATCGTCATGTTTGGACGTGTCTTTCTAATCCGCCATTGCAATTTGTCATTCAATGTGTTTTTAGGAATATGTATTGTGTGTGTTATGTGTCTTTGTAATGACTGTGTGTGTTTATATGGGTGTACTATGCCTATGTAATGTTTGTGTGTGCAGTGTGTGTGTGCAGTATGTGTGATTGTAGGATGTATAGTGTTTGTGTCTGTGGTAAGTATGTGTGATAAGTGTGTGTGTGTTCACAATGTGTCTGTATTCCTGGAACTAACCCTAAAACCCCCGGCTCGATTTATCGCTGCTGCCTGCCATGACCTTTCCTAGGACCCACCCTTGTGGCACAGAAATGAAAAGCATGTGGATGACGCTAAAGCATTGTATGTTCTGCTATCTGAATCAATCACATGCCAGTGTTCTACAAACAAAATACCAGGAGATATTCTCAAGGGGTTAGTGCCAAAAACCAGGCCCAATACCCACCACAAAGATCTTAGGATCTGGACTATGCAGACAATTTGGCTGTCGTCTACTGATTTTTCCGGTGCAAGCCCCCAAGGCCCTGACCCTCACACAGTACAGTGGGTTTAGGAGTTCCCCAAGATCCATCCGTTGAAGGTTGAATCCAAGAGGTCATCCCTGTGTCTTTTAAAATAAAAAGAAGAAAAATTGTTACAAGCAACAATGAGAGGGCCCAAGCACCTGTGTCATCACCACTTGGGTGTACCTCAAAACATGTATAAGACCCCTTAAACATATATGACATGAGTTTAAGCCATCATTATGGCTGGACATGTCTTTATAAATTTTATTGTGACTGTAATGGAACCAGGGCTTGAGCAGGACATTGTTTGTGTAGTCTGCGTATAAAGTCTGATGAGTCTTTTTTTTTTTGTCTGTGTGTGTGTGTGTTTGTGTGTATGTGTGTGTGTGTGTTTGTTTAGGATGTGCCCTGTATTTAATAGATAAGTAGATTTTATGTTTGTTTTTGCATTTGTGTGTCTGTGTTAGTGTGTGTGTGTGTATGTATTTGTAGTGTGTGTGTAAGCATGTGTGTGTGTATTTAGGGTGTGTACTGTATTTGATGAATAAGAAGATTTTGTGTGTGTGTGTGTGTGTGTGTTTGTATATGTAGTATGCGTGTGCAGTTTGGGTCTGTGTAGGATGTGGAGTGTCTGGGTACTGTGTAGTGCGCGTGTTCTTGTTTGTGTATTTATATTTGACCTCCTGTTGAGTTAGGACTGGACGTGTCTTTATAATTTTTATTGTGACTCTAATGGCACAGGGGCTTGAGCAGGACATTCTTTGTATAGTATGCGTATGAAGTCTGATGAGTGTGTTTTTTTTGTCTGTCTGTGTGTGTGTGTGTGTGTGTGTGTAGAATGCATTCCCACACGGAAAAAAACTATATAAAACATATATGTTTTAATATAGGTTTGATATAGGTTTTTAATATATGTGACATATATAAAATTGGCCGTTTTCCTATATTATATGTACATATATACGTGCATATATGTACCTATATAGACATATATGTGACATTAAAAATTGGCAGTTTTCCTATATTATATGTACATATATACGTGCATATATGTACCTATATATACACATGCATACATGTACCTATGTGCATATATATGCACCTATGTTTTTACCTAGATATTAGTAAAATTATTAAAATCCATAGCTGTTAGACAACATAAATAAAAGCCCAAAATGTAGAAATTTTATTTTTTTATTTTTTTAAGAACAATCAAATAGTAAAAGAACAAAAATATAGTACAAGAACAAAAATAAGACAAAAAAACTCAACAGGAAAGAAAACATATATATATTTTAAGGACCTTCTCAGCTTCGTGAGCTTTGAATTGATAGATGTGCCTGTAGCCACCGGGAAATATCATGTTTGTGCTACATACAGAAAGGCAGCATGTTAGCATGATTTACCTAAACTATGTAAATGGCATTGAAAGCCAATGTGTCACACAAGCTGACAAGAGCTAGCTGAAGTGAGGAAAATATTTACTAATATTAGTTTAATATTATCAGAATAAAAGTTATATAAGACTTAATAACTTACCCAGTGTGTCCCCCTGGATTCTCTCTTCAAAATGCTCCCGTTCGTCGTCAGGGCCACACAGTCTTCTTCTGAGGTAAATGTAAACTCCTCCCACTTTCCAGAACATTCTGAAGAGTTTCCTTGTCCGGGGGCGTGGCCTTGTATATAAATTAGCCGGACTGATTTCCGTGTGATTGGCGTGTGGGCGTGTCCTGCCTCGGGTCATTAGCAGATAATGCGACAGAAATTCTAAAATGTGTTTTTTATTTAGTTAGTTCTTAGTTATTGCCCTGATAATAGAAAATATGAGCACATCATGTATGACAGTTGCCAAAGTGAGATATGAGCTAAATTGACCAGATCCTGCCATGAGCTATATAGGAGACATATCTTGTATGTACATATAGGGCTTATATGTGGATATAAAGAAGCAATACAGGAGACCTATATGGCCTGTATATGCACATATATGCACCTCAATTTTGCCTATATGCAGCATATATATTATCATATATATGCATATATACTGCATATAGGCTTCATATATGCGCATATATCCCCATATAGGTGAGGATAAATGCGCATATATACTGCATATAGGTTTCATATATGCGCATATATCCTCATATAGGTAAGGATATATGTGCATATATACTGCATATAGGTTTCATATATGCGCATATATCCTCATATAGGTTCTTTCCATGTGGGTTGTGTGCAGTTTGGGTCTGTGTAGGATGTGGAGTGTCTGGGTACTGTGTGTAGTGCGCATGTTCTTGTTTGTGTATTTGTATTTGACCTCCTGTTGAGTTGGGCGAATGTAAACCGTGTTTTCAGTTCGATGAGATCTTGAACATCCAGATGTTTTAAGAAAGATGAATGAATACATAAATAATAATCCACAAAATAGCAAGACAGCGCTTCCTAATTCATGACATCAGCAAAACATTTGCGTGATAAAGCGTTTGCTGCGTTCTTAGCGCTGTACGAGCTCAAGAAAACCGGTTTTATCACACAACTAACCCATGGTCATTGTAAAACATACAGAACGAGTTTATAAGCATTTTTAAGCATTAAAATGAAAAAAAGAATAACAAAAAAGTTGATTTTCAACATGTATGCCAAATCCTTAGCACTGATCGAGCTTGGGAAAAGCGATTTTCCCACACAACTAATGGATATTTATGTAAAACATACAAAATGAGTTACAAATGAATGAATAACAAAAAAGTTGTTTTTTAACATGTGTCCCAAAATGCATGAATGTTGTGAAAATTATGATTTTTTTAGATTTTTTGCCTTGTAACATGAAATAAAGCGTTTGCTGCGTTCTTAGCGCTGTACGAGCTCAGGAAAGCGGTTTTCTCACACAACTGATGCATGGTCATTGTAAAACATACAAAACGAGATTATATACAGTTTTCATGGTCAAAATATAAAAAAAAATAACAAAAAAGTTGTTTTTCAACGTGTCCCGGTCCAAGCCTGGATATTGCCCCCCAAACATAAACTTTCAAAGGATGCTTTGGTTTTGGTTTGAACACACGTCTTCCTCTTTTACAAAACGCCATTGTAGCAAAACAATTCAAAGCCATCGTTGTTTCATCTGTGAAAATGATGTCATCAAACAGCTCTTTCTCTTCGATCCATTTTTGAGCTTGTTGAAGACGAAGCTCTTTATTTTTGTCTCGGATCATGGGACAATGTTAAGTTTTCTCATACCTCCATCCAAGTTTGTGTCTGACACTGCGTATGGATCGCACGCTAATGTCCACACCAAAGTCACGCAATAGTTGCTTTTTCACCAATCTTGCAGCCATTTCATCGTTTTGATCAGTGATATTCTCTATGGCTGAGACAATGTCCCTAAAAACAAGAGAAAGATATTAAATATTTTACATGTTAGGCAAAAAAACTACAAAAAATATTACTGTTGTATCATATGTGATAGTGCTAAGTTAAATAACTTACGGAGTAATTTTGCGAGGATTACGTTTGCGTGCTGTCTTTTCTTTGTAATGTCTTCTGATTGTGCAGAGGGCTGCGTGAACACCAATAGAATTCAGATGGCGATGTATTTCTCGAGTGGAACATCCTGCAGATCTCATTGTTCTGATGTCTTGGGAATGAATCTTGCTGATCTTTGTCATTTTAAAATGCTGTAGTCCATGTGGATGCAATGCATTTATCCTTAAGATTTCGTGATGTCACTGGGGGCGTGAATCATACAACAATGGTTGGCGATGGAATGGTTTTAAATATATGTAATATATTAACAAGTGCTACGTACATAGAGCTTAGTACAGACACTATAAAAAAGTGCTACACCCACAAAGTAGGTTTTACATACTTTAAATAGTTGCAAACTATAGTTAAGTTTATTTGTTTTATATTAAAAAGTCCTCCATCTGTAGTTAAAATATATCCATTTTAATATAAAAATCTATTTTAAATAAAACATTTGCAATAAATTTATTTTTATTTATTTTTATGTGGATTTTGGCCCGAGTTTACTCATTTTCACTCATAGTGTTGCTACATTGTCTACTTTTATTTTGTTTGACTTTTTCTGGAAAAACTAGTTAAATATCAATTATAATGTTTAAACATTATCATCTGTTTTTTGATAGGAACTGTGTATGCCCTGTATGTCCAGTCAGTATAGAACTTAAAGAAAGTATTTATTTATAGGGAAAATAAACAGTAAATAAATCAAACAATGCTTGTTGCACAACACCTTAAAACAGAGGAAAACTTAATTGTTTCTTTTTGAGTAGTTCGGTAATTCTATCTTTTATTTGTTTCCAGTCCTGGGTTGTGGCATGAAATTTCTTTGCAACAGCATCAAAAATTGCTTGATGCACGTTGTGGGGCAAAGCGTTTTTTCCCCTGAAACCATCGAAATTCACCAATCCTACCCAGTCCTTATAGACGCAAAGAGGAATTAATCATTTAAACAGATTAACAGCAAAACGATCTGCTCTTGGTTTGCCATCTGGTCCTGTTGAATCGAGATACATTCGTTGCTCTGTCTCCAGGGGAACGTGATTTAAAGTTATGTCAGGTTGGATTATTCCCTGTATGAGAGACCAACGAACATGATAATGTGAGGCATTTGTTGGTGTTTCAGGCAGTCTCAAATCAAAAGGACGTTGTGTTGGACACAGAAGAAAATCCCAAATTTTCTCGAACTTGTGTGCAACTAACCATCGACATATTTGTTAGACGATGGTTTGAATGTTCTGCGTTTGATTGCGAGTCTATTGACGAAATGTGTTCCGATAGAGTTTGCTGTCTGAAAGTGCGGTCAACGAGGGGTGTAGAGGCCGCTGATGGAAAATCTAGACTTACATCTGCATCATCCAAGTGTCCGCTGGCTGAGGTTGTTTTCTCTTCTAATGCAGAATAATGAGGAAACGGTTCATTTTCATGATGTCTCCAAAAGAGTCGACATCAATGCGGGAAAGCTGTCTGTGGAGGTGCCCTTATCTGTTGTCAGCGGCCGAGACTGGTGTTCTTTTTCTTTCAAACGCTCCTCCAACCAGCCAACCCTTGCCTCCAAATTCAAAAGCTTTCTTGTCAAAGTCGTTAACTCCGGCTTCGAAACTTTCACTCTGCTGGTACACTGTTTTTTAATTAGTGCAGCCTACAGAAACCAATTTTAAGAGTAATTTAATACCTTTATTACAACATGGACATGTACAGTACATGAGTATTTATCAGTGTTATAATAAAAAACAATTACTGTACATATCGATTTCTTTTTTACAAGCCGAGTTGCTGCTGTTGCTTTCCTGCCTGGGCATGGCTTGTTCTCCTTTCCAGATTTCTGTAGAGCGATTTTGAATCTAATGGTATTAGTATTGGGCATTAATCTGTGCTAAACATGGGGATAAAAGCTAATAGAAATGCATATACAGAAACTGAATACAGAAATTATTTGTTGTATTTAAAAATAATTTAATACTGTACTGTAGCAAACATCGACATGACACTATTTATATGTAATAATACATACCATACATATGCATATTGTCACAGTCAGGCCAGGCTCCGAAACAAATCAGACACAGCGACCTCTATCACCAGAATACTAATTACCACCACCTAAAGCCAATCAACCGGAACACATAAAGACCATGCACCACGCCTCAGTCGTCGTCCGAGCTCGTACATATGAGTGTGGACTCATCTGCTGACATTCCGAATAAGAAGATAAAGACTTACCTGTGTACTTACCTGTATCTCTGTTTTCAGAAGCTTTCCCGCTCACCGTCCCGGGACGAGGAAACGCCGCAGTACCGTGGTGTGTGGATCTACGTCGAATCTCCTCGACACCAGGTTCGCTCCTGTGTGGTAGTATTCCCTCGGGGAATAATCGAGTCACCGTTGGTCGTGCTCAGTTACAAGTAATCCTTTGATGCTTTTCTATCTCTCCCTGCTGATGCTCCATAGCTAAGTACGTGAACAGTAAATAAAACTACTCATCTTGAAACTTACCTTTGTGTGAAGTCCATCCTTGTTACAGAAGCTCGGACCAAACGAACATGACAAGATGAGTGAAACAGACCCTTTGCGAGAGCTGGTGAACCTACATCGGCAGGTGATGCAAACACCACCGCCGCTATTACCGGCCGCAGCCACCGCTTCTTCGGCGCCTCTGGTCTCCAGCCCGATGGCGCGACCAGCGCCCTTCTCTGGCACGGAGGGGAACTGCAAGGAGTTTTTGCTCCAGTGCCCGCTCACCTTCGCCCTACAACACTCCAACTATCCAACAGATAAGTCAAAAATTGTGTATCTCATCTCTCTTTTGTCTGGACAGGCTTTACAGTGGGCAGAGGCTATCTGGTCACATGGGGGACCATTAATCGACTCATATGATCTTTTCATGGATCACTTCAAGGAGGTCTTTGAACGGTCAGACAGTGAGGCATCAGCCGGAGAACAGCTCTATCATCTGGTTCAAGGTAATCTGTCCATACAGGAGTATGCCTTACGATTTTGTACATTGGCAGCGGCCAATGGATGGAATGAGCAAGCTCTCCTGACCACTACCTGGCGACCCTACTGCCAGGGGTTGGAACCCAACCTTCGACAAATGTTGGCGACTTAGGATAACGACCTGGGGTTGGAGAAGTTCATCCAGCTCTCAATCCGCAGTTCCATACGGCTCACCTCCTGTCGAACGGACACCGGGAACACCGCCGTCCCTGGAGCGGAACTACAGAGAGGGGTGGCACCTCCAGAACCCAGAGAAGAACCAATGCTACTGGAAAGGGGAAAGATTTCAACACCGGAGAGAACTAGACGGCTGTCCCATGGTCTCTGCCTATACTGCGGCGGCACGGGGCATCTCAGAACCGAGTGCCCCATTCGTCCAGCGCGCACTGTGGTGAGTTCGATTGCAACCCAAATTGGGAAATTACAACCGCTTACTACCAATGTGACCCTCACTACTTGTCATCTGACTGTTTCAGTGGCCGCTCTCCTCGACTCAGCCGGCAACTTCATATCCGGGAAATTATGCCGGTACCTCCGACTCAAGACCACCCCGACCGAAAAGATCTACCAAATTCAATCCATAACAACCAAACCCCGGTCCCAAAGGTCAGTGCATCTGTTCACGGGCCCCGTGAGATTACAACTAGGCCTTCTCCATCAGGAGGACATAATGCTGTTGGTGCTGGAAAACTCCACCTCCGATGTCGTCCTGGGTCGACCGTGGCTGATTCAACATAACCCAATCCTCTCATGGAACACCGGAGAAGTCCTAAAATGGGGAGAAAAATGTGCTACTACGTGTTTTCCAAGGCTGCCCGTGAAACCACAAACATTGTCACTCCAGACCACCTCCATCGAAAGCCCCGTGGAACAACAATCCGTGAGTATCCCTCCGCAGTACTCCTCTTTCGCGGACATCTTCTGCCCCAAAAGGGCAACTCGACTGCCACGTCATCGACCCTGGGATTGTGCCATCAACCTGATTCCCGGAGAACCACTACCCCGTGGCCGCATTTACCCTCTGTCTCTCCCTGAGCGGGAAGCCATGGAGAACTACATCTCAGAGGCACTTCAAAATGGCTATATCTGCCCCTCGACTTCGCCAGCCGCTTCCAGTTTCTTCTTCGTGGCCAAAAGGGGAGGTGGGTTACGGCCATGCATAGACTTTCGTACACTCAACCTCGCCACGGTGAAGTTTCGTTACCCCTTACCCCTAGTACCAGCTGCCCTTGAATGTCTCCGCGGCGCCAAAGTCTTTACAAAGCTGGATCTGCTAAGTGCGAATAAGGAAAGGGGACGAATGGAAAACAGCGTTTGTGACACCGACCGGCCACTATGAATACCGCGTCATGCCCTATGGACTGGTCAATGCCCCTGCAGTGTTTCAAAACTTTATGCATGAGGTACTTCGAGAGTTACTGCAGAGGTTCATCATCGTGTATATCGACGACATTCTGATATTTTCCAAGTCTGAAATCCAGCACCGCCTGCATGTAAAACAGGTACTCCACCGTTTTCTGAAGGCCGAGAAAGACCGAGGGCCCCAGTTTATATCTCGAGTGTGGCGATCATTCTTCCGGCTCTTGGGAGTGACAGTGAGCTTATCATCCGGGTACCACCCCCAAACCAATGGACAGACGGAAAGGAAGATTCAGGAAATTGGGCGCTTACTTCGAACATTCTGCCACAATTACCAGAACTCCTGGCACCAGTTCCTGGGGTGGGCCGAGTATGCCCAGAACTCCCTGTGCCAATCCTCCACAAGTCTCACCTCCTTCCAGTGTGTGTTAGGCTATTAACCAAATTCAAAAATTCTAATTTTATTTGTCACATACACAATCATACAGAGTACAATATGTAGTGAAATGATTTTGTGCGACCACAGAGTCGCGACGGCAGCCACCTAACCGGCGCCATCATAGAAAATAAAGAATAAGATACATTAGGATAACGAGGGTAAAAAATCCCCTCCCAGACTGTCCTTCGAAAAGGGCAGTGTGCGATCAGGGGTACAAAAAATACCTCAGCAACAAGCACAGAAAAACATGTAAACACAAGACATAAACATTGCCACGATCAGGGTACAGGGGATAGGAAATGTCCAATGTAGGCAAACAGCTCCAGTCCCTGCAGCTAGAGAGCGCTGGTCCCGATTCCGCCTACCCACACTGAAGGGAATAAGCACACGAAGGCGTTGGATATGGGGAAGGTAGAGTGTCTATCTGTAGCTGTTCTGTGAGTGCGTGAGTGCGTGCGTGTCAGTTGTAAGCCTGTAACATCCCATAATAGTCTGCGCCAGGTGTCCTTGAAGGGGGAAGGAGTAGGATTCCAGAGCGTCTCGTTATCTTGGTCTTCGGGGAGTTAGTTATGTCTCCAGCCACGGCCTTGAAATGCAGTAGCTGAAAAGAAAAGGGGCAGCCGAAAAAGAAAATCATATTTTCCAGGTTTCGATCAATATCTGCCAATTTCACAGATATTTAATGTCCATCACTGGTCTCCAGGTCTGTCCAAATCACGTTGCATAGCTGCTAGTCTCACCAAGATGTTATCCAATTTGCGGTCCAGAACCACAGTCTGATTACTGACAGCTCTCGTCACCACTATTTCCCAGCCAGCCAGTCTCTTGGGGTTGAGACTGACTGCTTTTAAACTTTTACGATATCCAAGTATCCCACCTAATCCAATCAGCAGAATCCCTGTTATCAGAGTTCCGAATAGGTAGATATCTTCAACATCCTCCAGAGACAGTGCGGCCAGGCACACAATGCGCCACTTCTCCCAACCGTCCATCGTGTATCCAGCAGCAAACGTCCCAGCAGGACAAGTAGGTTCCCCAGAACCCACATTTCTCGTCGAGAAGATCGTGTCAATTGCATTCAGAGACCACTTGATCAAATCCATATTCCTTTTTATTTTCAAGAGCAAGACGAAGAGAGTCTCTGAATAGTATTCACAAGACAGACAAGAGAAACAAGCGGGGAGAGATAAGGGAGGGAGAGCAGATGCGACAGCCTTCGTCGAGAGCCACTGTTTCCCTGGAATGTGGACCTGTCAGATCTCCCCGCAGTCGATTTCTGGTTACGAAAAAGCGAGAGAGTCTGGGAGGAGGCTCATCATCACCTACAGAGAGCAGTACAGAGGTATAAGACCAACGCCGACCGACGCAGGGCACCTGCCCCAATTTTCCAACCTGGGGACAAGGTATGGCTCTCTACGAGAGATATGCGCCTCCGGCAGCCCTGCAAGAAGATTAGCCCCAGGTATGTCGGGCCCTTCAAAGTCTTAGAGAGAGTCAATCCGGTAACTTACAGGTTACAACTACCCGCACAGTTCAGAATCTATTCCACATTCCATGTAAACCCTGTTATCTCTTCCACAGAGCCTGGTCCTGAAGAAGCGCCCCCTCTGCCGATCATCGTAAACGAAGGGACAATCTACCAAGTTCGAGAAATCCTGAATTCTCGACAATGTGGTGGTCAACTAGAGTACCTGGTAGACTGGGAGGGATACGGTCCAGAGGAAAGATCCTGGGTACCTCGTGACGACATTCTGGACCCCACAATGTTGGAGGAGTTTCACAACATGCACCCAGAGCGTCCGGCACCCAGAGGACGAGGTAGGCCACCACGGCGGCAGAGAAGCCGACCCTCAGGAGCGGGTCGTGAAGGGATGGGGTAATGTCACAGTCAGGCCAGGCTCCGAAACAAATCAGACACAGCGACCTCTATCACCAGAATACTAATCACCACCACCTAAAGCCAATCAACCGGAACACATAAAGACCATGCACCACGCCTCAGTCGTCGTCCGAGCTCGTACATATGAGTGTGGTCTCATCTGCTGACATTCCGAATAAGAAGATAAAGACTTACCTGTGTACTTACCTGTATCTCTGTTTTCAGAAGCTTTCCCGCTCACCGTCCCGGGACGAGGAAACGCCGCAGTACCTTGGTGTGTGGGTCTACGCCGAATCTCCTCGACACCAGGTTCGCTCCTGCGTGGTAGTATTCCCTTGGGCACTAAGTGGAATAATCGAGTCACCGTTGGTCGTGCTCAGTTACAAGTAATCCTTTGATGCTTTTCTATCTCTCCCTGCTGATGCTCCATAGCCATAGCCATATATTAATTGCGGTTATATGCATTAATCGCGGTTTCCGTTTTTTTTCCGCGAAGTTTTGCTGCATTCACCTGTCCTCACACAACTGTTTCTTCCAGAGATGAGAATAAACACTGTTTGCCAACATTAATGTAGTGTGTATTTTTGAAAACACTGTTACAACAACAACAACAACAACAATATTATTATTTAATATAGATATTAGATTTTTTTTCTCATCAGTCTGTCACATAAAACAGACTTAGGAATTACTGCAACAGTTTTGGAAAAGCAAATAAAAAATGTCTTTTCACCGTTGTCCTTGAATGTCTTGAAAAGCATCTGGTAAAGTTGGAATTTTACACCATGTTTCTTCTTCGGGTTCGGCCAAAGTTGCGTGCATTTTCGGGAGAGAGAGAGAGAAAGAGAGAGATAGAAAGAGAGAGAGAGAGATGGATGGATGGTTGGATAGATAGATAGATAGATAGATAGATGGATGGATGGATGGATGGATACAGTAGATAGAATTACCTGTGACTTCGCGCGCGGCTCCGCTTCCGAAAGTGCACGCGACTTTGGCAGAACCCAAAGAAGAAACTTGGTGTAAAATTCTGAACAAATAGACACAGTTCTTATATAGCATTAATATATAAATATATTGCATTAACAAAACTTCTCTCCTATCGCCGACTCAAAGGTACTTAATGCAAATGGAATTTATCACATTCCTATAAATAATGTTTGCCCATAAGCAAATGCATGGGCTTTGTTAGGCCATTTTAAGGCTTTAGCCCCGCTAAATTTATGTTCAGCCTCCCTAAAAATTTTGCAATTAGCTCCATGAACTCAAAAAATTACTATCGTCTCTTTTCCCTTTAAATTTGATCCTTCACGTCTTTTTGCGCATTCTTGCATCAGCTCAGCAGCAGCGCAGAGTGAGAAACGGAGATTAAGGTGTGTGTTTATGGATAAATTGATAGATTTACATCTGTTCAGTTCTTCACTATAAATACAGTTAATAAATTATCATGAAATATCACGGTTTCCGTTTTGAGTAAAGTTTCGCTGCATTCACCTGTCCTCACACAACTGTTTCCTCCAGAGATGAGATTAAACGCTGTTTGCCAACATTAATGTAGTGTGTATTTTTGAAAACACTGTTACAACAACAACAATATTATTATTAATAGATTTTTGATTTATTTTACATCAGACCGTCATATAAAACCTGTGTGGCTCCGCTTCCTGCACGCGACTTTGGCAGAACCCAAAGAAGAAACTTGGTGTAAAATTCTGAACAAATAGACAAATATATAGGAACTGTGTCTATTTGTTCAGAATTTATTGTAGCTGTTTTCACACAATCACTAAGTTACATGTGCATATAGACTATACTATACTGTACATTGCAGACTTTGAATGATTATACATATAATGTGCTCTGGCAGAGTTCTTCCATGTGCCACCTGGTGGGAATTCTGTAAAGTACAACACTTGGATGAAAATTGCAAGGCGCGCACTTGCAGCAGTCAGCGAGAAGAATTGTGTCATGCCGCAGAAAAAAAAGGCTGCAGCTAAAGACGCTAGCAATGCTAATGCTAGCGGCGCTAACAGCTGCAGACAGGAAGATACTGCCAGCATCGGAAACGCGTTCATCATCTCCGAGCATGACGTGAGGAGAGCCTTCATGAAAGGCCGTATCTCAGGCCGTATTCTCAGAGCCTGCGCACACCAGCTAGCACCTGTGTTCACTGAGATATTCAACATCTCTTTATCTCAGTCAATAATCCCCACATGCTTCAAAGAGTCCATCATTGTTTCTGTCCCAAAGAAACCCCTCCCTGCTTCTCTTAATGACTATCGCCCTGTAGCCCTCACCTCAGTAGTGATGAAGTGCTTTGAATGGCTGGTCAGAGATATTTCTTTACTATGTGACACACTGGACCCAGTTTGCATACCACCCGAACCGCTCTACAGATGATGCCATCTCTCATTTCCTCCATACATCTCCCACTCACCTGGACACTCAAAGAGGAAATTATGTTTAAATGCTCTTTATCGACTAGAGCTTATGATTCAATACCATAATTTTCTCCACACTCACAACCAAGCTGGAGCACCAGGGACTCAGCTCATCTATGAGTCAGTGGACCTCCATTTTCGCCATGTGCTGGACCAAAGCCAGGAAGATCGTGAAGGTCCTCAGCCACGCCAGAAATGGAATGTTCTGTCTGTTGAAGAAATGGCATGAGAAACCCAAGCATTTTATGTGCACGCAGAGTTTGTGTGTGCGTCTCATAGGTGTGCACACGCATTTCATATGTAGTTGTTTGAGCAGTTAGTATATTATATATATATAAAAAACGTTAAATGTCCGGTATTGAAGAATGTCTTCCGAGATTAAGTATCCTTGATAATTTTCTGTCTCATAACATTCAGAGAGATAATGTTCGTAAGCAGTACCATTGAGTTGTAGTAAGGCACAGTTCAGGAGTGGTCTTTACGAAGTATTTTGTTACAGTCTTGCATTGTACCCACGTGTCTCGATTCAATACTAGATTTACAAAGTCAAGTAGGAGTTCGGTAGGACGAAGGAGCTCATGTACAGTAGTCCATTGTTTTAGATCTGGAAGGCTACGATCCGGTATGTATTGTCCTATTCAAGGTGCAAGTCTTGTGTCAGAGCGATGCAGTCTTGCTTGCTGACAGACGTAGCATATGGTGCCTTCTCCGCATTTTGTTATTCTTTGTGGATCAACTCGTGTATGAACATGTCAACAGTGAGATGGCAGTCTCTGCCTTCTGTCGCCATGGTAAAGTTCTGGTCCTGCACACACTATACTACATACATACTGGCACGATAAAACAGTAAGTGGAAAGTTTACATCAGGTTTATAGTTATATCAGTATTTTACACGTATATGCATGAAAACTTTTACATTTACATATTTACATGTTTTATATATTTACAGAGTGTTTTCCTCTCCACTTTCCATGACCATGCTAGCTCTCACACTAGGTATTGTTTCATAGCTATGTTCAATATGTGGTTCATGTGTTTCCGTTTCATGTATTAACATTACATATTGTCCTAGTAGATTACTTCCAATTTTACTAATTCAAATTCAAATTTTATTTGTCACATACACAGTCATACACAGTACGATATGCAGTGAAATGCTTAGACAACTGCTCGTGACCTAAAAAAGAAGACTATGAATAGTAAAGGAAATAAATATGAAAATTAAAATATAGGGTAAATAAAACTAAGAAGAATAAAATAAAATATAAAAACTAAAGTTAAAATAAATAAATAAAGAAATATATAAATAACTGTACAACAAAAATACACAATATAGAAAATATATGAAGAATGTATGATGAAATATAGAACAATAAGAGCAGCTGAACGGGTAGGTATATATTTATGTAATTTTTGTGTGGAATAAATGGTAATGAAAGAATGGTAATGTCCAACGTTTGTGCAATCCACATATTTAAAGTGTCTAGTGCAGTGCTAAATGTGCTTAAAAGTGATTTAAAAGTGATTTATTTAAAGTGACTTGGGATAGCTTTCGTCCTCCCGACTGAGTGGTTGTAGTAGCCTTGATGTGTGTGGGAGCCTCCTAGTGACGGGGAGTAATTGGCCACTACTAGATTGGGGAGAAAATCGGGGAAAAAAGAATTGGACAGGACTAAATTTATAAAAAAAAAAAAAAAAAGTATGCCTTCCAGTCAGTTGAGAAGAACCATGGTGTCCATGTCCTATGTGTTCCAATAGTATTTTTTACATGTTTATCTCGTAGGGCTTTCATTCTTACGATAACTAAAGTTAGAGCTCCATGTGGACCAGTGTGAATAGGGATTTGAGTACAGCATGAGGTTCCTATTAATTCACATACCCCCTCATCTGGGGCTCTCATCATGTCTATGGCAAACCAATTTTGTACTGCCATGAGTGTGGTAGCATGTAATTGTCCTTTAATCAAATATAAAGCAGATATTGTATAATTGATAAATCGTTGTTGATTGTACCATACATAATTAATCCATTTAGTATTACGTAGAATTTGGAACTAGGGAAATATGCCAGTTGTAAATCCTGTTCCTGTCATATCCATTATAATGTGTTCCTCTAGAACCCCTACTGGAGTTCCAGACCAATCGATTTTAACATTTGGATCAGGTGCCCATTTTTTTATTTGCAAAACGCTAGTATTATCTGTAAGCAGATATTGTGTCCAATCATTAGTGTCGCGTTTGTGTTATCGATAGTCTGGACCAGTCAAACTGTATTATTTGTATATTACCTTCTAACAACACAGGTGCACAACAACCACCTGGTTTTCTCCACAATACCAAAAGATATCAGCTAGTGGTTGGGTACCCTTGTGTAGACTTGGTAATACTAAGAAGACTATATTTGATTCCGTGCATGAGTATTCTAATTTCTTATTACATATAATGCGAGTTGCGATCAGGGTGTTTTGGGTATCCATAACAGATTCACATTGTTTAGAGGCATTTCCTACAGGAATTAGCCCATTGGAACATAGGCACAATGGTAACTTAGTTGCGTCTTTTATGTATACATTAGGGTGTGCCTCTTCAAAGGTGTCTACGGGTGAGTACAGTAAGTGCAGCTAGTACTTAAATTTCGCATCTATTCAGCACCAGAAGGTTTGGCCACTGCTCCAAGCAGACAGGCGATTGGGCATAAAAATGTAGTGTTATAGGAAGGTTGAGAGCACTCAACTAGCCTTTTAGTGGGTTTAACTAGTAAAGGACGACTGTTTCTTTCGTGACACACAATGCATGTTTCATTAGTTACACTAAGGGCACTGTACGTTAGCCATTGTTTATATGCTAAATAACAACATTAACTAATTTTCAACTTTAATACTACTGGATTTTTGCCTTTTTCTGTTTGTTTTTTTGCGCTTTTTCGGAGAACGCGCGTATCATCTGAGAACAACAAGCGGAATCCATCACCAAATAACTACAACTCCGACTCAGGTACGATATCATGTCTAATATTCAGCTTGTTCAGTGTGTAGAGAGCAAACCTGTTGGACACGTGAAACAGGTTGTTTAGACATTCTTTCTCCGTCATTAGAAAGAATTTAAACTTGCTTTTATCACGTTAAGGTTGGATTATTGTAACGCCTTACTGTCTGGTTGTTTAACTAGGTGCTTAAACAAGCTTCAATTAGTCCAGAATGCAGCAGCGAGAGTCCTCACTCGAACCAGAAGATATGAGCACATCACCCCTATCTTATCCACATTGCATTGGCTTCCTGTGAAATCTTTCATTGATTTTAAAATAATACTCTTGATGTATAAAGCATTAAATGGTCTCGCGCCGCAGTATCTGAGTGAACTGCTAGTGACTTACAATCCGCCACGCCTACTTCGATCAAAGGATGCAGGCTGCTTGTCAGTACCGCGTATTATTAAAACTACAGCAGGGGGCAGAGCTTTTTCTTACAAAGCCCCAAAGTTATGGAACAGTCTTCCGAATAGTGTTCGGGACTCAGTGTTTAAGTCCAGGCTAAAAACCTATTTATTTAGCCAAGCATTTTTATAAATAGATTAGCCTTAGGTAAAGGAGCAGATCTGGGGGACTCATGGACGTAGAGTATTAGGTGAACTGGTATGTTTAGATGCTGTCTTCCCCACTCTCATTGATCACTAAGGTTTGTTGACGGTGAGGTGATTGGTTGCTTTACATCTCTGGAAACCCTCCTGTCTGTGTTTCCTTCTGGCTCTCTCTTTTTAGTTATGCTGTCATAGTTAGTCTTGCCAGAGTCCCTACTTGCACTCTGCACTAAATATACATTCACCTCATACATTGTTTGACTGTGACCATACCTAACTGTTATTTCTCCATCTTTTTTGCTCTCTCCTTTTCGTCATTAGTGGTAATTTTACTTGTGATAGGTGTGTGTTAGTGAGCACTCTGACGAAGAAAATATCAGCGTTAGAGGAGCGCATCCAAACTTTAGAGAGGGTTAGAAAGCGCGAGAGCAGCGTTATTCCTGTAGCGGACAGTCTGGGTGCCGCAGGCGAAGATAACCAGCCCCCGACTCCGGCATTAGAGCCCTCACAGCGGGGCGAGTGGGTGACGACTCGGCGGCATACTCGTTCAGCCAAAGCTAACACTAAGGCTAGCCAACCGGAGCACACCTCTTCAGCGCTTCACGTGTCCAACAGGTTTGCTCTCCTCAGTGATGCACCCGCTGAGAAACCTGAAAGAGCTCTGGTTATAGGAGACTCTATAATGAGGCACGTGAAATTAGCTAGGCCTTTAGGGGCGCCAGCGGCAGTGGTTAGGTGTATCCCGGGAGCCAGAGCACCGGACATAGCAGGTAATCTTAGGGCTCTAGGACAGCATAGGTTCTCTAAGATAGTGGTACATGCTGGAGCCAATGATATACGCCTTCGTCAGTCAGAGGTTAGTAAGATTAACTTTATAGAGGTGTTTAAATTAGCGAAGGCGATGTCTGATGACGTAATATGCTCTGGTCCCATCCCAATGAGACATGGCGACATAGCTTACAGCAGGTTATGGTCGCCGAACTGCTGGATGTCCGGGTGGTGCTCTGAAAACAACGTGGGCTTTATAGATTATTGGAAGACCTTTGAGGGCAAAACTGGCCTGTTAGGGCGGGACGATGTCCATCCCACTCATTTCCTGTAGTATAGCTCATAGTCTCAGAAGAGGCCTAGTTAATCGGTGACAATCCAGAGCCCAGGCCAAGGAGCAAACAGACAGGCTAAACCAACCGTCTGCTAGCTGCATAGAGTCGTCACTCAGGGTTCATCATATTGAGACTGTGATAGATATTACAAACTCAGATCACACTGAATGTGCAGCCGGCACCTCTGATCTGAAGCTAGGACTGTTAAATATTAGATCTCTCGCATCTTAAGCAGTTATTATTAACGAAACTATCACAGACCAGGAGTTTGATATACTATGTTTAACTGAAACCTGGATTAAACAGGACGAGTATGTAGCTCTAAATGAAGCTAGTCCTCCTGGATACAGCTACATACACCAGCCTCGGTTAACTGGTAGAGGAGGAGGCGTCGCAGTTATTTACAACGATAATCTGGCTATCGTACAAAAACACAAATTTAAATTTAATGCAATTGAAATTCTCTATAGTAACATAAAGTCAGCTCAGACGATTCCGCTAATCATCATTTACAGACCCCCAGGGCCGTACTCTGAATTTCTCTGTGAATTTGCAGATTTCCTCTCAAACCTAGTCGTTTCCGTAGACAAAGCGTTAATTGCTGGAGATTTTAATATTCATTTTGAGAATCCAGAAGACCCTCTTTTATTTAATACCATAGCTAAATTAACTAAAAACAAGACCACTGCAGAAATCTCCAAAACAACAACATACAGTAGTGAGGATAGTATGAAATTTTTCAATAACAAAATCATAAATATTAGGCAAAAAATTCAGGCTTTGAAACCAGACAATTTAAGTGATACAGATGATAAATTAATCACATCACATCAGAACCTAGAATACTTTACTCCCCTTGAAGCGAGAGAACTAATTTCACTCATCTCCAAAAACTACAACCTGTGAATTAGATCCTATACCGCCACATTTTCTCAAGCAGATAGTTCCAGCAATAACAGAACCCCTGTTAAAAGTTATAAACTGTTCACTCAGCAGTGTTCCTAAATCCCTTAAATTAGCAGTTATTAAACCACTAATCAAAAAACCTGACCTTGACTCCTGTCAGCTTTCCAATTACAGGCCGATATCAAAACTCCCCTTTATCTCTAAAATTCTGGAAAAGGTAGTATCACAGCAGCTATGTTCATATCTACATAGGAATAGCATACATGAACTGTATCAGTCAGGATTTAGGCCTCATCACAGCACAGAGACAGCACTCGTTAAAGTAGTAAATGACCTCCTAGTGGCCTCTGATCAGGGTTGTGTCACTATACTTGTGTTACTCAACCTCAATGCAGCTTTTGACACTATTGATCATAGTACAGTATTCTCCTTCACAGATTAGAAAATGTAGTAGGAATTAAGGGAACAGCCCTCTTATGGCTCAGATCCTATTTGACTGATCGTTATCAGTTTGTAGATTTAGATGGTGACCATTCCTCATGTTCTCAAGTTGAGTTTGGTGTTCCACAGGGTTCTGTTTTAGGCTCACTGCTTTTTTTCCCTTTACATGCTTCCTCTAGGCAACATAACTCGTAAACATGGTATTAGTTTTCATTGTTATGCTGATGACACACAAGTATACTTTTCAGCAAAACCAGATGAGAAAAACCAGTTTACTAAAGTTGAGCAATGTGTGCAGGACATAAGAGATTGGATGTTAATTAATTTCCTTCTGCTTAATCCTGATAAGACAGAATTTCTAGTCATAGGACCACAAGCAGTTAGAAGTAATCTTTCTGATCACACTGTGATTTTAAATGGCCTTTCTGTTCCATCAAGTGCAACAGTAAAAGACCTCGGTGTGATTATAGATTCAAGCCTTTCATTTGAAGCACATGTAGATAATATTACCAGGATAGCATTCTTTTACCTCAGGAATGTTGCCAAGATAAGAAATATATTGTCACCAAATAATGCAGAAAAACTAGTTCATGCTTTTATCACGTTAAGGTTGGATTATTGTAACGCCTTACTGTCTGGTTGTTTAACTAGGTGCTTAAACAAGCTTCAATTAGTCCAGAATGCAGCAGCGAGAGTCCTCACTCGAACCAGAAGATATGAGCACATCACCCCTATCTTATCCACATTGCATTGGCTTCCTGTGAAATCTTTCATTGATTTTAAAATAATACTCTTGATGTATAAAGCATTAAATGGTCTCGCGCCGCAGTATCTGAGTGAACTGCTAGTGACTTACAATCCGCCACGCCTACTTCGATCAAAGGATGCAGGCTGCTTGTCAGTACCGCGTATTATTAAAACTACAGCAGGGGGCAGAGCTTTTTCTTACAAAGCCCCAAAGTTATGGAACAGTCTTCCAAATAGTGTTTGGGACTCAGTGTTTAAGTCCAGGCTAAAAACCTATTTATTTAGCCAAGCATTTTTATAAATAGATTAGCCTTAGGTAAAGGAGCAGATCTGGGGGACTCATGGACGTAGAGTATTAGGTGAACTGGTATGTTTAGATGCTGTCTTCCCCACTCTCATTGATCACTAAGGTTTGTTGACGGTGAGGTGATTGGTTGCTTTACATCTCTGGAAACCCTCCTGTCTGTGTTTCCTTCTGGCTCTCCCTTTTTAGTTATGCTGTCATAGTTAGTCTTGCCAGAGTCCCTACTTGCACTCTGCACTAAATATACATTCACCTTATACATTGTTTGACTGTGACCATACCTAACTGTTATTTCTCCATCTTTTTTGCTCTCTCCTTTTCTGCTCTATCCTCTCTCTCTCCGTCCCTCCTTTTTCCTCTACCTATCTCTCTGTCGAGCTATACATGTCGCTCCTGAGCTGCCAGTGATCCAGACCCCCTCTGCCCGCTGGACCTGTCTAACTCATCCTGGAGTCCTGCTTCTGGTTGGAGATCTCATCACATGAATCCCCCCTGTGGTCTGCCTGGAATGCGTGTGGTGACTGGGGATGGTTCCACTTTTCCATTAAGGTTGTCCTGTCCTCGACTGATGCAGACAGCTGTTCTCTGAGGACCTGTGACTTTAGTCGCTCAATAGTTCAGGACTGGAATTTCTCACAGTCTACCTGAGCCTCCAGGAACAAACTGGACTTTAATCTTACACATCTCCTCTTATACTGAATTTCCAGTCCCGCATATTATTATGCACATCAATCCCTGCTATCCGTTTTCACCCAGATGAGGATGGGTTCCCTGTTGAGTCTGGTTCCTTTTAAGGTTTCTTCCTATTACCATCTCAAGGAGTTTTTCCTTGCCACTGTCGCCGTCATCCTAGGCTTGCTCATCAGGGACAATCATATAATTTTGATTCATACACATTCACATTTAATACAAACTTAATTCTTTTGATTGTGTAAAGCTGCTTTGTGATGATGTAAATCGCTAAAAGCGCTAAACAAAGAAAATTGAATTGAATTGAATATAGGCTTTCATGTTGGTAAGTGTGTGTGCGCTTTCGGGGATGTGATGACTTCGGTTGCTAATTGATACGCTGCTAACATGAATCCTTTAAAGGCAAAGTGTATGGGTGGCATATTTCCAGAAGCATTGTTGCTGGTTTCAGAGAAAGGCCAGCATCCGATTTCGATGCATTGAAAGTTGAATTTAATCGTTATTGAGTCTTTGATTCCTTTTACTATAGTTAGGGTATTGGAATTTGCTAGGGTATAAATTTGGCCATCCATATAATTTTTCCAAACTTTACAGCATTTGTTTTTAGGTTTACCAGTCATGATAAAGAAATCAGTTTCTAATGACAATGTTATATAGCGATTGTACCTTTGGGCAGGGCTGGACTGGGACAAAAAATCGGCCCGGGCATTTTGACTAGAGACCGGCCCACTAGGTATTATTGGCAGAGCCATAAAGCCTTTGAATGAAACAAAGGCTGTTCTAACAGCGATGTACACTGTCCTGTTGGTATATATGTATCAATCTAATAAACTTAAACTTACACCATCCTCCCTATTCTGGTATTCTAAACAGTACTTAGCGGAAAACAAAAGACTGCTTGTTCGAGTTAACCTCCTGAACTATCTACAACACATGGTGGAAACCTAAAATTAAAACAGAGAAGACTAGAGGTGAGACATGATCATTAATAAGTATTAAAATTAATAAATTACAGATTTAGTGATATTTTCATAAACTATTTATTTACCACATCAACAAACAGCATGGCAGCACAAAATATTTTTTTGAACATGGCAACCTTTAAAAAGTGAAAGGAGACAGAGAAAGAAAGTTGAGATAGAATAACACTTAATTGAATTTTTGATGCCATTTTACACACAGTACATGGCACAAGAACTGACAACACAACAAAACACAGAGATCACGATCGCTGGAGTGTCATCCAGAGACCTGGGCTGCCACAACCAGCTAGATCGTAACACAAATGCACAGAAATCAATTATTTTTCTTCAATAATTAAATAGATTCAACATCTTTCTTCTACATAATTTCAGACTGCACAGATGGTAAGCTTACTGGGCTTACAGAGACTTAATACTTTTAGACTTAATATTTACTATAAACGATAATGGATTTCTATACATTTAACATCAAATGACCACTTTGGTTGTAAGATTCAGATAATTATTTAAAAGCTAGACATTTAAAATGAGAATAAGAAAGAAAAGTATTTCTTTGTGCCCCCCTTTCCTTGTTAATGCCCTACCTGGCCCCCTGGCAAAACTTTGCTAGACCCGCCCCTGCACAGTTACCAGCTGTCAGCTATGTAGAAGAGGATCCTGGTGTTATTTGTCTCTCAGAAACAGTTCATAACTTCTTTTCAACTCATTCATGTCACCTAAAAGATAAACCTGTTTCTCCATCATCAACTCTGATGATTCAATAAGGACATCTCCTGGTTTCACCTTTATGTTTCTCTCTCACATATCCAAACCGATCATGACTAGCAGCTTTTATGGCTGTGGCTCCAGCAAACAGCTGATAAACCGATCAGCTGATCAACAGGAGAAGGAGGGGGAGAGAATGAGAGAAGCCGAGGCAGCTGCAGCGTAAATTCACAGGATAACTCCAGCTTTTTTTTATTCTAGCTAAAATACAGGACAAATCGCGTTTCCTTTCACCTCAATACATAACGCGTAATATTTTATCTGAATACGGGTCGATTACGTTTTTTACGTTTGGCAACCCATACTAACTAACCTTATCAATAATTCACTCTCAGTAACATCATAGTACCAGCATAGAAACTCTGTCATCATGCTAACTAGTACACAGTAAGAGTTATTGTAACTGACTGTAAAAAGTTAGCAAGCACAACGAAAATAAGCTACACCTACTTGGTTTTTTTAAATGTTTTTACTTGGTTTTACTTAGGCTACCTCAAGTTCAGTTCTGCCACTTGGACCGGCGGCCGCCTCGGGTCTCTCCTCCTCCTGCCTCCCCTTTCACTCTTCAACCTGCGGCTGCTGGCCTCCATCACTTGCTAATTTTACTGACGTGGAAGCTCCACTATAGCCACCAAACAACTGTAATATTTTAGCACATTTGGCAGCATCTGTCTGAAGGGCTAGTTTCTTTTTGGCGCTAATTTTTTCGGCTCCTCCTGCTCCTTTTTTTGTTCTCCATTTTTGTTTAGCAATAATATGTGATTGCTGAGCCGTTGCAAGGGGGAGGGTGCATCTGACCTCCTCGGCTGTAATTGGTCCAGCCCAGAGTCGATCATGACCAATTGGCCAATCCGCCACCTTTAATAGTTTATTAAAACTTTAATAAACCGTACCGTTTGGCTTTGTGCGTTTACTGGCTTTTACCGTTGAGTGGCGCTATATAACTACAGGCTGACGCCTCATGCCTTAGTTCATTCTCTGCTGGATTAATGAGACACAGAGTTTTAGAACTGCACGTAGTAGCGGATAAAATCAAGTAAAACATTGTAGTTAAACAAATTTATAATCACAGAACTAAAATGACGATACAAATGTAGAATTTAAATTAAATTAAATCTTATTAGGATCAAATTTAAACAAAATAAATGTTAACACAGTGAGCCTTTAAATTTTATCACGTGTAATTAGAAAAGACGCGTGTAGGGTTTTGTGTCGTCTTATATCTTGTGTTCTTTAAATTTATAGTAGATTTATTAACTAAAATAAATGACCATAAAAATTATAACATTGTCAGGACATTCTACTGCGTCAGCTGATGTTGGTCATTCAGCCCCGCTTGTGTTTGTGCGTTATTATAAGAATGAAATGCAGTAGACTGTTATGATCTGTAAACGGGTTCGACCCATGTTGCACGGGCGGCACCATAAAGCACGGACACGAGGCGAGGTCTTACGGGAAAAGGGTAATTTATTTAGGTAAAATGGGGAAGGAAAGTGTTGAAGGAGGGAGAATGGAAAGAAAGGGATAAAGGTTGTGCATGTGCAGTTCCGGGGGCTGTGCCACACTGGCATGCGGGCATACAGCTGATGCTAAGTGTTGGTGCGAGTGGCAGAACTGAGCACGCGGAGGCAGCGCTCCTGCACGCTCCTTCGTGACAGCGCTTCTCCTGCTGTCGATGGCCGGCGCGAGTTCTCGCTGACGCAAAAAACTAACCACACTTTTCCTCTTCGGCAGCGAGGCTGCGAGGGCGGGCATGGTGCGGGAGTGAAGATGCCGCGGGAGCTCGCGCAGCTCTTTCTCACGCTGTCCTCAGCGCGGAGATCAAAGGGCGGAATTCTAGTGTCCTTGTTTAAAGTCCCTGGGCCGCGTCACATCTCCCCACTGACATGCTTTTTTTCTTATATTCTCCATTACATCACGTACTTCCCAGACCTCAGACAAACCACCGCGCCTTGCTTTTATAATGCGGAGCAAGCCCGAGATCATATTAACGTTAATTATCGCCAGCCGGCACAAATAGGCGGCTGCGTCCCTTTGCTGCCTATTCAGGGAGCCTACGGAGTGAGGGAGTAGTTATAGTAGATTTGGGCGTACACCCATCACGCGCGCACGCCGTGGCAGATCATCATAATTGTCCTAAACTTGTATTTCATAAGGTTTTCCGAGCGGTGGTACAGCGCAACGGGGGTCATTATTTACTATTAAACATTAAATGAATTTACAAAACTTAATGCGTGCGATTAAGCGCTGATTCTACGTAGGAAAGAAAAGAAGAGGATCCTGATGCTCAACATTCCGGAAACCAAACCCCATTTAAATTAAATTAACAAATATTGCATGTAAATAACAATAGCCCACGTTTAAAAAAGCATTTTTATTTTTACTGCATCTGTTTTAGGTGTTCCAGCTGCCACTGTTCTAGAATTCAAATTAAATCAAATCTTATTAGGATCAAATTTAAGCACAATAAATGTTAACACAGTGAGCCTTTAGATTTTATCACGTGTAACTAGAAACGAAGCGTGTAGGGTTTTGTGTCATCTTATTTTTTGTGTTCTTTAAATTTATAGTAGATTTATTAACTGAAATAAATTACCATGAAATTAAAACAGTGTTAGGACGTTCTACTGCGTCAGCAGATGTCGGTCTTTCAGCCCCGCTTGTGTTTTTGCGTTATTATAAGAATGAAATGCAGTAGACTGTTATGATTTGTAACGGGTTCGACCCATGTTACTAAAACAACTCAGTTCAGGTGTAAGTAAATGGATAGAAAGTAAATGTCTGTGCTGTTTGGGGGAGGGACGTGCTAATGATTTGGTCGGCTCTGTGTGTGTGTGTGTGTGTGTGAGAGAGAGAGGGGTGTCGCGGTCGTTTTCAGTGAAACAAAGGCTCAGCTGAAAAATGTTAGGCACATCAGTCACTTAACCCCCAATAAAAGGTATTTGAGTGTTATGATAGTTGTAATATAACAGATGCGCACTGAATACTAAACCTAAACCACACACGGAGATTATTGAACCAAGATAGCCCCCATACCCGTTTAAAAAAAAAAATACCAAAGAATATTATTGTGTATAGACTGATTAAAAACAATGCAATTTATGCTATCATAAGGAAAATAACAAGTTCTTCCATTCCAATGATTTAAAAAGGTAACAATGTCAACTTTAGAATCTAGAATCCAGGAGATTAAAATTACACAAATTGAAATCACTGAAAGTCTCCAGAAGAGCCTCAGATTCAAGAGGTTTTTAAAGTGGGGAGAAGTGCATTTCAGTTCCTCTGAATGTATAGGTGAGAACAGCCGATTCACACCTGGGGAGGGTGAATAATTTGTATTTGAATGTTGTCTGGCATTGTAAAGCACTATAGGGACACTAAAAGAACAACCCAGGATTAATAGGAATTATTATACTGCATAAACATTATTTAGCACAAAAAAATTCCTCGCGCTCGGGAAAACTATGCGTGCGGTTAAGCGCTTTTTAGACTATAGGAAATTAAATCGGAGGGTTTTTATTTAGACTATTAAAAAAATAACCTGCGTCTATTTTTAGGTGTGCCAGCTGCCACTTTTTAGTTAGAAGTTTTCAATACAAAGCTTATAATGCCCACATGACGGAATAAGGCACGGCTGGTGATGATTGGGGTTTGTTGGGTTACAGTGGATTTTACTACGCGGTGTGAGTGCAATGGCCATCCGTCTGCTCGCGCTGACTCTGCTCTCCGCGGATGGCCGTACCGCCCCCCTTCCACCTCTCGCTCCTTTGAAGTCCCTGGGGCGCGTTCCATTTGCCCTGCTTGCATGTCGCACTTCCGCGTTGTTGCACGCGCGCTGCATACACAGCGCGTAGTAAAATCCACTGTAGCCCAACAAACCCCGAGTATTTTATAGCGCGGGATGCAAGCCGGGGCAACGATAGCTCACCAGTCATGTGTAATGTCCCGCTGCTTCGCATGTCTGAAGGGGAGGCCGCCTAACTAGTGAGCGAGGAGCGATATTGATTTGGGCGCACGCCGTGACAGGCTGAAAAAACTGTGTCAGATTAATGTGCAAAAACTATATAATAAAACTATATAAGACTACATGCCTTTATAAGACTCAACTTTTATTTAAGCGCACTCACAATAACGAAAAAACGTTGTGATTTTGTAAGTGTTGTGATTTTGTAAGTGTTGTAAGCTGCGCTGCTCTGTATTGTTTTTGGTGAACTTGAGCGCGTCAGAAAATGAACGCAAACGTTTTTTTAAAAGGTCAGAGTCAGTCTGCTTGCTGTTTTCCCGACGCGTTCCTAATCATTAGTCTACTCCTGCCGGTGCGCTCTGGAAAACTCCATGCATGCGGCTGAGCGCTGATTAAAACTATGGAGTAAATTAAAGAGGAGAATCACGATGCCGAGTCGAAGTCCTGAGCCCAAACCTCATTTAAATTAAATTAACAAATATTATAAGTAAAAAAACAATAGCCCATGTTTAGAAACCATTTATAAATTCTTTCCGACATGAGTTGGCCCGGTGTTATGCGCAAAGCGCCGGGAGATTTCCTGAAGCTCAGAAATCACTGGGCATGTTTTCTAAATAGCCGCTATCTTTAATAACTGATGGAGGTTTTGAGCTGTATACACATGCATTTCTGCCTAAACAACTCTTAAAACTACACCTGTAACACAATAAACAGTAATATTTCAAACATTCTGCAGGCTGATATTTGGAGAAAGGAAAGAATAATGAATAAACCAGTTGTTGGGTCAAAATAACCCAACCAGGTGTTCATTTGTAAACTACATCTCATATGAGCCAACATGAGCAACCCAACAATGTGTTTAAAGTACCCGAAATAATCCAGAACTTAAATAACAATAAACCGATACAGAGATACGCTGTATAACGGTCACTGTTGTATTTACGGCAACGAGCGAAAATGTCACTTTGCGCCACCTGGCGGCCATTTTACGAATGACTTTGAAATGCAACTGATTTATTTTGGCCGCTGACGTTTTTACGCGGCGGTGAGCGCGACGGTAATAACCATTCCAATTGATCAACTACTGTATGCCCTATGGCCAGTCCAGCCATGCCTTTGGGCCTGGTATGTGGCAACTAGTGTTTTGTATGATGACACCATGGTTTTTACATTTCCTATGACTAGCATGGCTATTCCACAGTCTACATGTTGATGGAGTGTTTCTTTTAAGTGGATTATTTTGCCAGAATCCAAATTAATAACTATGTTGTTGCGTGTATTTATGCTCTTTTTGATGGTATATGGAATGGTAATGCAATTGCGAGTCCTATTAACGGCTCGCTTATATTGATAACTTTTGTTTGGTAGGTAGTCATTGCGAGTCGGGTCTAGAGGTTCAGGACTTGTCATTCTAATTTGTACTATACACAACATTCTTATCATGATAACAGTTCCGATCATAAAACCCATTGCTAATGTTAATGCATGTATGTTAGCATAATTTAGTCTGTTTTGCTGTCACATGGTGATGGTTATACTATATATATGTGTATGGTATGGAATGAAAAAAAAATTGCTAGTAGCTGATTAGTTCCTAACTAAACAGTGATACCAGTTGTACGTGCATGTTATTCACAAGTTCTGACGCGTGTCCTTTGTTACACAGAGTCACTGACGACTCCAGACGTTTTGTTGATTTTTTTTGTCTCTTGTTTATTTTTAACATCAAAGTACAACAGTTGTTACAGTTTCTTGCATAAAGTTCCTTTCTGTATCCTTTTGTGTCTTAACAACAACTAACAACTAAAGGGTGTGATAGACATGCAACTACATAACTGTGAGATGATGTCACAAAACAACTCACGAAATGATGTCACAATACAAATTATGAGTATGATACTTAATGCTTAATGCTTAACTAATAGACTAAAATAAAATAAACACAACAACAAATCACAAGAATGAAATATGGCCCTTACACCAGTTCTGATGGAACCTGATACAGGTTCAGATTCTTATTATTACTTTTTCTTAATAAATCCTTTACTTTCTTTATAAGGCTGTTGGTTGAGTGGCTTTTACTTATGCTCGGGTACGGCGTGCTGGACCATGTTCTTCATTTTCACTATCATCATCATTGAAGCGATTACTGTCTTCTGTCAATGAGATTTCTATTTCCTTTGGTGGAGCTTGAATATCTTTGGGACATTTTGCCTTGCAAAAGTGATTTAAGTGATACCAGTGCTCTTTACCTTCTACCTTGATGGCCGTTGGGGTGGCAAGCACCACCTTGTATGGTCCTTCTCTGCGACCTTGTGCCCAGTGTTATTTTGATATTGATATACACCCAGTCCCCTATATCTGCTGATTGCAGTCCTTTCTTGTTAATTGTTCCTCTGTGAGTGGCTTCGTTAGTCTGTGAAAATAGAACTTTATGAATATCCGTTAAATGTTTGACGTAACTCTATATTTCATTTTCAAGTTGTTCAAAAGCAGGTCCATCATATGGTGCGCGAATATGGGGGACAGACATTGGGCATTTCAGTGGAGTTAAGCGTGTCACTTCCAGTGAGCATTTCATGTGGAGTTAAGTGTGTCATGCGATTGGTTTGAGACCGCATCTTCATTAGTGCTAGGGGTAGCTGTCAATCCAAGATAATTTAGAGCTTGCACAAATCTTGGCAATTTTGGTTTTTAATACTTTATTAGCACGTTCTACCATGCCCTGTGATTGAGGGTGATAAACATTTCCAAATTTGTGTGTAATGCATAGTGCCTCTGTGACACAGTTTATAATTTCATTTACAAAGTGGGATCCATTATTCGAACTCAATACATCTGGGATCCCAAATCGTGGAATTATTTCTCTGACTAGAAATTTTGCTACGGTTTTTGCATTTGCTTTAGCTATTGGAGCAGCTTCTACCCATCGACCAAATCGGTCTTCCACGACTAAAATGTATCTTTCCCCCCCTTTTGTGATCTATCATGTCTACGAAATCCATCATTAAGTGTTAATTAATTGTTATATTGAACACAAATTTCACATGTTTGGCAATTTCATGGCTGGCAAGATAAGGTGACCAAAATCAAAGTACAGTGGAACCTCGGATTACGAGCTTAATTCGTTCCAGGAGCAGGCTCGTATTCCAAAACACTCGTAAACCAAATTTAATTTACCCATAGGAAATAATGGAAACTTAAATTATTCGTTCTACAGCCCAAAAAAATAAATACATAAATATAATTAACACAAAATATAAAGTAAAAATAAAACAAATTAACCTGTACTTTACCTTAAATTTTTTTTTAATAAATCCCGACAGATTAGGGTTTTCGTTTGTGCACGCAGGGTGTATGTGTGTAAAATGTGCACGCGCACACACACACACACACACACACATTAACGGATAGACTGTTTTTGAAACCGTTTAAAAATTAGCAAGGAACATTCCTAGTCACATTTACGTGAGCGCATACTAACAGGATCACTGCTGAACAACAAAAAACAAATTAAACAGCTCCTCACCTTTGAAAACAATCGCGACAAAGAGAAGTTTGTGTGTTTATTTGGCAACCTGAGAGGAGGGGGGCTGAAGGGGAGGCTCGCTCGCGTTTACAGCCTCCTTCTCTCAGGTTGCCAAACAAACACACAAACTCTCTGCCTTACACAGACACAAACACACGCGCACGCAAAAACACTGCAGGCACTAAGACCCAGCAGGGGAGACGATAGGTCTCGGCTTTACAGCTCCCCTTCTCTCAGGTTGCCAAATAAACACACAAACTTCTCTCTGTCGCGATTGTTTTCAAAGGTGAGGAGCTGTTTAATTTGTTTTTTGTTGTTGTTTTAGTATGTTTTTTTGTTGTTGTTGGAGTATGTTTTACTTACAGCAGTGATCCTGTTAGTATGCGCTTACGTGAGTGTTCCTTGCTAATTTTTAAACGGGTTTAACCCGTTTGTTGCTCGTCTTGCGAAACTTTAAAAATTTCCTTGCTCGTCTTGCGAAACACTCGTAAACTGAAAATTGTTGATCGTCTTGCGAAACACTCGTAAACAGCGTTACTCGTAATCCGAGGTTCCACTGTACAGTTTTTACAGTTTCTTGCATAAATCCACTGTAGTCACGACAAGTCGTTTGTTGTTGTTGGAGTATGTTTTACTTACAGCAGTGATCCTGTTAGTATGCGCTCACGTGAGTGTTCCTTGCTAATTTTTAAACGGGTTTAACCCGTTTGTTGCTCGTCTTGCGAAACTTTAAAAATTTCGTTGCTCATCACAAAAATTAAATATGGCTCTTACATTTCCAGCCCCTAACTGACAGGCAGGGAGACTGACAATTACACACATTTTGTTTTTGTTTTTTTTGCTTGAGCCCTGGAGGAGATTTGTTGCAGTGTTTTTTATCACTAGTTGAAACGCCTATTCTGAGCGTATGGTTCGCAGAATTTCCCCCCGGCGCAGTGATCAATTCCATGTGAAGACTTTATTAACATGGGAATGTATGACGCAGGTGCTACAAAAAGTCCTTCGCAAATACAACAAATTTTAGTATCTTGATCAAGTTTTGCTCTGCGCCTTGTCCAAATAGCTTTTTCGTAAGCAGGGGCTGAGTTTTGCATTTCTGCAATGGTTTTTAAAGTTAATTCAGTGTCAAAAGGTTCTATGTCTCCTGTAATAACTGGGACCATGATGCAAGTAGGTCCTAAGGCTGCTTTCTTTGCAGCTTCATCTGCTGCGGCATTGCCTTGTGAAACAAATGATCCATCTGACTTGTGAGCACGGCATTTTACGACAGCTAATTTTGATGGGAGTGTCATAGCATGTAAGAGGTCAGATATTGCTTGTCCATGAGAAATCTGCGATCCAACGGTTCGCAAAAATTCCTTTCTGTGCCCATATTGTTCCGAAAACATGTACTGTATTACCCCATATCCGTATGATGAATCAGTATATATGGCGCACATTTTTCCTGCGCCAAGGTTACAAGCAGCTGTTAATACTTTAATTTTCGCCATTGGAGCAGAACATGGCTGAGGGATGAAGGCAGAGGAAACGACTTGATCCGTTTTATTGTCTGCAGATGGGGATGCTACAGTGTACCCAGCTTTATTTTTACATTGGTCTCGGAAAGACGATCAGTCTACAAAAAATACCTGCTCTGCCTCTTTTAGTGGTTGGTTTTCTAAATCAGGTCGGGCTTTAACAAATTTATTTGACTCCTCTGAGCAATCATGAGGAGTTCCGTCTATTGGTAGTACCATTAAGCTAGCCGGGTTCACAGTCTTACATCGTTCAATAGTTAATTCAGACGCTGATAAAATGACATCATATGCTGAGCGATGTGCATTAGTTATTACAAACATTTGACTAGTTTATAATGCGTGTATTGCATGAGTAGTATATACCGTGGTTGGATGCCCCAGGTAATACTTGATTCTTTTTCATAAGCAAATGCAGCTGCTGAAAGACCCCGGTAACAGGGGGGCATCCCTTTTTCAATGTTGTCGAGGGCAGTACTATAATATGCTATGGGTTGTTTGCCTATTCCGTGTTGTGTATGGGTTAGTATGGCAGAGGCAAATCCTTGTCGTTCTGTCATGTATAATTGAAATGGTTTGGTATAATCAGGACTGGCTAGAGCAGGCACTGTGGCTAACGATGTCTAATAACAGTTACATAAAGTGTGCTTTAGTTTTCTAAATTGGATTCTTCTCCAATGGTAAGGTAGGTTTTTAACTTTTGTAGTGTTTTTGTAACACGATTGGTTCTTACTGTATACTGTACCTAGTTTTTGCTGTTTGGTAGTGTTGATTGCAGTGTGATTGAAGTAGGTCTAAAGAAATTTGTTCTCAGGTAATTATTCAAGAGGAGTTTCAGGCTTCCTTAAGGTGTAAATTGTGGGCAGGGCTTAGCTACATATATTGAAGGTGTCTCTGCTACAGACACTTGTGTATTAATAAGCATATCCTGCAATAAAGTTAGTCAAGAATCTAGATAGCAAGTGCACAGAGAATTGACTCTAACCCTTGTTTACCAAAAAGTTAGTCTAGCCTAGCATGTGTCTTCAACCTATCTCTGTCAGTTCTCACAGACCAAGATGCTTTTACTCACACAGCAGAGGCAGATTTCCCAGAAACCTCATTTACCCTCCAGTACTGTCACATTGCCCTGCACTGGTGGTGGTAGGTGGGCTCTGGAACTGCCAATCTGCTGTAAAGAAAGCAGATTTTATCTTAGCCCTAGCTACCCATTACTCTTTTGACTTTCTAGCACTAACTTAGATTTGGATATCTCCTCAGAACTCAGCTACACCGACTGCCCTATCCTCTGCCTATGTATTCTCTCACTCTCCACGAGAAACTGGTGGTACGGGTCTCCTGTTGTCTAAGAGATGGTCCTTCTCGCCTATCCCCCTGTCTCATCTCAGTTTTTCATCATTTGAATTTCATGCAGTTAAGGTAACCTCTCCAGTTAACCTCCACATCTTGGTTATTTACCGTCCTCCTGGCTCTCTAGGGAACTTTCTAGATAAAATGGACATGCTTCTTAGTATTTTTCCTTCTGCCAACACTCCTCTCACTGTTCTAGGAGATTTCTTTCATCTGACAAACTCCAATCTTCTTACCTTCTTCCTCTACTTAACTCCTTCTCTTTAACTCTAAACAGCTGCCCTCCCACACACAAGGCAGGGAATTATCTCGACCTTGTTTTTTGCCGCCCTTCCCCAGTCACAGATATCACTACTATTCCTTTTCATAAATCTGATCATTACCTGGTATCCTTCACTATAACCCTTCCTATTCTATGTAAACCTAACCAAAATGTCTCTTTTACCCGCAGAAACCTTCACTCTGTCTCCCCTTCCTCTGTGTCTTCCTGCACCCTATCATCCCTCCCAGACCCAGACTCCTTCTCCTCTCTACCACTAGAGACTGCGACTGAAACTTTCCTCTCCTCTCTCTCCTCATCCATAGATCTCCTTTGCCCGCTTTCATCTAAACCAAGGAAGACATCTTGTCCTGCTCCTTGTCTATCTGATGTACTGCACAACAACAGGAGAGAATTAAGAACTGCAGAGATAAGATGGAAGAAATCACAACTTGATGCAGATCTCATCTCTTACCAGACTCTTCTCTCCAAATTCTCATATGACGTGACTTCTGCCAAAACTACCTTCTTCAGAGAAAAGTTGGAGGCCTCTGCACATGATCCTGGCAAACTCCACAACATTTTCTCCTCACTACCTAACTCACCGACTCCTCCTGCGCCTTCCTCTCTGACTGCTGACGATTTTGCCACATTCTATGATGGGAGGATTGCAGCAATCCGCCAGTCCTTCACTCCCAACCAAACTCCTATGGCAGAACCTCAGGACCTTCCCTTCCCTCCCTTAGCAGAATTCTCCAACCTGTCATCTGATGAGGTTCAGCAGATCATCTCGTCATCTAACCCCACCACCTGTTCATTAGACCCAATCCCTTCCACAATGCTCCAGGCCATCTCACAAGACCTCCTTCCCTTCACCACAACCATCATCAACCATTCCATATCATCTGGTTATGTTACTGCTGCTTTAAAGAAGGCAAGGGTTATTCCCATCCTCAAGAAACCCTGCCTGGACCAATCAGAAGTTCTTGTGACTGCCCTTCTGTCAGTCACTGAGAAGCTCCATGCTGCTAGATCTGCTAAACTATCATCTGTCCTCATCCTCCTGGACCTGTCAGCTGCATTTGACACGGTGAACCACAAGATTCTATTATCTATTCTTACAATTTGTGGAACAGCGTGGCAATGGTTTGCTTCTTACCTAGAAAATAGGTCATATGAGGTAACATGGAGGGGATCTACATCTGCCCCACATAGACTCTCTACTGGTGTGCTGCAGGGCTCAGTACTTGGTCCTCTTCTGTTCTCCCTCTATACCTGGTCTCTTGGTAAGGTCATATCATCCCATGGATTTTCATACCATTGTTATGCAGATGACACCCAACTTACTCTCACCTTTCCTCCCTCTGACACTCAGGTTTCCACCCGGATCTCAGCATGTCTGGCAGACATCTCATCCTGGATGGCTGCTCATCAGCTGAAACTCAATCTCAGTAAAACAGAACTGTTGTTTATCCCTTGTGACTCATCCCCATGTCAAGACCTTGTGATATCCCTGGACAACAACCAAATCACTCCTTCAACCACTGCCCGTAATCTTGGAGTAACCGTGGACAATCATCTGTCATTTTCCCCACACATCGCTAATCTTACTCGCTTTAGTAGATTTCTTCTTTACAATATCAGAAGAATTCGCCAATTTCTTTCTTCACAGGCTACTCAGGTGCTTGTTCAGTCCCTTGTTATTTCAAGACTGGACTATTGCAACTCACTCCTGGCAGGCCTGACTGTCCACGATTCGTCCTCTGCAACCGATCCAGAATGCAGCAGCACGTTTCGTTTTTAACCTTCCCAAGTTCTCCCACACCACACTACTCCTCCGCTCCCTGTACTGGCTTCCTGTAGCTGCCCGCATTGAATTCAAAACGCTGATGCTTGCCTACAAAGCTAAAAATGGCCCAGCACCCACTTACCTCTCTGCTCTAATCACACCACGCACTGCACCACGTTCCCTCCGATCCTCCAGCACTGCTCGCCTCATTCCACCATCTCTCAGGGATCGAGGGCGGCATTCATCCAGGCTCTTTTCTGTTCTGGCACCTAGGTGGTGGAATGAACTTCCTCTAGATGTGACTTTGACTATCTTTAAACGACGACTCAAGACGCATCTGTTTGTCCACTACATGAACTAATGCCCCCATTAGTTCTAACCCAGTGTAAGTATGTATCCAATGATGTAAACTTTAAAAGCACTTTTTGTAAGTCGCTCTGGATAAGTCGCAAAATCGCATATCCAGGGCCGGCTAAACCCTGCCATTTCCAAAAATGATAACATTTGTTTTACCGTTTGGGGTTGAGGGGCTTTTTAAATAACTTTTATATGGATAAGTGAAATTTTCTTATTGGTTCCTTCTAACACTCGTCCTAAATATTCAACTGTTTGTTTACAGAATTGTAGTTTGTCTTTGCTTACCTTATGCCCATTTTCTGCCAGCATAGTCAATACTTTTACTGTTTCCTTTTGACATTGTTCTTTTGTTGAACTGCATCAATCAAAATGTTATCAACATATATTAACAGACGGCTTGGTATCGCGAGCGTCGCCAAATCGCGTGCTAACACCTGGTTAAAGAGGGAAGAAGATTTCACATATCCTTGTGGTATGGATTTGTACATATATTGTTGACCTTCGTAGGTGAATGCGAATACGTACTGTGAGTCAGGATATAGAGGAATGCTAAAAAAAGCGGAACATAAATCAATAACTGAGTACTATTTAGTCCCCTCAGGGATATTTGATAATATTGTGTGTGGATTAGGAACTACAGAAGTGTCTGCAATGACTATATTGTTAATAGCTCTGAGGTCATGAACCGATCTCCATTTTTGTGAGTTTTCTTTTTGTAGCGGAAAAATAAGTGTATTACAAGGACTTGAAGTGGGAATAAGTACTCCAGCTGCCACTAATCCTGTAATTGTGGGTCTGATGCCTTCAATTGCTTTGGATGACAGAGGATATTGTTTTATATATGGAAGCCGGGCATTGGGTTTAACTTGGATTTTTACTAATCCCACTGATTTGACTAGTCCTACATCTGTATGATGCCTTGACCATACTATTTCTGGAACTGCTTGAAGTATTTTTTACTCTGTTTTTTTTTCTTCCTCTTTTTTAACTGACATTTGTGGAATTGCCATGTCTTTATCTTGTAATTCTATATCTACATCGGTGGCAACAACTCTTCCTATGTTTTCTTGTGATATATACATAAATTTTCTATCAGGTGACAAATGTATGTATGGATTTAAAGTTGGTTCCCTATCACTTATTTGTTTGGCTTCCTCAATCATCTTACCTAAATCTTTTTGTTCAAAATTTTCCGCAATCATCAGAGAGACATGTGGCGCTGCATGTTCAACTTGGTACCAATCTTGAATTTTTTTGGGCAGTAGTGCAATAGCTCTCTACTTTTATCATTTTCATCCCAATGACCACCAGTTTCATCTCTCCTAGCATCTTGGAAGTTTTGTATGAACTTAATTACGTTTTCTTCTTCAGCCAGTTTAATAGTTTCCAACCGTCCTGGATCCATCTTTGTGGGGTACATTTTTCTTAGGGCTCCCCAGATAGCATTTCTGTTGAGTCCCAGTGGGTAATGATCATATCTAGCATCTTTGGCCTCAGGTGGCATTCCAGCTTCTTGCAGAACTTCAGTGGTTTTATTTTTTCCGATAGTTTGACCTAATATGGCCTTGATGTCTCCAAGGGCCAGTTGGTGGCCCATTGTTTTTTCTTCAAATTGGGTGATCCATCTTTGTGCTCCTTCGCATAGATCTGGAAGCCTGCCTATAAGACCAGTCACATCCATAAAACTCCATGGCACATAGTGTAGTGCTGTTCCTTTTACTATTAGTGGACACTGGGATGAGGAGGTTGTAGGTACATCTTCATCTACTTGTCTTTTCCTTTTTTCTTACCTTTGGCACCTTTTGTGTTGAAAGCAAGCGAGTGTCTTGCTGCTGTATCAATCTGGTGGTCTCAGAGTAGATCTGTCTCTCAGTGCTCTAGTAGTTTAAATGGCTTTTTCTCCTTCCACCTCCATATGTATTTCTAGGAGGCTTGTTACGTTTAAGTCATGAGTTTGTGATCTTAGACACGTAGCAGTTTTTCTCTTCCTTTTTGGTCTTCAGTTGCACCTTATCTTTTGTTAAGTCCTGATACTTCCTCATTACCAGTGAAGTCTACAGTCAAGCAGTGTTCTTGCGTTGCATTTTGTTGAGTTATATTTTTAATACTGTCTGCTATTTAGTTTAAAGCTTTTAATAGGCTTTGACTTTCCTTCAGGGCTTCTTTGTGTTCTTCTGTCAGTTCTATTTGTTTTGTTAATTCAGTAACGTTTTTTTCAATAAAATCTTCAAAGATCTTCTGAAGTGACATCCTCCTCTTCTAGTGGAGTTATCTTCACTTCACCTTCTAGCTTGACTAATTTTCCCTGATTGTTTTCTTTCATGTTCTTTCTTTCTTCCAACTCTGAACAAATATTGGCAAAACTTTTTGGTCTTGTACTTGCTTCACTTTGTTGAGGGATAGGTGGTAGTTCTTTCTTCAGGCTTGAGTTTTCACCAGGACGTAAGATCCATTGAGGTTTCATGGTTTCTTGCCCTTGTGGTGAATTGGTGCTATGATATTCTTTGCAGTATGTCTGAGAGTTTTTATCCATAATGTTTCTCCATGACTGGTCTTCAGAGAAAATTAAGATTTCTTCACATAGTAATCCTTAGGTGGCATGTCCTTTTGAGATGCTTTTTGAATCTGGTGTTGAAAATTGTGTTCTTCTTCCAGCACCTCTACCAGCAGAATTTAGATTTAGTTCCTGCTCCCCTGATCTTGCTACTCCTTTCAGTGTACCATGAACTTGTAATTCTATGTTTGTCCATTCATTTTTAATTGTTGTTACTCCCATCACAGGGATAGTAGGATACACTTTATTCTCCAGGGGCTGTTCAGTGTTATAGGGTGGTGGCCTCATGCACATTTCTGGTGATTGCGGAAAGGTTTCTTTCTGTAATTTCTTCTTGTTTGCCCTTGTTCTTTTCTTCATTTTCCTTGATTTCATTTTCTCTTTTTAATATTATGTTCATCATTTGTTTTTCAGTTTTCTTCCATTGCCTTTTCCGTCAACGTTGTCCTTCTTCCTTAAAATAGTCTATTATCCTTAGCTTAAGTTTGATTTTTTTCTTCCATTTCTTTTTTCTTCTTTTCTACTCCCCAGCTAATGATTTTCTGTCTCAATTGGGTACATGTTTCTATGTTGAATGACCCATCAATAGGCCATTGGTCTGAACATCCTTTTGTTTTATTATGCCATTTTTTCATATATTTTCTGATATCTTTTTGGAGTAGATGGTGTTTTTCAACTATGATTTCTACTGGTTTTTCCATTCTGGGATGATTCTATTGTTTATTTAGATTTTACTCATTAATTAATTATTACTATTATTACTATCTATTTGATTTTATATATATATATATATATATATATATAATTTTACTGGAATATTTTTACTGAAATATTTGTTCTTCCATCATTCGCTCCATGTCCCGTGATATTCTGAGTATGTGCTGGTTGAACATGGGTGCTTGTGATGGAACCATTTGATAATAATATGGAATCCAAAAATTGGCATGTGTGTGTACAGGGTTGATGCTTGGTCACAGTGTTCTTCGTCTCCTTCTTCTCAGATTATTATGCTCTCTGTTATCTCCCATTACTCTATTTGTCTCTGGATCATCTCTCCAGAGCTCAATGTGTTTCTCTATGTGTTTTTTTTTACGTCTATCCAACTCTGCCAGATCCCACTTAAGAGATGTTCCAGGAGTGGTATAGCCGCACTTGCCACCACAGACAGGAAGTTATTCTACTTAGGTTAATATTACTCTTAATTGTATGCATGTACTGTATGTATATGTTAATGCACTTGTATATGTATATATGTAAGCATATGCAAATAATAAGTACAGTGTAGAATATATCTAACTTAAGTATATTTGTTTTTATACAAATATATGTATACATTAAACCGATTTATATATTCATATATTCTATTTTTATCTTTCCGTTTTTTCCTTCACTTGCTAGCCATACTCGTTTCACAATTCAATACATTATACAAATCACAACATCATAAAATCCCAGAATTACAACCACAAATCAAAACTATCTATTCTAATTTTCTAATAATGCATATCCCCACCAGCCACCTGATATCAGGACTTTACCACCTGTCACCCTAGCCCTGCTAAAGGAATTTTCCAGTCCCTAGAGCAGCAGTTATACAGGAATTTTCCGCTGGAATGTTTTCACTTGCCCGTTCAGACGTACTTCATGATGGTAGCAGTTCCACGAGATTTCCTTTCACACCCTAGGTGTATACTACATATTACCATGGTCCCTAGGTATATTTTAGTACACGGTTACTTGTTCCATGCCAACGCATGCTTGCACACCTTCACAATCACACACCCACCTACCGGTATTTCATATATCCACTTTTCCAATCAACACTATTTGTTAATTGAAGGCAGCTGTACTTGTAAAATGTTACACACTTACACAATACAGATAACAACAAGCTCAGCAAGCACAAAAGCACATCAATTCATAAGCGCATACTTTTTTGCTATTTCTTCAAATTGCATAAAGTTATAAAACTTGATTCATACCATTATTGCATTATTACATTAAACATTACATTACTCAATTATCAATTACTCAATTTCCATATAATTTGATTCCCGGGGCGAGTATGTCCCCCAAGAATCACCCGATCCTCACATAGTATTTATGTTAGTATTGCCGGCAGTTCCGCTGACTGCGTAGGGCCGCCGACCCCAAGGGGCAGCAACGACCAGCCGGGGGTATCCTGTGCCAACAACGCCAACATGTTGTGGCAAATTTGCTGTTAACTATGCCAATTTTCCAAACAAAATCAATAACTACTCAAGTACTAAAATAGCAAAAGAGTTTATTGCAGCCAAAAGTAAATGGACAGCACTGGACCAGCAAGAAAAAAGACAAACAGACAAGATTCTGCAAACTTGTCTCTCCCTCAACTCCTTCAACTTCCCTAATTTTACATGGTTTATATACCTTCATTTAACAATTACATCATTGTTTGCTCCTCCTTAACTCAAGAAATTACTTAATATTCATGAGATGTAAGCTACTGTAATTTTGCTCAGGTTAGATTGATATAGCACCTCCCAATTACATAATCTCTTCTTCTTCCTTTATTTTTTTTTTCATCTTATATTTATTCAAGTCTGGGGCTAAGAAGTCTTATGCTCTCTTTTTTGGAGAAAATTTGGCTTGTGACTTTTTTCTTGACCAGACCATTGACCACTGCTGGTGACTCGGGTTTTGTTGAAGCCGCAATTTTTTAAACTCTTCCTCATCAAAATGTGTAAGTGTTCTATTTTTATTATATTTAATTTTTTTTATTATTCCCATCACAGTAAATTTTATCTAATTTGTCTTTAACTGTCCATTATGTATTTTTTACATGTATAGAGGTTATTTGTCTATTAGTACTTTAATATATGTTATGGTTATTCATTTTGATTATACTTTAAACATATTTCTATAACTAAGTGATTATTTTAATGATTTTGACCTTATACTGTATATCAACTAGTTTAATTTTTTTAAATATATTTTAATTATTATAGGATAAATATTGAGATTAAAGACTGATTAAATCAATTAATTGATCATGTTTGTTAATATTTATTTTTCATTTACCTACTACTATTCCCATATTATGGTTAGTTTAATAGATTATTTGTTATGCTAGTTTTGAACCTACACTACTAAAATCAAAATTACATTACATGATTACATGCGTGCATATAGTAGATTATTATCGTGTATATTAGTTCAATTTGGTAAATTAACGGTTAAATTTAGTTGTAGTATATTGCAGTATGCTTTCTTTTGTTATATTTCTTTTAATATGTGCAAAGTACACATATTAGTGCATTTGTCCAGATTTTTCTATTGGGCCTATGTTTACTAAAATTCTCTTTCTTGTTCTAGTTCACAGGCAGCGCCCTTTTTGTTTCAACTTCTCGTCTGAGATTCCTGCTGGAAGCAGGTGGCTACTCCTTCCCTTACCCAAACCGTCACAATTAGCATCTGATTAAAGCTCTGATGGGCCTAGTTCGCCACCTGGAAATTGTGATTGCTGAGATTGAGGCTCTCTCTCCATCAAGGCGTCCTCCAGTGCGACCTTATCACAGGTCCACGGGTGTTCCACCACCTGGTGATAACACTTCTGCTTCTCCCCCATCTTCACCCAGCGTCAGCCTCAATCCCACCTCTCCAGTCCATTATCCTCATTCTTCTGAGGATGATGGTACTGCGGATCAGTGACTGGTTTTGTTCTGAATATGATTTATGTTGTTCATCTGTTTTTCAAAAGCAAAAGTATGGCTCTTTGCGCTTTGTGTCCCAATTAAAGCAGAACCGAAAGCTTATTTTTATATTTTGGATCACTGCCTGCATTTTCTGTATTTTCCCCTCCAATAAAGTTCCTTAATTTCTTGCACTCTGTGTGTACGGGTTGTTCTTGGGTCACACTTTGCATATTTTTTCCTAATTATCATATCCCCCATCCACCATCATTAACCAACATAAGAGTACATATGATAATAAAATCGTGGTAATTATTATTAGTATTATTATTACAGATTACAGATTATTATTTTTTTCTGATGTTAGTTTTCTTATCTATTGCTCTGTTACCTAACCTTTGCCTCCTGCCTGCATGTTTTCCTCAATTTGTCGTGCGGCCGCCTCTTTGAACAAGTACCGCGAGAATCAAAGCCTCTTAAACGAAGGCCTTCGGCCTTCTGGGTATTTGGTACCTTCCACTTGACTACAATTACAGATCAATAAAATTTTTCCACACATGTGATTGGTTGATTAGATAATTGCATTAATGAGAAATTAAACAGGTGTTCCTAATAATCCTTTAGGTGAGTGTATATATATATATATATATATATATATATATATATATATATATATATATAAAAGGTATTGAAGAAATAGTAATTTTTTAAAATAATAAATAAAACAAAAATTAACTAAGACATATTTTGGGATACCAAGAGGTGTACCTTTTCAGGGTGTCCAATTAGATTATTTTGGTACTAGATTGGAGTCACTGGGTCACATGTCCTAGAAGCTATTGAAGAAATAGTGATTTATTTTAAATTAAAATAAAAATTAACAAAAACATATCTTGAACTACAAATAAAAAAATAACATTTAAATAAAAATCAATAAAGCCATATCCTAAGACGTATATTGGGATAAAATAAAGTGTATCTTGTGGGCAGCTCAAATTAGATTACTTTGGTACTAGTTTGGGCTTACAAATGACCTAGATGCTACCGAAGAAATAGTGAGTTCATGAAATTAAAATAAAAATAAAAATCAACAAAGACATATCTTGGACTACAAAGAGGTGTACCTTGCAGGGGTGCCCAAGTAACTTATATTGGTACTAGTTTGGGGTCACCGGGTCACATGACCTACAAGCTATTAAAAAGAAATAGTAGTTTTATTAAAAATAAAATTGAAATAAAAATCAATTAAGCTATATCTTTGGATAAAACAAGGTGTGCCTTGTGTGGGTCTCCAAGGATATTATTTGCGGTCACAGGGTCATATGACCTAAACGCAATTTTAAAAAATTGTGATTTAAGAAAAGAAAAAATTACATTTAAATAAAAATCAACCAAGACATTTCTTGGGATAATGGGGTGTACCTTGTGGGGGCGTCCAGTGGGATTACTTTGGTACTATTTTTGAGTGACACAACCTAGAAACTACACTCTAAAAAATGCTGGGTTGTTTTTGTAAACACATTGTTGGGTTGTTTATGTTCGGTCAAATCTCTGGGTTATTTCTGATGTTGACCTAATGACAACATTTTTTTCATCAACAGGAAGCTGTTCCAAAATATGTTAAATGGTATTAATGACAACATAGCAGTTTTCTTAAAGAATAATTTTGTTTTATTTAATCTTCAATTTTGTAAAGAATTGATTGTGGATTCCATATTTGACATTTGTATTTTTTGCACTGAATTCAGCCGCATGCTCCAAATTCAGGCCCAGGTTTTCAAAAGAGCTCAGAATGGCATTGACAATTCCTTCAGCAGACTCATTTGGATTTTCAACAAAATCAATCAACTTCTATATGACTCCACTTAGGGAACCTACTGTAGGGTACCATCTTGCAATTGTCCTTGTTTGAGGCATCTGTTTGTGCAGAGAATGGGAGTGGATTCTCAGCCGTTTTAAATTTGTTAAACACCTACTCTACTGCCTTTGGAGCAAAGACTTTTGTGACCACTGGGGGGCTTTTGTTTTCCCAAAGGACATCTTTGTCAAAGCTTGTCAAAGCTGGAGTTGCCCAGTGTTCGGTCAGTGTAAATGCACAGTCAGAACTGATGTAGCTCAAGTTGTGCTTCACACTATAGTAGATATGTGCTATTTCAGCAGCAGTCATCTGTGAATCAGAAAATATGTAATTTAACTGTGTGTATGTATAATATATGTATATAGTATATGAAATACACAACATGTACATGAGCTGTTTGGACTTTGCAAAAGTTATATTAAATTAATAAATTATGTGCATATTTGGTACTCATGTGGTTAACATTAGGTTTTGAAGTAATAATAACAGAGTGATTATAAAAATTAAATAATTCATATAAATCAATATAATAATCAGTTATTACAGACTGATTTGCCTGATTGCACAGCTTGCTCTGTGTTTGTTATTCGCTGGGCCGCTCCCTGTGGGATCAAAATTGTTATCTAATCTAATTTACCAGATTTGGGTTTTGAAATTGATATGATTATTACACATACCATATCAGCCTCTTGTTGTCTAATGTCACAAATTTCTCCATGACTTATAGAAAAAAACAGATGGCAGACACCATATGTGCAGTTGGCCTTGTAGAAGTTGTCACTCACGCATCCCAACCACTAATACTCACTTTCCCATTCTTTGTATTTCTGTCATTTTTTTTTTTTGCCTGCAGACTACAATCGCTGATTGCCAACATTTAAATCTTCTGCAACTGTCAGGCGTGTCATAGCAATGCTGACAGTGCTTCTCATGGGTCAGGACACTCTGTTCTCTGTTGAAAGAGAAAGTGACAGACAGGCTGAGGAAGAGGAGGGGTTTCTTTCTAGCCACTGACTGGTCATTTCACTTAATATATTCTCAAATATTCTCCGTCATTGGTTGTTGTAATCAGCATGCTGCATGCTTACTAGCGCATTGGCATGCTGGGAAAATTAGTTATTCTTAGTTATTGAAATTTGGTACCAAATGACAAGACATTTTTAATACGCAGCGATATCGAAGCATTTCAGTAGGTGCCATGAAAAGGATAAAGTTCAGTACCATGTGCTTGGAGTAAATCTGTCAGGAACAGGGTTGAAAACTATACACAGACAGTTCATTTTATCCATTTATCTTATGACATGGCTGGTGCAATATGAGTTACATGTGAGCATGCTGTTGAAGAACACACAGCTTGGCCTGTTTGTATCTAAATAGGATGTGAAGTAGTAACAACTGCTAGTTTGGAATGTGTAGGCAGTTGTTTAATGGGTGGACAGCAATATGCTTGTGAAGCACATACTGAGAGGGTCTGGCTGCCCACATTATTAAGGTACTACTGCTCCTGAAAGATAGGGAGAGACAGGTTGGATGCCTGTGATCACTTGTGTAATCTTACATTTAAAAAAAGAAATCTTCTTCTTTCTTTTTAGATGTTCTTTTTCTTTTCAATTTTTTTTATCTCTTATGTCTATTTAAAAATATCTTTTGTCTTATTCTGTTTTAGATAATACTTTACTTTCTTTTAAAAGATTTTTCTGATTTTTCTTCTTTTCTGTTTTTCTATACCAGTGAGGCATAAAGCCTCTGCCAGACCTGGCACAAAACCAATGTCCAGAGTGAAGCCATGGAGAGGCTTATAAAGAGAGAGCTAGTTCGTGAATATGAATCAGGCCATGGATAAATACGGACTTTCAGGACTTTTGTAATTTATAATTACATTTATAATGGTCAGCAAGGGGCTACCATGGGATGCTTCCGCAGGTCAGACTGTGAGGTCAAATGTCTGGAAACACCGAAACAATACATAAGAACCTAGAGATAAGTAATTATCACTGTCTATCCCAGTGCCTTTTCACAAACCAAAAAACAAAGGTCGGAGCACAGGGCCAACCTTATAAGTGAAAAAGGAGAAACTCAAAATAGAAAACAATGAACCCGGGGGAAAAGGTATTTGGAAAACTAGTTTCTTGGTCTTTAGTAGCAATTGCATCTCTCTCTCTCTCTCTCTCTCTCTCTCTCTCTCTCTCTTTCTCTCTCTCTCTCTCTCCCTGACGCACACACATTTGCGATTTAGCACCAATATTTAGATTCCAGTATTTACATGGTGAGACTTAATTCTTGATTATAATGTCTTAAACCACAGCTGGAAGTGACATAATTGAAAATGAATATAGATATATAAAAATGATTTTATATGTGAAGTGTTCTGCTTGAGATGTGAAACTACCATACATTTTATACCTCAGTGCAAAAAAACAAACAAACATGTTTTGACTAAGTGGCATTTTAGGTAAAAGAAAAATGTGTAAATTGAATTTTGCATTGTCCTCCTTTTATTAAAGATGCAAAGGGGCTAAATGAATCTGTTATTTGTTGCCTCAGTTGCTTGGATACAGTTGTTCTCTCTCTCTCTCTCTCTATCTATCTTTCTCTCTCGCTCACTCTCCCTCTTTCTCTCACTCTCTTTTCAACTCATTACGTCTATTATCACTTCAATAACTCCCTTCACTCAATCACCACTGACCCCTCCCACCACCTCATCCATGTCCTGTTCAGTTAGGTCATAAACCTAAGACCAACACTAAGTGAATATGCTGATTCCTATTTATTACCTACATTACCACTCGCTCTCTCTCTCTCTCTGTCTCTCTCTCTTTCTCGCTTTCTGTCTTACTAGCCCCTTGGCCTTCCTAGTGACGAACATTTAGGAATTTTATTTTCTCCTTGCTGCTTTGTGGATCCAGTGTAACTTCCAGTCAAAACAACATTGTGTATGTGTGGAAACACAGAAAAGACAGCATGGAACTGGTGATCTGGCGTGATGTGACTGTTTTGCTCTCACTGTGGCAGTGCATAGAAGACTTGGTAGCCGGTAAGCTAAAAATTCCAATAAGTTGTAAAATATGGGCATTGTCGGTCTGGTTGTACTTGTAAAACATGGTAATTGTAAAACATAACAACCAGTTTTATGGGAGCTTAGTAAGAGGATCACACTAAGAATTTAGTAAGCCTTTCCGTTATAAAAACAATTTGAAAATGCCATTTTCTCATGTTTTTTTTAACAGGCAATGCTGATCAATACACATAACCATAGGTAGAAATATTAGAGCAAAGTAAACTCCAATCTAAGTGCTAACATTATTCTAACACTATTACTGGGTGACCTGTACATGTGCAAATATGCTACAATGGATTATTTCCAAGCATTTTTTTCAGCATCTCAAATTACTTGCTCAATGAACAAATGTATAAACAGTCCAATCTAATAAGCTAAGATAGTAAAATAATGAACGTTAGGAAATTTTGTCTTCTCAGTAAATAAAGGTACAACTAATAATTGACCTATAAAGCAATGAAAATACATATGAATATTTTACATAGCTATTTACATACTGTATCACTGCAACAGTTAACACTTAAAAGCCAATGTTTTTAAGCCAATGTTTCCCTAATATAAGAACTTGCTTTTTCCAAAAATGTTTATGCACACATGCAGTACAAGTGTCTATTAGTTTATTAGGAGGGAAAAGAAGAAATACCAGCATAGCGACCACATGGGATTTTTACTGTGGATAGAATATCATCTAGCTATATAGATCTTTCACATAAACTTTAACCTGCACATGTAACCACTAGTAACACTAATAGTATTATATTAATAAGGTGATTAATTCAGTTTTTCCTCTTATGTGAAATAGTATTATGTCATCATATATTCTAATATGGACTACTACACATATAAAGTAAAGAAAAAAAAGTTCTTACAACCTTACAACAATATTAATAAATAAATAAATACAATTTGTAAAGAATTTTTATGAAAGGTGCCCCACCACCTGTATTTATAATTATTCCATACCACCACAAATAATTATTTAAATTTTTCACAGTAAGATAATGATGGTGTATCTGCTGACATTTTTTCCCTTCTTTTTATCTTCAGCCAAAGAATGGACATATGCAGGTAAGAATTTTTTTTACTGCCTTTCTTTTATTCATTAATCTTTAACAAAGGACATTCAAGCTATGATCCATTCACAAAAGGTTTATTAACAACACTGAGACAAATATTTTTAAAACATCACATAGTAGTCAAGCCCAGGGCACTGACAAATAAAATTAAAAACAGAGATTCTAAATCAAAGTCAAATCACAGGCAGAGGTAGGCAGATAGGTATATAATTAGGTATGAAACAAGGCAAGGGTAATTGAAAATGAAGAAACAAGACAAGGGTTATGCACTGTAATGCTTTCCCCATGCTTGACAATTGACCTTGAACGTTTTGTGATTGTCTTGCAGCTAGCACTGCTCAGGACAATTTAAATAGCACCTTCTGTACAAAAACAGCATATAATTGATTTGATATTCTTGATGGGAAACATGATAAAAACATATAAGAAAAATCATAATTGAAAAATCAGTTAAAAATACATTAGAGAAGCCTTGCCAGATACAATGGACTGGACGATAGAGGCCTTGACAGAGCTAAAGAGGCCACTGAGTAGTCATGCATGTCTGAAGCGCTTCGGTGACGTTCATAGGTTGTTATGTGTTTAGTAATGACCTTCTTTACTGTAAAGTAAAAAGCACATTTTGTTTATTAATTTGCTTTTCTTCTTATTAAGAAATAATTCCGTAAAGGAAATGTCTGTTGAGATAAATAGTATTTATAATATTAATATAAATATTAATTATAAAATTCTATAATCCAGACTACATATTTGACATTTTAACACCTACAGAAATGTTGATGTTGAGCTTGTGTTGTTTTCTTCTCGACCAGGTGTGTGTGTGTGTGTGTGTACAGCATATGTTCGTTGTGTCTTTGTTCCTGCTGTTTTTGACACTGCCTTTGTCTGTGTTTGCGATGGCCTGACTACCACAGTATAAAGAAATGTTGCTTCTTATTGTCATGCCAATCATCAGGTTCTTGCTGAGCCATTTTACAAAAAAAAAAAAAAAACAATCATTCTTTGTGTGTGTGAGAGAGACATTGAGTATGCATGCATAAGCATGGTTGAGTGTTATTGTACAGTACGTTCAGGCATTGATTTTCATACTGTGTGAATGTGTGCATGTATGCAACACTCTCTGCTAATCTATGAAAAAGCTTGCCTGAATATAAAAACACACAACCATTTCTCTAATATCTTCCACTTCATTTTCATATCTTCTCTCATATCTTTCTACTTCAGTCACTCTGCTGCATAATAAGGCCCTTTTGTTAAAACAAACAATCTGTGTGTGTGTGTGTGTGCGTGTGATCTCATTAACTGTGCATGACTAAACCCTGAGCTAATACTTTGGTTTGGCCTTTTTTGCCTTACACGAGAACACATTGGCTTTAGTATCTTTATGAGGTATTTTACATTATTGTGGATAGATTTAAGTTTGTGTGGATAAATATGATAAATATTTATATGGTAAACCAGCTAAACTTAACACATTTCTTCACACTTTATTCTCTTTCCTCAGGAACTGCAGGTCAATCAGAATGGCCAGTTTTGTTCTCAGACTGTGGCGGGTCCTCTCAGTCCCCCATCAATGTGGATACTTCCAAAACTGTTTATGACCCATCTCTTCCTAGGATACGGTTGCTAGGATATGAGCAATATGGCCATGTACCCTTCACACTGTCTAACAATGGTCATACAGGTACTGTAAAAGAGCTCTCATACTGTACACATGCACACTTTTCTTCTTGGTAACTACTGTATAATCCACGTAAACACAGTGACCACTGGGGTGTTGCATACATTTACTGTCAAGGGCGTAACCTTTCGCACATTTCTCTAATCTGTTTCATTAGTGTGTTAGTATCCCATTCTTAAAACTTCCAGCACTATCCATGTGACAAACCTAATCCTATAGGCAGAGAATTTAGAGATACCGTACAGTGTGTGGGGGTCCTAATAGGCAGCCAGCCAGTCTGTTTTTGTTCCTAGTTTCAGTGTGTTAAACATGGTCAATATATATTGCATTGATGTTTTTGTTTATCGTTTTGTTTGTGTGACTCTCGAATTTCCCCCAAAGTCCCCACAAACTGCTCTTAATTTACTAATCCAACTCTCAATTTTTTTATTACTTAGTATTACTTAGTATTACTTAATATAATTTTATTACTTAGTAATGGTTATGACATAGGGTGAAGCTGGAGCGAGCCCACAGCCCCAGCCAGCCTTATGTTTTCTAGTAAAGGGTAACATATTTATAATTTATTACTTAGTATTACTTAGTATTACTTAATATAATTCATTATTTAGAACACACAATGCTCCTAATACAGAGATTTAATTGTACCTAAATATATAACATTTTGGTGGAGGGGGAGATATGCTCTGGAAAGCAGAGGAATGAAAGTTAGACGCAGCAAGATAGAATACATGTGAGGGACCCAAGTGAAACAGTGAGGCTAGAGGGAACATAAGTAAAGAAGGTGCAGGACTTTAAGTATTTAGTTATTCAACGGTCCAGAGCAATGAAGTGTGTGGAAAGGAAGTAAAATGGCTTGTACAGACTGGTTGGAATGGGTGCGGAAATGTGCCAGGTGTGTTGTGTGATAGAGTATTAGCGAGAATGAAAGGAAAGGTGTTTAAGACAGTTGTGAGACCAGCGATGCTCTATGGCTTATAAACAGTGGCACTAAAGAAAAAACAGGAGGCAGAGCTGGGGGTAGCTGAGATGAAGATGTACTGTTATTTTCATTTAATGTAACTTAATGCTAAGTCTTTATTGCATGCCTTAATGTCTTTCAAAAGGACACCTAACTTTTTCAAGCAAAGATTGATGGAATTGAAAAGAAAGTGCAATTTTCAGGAGGAGATCTAAAGAAACAGATTATTGTAAGAGAACATTCTCTCTCTTTTTCTCTTTCAGTGGTGATGCTGTTGCCAAGTTGGATGGGCTTGTCTGGTTTGCCATGGCAGTTTAGTGCTGTTCAGCTCCACCTGCACTGGGGCAATGGAGTGGGTGTGGCTACAGGAAGTGAGCATAGCATTGACGAGCAGAGTGCTTCTGCAGAGGTGTGTGCATGTGTTTTTTACTAGGGACAGTATGTAAATAATGTCTGGTATCAACTTTAAATTAAATTAAATTTAAAGACACAATCTAGTGTCTTCTTGTGCCAGTCCCAAGTTTGGATAAATGTAGAGGGTTGTGGCAGGAAGGGCATCCGACGTAAAACATTTGAAATCAATTAAATCAATACTAAAAACTAAATCAATTATATGAATCATTAAAAGGACTTCCATACCGGGTCGTTTGTGGCCCGGATTAACAATCACTGCCACCGGTGCTGTTGACCTACAGGGTGCTGGTGGAAATTGGGCTGCTGGTCATCAAACAAAGAGATGAGGAAATTAAGAAATGAAGAAAAAGAACTGTGTGTGTATACAGTATACTTGTATATGCTAATATACAACAATAAGTAAAAAAAAATTATGCACACTTTGGTTGTAGAATTTGTTTTAATTGACTTTCGAATACATAATTAAACCACATAAAAGTCTGATAGAGCAAAATCAGGGCGGACGCTTTAACATCTTAGACAGTGTGGGAAGAATGCAAGTGCATCGTCATGCAAGATCACAACGCACAACTTCGGATAGCAGTCTGCTGTGATAAATAAGTTCAGACTTCATCTCTTCAATAAGCACCTCACTGAAACAAGTACTGTAAACCTATTTCCTGATAGTGTTCCAATACTGGTCCTTAAGAATCCAAGAAAATTAAGCATAAATTTTTCAGCTGAGGGTTGACTTTTCCAAATATTTTTTTTTACAACAAAAACAACAAAAGAATAAAGGGGAAAAACATATGTAACAAAGTCCTTAGTTACCATAGCAGAACAATGAAGGCCACAGCAAACACAACAAAACAGTAGTTACATATACAATTGAAAGTGCATAGATTTTGAAAGTAGCCCCTTTATTTTTATTAAACATTTTTTATAAGAAAGTTTTTAACTAAGATAATTTTTCAATAGCACCATAGCCCTTCACTGAGTACTTTTAATAACATGAGAACAGATGCTCCCCTTTTGGTAAGACAATCAGCAAGTTGAGTTTTTGTGTCCAACCAGAGAACCTTCTTTATTTTTTTTACCCTGTATGAGCTCCTTTATACTGCTTATTTCCAAGTCGTTTCTCAGTGACCTGTTTTGTTGACTTAAGAGCATCAAACAGAGAGTGATTGACCGAAGGGGGAGCATTCAAATCAGCATTTCCAGTCGTAAGCTCAGAAAAAAGGGTCGCCAGAAAGATAGCTATATCTATTCTATCTGACAGGGCTAGAGTTTCCCCTGCCAGAGTGCTCCTCACCACATGTCTAATTCTCTTAGACTGCCAGAAGAGGGAAGAAAAGTTCCCTCCTTTTCCCATAAGACCAATTAGGATCATCAGGAAGATTTCCTAGGGAGGCATCACTGAAAACTGTCAGATTCAGAGCATCGTTGTTTCCCAAATGCTGAAACCTGAGAGTGACTTTTTCAGATTTAAGCTTTCTAATGACCTTATTTATCTCTTGAATTGACTGAACTGTGGCATCTTTTATATTTGTTCCCCCATTCTGCTTACATTAAACATGATGTCTGGTCTGGTATGTTTTGCAACCCACTATATCTGTCAAATTTTTTACCTAAGCTGCTCTTTTTTAGTCTCATTAACAGAGGCATCTCTCTGCAGGGCACGCACTGCTTGTAGGTGAATTGGCTGTAAGTTTACAATGTAACTATGCTGATGTACATGAATTTCACCATCAAAAGTAACAAAGGTCATTCCTACATATCAGAAATTTTTATGTTTCTCACGTCCCACCTGAAATGCAGACTTAAGTGTAGGAATCACATCTTTTGAGAAGTTTTGTAAGCCTGCCCAAAGAAAATCATCAACATGGCATGCAAGTACTCCAGTAACCTTACACTGCTCATCCAAACAGTAGAATACTGCTGTATCTACTTTAGACATTTTACCACCTGTACTCAGCATAATTTCTTTCACCTTATTGTACCAATACAGTGATGCATCAGCAAGGCCGTAAACACACTTGTTGAGTTTCCATAGAGTATTTTTCTTTTCTGCTTCAGCAGGAGGCCGGATATGGATTTCTGTGGACAACTGCAGGCCCTGTAAGAAAGCAGATTTGATGTTCATGGAATGGACGTGCCATTTGTTTTGACAGATTACTGCTAACAATAGTCTAAGAGACTCAGAAGCACAAGTTGGAGAATCTTTCAGCAGCTCTTGAACATTAAGCTCTTCAAAACCTCTAGCTACGAGTCGTGCCTTGGGCACAATGCCGTTGGGAGTTTCTTTGAGGGTACAGACCCATCTGGTAGAGACACACTTTTAACCTACATCGTCAACTTCTTCAAAAACATTGTTTTTGTACCAATTCATGATTTCATCCCGCTTAGCCACAACAAATGAAATGTCTTTTGTTATAAGCACATCACTCTCCCTAACAGGTGATTCAATGTTAAGATTATCAACACATGATAAATCCACTGGATCCTTTTTCCCATCACTGCCATCAGGTTCAATGTGCTGCAAATTAAACCAGCTTTTGTATTTTCCAGAAGCTTTGCCTGCTCTACCTAAAACCCTTGCTTTCTGTAGACCACTACCATACTGCTTCATAAAGGTCACAGTTTGTCCCTTCTTAATCTTTATACCAGTGGAAGAGACAGCGTTATCACAAACAATGTGATTCTTTTTTCATTTGTGTCACACTAGGATGAACCACTTCTCCTGTATTTACCTCCCTGTCAGCGATTGTTTCCTGTTCGCTGTCTGTATTTTCTTCACTATCTGAGCTTACTGCTACATTGCTTAAGCTGTTTTTTTTTTCTTTTTCTGCTTGTTCTTTTTCACAGTTTGCTTATCCTAAGATTCCTGATCCTGTGTGTTTAACTTACAGACCCTGGATTGGTGCACTCTTAGAAGAATCCCCCCATGTCTTATAAACACAACAGCTCCATCCTGACCAATAACTACCCCTGGTCCCTTCCACTCTGGACAGTCCACTCTTTTGTAATATACCTTGTCTCCAGTCACATACATTTTATCAGTGGGCCTGAGCTGCTTACGTATTGCCCTTCTTATTCGCTAAGAAAAGCATTCACAGCTTCTGCCACTCTAGCACTCATAATAGTGCCTTCTAAAGCAGGTAATCGACTATTACAGAAGGAAGATTAGGATTTTGTCCAAACACCAACTGATACGGACTGTAGCCATGAACGTTTAACATACTGTTCTTAGCCATGAGGGCCAAATCAAGGGCAGTGTGCCAGTCACATCCATTCTCTTGTTTGACCTTTAAGATGATTTCAGTCAGTGTCTGATTATGTCTTTCGAGTAGTCCGTTGCTCCAAGGACTGTATCCTGCTGTTGTTCTTGTCTCGATGTTAAAATTCTCAGCCATGTCTCTGATCTCTTCACTGTTAAATTCACCTCCATTGTTGCTGTAAAGCCTCTGAGGGGCGCCATGAACACTAATCCAAGTGTGAATGAAAGAGTTTACAATTTCAAATGACTTCTTTGTTGTCACAATGTTTCCAGCGCTGAACCGTGTAAAGTGATTGATTAGGTGAAAATACCACACACCTGGCTCTAACTCGTGCAGGTCCACCGCCACAGTCTCGTTATATTCTGAAGCTAAAGGTAACACCACAGAAGGCTTTGGCTTTGTCCTCTTGTACTTCTTGCATATTTCACAGTCATTTACTATCTGTTGTAGAACAGTACAGCATTCTTTGTCCTTATTTATATATTGAACTGTGAATAAGTCTCTGTAGTCTGTCTGCCGACGCATAACCAAACTGCTTATGGAGCTTTAGGAGGAATCTGCGTTTCTCATCTGTAGACATATTTTCTGTCACTATAAGGACCTTCTCTTCACTTAGAGTTTTTTTTAGCTTCTTTGTCTCTGATGTCGACACAGTAATTTCCAGAACTAGTAAACTCAAGAGGAATAGATTGTTTGAACACCACTGCGCTGTCCTTTTTCATGTCCAGAATGGTTCCTGCCTTCTTCAGTGACGTTTTACTCAGCAGGAGTGGAATGTCAACCTTGACAACTTCAGTGTTAATATTGCATTTTGTCAGTCCTCTTTTAGCTGGTAGTTTCATATTTCTTGTGGAGTAAACCAGATTCCCATTGCCAAACCCGAAATGGTTGCAACTTGGGGTTTCTGTTTGCATCAGTTGGTTCACTTGTTCTTGAGTAAGGCCGTCAAAAATAATCGCTGATCCCAGTGATTCAGTCATGAATATCTCAGCATCTGACATGGAGGCCTTTATTAACAGTGTGATATTACACTCTTCTACATTCGCATACTCAGTTATTCGCACTTGTTTAGTTTTCTTATGATGACAAGTTTAAGTTCAAGTTCAAGTAGGCTTTATTGTCACTTCAACCATATACAGTTAGTACACAGTGAAACGAAACAACGTTCCTCCAGGACCAAGGTGCTACATGCAACATAAACTTACAACATAAATTAACAGAGAAGCTAAACTAGCTAGCTAGGAGGCCTAGTTAGCTGGCTAGTCCAATGAAATGTACACTGGCAAATAGCACATCTGGATCTCTTACCAAACTTATCCAGTGGATTAACTCCTTTAATTTGTGATCTTTGTTCTGTGAAAAACGCAGATTCTTGGTTCACTTGTATACCATTCAATGATCCTGTAGTTTTCTCTCCAAAAATCGTTTTGAGTGCCGACTTCATGGAGAAGAACTTTAACTCAGTACAGGCTGTCAAAGCTAGCTGTTTGCTTTTTTCGTCGAGGCAAGGCATATCTAAAAGCTTAAAAGCTAACACAGCATTAGAAGGCGTCATATTATACTTTTTCATCCGGATGTAACGCTGTTCAAAGTCCGCCATGGAAACTGAACTGTTCTTTGTTATGCCATCAAAATAAGAATACGCTTCATATGTGCGATCCTTTACCTCTTTTAGAAACACGGCATTAACATCGTCATACCGATATCACTGTCCAAATCTTCCGCACGTATTTCCATTGCGGTTTCACAGGATCTCCCTTCAAGCCCCAAAGCAACAGCAAGTGCTTGTTTCCTCCTGTCAAGGTCGGTAACTCACGTCCAGACATTGATTTCATTTTTCCAGCACTCGTACGGTCTGGCTTCATTAAACTTGAACTTGTGTTCATTCTAAAAAAATTTTTTATATGCATCAGTTCTACCCATTCAATTGACCCCATAGTTGACTCCCCACAACTAGCAATTTGATCTCAAAGGATCCTCACCAAATTCTCCTGAAAAAAAAAACAGCCAAGGGTTTTAAGACCTCACAGTGATTACACCTTCTTATTCAATGTGTATTTGTTTAGTGATTTATATTCCACATTCTAGAATAATACAGGAGATCTCAAAACTATAAAGTTACATATGACATTAGGTAATTAAGTAACAACAGTCAATTGTTTTGATAAGACAGTTTGATAAGACAAAGTTTAGCTGTTTTGGCAAGACCAGTATTTTTAAGGATTTGCAAATGCACATTAAGCGCCATAAGAAACTAACTGCCCTAACATACTAAAATGGGATTATGATGATCCACCTGTAACTGAAGTTATGTTTGATACTAACAGTTTAATCATCATTTCCTTAGTTTAAGTGTCCTGGCCACTCAATATTACCTGTAGATGCAGATGTCACACTCACAACACTACCCACCCAGCCAATGCTGTGTTTGTTTCATACAGTCCCTCATTTCTGCATTTTTCGGACTCATCCAAAACCATTTATGTTTGGATAAATTCATGTTTTCACAGTCATAACATTCTTATTTATGATTTGAGTGTTAGGCTTCTAAAAGTTCAATATAACAAATAATGTTCTTAAGTAGTCAAGCCAGTTCGTTATTGGAGGGTCAGGTACAAAACTGAAGGAAATTCCAGTCCTGAACCAGCAGGACTTACTATGACAGTGTAGCGTTTTAACGTTATAATGACAATGAATAGCTGCCGGCATTCTCCACCATAATATATAGGTAGAGTTTTAACAGAATAATGACCATGAATAGCTTCCGGCATTCTTCATCATTAATACGTAGGGTTTACATAATAAAGACAACGAATGACGGTTGCATTGTCCACCAATAAATATAGACATTTTAATGTGGACACAATGCCAACGCATCCGTCATCATTAATAAGTTAATTTTTAGCTCTGGGTCAGAGTTGTATCGAATCTTTAAGGATTCGGTTAAATTTGATTAATTGAATCAAAATTTATAACGTACACTTTATCGACTACCCGTCCAGCGTTTAGCACAATTTAGTGTATCTTACCAGTTCTAGTTATCACATGGCCAACGGCTATAACACAAAATCTAGTATTTAGCAATTATGAGCAAGGTAACACGATCTGGGCAAATGTTTAGACTTTAAAATACATGACCAAGACAACAGTTCTTTATAAAGAAACGAGAATTTATTTGACTAATCTACGATACATGAAACTACACTACTTGAACGCACGCACACACACATACACACAAACACACAAACAGTTTGGCAAGTGAAAATGAATGAAGTTATTCTAGTACTGGTTACTAGATCAACGAAAGTCACAAGAGCAGAGTCTTGGGTTTAATCTTACGGTTTAGTTATGAAACGAGCACCAACTTCAGCAAGGTATGCAGCTTTGTTTGTTTACTTGCGTTATGTTTCGTTCTCATCCGTGGGTTCGCCTCCAGCGAAGGGAATCACGTCGTTGCTGATTGGTTGGTGCGCTGTTGTAGAGATGACGTCAGTTGGGAAAGCCCTTCGGTGAGGCGTTGGTTGCCTGGTTACCGATGGCTGCGCTCTGGAACTTCTCCTGAGGGTTTCTTCATTGCTGGGCTTTGGAGTTCTGGCACGAAGTCTCATTGAGAGTTCTTGAAGAGCGGATGACGCCAGCAGTGGCGGCGCAGCGCCCGCAAGGGCGAAGCACGAGCTGCTTGGAGGATGTTGTAGGTTGCAGTTGTGATGATATCTTCTCTTCTTCTTTTCGTGGACTTCCTGAGGGTTTTTGTCCCTTGGGGGTCAGTCCGTCCCACAGGTGATTCATCCAATCGGATGTGATTGCAGGGCTTAGCCACACCTCACGTGGTTCCTCCTTCCAGGCATAAATTAGCCAGGTGTTTCGGCTGTCACGTGTGACCCATCCGGTTGGAGTTTTTAATACTTTATAAAAAGTAATTTTGCATGAGCTCTGTTCATGCTACCAATTACCCATGTTCACCAACATTCTTGAAATAAAGCCAGCTTGAGATTGACACCAAACATTACATATCTTACCCACTCATTCCTTCCTTTATCTAATAAAAAGGTTTGTAAATGCTGATTACACCTTGAACGTTATGCAGATTAATCAAACATATACACAGGAATAAAAGGAATTGAGTAAATATATGTAAAGACGTTTTGCCCTACTGGCACACTTTAAAGATGTTTAAAATAGTGTCCATGCCGTATGCCTTTGTTCATGGAAAGGCATGTCTTCCAGAGGTCAAGAGACTGTCCAGGTGTGATGAGGCCTCTTCCTCCCCAGCTTGGGGTGGAGCTGTAAAACTGTCTTCTTTGTTTACCGGATCGCCGATTTACACCCTCAGTTTCGGGGTCTACTTCAAAGCATCTGGCCTTGTGGAGTTTCTTAGTTTTACAGACATCCCCCTTAGTATAGCAAACCAGATAAGGTTATCAGGATGGTGCCATGCATGCTGGAAGAGGGTGTTCAGGAATGTGATCCATTGACTGTTCTCTCTATGGGAGCCCTGTTATTCGCTACAACAGCATAACTGAAAGGGAGATCCACAAGGAAACACTAGACACGAGCGCTTCCTGCACTGTAAAAAAGCTGCTTTAACATAAAAAAGTTTATGTTTAGACAGCTTTTTTCAGTTTACTTAACTTTTAGAATAATTTGCTGGCCAAACATTTTTGTTTTAGTTGACAACAAAATCTTAAGTTAAACTGGGAACAATATTTAAGTCATCTCAAGTAGTATTGGTTGTGGGCTCAATTAATTATGTTTGTCTAGAGTTGACTTAGCCCAACTTTTCATCTACTCAAAAAGGTAAGTTGTCCCCCATTGTAGCCCATTGAAATGGTTCAAGTGATTGTTTTTCTTTAAAAAAAAAAAAAAGCTCTAACAATACCACTACATTTTAAACACACAAACATTACTTTAAAAGATCTGATCTGCATAAAACATGAGAATACAGGTTCTATTTTACTTAAAGGTCCCACACATCCCATTTTCCATTAAATGTTAATATGATTCTTTAGGGTCCTAATGAAAAGTTTGTAATATACCTTAATTAAAAATTCTCAATGGTTGTGTAAAAAAAACACTACTTTTACCTGGTAAAAACTAGCTTTGTTCTCAGCAACCTGTTTCAGTACATGCTCCTTTAAATGCTTATGATCTCTGCTGAGCCCGTCCCCCAGTTCTGTGAGGCTTGTCTTCACAACACACGTGGGGTATAGCCACGGGAGTGTAGTCCAGTGCGGGCAATGCTTTGGACTGCATTACCCACAAAGCATTGCCCACAACGCAGTGTGGAAGCACGCTCTTGTTCCGCCCTCGAAGTCAGGCGGTGGCTGGCGGTTCGCTGTCACGAAGCTGAAGAGCATGGTGAGGGTTTTCCCTGGTGGTGTCCTAGCTGGGTTCTGGCGAACTGGAGCTCCCACTGAGGCCTGCTGGCGAGCTGGAGCCCCCACTGAGGCCCGCTGAAGAGCTGGATCCCCCACTGAGGCCCGCTGGTGAGCTGGAGCCCCCACTGAGGCCCGCTGGCGAACTGGAGCCCCCACTGAGGCCCGCTGGCGAACTAGAGTCCCCACTGGGGCCCGCTGGCGAACTGGAGCCCCCACTGAGGCCCGCTGGCGAACTGGAGCCCCCACTGAGGCCCGCTGGCGAACTGGAGCCCCCACTGAGGCCCGCTGGCGAACTGGAGCCCCCACTGAGGCCCGCTGGCGAACTGGAGCCCCCACTGAGGCCCGCTGGCGAACTGGAGCCCCCACTGAGGCCCGCTGGCGAACTAGAGTCCCCACTGAGGCCCGCTGGCGAACTGGAGCCCCCACTGGGGCCCGCTGGCGAACTGGAGCCCCCACTGAGGCCCGCTGGCGAACTGGAGCCCCCACTGAGGCCCGCTGGCGAACTGGAGCCCCCACTGAGGCCCGCTGGCGAACTGGAGCCCCCACTGAGGCCCGCTGGCGAACTGGAGCCCCCACTGAGGCCCGCTGGCGAACTGGAGCCCCCACTGAGGCCCGCTGGCGAACTGGAGCCCCCACTGGGGCCCGCTGGCGAACTGGAGCCCCCACTGAGGCCCGCTGGCGAACTGGAGCCCCCACTGAGGCCCGCTGGCGAACTGGAGCCCCCACTGAGGCCCGCTGGCAAACTGGAGCCTCCACTAAGGCCTGCTGGCAAACTGGAGCCTTCACTGAGGCCCGCTGGCGAACTGGAGCCTCCACACACAAGACAGACTTGGCTAGACCTACTAGCTGTTATGCACATTAGCTGCTAAGCTAGCTAGTAGCTAAACAGACTAATTGCTAAACAGGCTAGTAGCCAGAGACCCAAGGGATGAACACAAAAGCCTAATTCTCCTAGAGGCTAATCCTGCTAGGAGACACAGAGACAAAGAGACATACTGACTTAAGACAAATATAAACTTAACTTAAAGCTCCAAAAACCAAAAGGCCAACTATAATTAAACAAAATAAAACAGAACATAATCAGAGAAAACAAATACCCACTTAACAGAACTGAAATTAATGCTCGACCCAGTTTCCTAGAACAACCAGTTATTTATTACGTGACTAATGAGCTACCTCGTTCAGGTGAGCACCCGCATCACCTGACCGAGGTGCCTTCTAGGAAACTGAGTCTACCAACAAAAACTACAAAATAAACACAGTGCCCTCTAGTGGGCAACCCTCACACTTCCTAAACAGGATGGACATCATCCTGTCCTAACAACCCAGCTTTGCCCTCAAAAGTATTCCAATTGTCTATAAAGCCCACACTGTTTTCGAGTGCCACCTGGACATCCAGTGGTTCAGCAACCATAACCTGCTTTGAGCTATGTTACCATGTTGCAAGAAGCCAGAGTATAATACTTGTACAACTTGTCAGTAACACAGCAGACAAAATAAGCATGTAGTATTTTCTTTCTTGACAAGGTGCTCCTGCGCTTTTTTTTTTTTTTTACATCTTCAAAAAATCCTGGTGAGGATGTGCAGGAAGACAATGGAAGAACTTAATAAAAATATAGCAAAAATTTCTAAAGATTTTTTTTCCCATCTGTGCCATTAACATAAATGAGAGCATGAGAGTGGATAGTGTTTTGAATAAGTTATCATTGGCATGTCACTGTGATGGTGCTATGTCAATGAGTTCTCACAATGACCTCTTCATGCTTGTGCTATCACCATGGAAGTGTGGGTCTATGCCATTTTGAAGAGGACAGTATTGTGCTTATATTTTCTAGTGCTTACCATGTTCGTGGCAGGTAACCAGCACATCTATGTCATGTTCAGAGAATCTAGTCTTACCATCATTTTGTGCTGCATTCTTTAAAAGGATGCAGTGGGAACCTCATTGTCTTCATTACAATGTGACAGGCCATTGTTTGTTAGCTACTGTAGATTAAGAGTAATAATAATAATAATAATAATAATAATAAATTATATATATATATATATATATATATATATATATATATATATATATATATATATATATATAGTGAATGCAGTAAATGCAACTCAGACCAAGCAGGTACTAGATCCTTAAATTTTTATATTAAACAATTACTTTTTCCTGCAATATCTCCTTTCATCATTAGCTCTTACTCTCTTCCTTTACAGCTCCATGTAGTCCACTATAATTCTGAGTTGTATTCTAACTATACTGAAGCTAAAACCCAAGGAAATGGCCTGGCTGTTTTTTCAGTGCTTATTGAGGTGTGTGGCATTATCTATATATATATATATATATATATATATATATATATATATATATATTAAATTTTTTTTAAGGACATTTATTTCAGTAATTCAATGTAAATATATACAAATTCATTACACACAAACTGATACAGGAAATTTCAAGTGTTTGTTTCTTTCAATTTAGATGGTTATGGCTTACAGTTAATGAAAACTCAAAATTCACTATCTCAGAAAATAAGAACATTTGGGGTTTTTATGGGCTATAAGTTATAATCATCAAAATGAAAAGAAATATACACTTGAAATAGATAGAATGTGTGTGATGAATCTATATATGTTTTACTTTTTGAATTTAATGATATACAGTATATGCAGTTTGTATTATACCTAATTATTATTATTATTGTTATTTTATTACTAGTAGAATATTTATTTATGTATAAGAATCATGATTATTTTGTAATGCAGTATTAGTTTTATTAACAGAAATTAGCAGAATTAATTACTATTACATCTAGTACTGATTTAATATTCTCTATGGAATTAACAATCTTGCACTTACTATTTTGTCTTAAAAATATTATATTTTAAGTCAATGACATTTGTTTGTAATTGAGTTACCGTATCTTTTCCTGTTTCTCTGATAGGAAGGAGAGAAAAACAATAAGGCATATGCCAACATCTTCAATTACCTAAACCGCATCAGGTATTTAGGTGGGTACAAAGGTGTACGCTTGTACAATTGCATGACGACTATATTTCTGACTTGCAGAACTAATTGCCACTCAAGACAACCAAAGATTTTTAATAAATTTTGACTTAAAAAACAAGCGTTGTAGTGGTTTCCGAGCACCGAGTATCATGTATAACGCATGCGCTTCTTGTTTTGACACGGAGCATCGCGACATCACAACTGAGCCAATGTTTTTTCTCTCTCTTGCGCTGCGGGTATCTCCCCTGCTGGGTCTTAGTGCTCGTCCCTTACTGGTATAATCAACATCCATGTGTGTGTGTGACACACGCGCGCTCTCTCTCTCTCTCGCCTTTACTGTGTGTCAGTGTTTGAGTGTGTGTGTTATATGTGTGTTTTTCTTTCTCTTCCGCTGCAGAGTGTGTGTGTTATGTGTGTGCAAGCATAATTAGACACCGCACCGGTTCACACACAAACACACACACATACCACACACTCAGCAGCGCAGGAGAGAGAAAAACATACACACACAGCGCCTGTGCGCATAAATGGAAACACTTATCCGTCGGGATTTATTTTTTACTTTACTTTATGGTAACATGCAGATTAATTAGTTTTATTTTTACTTTATATTTTGTGTTAATTATTTTTATGTATTTTTTTGGGGCTGTGGAACGAATAATTTTAGTTATGGGAAAATGTGCTTTGATTTATGAATATTTAGGAATACGAGCCCGCTTCCAGAACGAATTATGCTCGTAACCCGAGGTTCCACTGTATATGATAATTGAGTGAGTAAAGTCTCCAGTACTGTTACCTAGCATATTATTTCCAATTATGCATCAATCCAAATAATCCTCCATATCTGTAAAACTCTTTGCAAATATTATAATAACAAATATATTATCTAACATTAGAATGAACAATTATATGGCAAGTACAGTAATGTTATCGAACGTTAGCTATGTTGCGGGTTAGCTAAGTAAGCAGCCGTGTATTTGGATCTACTATTTTTTACATCTTAAACATTAAAAAGACTGGAACAGGTACAGGTCTTGGTATAAATGCAAAATATTGGGAAATAAACACAGGAGATGGGACTCATTAACTGTAGTCAACATGGATAACCTATTGATGAGATTTTGGTTTTGGTATGATCCTCAGGACAGAAGGTGCTCATCCCAGCATTTGATGTGGGGACCCTGCTCCCCAGAGACCTGAACCAATATTTTCGCTACAGTGGCTCACTTACCACACCTCCATGCCACCAAAGTGTGCTTTGGACTGTCTTTGTTGAGACGGTCAAGATCTCTCACTCCCAGGTACTCATAACATCTCTTGTTATTTCCACATCTGATTTTCCCTGCAGATAAAAATAATCAAGAGCTGGTAATGCTTTGCTTACATTTACAACACTTGGCAGACACTATTATTCAGAACAACTTACATTTTATCTCACTATACATCTAACCAGTTTGTGCCCATCAGTGTCAACCTGGTGATGGTGGGGTATTTATCTGGGATCTTTTGATTAGACACCTTAACCACTGTGCTAACCCTGTCCTTACTACATCAGGGGCATTACCAACACTGTCCCAGTTTAATATGTGTTATGAAGGTGAAAATATATAATTAATTTTTTTTATTGTACAGTACAATAGAGTAGGTGAGCCCCAAAGGTTTTAGAATTATAACAAAGAATCAATCAATCAGTGTGAAAAGGAGGTGAAGAGGCGGGTACAGGCAGGTTGGAATGGGTGGAGAAAAGTTTCAGGTGTGTTGTGCGATAAAAGATTATCAGCGGGAATTAAAGAACAGGTGTACAGGACAGTGGTGTACTCAATTCAATTCAATTCAATTCAATTTTATTTGTATAGCGCTTTTAACGATTTACATCATCACAAAGCAGCTTTACACAATCAAAAGAATTAAGTTTGTATGAAATGTGAATGTGTATGAATCAAAATTATATGATTGTCCCTGATGAGCAAGCCTAGGACGACGGCAAAAGTGGCAAGGAAAAACTCCCTGAGATGGTAATAGGAAGAAACCTTGAAAGGAACCAGACTCAACAGGGAACCCATCCTCATCTGGGTGAAAACAGATAGCAGGGATTGATGTGCATAATAATATGCGAGACTGGAAGTTCAATATAAGAGGAGATGTGTAAGATTAAAGTCCAGTTTGTTCCCGGAGGCTCAGGTAGACTGTAAAAAATTCCAGTCCTGAACTATTGAGCGACTGAAGTCACAGTCCTCAGAGAACAGCTGTCTGCATCAGTCGAGGACAGGACCACCTTCATGGAAAAGTGGAACCAACCCCAGTCACCACACGCATTCCAGGCAGACCACACGGGGGCATCCATGTGATGAGATCTCCAACCAGAAGCAGGACTCCAGGATGAGTTAGAGAGGTCCAGCAGGCAGAGGGGGTCTGGATCACTGGCAGCTCAAAAGCGACATGTATAGCTCAACAGAGAGATAGGTAGAGGAAAAAGGAGAGAGTGCAAGCAGAGACTCCGAGAGGAATAACTATGACAGCATAACTAAAAAGGGAGAGCCAGAAGAAAACACAAACATGAGGGCTTCCAGAGATATAAGGCAACCAATCACCTCACCGTCAACAAACCTGAGTGATCAATGAGAGTGGGGAAGACAGCATCCAAACATACCAGTTCACCTAATACTCTACGTCCATGAGTCCCCCAGATCTGCTTCTTTACCTAAGGCTAATCTATTTATAAAAATGCTTGGCTAAATAAATAGGTTTTTAGCCTGGACTTAAACACTGAGACTGTGTCTGAGTCCCGAACACTATTTGGAAGACTATTCCATAACTTTGGGGCTTTGTAAGAAAAAGCTCTGCCCCCTGCTGTAGTTTTAATAATACGCGGTACTGACAAGCAGCCTGCATCCTTTGATAGAAGTAGGCGTGGCGGATTGTAAGACACTAGCAGTTCACTTAGATACTGCAGCGCGAGACCATTTAATGCTTTATACGTCAAGAGTAGTATTTTAAAATCGATGCGAAATTTCACAGGAAGCCAATGCAATGTAGATAAGATAGGGGTGATGTGCTCATATCTTCTGGTTCGAGTGAGGACTCTCGCTGCTGCATTCTGGACTAATTGAAGCTTGTTTAAGCACCTAGTTGAACAACCAGACAGTAAGGCGTTACAATAATCCAACCTAGACGTGATAAAAGCATGAACTAGTTTTTCTGCATCGTTTAGTGACAATATATTTCTTATCTTGGCAATATTTCTGAGGTGAAAGAATGCTATCCTGGTAATATTATCTACATGTGCTTCAAATGAAAGGCTTGAATCTATAATCACACCAAGGTCTTTTACTTTTGCACTTGATGGAACAGAAAGACTATTTAAAATCACAGGGTGATCAGAAAGCTTACTTCTAGCTGCTTGTGGTCCTATGACTAGAACTTCTGTCTTATCAGGATTAAGCAGAAGGAAATTAATTAACATCCAATCTCTTATGTCCTGCACACATTGCTCAACTTTAGTAAGCTGGTTTTTCTCATCTGGTTTTGCTGAAACGTATAATTGTGTGTCATCAGCAAAACAATGAAAACTAATACCATGTTTACTAATTATGTTGCCTAGTGGAAGCATGTAAAGGGAAAAAAGCAGTGGGCCTAAAACAGAACCCTGTGGAACACCAAACTCAACTTGAGAACATGAGGAATGGTCACCATCTAAATCTACAAACTGATAACGATCAGTTAAATAGGATCTGAGCCATAAGAGGGCCGTTCCCTTAATTCCTACTACATTTTCTAATCTGTGAAGGAGAATACCATGATCAATAGTTTCAAAAGCTGCACTGAGGTCGAGTAACACAAGTATAGTGACACAACCCTGATCAGAGGCCATGAGGAGGTCATTTACCATACACACTGCATGTCTGCACTCAACACACTGAACAAGCTGAATATTATCCATGATATCGTACCTGAGTAGTTATTTGGTGATGGATTCTGCTTGTTGTTCTCAGATGATACGTGCGTTCTCCAAAAAAGAGCAAAAAAGCAAACAAACAGAAAAAGGCAAAAATCCAGTAGTATTAAAGCCTGAAAATTAGTTAATGTTGTTATTTAGAATAAACAAGAAAAGGTAATGTAATCTAAACCCTGATACAAACAAACGAGGAACTTTCGCGGGAACAATACGAAAAACAGGAAGCTACGTCACAGGAAGTCCCACATTTCAATCCCACATCTACTCCCAGGTATTCTGTACTACGGCTTAGAGACAGTGGCACTGAAGAAAAGACAGGAGGCAAAGTTGAAGATGTTGAGGTTTTGCTTGAGAGTGACAAGGATAGATAGGATCAAGAATGAGTTCATTAGAGGGACAACCCATATTAGATGTTTTGAAGGTAAAGTCAAATAGGCCAGATTGAGGTGGTTTGGACATGTTCAGAGGAGAGATGTAGAATATATCGGTAGAAGGATGCTGAGGTTTGAACTGCCAGGCAGGAAGTCTGGAGGAAGACCAAAGAGGAGATTTATGGATGCAGTGAGAAAGGACATGAAGTAAGTTGGTGTGAGAGAAGAGGATGCAGAGGATAGGGTTAGATAGAGGCAGATGATTCACTGTATCGACCCCTGAAAGGGAACAGCCAAAAGACAAAGAAAAAGAAGAATTTATGTATAAAGCACATTTAAAACAACTTTCGTTGACCAAAGTGCTGTAGAAGTACAGTATAAAAAATAAGTCAGCAGATACTATATAGCGTATCTACTTAATATTCATCGCTCACTATTACAAACCACAAGACAGAAATCAATAGGATAAAATAAAATTGAAAAATTTATAAAAATCATAGTAATAAATAAAATAAAACTTGCTTAATAAATCAAAAGGAATAAAATGCACATGAAAACAGATGTGTTTTAAGCATGGTTTTAAATTGATTACGATTCTGGGCGGCTCTCAACTGCAAAAGGAGGCTGTTCCACAGGCTGGGGGCTACTACCAAAAAGGCTCTGCCACCTCTGGTTTTGAACTTTGTTCTGGGGATGTGCAGTAAATAATGATCAGAGGATCGCAAGTCTCTGAAAGGGGAGTACGGAACAAGAAGCTCCGACAGATAAGCAGGTGCCAAATGATTTAGGCTTTTAAAAACAAGAAGTAATATTTTAAACTGGATTCTGAAATGTACAGGAAGCCTGTGAGGGGAAGCCAGTATGGGTGTAATATGATCACGTTTTCTCTTCCCAGTCAGAAGGCGAGATGTTTGAACATCTCTGAGACAGTTCAACAAGGTCTGAATAGATGGATGACTATTTGTTGGAATAGACAGATAGATTTGAAGATCATCAGCAAAGCAGTGGCGATTTTATGCTTCCTAAAAATGGCCCACAATGGAAGCATTTACAGTGAGAAGAGAATTGGACCCAAGATGGAGCCTTGGGGTACCCCACAGTCAAGAGAAGACACTGTGGATGAATACTTCCCTAGATGGACTAAGAAACTCCTGTCTGACAGATATGATTGGAACTATTTAAGAACAGAACCTTTAATTCCAATGCATGTCTCGAGGCATGATAAAAGAATGTTATGGTCTACTGTGTCAAAAACTGCAGTCAGGTCCAATAAAACCAGAATGGCAGAATCATCAGAGTCAGCAGTTAAAAGCAAATTGTTAAACATTCTTATAAGAGCAGTTTCAGTTCTATGTCGTGCAGACAAGACTGAAATTTTTTTGAGATCCCATTAAAATTAAGGTGTGCCTGTACTGTAACTGATTATAAACAACCTTTTCTAAAACTTTTGATAAAAAGGGGAGCTTAGAAATAGGCCTAAAGTTGGAAAAAACAGAGTGATTCAGATTGCTTTTTTTGATCAGCGGTTGTACTACAGCATGTTTAAAGGCAGCTGGAACACAACCGGACATCGAAGATGAATTAATTAAGTCCACAACATATGTTCCGATGGAATTCAATACATCCTTGCGAAGGCGTAGTGGAATGGTGTCAAAGGGACAAAAAGATGGCCAAGATGCTTAATTATTTAATTTAGGGTAGAGAGAGAAACTGGTTCAAACTGATGAAAAACAGCTTGGCAAGTAGAAGAGGTGGAGGGGTCTAAAACATAGGTAAATGGTAAACATCTTGTATTTGCAATCTTACTCTTTGAAAAAATGAAGAAACTGTTTACAGAGTTCAGGTAAAGGTTCAATAACAGCAGAAAATGATTAATTAAACTATTCAGAGTATGCAGCTTTTGACTTTTGACCACCTCTGAGAAGTAATGTGATTTTGCTGTTTTAACTGCTCTCTGATATTTCTAAAGGCTGTTTTTGAAGATGTCCAGTGAGATCTGAAGATTGTCCTTTTTCCACTTTCTTTCAGCCCGCCTACACAAGCATCTGAGAGCGCGTGTGGTCTCATTCAGCCACGGTTCAGTCACTGGTTTAGTTTAATCCTCATAGGAGCTATATGAGTTCAAAATATTAGAACATGTGGTGTTGAACAGTTCAAGCAGTTTATCCGTGTTGAGATTACCACAAGAGTAATCAGAGTCGTTAAAAGCAAGAGAGAAACAAGCGGCAGTTGAAGAGTTAGTGATGCGCACACGTAGAGCCGGAGCGCGAGGTTTAAGGCAAGTGGATGGTCAGATAGACCTGTGTTGTAAATCTCAATGTCGGACAGATTTAAACCATATGACAGAACAAGATCTAATGTGTGCCCCTTTACATGTGTTGGGGCATTCATCAATTGAGTTGGGTTAAAAGAATCAACAAGACTGAGAAACTTATTGACTAAAGGTTTAGATTTACAGCAGACATGGATGTTAAAATCACCAAGAATAAGAAATCTGTCATTATTCAATGCTATATCCGGTAAAAAGTCAGTAAAATCTTTAATAAAATCCTTGTTAAATTTTGGTGGGTGATAAATCAGAGTATGTGATCTAGCATTTAAAAGAGCCAAACGAAGTGCCTGTTCCTCATAAGCCAGTGGAGAGGCCTGCCGTTGCGCTTCCTGGAGCGTGTCTCCATCTAAAGGTGCATGGTAAGCGGCACAAATAAGCCGGTACAGACACCAGGGGTGGTGGAAGTGTAGGGTTTTAAGATAATAATGACAATAAATGGCTGCCGGCATTCTTTATCATAAATATTTAGGGTTTACATAATAAAAGCAAACGAATGACGGTTGCATTGTTCACCAATAAAGGTAGACATTTTAATGTGGACACAATGCCAACGCATCCTTCACCGTTAATAGGAATTGTTTAGCTCTGGGTCAGAGTTGTATCGAATCATTAACAATTCGGGTTAATTTGATTAACTGAATTAAAATTTATAATGTACACTTTATCGATTACCCGTATAGCATTTAGCAGAATTTAGTGTTATAGCCAACGGCTATAACACAAAATCTAGTATTTAGCAATTATGAGCAAGGTAACACGATCTGGGCAAATGTTTAGACTTTAAAATACATGACCAAGACAACAGTTCTTTATAAAAAAAACGAGGATTTATTTTACTAATCTACGATACATGAAACTACGCTACTTAAACGCACGCACACACACACACATACACATACATACAAACAGTTTGGAAAGTAAAAATGAATGAAGTTATTCTAGTACTGTTTACTAGATCAACAAAAGTCACAAGAGCAGAGTCTTGGGTTTAATCTTACAGTTTAGTTATGAAACGAGCACCAACTTCAGCAAGGTATACAGCTTTGTTTGTTTACTTGCGTTACGTTTCGTTCTCTTCCGTTGGTTCGCCTCCATCGAAGGGAATCACGACATTGCTGATTGGTTGGTGCGCTGTTGTAGAGATGACGTCTTTTAGGAAAGCCGTTCAGTGAGGCGTTGGTTGCCTGGTTACCGATGGCTGCGCTCTGGAACTACTCCTGAGGTTTCCTTGGTTGCGGGAGTCTGGAGTTCTGGCACGAAGTCTCATTGAGAGTCCTTGAAGAGCGGATGACGCCAGCAGTGGTGGCGCGGCGCCCGCAAGGGCGGAAGCCCGAGCTGCTTGGAAGATGTTGTAGGTTGCATTTGTGATGTTAACTTTTCGACTCCACTGTCTTCTGTAGACTTTCCTTAGGGTTTTTGTCCCTTCGTGTGGATTATTCGCGGCGGAGCGCGCTTTTACTGTAGGTATGCCGGTATTTACAGTAAATTTTATCATCACTTTAGCAGTAAGCATATTTCGTGTATTGTTATAGTTGTCGAGTTATCTGGGAATTTGCACATCAGCCTCTGCTTCAAACTCGAAAAAGCCATAGCCAACTACAGGGGACACGGGAATCAACTCTGGAATCACTTTTAATTCTTGTGTCTGACAACTTTGCAGGTTACAGAACAATTGTTCAAAATAGATTTGACTAAGTGAGGGAGAGAGAGCAAGGTTAATAACCTTAAATGAAAACCAGAAAAAAGGGTACTGAAGGGTACTATTCCTGATGAATAACAGTTAAATCACTACTTCTAAAACACAACAGTTAAATAAAATTTAAACAAATACACCAACAAAATTATTTAACTAAGCTTCTAACTTAACTAACACATACTTTTTTATTAATCCTTTAAAGGACATGTAATACACGACATATTAAATTTTTTGTGAATACGTTTAAAAACTTAAACAACTTAATCAAGATTCAAGTGATAAGTCCTTTGTATAAGTAAAGAGCGGTATTATCATACCATCAGTGTCCCTGAGTTGACCAGCAGCCGATGCGCTTCCCTGTCTCACATGTTACTGACTGCAGTCTCTTACACACAAGACCCTATACTGTTACATCATAGTTACATCATAGTAGATACTGTGAGGTGGCGATTCTCTGTCACAGATAGTGCTTGTATGTTGAGTCTTTCACTTATTTAACTTTACAATAGTGTCAGCAGCGCTAGCAGGATGAGAATGCCGGTGTGTTATGCGCAAAAATGCCCCCCCTGCCATGGATTGCCCCACATACATAATCGCTATCAAATATTATAGTAGAACATTATTTTTAAGGGCTTTTTAATGAATATACAAATAAGCATTTATATACAATAAAAATAAATATTGTTCATGATGAAAAATTAGAGTAAACTATTTTTATTATAAAATAAACAATCCAAAAGTATACATGTTGTACAGTATATAAAAAAAAATCTATTTTTTCATATACAACTTTTATTTTCATATTGCTTATTTTATTTTATTGTCTCATGTAATTTGTAATTTGTAAACCATTAACCTATGAATTTATATTCTAATACAATATTTGATAGCGATTATGTAGGGGGGGGCAATCCATGGCAGGTGGGCATTTTAGCGCATAACACTTGCTTGCTACTCGGCTGCTTTGTACGCCGTTGGGCTGGTAGCTACGGTGTGCATGCTGGTTAAGTTTCTTTTTGTTTTCCTATTTTTATTTTTTCTGGCTTTTATTCTTGTTTTGTGTGGATGGAATTGTCCTTCTTAGCTGATTGTTTTGCATGTCTGCTCTGTGTATTATGTGGTAACGGCGCGAATGTTTGTGTTGTTGTTGTTGTCCTTTTTTTTGTTATGTTAATTTGGTGCGTTTAGGCACCGATCTCAGTCGTATATAGGACTGGGAGACGACTTGGTGCGATTTTCTGAGCTGTCTTTCTGTCCTGTCAGTCTCTGTTCCATTTCTCCTTTTCCCCCTCCCTGAGGAGTGTTTTATTAATTAATTTGTTTTATTAATTAATTTTCTGAGCTGTCTTTCTGTCCTGTCAGTCTCTGTTCCATTTCTCCTTTTCCCCCTCCCTGAGGAGTGTTTTATTAATTAATTTGTTTATTGCTTCTGTGTCCCTTGGGAGCCGATATTTGTTTTTTTTTTTTTATAAATAAAGCATCCCTTTTGTATAGCTACCCATGTCTCAGTTAATCTTTATTCTTGCCTGTGATAGGTGGAGCTTATCTGTCTGTCTTAATTGGAAGTATACCCCTGGCGCCCCACCAGGGTGGCGTAATTTTTACGAATTAATTTAGCAAATTCCCGCCTTTCGGGATATTACGGTTGCAACACAGGGAAAGAGGCTTGGTAAGAAGAAGTGGGACACTGAGAGGACTTAAGAAAGTAGACAGGAGTACAGGGAGATGCAGCATAAGGTGAAGGTAGAGGTGGGAAAGGCCAAACAAAGAGCATATGAGGACTTGTATGCTAGGTTGGACAGTAAGGAGGGAGCGGTGGATCTGTACAGGTTGGCGAGGCAAAGAGATAGAGATGGGAAGGATGTGCAGCAGGTTAAAGTGATTAAAGGTAGGGATGGAATTGTACTGACAGGTGCCATGAGGGTAATGGGAAGATGGAAGAAGTACTTTGAAGAGTTGATGAATGAGGAAAATGAAAGAGATCAAAGAGTAGAAGACGTGACTGTTGTGGAGCAGGAGGTAGCAAAAATCAGTAAAAGTGAGGTTAGGAGAGCGTTAAAGAGGACGAAGAGTGGAAAGGCAGTTGGTCCTGATGACATACGTATGGAGGTATGGAAGTGCTTAGGGGAAGTTGCAGTAGAGTTTCTGACTAGTCTGTTTAACAAGATTTTGGGGAGTGAGAGAAATCCCAGAGGAATGGAGAAGAAGTGTATTATTGCTGATCTTCAAGAACAAGGGGAATGTGCAGAGCTGTGGTAACTACGGAGAAAATGAGGCTTGAGAAAGTGTAGTGGAAGCTAGGTTAAAGGCAGAGGTGAGCATTTGTGAACATCAATATGGTTTCATGCTTAGAAAGAGTACAACATTGTAAAGCAGTATTTGCTTTGAGGATGCTAATAAGAAGTACAGAGAAGGTAACAGGGAGTTGCACTGTGTCTGGAGCTACAGTATGGTATTGTATGAGGAAATCTGGAGTGGCAAAGAAGTATGTTAGAGTGGTGCAGGACATTTATGAGAGCTGTAAGATAGTGGTGGGATGTGCTGTAGGTGTGACAGAAGAGTTTGAGGTTGAGGTGCGTTTGCATCAAGGCTTGGCTCTGAGCCCCTTCTTGTTTGCTATGGTGATGGACGGGATGACTGATGAGGTTAGACAGGTGTCTTCCTGGACAATGATGTTTGCAGATGACATTGTGCTTTGTAGCGAGAGCAGGGAACAGGTGAAGGAAAATCTAGAGGGATGGAGGTATGCTCTGGAAAGCAGAGGAATGAAGGTTAGCTGTAGCAAGACAGAATACATGTGTGTGAATGAGAGGAACCTAAGTGGAACGGTAAAGGCTACAGGGAGCAAAGGTAAAGAGGGTGCAGGATTTAAGTACTTAAGGTCAATGGTCCAGAGCAACAGAGAGTGTGAAACGGGGGTGAAGAGGCGGATACAGGCAGGTTGGAATGGATGAAGAAAAGTGTCAGGGGTGTTATGTGACAAAAGAGTATCAGCGAGAGTGAAAAGAAAGGTGTTCAACACAGTGGTGAGACCAGCGATGCTCTACGGCTAGAGACAGTGGCATTGAAGAAAAGACAGGAGGGAGAGTTGGAGATAGCAAACATGAAGATATTGAGGATCTCTTTGGGAGTGACAAGGATAGATAGGATCAAGAATGAGTTAATCAGAGGGATAACCCATGTTAGATGTTTTGTAGATATAGTGTCACAACCCGTCAAGCTACAGCTCTGCCATGATCATATAAGCACTCCTGCTCCACGTCCCAACCACCCCTTGCTTCTTGCCACCTTACCTTCCGCTCTCAACACACCTGTGCGTTATCTCCAATCATCCTCCTTACCTATTTAAACCACGCTCTGCCACAGTCACGTTGCCAGATTATTGTGTGCCTTTCGTAGCCCAATTTTCCAGCGTTAGTTTCATGTCTCGACTACCTGTTACCGACCACGCTTCGTTTCTTCTCGACCACGCCACTGTCTCACGTTTGGATTTCACGCTCACGGAGTTTTGTTATCGACCCTTGGATTTGCCTCAACGACCACAAATTCGGATCACGGACCTTCTCTTGTCTCTCTGGCTCTGAACCTTGCTCACCTTCGACCACGAAAAAGCGTAGCAAAACCAGCCACCAACCTGTGCGGCGTCTCCATTCGCCCGCCGGCTCTTTGCACCAAGTTTCCTCACCAGCTCTTTGCACTTCCGCATTCCTGCACAGGACACACAAGACGCTCTCGCCGACTCGCGGCGCTTTAGCATTCCTCACAGGTCCACGCTGCACACAGAGCGCTCACGCGCGCTTCCGCATTCCAGCGAGACTCTGCTCACACCACAGCACAGAGCTTAACCGGCACTTTCTCTTTGATCCACTCGGCCGGCTCAGTCTGCTACACAAGCACTACCACTAATCACAGGTCTAACTCTGCGCTTGGATCCATCACGCCCTCTAGTGCCCCGTGACAGAATAATCTGGCCAAAAGGAATGGATCCAGCAGAGGCTGCTCGCCTGAGGGGGGCATTAGAGAGCCAAGGAACCCTCTTGGGTACACATCAGCAGAAAATCACACAAATCACTAATACACTTCAAACCATCACCGAAACCTTGCAGTCTCTTTCCACTCAGATTCAAAATCAGCCACCTCCTGCACCCGCTCTGCTACATCCCCCCCAACCCCCCCCGGGGCTCTCTTCAGTCCATGAGCCACGCCTCCCTGCTCCGCCTACCTATGACGGGAATCCAGCCACATGTCGCTCTTTTCTCTCCCAATGCTCTCTCGTTCTGGAACTGCAGGCCACGTCATTTCCCACAGAGCGCTCTAAGGTCGCCTACATCATCACTCTCCTCTCTGGAAAGGCGAGAGAGTGGGAAACGGCACTGTGGGATGCTCAAGTTTCATGTTGCTTCACTTATAGAACTTTTAATGAGGAAATGAGGAGGGTTTTTGATCGTTCCTTCACAGGAAATCAGGCAGCTAACCAAATACTTCAGTTACGCCAGGAAGCACGTTCTGTCTCTGACTATGCCATTGATTTCCGGACTCTAGCTCCCTCTTGTGACTGGGACGAGAAAGCTCTTTTTGACTGTTTTCTCCATGGGCTTTCAGACTCAGTGAAAGACGAGCTTGCAGCTCGTGAACTCCCCTCGGACCTGCAGGGACTCATTGACCTGGCAACACGTATTGATGCTCGCAAGCGGATTCGACGGTCTGAACGGCAGCCTTGTTTCACACCATGCACCTCTGCACCAACCTTAGTCACTTCCGAGGCACCCCCTGAACCCATGCAGATAGGCCGCACACGCATCGCACCCAAGGGACGCCAGCGCCGCAGAGATAACAGCGCCTGCTTCTATTGCGGGCAGACCGGTCACGCTGTGCGCTCCTGCCCACTAAAAGGGCAGGCCCCCCCGTAGTTCTGGGGATGCAGGGGGGCCCCGCATCTGTTTCTTCCCCGGACCAACGATCATGTTTTTCCGTGACTTTGACCCATGACGACCAATCCCACGTCACTCACGCATTAGTCGACTCCGGGGCCGATCAGAACTTAATCTCCTCTTGCACTGCCTCCAAGTTCACGCCCTTGCATCAGCCCTTCGTGGTTCAGGCTCTTGATGGCAGCAAATTAAACCCGATTTCCCACCGTACTGCCCCCATCACCCTACAGTTTTCAGGAAACCACACAGAGCTCATTTCGCTCCTAATTGTTCATAATGCTCATGCACCCATTGTTCTAGGCCTCCCTTGGTTAAGGCTGCATAACCCACACATTGTCTGGGTCAAAATAAGGGTCCTGGATTGGAGTCCCACCTGCCTCTCTTCATGTCTACGCTCCGCCCCTATGGGCCAAACCTTGTCTACGCCACGAGAGGTGATCCCCGACCTAACCAGGGTTCCCACAGATTATCATGACCTAAGTCAGGTGTTCAGTAAGTCACGGGCTGTCTCTTTACCTCCACACCGCCCTTATGATTGTGCGATTGACCTTCTTCCTGGCACCTCTCCCCCCAAGGGACGGCTTTACTCCCTCTCTCGCCCTGAGAGAGAGGCCATGGAACAGTACATAAAGGAGTCACTTGCCGCAGGGATCATCCGCCCATCCTCTTCGCCAGCAGGGGCAGGGTTCTTCTTTGTGAAAAAGAAGGACAAATCCCTCAGACCCTGCATTGATTACAGAGGGCTAAATGAGATCACGGTCAACAACCGCTACCCCCTTCCTCTGATGTCTTCAGCCTTCAAACTTCTCCAGGACGCCCGTGTCTTCATTAAGTTGGATCTGAGAAATGCCTACCACCTTGTCAGGATACGGGAGGGTGATGAGTGGAAGACTGCCTTCAACACACCCACCGGCCATTATGAGTATCTAGTGGTTCCTTATGGATTAACCAATGCGCCGGCAGTGTTTCAGACTCTCATAAACGATGTCCTCAGGGATTTTCTCAATGTCTTTGTCTTTGCCTACCTGGACGATATCTTGATTTTCTCACGCTCAGTCAAGGAACACAGATCCCACGTTCGCCAGGTCCTGCAACGGCTACTTGAGAATAAACTTTACGTCAAGGCAGAGAAATGCGAGTTTCATTGCTCGTCCACATCCTTTTTGGGATATTGCATCTCCCCTGAGGGTCTCCAGATGGACCCCACCAAGGTGAAGGCAGTCACTGACTGGCCAGTACCGTCATCAAGACGCGAACTCCAACGCTTCTTAGGGTTCGCCAATTTTTATCGCCGTTTCATCCGGAGCTACAGCATGGTCGCGGCCCCACTTACGACCCTCACGTCGTCCAAGATCTCATTTAAATGGAACCACCAGGCAGACATAGCCTTCAGGGATCTTAAACAGCGCTTCACCACTGCGCCTATCCTCATCTTTCCCGACCCCTCTCTCCAGTTTGTCGTGGAAGTAGACGCGTCCGAAACTGGGGTGGGGGCCATCCTGTCCCAGAGGTCCACAGAAGACAACAAACTTCACCCATGCTCCTTCTTCTCCCGCAGACTCACACCCCCTGAACGCAACTACAACATTGGGGACCGTGAACTATTGGCGGTCAAATTGGCCCTAGAAGAATGGAGGCATTGGCTGGAAGGGGCCGACCACCCCTTTCTTGTGTGGACTGACCATAAAAACCTAGAATATCTAAGAACGGCAAAAAGACTCAACTCACGCCAGGCACGGTGGTCGTTATTCTTTTCTCGTTTCCGCTTCACGCTGTCGTATCGCCCTGGTTCCAAGAACGCTAAACCTGATGCCCTCTTTTGCCAATTCTCCACCTCTCAGGACGTATCCACAACTGAGACTATCCTTCCTCCCCAATGTCTTGTGGCAATAACCCGGCTTACTGTGGAGCAGCTTGTCCAGCAGACCCTTGAACAGGAACCAGGCCCAAACACCGTCCCACCTGACAAGCTCTTTGTTCCAGTCTCTGTACGACCACAGGTGTTAGACTGGGCTCACAGTTCCAGACTGGCATGCCATCCTGGGGCAGCATGCACTCTCTTCCTCCTTCAACAGCGCTTCTGGTGGTCCACGATGAAGGAGGATGTCAAGAACTTTGTGGCGTCCTGTGACACCTGTGTCAGGAACAAGGTCACCAACCGCCCTCCAGAGGGCTTCCTTAGACCGCTCCCCATTCCCCACCGCCCTTGGTCCCACATCTCCATCGACTTCGTCACCGGCCTACCACCATCCCAAAACAATACCTGCATCCTGACCGTTGTGGATCGCTTCTCTAAGTCTGCACATTTCATACCACTACCGAAACTCCCGTCTGCGAAGGAAACAGCTGAACTGCTAATCAACCACGTCTTCCGACTTCATGGACTCCCAGTCGACATCGTCTCGGACAGAGGCCCCCAGTTTTCTGCCCAATTCTGTAAAACCTTTTGCAACCTCGTCGATGCTAACCCCAGCCTTTCTTCCGGTTTCCATCCCCAAACTAACGGCCAAACAGAACGAGTCAACCAGGAGCTGGAGAAATCTTTAAGATGCATGGCCACCCGGGATCCATCCTCCTGGAGCCGCTTTTTACCCTGGGTCGAGTACGCCCACAACTCGCTTCCTACCTCCTCCACAGGCATGTCTCCCTTCCACTGTTGCCTGGGCTATCAACCACCCCTCTTTCCGACCCAGGAAGAGGAGGTAGCCGTCACCTCAGCCCAAACCTTTATCCGGCGCTGCAAGAGAACATGGCAGCGTGCCCGCAACCAGCTACGGCGCACCGTAAGTGCTTTCCAAAGGCAGGCTAATCGTCATCGGTCACCAGCCCCTAGATATCTTGTCGGCCAAAGGGTCATGCTGTCTGCACGTGACCTCCCCCTCAAGAACACATCCAAGAAGATTTCACCAAGATTCATCGGACCTTTCACCATCATCCGGATCATAAATCCATGCTCCGTCCGACTAGCTCTACCACTCTCTATGCGCAGAATCAATCCTACATTTCACGTTTCCCACATCCGCCGACTGGTCCCCTGTCCACTATCTCCACCCATCCAACCCCCTCCCCCCCCTCGACTCATAGAAGGAGGTGAAGCCTTCACAGTCCGTAGACTCCTCAGGTCTCGCCGCCACGGTCGTGGTCTCCAGTACCTGGTGGACTGGGAGGGCTATGGCCCTAAGGAGCGGAGTTGGGTACCAGCCAAATTCATCCTGGACCGCTCCCTAATCGCTGACTTTCATAGACTCCACCCTGAGGCGCCTACTAGAACGCCAGGTGGCGTTCTTGGGGGGGCGGGTACTGTCACAACCCGTCAAGCTACAGCTCTGCCATGATCATATAAGCACTCCTGCTCCACGTTCCCAACCACCCCTTGCTTCTTGCCACCTCACCTTCCGCTCTCAACACACCTGTGCGTTATCTCCAATCATCCTCCTTACCTATTTAAACCACGCTCTGCCACAGTCACGTTGCCAGATTATTGTGTGCCTTTCGTAGCCCAATTTTCCAGCGTTAGTTTCATGTCTCAACTACCTGTTACCGACCACGCTTCGTTTCTTCTCGACCACGCCACTGTCTCACGTTTGGATTTCACGCTCACGGAGTTTTGTTATCGACCCTTGGATTTGCCTCAACGACCACGAATTCGGATCACGGACCTTCTCTTGTCTCTCTGGCTCTGAACCTTGCTCACCTTCGACCACGAAAAAGCTTAGCAAAACCAGCCACCAACCTGTGCGGCGTCTCCATTCGCCCGCCGGCTCTCCACGTCTCTGCAACACTGCGCGAATCGCGCTGCACATCAAGTTTCCTCATTCCTGCACAGGACACACAAGACGCTCTCGCCGACTCGCGGCGCTTTAGCATTCCTCACAGGTCCACGCTGCACACAGAGCGCTCACGCGCGCTTCCGCATTCCAGCGAGACTCTGCTCACGCCACAGCACAGAGCTTAACCGGCACTTTCTCTTTAATCCACTCGGCCGGCTCAGTCTGCTACACAAGCACTACCACTAATCACAGGTCTAACTCTGCGCTTGGATCCATCACGCCCTCTAGTGCCCCGTGACATATAGAGAGGACAGATTGAGGTGGTTTGGACTTGTTGTGAGCATATTGGTACAGTAGTAGGTTGCTTGAAACTGCCAGGCAGGAGGTCTAAATGAAGACCAAAGAGGAGATTCATGGATGCAGTAAGAGAGGACATTAAGTTAGTTGGGGCAAGACAAGGGGAAGAAGAGGATAGCGGCTTATTCTGAAATAGGGTGTAAGGGCCATATTTAATTCTTGTGATTTGTTGTTATGTTTATCTTATTTCAGTTTATTAGTTAAGCATTAAGCATTAAGTATCATACATATAATTTGTATTGTGACATCATTTCATGGGTTGTTCTGTTACATCATCCCACAGTTATGCAGTTCCATGTCTATCACGCACGTTAGTTGTAGTTGTCGTTAAGACACGGAAGGATACAGAAAGGTGTGGAGCACACAAGCTTTTGACCGTGAGACAGTAAGCTAAAAGGAATACAGTAAAATAAGTTGTTGTAACTGTAATCTATCGAAGCTACAGAACACAGCAAGCGACTTGTCGTGACTACAGTGGATTTATGCAAGAAACTGTAACAACCGTTGTTTTTGATGTTGAAAATAAACAAGAGGCAAAGAAATCAACGAAACGTCTGATGTCGTCAGTGACACTGTGTAACTAAAGACACGCGTCAGAACTTGTAAATAACATGCACCTACATTAAAGTCAAAAGCTTGGCTCCGCCGCAGAAATGAAGATAAGTGATTTAAGATTGTGAAGAGCGCGCGTGCGACTTCAAAAACGCGCATCAACCGAAACCGAAAAGAGGACTTGCCTGCCTTAAACTTCACCATGTCACACGGCGAGGACAACGCCGCTATCACCGAATCTGAGCAGGTGATGGTGCTCGACGAACTGAAGAGCGCCAGAGAAGGCAAGTGGAGTCAGTTGACTGTATTATACAATGAACTAGAGGCGCTTATGGACAATGCTTGCAATTTGCATGACGTTAAAGCCAAGCGCCGCCAATACAAAGCGCTGCTAAATGACTTTATTGAAAGTAATGTAACAGTGCGATTGTGCGCAAAGGATGAAGAGCGTGAAACCGATCAGCACCACTGGTATCACCCTAGATTAACGCGCTGCACAGAATTCATGGTAAGAGTGGAGTCGTGGATCGCGGACACTAGTAATCGCTTTAAGTTGTCTCAAACAGTTGACGATGGAGTTTCGCCAAACGACAGTGTGTCAATGGCGGAGCGTAAGACGCCCGCCCCCCAAAGGCACGGAAGCGTAACGTCAGCGGCATCCAAGAGGTCCTTAACGTCAGCAGCATCCGAAGCTCGACTAAAAAAGGCAGAAGCCAACAGAGCAGCTTTGCTGGCTAAAGCAGCAACTTTGAGAGATCGGCAGGCGCTGAAGCTGGAGGAAGCACAACTAAAGGCTAAACAAGCACAATTAAAGGCACAAAAGGAAAGGCCGGAAATGGAAACGGCGCTTGCAATGGCCGATGCTGAACTAAATTCTTACCAGAACCGCAAAAAACAACATCCTGATAGACGGAGCGTGGTCATCGAAACGAGTGGTGCACGCCCCCCGGAACCAGAGCAAAACGACCACTGACACCACAGTTCGGCAACGGAATACCTCGAGCTGCCATCACGCCTCCGAGCAACCCACTTAAGCATGCCAGTGAGTGCCAAACCCATAATGTCAAGCACCCTAATGGAACGGCCCACCCAAAGTAACGAACACTCACTTTACAACACTGACATAGTGGAGCCTCAGGGTAGGATGCCACTTCAGGCAGATCTTACAGAAATGTTTGCAAAGAGTCAGAGGCAACATTCCTTACCTCCGCGCAACGTTCCTCCATTCTATGGTGACCCTCTTGAGTTCACGTCCTTCGTAAGAGCTTTTAAACATGCCATCGAAACCAACACTGATAGCAATCATGAAAGGCTGTTCTTTCTTGAGCAGTATACTGAAGGACAGCCTAAGGACCTAGTGAGAAGCTGCCAGCTCATGCCAGAACATCATGGCTACGCAGAGGCTATGAAACTGTTACATGACAATTTCGGAAATAGACAAATAATCGCTACAACGCTGATGCAAAAGGCACTCAACTGGGCGGAAATAAAGTCAGAGGACGGAAAGTCGCTAAAAACTTTCTCCCTGTTCCTAGTAAAATGTTACAATACCATGTCAAGCATCGATTACATGGATGAGCTAGACAATGCTACCAACTTGAGAGGTGTTGCCTCAAAACTGCCCTACAAACTGCGTGAAAAATGGAGAAGCCACGTCTACGAGTACGAAGAGCGCAATGAAGAAAGAGCTAAGTTCGTGCAGCTGATGAAATTTGTAGAACGAGAAGCAAAGGTAATGTCTAACCCACTTTTTGGAGACCTGAACGTTTCGACTAGTGGTACAACGACTAGTGGTAAAAAGCACAGCAACAAATCCCCTTCAGGATTCAAGCAAAAAATAGAAGAAAAGAGAGGTAGCAGCTTTGCGACCGGCGTAAAACAGGTTGGTAAAAATCATAAAGACTCAATCACAGTAAAGAGTAGTGGTGCATTAGTTATTAGTGCCTTCACTAAACCTTGTGCATCCTGTGAGCAAGATCATACCCTAGACGAATGCCACAAATTTAACAATGAGACATATAAGGTCAAGTTGGACTTTTTAAAAAAGAATGGATTCTGCTTTGGCTGTTTAGTAAAAGGACATTTAAGCAAAGACTGCACGAAGAAAATTACATGTCAGCTGTGCTCAAAGAAACATCCTCGCATGCTACACATTGCAGCAAAGGACACAGCTCAAGCGATCGTGAAGGCTGACGAAACCGAACCAGTTCAAACATTGCCTGTTACAGCGAGTCACGAAACGAGTGCGTGTATCGGGGCTGGAGATGACTGTATTCTCTCCATAGTACCTGTTAAAATAAAGTCCAAGAAAGGCAACAAGACAGTAAAAGTATACGCCTTTATGGACCCAGGTAGCTCTGCTACCTTTTGTACAGAGTCATTAGCAAGGCGATTAAACGTACAAGGTAAAAAAATTGACATCATGTTAAGCACCATGAACGCGAGGAAACAAGTAGAAAGTTACGTGCTTACTGACCTAGAGGTTAGCAGTCTGGAAGAAAACACCTTTGTTGAACTCCCCAAAGTGTTCACACAAAAGAGTATCCCAGTCTCAGTGGAAAATATTCCACAACAGCACGACATTGATAAGTGGCCATACCTCAGCGAAGTAAAACTGCCTTACATTAATGCTGGAGTTAAAATTCTCATAAGTAACAAAGAGCACAGGCTCCTAGAACCATGGCGAGTAATTAACAGCAGGCACAATGGGCCATATGCATAAAGACTGCTCTCGGATGGACCATAAATGGACCTCTTCGAGAGTCGGTCGAGGAAGGCACATGTGTCAATGAGCAAGTGAGCGTTGCAGTCAACAGAGTCTCCATCGAAAGTGTAGAACAAATGCTGATACAACAGTACAACCATGATTTTCCTGAACGGAACTGTGATGACAAAGCTGAGTTGTCACAAGAGGACTATCAGTTTTTAGACTCTGTAACTAACTCCCTGCAATTTACCGATAATCACTTCTACATCGGTCTCCCATTTAAGAAAGCAGCTATTCAAATGCCCAATAACCGAAGCGCAGCCATGCAGCGCACACTGAACCTCAAACGGAAGTTTAAGCATAACTGCTCCTTTCACAAAGAGTATCTAAACTTCATGAACGACATGTTTGAAAAGGGTCACGCAGTCAAGGTCCCCACACCCCACCTAAGTCGACAAGACGGGCAAGTGTGGTACATACCTCACCATGGTGTGTACCATCCTAAAAAGAAAAAGCTAAGGGTAGTCTTTGACTGTGCTGCCAGCTATCAGGGAATATCATTAAATAGCGAGCTTCTGCAGGGACCCGACCTGACAAACTTACTCATTGGAGTGCTCGCACGCTTTAGACAAGAAGAAGTTGCCATGATGGCAGATGTGGAAGCCATGTACTATCAGGTCAGAGTTCCGGAAAAGGACACAGACTTGTTGCGTTTTCTGTGGTGGCCGAATGGAGACGTGAGTCAGGACTTGGTTGAGTATAAAATGGTTGTTCATTTGTTTGGTGCAAAATCATCTCCAAGTGTAGCTAACTTCGCCCTTAGGAAAACAGCAGAAGAGAACCGCAGCAATGCATCTGCCGAGGCAGTCAACACAGTACTTAAAAACTTTTATGTAGACGACTGCTTGAAGTCTGTCTCTAGTCATAGCCAAGCAGTTGCGCTATATAGTAATCTCACCAAACTGTGCGCAAGTGGAGGGTTTCACCTCACCAAGTGGGCAAGTAATAGTCGTACATTGCTAGCTTCCATCCCTGAGGGTGAGAGAATTAAAGACATGAGGGACTTAGATTTGAGTAAAGACGTACTCCCTGTTGAGAGAGCTCTAGGGGTGCTGTGGTGTATTAATTCAGACACGCTCAAGTTCAAGATTAGTTTAAAAGAGCGGCCTGTGACTACAGTAGAAGAGGAATCTTGTCAGTCACTAGTTCAATTTATGACCCCTTAGGCTTCCTTGCACCAGTCATACTGCCAGCTAAGATCTTATTGCAGCAGTTATGTAAAGAGGGACTCGCTTGGGACGATGACATTCCCGAACAATTTATAAAAAGATGGAGGGCCTGGCTACACGAGTTGCATCAATTGTCTGAGTTTAGTGTAGCAAGATGCGTAAAACCAGTTGACTTTGGAGTTACAACTACAGCACAACTTCACCACTTCTCAGATGCAAGTGAAATGGGATATGGAGTTGTCTCATATATTAGGTTAGTAAATGCTGATGGACTTACACACTGTGCATTCTTGATGGGGAATTCTCGCGTAGCGCCCTTGAAACAAACTACTATCCCCCGAATGGAATTGACAGCGGCAGTGGTCGCCGTAAACAACGACAAAATGTTGAAAGGTCAACTGGAAATAGAACTGCTGGACTCTGTGTTTTGTTAAAGTCGCGCAGTCATTAGATACAAACTCCTGCTTAAATGCTATTCGACGCTTCATGTGCAGAAGAGGCCAGGTGTCAGTTATGAGAAGTGATAATGGAACAAACTTCATAGGCGCTGAGACTGAATTGCGTAAAGCTATCCAACAGTGGAATCAGTCAAAAATTGAAGGCGTCTTTATGCAAAAGGGGATACAATGGATATTTAATCCTCCTGCTGGGTCTCACTTCGGTGGAATATGGGAAAGGCAGATAAGGTCAGTTAAAAAAAATCTTGAGGTCTGTATTAAAAGAACAAACACTAAACGATGAGAGCTTGCACACATTCCTGTGTGAGGTGGAAGCTATAATAAATGACCGTCCCCTTACCACCGCTACAGACGATCCCACAGACCTGGAGCCCCTGACACCTAACCACCTGCTGCTGATGAAAAAACAGCCAAACTTGCCTCCTGGTCTTTTCAAAAAAGAGGACATTTACGCACGTCGCAAGTGGAAGCAAATTCAGTACCTTGCCGACCTATTCTGGAAGCGATGGGTGCGTGAATACTTGCCCTTGCTTCAGGAGCGCCAAAAATGGTCTCAGGTGAGAAAAAAACTCTCGATTGGAGACGTAGTTCTAATAATTGATGAGTCTTCTCCAAGAAATTCATGGGTCGTCGGACGGATCACGAAAGTGTTCCCTGATAAAAAAGGACTTGTGAGACGTGTACTGGTCAAAACTAAAACCAGTACCCTGGAAAGACCCATCGATAAGCTGTGCCTGATATGTGAAATGGACTGTTAATTACCTTATAAAGTAGTCATGTTCCTTTCATTTGGTACGCAGCGATATGAATACCTTAAGTTAAACCGTTAACAAATGTCTAAAGTGTTAAGAAAGTTAATTCTAAAGTGTTAAAAAAGTTAATTCTAAAGTGTTAAGAAAGTTAATTCAAATCTTAATCCAATAGTAAATGTTGTGGCCGAATTGTAAAAAAAAGGAAAAAACAACAAAACAAAAAAATGTGTGTAATTGTCAGTCTTCCTGCCTGTCAATTAGGGGCTGGAAATGTAAGGGCCATATTTCATTCTTGTGATTTGTTGTTATGTTTATCTTATTTCAGTTTATTAGTTAAGCATTAAGCATTAAGTATCATACATATAATTTGTATTGTGACATCATTTCATGGGTTGTTCTGTTACATCATCCCACAGTTATGCAGTTCCATGTCTATCACGCACGTTAGTTGTAGTTGTCGTTAAGACACGGAAGGATACAGAAAGGTGTGGAGCACACAAGCTTTTGACCGTGAGACAGTAAGCTAAAAGGAATACAGTAAAATAAGTTGTTGTAACTGTAATCTATCGAAGCTACAGAACACAGCAAGCGACTTGTCGTGACTACAGTGGATTTATGCAAGAAACTGTAACAACCGTTGTTTTTGATGTTGAAAATAAACAAGAGACAAAGAAATCAACGAAACGTCTGATGTCGTCAGTGACACTGTGTAACTAAAGACACGCGTCAGAACTTGTGAATAACATGCACCTACATAGGGTGCTATGACTTTTCTAAGGGTTGGGCAACCGGGTTAACCGGGCAAAAAAAATCCCATAGACTTAACATTGAGACCAACCTTGACTGATTGTGGCGCAGAGAGGGAATTTTTTAGAAAGGTCAAATTTACCACATTTGAAGAAGTTTGCAACCCGTGTCAGAACATACCTCGCACAAGGGTATAAGTTTTACCCCTGGGGCACAAGACATCCCCAAATTTGCCCCATTGATATATAATAATGTACAGGTAGAACTATAAAATTTAACATTTGGATCCCTTTTGTTATAGAGATATCGGGGGACCCCGAGTTTGGCCACGGCAAGCACCACCTACATTTTCTTCATAAAATGTAACTTTCTAGTTATTATTATTACTACTACTACTACTACTACTACTAATAATAATAATAATATTAATAATACATATTAGTGTACTTTACATTAAATAAAAAATAATCAATGAATAAAACAATAAACAACAGATATAAGCACAATTAAACTCAAAATGATTTAAAATATATAGAGTTTTAAAATGTAGGGAACACTTAAGCACATCCACGAATCTGGGGAGACAAGTGGTACAGGTTGAGTGACACAATCAGTTTTGTGTAGATGTGCTAATTTGCAGAGATATCCTTAGTGTTAACTTGTTTAGCAATAAAAAGTTAAAAAGTGACTGATACAAGGTGGTATCAAAAGGTTTCAAGACTAATTTTGTAACATGTCAACAGATAGCAGCTCAAGACTGCACGTGAAGTCAAATGGTGCAGTGTCTGTACTTCAAAGTCTGTGTGCCAAAAGAAATCGTCCTGTGTACACTGACAGTTGTGCAACTGGTATTATTCTGACCATGTCTGTTACCTTGTCTGCAACTCCATCATGGACAGCAAGTTTGAACAAAGAGCAAACATAAAATTTTATGTGAAACTGGGCAAATCTGCCACAGTGATTTTTCATATGATTCGGCAAGTTCGTGGTGATGCTGCAATGAGTCATTCGACGTGTTCAAGAGCACAGGAACATTACTGGAAGATGACGAGATAACAGAGTTATTATCTAATTATCTGGTACATTCTGTCTATTGCTCAAAATTACTAGCCCAAAGGTTTAACATCCTCAGGCCTGCAACACAAGCTACCATTTGAACTTTTGACCAATTTCAAATTCATGTGGGTATGTTAAACAAGCTAACTTGATAAAAGAACAGAAAATCAGAAGAGAAAATTAGAGTCCACTCTTAAACCTCAGTTTTCAAGCACATCCTGTGTCAAACTGTCTTTTATTGCAAAATGTTTTTAGAGTTTGATATGCAATTTTAGCATACACACAGAACTTTTGGGATAGCTGGTGGAGCACTATCACTGTATAAAAAGACATCCACTGCATTTTTACTGCCTCACAGGATAGGAATAAAAAGATATTTGTTTGCTCTCTTTCATTTAGCCAGTAGCAGAGCATTTTATGTGACCTGCCTTTAGCGCAATCTTATTGTTCATGATCTATGAGTCAATAAGTCAGAGGGATCTTTATGCAAATTTGATAGGAGATGTTTTTTCCATGTTTTTCAAGTGATCATAGAAACTGACAATAACCCTGCCCAAGCTAAACAAACAGGATAGGTTGATAAATTACCAAAGATGTACCAGACCTAAATCATTGAAAGCTGTTTCAGTCATTTAAAAAACTGGCAATCAATTTAAAACATATCGGACAGCCAGTGTGAATTGAATAATATTCAAGTAATATGTTCAGACTTTTTTATGATAATAATGAAAGCTGCAAAATTGTGACTAAATTAAAGCTTAGTGTTAAAGAGAAAGTTGGGACATGTTATAAAAGCTTCTTGACATAGCTCATTTTCTCTTTTATGCTTTATAGCTGACTAACTTTACCCTTTATACTTGGTAATTTTGTACTTTTTCTTTTATGTTTGCATTATTCTCTCTCTCTCTCTCTCTCTCTGCAGTTGATGAAGTTGGAAACAGTGCTGTACTCCAGCAGACCCGGCTCTAACCCCAAGCCATTACAAGATAACTATCGCACCACACAACCTCTCAACAACAGGACAGTGCTCTCCTCCTTTATCCCCGGTGAGAAAGGGAGCACTGCAAAAGATGAAGATTTGCTCTGTGTGTTTATATACAGAAAGGGAGAAAATGCAGAATTAATATACAATAAAAAGAAAATTATTTTAGAAAACAAAAAATAATTCATAATAAATGAGTATATATAAATATATATATATAAATAACGAATAAAATAAATATAAGAAGGAACAAATACAAGTTCACCTTACATTAACCTCTAACCGATGTGCTAACTTCAAGTCATCATTCACAATAATACACAGTACACATTTGTTGCACCATATTTCACATTCTCATCTTTTTAGTGGTTCTCATCCACTCCTTTTAGTGGTGGATGTGGTACTTTAAACATTCTCACATCTCACATTCTTACTTCATCCATATACAGACCATTTTAATCCTGGACAAAAACTTATAGCTCAAGTAAAAAGCTGCTCTCTCTCCTCCTAGTTTACCCTGGGTTAGCACAGCTCCAATGCTTAGTGCTAGTTGCATTAACCAGACCCAAGAACCATTCATGCAAACCCAATATTGTATTTTTCCGACGTCCTCATTTAAGCTGATTATTTTACCATAACCTTAGTACAATTATATCAGATTTTTATCCATAATTCTGATGTTATTTTACTCCCCTCTAGTTTCTGCATATATCTACACATCTGGTAAGAAAGAATCCTTTTCATTAAATTTATATATATATATATATGATCATACAAGTTTTATTGTTATTTCAATTTATATTTTAATTTAATTATATTTTAAACTATTGTGAGTGTGTATGTGTGTGTGTGTGTGTGTGTGTGTGTCAGGTGAAATCTCAGCCATTGTGTTGGGCTGTCTGTGTGGTTGTGTAGGCTTGGCTGCCATAGTTTTCTTCATCATAAGGAAAATTCAGTAAGTAACTCTATGACTTTTAAATGCCCCTTTTCTCACCCTTTCTTTCACACTCAAAAATTCAAAACTCTTGCTCCTAAGAGAATATTTTTTATCTTGTGCTACACAAATACAGTTGAATTAAATTAAATAAAATTGAATTTGGGACATGAGGAATGGGTCTTGGTAATCCTTGACCAGGATTTTGGTAATTGAGTCAGATTGACATTGACACTTTTTTGCCACTGTGCACAAGTGGTTTAGTTTAAAGCAATCAATACGTGCTTGACATGTTTTTTAACAAAAATATTGCATCAACAGAATTACAACCATTTTATAAAATGACCCTTGAATGCACCATTTTTACAAATTCAAAAGTAAGTGGACAAACTAGGTATTAAACGCGAAGTGGCTTGTCGTCGTAACTGATGTGCCAACAAGCGACTTGCCTTGTCGCCATATTCATAATATGAGCCATGACTGCGTAGTAACAAGCGCACTGCCTCTTTAGTTGACATTAGATTTAATTCTGCTTGCAAATCAAGATGCTGCTTCAGTAATTCTGGAGAAGGGTTGAGTGCATAACTTTGATCAAGGTTACTAATCGCAGATGTAAGTTCTTTAAGCCTGGCATTATTCTTTTTATTAGCAAGAACAGAATAAGAAATAATTTGACCTCTCAGGTAGCATTTAAGTGTCTCCCATAGCAGAGAATATGAGACTGAATCGTTTTGATTGAAGGACAAGAACTCCTCAATAGAACTTAAAATGAATTCACAAAATTCTTTATCTGCCAGAAGAAGAGAGTTAAATCTCCAAAGTGGTGGGCTACGTTTATAGGTAGAAAGTTGAATATCCATTAGCAGAGGTAAATGATCAGATATTACAATACCAGAATAGTCAGAAGAATTAAAACATGAATTAAGAGTTCTGTCAATAAAAAAGTAATCAATCCCGGAATAAGAATGGTGCACCTGAGAGAAAAAAGAAAATTTTTTGATTGAAGGGTTACGAAATCTCCATGGATCAATAAGATCGTTCTGTTTCATAAAATCTGAAAATATTTTAGACATAGATGATGGAGTCAGATTACGAGGATTAGATTGATCCAAGATGGGATCAAAAACACAATTCAGATTTCCACCGAGGAATCAGCAAATGGGTATCCAAGAAGGGGATGTAACTCAGCAATCTATTAGCGAATTCAGCATCATCAAAATTTGGGGCATATACATTTACCAAAAAACTTTTTTTTGCATTAGGGTACCAGCAACAATGATGTATCTACCATTCCTATCAGCGATAACATTGGACGATGAGAATTGAACTTTCTTATTAATGAGAATAGCAACTCCTTTAGCTTTCAAATTAAAGTTTGAGTGAAAGACCTGACCTACCCAAGGGCTATATAACCTATAATGATCTTTAATGCGAAGGTGAGTTTCCTGTAAAAATGCTATATCAGGATTTAGATGTTTCAAGTGTGTGAAAACCTTAGATTTCTTAACAGGGTTACCCATACCTCTGACATTCCAACTAATGAATCTAAGAGGCATGCCTGACTCAGCAATGCTGGAATCTATATTGCCACTAACCATTCAAAAAAATAAAAATAAAAAAATAAATGAAAAACACAACAGCCAAAATGCCAGTGGTCGTAAAGTGCCGAAATGAGACACCCTCCCCCCTCACTCCCAAATGCCCCTAAACACAAATTCACCCAAAGTCTCCACATAACAGAACAAAGGAGACAGCAGTGTTCCCCAAAAAAGCAAAAATGATCCACTAAAGTGAATGGACTAACCGGAGCCCAAACAAAAACAAACAAAAATGAGAGAGAAAAAAAAACTCCCACCGACTTCCACACTGTATAACAGTGTGCGTGTAACTATAAACACGTTATATTAAAAAAACTAACAGTACAAAATACTGTTTCCTTAGAAGGTGAACATTCCAATAAAAACAAAAATACGTAAAAATACAAATAAACAAGTCCTGTGCAAATAGATGCAGTAAGCATAGAAAAGATTGTGCTGGACTAATCCGGAGTACAAGAGTATAATATACGATTTAGTCTTCCTACACTCAACAAAAATATAAACGCAACACCTTTGTTTCTGCTCCGATTTTTCATGAGATGGTTTTAAAGATCTAAAATTCATTCCAGATACACAATATTACCATTTCTCTCAAACATTGTTCACAAATCAGTCTAAATGTGTAATAGTAAGCACTTCTGCTTTGCTGAGATAATCCATCCCACCTCACAGGTGTGCCACATCAAGATGCTGATCTGACATCATGAGTAGTGCACAGGTGTACCTTATACTGCCCACAATAAAAGGCCACCCTGGAATGTGCAGTTTTTTGCTTTATTGGGGGTCTGGGGACTCAGAACCGGTCAGTATCTGGTGTGACCACCATTTGCCTAATGCAGTGCAGCACATCTTCTTTGCATGGAGTTTATCAGATTGTCAATTGTGGCCTGTGGAATGTTGATCCACTCCTCTTCAATGGCTGTGCGAAGTTGTTGGATATTAGTGGGAACTGGTACACGCTGTCCTATACGCCGGTCAAGCACATCCCAAACATGCTCAACGGGTGACATGTCCGGTGAGTATGCTGGCCATGCAAGAACTGGGACATTTTTAGCTTCCAAGAACTGTGTACATATCCTTGCAACATGGGGCCGTGCATTATCTTGCTGAAACATGAGGTGATGTTCATGGATGTATGACACAACAATGGGCCTCAGGATCTCATCACGGTATCTCTGTGCATTCAAAATGCCATCAATAAAATGTACCTGTGTTCTTCGTCCATAACACATGCCTGCCCATACCATAACCCCACCACCACCACCATGGGCCACTCGATCCACAACACTGACATTAGCAAAGCGCTCACCCACACGACGCCACACACGCTGTCTGCCATCAGCCCTGAACAATGTAAACCGAGATTCATCCGTGAAGAGAACACCTCTCCAACGTGCCAGACGCCATCGAATGTGAGCATTTGCCCACTCAAGTCTGTTACGGCGACGAGCTGGAGTCAGGTCAAGACCCTGATGAGGACGACGAGCATGCAGTTGAGCTTCCCTGAGACAGTTTCTGACAGTTTGTGCAGAAATTGTTTGGTTATGCAAACCAATAGTTTCAGCAGCTGTCTGAGTGGCTGGTCTCAGACGATCTTGGAGGTGAACCTGCTGGATGTGGAGGTCCTGGGCTGGGGTGGTTACACGTGGTCTGCGGTTGTGAGGCCGGTTGGATGTACTGCCATATTCTCTGAAACGCCTTTGGAGACGGCTTATGGTGGAGAAATGAACATTCTATGCACGAGCAACAGATCTGGTGACATTCCTGCTGTCAGCATGCCAATTGCACGCTCTCTCAATGCTTGTGGCATCTGTGGCATTTTGCTGTGCAACAAAACTGCACATTCCAGGGTGGCCTTTTGTGGGCAGTATAAGGTACACCTGTGCACTACTCATGATGTCAGATCAGCATCTTGATGTGGCACACCTGTGAGGTGGGATGGATTATCTCAGCAAAGCAGAAGTGCTCACTATCACACATTTAGACTGATTTGTGAACAATGTTTGAGAGAAATGGTAATATTGTGTATCTGGAATGAATTTTAGATCTTTAAGTCCATCTCATAAAAAATCGGAGCAGAAACAAAGGTGTTGCATTCATATTTTTGTTGAGTGTATATAAAAGTGTGAATAAAAAAGCAAACAAACAGTACGGTAATTAGAGCAACACAGTTTAAAAACAGCATTATACACCAAACTGAAGGGCTGTTAAGGCTCACCCAGAAATCACAGTTTTGACGTAATCACTGGCTTCCTCCGCTGACACAAAGTTCTTCTCAACACCCTTATATGTGATGCGAAGTCGTGCTGGATGAAACAGGCCGTGCCTAACACCCTCAATGCCACGGAGCTGCTGCCTGACCGTATTGAATGCAGCCCGAGCGCGTGTTATCTTAGCAGTTTAGTCAGGAAAGATTGAGATGGTCTGGTCCCCAACTTTAATCTGTCGGCATTCTCTAGCGCGACGTAAAATGTCAACACAGTCAGTGTGGTAATAAAACCTGCATACAATGGCTCGTGGACGGTCGCCGGATTTAGGTGTGGGTTGGAGGGTCCTGTGGGAACGATCCAAAAGCGGCTCCTTCTCCAGATTAAAGGCTTCCTTTAGCGAGGAGGCCACGGCCGCAGTGGTGCACATGTCAGGGCCCTCCGGTACTCCCACTATCCTAACATTGTTACGGCGCGACCTAGACTCCAAGTCTTCACATTTATTTTTCAGCTTGGTTACGTTAGCTGTGAGACAGTTGATAGTATTTTTCATCTCGGCTATGTCGTCCGAGCACACAGTAAGCGCGTGCTCTATCTCTCTGAACGTACCTTTTAGCTCGGACACATCATTAGCAGCTTTATCAATCGCCAGCTGCGTTTTCACCGCTTGCAAGTCGAACTTAATAGTAGACAAAACATCACCGAGAGTATCCTGAAGTTATTTTTTAAAAATATCGGCGATATCTTTCCTCAGCGAGGCTAACAACTCGACTTTAAGAGCATCAATATCCGGATTAGCTTGGCTCGTGGGGGGCTTTACAGGTGACGACTCACTCGAGGATGTGGTCGCGGCTTGCAAACTAGGTCTCAGTTGTGTTTGAATAGTACTGCGAGTTTTAATATTTTTTGCTGCCATTTTACGCAGTCCCGAGTAAAACCTCTCAACTCAACGAACTACAGAATAAAACAGGACTAAAATTATGGCCAAAAAGCGCAAATGAATTACAATTTAATCAAAATTGGTGGGAGCTCTTAAACTCACGTCCTACTCCATCAACGCTCAACCGGAAGTCGTAAGTGGACAAACTAATATCATAAATTTATTTAATGTTTTAATGCGTTGATGAAAACCCTTTACTGTGAACATGAACATCACCAAATTCTCAGTCTTCTTCCTTAATATGCATTGCCAGGCCTTTTCTTCACCCATCTTCAGTTGTTGATTGTTTGTGTGACTCTGCGTACAGTTTTGTCTTTATGAAAACCATGCTCAATTGGAATGGGTTAAGGTGATTCAATCCTTCGAGAACGTTCCATTTCTTTGCTTTGGGTTATTATCACTGCATGTTTTAAAACATAATCCATCTAGGGAACATGCTCAAATAAATTCATCAAATATTTTGACAAATCAGTTTAAGATAAATTTGACAGATTATATGTTATGCTTTGTCTTGGATGCACTGTTTGAATTTTAAGGTAAACTGACAGTCTTTACATTCATGAAGGCCAAAATATTGAATAATAGGCCTATACCTCCTGCAGGGTTTTCTTGACCTGGCTAGATGTCAGAGTTTTTCTCTACCAAGAAAATAATTCTGCGAAATATCTTCCCCATCATCCATCTTCTGTCATCTTCTAGGTCAAGGGTCTTCAACTAAAATTCCTTGAGGTCCAGTAAACGAACACTCCTCACCAGTTCGGACTAAGTTCTGGACAACCCAAAAACATGCACTGAGGCTTTAAGCATAGATAACATTCTTTATTGTACAAAATATAATATTTTCTTATATGGATGAACATGTCTTTACGTGCAGTATGTACTGTGTAAACGGACATAAGTTCACATCCTTAACAAAACTGATCTCATTTAATGCTGTTCTGTCCTTTATGTTGCTTTGGTACAAAATAATTAAATTTAACCAGTAAATATGTCTAACAAAAATATGATGAAGAAAAATGCCTTCATCTTTAAATTTGCATAGAACAAATTTATTTTAACATTAACAACCTAAAAAGTTCCCGCAGAACTGAGATTAACAATTAGGCCTTGTTCACACGGGCGTTAAAATCGAGCGTTTTTCTTGCGTTCGTAGCATCCGGTGAGCACGGATCAGGCACAGAGTGTTTTCTACACGTAGGAGTCAATGAGAGTGTTCACACGGGCTTTGGTGACATGCGTTTGTCTGGCTGCGCGTTTATACGTCATTAAAAAAAGTTGCATGCAGCTTTTTCTTGGCGTTCAAAACCCAACGAAACCGCTTCTAGTTAATTTTTTTCGCGTTTTTTTTACGCTTTGGAGGACCGGATATATCCCATGATCCTACATGCTATACATAGGGAAATGCGGAAAAGGGAAAGATAAAAAAAATTAATTGTTGAAAAACGTACGCGGAAATATTCGCATTTCTTCATAAACCACAAAAAAACTTCCTTTAATCCGACGTTGTGCAGTCAGAGAGTGAACCCAGTAGCGGCCAGAGACAAACAAAGCCGGTGTAAAAGTCAATCAATCGTCACCACAAAACACAACATAAACGTCTAGGACGTCCAGAGCAAGTTCGTTTATCCAAAACCTAACGCCCGTGTGAACAAGGCCTTACTGTATCACAATCAATGAATGCAAACCTCTCCGGTTAAAAAAAATCATAAATCTCATATTGCATTATATCTTCATTTACATGTAGTGTCTTTACTTAACTAAATGTATCTAATGTATCTGACCTTGATGTGCCAAATGATTTTATTAGAAAATATCTTTTGGCACATTTATTTATTTATTTGTTTGTTTTATTAGATCAAAAGGCTTTGTGGTCCAGATGGATGCATCTCAAGCCCTTCTTTATTTGTACTGACATTTTTCAGACTGCATATTGGGAGTTGAACAACTGCCAAATGCAGATTCAACACTTGTTATCAATGCCAGACCTTTAAGCTGCTAAATTTGTGATGAAATAACAAAAAAATAAATAAAAAAACTGGCCATCAAAAAAAAACGTTTTGCAATTAAAGCCAAGATTAATCATATTGCAATCTCTTACCTTAGTTGAAGTAACATAGCTATAACAATAAGTAATAACAAATCCAAGTGATAAACTTTTAGTAAGCACCAAATAGAAGGTTACAAACAAAGAAGTGCTAAAAATTCCACACCTCTCAACTAATCCTTTTTTAAAGCACCTCTTGCTTGTTATAGAGCACTCCTATTGTCATGCACACTCGGAACGCGACCGGCACTAGGACCCGGAAGTTAAGCGGTCGCAAACCAGGAAGTATAAAAGAGGTAAACAAACCATAGCACCTCGCTCAGTCATTGAGTTTCGCCGATGGGACGTCGGAATCCTACATCTAACTGTCAGTACTCACCTTTTTGGTTTCAATTCCTGATCGAGTGTGTATCTATAGAACGCGGGTTAGATTGTGTCTTTCCCTTGCTCCCCATTTGTGAGAGTCCTTAGACTAAAAGCGTGATTATCCTGCCTACTCGTGTTCTTCCGCGTTTGGGTTTACCATTCACGCTACAGAGGGCTAACCGCTAAAGCTACGTCTTCTGGTCATCTCAGGTTAGTTCTTGACAGAACGACTGAGCCGTCCGCGGTGAACCCAGCGGATTACGCGCACCTCTGCGATGTGGTTGATCAGCACGCCAAGCTTATCAACAAGCTAACCGGGGAGATCGCTAATCTGTGCCGGGACCTCCAAGACGTCGCGGCCCTGCACCGCGAGGTCGCGGAGCTCCGGCGGGAGAACGCGGATCTCCGGGCGGCTGTGGATAGCGCGGCTAGCCAGTCTCCCGTCGCGGCGGCCGCGGCGCCGCACCAACCCCCCACGAGCCGGGGAACCCATGCAATTAGGACGCGCCTCCCTGACCGTGGCGGAACGCGAACGACGGTACCGAGAGGGGCTGTGTGCCTACTGTGGGTCGGCGGCGCACCACCAAGCTATCTGTCCGATTCCCCCGGGAAACGCGCAGCCCCGGTGAGTGAAAGGAGAGACTCACCGGGCCCCCTCCACCTCTCCTACACAATCGACGCCACCATCTCACGCTTCACGGTTCAGGTAAACCTCCAAATTGGCCACAAACGAGTTCGAAGCACCGCGTTCATCGACTCCGGTGCTGCGGGTAACTTCATTGACTCTAATTATGCCAAAGATTTGGGGGTGAGGACTGAGGCGTTATCCCAGCCGGTAAAAATCACTTCGGTCGACGGTCGGCCCTTATCATCCAGCCCTATCACCCACCAGACCCAACCCATCACGCTCGCCATAGACCAGCACTAGGAGCAGATCCAATTCCACCTAACGTCCATCTCATCACCGCCCATCATCCTCGGCTATCCCTGGCTGCTACAGCACGACCCGATCATTTTGTGGACCCAGAACCGGATTCTCCAGTGGGGGCCGACCTGTGCCGAACTCTGCCTACAGGCACGGACTGGGACGTGTTCCAGGGAGTCCGAGGCCCCCGACGTCGACACCAACGCCATTCCTGTCGCCTATCGGGACTTGGCTGAAGTTTTCTGCAAGAGACGAGCTACCCACCTCCCACCTCATCGCCCATACGACCTGGCGATAGAACTTCAGCCGGGTTCCGTCCCTCCCCGCGGCCATCTCTACTCGCTATCCATTCCTCGGCGATGGAGGAATACGTCACCAACGCCCTCTGTCAGGGAACCATCCAGCCCTCCACCTCGCCTGCCACCGCGGGGTTCCTCTTCGTCAAGAAGAAAGGGAGCGAACTTCGCCCATGTGTTGACTATCGGGGGCTAAACAACATCACCATTAAGAACAGACATTCACTACCACTCACCAACTCAGCCCTGGACGCCCTCTCTGGTGCCACCGTGTTCACCAAGTTGGACCTCCGGAGCGCCTACAACTTGGTGCGCATCAGAGAGGGTGATGAGTGGAAGACTGCATTCATCACACCCACCGGACATTATGAGAGCCTGGTCATACCATTTGGACTCTGCAACGCACCCTCGGCCTTCCAACAATTCATAAATGACGTCCTTCAAGACATGCTGGGCCGATGGGTGTTCGTCTACCTAGATGACATTCTCATTTACTCCCGCCACCTGGAAGAACATATCCAACACGTACGTGCTGTTCTAAAGAGATTGCTCGCTTACCAACTGTACTGCAAGCTGGAAAAATGTGCTTTTCACCAGCACTCCACCACGTTCCTGGGTTTTGTCATCTCGCCCCAGGGTGTGGCCATGGACCCGCAGAAGCTAGAAGCTGTACGTCACTGGCCCCTACCCAGGACACTCAAACAGCTTCAGCGGTTTCTCGGGTTTGCAAATTTCCACCGTCGCTTTATCCGGGGCTACAGTACAGTTGCAGCACCATTAACCACATTGACCAGGCCCTCATCTCACCCATTTCAGCTCAATCCAACTGCCATCTCAGCCTACAAGGATTCTTCTTCATCCCGATGCCAACAAACCCTTCGTTGTGGAGATGGACGCATCGGATGTGGGCGCCGGCGCAGTTCTCTCCCAGCGAGGTCCAGACCAGAAACTGCATCCCTGCAGTTTCTTCTCCAAAAAATTTGACCCCACTCAGCAGCGATACGGGGTAGGGGACCGCGAGCTGTTGGGCATAAAGTGGGCTTTGGAGGAATGGCGTCACTGGCCAATGAGCCATTCATCGTCTGGACCGATCACCAAAACCTGATCACCATCAAGAACCTCAAACAGCTCAATCCACGGCAGGCACGGTGGGCACTATTTTTTGAACAATATAATTTTCATCTTTCTTACCGCCCGGGGTCGAAGAACACCAAAGCCGACGCCCTATCACGCCAGTATGAGGACGATCTCCCCCGGGCGGAACCCGTGCCTGTCATCCATCCATCTCGAATCCTCGCACCCCTCCACTGGGATTTGGAGACCAGGGTCCGCCAGGCACAGGCGGCGGAGACCGAACTGGCAGGTTGGGGTACGTGGACGACTCCACGTACCCCAACATCTACGAGCGGAGGTTCTCCAATGGGGGCATTCGTCCATCATCGCCGGACATTCTGGGGCATGACGAACCCTATCGTTTATTTAACGGGCATTCTGGTGGCCCTCCTTGAGGAGAGACGTCCGCGAGTTCGTTCAGGCGTGCCCGGTGTGCACCACGGCAAAGGACACAAATCAACCAGCTCCAGGAGAACTCCAACCACTCCCAGTTCCTCAACGGCCCTGGACGCACATCGCCCTGGATTTCATCATGGGCCTGCCGGTTTCAGAGGGTAAGAACACCATATTAACCATCGTTGATCGGTTCTCCAAGGCCGTGCACCTGGTGGCCCTAGCCGGACTCCCCTCAGCAAAAGACACAGCGGAATTGATTTTGGAACACATAGTCCGACTGCATGGGTTCCCAAAGGACATCTTCTCGGACAGGGGGCCCCAGTTCACAGCCCGGTTCTGGAAGGCCTTCTGCCGTCTGATCAATTCCACCTGTAGTCTGTCATCCGGTTACCACCCCCAGACTAATGGTCAGACGGAACGGACCAACCAACAACTGGAGCGCTACCTAAGTGGTTTCGTTTCCGATCGCCAGCGCTCCTGGGCCCGCTACCTCAAATGGGCCGAACTGTCCCACAACCTCCACGTCTCCTCAGCCACCAACCTAAGCCCATTTGAGGTGTGCCATGGTTTCCATCCTCCCATGTTCAACCATCAAGAACCAGAGGTTGACGTACCATCGGCCCAACAGTTGGTCCGTAGGTGTCGGCGGATATGGAACCAAGCTAATCGCGCCATCCAGCGAGCCAACACCAGCTACGTCGCTCAGCATCGCCGCCGACAACCGCCGGGACGTTTGTACCACGTAGGTGACAAGGTATGGTTATCAACTAAAAACCTCCATCTGCACACCGAGTCAAGAAAATTAGACCATAATCGGACCATACCGCATCACTTCACGGATTAACCCTGTCACCTACCGGCTCCAGCTGCCTGCGGCGCTCCGGATTCACCCAGTCTTCCATACATCACAGCTAAAACCCTTCATCACTTCACCTCTGGTTCCACCCACCCCCCCTGCTCCTCCTCCCCGAATCATTAACGGCGCTCCCGCCTACACCGTGCGACGAATCCTGGATTCGCGCCCTCGGGGCAGGGGCACCCAGTACCTGGTCGATTGGGAAGGCTACGGCCCCGAGGAGCGATCTTGGGTTCCAGCACGGTTCATCCTCGACCCTGAGCTCATCCGGGACTACCGTCACAGGGTATTCTCCACCTCAGGACCGTCTGGATCCGGTCCTGGACAGGGGGGTACTGTCATGCACACTCGGAACACGACCAGCACTAGGACCCGGAAGTTAAGTGGTCGCAAACCAGGAAGTATAAAAGAGGTAAACAAACCATAGCACCTCGCTCAGTCATTGAGTTTCGCCGATGCCACGTCGGAATCCTACATCTAACTGTAAGTACTCACCTTTTTGGTTTCAATTCCTGATCAAGTGTGTATCTATAGAACGCGGGTTAGATTGTGTCTTTCCCTTGCTCCCCATTTGTGAGAGTCCTTAGACTAAAAGCGTGATTATCCTGCCTACTCGTGTTTTTCCGCGTTTGGGTTTACCATTCACGCTACAAAGGGCTAACCGCTAAAGCTACGTCTTCTGGTTATCTCAGGTTAGTTCTTGACACCTATTTTTCTTGGTTTGGCATTTTATTCTATGATTTGATTGATGATTTGATGATTTTGGCATACAGCTCATGAAAACCCAAAACTCCTATTTAAAAAAAATAGCATATTTCATTCGACCAATAAAAGAAAAGTGTTTTTAATACAAAAAAAAGTCAACCTTTAAATAATTATGTTGAGTTATGCACTCAATACTTGGTTGGGAATCCTTTTGCAGAAATGACTGCTTCAATGCGGCGTGGCATGGAGGCAATCAGCCTGTGGCACTGCTGAGGTGTTATGGAGGCCCAGGATGCTTCGATAGCGGCCTTAAGCTCATACAGAGTGTTGGGTCTTGCGTCTCTCAACTTTCTCTTCACAATATCCCACAGATTCTCTATGGGGTTCAGGTCAGGAGAGTTGGCATACCAATTAAGCACAGTAATACCATGGTCAGTAAACCATTTACCAGTGGTTTTGGCACTGTGAGCAGGTGCCAGGTCGTGCTGAAAAATGAAATCTTCATCTTCATAAAGCTTTTCAGCAGATGGAAGCATGAAGTGCTCCAAAATCTTCTAATAGCTAGCTGCATTGACCCTGCCCTTGATAAAACACAGTGGACCAACACCAGCAGCTGACATGGCACCCCAGACCATCACTGACTGTGGGTACTTGACACTGGACTTCAGGCATTTTGGCATTTCCCTCTCCCCAGTCTTCCTCTAAACGCTGGCACCTTGATTTCCGAATGACATGCAAAATTTGCTTTCATCCGAAAAAAGTACTTTGGACCACTGAGCAACAGTCCAGTGCTGCTTCTCTGTAGCCCAGGTCAGGCGTTTCTGACGCTGTTTCTGGTTCAAAAGTGGCTTGACCTGGGGAATGCGGCACCTGTAGCCCATTTCCTGCACACGCCTGTACACGGTGGCTCTGGATGTTTCTACTCCAGACTCAGTCCACTGCTTCCGCAGGTCCTCCAAGGTCTGGAATCGGTCCTTCTCCACAATCTTTCTCAGGGTCCGATCACCTCTTCTCGTTGAGATAGGAATTTTGGGTTTTCATGAGCTGTATGCCAAAATCATCAATAATAAAACAATAAAAAACTTGAACTACTTCAGTTGTGTGTAATGAATCTAAAATATATGAAAGTCTAATGTTTATTAGTACATTACAGAAAATAATGAACTTTATCACAATATGCTAATTTTTTAAAAAGGACCTGTATTGTCAAAAAATGTTGAGCTTTCAAAAGAAAAATCCATTTTCTTTTGACTTGTGCTTTGGTCTATTTGCATACAGAGAGGTAAATCTTTTCATCTTCAGTCTCCTAACAGAGATATGTTGCTTTTTGTGTAAAACTAAATTGTTATTTGAAACTATCCATGATCCCCTCCATGTTGTCTAGTGCGTAGTGCTTAAATGATTAGCATGATACTGCCACCATTATGGTTTATAGTGTTTTGGGTTTTAACTGCAATAAATACGTATTTTTGACTTGTGCTCACAAAGATCTGCCTTGGGCTTGTCAAACCATAGGACATTTTGCCACATGGTTTGGGGTGATTTATATGGGCTTTTATTTTATTAGGAAAAGTGTAAATGTTTGCGGGGTAGGATGGTCCTTCAGGACAGGACTGGGAAGTACTGTACTCTACTAAATAATACATTGTGTATGGTTAGATTTAAAGATGCATACTTAACAGGTTCACTAAGATGTTTGCCTGTATTTTTGTGTCACATTCCTGAGTGAAACATTCTTCTCTTCAAATGTTTTTAACACCCGCTCATAACATTTCAACAGTGCTACAGTTCCACCCAAAAATAAGCTGAAAAGGGTACATTTTGACTACCTGTTTCTAATTGGCTTCGGTCATCATTTACTTTTTCTCCTTCAGTGTGCATATGCGAAACCTGCTAATGCATTTAGTGGCTATGATATGTTCACGTGTTAGGTTCTTATTTCATTTTCATCAGCATTTTTTAGTCAATTAGAATGTGTTGTTGTCAGAGGATTCAGTGCTCAATTTTACAAGCTTCTAGTATGCTTCTAGGAGAACTCTACATAGCTTGAATCAACACGTCTTTTTTACTCAACTAATAATGTATTTTACATGTAGAAATGTAAATGCCTGTATCTGTTTGAACAATAGTTCATATTTATCTATGTGTGTGTGTGTGTGTGTGTGTGTGTGTGTGTGAATGATCTTTGTTAAAATTTTATGAACACCATTTTCAGTTACATCTTATAATAAAGCCACTTTTGAGAAGAGAGATGGACTACCTGATACTGGTGGAAAGGGAGTTTTCCCTACACAGTCAGGCTCAAAGAGGTGTCTATGCAAGTGTACTATGAAAGTGGTATACATAGGGTAAAAAACTGAATAAACCCAAGAGAAAGAGAGAGAAAACCACTCTGAGCGGCCAATGCAACAGTTTGTAACATTCTTAAAAACAAGGTATTAACTGCCAATCTCAACAACAGCAAAATGCTTAGAAGGCTGTGTGTCCAATACCTCAGAATGACGAAGAAGCCAAATCAAAACAGTCTTGAGGATCTAGGCATTTCATTGTCAAAGTCTGCACATGTACTTATTCTTGACTGGTCTCTGTTTTAGTTAAAGTTTTCACAACTCTTATTGAATTTCCACCACAAATGTTAATTTATGTTGTAATTTATGTTAGGACTATCTGTCTTGTCTCTGCTAGCCAGCTAACTAGGCCTCTTAGTTAGCTAGTTTAGCTTCTCTGTTAATTTATGTTGTAAGTTTATGTTGCATGTAGCACCTTGGTCCTGGAGGAACGTTGTTTCGTTTCACTGTGTACTAACTGTATATGGTTGAAGTGAAAATAAAGCCGACTTGAACTTGAACTTGATGCCACACATCTGACAACCCAGACAGGGCAGAACAGTGTTTTAAATATAGGTTTAGGAAGAGCTTGCCTAATGGCGACAGGGGTTTTACTTATTAAAAAAGATACTTTTTTGTACACAATACAAGACCTGATAATTTGTCGTAGATGCTACACTATATATTGTGACCTTTCTTACAAAAGTCCACTGCTGCGCCAATTCAAGGAATATCTCTCTCTTTTAATTACTGTAGTTATTTCATCGTATTTTTAAAGATTTGATCATCACTTAAGGCAGCATCTTTCCAACATCATGCCATAACAATGGAAACATTCTGGTCCCGCAAATTGGCTTACAAAGACAGTGACCACCTGTTCAGTACAGTATTTACAAAGGTATTAAGTCCAGCTACGCCTTGACAGACAAAAAAATTAATTTGTTGAGGCCTTTTTTTTTGGGGGGGGGGGGGGGGTTTGGGGGAATTAGGTAAAACATAATACCCTGCCATGGTAAGGCAGCGTACAGTGGGGCAAAAAAGTATACAGTCAGCCACTAATTGTGAAAGGTTTCCCACTTAAAAAGATAAGAGAGGCCTGTAATTTTCATCATATGTATACTTCAACTATGACAGACGAAATAAGAAAAAAAAATCCAGAAAATCACATTGTAGGATTTTTTTTTGCAAATTATGGTGGAAAATAAGTATTTAGTCACCTTCAAACAAGCAAGATTTCTGGCTCTCACAGACCTGTAACTTGTTCTTTAGGAGGCTCCTCTGTCCTCCACTCATTTACCTGTATTAATGCCATTTGTTTTTAGTATAAAAGACACCTGTCCACAACCTCAAACAGTCACACTCCAAACTCCACTATGGCCAAGACCAAAGAGCTGTCAAAGGACACCAGAAACAAAATTGTAGACCTGCACCAGGCTGTGAAGACTGAATCTACAATAGGTAAGCTGCTTGGTGTGAAGAAATCAACTGTGGGAGCAATTATTAGAAAATTAACGACATACAAGACCACTCATAATCTCCCTCGATCGGGCTCAATGCAAGATCTCACCCTGTGGGGTCAAAAAGATCACAAGAACTGTGAGCACAAATCCCAGAACCACACAAGGGGAACCTAGTGAATGACCTGCAGAGAGCTGGGACCAAAGTAACAAAGGCTACAATCAGTAACACACTGCACTGCCAGGGACTAGAAAACATTTGGAGGATCCAGAAGAGGATTGGGAGAATGTCATATGGTCAAATGAAACCAAAATAGAACTTTGTGTTTGAGGGAGAAAAAATGCTGAGTTGCATACAAAGAACACCATACCTACTGTGAAGCATTGGGGTGGAAACATCATGCTTTGGGGCTGTTTTTCTGCAAAGGGACCAGGACGACTGATCCATGTAAAGGAAAGAATGAATGGGGCCATGTATCGTGAGATTTTAAGTGAAAACCTCCTTCCATCACCAAGGGCATTGAAGATGACATGTGGCTGGGTCTTTCAGCATGACAATGATCCCAAATACACCATCCGGGCAATGAAGGAGTGGCTTCGTAAGAAGCATTTTTAGGTCCTGGAGTGGCCTAGCCAGTCTCCAGATCTCAACCCCACAGAAAATGTTTGGAGGGAGTTGAAAGTCCGTGTTGCGCAGCACCAGCCCCAAAACATCACTGCTCTAGAGGAGATCTGCATGTAGGAATGGGCCAAAATACCAGCAATAGTGTGTGAAAACCTTGTGAAGACTTACAAAAAACGTTTGACCTCTGTCATTGCCAACATAGGGTTTATAACAGAGTATTGAGATAAAATGTTGTTATTGACCAAATACTTATTTTCCACCATCATTTGCAAATAAATTCTTGAAAAATCCTACAATGTGATTTTCTGGATTTTTTTTTCTTATTTAGTCTCTCATAGTTGAGGTATACCTATGATAAAAATTAATGGCCTCTTTTTTATAAGTGGGAGAACTTGCAAAATTGGTGGCTGACTAAATACTTTTTGCCCAATGTAGCTACCATTGTTCCAGCTAATTTTCTAAAGTAAAAAGAACTTATGATTTATAATGTGGCATCTATTTGTAATCAACAGCTCTGAGAGACAGTGTAAACATTTGTATGTGCAAGATATATTAAAAGGCATGGCGAGATCATTACTAAAAACAATTCAAAGGACAGATAAGTTCAAGATGTAGTCAGGAGACAAAAAAAAAAGTAAAGGCCAGAAATAATAAAAACACAAAAATTAATGGCCAAAACAAAGCAAGGCGCATAAATAATCATGCGTTTAAAAAACTATTTATATTAATCTTGAATCCAAGGCCCACACACTTTTTTATAACAGCAAATCACAGTCCTGATTACACATACCTGGCTGACTGCAGTCACAAGTAGAGAACAGCACTCTGCATCAGCCTAAGCCAGGCCCGTCTTCATGGTAAAGTGGAACTGTTGCCAGTCACCTTAGTGATCACACAGGGCAACCAAGTGACGAGATACAAGCGACAGTTACCACTCCCTGACACTGGCAGCTCAGGAGTGGTATGTGTAGCCTGACGGAGAGAGACAGGGAGAGGGAGAAAGATAAGAGTGGAGAAGACAATTAGGTATAGTTATGGTCACAGAGTAGATAAGGTGAATGTATGCTTAGTGCAGAGTACAAACAGGGACTCTGACAGAAGTAACTCACTCACTCACTCCCTCATCATCTATACGGCTTTATCCTGTACTCAGGTTTGCGGCGGATGCAAGGTGAAAGTGCATCCACCACCATGCCACCACTGGACAAACCATGACTGTATAACTAAAAGGGAGAGCCAAGAGGAAACATAGACGTGAGGGCTCTGTGAGATGTCAAGCAACCAGACACTCCACTGTCAACAAACCTAAGTGATCAATGAGTGGGGAAGACAGCATCCAAATACAACAGTCCAGCATCCAAATATTCACCATAATTTCCTTACATCCATTTTTTTTTTTTTACAAACTCCGTATTAAGACCAAGATTATAAGCGAAGTACTACTATTATTATCTCACAGGCTTTTTATTCTTCTTCCGTACAAAGCTTTGGTGTGTAACTAGTACCGTACCGTCATACTGTAGACCCATGAATAAGGTGTCAAATCGTGCGGCTTATTTGAGAATGGGGTGCTATGACTTTTTTAAGGGGTCGGTGGTAAACTGTCCCTGCAGGGGGCAATTAACTGCCCCAAAAAGTCCCATAGACTTAACATCGAGATTAACTTTGACGGATTGTAGCGCAGAGCAAGAATTTTGTAAAAAGATAAAATTTACCACATTTGTATAGGTTTGCAAGCGGTGTCAGAACATACATTGCAAGAGGGTATACGTTGTGAGGCATCCAAATTTTGTCAAGAACTAACCTGAGGTGACCAGAAGACGTAACTTTAGCGGTTAGCCCTGTGTAGCGTGACTGGTTAACCCAAACGCGGAGTGACACGAATAGGCAGGATAATCACGCAGTTAGTCTAAGGACTCTCACGATTGGGGAGCAAGGGAAAGACACAATCTAACCCGCGTCCTATAAATACACACTCAGCAAGAAAGCGAAGCCAAAAAGGTAAGTACTCACAGTTAGATGACCGTAAACGAGGCGACATCGGGCAACTCAATGACTGAGCGTTGTACTGTGGTTTGTTTACTCCTTTTATACTTCCTGGTTCGCGACCGCATTAATTCCGGGTCCTAGTGCCGGTCGCGGCTTGAGTGTGCATGACAAATTTGCCCCATTGACATACTGTATAATGGGGAAAAATTCCCATAGACTTAACATTGAGACTAAGTTTGATGGATTGTAGCACAGAACAAGAATTTTGTATAAATCTCAAATTTACATTTTGTACAAGTTACACATAAAGAAACTTGCAAGCTGTGCAAGCTGTACCGTTTGTCACAGACACATAAAAGAGGTGTCAAATTGTTCGGCTTATTCAGGAATGGGGTGCTTGACATGAATTTTCTAAGACGTGGGGGGTAAACTGCCCCAGCAGGGGGCAATTAACGTATAATGGTATTTTTCATTAAAAATAAAAGTTAATTTTGAATCCTATTGTCGTAGAGAAACGGGGGAGAACTCATTTAACTCAGGCAACCAATAAGTCTTTCGCATTTATCATGATGCTCATAAGTCATGCTCCTTAGCAACATCATTAGCATACTGTTAACATTATGCTAACATAATTTGCATGTTGCAAGCCTGATGCTAGCGTAATTAGAATATTGCTAGCATAATGTTACAATTATTAGCATGTTGCTAGCATGATGCTAACATGATTAGCATGTCGCTAACATTATTCCAACTATAATACCATTTTGCTAACATATTTAACGTTGTTAAAGCGATGCTAACGTGATTAGCATGTTGCTAATATGATTAGAATGTCGCTAACATTATGCTAGAGTGTTTAGCAAGTCTAGCATGACTCCAATGTTTTGCCACGGCAAGCATCACTAATTTTTTTTCTTCAGAAAATTTACCTCTCTAGTTGGTAATATTACACCATTATAAATAACTGGCAGTTCAACTTGCATGGACCAAAAGATAAATAAAATAAAGTGAAAAATTCCATACAGACAGTAACCTGAGTAACAGAATCTTTTTTCTAACACTTAAAATTTTAACTACTGTACATATCAAATAAGCACTGTGTTTTAATCGTATCGTTTTGATTTACTTTCTCTTTTATAGGACTAAGGACACAGCAAGAGACATGGCATTAAGGATGACCTCTCACCATGGGAAAAATGAAGAGACCACACCATAGCCTTAAATTTAATCTATAGCATCTGAAATTTCACTGTTTGCGTTGACTGACCATTGGGTGGCACTCTAAACAAACCTCTAAACACCTTATTGCATTTAGAAGATTTGCACCTATTTTAACCTTAACTCTAAAATGAAATCTCTCTCTCTCACACACACACACACACACATACTGTACATAACACACAGCTCTGGGGTAAAAAAAAAAAAAAAGATTTCTTTTAAAATAAATTTTATTTGGAAACAAGTTGTTTTACGAGCACCGAGTATCATGCATCACGCATGCACTTCTTGTTTTGAGCGTCACATGATCACAACTGAGCCAACAATTTTTCTCTCTCTGTGCTGCGGAATTGTGGTTAAATCGTCTCCCCTGCTGGGTCTTAGTGCCCGTCTCTTACTGGTATAATCAACGTCCGTGCATGCGTGTACTGTTTACCACACTGTGACCACGTGTGTGTGTGTGTGTGTGTGTGTGTGTGTGTGTGTGTGTGTAAATCATATTTTATTTTGTGTTTGTAAACCTGTGTGTACAGTGGGCGTGTACTGTTCTTTATAGCACATGTGTACTCGCGTATAAGGCGAAAGAAAATCTCATTAAAAGTTAAAAATCCAAATCTGATTTTTGCTACTCATTTTGCGATATTCCTGTAGCAAAACTCACTTGTGCACTTAAAAACGCGAACTTGAGAAAGCAGAGTCGGGGGCGGGGCTGGGGTGGGAATTAAGTCATTTTATTGGTCGATGCCTCACCAATGAACAACGCCAGCCACAATGCAAACATTTGTATGCATATGTATCAGCTATTTTGTTTTTAAACGCTTTGGAAAATATTTTTATGAAATATCATTAGTTTTACTGGATTTTATACACCAGTAAAAGCGCAGCAATGTCGTTTAATTGGTTGGAGCCAGATAATGAAGTGGGACGTTTTGTGCGCGATGACGTCACAGACTACACAAAGCAGCTCGCGCCGTTGTCGTAGTCACTGACGTCATCGTGTGGCTGGCGTTGTTCATTGGTGAGGCATCGACCAATAAAATTACTTCATTCCCACCCCAGCCCCGCCCCCAACTCTGCTCTCTCAAGTTCGCGTTTACAAGCGCACAAGTGAGTTTTGCTACAGGAATATCGCAAAATGAGTAGTAAAAGTCAGAGCGCTGGTATTTGAGGTTGTAGCGCCAGATCTGAGAGGTTGTGAGTCCTGACTTGTGGTTGTACAGCGAAACTGAAGTAAAGAGCAAAGATAAATGTGTAGTACACAACTGTGCCTGTCATTTTGTTTATGTGAATGACACTTTACACATTTGTCACTATTAATCTGCAACTTCGAATTCAAAACACAGGTGTTCTGAGTATTGTCTATGTGTGCAAATCGATAGATGCAGCTTTTTACATCAGAGCTGTGAGTATAAATTTTAACTTACAAATACAAATATTCATTTTACAAGTTCTCACATTCAAATTTGCAAGCTCTCGGGTTTTGCTACTGTTTTACCTTCATAGTGCAGGAGATGCATTGTGAGTAATGCAGTCCAGTGTGTATGAACGCAAATGCGAGATGTAAGTTAGGATATAAAGGCCTGAGTTTTGTTCTTCAGTAGGTATATTTGTTGGATTTAAGTACAGGATCCACCCGAAGGTTTGAACTATAACCTGACAATGCAGAAAATAAAAGAAGGGGGCAACGACCAGTTTGTCCATCTCATCATTACACAAGAATTAACGGGCTGTTACGCTGTTGCGAGCAACATAAAAAAAGTGGAGAAGCTTTAATAATTTAGAGGAGAACAACAGTCTTTCCGTTAATGTGTGTGAGTGTGTTTAAACGAGAGTAGAAAGTTTTAATGTGTAAGATGAGGAGCATGTTTAGTCTATGTCAATTGACTGTACAATTTTCCCCTCAGTAAAATTGTACTCTTTTTGTCAGAGGAGAAGTGAGTCGACTCTGGAGAGCTCTGAGTCTCGATTCTCCACATCTAGTGCACCTGCAGCCATGCAGAAGAGTGCAGACATGAGCATGCACTCTGTCTGAGTGTGACGTTTAGCTCCCTCCAACCAATGCCGCCACTCCTCTAACGCCGCCTTTACTGCTAGCAGTTCACGATTACCAACATCATAATTGCGTTCGGCCGGATTTAGTTTTCGTGAAAAGAAAGCACAGGGGTGGAGTTTTTCTGGGTTGCCGTGGCGTTGTGACAGCACCGCTCCCAGTCCCACCTCCGACGCATCGACCTCTACTAAGAAGGGCTTCTCTGGGTCGGGTAGCTTTAATATAGGCGCAGAAGTGAAAGCTATTTTGAGCCGCTGGAAGGCTGCGCGTGCCTCCAGCGGGAACTCGCGCAGCCGCTGTGGTTTCCCCCTTAACAAGCTTGTGAGCGGCGCTGCCACCGTGCTAAAGCCCCGAATAAATCGCCGATAGAATTTGCGAACCCAAGAAAACTCTGTAGCGCCTTAACTGACTTGGGTTCCGGCCATTGTTGCACCGCCTGGACCTTGGCTGCCTCCATCTCGACCCCCTGTGGTCCTATGCGATAGCCCAGAAATGCAATCTCCTTTTGATGGAAATCACATTTCTCTGCCTTCGCATAGAGCCCATGTTCGCGCAGCCGACGAAGGACAGCTGTTACATGACGGATGTGCTCGGCATATGACCGCGAGTACACCAAGATATTATCTAAGTATACTATGACATAACGGTTTAACATATGTCGAAACACGTCATTCATGAACCCCTGAAACACTGCAGGTGCGTTTACCAGTCCATATGCCATTACATTGTATTGGTAATGCCCAGATGTCGTGCTAAACGCAGTCTTCCATTCATCGCCCTTACGAACACGAACGAGATTGTAAGCCGGGGAGCTGGTCGATAGCGGCCGGTACCAGGGGCAGTGGGTGCTTGTACTTTACTGTTATTGTATTTAGACCACAATAATCAATACATGGCCTAAGCCCCTCCCCTTTCTTTTCAATAAAAAAAAATCCGGCCGAAGCTGGAGACGTGGACCTGCTGATGAGCCCCTGCTGGAGAGCCTCACTCACGTATTCCTCCATGGCACGGGTTTCCACCACGGACAATGGATAAATGCGCGAGCAAGGTGGTGTTTTCCCCGGCAGGAGCTCAATCGCGCAGTCCCACGGACGGTGGGGGGGAAGTCGTGCTGCGGCTCTAACACTAAATACATCTTGAAATGCTTGGTACTCCGATGGCACAGTGACTGATGTTTGGGCGCTTGGACTTTCTATGGTTGTGGTTTGGACCGTCAAAGCTGATGGTGTACACAATTTAGCGCATTTAGGAGCCCAGGATGTGATGCGTGATTGAGCCCAATCAAAATTAGGATTATGATAACTGAGCCAGGGAAGGCCCAGCACGACGGACTGGTCCACCTGAGGTAGCACAAAAAATTTTAGCTCCTCGGTATGACCGGGGAAAGTTAAACGTAGGGGCATGGAAATAAAGAGGCAGACTGTTTTAATTTTCGGCCATCTAGAGCTTTGACTGAGTTTGGGTATGGAAGCTTTGACACTGGAGCTTTTAGCTCGGAAAGAAGTGCTGATGAGATGAAGTTACCAGCCGATCCAGAATCTATTAGCGGAAAAACAGACACAGTGTGATTATTATAAGACAAACTGGCATGTAAACAGAAGGAGTGATGAGTGCGAGGAGGTGTGTGTGTGGTTACATTCAACAAGGGACAGTTGCTGACTCTGTGCGCTCCCCCCCCACAGTACAGACACAATCCTGTGGAGATCTGTCTTTGTCTCTCTTGGGCCGAGAGGCGTGACGTGCCTATCTCCATGGGCTCCGGATGGCTGCTTTCGCGCGGTTCGCTGGGGGTGTTTGGGCGCTTGGACGGCCGTGGTCAGTTCGTCCCGCGGAACTCCTCGCGGGGAGAAGACGTCGTTGACCGCGGAGGTGCTGGTCCAGCTTGATGGCCAGGCTGATACAGTCGTTTAGTGACAAGCTGGTGTCGCGACAAGATAGTTCCAGTTGGAGCTCGGGTTGCAACCCGTCTCTGAACCTGGCCAACAAGCTCTTGTCACACCAGCCACTCTCCGCGGCTAGAATGCGGAACTTCACCGCGTAGTCCGTGACCGTCTGATTACCTTGCTTCAGCCTCAGCAGTTGTTGCTCCCCTGATTTTCCGTGGTCGGGATGATCAAACACCGCGCGAAAGGCTTCGAGGAACTGCTCATAATCCGTCATCACGGTCCCGCCGGCGCTCCACACTGCTGCCGCCCAGTCCATCGCTGGACCTGTGAGCTGCTGGGTGATGAAACTGATTTTCTTTCTGTCCGCGAGCTCCGGATAATCGGCCAGGTAGAGCTCACAGGCCAGGAGGAAGCGCTTACATCCCTCGGGATTCCCCGCATACCTTTCCGGGGGGGGCGTCGCGCGGTGGAGAGTGTGCGGAGCGCGGCCGAGAGGCGGGGGCTTGGTTCCATCGGAGTGAGAGCCAGCGTGGGTGTCTCCTCTTCCGGCAGGGGCGTCCCTGCTGCATCTTTGTAGGTCTGTTCATCTGTCATGTCGGAGATAGGACAGACGCAGATGCAGGGTTACAAGAGAAATATATTTATTTATCTCTTTTAAAAAACTTAACAAAAACAAGAAACAAACTAAGGTTCAGCCCGATCTGTCGCAGCTTCCCTCACTGGGTCTGCAGGCGGGCCGTGACTCTCCACAGTCTTTAACTATTCCGGCTGCTCCGGACCCCGTCCTGCAGACACTGTTACTCCTGGGGGAAGGGGACAGAGTCATCAGCATTTACACTGTTACAAACACGAAAGACACAGGTGCACAACGGTGAACAGACAAAGGGCTACGGGCTCGGCTGGTATATATAGAGACACACAGGGGTAGACACAGGTGAACTTGGTCTTGTGCTAATACAGATACAGGGGGACAAGTACACACGTAGACACACTAGGGGGTGACAAAGCTACGGCTAGTAATCCGGAGACCCAGATCTCTTTCTTCCGAACTGAGGTGGTACCGATGTTACACCCAAATGCTAAACTACTGGTAGCATTTGAATTCCTCTGCAACTTAAAACAAACGTAAGATGTGTAATCTTCAGCTAAATTATACCACAGTTTTGTTTGTTTTTTTACCACAGACTCTGTGGTTTTAACTTACATTTTGACTCCTTGTCAATAATAATGATTTTTATTTATTTTTTTTTTTTTCGGGCGAAAAAGGTAAACCCACCATCACCATCTGCTTTGTCTTCTTTTTGATTTTCTTCTTCTTCATTATATCTGCGGCAGGTAAGGTACATAGTGCGCTACCGCCACGGCCTGGATAAATGATGCTATTTAATGCTGACTCGACACCGGGCCCAGCAAAACAAAATAAAATAGATTTTATATCAAGGACATTATATATATATATATATATATATATATGCACATTTTGTGAGTTCTACATTTTTGCATTGTCATTCTGGTAATAGTAAAATGTAAACTCTTTTAAAAGTAATGATGTGTTTACATGTAATTGTACATGACATTTCAGAAAACCCAAATTCACAGTTTACAACTACCGTGTACACTAAAACACTGCTTTGGGGAAACAACAAATGTTGCACACAAGACAAATATGAGATTTATATTTCTGAGATTTAGAGGTGATGAACCACATTTGAGGCACAATTGAGAAGATGCAGAAAATTCCTAAATCTTAAGTCTCAAAGATAGCTCATTTCATGAGATCTTATCTTGGAATTTCTCTGCTATGGGTGTGCTTCCTGTTACATCTACAACTAACACAGCATTTCATAATAAAAACATCATACCAACAGTCAAACGCTGTGGTGGTAGTCTGGATGGTCTGGCTCCTTTGTAGCTTCAATACCTGGTTGACTTGCCATTATTCAGTGGTTCTCAAACATTTTTTGTCATTCCCCACTTAAGAGGGTGGGCGAATTTTCAACCCCCACTTGTCAACAAAATGATAACGAAAATGGCCAAGTGTACTATTTATTGAAATATCAATTTCTAAACTGATAAGATCAAATAACACCAAGTTCAAAACAGATAAAATACACGTGCAATTGTTATAACAGGCTTACTTTGTCACTTATCTAGAGCTTTCTTTCAAAAAAAGATGTTGTCGATAAGTGTCTTCCTACTTTGTCTCATGCTGTCTGCTGCCAGCGGTTTAAGACACAAAACACACAAAGGTCTCTCCTCTGCCCCCACCATCCCCATCATGAATCCAAGCGCAACATAGGCTTCATCATGTTTTCCTTTTGGCTGAATTTTTGGTTGATTGGGCTGATAGGGCTGAATCACCTGCTTATTTGTGGTCCATGTAACAAATTTATCCATTGATGTTATTATGCTTACTACATAGAGTACGCTACTGTGTTATGGTCTAAAATGCCCCCGACCTAGGCCACGGATTGCCCACCTAAATTCATAGGTTTATGGTTTACAAATTACAAATTATAACAAATGAATTTAATTATAAAGTAAGCAATATAAAAAAAAGGTTGTATAGGGGGCAAAATATATAAATTATATATTTTTTCATATACCACATGTATATTTTTATATTGCTTATTTTATAATAAAAATCATTTCATTATCCAAAAATTTAACGCCAGTGTAAACAAGGCCTTACCTTGGTTACTATGAGGTGGTATTAAAGAATTTTGAGATTAGCTCTGTTTTTTCACCGTATGTCCCCAAATGTCAAAAAAGACGATGAGAATGCACTTGGTCCAGCTGCTGACCTGCCTCGCCTTTTTCATTTGTGGAGATGACGGGCTCTTCCACTTTGAAGACTGTTGCTTCATCTCAGGTTTGTATCTTATACCCAAGTTGCATCACCGGTAATAATCTTCACCATAAAGCATGGTTCATCCACAGCATGCTGACCGAGTTTGCCCGAATTTTTCACCACAAACAATATTTAGTGTAATTTGTGATAAATAATTTGTTATTTGTACATTGACAAACCCCTACAAAATAAATGTGCCATAAAATAAACATTTTGGGGATTTGTATTAATCGTCTCGACGGCTGTCACGTGCCTAGGGTTAATTATAATAGTAATAATATATTTGATAATAATAAACCTTTGAGTGTATGTCCTAATATAATAATTGATAGAGATTATGTAGGGGGGCAATCCGTGGCAGGGGGGCATTTTAGCGCATAACACCTGTTTGTGTCCGCGGTAAAGTTAGTTTGATATTCGCATCTCCGAATTCAATAGCTGCGTAAATAAACCCGCGAATAAGATACCCACATATATTTCCTCTCTACAGTGTGTTTAAGCTACATCCGCCTTAAATTATACATGTTTAAAAGCAAAAACACCATTATTCTCTACGGCGCAACGAATGATTTAGGGATCATCGCAAAATGCCGCACAGCAACAAAAAGCGTAGAACGATATTGATCTTCCCTTCTGTTCAGCGCCTGAAGGATCAAAAAGCAACTTTGGTACCACACTGGAAACAAGAAATGCCAGACTAGTACTGCCTGATAAAATATTAATGTTTAACAAAAGCACAGAAACATTAGCAGACACATTGAAATAAATGAAATGACATATATAATACCGAATGTTTACTTATATATTGTTCCTCTGGAATTAACATGCCGACGTTAAACCGTTATTGTTGCACTATGGTTCCACTTTTTCTCCGATGTTATTTTAATTAACTTGTATTAATAATCCATTTCTTTGTGTGTCATTATTTAGTTTCGAGTGTCCGATAAAGAAAATAAAGATTAAAAAAATCAATAAAGAAAAGCATGAATTAGAATAGGTACTTTCCTATTATTTTCCACTAATTCCCTCCCGTTCATTGCGCCCCACCTGTCATGTCTCTATTCCCCCCTAGTGGGGCGCGCCCCACCTTTAAGAACCACTGCCATAATTGATGGAACTATGAACCATTAATTTTTTTTGTGCATTTTGTATTTACCACATTTTATATTTACTCAGGTTATTTTTGTGTTATATTAAAATGTGTTTAATAATACCATTATCAAACAATACCAATTTGTTTAATATCATTAAATAAGTTAAAAAAAAAATCTAGAAAAGAACTGTATATTGTACAGTAGTTGATCAATTGGAATGGTTATTACCGTCGCGCTCACCGCCGCGTAAAAACGTCAGCGGCCAAAATAAATCAGTTGCATTTCAAAGTCATTCGTAAAATGGCCGCCAGGTGGCGCAAAGTGACATTTTCGCTCGTTGCCGTAAATACAACAGTGACCGTTATACAGCGTATCTCTGTATCGGTTTATTGTTATCTACGTTCTGCATTATTTCAGGTACTTTAAACACATTGTTGGGTTGCTCATGTTGGCTCATATGAGATGTAGTTTACAAATGAACACCTGGTTGGGTTATTTTGACCCAACAACTGGTTTATTCATTATTCTTTCCTTTCTTCAAATATCAGCCTGCAGAATGTTTGAAATATTACTGTTTATTGTGTCACAAGTGTAGTTTTAAGAGTTGTTTAGGCAGGAATGCGTGTGTATACAGCTCAAAACCTCCATCAGTTATTAAAGATAGCGGCTATTTAGAAAACATGCCCAGTGATTTCTGAGCTTCAGGAAATCTCCCGGCGCTCTGCGCATAACACCGGGCCAACTCATGTCGGAAAGAATTTATAAACGTTGTTTTTTACTTATAATATTTGTTAATTTAATTTAAATGAGGTTTGGGCTCAGGACTTCGACTCGGCATCGTGATTCTCCTCTTTAATTTACTCCATAGTTTTAATTAGCGCTCAGCCGCATGCAGGGAGTTTTCCAGAGCGCACCGGCAGAAGTAGACTAATGATTATGAACGCGTCGGGAAAACAGCAAGCAGACTGACTCTGACCATTTAAAAAAACGTTTGCGTTCATTTTCTGACGCGCTCAAGTTCACCAAAAACAATACAGAGCAGCGCAGCTTACAACACTTACAAAATCACAACACTTACAAAATCACAACGTTTTTTCGTTATTGTGAGTGCGCTTAAATAAAAGTTGAGTCTTATAAAGGCATGTAGTCTTATATAGTTTTATTATATAGTTTTTGCACATTAATCTGACACAGTTTTTTCAGCCTGTCACGGCGTGCGCCCAAATCAATATCGCTCCTCGCGCACTAGTTAGGCGGCCTCCCCTTCAGACATGCGAAGCAGCGGGACCGCAGAATTACACATGACTGGTGAGCTATCGTTGCTATCGTTGCCCGGGCTTGCACCCTGCGCTATAAAATACTCGGGGTTTGTTGGGCTACAGTGGATTTTAATACGCGCTGTGTATGCAGCGCGCGTGCAACAACGCGGAAGTGCGGCATGCAAGCAGGGCAAATGGAACGCGCCCCATGGACTTCAAAGGAGCGAGAGGTGGGAGGGGGGCGGTACCATCCGCGGAGAGCAGAGTCAGCGCGAGCAGACGGATGGCCATTGCACTCACACCGCGTAGTAAAATCCACTCCTCCCAATCATCCCCAGCCGTGCCTTATTCCGTCATGTCATGTGGGCATTATAAGCTTTGTATTGAAAACTTCTAACTAAAAAGTGGCAGCTGGCACGCCTAAAAATAGACGCAGGTTATTTTTTTAATAGTCTAAATAAAACCCCTCCGATTTAATTTCCTATAGTCTAAAAAGCGCTCAACCGCACGCATAGTTTTCCCGAGCGCGAGGAATTTTTTTGTGCTAAATAATGTTTATGCAGTATAAGAATTCCTATTAATCCTGGGTTGTTCTTTTAGTGTCACTATAGTGCTTTACAATGCCAGACAACATTCAAATGCAAATTATTCACCCTCCCCAGGTGTGAATCGGCTGTTCTCACCTATACATTCAGAGGAACTGAAATGCACTTCTCCCCACTTTAAAAACCTCTTGAATCTGAGGCTCTTCTGGAGACTTTCATTGATTTCAATTTGTGTAATTTTAATCTCCTGGATTCTAGATTCTAAAGTTGACATTGTTACCTTTTTTAATCATTGGAATGGAAGAACTTATTTTCCTTATGATAGCATAAATTGCATTGTTTTTAATCAGTCTATACACAATAATATTCTTTGGTATTTTTATTTATTATTTTTTTTTAAACGGGTATGGGGGCTATCTTGGTTCATTAATCTCCGTGCCTGGTTTAGGTTTAGTATTCAGTGCGCATCTGTTATATTACAACTATCATAACACTCAAATACCTTTTATTGGTGGTTAAGTGACTGATGTGCCTAACATTTTTCAGCTGAGCCTTTGTTTTACTGAAAACGACCGCGACACCCCTCTCTCTCTCTCACACACACACACACACACACACACACAGAGCCGACCAAATCATTAGCACGTCCCTCCCTCAAACAGCACAGACATTTACTTACACCTGAACTGAGTTGTTTGAGTAACCCGTTACAAATCATAACAGTCTACTGCATTTCATTCTTATAATAACGCAAAAACACAAGCGGGGCTGAAAGACCGACATCTGCTGACGCAGTAGAACGTCCTGACAATGTTTTAATGTTATGGTCATTTATTTCAGTTAATAAATCTACTATAAATTTAAAGAACACAAGAAATAAGATGACACAAATCCATACACGCTTTTTTTCTAATTACAAGTGATAAAATCAAAAGGCTCACTGTGTTAACATTTTTTGTGCTTAAATTGCCTAATAAGATTTGATTTAATTTGAATTTTAGAACAGTGGCAGCTGGAACACCTAAAACAGATGCAGGATAATTTTTTTATAATCTAAATAAAAATGCTTTTTTAAACGTGGGCTATTGTTATTTACATGCAATATTTGTTAATTTAATTTAAATGGGGTTTGGTCTCCGGAATGTTGAGCATCAGGATCCTCTTCTTTACTTTCCTACGTGGAATCAGCGCTTAATCGCACGCATTAAGTTTTGTAAATTCGTTTAATGTTTAATAGTAAATAATGACCCCCGTTGCGCTGTACCACCGCTCGGAAAACCTTATGAAATACAAGTTTAGGACAATTATGATGATCTGCCACGGCGTGCGCGTGCGATGGGTGTACGCCCAAATCTACTATAACTACTCCCTCACTCCGTAGGCTCCCTGAATAGGCAGCAAAGGGACGGGAGCCGCCTATTTGTGCCGGCTGGCGATAATTAACGTTAATATGATCTCGGGCTTGCTCCGCATTATAAAAGCAAGGCGCGGAGGTTTGTCTGAGGTCTGGGAAGTACGTGATGTAATGGAGAATATAAAAAAAGCATGTCAGTGGGGAGATGTGACGCGCCCGAGGGGCTTTAAACAAGGACACTAGAATTCCGCCCTTTGATCTCCGCGCTGAGGACAGCGCGAGAAAGAGCTGCGCGAGCTCCCGCGGCAACTTCACTCTCGCACCGTGCCCGCCCTCGCAGCCCCGCTGCCGAAGAGGAAAAGTGTGGTTAGGTTTTTGCGTCAGCGAAAACTCGCGCCGGCCATCGACAGCGGGAGAAGCGCCGTCACGAGGGAGCGTGCAGGAGCGCTGCCTCCGCGTGCTCAGTTCTGCCACTCGCACCAACACTTATCGTCAGCTGTGTGCCTGCATGCCAGTGTGGCACAGCCCCCGGAACTGCACATGCACAACCTTTATCCCTTTCTTTCCATTCTCCCTCCTTCAACACTTTCCTTCCCCATTTTACCAAAATAAATTACCCTTTTCCTGTAAGACCTCGCCTCGTGTCCGTGCTTTATGGTGCCGCCCGTGCAACATGGGTCGAACCCGTTTACAGGTCATAACAGTCTACTGCATTTCATTCTTATAATAACGCACAAACACAAGCGGGGCTGAATGACCAACATCAGCTGACGCAGTAGAACGTCCTGACAATGTTATAATTTTTATGGTCATTTATTTTAGTTAATAAATCTACTATAAATTTAAAGAACACAAGATATAAGACGACACAAAACCCTACACGCGTCTTTTCTAATTACACGTGATAAAATTTAAAGGCTCACTGTGTTAACATTTATTTTGTTTAAATTTGATCCTAATAAGATTTAATTTAATTTAAATTCTACATTTGTATCGTCATTTTAGTTCTGTGATTATAAATTTGTTTAACTACAATGTTTTACTTGATTTTATCCGCTACTACGTGCAGTTCTAAAACTCTGTGTCTCATTAATCCAGCAGAGAATGAACTAAGGCATGAGGCGTCAGCCTGTAGTTATATAGCGCCACTCAACGGTAAAAGCCAGCAAACGCACAAAGCCAAACGGTACCGCCGAGCGCCGCGACGGTAGGACCTACATTCCGATTGATTAACCACTGTATATGATCCTATAAAATCTGAATTTGTATTTAGTGGGCCATGACTGGGGCCCAGATATGATTTAGGCCTTGTTCACATGGTCGTTAAAATCAAGCGTTTTTCTTCTTGCATTCGTAGCGTCCGGTTAGCGCAGAACAGGCGCCGAGGGTTTTCTACACATAGGAGTCAATGAGAGTGTTCACACGGGCTTTGGTGACGTGCGTTTATCCGGCTGCGCGTTTACACGGCTTCAAAAAAACGTTGCATGCAGCTTTTTCTTAGCATTCAAATCCCAACAGACGCAAGGAAAACGTTTCTAGTACGTTTTCTTCACGTTCATTTTATGGTTCAGAGGACCGGATATATCCCATAATCCTACATGCTATACATAGGGAAATGTGGAAAAAAGCAAAATAAAATGTTTAAAAAATAAAACTTGCGCGGAAATTTCCGCATTTCTTTATAAACCACAAAAAACTTCCTTTAATCCGCCAGATTAAAGGGCAGTCAGAGGGTGAACCCAGTAGTGGCTGCGATTTTTTCTCTCCCTACGTCGCCATATTACGAGATCTTTTAAAACAAGAAGATTCGCTAATATCGCAAAATGGTCCATATTAAAAGGAGGCACCTCAAATAAAATGACAAGGGCTTTTATGTCCAGTTTCTGACACTGCCTCCCCAGGTTAATACACAACTACAATTTGGGAAGGCGTTAGACAGAGCCAAACGAACGCCAGGGTAGAAGTCAATCAAGCGCCACTACAAAACGCAACATAAGCGTCTAGGACATTCAGAGCGCGTTCGTTTATCCAAAAATTTAACGCCAGTGTGAACAAGGCCTTACCTTGGCTACTATGAGGTGGTATTAAAGAATTTTGAGATTAGCTCTGTTTTTTCACCGTATGTCCCCAAATGTCAAAAAAGACGATGAGAATGCACTTGGTCCAGCTGCTGACCTGCCTCGTCTTTTTCATTTGTGGAGATGACGGGCTCTTCCACTTTGAAGACTGTTGCTTCATCTCAGGTTTGTATCTTATACCCAAGTTGCATCACCGGTAATAATCCTCACCATAAAGCATGGTTCATCCACAGCATGCTGACCGAGTTTGCCAGACTTCAATGCATTGTTCCTTCTGCTCCTGGGTCAGAAGCCTGGGGATGAACTTGGCAGCAACACGGCGATTGTTCAAATCACACATAAGGATTGCCTGGATTGTTCTAACACACATGGTCAAAATATCACAAGTTGAACAGCTCCCGATATACACAGGACAATGTCTTTTGGCCCACTGACTTATGAAGGTCAGTGCTCGCTGTGACTGTGTGTGCGGCCTCGTGCTGCAATCGTGTGGCATGGTACAAAACTAGTTGTAAAACTATTTGATACTTTCTCATAAAGATGGTTTCAATAGAATATTCATAAACACAGAATGTGAAAATAATGTTCCTATGACATTTCCAATTATGGGTAAATAGTATTCAAAACTGTAGCAAGTAACAGTACATTTACAAGTTGATTCAAAGGGGACTGCTTTTGCAAACATAATTTTTTTTTATGATTAAACATGAATAAAATGCCTGAAAAAATTAACTTTTTAACTGAACACCTTGAACCTTGAACACTTTTTAATGGCTAGGAAAACGTCCTTTCTCAAAGGGACTTTGAAATCGCTGAAGCAGCATACTCAGTAAAAGGGTAAACCAGTAGAGAAGTCAGGGTACTTAGAATGCATAATCTTTGTATTGCATAATCTGAGTTGTAGTTGAGCTGGAACATTAACAGATTCTTTGTTAAATACATATTTATTTATTTGGATAGCACTTTTAACATTGAACGTGGCCAAAACTTTAAAGTTAAAAGCAAACTTTAAAGCAAATTTGAAGAAATTAAATTAAACTAAATTCCAGGTAGAAACATTACATTTAAAAATGTACCCCTAAGGAGCAAGTCAGAGGATACCGTGGCACGGAGAAAGTATTAACAAAAGCTCGGTTAAAGAAAGGTTATATTATATATTATATATATATATTAATGTTTTGGAGATAAAGTCAGATAGGCCAGATAGAGATGTTTTGGACATGTTCAGAGGAGAGATTGTGAATATATCGGTAGAAGGATGCTGAGGTTGGAACTGCCAGGCAGGAGATCTAGAGGAAGACCAAAGAGGAGATTTATGGATGCAGTGAGAGAGGACATGAAGTTAGTTGGTGTAAGAGAAGAGGATGCAGAGGATAGGGTTAGATGATTCGCTGTGGCCACCCCTGAAAGGAAACAGCCGAAAGACAAAGAAAAAAAGGTTAACGAAAAGTTATATAATGGTAAGTGCTCAGAAAGAGTATTTTATACTGAATGTGAAATTTTAATGGGAGCAGATGTAGTGTAGACAACATGGAGTGATGGTTTTCATTGCAGCTGCATTCCGGACTAACTGGAGCCTGTTTTTGCAACAATGGAACATGCAAACAGCAAGTTATTATACAATCTATCAAACAAAACAGTTTAAAGTGTAGTGACATGACATTTCTTATCTTTGCATTATTTCTGATGACAAATTGGACAATTCTTTTCATATTATGTCCATGAGCTTTAAATGCGAGAGCAGAATAAATTAACACACAAAGGCATGTTACTGCTGCAGATGATGTGATTCAATGGCCATTCAGCGTACATATTCAAAAAGCTTGATTCTATTTAGTAGAAATAAGTTACTATGCAACATCAAATTTCTTAAATTTATTAAGCAGACGTCTCCTTGATGGCCTTGCTCAAACAGCTTTTCACTCTAGATAAACGCCAGACATACACCCTCCCTTGAGTATTTGCGCATGCGCACAGCGGATTCCGTGAACGCGCTTCGTGTAGTGTCTTTTAAAAGCTAATTAAATGTATGTTACGTAAGTACTCTGCTTACTCAGCTGTTTTGTCTTTATTTTGTATTATTATAATTTTTTGAGTAAAAACAGGTTTATATGGCGATAGCTTATGTGTCAAATTTTCCCCACGTTGTACCTGGACAACAACTGAACGTCCTTATTTTTGTTTGCTTATTTAACAAACATAATTACTACGTTATACAACAAATTGTCATATTTTACATTTATTATGTAAGACAAGGCAAACCAGGAATCTGGAATACGTGTTGGTTAGAACATCCGGGTCACCGGCGTACTTCTTCCTGTGTTACGAGTAAAACGTCCGGTCCCGGTGTGTGGACGGTTACTGTCGGACGGCTCGCTTGAAGTCAATGGATTTCCTGAAATGTGTAATAGAAGCGCAAAGGGTTATACTGTCTGTAATCCTCTCTCTGAGGATATTAATGTGATCGTTTTCACAGCTGGCTGTAAGGCCTGGTCGACTTGTTTCCGTGCAGATAAACTCAGTGTGTGGAGGGAAACAGGCAGGGGTGTTTAGCACTGAGAAACTGCATTTGGGTTTGCTTCTGCAAAGAAAGCATTTGGATTTTGGAGTGAGGAGAAAAAAAAAATCCGAAAATGAACCGCAAGAAGGATAAGGGCTTCGAGAGTCCGCGCCCGTATAAATTATAAGTATCCTCTCATTTTCACATTAATTTTAACGTCTTGTTTGGTTTGTACAATTACTCCCTATACACTGGTGTGTTATTTTAACACTGTCTTTGTTTCCCTCTAATACAACTCATCAGGTGGTGTGTATAAACAACATCAACTTCCAGAGAAAGTCAGTCATTGTGAGTAGGACGTTTCTTTGTGTTTCTGTCGTTATAGTAATTATACACTATAAAGTGCTTGTGCAAACGAAAGAAATTACAGACATTTTTAAAAATTATTTTGCATAAAACGACATGGACCAAGAGAAGCAGTAAAAACAAACAACGATCACTCACTCATTGTCTATACCGCTTTATCCTGTACTCATGGTTGTTGGGGGCCATGAGTCCATGCCAGTAGACTTGGGGCACAAGTCAGGGTACATCTTGGATGGGGTGCCAATACATCAGAGGGCACACACGCACACACTACGAGCAATTTGGGAACACCGGTTAGTCTAATATGCATGTCGTTGGAGTGTGGGAAGAAACCGGAGTACCCGGAGGAAACCCACCAAGCACGCAAACTCCATGCACACAGACCTGAAGGTGCAATGGTGAAAGTGCTAACCACCGACCCGCCCAACAAACAACAAAAGATCAAAATATGAACAAGGGGCTCAAATATTGAATTATATAAAATTAATTATATAATATAATAAAATTATATTCAATGTGATCATAGAGTGGGTTACTGTGAACTTGTACATTTGAAATTTGCAATGTCTCATTTTAGCAAGAGGATGAAGTAAAATTTTATATTTTGGTGTTAGAGACTTTCTCTATAAAATAAAGTTGATTTAAATAATAGTAATAAATCTCTTTACACCTGATCAATTTTGCACTTTTTAATTAAAATAGAGGATTATAAAACTATTTAACTTTTATACTCAAAGACTAATTTTTTTTCTGTTGGTTTTGTTACTTTGAACTAACAGTTTTGTAAAAATTAAGTTAATACGCTGGAGTATGAACTGTAAACGAGTAACTACGGTGGCCGTGAAGTGCAAAACAAATTAACAAAACTGAAAACAAAATAACCAAACCCAAAACAAAATAACAAATTTAAAACCAAATTAACAAAATGGAAAACAAAATAACTAATATCTGACTGGCCGAAAAGTGCAATACAAATTAAACGGAAAACAAATTAACAAATTCAAAACGAAATAACAAAACCCAAAACTGTTGTTTTGTTTGCTATTTTGTTTTCGGATTTGTTAATTTGGTTTTGAATTTGTTAATTTGTTTTCTGTTTTTATAATTTGTATTGCTCTTCTTGGGCAGTCAGATACAAATCGGAAAAGGTAGGTATAGTTTGCGATTGAAATGCTTACCGCTGATTGGACGAGACATGTCACTCAAGATATACAGGAAGTAGGAACTTGTTTCTTTATCTTTGTTTCTTGTGTGTTCTGCTTCACTTTAAACTATGATGGCTGTGAAGTGGAAAAAAATTAACAAAACTAACTTCAGGGCCACCCTAAGAACGCCATATTTGAAACCACAATAATGTTTGCACATTTATACACACACAAATCTACCGCTACTACAGTACTTCTTGTATATCTTGAGTGACAGATGTCTCGTCCAATTAGCGGTAAGCATTTCGCAAACTATACCTACATTTTCCGGTTTGTATCGGACTGGCCGAGAAGTGAAATACAAAATAACAAAACGGAAAACAAATCAACAAATTTAAAAACAAATTAACAAATCAGAAAATAAATAACAAAAACAAAACAACAAACCTCCCTAAAAATAGTTTTGGGTTTTGTTATTTGGTTTTGAATTTGTTCATTTGTTTTCCATTTTGTTAATTTGTATTGCACTTCTCGGCCAGTCAGATATTAGTTCTTTTGTTTTCCGTTTTGTTAATTTGGTTTTGAATTTGTTATTTTGTTTTGGGTTTTGTTATTTTGTTTACAGTTTTGTTAATTTGTTTTGCACTTCAGGGCTACCGTAAGTAACCAAGTAGAAACTAAAACTCTATCCAATATGACTCACATAAATGTTAACTTTTAACAGCATTGAATTTTTTATTACAGTATTTTCTAAATATCTTACATTTTGTCATTTACTTGTCATTTTAGAATACAAGAAAGAGGAGTAAACTATAATTAAATGTACATTTATGAATAATTTCTTTTACTGTATTATATAAGTCATATAATTATAATTATTCAGATTAAATTTATAATTAAATATTTATTCCTCTCCAATCTCTTGTAGTCAATGAAACCAGAAAGAATGACTTTAAAAGACAGTACTGGGCAAACAAACTCGGGATGAAAACAAGAATATCTGACCAAATTATTTCTGTATGATCTCAGGTCTAAAATAAATCCGTAGTGGTTTCAGGAGCAGAGTTACAAGAACAGTGGGTGTCGATGTCCTTTTTAAAATCTAAATTTATAAATAAATGAAATTTCTTTGAAGACTTTTTTCTAAGAAATGTTATTAACAAAATTATTCCTGTATGACATCACATGAGGTACAGTGACAGTGAGTGGTTAAAAAAATGCTCTGACTCTTTTATTCTTCTGATGAGCGAATGAAAAACATATTTTGCTTACAGTTTTGATGGGATGAATATCTGCAACAACAGGCTTCAATAGTGTAACCGCACCTGAGGGCACACATAGGGAGACACTAAGACTTACATAAATGGCACAAAAACTTCATGAGGTTAAAAACGTCATCATTCCAAGCTTGGACTTCTCACTTTCAAGAATAGTTGAATGCAGCATTTACTGTATGTTGCGTTATACATTAGAGGCCAAAAGTTTGCTTTAAACTAGATCAGGGCTGCACGATAAAAAAAAAAAACACACACACACACACTGCAGTTATTTTGTCATGTATTTTTAATGGAAATAAAATTTTCCATTTTACTACTGTATAACTGCCACAAATGATCTTTTTAAGATGTTTGCCAAAATGTATCACATTTGAAGTATTTATAAAAAATTAAAACTTAAATTACTGACAAACTCTAAATTCCTGACTGCGTTTATTTCTTGTAATAAATTGCAGCCTTTTGCGATTAACAGTGGTGCAACGATTAATCAACATCAACAAAAATGAATAATCAAATTAGTTGGCAATTTAATTGTTGATTCCCACGTGAACTGTGAATGCTTGACATAGATGTTAGTGCACTGTGTGTGTGTGTGTGAGAGAGAGACAGAGAGAATGCATTCTTACTAGAGTGAAGTCAGTAATAGCATGATGACACACCTTTACGAGAAAATCCCCTAAGTGTGGCAACATTTCACTTTTAACTCGAGCAAAATAGATGCTAGATACATAAAGACTATGTGCTGGTGGGGGCATGGCTTAGTGAGTCAGGTAGGAGGAAAGGATTCACACCTGAAAAAAATGTTGATAATTACGGAAGTTGATGTGTATGTTGCTTGTGAGCCATGTTTTTATCTCGGGTTTTTTCTCAGTGAACCTTTTTAATTGAAATACACAAACAGTCCTCACACCTTATTTGTGGATTTTGAGCTCTGCAAACGCATTCTCTCTGTCACACACACACACTTTTCACTTTTACAGCTCACAGCAACACGTGCACTAATTAGTCATATTCTCCCTAGGTGTGTGTCCTTTTCCTATTTACTTCACTCTCGGGCCCTGCACATTCAACTTGATTTGACCACGCCCCTTTACCACAGATTTAACGTGACTCCCATAATTACAATCAGTCGTCGTTAAGCTTAAAATAATAATTATTGTTATAGTCATCCTGATTATCTTCATTGTGAGTTAGCACAGGCACAAAACAACCTCAAGTTTAATTTAAACCTAATAGCTAAAAAAGAGCTGTTAAGGCATTTTGGCATAAATTAATGTTTGTTAGTCATTTCTGTAATCACTTATCAAAAGATTAGTTTATTGCAGCCTTAGCGATTAATATTGCATATTGCAATTTAGATTTTTATGTGATTCATTGTGCAGCACTAACATAGACCTACTAAAGATCTCTTCAGTTATTTTGTTTAAATCAGCATCTACAAGCATCCACTGTTACATTAAAGATAATTTTTAAAACAATTAAACGCCTGGGTTTGATTCCCAGCCAGTGCCCAAACCCCTCAAACCCCCAAACTGGACGCAGTGCGGGTCCCAAGCTTGGATAAAATGGGAGGGTTGCGTGAGGAAGGGCATCCGGCGTAAAACCTGTGCCAAGCGATTGAATATTTCGCTGTGGCGAACCCTTGCCGGAAGCAGCCGAAAGACCAACTACAATAAGAGAGAATTATTAAACACAACTTTACAATTGCAGTAGGTCACATTTGTATGTACGGCAACATATAAAATATGAACTGAGTGCAGTTGTGGGGGGGGAAATGTCTTTAGCCTGGGTTTGTGTAAATCTGCCTTAACTGTATGTGGGCATTGGAAGATTGACTAATGTATTATACAAATTGACACCCATCCTGACAGAATGCAACACTAGCTGATGTCCTGATGGACTGACTGACTGACTGCTGAATATGGAACTTGAGAATATCTGATAGACTATGAACTATTCTGATATGGGCTTTTAGGAAAGTGAATCAGAATAGAAAACTCTTAAAAAAGCTCTAAAAAAAACTCCAAAAAAAAAAAAACACAACTGAAAAACCAGAAAGAGCATTGAAAGTGTTGTCTTCTTAATGATATAGCAGCCTTGATTATCTTGTCAGGGAAACTTATTGACAGGAAACTTATTGACTGTGTTTGAACCAGGGCTTTGTGGAGCTGACGCTCTTCCCCACTGTGGTCAACCTAAACCGCATCAAGCTGAACAGCAAGCAGTGCCGCATTTACAGAGTGCGAGTGAATGAGCTGGAAGCACCCTTCATTTACAATGACCCCACACTGGAGGTCTGCCACCATGAGTCAAAGCAGTAAGCATTGCATTCCATAACTTTCTGCATGCTGGGGTTTTGTATATATTGCAACCCCTTATAAAAAAGTTATATAAATAAATTGGAGATTTAAATTATAGGTAAAGCTACATTTTCTGACAAAAATCTACATAAAATCTACATACCATCTTCATCAAGAGTCCAACACACAGCCTGAATTTGTCTTAAAAATGGTTAGTTACTGGTTAGCTAATTTCTGACTTGTGTATTAAAATATAAGGCTGCCATAAGAGTAATGACTGTCCTGTTGTTGTGGCTTTGTGCTTTGCAGGCGGAACCTGAACTATTTCTCTAGTGCTTATGCTGCAGCAGTGAGTGCTGTGGATCCGGATGCTGGAAATGGAGAGCTCTCAATTAAAGTGCCAGCTGAGCTTTGGAAGCAAGGAGACGGTGAGCTGTAGCACTCTTCTTTGTGTTAGAATTACATTTAGGCATTTGGCAGACGCTTATATGAGTGATTGGACAAGGTCTGCAATCAAACTTAGCATGATGGCTTTTATTATGGCTTTTATTAAAAAATGTGAGTATCATGTTTGATGTTTTATTAGTATAATTTTAATTTAATATAAACCCATGGTTTTACTTGGAGCAACATTACTGTCAGAGCTGCTGTTCTAGAACCATTAATTGGTTGATTAGGCAGATATAATCTGAACATAATAAGTTGCTTATTATTAGGGGCCAAGCACTATAGGGTGCGCAGGACCCTTTTTTTTCCTAAGGATAATTTTCCACCCTTTTGGGCTTTTTGGGGGTCTTAACATGCTCAAAAACTTATAAAAATTGGCAGACAGGTTGGAATCTGCTGTGGCCCAGAGCTCTCAGGGGACCCCCACACAAGATTTTGCTGCATAGCTCATACACACTTGCACATATGCATGAAACTCGTTACAGATTTAGAGCTCATTAAGCCGAACAACTTTTACACTGCATGTCCTGGGGTCAACTCAACAGAAGCTGGTTATTTTGGGTTGTTCGCAAAAACATACCCAATGGATTTTGATTTACTCCTCCTAGAGAATTTATACGATTGTCACCCACCCGGGCTGATGTGATCTAAAGACATTGCGGACGCAAAATTGTAGAGGGATTTTTGATAGCTTAAACGGCTCAGCCGTGACAATGTCTTAAACTTATGTTGAAAAGTGGTTAATAACTTTGTGTGGCATTATATTGAGTGACATTATATTCAGTGACACGTTCACTGATATCACATTTATTTTTTTGACTGTGTAAAGCTGCTTTGCGGCAATGAAAATTGCTAAAAGCGCTATACAAATAAAATTGAATTGAATTGAATTGAGTAACATCATAGTGTGATGTTTTTTCCTCAGCATTTGCAGCCTGTTCTACACACATACACATCACAAATGTTAGCACGCACGCACGCACACACACACACACACACACACACACACACACACACATCACACACATACATACACACACACACATTAGGGCTGCAACTAACGATTATTTTATTAATCGATTAATCTGCCGATTATTTTTCTGATTAATCGGCTAAAGGCCAGACACCCAAGAAAAGCATTCATTTCCAACCCTTTATTCAAAAACTAAAATCTTTAGAAAGTGCACAAACATGTTGCTACTCAAAATGTTATAATACTCAAATAAAATAAAAATAGACTAACACTAAATATAGACACGTATGCTTTACATCTGCCAAATAGATATAGTGAAACCTTGGATAATTCGTTTCGGAAGCGGCTCGTATTCCAAAACACTCAAAAACTTCGGAATCACTGCTGTAAAGTAAAAATAAAGCAAATTAACCTGCACTTTACATTTAAAAAAGAATCACGACAGAGCAGTGTTTCTGTGTAGAGCAGAGAAAAAGAGTGTGTGTGTGTTAGTGATGCGCAGTTCGTCTGGTAACCTGTGGACCCGGTCGGGTTGGGGCGGGTAAAGATATTGTTACTTTATTTGCGGGGCGGGTCATTAAAAACAAAATTAAATAAAAAATCCATGTATGTTGCGTGCAATTCCCTATAGCCTATATTAAATATTTGTGAATATCTATTTTCATATTTTATTAAGTTCTTTGATAAGGTTACGTTACGTCACGTCACAAGTCATGAAAGCGGCAAGCAGATACCGCTGCCAGTCACAACAAAAACAAAGAAATAAAAGTGAAAATGGAAGACGAGGTGCGCGAGACATTGAGGTCGGGAATATACATCATTTAAAGAAAAAAAGGTCAGGCTGCAAAATCTAATGTTTTAGCATTCTTTTTTTGCACAGCAAACGTACAAACGCTAAATGAATGTTTCCGTGTGATAAAAAAAAAAAAAAAAAGTCTGGTTATTTAGCATAGGCTGTAAACTGTAGGCCTGCCCTATACAAATCTAAAATTAAAAAATTGTTTAGCTCGGATTACAAACGCTGCTTTCTAAATGTTTAAAATGTATATCATTATCTTGTTATTAATATGACCTGATTTATCGTTCATATTCATAATCATATGTTGTTGCCAGTTTACAGGGCGTTTCCAGGCACTTTCAGGCTGAAATAAAGGCTGTTTTCATTTGAATTACAATGCCTAGTATGTCTATTTAATGGTCGCGGGTGCGGGGCGGGTTGTAAAAATAGATACAGTGGTGCGGGGCGGGCCAAATAATTTCATAAAAGCGGGACTCGCGGGTTGGAAAAATACCCGTGGCATCACTAGTGTGTGTCTCTGTGAAGGCAAAAGTAGGGGGTGTCCAATGATGCACGCACACACACACAGCAGCCAAAGAGCAGGCTACACCTTGAGCAGAGAGAGAACATGGATTTTTACTGTCTCTAATGAGACTTGCTTTTTCTTTACACACGCGCCGTACACACACACACATACAGACACAAAATAAAATATGTTTTGCGCGCGCACACGTGGTCACAATGGTATAGTAAACAGTACACGGCACGGATGTTGATTATACCAGTAAGAGACGAGCACTAAGCCCCAGCAACCTCCACTACAGTATGTATCTTTTCTCCTCCTCCGCTTGTATTTTTTTTCTTTGCTCTGTCCTGTTTATGAGGCGCCAAACTCAGTGCGCGAAACCGAGTGTTTTTACTCCACTTGGCGCTCAACTAAAGTTTTTATTTTTTTATAATCAAATGTCTCCGCATTGCGCGACAGAACGAATCGATTATGAAATTCGTTGCCAACGATTATTAATCAATTATTAATCGATTTTTATCGATTTTATCGATTAGTTGTTGCAGCCCTAACACACATACACACATTACAAATGTTAACACTCTCACACTGACACACATACTGTGCACTCAGACATGCACGCACGTACACACACATACACGCACAAACACACTCGTATATCATACACACACACATCACAAATGTTAACACTCACATTTCTCACACACATGCATGCATGCACGCAGAAACACCATACATCGCACACTAACAAGTCTCACACACGCATCACACACATACTAATACACACATCAAAAATGTTAACAAACAGACACACCACACACACACAAACATGCACAAAGACATTTACTCATTACACACAGACTGACACACACACACACACACACACACACACACACACAAACCACTTAACAAATATTTAGGGCCTAAACTGACATCAGCCCTATAGTTATACGGAAGTTACACGATGCATCTGGGTGGCGATGGCTTTTTGTAGGTCTAAAATAACACACAGGTTGTGCTGTGCACCCTGGTGGCGATTGCACAGGGTGCTTGGGCCCGTCATTGTTGCTTGCAACTATATTTTACACATGGTTGTTATACCATGTGTGTGGTGCATCTCAATAAATTATATCATCATTGAAAATTTTATTTATTTCAGTAATTGAGCAGGTTGTGTAGTGCACCCAGTCAGCGTTGACTTTGTGGAGGTCTTAACATACAAATTGTGTGTGGTGCTCCCGGGTAGTGATGGGCAGGTGCTTGGGCTGCTCATTGTTGCTTGCAACCATATTTATTTATTTATTTATTTAATTATCCGGGCCCTTTGGGGGGTCTTAACATGCTCAAAAACTCATGAAAAGTCTGGGCCTTGAGCTTGACTCATTTTGCTGCATAGCTCATACACACTTGCACATATACAGTACATGTCATACTCGGTACACTGCTAGATCTCATTAGGCTAAACAATTTCATGGGCTTAACTCAACAGAAGGTCATATTTTGGGTCATTTGCAAAATGCACACAATGGACACACTATACATTACACACATACCACACACACTATATATTTCACACATACTACCAGTCTTGCACCATTACGATCCCCATGAAAACCGGCCAATGTGACCTCAAAACATGGAAGATGCAAAATTGCAAAGGGAATTTTAATATCCCAAAAGGTTTAGCCATGGCGATGCCTTCAACATGTGCTGTATTGAGGTCCTAACATCCAATTCAATTCAATATTATTTGTATAGCGCTTTTAGCAATTGTCATTGCCGCAAAGCAACTTTACACAATCAAAAGAATTATTTAAGTTTGTATGAAATGTGAATGGTTATGAATCAAAATGGTCAGTTTGTCCCTGGTGAGCAAGCCGAGGACGACAGTGGCAAGGAAAAACTCCCCGAAACCTTGAGAGGAACCAGACTCTACATGGAACCCATCCTCATTTGGGTGAAACAGAAAGCAGTAAATGATCTGCATTTATACAGTGTGGTAGGTGGCAGGCAGTTCAGCTATAATAGCTGATGTTAATTGATGTAATAATGTAGTCCAGGTAGTTATTGAAGACTCAGGTAGACTTGTAGGAAGTTCCAGTCCTGAACTATCGAACTGTCAAGTCCCCAGAGAAACAGTTGCCAACACCAGTCGAGGCCAGAACCATCTTCTAGGTAGAGAGAATCATCCCCAGACACCAGACGCATCCCAAAGAGACACATGGGACATCCATGTGACGAGATCTCCAACCGGGGGGACCAGGATGGGTCAGACAGGTCCGGAGGGCAGAGGGAGTCTGGATCACTGGCAGCTCAGGAACGAAATGTATAGCTTGAGAGAGAAAGAGTGAAAGGGGGAGACGGGGAGAGAGGAAAGCGAAAGAGGGGGAGAAAGAGAAGAAGAGGAGAGATGGCAGTTAGGTATGGTCACAGTCACACAATGTATAATGTGAATGTATATTAACTGTAAAGTGCAAGCAGAGACTCCGGCAGGACTAACTATGACAGCATAACTAAAAGGGAGAGCCAGAAGGAAACACAAACATGAGGGCTTCCTGAGATGTAAAGCAAACAATCACCTCACCGTCAGCAAACCTGAGTGATCAATGAGAGTGGGGAAGACAGCATCTAAACCTACCAGTTCACCGTAATACTCTACGTCCATGAGTCCCCCAGATGGGTCTGCTCCTTTACCTAAGGCAAATCTATTTATAAAAATGCTTGGCTAAATAAATAGGTTTTTAGCCTGGACTTAAACACTGAGACTGTGTTTGAGTCCCGAACACTATTTGGAAGACTATTCCATAATTTGGGGGCTTTGTAAGAAAAAGCCCTGTCCCCAGCTGTTTTTTTCATAATATGCGGTACTGTCAAGCAGCCTGCATCCTTTGATCGAAGTAGGCATGGCGGTTCGTAAGACACTAGCAGTTCGCTCAGGTACTGCGGCGTGAGACCATTTAATGCTTTATATGTCAAGAGTAGTATTTTAAAATCAATGCGAATTTCACAGGGAGCCAATGCAGTGAAGATAAGATAGGGGTGATGTGCTCATATCTTCTGGTTCTAGTGAGGACTCTCGCTGCTGAAGCTTATTTATGCACCTAGCTGAACAACCAGACAGTAAGGCATTACAATAGTCCAACCTAGAGGTGATAAAAGCATGAACTAGTTTTTCTGCATCGTTAAGCGACAATATATTTCTTATCTTGGCAATATTTCTGAGGTGAAAGAATGCTATTCTGGTAATATTATCTACATGAGCTTCAAATAAAAGGCTGGAATCTATAATTACACCAAGGTCTTTTACTGTTGCACTTGATGGAACAGAAAGGCCATCTAAAGTTACGGTGTGATCTAAAATTTTACTCCTAGCTGTATACGGTCCTATGACTAGAACTTCTGTCTCATCCGGATTAAGCAGAAGGAAGTTAATTAGCATCCAATTTCTTATATCCTGCACACATTGCTCAACTTTAGTAAGCTGTTTTTTCTCATCAGGTTTTGCTGAGACATATAACTGTGTCGTGTCAGCATAACAATGAAAACTAATACCATGCTTATGGATTATGTTGCCCAGAGGAAGCATGTAAAGGGAAAAAAGCAGTGGACCTAAAACTGAACCCTGCGGAACGCCAAACTCCACTAGAGAACATGCAGAATAATCACCATTTAAGTCTACATACTGATAAGGATCGGTCAGATAGGATTAATTCCTACTACATTTTTCTAATCTGTGAAGAAGAATAGCGTGATCAATGGTGTCAAAAGCTGCACTGAGGTCGAGTAATACAAGCATAGTTACACAACCCTGATCAGAGGCCAATAGGAGGTCATTTACTACTTTAACGAGTGCTGTCTCTGTGCTGTGATGAGGCCTAAATCCTGACTAATACAGTTCATGTATGCCATTTCTATGTAGATATGAGCATAGCTGCTCCGCTCTTATCTTTTTAGGTGTCTTATCTTTCTAGTTAAGGTGCTGTTAATTGTTAATTTCTAAGACTGGTAACTATGAACTTCTCCTCGGCATCAGAGGTAGGTTTTGGTATAGCCAAAAAGCTATGGACGTATGTTCAAGATATGGCACAAGTTCATGGATAGTCACAGCTGGATGTGTCTTTGTAGTGCGCCATCGCCAACTGCGCACAATATACAGGCATGTTTTATTATTTATTTCTAAGATTCTGAAAAAGATAAGAGCGGAGCAGCTATGCTCATATCTACATAGAAATGGCATACATGAACTGTATTAGTCAGGATTTAGGCCTCATCACAGCACAGAGACAGCACTCGTTAAAGTAGTAAATGACCTCCTATTGGCCTCTGATCAGGGTTGTGTAACTATGCTTGTATTACTCGACCTCAGTGCAGCTTTTGACACCATTGATCACACTATTCTTCTTGGTGTTACTTTCCTGAGATACTGTAGTCTTCATGAGAGCCAGTTTCATCATGGTGCTTGGTGTTTTGCAAATACACTTGTCGATACTGTTCTTGCAAGAACTGTTCCAGAAGAGCTAATTTTTGTGTCTTAAAATAACAACTGACTGGTGTTATTGTTACTTAATTACCTAATTCCAGTTTATTATTTTATAGTACATATTCCAGCATTGTTGTAGAATATAGAAAAGAAATGCAAACTTGTGTCCAAACTTTTGACTGATACTGTAAATTTTCAGTGTGTTCATTCTTAATGAGGTAATTAAAATAAGATAATTACTGAATTATCAGTTAGTGTTCTCCTTTTTATTATTCTTTGTGGAATAATAAGTGGAAGTTAACTACAACATTATTATGTAAAACATTTTTTTTTTTTTTTTTACATTTTGCTTTTAAAGAGCCAAAATTTCTTCTCTTTTTAACATAGTCTTGAGTGATAGTTTTTCCAGTTTTCTGAAGGATTTTTTTGCCTCTCATTTTTAACAAGTTTTTGGCTCTCATTTTTTAGTCCAGCCCCTGTATCTGACCAGTTTCAGTGTTTTTAGTTTGTTAAGCCACACAGTGACCAGTGTTCACTCAAGCATCATTTAATTTAAGGCAGGAACCAGTGAGTAACAGGTGTGGGTAATGACAAATGATCATCATGAAAGGCCGATGATTAGTATACTGGTGTATACTAGTATACAATCCAATTTAAAAATTGGTTGTTAATTTAACCAATTTTTAAATTGGATTGTAGCCTCTATGCAGTAAAACATTTGTTTCCATTTCTTTACCTGATAATCTGTAATTTAATTACATTTAATGTGAAGAAATGAGGAGTGGCTCAAGACTTTTGCACAGTACTATATGACACAGATTTGGCAGTGTGGCAATTATCATGTCTCAATGCCATTAGTGCTTAAGAATTTGATAAAGCTAAAATAAATGGCTCATGCAGGGGTCACACACCCTATGACATCTTTCAGATTTTTTTTTAACAAATTGAGTTTTTGTGGAACTGTTAAACAATTTAGCAGGAAGTAAGCAGATGTAATTTTTACACAGATTATCTACAGAAAACTCATTAAAACATTTTCACTATTCAAAACCACAAAAACCTTTATTTGACCACTAGGGGGCAATAAAGTTTTGCGTTTCTGCCTTTTATCCTGGAAATTTTTAATGTAAATTCTTACAATATCTCTGTGGCAGTTAGTTTGGGGGAAAACAAACAACAGTTGACATTTGATACAATACATCTGATGATGTAAAAGTTTGACAGTTTAGGCATTTGACAGACTCTCTTATGCAGAGTGACGTTTATCTAATTTATTCATCTGATCAGTTAAGGCTTTGAGCAAGGCCCCAACAGTACCAGGCATACATCAACATTAGTAGACCAACATTTTACCCACTGAGATACCACTGCTCTTGATTTGAATTTAGCCTCTAGCACCAGCAGCGCTGCTCTACTGACAGACTTCCAGAAATCCTGCGTTGCCATAAGCTGCTTTAATATAATATCTCTTTTCAGTATCATATTACACTTCCCACTTTGTGTTTATAATTAACAATGTAGTGACATTTTGCTTTTTATCTTTTTTATCAGAGATGAAGGTGCTAAAGGTGTACATAGAGTTCTCACTGGACCAGCCGAAGGGGGGGCTGCACTTTGTTGTTCCAGACATGGAGGGCAGCATGGCTGAAAGAGGAGCTCACGTTTTCTCCTGTGGATACCAGAATTCCACACGGTAAATGACTAGTGCCCAGAAGCCCACAAGCAACCTCTGGTCAAACTCTAAATGGTGCACTGAGGTTTACATGTAATGGAGAGATATAGTGTTTTATCAAACATTATAATAAGCTGTATGGCCTTCAATAATATTTATAATATTTCTTAAAGCGGTAATGTATTGTGTTGTAAAAATGCTATTTGTATCCTACCACAGAAAATGAAATTAAGAAATATTCAATTTGGATTCTGCTGTTTGCAATTAGAAAAGCTGATGCCAGGTATTTTGGCTGTTTTTAAAAATGGTCTTACCCTAGAGATTTCACCTGTTTCAAGTCACCCCACTGCATCTCAATGAGATTAAGATCTGCGGTGTCCAAATAATTCAGTTTTGGAATCATCTGTCCAAAGAACATTATTCCAAATGTCAACATTTTCTTTGGCAGTCTGGCCTTGATGCTTCTCTTACAGAGCAAAGGTTTCCTCCTTGCACACCTCCCATGGAGGTTAAACTTCTTCGGTCTCTTTCTAATTGTAGAGGCATGCACTTTCACATCAACAGTAGCCAGAGCCTACTGTAGGTCTTGTGATGAAATTTTACGGGTTTTTGGTGACCTCTTTTAGCGTCTTGCATTCTGCTCTTGGGGTTAACTTGCTGGGATAACCAGACCTGGCCATGTTGGCAGTTGTTTTAAAAGACTTCCACTTGTAGACTATTTTCCAGACAGTGGAATGACTGATTTTTAAAATTTTTTGAGATCTTTTTAAATCCCATATCAGACTCATGGGCTGCTATAATTTTTTTCTGAAAGCCCCAGGGAGCTCTTTTGCTCTCACCATGGCGCTCACTTTCACTTCAACAATAAGGAGCACACCAATATAAATGTCTGAGGTTTAAATAGGGCAAGCCTCATTCAAAATGCTAAGTAATGATTTACTAATCATGTGCACCCGGTGTGATCCACCTGTGTGTAATTTGTGCCTTTTTAAGTGTGAATAAATGTGAGGGTGTCCTACCTTTTTCCCAAGTTAGAATATGCATTTTGTAGAATTACATTTACAGAAGATCTTAAAGTCTTTTCTTCAGTTTGAATTGTTTAGTTAAATTACTTTAATCTCTTAGTATTGTTAACACTGAGATTAAATATCCATATATTTAGAAATGTTGCAAAATACCCAGGCTTTCATAGGGTTTTTTAACATAACTGTATATACAAGTTTAACATATCATTTTCTGATGGGGTAAGAAACATCGTTAAATATGACGATCAGTATGTGGCCAAGATTGTAGTGTAATGTAGTGCGTTCTCATATTTTATTTGTACCTCTTTTTTTTCTTTTGACAGTCGTTTCCAATCAAATGTGTTTTGAGTCTAAATTATAGGACATGGCATATGCCACAGTGTTCATCACATACACTACTTAATTTATACTTTAGTTTGTTGCCAACTGTTATTATTATTATAAAGTAAAAAAAAAAAATCCCATTTCCTCTATTTTATTAAGGTTGAAATATAACTTTGATGATAACTTGGATCGTGCAGGTTTTGGTTTCCCTGTGTCGACTCGTACTCGGAGCTATGCACGTGGAAGCTGGAGTTCACCGTGGATGCCTCTATGGTGGCCGTGTCATGCGGCGACCTCATGGAGACTATCTACACTCATGACATGCGCAAGAAGACTTTTCATTATGTGCTGCCCATCCCAACTGCTGCCCCCAACATTTCCCTGGCAGTTGGACCATTTGAGATCCTCGTGGACCCCTATATGCATGAGGTAGGAGTTTAAAACACAGCTGATTGTAATACATTACATATAATTAGTCAATACCAGTACTGATCTCTTGGTTTAAACTTAAAGGGCTGTTTTAGATTTTAAAGTACAGTATGTTATTTATTATATGTTTATGACTGGATTCCTAGGCAGGATAAATTTAAAAGACAAATCTCTCTTCACCACCTTTACGTTAAAGGAGTCGAAAACTGATGGTTTAGTGTAATCTGTGCAATCAGAGCTCTGAATATGGCTGACATATTGTGGGGGGTTTTGGCGTTTTCTGTGTGCTTAGTAGGGCTGCACAATGCTTGCTAAAATGAGAATTATAATTTCTTTTCCTCCATGTGACCTGATCATGATTTTTCTCACATGATCTCTCACATTTATTGTATATTTTGTATGTAATAAGTTCAAAATAAAACACATGCTATCTACACAGGACTTTCGACTATTGTAACAATAAAGTAATTTTTTCATCCTTTTGAAGTTAAGTAAATAACTTAAAAGTTGTTGACTGATATAACAGTATAACAGGGATTGTTGAATGCAACAAGATCTTAATGCGGGGGAATACATGCAATTGAATTTCTGTCACTCAGAAATGAGATTGCAAGTATGCACGAATCAAGGTCATCCTTTTTTTTTTTTTAGATTAATAATGCAGCCCTAGTAATTAGTGTGTAAAATGTAAGCTTGAATCCTTAAGGAAAATAAGTATATCAATTTCACTTTCTACTCAACAGTCAATGTTTCACTTTTCAATTAATTAATTTCTTTATTAAACCCTGCTTCCCTCCATCCATTTCTCAACCCTAAAGGACATTTCTATGGAGTTAATTATGTGCCAAAATTTAACAAACGAACACAATCTGCTTTGCAAAGAAAAAATCGACTTTCTCACAAATGCAGCGTTTTGCAAACAAACACAATCTGCTTTGCAAAGAAAAGACTTTCTCACAAAAGCAATGGAGCAACTTCCTCTTCCAAAACAGCAGATGGCGCTATCGGTCAATTTACGCTATTCTCCCGAGACCTCAAACAATGTGTTTATATGGTTTACACTTATGTCCCAGAGGAATTTGAGCGGGGAACAGTTTTGAGGTGTTTATTATATATCCAGACAGCCAGACATATTAATAATTCACTATCTTTAGGATAGAGCATTGTGGGGGAATACAGTTATATCAAACCACAGTTGCATTTTAATGAAGGCTGAAAGAACTGCCATTGGCTTTTTATATCTATAATGGACATATGCGACATGATGCATCAAAATCTTTTAGAATTAGTGATCCTATCTACATTTAAACAATCCTTAACAAAGTTATAAGGGGGAAAAAAAGCTTTAAATGAACAATATACATACTGAATTACAGACAGAATTCTATTACAAACCTGCTTGTAAAAAGTTTCATAAATTTCATGCTGTCTAATACAATGATTCTTGAATCTTACTGTATCTACACCTCGCGCTGCAACAGCTGTCTACAATGTAGGATTGTACTACAGACACAGATTATTTAAATGTGTAATCATAGAATAATTGTATTAAACAGCATAAAATTTTTACAGGTTTGTAATAGAATTCTGTCTGTAATTCATTATGTTTACTGTGCTGCCCTCGGTATATGTCCTGAATATAATTTGACAGCCAGCTAAACACTTCTCATAACTTCTCATAAGACTCATAACATCAAGACTCTGAAGACGAGACTTTCCTTGTCCACAGGTTTATTGACATTAACAAGAAAGGTGAAACTGAAATATTTAAAAGTACAAAAGAATAATTCAATTAACTTCTGTGTAAAATGCATAGCTATACAAACGCTCAAAGGAATTAATTAAATGCTCTCATTTTAACTGTAGCACTTTCCCCAAATATAACATATTCAATAACATTTAACAGACAGTTACCAAAACCTTATTTATTTGCACTGTTGTGCATGTAGCGTTAGCATTCTATGAACTGCAAAAAATGCTAATGCAACAATATGTTAGCAAAGCAGCCTAGTCAGAAAAACTATTTCTAAGAAAGAACTTAACACTTAAAATAAGTTAAGTGCTCTCAATAATTTCAAAACACATGTAGGGATCAATAAAACAATAAACATCTACCCACGATGCTACTACAAGCAAGGAGTACTCAAATATCGCATTTCACTGCAAGGAAAGCCAAACACGCTACTCTCTGTCTCTGCTTGACTGCCTCTGAATACAGGTCACATGACAACTCCCTACTTACACTTTTCTTAAAGGGGCCACTACTCAATTATTTACAACAGTGACAAAACACTCCCTGTCTGATGTGAGTTACACATCACTCAATAATTAAGATTCATTAATATTAGAATCTGGAGAAAGTAGAAGTACAATCTCCGTAACAGGCCTAAGAAAAGGGGCAGACCCTTCGGGTTTGATGACCTTGACCTCAACCTGACGCACCTTCCCGTCTTGACTAGGAAAAGTCTGTGTTACCAGTGCAAGAGGCCATTCATTTTGTGGTACTTGACTGTTCTTGAGGAGAACAACACTTCCTTGTTGAATATTTGTGTGAACAGACTGCCATTTCTTGCGTGCTTGTAGGGTTGGCAAAAACTGTTTCCGCCATCTATCCCAAAATGTATTGGAGAGATGTTGAACTTGCCGCCACTGGCGCTTGTAAAGGTCTGAAGCTCCAAACTCTCCTGCTGGTGCAGTAACAGAATTCACCTTTTGTGTGAGAAGAGCTGCTGGGGTAAGTATAAACGACTCATCAGGGTCCGTTGTCAAGGGAACAAGAGGGCTGGCATTGATAATAGCTGCTACCTCTGCCATGAAGGTCACTAGCACTTCGTGAGTAAGCTTGTCTTTCAACTGGAAAAACATGGAGTCGAGAATTTTTCTTGCAAGCCCGATCATTCTTTCCCATGATCCACCAAAATGGGAAGCCTGTGGAGAATTAAATGTCCAAGTGCAACCTAGGTCTGACAGATATGTCTTTACAGATTTGAGATTCAGATTTGAAGGTATCTTTAAGTCTTTGCATGCACCGATAAAGTTTGTGCTGTGATCTGAACGGATATTTCTTACAGGTCCACGGACAGCAATAAACCGTCCAAAGGCATTGATGAAGCTGGATGTGTCGAGCGATTCTATGACTTCAATATGAACAGCTCTCACACTCGTACATGTAAAAATTATAGCCCACCTCTTGCTGTGCAAAAACCCTCCTCTTGTCCGTCGTGAGGAAACACTCCAAGGACCAAACACGTCCAGTCCAACATTGGTAAAGGGAGGATCTGTTGAAAGACGGTCTGCTGGAAAGCTTGCCATTTTTTGAACACTGAATGGAGCTCTGACTCGCCCACAAGTTACACACTGGTGAATCACACTTCTCACTCTTTGTTTTCCACCAACTATTCAAAAACCAGCTGACCTAACAGCTCCTTCAGTAAAGTGACGTACTTGATGGTAAACATGCTCGTGATAGTGCCTAACTATCAAGATGGCTATGTGATGCTTGCCAGGAATTATCGAAGGAGTTTTCTCACCTTGAGTAAGGTTTGACTTGTGAAGACGCCCTCCAACTCTCAGGAGACCTTGTGCATCAATGAAAGGATCCAGAATACAAAGCGGACTACTCTTTGAAATCCTTTCTTGCTTTTGTATGCATTTGATCTCTTGGCTGTAAACTTCTTCTTGTACTGCCCGAATGATGGTGGCTGGAGCCTTATCGCCACTGTGAATTGGAGGAATTGATGGCTGGAGCTACCATCCTGCTCCTGTGCTTCCAGTGATCCAGACCCCATCTGCCCTCTGCACCTACTGACTCCCTGTGCTGAACTGGACTTCATGTTAATCTACACAACTTCTGTTATATTGAACTTTCACCTGCACAACACACATGATGTTATTTCTATCTGTTATCACCCAGATGAGGATGGGTTCCCTGTTGAGTCTGGTTTCTCTCAAGGTTTCTTCCTATTGCCATCTCAGGGAGTTTTTCCTTGCCACTGTCGCCGTCACCCTTGGCTTGCTCATCAGAGACATTTTATTCATCATTCATTCATTTCATTATTATCTAGACACATTTTTCTCACACATACACACTTCCAAATATTTTCTTTTCTTTTCTAAAAAAAAAAAAATTTCTTTAATTTTTTGTGAAGCTGCTTTGAGACATTGTTAAAAGCGCTATATAAATAAAATTGAATTGAATTGAATTCTGCCTTACAGTAATGCAAGCCTTTACAAGAACTGTTTCTCTTCACTCTTCTCTGGAAGCTATGTGCTACATGAATAAGATGAGTAACTGCACCAATTAAAGACTTCCAGGATGAGAATTTTGTTGAATCGTTTGGAACCAAGCTGTTTAGATGATGTCGTAGTGCTTAAAATGGACACGAGGACGAAGGTTTGGGTCTGAGCTGGGATCAACAAGGTCATAACAGCCTTGTGAGGTACCTGCTTCTGACTTAAGCAGAAATTTGGGTCCACTTAGCCAATTGGTGCTCTGTAAACATGATGCAGAAACAAAACGTGTTGCATGGTCTGCTGGATTCTGGTCTGTTGGCACATAGTGCCATTGGTCTGGATGAGAAGACCTTCGGATAAGTTGTACTCGGCTGCTCACATACACATAAAACCGCCTAGTTTCATTATAGATGTAGCCCAAAACCACTTTACTATCTGAATAATAGGTTACAGCATCAAGCTGGAGGTCTAATCCTGCTGAAATCAAGTCTGTTAGGTCCACAGCAAGCACTGCTGCACAAAGGTCAAGCCTTGGCACTGTGTGCTTAGGACGGGGGGTAAGTTTGGCTTTCCCCATTACAAACCCAATGTCATTGTTCTTTGCAGCATCTGTGACTCTTGGATATGCCACTGCGGCGATGGCCTTAGTTGATGCATCTGAAAAGACACACAATTCTCTTCTAACAGCTGCTGATGGAGAAATCTTAGTATAAGCTCTAGGAATGGAATAACTGGACAGCTCTGACAAAGATACTCTCCACGAGTTTCAAGCTTCCTCCATCTCTTTGGGTAGTGGAGAATCCCAATCGCTGTTCTCAGGGGTGAGTTCTCTCAGAATAGCTTTGCATTTGATTGTGACTGGTGCTACAAACCCAAGAGGGTCAAAAAGGCGGCTGCTGTTTTTTGCCGACAAAAAAGAGAAAGCTGTCTGTGCAGAGATTAGGGCTGTCGCGGTTAGGAAATTTCCCTTGCGGTTTTTATGGGCGGCCCAATAGCGCGGTATGCGGTATTACCGCCGTTTAAAAATAAATAAATAAATAAAAATCTTGATTTTACTGCATACAAAGCTCTATTGCTAAGTTATGTAGCATATATTGTTGCTTTTTAACTGACAGAGACAAAACATTTTTTGTTTATTTTTTTAATGCCAAACAGCAATAAGAACATGCCTTTTCCAATTCAAAAAACGAAATCCAATTATTCTAAAGTAGGCTAACAATAAACAAACAATAAGAAAAAAAAATTTCCAATTTGAAAAACGAACAAATTCTAAAGTATCACATGAAAACGAAGTGTTGGCCTAAGTGAAAATACAGAGAATAAATAAAAATTAGGCCTACTTAAGCTTTAACGAATGTGATTTAGACCTTCGTTATCATATCCTTGTTTCGCGCTAGGAAAACCAACATATTAACCTTATGTGGTTTCAGGGAGGATCGCATGGGGGTAACAATATTCCCGGCGACAATATATCTAGACTGCTTATCGCGCCACCAGGACAGTGGGTTCGCGTTGGAGTCTATGCATTCTTCCTGCAGGTAGCGCGTGAGCTCGTTATCTGCTCGCACTCTCTTGGGTATGGGCGCTGGCGCAGAGGTTGTCCGTGACTTCAGCAGGTCTCCGAGAGTCTTTTTCTTTGCTGCAGGTGGCACCACCGCTTGCTCTTCGTCTCCAACCACTGACGCACTGGCAGCGCTCCCTTCGTCCTCCACTCCCACCATCTCTTCGATGAGTTTGGATTTTGTCTCCGTATCATTGATATAATCACCCCTATATCGAGGATCTAAAAAACAGGCCTTTTCCAAAAGTTCTTGTAAGGCAGCTGGTTCATACTTCCCCTGTAGAACACTGCACATTTTGTGCTTTATGTCCGATGTTAATGTGGTATCCTCATTTGACGGTTTAAGCATATCTTCCGTCAGGAGTTTCAGGACGGGTTTGACTGAAGACACTGTAACGTAGCTCTCGCCAGACAGCAGATCTGTAAACTCAGCCGCAGGTTTAAGTGCTGCATTCACGGATTCAAGTACAGCGATATCCTGCCAGCTTGGATTTAGATGGTGGTGTCGCCGGTCATCCAAAACTCTTCTGATAGCCGGGATTTGCTCCAAAACCCTGTCCACCATTTTCTGTTTGGTGCCCCATCTAGTAGCGCAGTCCTGAACAGAGTATTGACTGTTAAATCGTTGAATAAAAATTAACCAATGATAACATCTACTATTAGCCTACCAAAATAAAATTATTTCATTTTTATTTGTTGCCTATCAATAAGTTAGCCTATCGAACAGTTTACATTTTATAACTTACCAGTATGAGGCTATGTTGAGGGATTTGAAGTTCTGCTTGTGCTTTGGCCAGATCTCTTCTCTTTAACCAGCTCTGAGAAAATGTACTGACCAAGGTGTGACACAGACCCATTGCTCGAGCAGTGCGGTCCTTAACGCTTGCCATTGCGTTTGTAACTGCCAAATGTAAATTGTGACCAAAGCAGTTCAGCCACGGCCAGTTCAACTTTTTGACTGCTGCAACGATGTTGGCCCCGTTGTCTGTATTGGTACAGGCCAACTTCTTCTTATCTAGGGACCACTCTTCAAATGCGTGCCGAAGAGCATCTGAAATTCAATTCAATTCGATTTTATTTCTATAGCGCTTTTAGCAATTTTCATTGCCGCAAAGCAGCTTTACACAGTCAAAAGAATTATTTAAGTTAGTATGAAATGTGAATTTGTATGAATCAAAATGGTCAGTTTGTCCCTGGAGAGCAAGCCGAGGGCGACAGTGGCAAGGAAAAACTCCCTGTGATGGTAATAGGAAGAAACCTTGAGAGGAACCAGACTCAACATGGAACCCATCCTCATTTGGGTGAAACAGAAAGCAGTAAATGATCTGCATTTATACAGTGTGTAGGGTGGGAGGCAGTTCAGCTATAATAGCTGATGTTAATTGATGTTAATATGGAGTCCAGGTAGTTATTGAAGACCCAGGTAGCGTTGTAAGAAGTTCCAATCCTGAACTATCGAACTGTCAAGTCCCCAGAGAAACAGTTGCCAACACCAGTCAAGGCCAGAATCATTTTCTAGGTAGAGAGAATCATCCCCAGACACCAGACGCATCCCAGAGAGACACACAGGGCATCCATGTGACGAGATCTTCAGCCAGAAGCGGGGCACCAGGATGGGTCAGACAGGTCCGGAGGGCAGAGGGAGTCTGGATCACTGGCAGCTCAGGAACGACATGTGTAGCTCGACAGAGAGAGAGAAAGAGTGAAAGGGGGAGACAGGAGGAGAGAGGAAAGAGAAAGGGGGGGGAGAGAAGAAGAGGAGAGATGGCAGTTAGGTATGATCACAGTCACACAATGTATAATGTGAATGTATATTAACCGTAGAGTGCAAGCAGAGACTCTGTCTGAGTCCCGAATACTATTTGGAAGACTATTCCATAATTTTGGGGCTTTGTAAGAAAAAGCTCTGCCCCCAGCGGTATTTTTCATAATACGCGGTACTGACAAGCAGCCTGCATCCTTTGATCGAAGTAGGCGTGGCGGTTCGTAAGACACTAGCAGTTCGCTCAGGTACTGCGGCGCGAGACCATTTAATGCTTTATATGTCAAGAGTAGTATTTTAATATCAATGCGAAATTTCACAGGGAGCCAATGCAGTGAAGATAAGATAGGGGTGATGTGCTCATATCTTCTGGTTCTAGTGAGGACTCTCGCTGCTGCATTCTGGACTAGCTGAAGCTTATTTATGCATCTAGCTGAACAACCAGACAGTAAGGCATTACAATAGTCCAACCTAGAGGTGATAAAAGCATGAACTAGTTTTTTATGTTTTTTCATTTTGACTGCATCGTTTAGCGACAATAAATTTCTTATCCTGGCAATATTTCTGAGGTGAAAGAATGCTATCCTGGTAATATTATCAACATGAGCTTATAATCACACCAAGGTCTTTCACTGTTGCATTTGATGGAACAGAAAGGCCATCTAAAGTTACGGTGTGATCTAAAATTTTACTCCTAGTTGTATGCGGTCCTATGACTAGAACTTCTGTCTTATCCGGATTTAGCAGAAGGAAGTTAATTAGCATCCAATTTCTTATGTCCTGCACACATTGCTCAATTTTAGTAAGCTGTTTTTTCTCATCAGGTTTTGCTGAGACATATAACTGTGTATCGTCAGCATAACAATGAAAACTAATACCATGCTTACGGATTATGTTGCCCAGAGGAAGCATGTAAAGGGAAAAAAGCAATGGACCTAAAACTGAACCCTGCGGAACGCCAAACTCCACTAGAGAACATGCAGAATAATCACCATTTAAGTCTACATACTGATAACGATGGGTCAGATAGGATCTGAGCCAGGAGAGGGCTGTACCCTTAATTCCTACTACATTTTTTAATCTGTGAAGAAGAATAGCGTGATCAACGGTGTCAAAAGCTGCACTGAGGTCGAGTAATACAAGCATGGTTACACAACCCTGATCAGAGGCCAGTAGGATGTCATTTACTACTTTAACGAGTGCTGTCTCTGTACTGTGATGAGGCCTAAATCCTGACTGATACAGTTCATGTATGCCATTTCTATGTAGATATGAGCATAGCTGCTCCGCTACTATCTTTTCCAGAATCTTAGAGATAAAGGGGAGGTTTGATATTGGCCTGTAACTGGACAGCTGACAGGGGTCGAGGTCAGGTTTCTTAATTATTGGTTTGATAACTGCTAATTTAAAAGATTTTGGAACATAACCTATGCTGAGTGAAGAATTAATTATTCTCAACAGGGGTTCTGTTATTGCTGGTACTATCTGTTTAAGAAAATGTGTCGGTACAGGATCTAATATACAGGTTGATGAATTTGCAGAAGAGATGAGTGAAATTAGTTCATTCTCTTCAAGGGGAGTAAAGTATTCTAGGTTCTGATCTGACATGGCTAGATTAACATCTGCATCAATTACATTGTTCGGTTTCAAAACCTCAATTTTATGCCTAATATTTACAATTTTATTATTAAAAAAGTTCATGAGGTCCTCACTATTGCATGATGTTGTTGTGGAGATTTCTGCAGTGGTCTTATTTCTGGTTAATTTGGCTACAGCATTAAATAAGAATCTAGGATTATTTTTGTTATTTTCTATAAGAGTGGAGAGATGTGTTGATCTAGCTACACTAAGAGCTTTTCTATAGTTCAAGATGCTCTCCTTCCATGCTATTTGAAATACTAGCAATTTAGTTTGACGCCATTTACGTTCTAATTTCCGAGCGGTCTGTTTCAAAGTGCGCGTGTGATCGTTATACCAGGGAGCAAGTTTCTTATCTCTAATAATTTTTCTTTTGACTGGAGCTACATTATCTAAGGTATAGCGAAATGTCGACTCTAAATATTCAGTCGCCTGATCGAGTTCTGTGGGGTCAGATGGTAATCGAATCGAAGTTGGGAACTCTGGGAGATTACTGATAAAACTCTGTTTGGTAGTTGATGTGAATGTACGTTTCATACGGTAGCGCGGCGCTGTGCGAACATTATTACTGTGACACACTCGAATTGAGACAAGATAGTGATCTGAGATAACTTCAGATAGTGGAATTGTGAATAAATTTCTTATACTTAATCCGAATAATATTATTAAATCTAAAGTGTGACCTGCTTTATGAGTGGGTCCTACTACACACTGATTTACTCCTACCGAGTCCAGTATGGACATAAATGCTGTTCTCATAGGGTCTTCTGGGTTTTCAAAATGAATATTAAAATCTCCAGCAATTAACACTTTGTCTACAGAAACGACTAGGTTTGAGAGGAAATCTGCAAATTCACTAAGAAATTCAGAGTACGGCCCTGGAGGTCTGTAAATGACAATTAGCGGGATCGACTGAGCTGACTTAATATAGTTAAATATAGTAAATAGTTATATGTTACTATAAAGAATTTCAAATGAATTAAATTTGTGTGTGTTTTTGTACAATAGTCAAATTATCATTGTGAATAACTGCGACGCCTCCTCCTCTACCAGTTAACCGAGGCTGGTGTATGTAGCTGTATCCAGGAGGACTAGCTTCATTTAGAGCTACATACTCATCCTGTTTAATCCAGGTTTCTGTTAAACAGAGTATATCAAACTCCTGATCTGTGATAGTTTCATTAACTATAACTGCTTTAGATGCGAGAGATCTAATATTTAACAATCCTAGCTTCAGATCAGAGGTGCCGGCTGCGCATTCAGTCTGATCCAAGTTTGTGGTCTTTATGTTAATTAAATTACTAAAACAGACTTTGAGTCTTTCTAAATTTGTTTTTAGCTCGGGGAACAGACACAGTCTCAATACAGTGAACCCTGAGTGACGACTCTGCTCCCTGGCCTGGGCTCTGAATTGTCACCGATTAACTAGGCCTCTTCTGAGACTATGATCTATACTGCAAGAAATGAGAGCAGCACCTTCCCAAGTGGGATGGACACCGTCCCGCCCTAACAGGCTAGCTTTGCCCTCAAAGGTCTTCCAATTATCAATGAAGCCCACATTGTTTTTGGAGCACCACCTGGACATCTCATTGGGATGGGACCAGAGCATACTACTCCATCGGACATCGCCTTCGCTAATTTAAACACCTCTATCAAGTTATTCTTACTAACCTCTGACTGACGAAGGCATATATCATTAGCTCCAGCATGTTCTACTATCTTTGAGAACCTGTGCTGTCCTAGAGCCCTAAGATTACCTGCTATGTCCGGTGCTCTGGCTCCCGGGATACACCTAACCACTGCCGCTGGCGCCCCTAAAGGTCTAGCTAATTTCACGTGCCTCATTATAGAGTCTCCCATAACCAGTGCTCTTTCAGGTTTCTCAGTGGGTGCATCACTGAGGAGAGCAAACCTGTTGGACATGTGAAGCGCAGAAGAAGAGGTGTGCTCCGGTGGGCTAGCCTTAGCGTTAGCTTTGGCTGAACGAGTATGCCGCCGAGTCGTCACCCACTCGCCCTGCTGTGAGGGCTCTAATGCCGGAGTCGGGGGCTGGTTATCTCCGCCTGCGGCACCCAGACTGTCCGCTACAGGAATAACGCTGCTCTCGCGCGCTCTAACCCTCTCTAAAGTCTGGATGGGCTCCTCTAAACTCGCGCGTTCTCCAAAAAGCGCAGAAAAAGGCGAAGCCAAATAGTATGAGATGTAAAAACCTAGTTGCTATTAATATTATTATTGTATAAATGAAAAAGATATGTAAGTTAAACGTTAATACAAACGCAAAACTTTCGCGGCAACGATACAAAAACAGGAAGCTACGTCACTTCATATGTGTGAAATGTTGTCGGACGTGTGGTTTTCGGGCATAAACACTGTTTCGAGGCAACGTGATTTCAGAGTCCATTCCATGCTGAGGTAATGAACCGTTAGACTCATAAGGAATCATATTGACACTTGACCACATATCTGTTGTGGCAGAAAAGTAGTCAGCATTCATAAGCTCCATTTTGATCGATGTCTTTACCGTGTTGTACATTTTCGGCACAGCAGTCTCTGAAAAGTAGGTTTTGCCCGGCAACTCGTACTGCTTGTCGAATTTTTGAAGCATTGACTTGAATGCAGGTTTCTCCACTGTATTGAATGGAACCATCTCCTCAACTAGATACTGTGTAACAGCGGCTATAAGACATTTATACCGGTTACTTTCACGGTTGTATTTGACCGATTTCGCAAAGGCTTCAGCTACTCCTAACTGTCGGCTAGTAACGGCCTCAGCTGTTCTTTTTGATGTTGCTCCGCGACTTGATGCTGAAAGAGGCAGCTGCGCTTTAATGGCTGGATGACAGTTAGCGAGATGACACCGCAAATTAGATGTATTGCCGCGTGTCACGGGGACCTTTTTGCCACAAATTTTGCAAATCGGTTCATCTAAATTTGCCGGCTCACCCTTTTCATGGGGTTGAAAGACGAAATGTTCCCAAACTGGTGACGTGACATTAGGTTTTGGGACGAGAGCGCCTGCCATCGTTTCAGTATTCAAAATCAACGAAACCCCGGATGTTAACAGTTCGTGGGAAAATGACACTCGTAACACTCTAGTATCATTATTAATTTTTTTTACCATTCAATACAAGTGATAAATTGTAAAACAAAAAGGCCACAGCCTCATGAAGAAGAAGAAGAAAAAAATAACCCTGTCCCTGCGGTTGCCGCGGTTTCTGCGGTTGCTTTCCTTCCTCTGCGGTTGGCTTGTCAATAGGTGTGGTATTACAATATTGCGGTTATCGCGACTGCCCTAGCAGAGATCCCAATTAAGTTCTGGGCTACGTTGTATAGGTAACGTGTCTGCATCTAGATCTAGATCTTTCAAGTCGCCTGCATGATCACTGGATGGAAAGGCTTGCATGACCTCCTGGTTATTTGCTGTAATTTTGTGCAGTCTCAGATTGGATTTAGAAAGAACATCCTGCGTCCTTTTCAACAAACTGAGAGCTCTTTCGACGGTAGGAAGAGACTTCAAGCCATCATCTACGTAAAAGTCACGCATCACAAAATGTTTTACATCCGAATCTACATGGAACTGATCACCCTGAACAGACTAGACTGGTGTGGACAATGTATTGCGACTGCGGGTGACGGGCTGTTACCAAATACATGAACCCTCATGCGATAGTCCACAACATCCTTGGAAATGTCATTGTCTAAAAACCAAAGAAAATTTAGAAAATTCCTGTCTTCTTGTCTTACTAAAAAACAATAGAACATCTGTTCTATATCTGCAGTAAAGGCGATGGCTTCTTTCCTGAAACGGCTGAGCACTCCTAACAATGTGTTGTTCAAATCAGGCCCAGTAAGAAACACATCAGTAAGCGATAGCCCATCCTGTTGAGCACTAGAATCGAACACTACTCTGATTTTTTATTTTTTTTTGGATGATATACTCCAAATGTTGGCAGATACCAATGTTCTTCATTCTCCCTCAGAGGAGGAGCTTACTTAGCATGGCCACTTTTAAACATCTTGTCCATGAAGGAGAGGAAGTGCGCTCTCATTTCGGGTTTCCTTTCGAGGTTGCGCTTGAGTGACGTAAGACGTTTCAGTGACTGAGACCTGTTGTTGGGAAGGCGCGGACGTGGGCTCTTAAAGGTTAATGACGCTACCCAACTGCTTTTTGAATCTTTACATAGACTCTCATCCATGATCTTCAGAAAGGAGACATCTTGAACTTAAGCAGCTACCCGATTGTCATCTTTGGTTTGCCTAAATACAGAGCATCCCAGATGGTCAGCATCACAGACAGATTCCTGCCCAGAACACATCGGAGAGTAGTAGTAGTTGGTCATTTGGATGTTATTGTACTCTTCTTTGACATTGAACACATTAGGACATGTATCAGAGTGTTGGACGTTTTGCCTCTATAATGTTTGTGTGAAAGGTCCTGATTGTCAGTGGCCTATAAACATGTCCTAGGCATACATTGCCTACAATAACCCATCCGAGGTCTAATTTCTGTGCATAGGGTAAGTGGTGTGGGCCATTTACCTGTTTGCGAACCTTATGAACTTGTATAATGTCCCGACCCAGGAAAGGCGTTATTGGGGCTTGTGGATCTTGCTCTGGGATTAGGTGTGCTACAGACTTTAGGTGTTGGAATCTCATCTCTGTTGTTAGGGATGTCGTTATATTCAATAAGGCTTGGTTATGTAATTTGAACAGTTCTATCCAGAGACTCCACTTCGTAGCCACTGGCCCTTCTTCCAGCTGCCTCCTTAACTCCTGCACACGTTCGCAATGTGTAGGGTGCACTTGGACTTTTGTCATCAAATATTTCAAAGAACTGCGAGCGAATCAGTGACCTGTTGTTCTGTTCATCTAGGATTGCATACAGTTTTAATGGTTTGTCTCTGTGGCCAGCTAGAAAAACTTTTACCAAACATATCTTCGCACAAGATTGGCCTTCCTGATTTTCTCCACAGACTTCTGTGCATTTGCTGTCAACTTGAGATTGAGGTGACATTTTCTCTCTCGCCGCCGTGCTCAGTTTTAGGTTCTGACTCTACCCAGGGTGCAATTCCAGGGTGAATTGCTGTGATGTTTTTCACTTTTACATTTAGAACATTGAACTTTAGCTGTACAGTTCTTTGCGATATGTGTCACTTCAGAAGGAGATCTAGTTTTTCACTTGGCGAAAGGTTTAAATCATTTGTCGCAGTCCCAAAGGAACGTTTCCAGGCTCAATAATTCTGTGGTTTGTCATTAAACTTAAGTAAGCCAGTTGCCACAAGTTCACGATGGGCGAGGTCTCGGACAAAGTAATTTATGTTTGAACTGTTATCGTTTAGGTGTGGAGATGTGGGGGACGGGAGAGAAATGGGATTATAACTAATGTTTTGTGGTCTAAAATGTTGCACAGGAGTAACATCGTCGTTCTCATAGCGAACTTTCCATGACTGACGAGCATACTCATTTTCATAGATGCCTGACTGTTCTGGGGGCATATCAGGCGTTTGCAAAGGAACACTCTTTTGGCATGGAAGGAATGGTGCAGCGTCGGGTTTAATATGTGAAGCTAAAATGCTACAACTTGGGATTGGTTCTGTTTTTGGTGGGTCGTTACACACTGTTCTTTTATCCCCCGTTCTTTGGTTTGATCAATTATATATTGTTCGGTGCGCTGTGTAATTTCCAGCAGTAGAATTTAGACTTAACTTAAAACTTTGTTTCTCCATGTTCTCATCAACAACAGCTTCAAGCGCTTCAAGCGTTAACTTCCAATTAACTAAGGAATAAATTAAATGCTCTCATTTTAACTGTAGCACTTAACCAAATATAACCTATTCAATAACATTTAACAGTCAGTTACCAAAACCTTATTTTTTGCACTGTTGTACATGTAGTGTTAGCATTCTATGCAAAAAATGCTAATGCAACAATATGTTAGCAAAGCAACCTAGTCAGAAAAACTATTTCTAAGAAAGAACTTAACACTTAAAATAAGTTAAGTGCTCTCAATAATTTCAAAACACATGTAGGGATCAATAAAACAATAAACACATACCCACGATGCTACTACAAGCAAGGAGTACTCAAATATCGCATTTCACTGCAAGGAAAGCCGAACACGCTACTCTCCGTCTCTGCTTGACTGCCTCTGAATACAGGTCACATGACAACTCCCTACTTACACTTTTCTTAAAGGGGCCACTACTCAATTATATACAACAGAGACAAAGCATTTACTGTTCATTTAAAGCTTTTTTCCCTCTTATAACTTTGTTAAAGATTATTTAAATGTAGATAGGATCACTAATTATAAAAGATTTTAATGCATCATGTCGCATACGTCCATTATGGATATAAAAAGCCAATAGCAGTTCTTTCAGCATTCATTAAAATGCAACTGTGGTTTGATATAACTGTATTCCCCTACAGGGCTCTATCCTAAAGATAGTAAATTATTAATATGTCTGGCTGTCTGGATATATAATAGACACCTCAAAACTGTTCCCCGCTCAAATTCCTCTGGGACATAAGCGTGAACCATATAAACATGTTGTTTGAGGTCTCGGGAGAATAGCGTAAATTGACCGATGGCGCCATCTGCTGTTTTGGAAGAGGAAGTTGATCCATTGCATTTGTGAGAAAATAGATTGGCGCATTTGTGAGAAAATACGTTGGGCACATTTGTGAGAAAGTCGATTTTTTCCTTTGCAAAGCAGATTGTGTTTGTGTGCAAAACGCTGCATTTGTGAGAAAGTCAAATTTTTTTTCTTTGCAAAGCAGATTGTTCGTTTGTTAAACTTTGGCACATAAATAACTCCATACATTTCTCGCACAGAATTTTTTTTCTTGCTTTTAAGGTCTGTGATCCCACGATAATTTTAGTAATTTTTTTAGTTATCGCTATCGTCCTATAATCACATCATCTCTTGTTCCACATGCAAGCTTTTGTAGACAAACTCTCAAAGGAGTCATATAACAAAATAAAGGGGAACCCTCATGTTTAATGGAACCAGATGTTCCAGATGTTTTTTCTTTTCTTTTCACTTTTGACCACAGGATGGTGATGTAATAGTAACGTCAGTTCTCCAGAACTATTAGCACCCTTCGCAGAAAAGAGTAAAAAATTTTATACACCCAAGCTACATTCTGGAAAACTGCATGTTTAGCAAATCTCTGCAGCACAAAAACACAGCCACATGCTAGGCAAAATGGATTTGCCTTTTTTGAAAGTTCTAACTTATTTTGCAAGATAGATTTTTAATTTACCATAAAGAAATAGAATTGTACACAGGTTCCTATTTTTTCAGCAAATATGCTCATTATCTTCACAATTTAAATGTAATGACTTTTGGTGAAATGGTTACTTCATTGTAATGAGATTCTTCAGAGAAAGCCTTCTTTTAGGCACTGTCTTTTCAAAAAAGTTTGTTGTCATGGGCACTGAAATACGAGGGCTATACCGAAAGTAATCCAAAAGTGGGCATGACATAGGTCATTCAAATTGCATTGGTAATTGGTAGAGTAAAGCTCCTATACAAAGGTTACTTTATATAGTCTTCATCACAAGCCATGCATTTGCTCCAAGAGTTAAGCCAACTCTCGAATCCTTTTTAAAAATCCCAGGTTGCAGGTGATGGTCTTATACTGCATGGGTTATCTTTTAAGCTGGTTCCCTTTCACTTCTTTAAACTTCATCTGTGTACATCGCTTTTGTCAATGGTGTCATCTCCATGAACTTTCTGTAAAGCATTGTGTGACCACCAACTGTGACAAACTGGGATTTTTAAGGAGTATTCTAGAGTTGGGTTTAACTAATGTACAATATTAGTTGATTCGTAACTCTGAAACTTTTAGTTTTTGGGTTTGGTAGCACTACCAGGCATTTTGGAGATTAAACGAAAGCCTCACAATTATTTAATATATATATGTAAATTGAGTGTGTATGTATGTGTGTGTGTGTGGATAATACAGAGGAAAAGAAAAGAAAGTAAAGAGTAATACAGGTGTAGTTTAATGGTGTAGTGTAGAGTTGAGCAGGGTTGGATGTGGAAAAAGAAGCTGGACTTGAATCTGCTGGTTCTGGTGCAAATGTTTCTGTACTTTTTTTTATTTTTTATTGTATTTTAAGTTTAAATTTAAATTTAAATTACTTATACATAATCAGATGATGATTATCAGATGACATTTTAAATCATTTTTCCATATTTTTGTATTTAAGGTCACGCATTTCTGCCTGCCTCAGCTGCTCCCGCTACTTAAACACACCATGTCCTACCTGCACGAGGTGTTTGAGTTCTATGAGGAAATTCTGACCTGCCGTTACCCGTACTCCTGCTTCAAGACCGTATTTGTGGATGAGGCCTACATGCAGGTCTCCTCCTATGCCTCCATGAGTATTTTCAGGTGAGGGCAGGGCCTAAATTGTATATCAAATATATGGATAGACAAAAATGGCATATTGTTGAATAAATATATAAAAAGAGAGACATGGATGGACATGGGTTGGGTCACTAGAAAACCAACAGACGGACTAAAAGATACAGTAGGTGGATTGACTTTAAAAAAAAAAAAAAAGTTTTTATTGAAAATCTGTTATTAAAATAATTGTATGTTACTTTGAATGCTTTTGTATTTGGTCTACTTCTTTACAGTACAAACCTGCTGCACAGCACGATGATTATAGACCAGACACCAACAACACGCCGCTGTCTGGCACAGGGCCTGGCACAACAGTTTTTTGGCTGCTTCATCTCCCGCATGTCATGGCGAGTCTACATTATAAGACTTGGATTATTATTAATTACAATATTGTTGATTGTTGCTTGATGATTATCAAATGTAAAGAAACATCAGAAGACGACACTGTGCTTTGACTTTGCTTTGAAAAAGTAGGTATGAAGAATTACTTTATTGCATCCTAAAGAATTTTTGCATCTTAACATGATGTGTGTTATTCCAACTCCGCAGAGTTCTAGTACATGTTTTTCAACATGTTGAATGCAACACACTTTTGGAATCAGCCTCCTAGTTCAAAGCTGTTGAAACCTCACTAGGTGTGCAACACTGTGGCACAATAAACTCCCTTATTCTAAAATCTAAATCAGAGGTTCAGACTCTGGTTCTGCTTCTTTATTTGGACTTGCACATGCCCAGTTGCAAAATCAGACCCACTGTGTAATCGAAAACCGTTGCCCTTGTGGATGTTATTGTGTGGTTTAATGTTGTTTGGGTCTGTAATCTGAGACAGAAGGCCAAGAACTCGGCCAATCTTTCCAGACCTCCTTGTTCTCTATTCCGCCTCTTCTCTCTGTCTCTCTTTTTCTCTCTGTCTTAACAATTTACTGTCACACAGTATAAAAAGAGGTCTGCTAAAAAAAAAATTCTCAGCGAGGCAAATGATCAGTTTTGAGTAGCATTTTATTAACTGTGCACATTAACTGTAGTTCCTACAACAAAAGCATGACGTACCCAAGCTTTCATGTATCTAACATTACCTGACACTTGTTAGATACATCTCTTTGGTTTGCTTTATAGCTGTCATATTTTAATGCAGTTTGAGTTAATTGACAAATCAAATTGCAGTAGAATTCCAACTGCCTTTTAAAGCTATACCAGCAGTAGGAACTTTTCTTGGCTTTAAGCATAATTCCAATGGCGGAATCGGCTCTTTTAGTTCTTGTGCCCTAATGTCGGGACCGTTTTGGTTGCTACACAAAAGTCTGTATTATTATAAGTAAGTATTATCAAGTTATTCAGGCATTTTCTCATATTTTGTAATTTTCATTCATTTTGTGTTACTATGGATATTTTCCCCCAGAAGCAGTGTGTTGTGGCAGGCATGAAAAGTTGTAATTTTACTATAGTAGTGTCTGAAAGTCTGTCTCCTGAAAGTCAGTAATATTATATATCCACTAATATGTTATATACAGGTCCTTCTCAAAAAATAAGCATATTGTGACAAAGTTCATTATTTTCTGTAATGTACTGATAAACATTAGACTTTCATATATTATAGATTCATTACACACAACTGAAGTAGTTCAAGCCTTTTATTGTTTTAATATTGATGATTTTGGCATACAGCTCATGAAAACCCAAAATTCCCATCTCAAAAAATTAGCATATCATGAAAAGCTTAATCATCTGAATCAACTAATTAAATCTAAACACCTGCAAAAAATTCCTGAGGCTTTTAAAAACTCCCAGCCTGGTTAATTACTCAAAACCGCAATTATGGGTAAGACTGCCGACCTGACTGCTCTCCAGAAGGCCATTATTGACACCCTCAAGCAAGAGGGTAAGACACAGAAAGAAATTTCTGAACGAATAGGCTGTTCCCAGAGTGCTGTATCAAGGCACCTCAGTGGGAAGTCTGTAGGAAGGAAAAAGTGTGGCAGAAAACGCTGCACAACGAGAAGAAGGTGACCGGACCCTGAGGAAGATTGTGGAGAAGGACCGATTCCAGACCTTGGGGGACCTGTGGAAGCAGTGGACTGGAGTCTGGAGTAAAAACATCCAGAGCCACCGTGTACAGTCGTGTGCAGGAAATGGGCTACAGATGCCACACTGGACTGTTGCTCAGTGGTCCAAAGTACGTTTTTCGGATGAAAGCAAATTTTGCATGTCATTCGGAAATCAAGGTGCCAGAGTCTGGAGGAAGACTGAGGAAGGGAAATGCCAAAATGCCTGAAGTCCAGTGTCAAGTACCCACAGTCAGTGATATCTGAGGTGCCATGTCAGCTGCTGGTGTTGGTCCACTGTGTTTTATCAAGGGCAGGGTCAATGCAGCTAGCTATCAGGAGATTTTGGAGCACTCCATGCTTCCATCTGCTGAAAAGCTTTATGGAGATGAAGATTTCATTTTTCAGCATGACCTGGCATCTGCTCACAGTGCCAAAACCACTGCTAAATGGTTTACTGACCATGGTATTACTGTGCTCAATTGGCCTGCCAACTCTCCTGACCTGAACCCCATAGAGAATCTGTGGGATATTGTAAAGAGAAAGTTGAGAGACGCAAGACCCAACACTCTGGATGAGCTTAAGGCCGCTATCGAAGCATCCTGGGCCTCCATAACACCTCAGCAGTGCCACAGGCTGATTGCCTCCATGCCACGCCGCATTGAAGCAGTCATTTCTGCAAAAGGATTCCCAACCAAGTATTGAGTGCATAACTGACATAATTATTTGAAGGTTGACTTTTTTTGTATTAAAAACACTTTTCTTTTATTGGTTGGATGAAATATGCTAATTTTTTTAGGTTTTCATGAGCTGTATGCCAAAATCATCAATATTAAAACAATAAAAGGCTTGAACTACTTCAGTTGTGTGTAATGAATCTAAAATATATGAAAGTCTAATGTTTATCAGTACATTACAGAAAATAATGAACTTTATCACAATATGCTAATTTTTTGAGAAGGACCTGTAATATAATACCTGGTTATATTACCTTGTGTGATATTGTGACCATTTATGCACTAAGTAGCCATCATTAAAAACTTTAGTGGTGCCAAATCTTTTTAGGAATTGGATCTGATTAAAAAAAAATAATAATAATCTTCTCGGTTTACAGGTCTGATGAATGGGTATTGAAGGGCATCTCGGGCTACATCTACGGCCTCTACTTGAAGAAAACGTTTGGAGTCAACGAGTATCGCCACTGGATCAGGGAGGTCAGGATGAGACAAGTTTTTTAGAAACGATTTTTTTTTTTTTTTTTTTTTTTAATTCATTGATATTTTTTTGGACAGGAACTGGACAAGATTGTGGAGTATGAGCTGAAAACAGGAGGCGTCCTGCTGCACCCAACATTCGCAGGAGGAAAAGAAAAAGACAAGTATTTTGTTTGACCACTTCTTCATTAAGTGCTGCAGTAACAAACACAAACGGATGTAGATTATCAGTGGCCTTACTAATATAGAAAACATAAGAATGAGGTAAAAAAGGTGAATAATAAATCTATATTTTTTGCAGTCCTACTCCGCACTTGCATTTCTCCATCAAACACCCACACACGCTGTCCTGGGACTATTACAGAATGTTCCAGTGCAAGGCACACCTGGTCATGAGGCTGATTGAAAACCGCATCAGTATGGAGTTCATGCTACAGGTTACAAAATCCTCTATTCCTACACACAAAGAAAGTTCTAGTTATTGCATTTGTATGTTGCAAACGCATTAGTACTGGTACTGTGGGTGGTCTTGCGTAGATACCCAGAAGGTTTTGCTGTAATGCAGATATTTAAGTTGTATAACTGTTGCTGTACTGTAATTATATAAACTCTGTGGTTGTAGAAGAATAATGACTCACAATTCCACTATCTGGTGTTACACAAAAAACACCTTTTTTTGCCTGCTTTTTCTCAAGATTATGTCTTAATGTTTTAATTTAAAATTATCAGACTGTGATGGATGGATACAAATTCTCAAAAGGTACTACATTAAATGTGAACACACTACTACAACAGAAAGCCAAAAAGTGGGCACCTGTCTAGTTTTGATGTGCCTGGCCATGGTCACCTGTCCTTGGCTGACAGGAATGGAGCTTCAGTAACAAGAAAAAGTATGTAAACCTTTGGGAATTTCATGTTTTACTGCATTAATTTGTCATGAAATATTATCTGATCTTCATCTCAAGTGTCAAGGGTATTGACAAATATAATGTGCCTAAAATAATAACACAAAAACATTTGTGATTTTTCATGTCTTTATTGAACACACTCATTCAGCATTCAAAATAGGAGCGGAATATGTAGGTGAACCCTTGAAATTAATATCAGGATGACTGCAACAAAGGAGGTCCAAATCATGATGTTTCCTCTACCATACTTTAAAGTTTTTGCAATATACTGCATATATTGTCAGTAATATACAATATACTGCACTATTTATTTCGCAATATACTGCACTATTTATGTCAGATGTAGTGCTGACATGTATGTTCTTTACAAATAGTTCAATCTTAGTTTTATCAGTGCCCAAAATATTTTGAAAGTACACTATGGAGTGTCACTGTGCTCTTTTGCAAACTTCATGTGTGCAGCAATGTTCTTTTTAGTAAGCAGCGGCTAGCTTTGCAGTGTTCTACCGTTCAATGTTTTACATACTGTAGACTCATGAACACAGATGTTAATGTGCCAATTTCAGTGATGCCTTCTAATCTCTGGCTGTCACTCGGTGTTGTTCCTTTACCCTTATTGATGAGTTTTCACTTTGCTCTTTGGGTCATTTTGATTGGGCGCCCACTTTTTGGTAGAGTTGCCAAAGTTCTAAAGTGTCTCCATTTGCCGAACTGTAGACTGGTGAATTTCTAAAATCACTTTATAACCCTTTTCAGGTTTATCTAAATCAACAATTCTTGATCATAAATCCTGTGAAAGCTTTCAGCACAGTATATTTGTCAACACTCTTGACTTGGATGGAAATCACGTTTTGTGATGAATTCATGCAAAAAAAATCATGAAATTCCAAAAGGATCACATGCTACTTCTTGCCTCTGTATCAATCTATCCAGTGTTTTTTCTTTTGTTTTGCATTTTGGTCCATTTAATTGTTCATGATGTAAAACCAAATTAATACAAATAGCAAACAATTTTTAATTTGAACTTGGCCAGTGGTGGTTAAATGCCTTTTGTTGTTCAGTACTGCTCCATGACTAATATAACACTGACAAATAATTCAAGCTTAATTTTGTACATTTAAAGCTTACAACTTTATTCCTCAGGTGTTCAACAAGTTGCTAAGCTTGGCCAGCACAGCTTCATCACAGAAGTATCAGTCACACATGTGGAGCCAGATGCTTCTGTCCACCTCTGGGTTTCTGAAGTCCATTTCCAATGTATCAGGGAAGGACATTGGGCCCTTGATCAAGCAATGGGTGTATCCTTACTTTGGTACTAGCATGGTTTTGTGAGAATTTGATAGACTGTAGAGAACTCTCGTATGTAATGATGCATGTATGACATTATTTGATTTTGTACTAAATTTGAATTAGAAAAAAAAAAAAAGGATGAATAAATATGTTTCGGTATGAAACATACACAAAATCATTGTGTGCGCATCCATTTTAAAATTGTTTTAGTTTATATTGTCACAGGCTATCCACCCCTTTCCTTATTATGTTGTTTCCTGAGCTCTTTGCTGTCAGAGACCAGAGTGGAGTGGTCAAGTTTTTTGGAAGCTTTGTCTTTAACAGGAAAAGAAATGTGCTGGAACTGGAGATCCGTCAGGATTACATGTCTTCCGGCACTCAGAAATATGTGGTAAGTCCAAATGCATGTATAATTAGTGTGATAATAATAATGGATGTGACAGGTTTTTATCATAAACCATAACTCATATCGAACCTGTATTTTAATGTTTAAATGTTTTAAAGTTAAAGTAAAAAAATTGTTTTGGAATGTATAGCAATAGCTTAAGATATTCAAGGCATGTATTGCATTTATATGATTATAATGTCTTAGTAGGCTTATAAAGATTTTCTCTGCTGAAAATACGTATCAAACTTATCAGATATTATTAATTTTAGTTGGGTAAAAATGTTTCAGAGTTAACTGCACATAGTGGAATTTATTTGCACAGGGCCCCATAAAAGTGACTGTTCAGGAGTTGGATGGATCCTTTAATCACATGCTGCAAATTGAGGAGAACAGCCTTAAACATGACATCCCCTGTCATTCCAAAAGCAGGAGGTACACGACACTTAGGAAAACGAGACACTTACTTAAAATAATTTTTTTTTAATCTTAAGGAAATTAGGGGAAAAAAATTCCTAATCTAACATCATAAATAAAACATTTTAAGACCTAACTGCAGCACAAAGTTTTATAGTGCTTTACTCTGGACATGATGTGGAGTCTTTGTTTCATATAGACATTAAATTATAGAGATTAATTTTACATTTTATTTAATTAATTTTTAATTTCACAACAGCTTAAGAAATCAGAATCAAGAAAGTCAATGATTTTGTAAGGGTTTTTTCGCTTCTTAAAATGTTTTTGTTTTTTTTAGGAACAAGAAGAAGAAAATCCCCCTGATGAACGGAGAAGAAGTTGACATGGACCTGTCTGCGATGGAGTAAGATAGACCAGACCAAAAAATAAATAAAAAAATATATATATAAAAATGTGTATATATATATATATATATATATATATATATATATATATATATATATATATATATATATATGTGTGTGTGTGTGTGTGTATGTGTGTGTATATATATATGTATATATATATATATATATATATATATATATATATATATATATATATATTTATTTTCCCCTTCTATTGCCTGTGAATAATGTACCATAAAGAAGTACACTCATTTAATTATGAGGTGAAACAAAATTTTTAAGTACAGTAATAAAATACGTATACCTCGTTACTTGCCACCTCTGTTCATATATTACTGACATAGGCCTCAAAAGAAAAAAAAAGGTCAATACTTATTTTCAGTATCTTGCACAAAGCTAAACTTTTGCACATTGATTATCATTATCACTGAGTTAATTTCATAATAGATTAACCTGATATACTGTGTAATATTAGAATTTTGATGATGGTGTTGTGTTTTGTTGATGCATTCAGTGCTGACTCACCCCTGCTGTGGATCCGGATTGACCCCAACATGGCAGTGCTGCGTAAGGTGGAGCTGGCACAGGCTGACTTCATGTGGCAGTATCAGCTGCGTTATGAGCGAGATGTGGTGGCACAGCAGGAAGCAATCGTTGCTCTGGAGAAATTCCCTACAGCTGCCTCCCGCCTTGCCCTCACCGACATCCTTGAGCATGAGCAGTGTTTCTATAAAGTGCGCATGCAGGCCTGCTTCTGCCTGGCTAAGGTAAGGCGATGACTGTATTTTCTTTGTTATTTATGTTGGTATCAGCACCATCAGTTACTGACTAATACCATGGTTATTTAGTCACACTCATAGTCATGAGAATGTTCTGATAGTACCTAAAACCAGGAGATACTTTGAAGTATCAGATGGTAAATATTCAAGATAAGAATCAAGTTTGATATAGCTTGTGTTCATTTATGTTATAACTACACCAAGTAATCACACATGCTGAATAAATCCATTGCTTATTAATCGATTAGCTAATGATGGTGTTGTGTGTTTTATGCCATTTTTTGTTTCTCATATCTTGTTTGTGCTACTGCTATAAATCAGGATTTAGGTTACAACTAATAAATGTGTTGAAATGAATTGTGAACTTGCAGATCGCTAACTCCATGGTGAGCACGTGGCAAGGCCCGCCAGCCATGAAGTCGCTCTTCACACGCATGTTCTGCTGCAAGAGCTGCCCCAACATTGTCAAGACCAACAACTTCATTAACTTCCAAAGCTACTTCCTACAGAAGGTATCTGGTGAAGTGTTTTTTATATCACACGTTCTTATCAAAGCCATGTTTAAATCCTATTTTTTGTGTTTATAAGACCATGCCAGTGGCTATGGCTTTGCTCCGGGATGTGCAGAATCTCTGTCCCAAAGAGGTGCTCAACTTCATTTTGGACCTCATCAAGTACAACGATAATGGAAAGAACAAGGTGAGACAGTAGCGTCTCCCCAAAACTGTGTCATTGCTGCTCTTACTAGACTTTCTCGCACCTACATGCATGAATAATTTAAACTCTGATATACTGATATATTGTTAAATAATGGTTTTGTCAAATATACAAGTATTACTATACTGTATACAGGGGTGATAGCGTTCCGGCACCATGCCGGATTTACGGCGTGCTGTGGGGGGGTTGTGTGGGGGGGGGAATCAGGTTCGCGGATATTGATCTGTCATTTCTCTAGATCTGAGATGCGCAGGTGATTGAGAAGGAACAGCCAATCAGCAGTAGTGTGTGGATGTCTGTGATTGGCTAGTTTTGTGGCTGTTTTGTAACACGGGACAAAGTTAAGCGAGCGTACAGGCAGAGTCGAGCGCGCACAGAAAATAAATGTTGCACACGCATGCAGGCAGGGTTGAGCGCGCACAGAATCGCTCAGAATTGTGGCAGGAATATAACGCCATAATATTCCACCCTCAATGACCGATCGTGTGACTGATTTAAAAATTTGCTTGTGCTCCTTCATTGCTGAGACTTTTCATTTAATATCGTCCACCCATTTGTCACTTGATGTAAGAAATTAGCGGAGGATAATCAATTAGTTAATTCTGTGTACTTTGGAGTACTATTATTGCCACTTACTGACCTGTCTTGGTATGGCTTTAGCATCTGTATCATTTACTTCCAGTGATTGTACTAAGATGGGCTAATAATGTCAATCTAGGCACTGAACATATAGAGAGAAAAATACTGTATTTCCTTGAATAATACTGGGGACATAATACAAATATGAAAATATCTAAAAAGAGCCACTTTAGAGACAATGATGGTGATCAGGGGTATATATAGGCTGTTTATATATTGGGGCCCAGGGGCCAACAAGTTATGTGGTCAAAGTGTGTCGCATACATAGTACCCCTACCCCTACACCTCGGGGGCAAGGAAAAAAGTTCAGGCGCAGGAATTTTTTCCACTATCAGCCCTGTGTATATCTGATATTTATTAATAAATAAAAAATGCATGTTTATTGAATAGTTTATACTGTACATTTTTACACTCCCTTCTCTGGTCTTTCAGTTTTCAGATAATTACTACCGTGCTGAGCTGATCGGAGCCCTGACCAACTCCCTAACCCCAGCCATCAGCATCAACAACGAGGTGCGCACGGTCGACAGCCTGAATCCCGACGTCAAGCTCATACTGGAGGAAGTGACACGCTTTCTCAACATGGAGAAACTGCTGCCCAGCTACAGAAACACCATCACTGTTAGGTACGGAGAGACGAGATATTATATGCATTGTGTATTTGTAATGAACAGAAGAATTGTCTGAGGTAACTTCTTATCAGGAATATTCAGAAAATTATATGCTTTTTATACTGTAAATTAAAGCTTTATGGCCTATAATCAATGGTAATAACCATACCTGTTTACTGTTCGCATCCTATATATCACCTCTTCATTTTAACACTTTGCAGAGAACGTTATTTGTAAAGTATCCAACTCAATAGAACCCTTTTCATTTCTTTAGAGAAAAACATATACGCGTGTTAAAACAAGCCTATTCTCTGTTGTAGCTGCCTGAAGGCCATCAGGATGCTGCAGAAGAACGGCCACATACCCAGCGACCCGAGCTTGTTTAAAGCCTATGCAGAATATGGACATTTTGTGGATGTGAGAGTTGCTGCACTTGAAGCCGTGGTCGACTATACAAGAGGTTTACCTTTTAATCTAGAACCTGATACTCATGAAGCATGAAGTACACTTGTATTCTTTGCTGTTACTTGCATATGCAACATGCTGACACATGCTAAGCTGGCCGTCTGTAGAACCTTGTGTGTGGGCGTGGAGGATCTGCCTCCTGTCTCTTGAATACTTGAATTACTGCCACACCACTATAATAGAAACAGCAGTATCTCAACTTTTTCTTGCAATCCTCCAAACGTTTTAATCATGCAGCATAGGGATGTTTGTAATGAACAGTTAATCAAATATTTGCCATTAAGTACTCTACCAGTTAGGTTTGTTTAGACACCTTCTGAGTCTGTCCCTAACAGGCCAGGCTTTTTTTTTCTTTTGGATTTTCTTCCTAAATTATTCGAGTCCAATTCCTTTCCATTACTATGCAGCTCCCACATTAAGGGCTACTACTACTACTCAGTTGGTAGGGCCGAAGATTGTCACGTGTTTCTTCCAAACCATGTGACGCCAGCCAACCGCATCTTTTTGAACTTGGAGAACAGCGTGATCTGCTCCTTCTTCTTGCGTGAGCTCACAGACGCCTCTGATTGACTGTTGAGCCATGATTAATTTTAGAATTAGGTTACAGCATCACCCGGGAACTGAACTCACAATATCTGAATTATAGGACGAACACTTTACTACTGCCCTCTAATAACTTTTTTATTTATTTTTTTTATTTTAAGTGTTGGTTCTTTGTGATTCCTTTTGTGATCTTTGAGCTGCATCAGTTTTGGACGCTCGAATGTGGGTGCTCTGGTCATTTTGGGAGGACCTGACTCCACTTAAATTCTGGTTAATCAAAAAAAAATAAAATAAAATGGGACAAATGGGCAGAATGAACGGAATGTTGTTTTTGGAACCTGACTACCTAACTTGGTCACCGCTCACAAGCTAGCAAGCTCAGCTTTTGCGTAGCTAAATGCTATGGTGGCTAACGTTAATTTATTTGCTTTTACAAGGCATTTATAAGTCACCATACCATACACGATTAAAAAAAATAATACTTACGTTTATAAAGGAGGTGAATCGGCTAGTGACCAGAATTGTCTTGTTTAAATTTTTTTTGCCCATGACCGATGATCAACCGATGAGCCTCATATATAAACGGATCTGTACTGAGCGTAGAAACTTCTGAGTGGTGCAACAAAAGCGAGTGCTTGAGGCCACTCAACTGGTGCGTCAAATTGAGTTTCAAGACTTTGGACGCATTTGAGGAGGTAAAACGGAAGTTTTTCACCTAATTTCATTTTAGGGTAATATTAATTACCCTATATTAATATTATTAATATAGCAATATTAATTGAATCAGCACCAAGGTATCATGATGTCATATTACGGGATGACTGGTAACTCCCATCCCTAGCGCTTACATATTATGAAGGATTAATTTATTTTTTATTTTTGAAAAACAGGTGAAATTGAGTACATTAACATTAACCTCTTAACACTAGATTTCTTTTCTTTTGCTATTATGATCATGTTATTATTGTTGATTATGACTCTGCATTTAGTTTATGTATTTATTTAAACTATGTACACAGTTTACAGTAACTCATTTACAAACTAGTGTTAGATTTCAGAATCGACAGTATGCTGAAGTAGCTGTGTCGCCATTAAGTCTTGTTGTGACCCAGCAGTAATAGGCCTTGGTATGACTTAGCCAATTGCAAAGCATAATTTGTGGAAATGCAAAGCTCTGGCGTGATGTCAATGATGTGAATAATAGAATGCCAGTGTACAGTGTCTAATCACATGTAATGTCATAGCATTTCATATTTTTGTTTCTGGATAGTTGATGGCTTAATCATAAGAGGAAACTAGATCAGAACTTTGTGCCTATGGATCAATTCCACAGTGTTGTATAAAAAAACTCATATATAGAGGAGAGGAGCAGCAAGTAAAAGTCAACATGGGTGTGGTAAACATTAGAATAAAGTGTTAAAATATTTTTATTCTAGGTTGGCAGCAACACAGATTTATTAATCAAACTCTGCAAGGCGATTGTAAGGGGCCCTTGTGTAACGTGGTATGTGTTGTGTTCTGTTTATTGCCAGTTGACAGAAGCGCTGAGGAGTTTCAGTGGCTGCTGGATATGGTACAGAGTGATCCTGTGCACTATGTCAGGTCAGTAATGTTATTTGTTGAATGCAGTGAATATGTCCTCATAGTCTATACAATTCATGAAGTGTTCTTTTTTTTTTTTCTTCTTTATATTTTTAGACACAAAATTTTAAGCATGTTGTCCAAGAATCCCCCTTTCACAAAGACAGCAGAGTCTCCGTTGTGCAACGAGGCTCTCGTGGACCAGCTATGGAAACTGATGAACTCTGGTAAGACCAGCTAGGAATTGTCATAATCATGCTTACTTGTGGGCCACACCCCTCCAACCCCCACCCCCCCCCCCCCCCCCCCCCCACACACACACACACTTCATAGAGACTGAAACAAAGAGGCCATGCCTTCTTCTTTTCTTTTTTTTTTTTTTTTTTTAATAAAATTTTTATCTTACTTGTGTTCCAATTGGCTAGTGTTTCATCCTGAAGTTGACAGCACAGGGTACTCAGTCATGTTTGGTATAATTCCAAACCACAGGAAGCAAAGCTGCTTGGAATAAAGGGAACCATGAATAGTATAGAGAAAAAGTGAATTGTAAGGAAAAAGTGCTTATGTTACTAGGGTAACGCACAGTGGAAGTGATGTCTGCAGTTGGCAGGTATTTTAAAAAAAATCAAATGTCCTTACAGTATGTGAATATTTGCAAAAGGATTGAATTTAACTGAATGGAGTTCAAATATAAGATTATAACCATGTAGACTTCCTTAAGACAGTAGATTTTTTTTTTAGGTTCACAATGGAAGCACACGCATCACAATGTTGCGCTATCAAACGTATTCATCCCCCTTGGCATTTTTTCATGTTTTGTTACATTATAACTTGAAAATTATTTATTTTTTTCTGAATTTTATGTGATGGATCTGCACAAAACAGTCTTAGTAAAGTGCATACACACACAGTGAGGTCAATAAGTATATATATACTGTATATATATATATATATAAAATATATATATATATATATATATATATATATATATATATAAAAAGAATTTTGACCAGACCTTCTTTTCATTCTTTTAAGCTTCACTTGACCTTTAAATTTGAATTTGGTATGCCTTATTTCATGTTACTGGAAAAATGTCTCTATGGATAAGGGTTATGTAAGTTAGATAAACTTTGTCGTGTAATTTATCATAAAAGGTAATGTTGTGGCCCAGCTTTGTCAAGCACTGTCTTTATGCATGCATGTAAGACATTTGTTTAAAAAAAAAATCAAAACAAGAATTTTTTAGATTTGAAGCTGGAAGCTGCTGTATTAATGTTAATGCAGAACACTTTTAACAGTTTTAAGATTTAATTATTACATACCCATCAAAAGCCATTATTTTATATAAAAAAAACAGAGACTTGATAGAGAGTGCTTGATGTATTTGAAAACACATTTTGACTTCTGTTTCAAGTCTAAACACATTTTCTTCTTAAGATTTCTCGAAATCATCTTTCCCTGTGCATGCTGTTGATTTATTCAGCAGTCAGGGTATATGCATGTGCCTTGTAATGCCTGGGACATGGAAAATCTCATAAAATGTGATTTAATGAAAAACACGAGGCCCTTCATAACCCACTCGGGTTGACTGGCTTCACTTACAAGGAATTCAGTCCTTTCGCAACTCCTACTGTAGGAGTGATTTAAACTGCTCCTATTGTAGTTAGGTTTAGTTTAGTCAAGGCTTTCCTCCTGCACTTTCAAGCTTGTGTGCCAAGGAAAACAACATTTTCAGCACCTTTTTTTTTTTTTTTTTGCCTGTGGCTTTTGAATGTATATAGTCATACAGTATATAGTGTTGGGTGTTCCAGCCTTTACAGCTTCATGTTTTGTTACGAGCTCCAGGCATCTCAAATGAACTAGCACAGTAATGCGAACAACTCTAAATGTTGAGTGCACACTGCAAGACTTTACAGATTTACTGATTATGACCATGTGTTTGTCAATAAATAACAATTTATGGATTGTATATGTGGAGAGAGTATTAAATGGTCGAAGCTAAAAAGAATTTGTTATACATTACCATTTAAAAGTCTGGACACACCTTCTAATTCAATTATCTTTTCTTAATTTTTATTTCTTTCTACATTGTAAAACAATGCGTCTAAAATATGCAATAATCTTCTTTAGTTGATATTGAGATGTGTCTGCTACATATGATCTGTAAAGCCAGGGTTAGCTCAGTGGTTAAGGCATTGGACTACGGTTTGGAAGATTGCCACTGTTGGGCCCTTGAGCAAGGCCCTTAACCCTCAACTGCTCAGATGTATAATGACATAAAAATGTAAGTCTGGATAAGAGTGTCTGCCAAATGCCTAAATGTAAAGCCTTCATAACGGCTCTAATCTGAGGTGCTGATTGTTAATTGATTTTTTTTGAGGCTGGCATCTGTAAATGAACTTCTTTGCAGCAGAGGTAAATTTTGGTTCTTCTTTCATGGGATGGAGCCAATTTCATCATGGAAAATTCGCTTGACAATACTGTCTGTGAATATTGTCAGTCATCCAGGTGAGGTTATCTGGGAGTTTTCATGTCATCTGGACTTGTTTCTTGTTAGGTAGAAACGTTTCACTATTCATTTTCACAAAAAGGTTTCACAAATTTGTAACTTCAGGAATAGGAGGAAGAGTCATTAGATAGTAGGAGGAGAGGGTTAAGAAAAAACAGCAATACAGAGAGATTAGGCAGAATAGTTAAGGTGTAACGACCAGATAGTGGAGAATTCCATAAGTGTGACCACCTGGTGGACCTGTGAAGAGGTCTTGATCTTCCTGGGAATGGATGAAAGAGCAGCAAAAAAAATTGGAGACAGGTTGTGCGCAAGACCTCCACCACTGTTCTCGCAAGAAGTGTTCGTTTCTTTAAAAAAAACAGACTTTTATTACTCAATTACTTAATTCCATATTTGATACTTCTTAGTTTTAGTTTCTTAGAAATCTTCAGTATTGTTCTAGAATATAGAAATTAGGAAAAGAGGAACAAAAAACGCAGAGGGAAAGATGTTATCACCATCATAAGATTCTATGGATTTGTATTTTGCAAACACATCAGTCATATACTGAATATTGGCAAATAACTGGAAATTATACTTTGGAATGTAGTAACATATTAAGACACACATTTCATGTTTGACGGATATTTTCCATTTTTACACTAGAAGTTTCATTTGAAGTGACATAAGAAATAGTCACAATAGTCACATATTAATTTCTCTAAGTGTCTGATTGTTTGGGAATTAGAGGCCATGCTCCTTTTTATGTCTGATTTGTACTTCAGTCAGATATTTTAAACCCAAACACAAAATGGCAAATCAAGCTATTTATTAATAGTAGGCTTCTTAATAGTAAACGGGCTGCTTCAAAATTTTTTAAATCTCACTTTTTTCCCCAGGTACCTCCCATGACTGGCGTTTGCGCTGTGATGCTGTGAACCTGTATCATACTTTATTTGGTCTGACCAGGCCCTCATGTCTACCTCTGCCAGAACTTGGCCTCGTCCTTAATCTGAAGGAGAAGAAGGCCGTCCTGAATCCCACCATCAAATCAGATCAGGAGGGTCCAGAGCTCGCACCTGAGATTGTCTTCACTGGCAGTGTAAGCATACAGGAGACACAGATTAGGCTGTGTTAAAAGTTGGTGACTTAAATAGAATTGCATCACTTATTACTTATGCCTAAAAGTTTACATATATTCAGAGATTGTTATTACTGTTGATTTATCTTACTGAGGCCTTTTTCCTGTTCAGGTTGTGAAAAAGTCTTTTCAGTAGTTCTTGCCTCCAAGGTTGCCAGATTTTCCTGGTGTAGGAGCATCAAAATGGGATTTCATGCTAGCTTTTAGCATGAAAATGTTTTGTTCTCTCTGCTCGAGGCTCAGCCTACTCTGTGTCCGTGTGCGCGCGCATCATTGGGCACCGTGCCACAAACACAAACAGACCCCTCCTACTTTCGCCTTCACAGACACACACACACAATCTAACTCTCTGCTCTACACAGAAACACTGCTCTGTCGTGATTCTTTTCAAAGGTGAAGTGCAGGTTAATTTGTTTTATTTTTATTTTACAGCAGTAATTCCGTTAGTGTGTCGCTCAGTCAAGTGTCATTAGAAAGATTTCTTGTTTATTTTTCCGATAAAACAGTGCTTCCGTTGTGTGTGTGTGCGCGCGAAAAGAGTGGAAGAAGGGTAACTGTGTAAGACGAGAAGGGGGAGAGGGGCGCTTACTTTAGATTCACACAGATTTGGAATATACCCTGGGCCATAAAACACAACATGGAACAATTTTGAGGCAATTATTTAGGAGACAAAGTGTTGTTTATGATGACCTATGAAGTTTTCTTGCTTGAAAGTTGGCTACATGACTGGTTTGAAATGCGGTGTAGTGGCACTGGCATCTGGTAATTAAAGGGCTCTTTCACCATACAGAAGTGGACAGGGCCATGGTGGATAGGTGTGATTTTGATAGAGGTCAATAGTAAGTGTAAATAACAGCATTTTTTTCAATGATTTCAAAAGTAATACACTCTGTAAACCACTTTAACAAGAATACATTCAATTCAATTCAATTTTATTTGTATAGCGCTTTTAGCAATTTTCATTGCCGCAAAGCAGCTTTACATAGTCAAAAGAATTATTTAGGTTTGTATGAAATGTGAATTTGTATGAATCAAAATGGTCAGTTTGTCCCTGGTGAGCAAGCCGAGGGCGACAGTGGCAAGGAAAAACTCCCTGAGATGGTAATAGGAAGAAACCTTGAGAGGAACCAGACTCAACAGGGAACCCATCCCCATTTGGGTGAAACAGAAAGCAGTAAATGATCTGCATTTATACAGTGTGTAGGGTGGGAGGCAGTTCAGCTATAATAGCTGATGTTAATTGATGTTAATATGGAGTCCAGGTAGTTATTGAAGACCCAGGTAGACTTGTAAGAAGTTCCAGTCATGAACTATCGAACTGTCAAGTCCCCAAAGAAACAGTTGCCAACACCAGTCAAGGCCAGAACCATTTTCTAGGTAGAGAGAATCATTCCCAGACACCAGACGCATCCCAGAAAGACACACGGGGCATCCATGTGACGAGATCTTCAGCCAGAAGCGGGGCACCAGGATGGGTCAGACAGGTCCGGAGGGCAGAGGGAGTCTGGATCACTGGCAGCTCAGGAACGACATGTGTAGCTCGACAGAGAGAGAGAGAAAGAGTGAAAGGGGGGGACAGGAGGAGAGAGGAAAAAGAAAGAGGGGGGGAAAGAGAAGAAGAGGAGAGATAGCAGTTAGGTATGGTCACAGTCACACAATGTATAATGTGAATGTATATTAACTGTAGAGTGCAAGCAGAAACTCCGGCAGGACTAACTATGACAGCATAACTAAAAGGGAGAGCCAGAAGGAAACACAAACATGAGGGCTTCCTGACATGTAAAGCAAACAATCACCTCACCGTCAGCAAACCTGAGTGATCAATGAGAGTGAGGAAGACAGCATCCAAACATACCAGTTCACCATAATACTCTACGTCCATGAGTCCCCCAGATCTGCTCCTTTACCTATGGCAAATCTATTTATAAAAATGCTCGGCTAAATAAATAGGTTTTTAGCCTGGACTGAAACACTGAGACTGTGTCTGAGTCCCGAACACTATTTGGAAGACTATTCCATAACTTTGGGGCTTTGTAAGAAAAAGCTCTGCCCCCAGCTGTATTTTTCATAATACGCGGTACTGACAAGCAGCCTGCATCCTTTGATCGAAGTAGGCGTGGCGGATCGTAAGACACTAGCAGTTCGCTCAGGTACTGCGGCGCGAGACCATTTAATGCTTTATATGTCAAGAGTAGTATTTTAAAATCAATGCGAAATTTCACAGGGAGCCAATGGAGTGAAGATAAGATAGGGGTGATGTGCTTATATCTTCTGGTTCTGGTGAGGACTCTCGCTGCTGCATTCTGGACTAGCTGAAGCTTATTTATGCATCTAGCTGAACAACCAGACAGTAAGGCATTACAATAGTCCAACCTAGAGGTGATAAAAGCATGAACTAGTTTTTCTGCGTCATTTAGCGACAATAAATTTCTTATTCTGGCAATATTTCTGAGGTGAAAGAATGCTATCCTGGTAATATTATCTACATGTGCTTCAAATGAAAGGCTGGAATCAATAATCACACCAAGGTCTTTCACTGTTGCATTTGATGGAACAGAAAGGCCATCTAAAGTTACGGTGTGATCTAAAATTTTACTCCTAGCTGTATGCGGTCCTATGACTAGAACTTCTGTCTTATCCGGATTTAGCAGAAGGAAGTTAATTAGCATCCAATTTCTTATGTCCTGCACACATTGCTCAATTTTAGTAAGCTGTTTTTTCTCATCAGGTTTTGCTGAGACATATAACTGTGTATCGTCAGCATAACAATGAAAACTAATACCATGCTTATGGATTATGTTGCCCAGAGGAAGCATGTAAAGGGAAAAAAGCAGTGGACCTAAAACTGAACCCTGCGGAACGCCAAACTCCACTAGAGAACATGCAGAATAATCACCATTTAAGTCTACATACTGATAACGATGGGTCAGATAGGATCTGAGCCAGGAGAGGGCTGTACCCTTAATTCCCACTACATTTTCTAATCTGTGAAGAAGAATAGCGTGATCAACAGTGTCAAAAGCTGCACTGAGGTCAAGTAATACAAGCATAGTTACACAACCCTGATCAGAGGCCAATAGAATGTCATTTACTACTTTAACGAGCGCTGTCTCTGTACTGTGATGAGGCCTAAATCCTGACTGATACAGTTCATGTATGCCATTTCTATGTATATATGAGCATAGCTGCTCTGCTACTATCTTTTCCAGGATCTTAGAGATAAAGGGGAGGTTTGATATTGGTCTGTAACTGGACAGCTGACAGGGGTCGAGGTCAGGTTTCTTAATTATTGGTTTGATAACTGCTAATTTAAAAGATTTTGGAACATATCCAATGCTGAGTGAAGAATTAATTATTCTCAACAGGGGTTCTATTATTGCTGGTACTATCTGTTTAAGAAAATGTGTCGGTACAGGATCTAATATACAGGTTGATGAATTTGAAGAAGAGATGAGTGAAATTAGTTCATTCTCTTCAAGGGGAGTAAAGTATTCTAGGTTCTGGTCTGACATGGCTAGATTAACATCTGCATCAATTACATTGTTCGGTTTCAAAACCTCAATTTTATGCCTAATATTTACAGTTTTAATTTTTAAAAAAGTTCATGAAGTCCTCACTATTGCATGATGTTGTTGTGGAGATTTCTGCAGTGGTCTTATTTCTGGTTAATTTGGCTACAGCATTAAATAAGAATCTAGGATTATTTTTGTTATTTTCTATAAGAGTGGAGAGATATGTTGATCTAGCTACACTAAGAGCTTTTCTATAGTTCAGGATGCTCTCCTTCCATGCTATTTGAAATACTAGTAATTTAGTTTGACGCCATTTACGTTCTAATTTCCGAGCGGTCTGTTTTAAAGTGCGCGTGTGATCGTTATACCAGGGAGCAAGTTTTTTATCTCTAATAATTTTTCTTTTGACTGGAGCTACATTATCTAGGGTATAGCGAAATGTCGACTCTAAATATTCAGTCGCCTGATCGAGTTCTGTGGGGTCAGACGGTGATCTAATCGAAGTTGGGAACCCTGGGAGATTACTGATAAAACTCTGTTTGGTAGTTGATGTGAATGTACATTTCATACGGTAGCGCGGCGCTGTGTGTACATTATTATTGTGACACACTTGAATTGAGACAAGATAGTGATCTGAGATAACTTCAGATAGTGGTATTGTGAATAAATTTCTTATACTTAATCCAAATAATATTATTAAATCTAAAGTGTGACCTGCTTTATGAGTGGGTCCTACTACACACTGATTTACTCCTACCGAGTCCAGTATAGACATAAATGCAGTTCTCAGAGGGTCTTCTGGGTTTTCAAAATGAATATTAAAATCTCCAGCAATTAACACTTTGTCTACAGAAACGACTAGGTTTGAGAGGAAATCTGCAAATTCACTAAGAAATTCCGAGTACGGCCCTGGAGGTCTGTAAATGACAATTAGCGGGATCGACTGAGCTGACTTAATATAGTTAAATACACTTATGTTACTATAAAGAATTTCAAATGAATTAAATTTGTGTCCGTGTTTTTGTACAATAGTCAAATTATCATTGTGAATAACTGCGACGCCTCCTCCTCTACCAGTTAACCGAGGCTGGTGTATGTAGCTGTATCCAGGAGGACTAGCTTCATTTAGAGCTACATACTCGTCCTGTTTAATCCAGGTTTCTGTTAAACAGAGTATATCAAACTCCTGATCTGTGATAATTTCATTAACTATAACTGCTTTAGATGCGAGAGATCTAATATTTAACAGTCCTAGCTTCAGATCAGAGGTGCCGGCTGCGCATTCAGTCTGATCCAAGTTTGTGGTCTTTATGCTAATTAAATTACTAAAACAGACTTACTGAGTCTTTCTAAATTTGATTTTAGCTCGGGGAACAGCCACAGTCTCAATAGAGTAAACCCTGAGTGACGACTCTATGCAGCTAGCAGACGGTTGGGTTAGCCTGTCTGTCTGCTCCCTGGCCTGGGCTCTGGATTGTCACCGATTAACTAGGCCTTTTCTAAGACTATGAGCTATACTACAAGAAATGAGAGCAGCACCTTCCCGAGTGGGATGGACACTGTCCCGCCCTAACAGGCCAGCTTTGCCCTCAAAGGTCTTCCAATTATCAATAAAGCCCACGTTGTTTTCGGAGCACCACCTGGACATCCAGCGGTTCAGCGACCATAACCTGCTGTAAGTTATGTCACCACGTCTCATTGGGATGGGACCAGAGCATACTACTCCATCGGACATCGCCTCCGCTAATTTAAACACCTCTATAAAGTTATTCTTACTAACCTCTGACTGATGAAGGCGTATATCATTAGCTCCAGCATGTATACCTGCAGACCAAATACCCACATGCTGCAAACATGGTAAGCAGAAAAGCATTTCAGACTGCACAATACAGTACATTGAACCAGATGGGTTTCAACAGCAGGAAACCACTGGTGTGGGCAGAGAGCACAGGTTTACCAAAACTGGTCAGGTAAAAAGTAGAAAATCACTGCCTCATTTTTTGGATCCAACCGGCCTTGTATCAGAAGTTCTGCCTACTTGTAGTAATGTCATGAGGTGAGGGATAATGTCCTGATGCACATTTCCACAATTAGCACCCTATATAACGTGACTACCATGTGGTTTAGGTTTGTTTTGTTTATTTAATTAAACAAATGCTCTTAATTTTGCATGTGACCCAGCACATTCTATCACTTTATTTAAAAGATTTATATTTTCACATGTAATTGTGATGTGTGCCTGTGATGCAGATTATTTTATTATGCTTTACTATTTTGTTAGTCATTGAATTATTAAACTATGTGTGTATTGGTGAATTCAGTGTACTCTCTTGTATCACAGTGCAGAAGCTCAGGACCACAGAACTTCTCTAAATATAAAGAGACACAAGTGCAGTGTCTTCGACAAGAACTCATTTTATTTAAAATCTGCTAGTGATCTAACATACTGCTGTTGATTTGCGGGTACGAAGCCCCCCCAACCAACCAACCAACAGTTTAGCTCAACTTGCCAAAGCATGTCAAATTTCATAAATCTAGCCAGATACTGTAATAAGATAAATTTTGTCTGGCTAAAGAGCAAGAGATAACATTTAGTCAATGTTCCCACCCCAGGATTTAATTGACTGGATTTCTCACACACTGCGCTAAAATGAGCAAATACAGGAATAAGATGTTGAAAGTTTGTGCTAGGGATTGGAGTGGGTGGCTCTTAAATATAATTCCAGGTAGATATGGGTAAATATGTAAAGTGGTGTAAACCTTGACTTTACATTATCCAGTATATTTTGGAATAACTGAATTTGTCATCTATTTATTATTTTCAGGTTAAGGAAGAGCATGTTGTCATGGAACCGGTGTTGGGCAGCATAGCCCTCACTCCGCAGGGCCTCAAGAGAAAAGCGGAGACTCCTTTGGCTTCGCCCCCTGAACCTGGACAGGTGCTGCAGGACGAACCCCCAGTAAAAATGTCTACCAAGAGTCGAGTAAGTTAAGTCAAGTCATTCTTTAGCAAAAATGATAGCTAGATCTCCCATCACTTGCACTTGGTCAAGGAGACATCCTAGGACAGGCTCTCTTAAAAAAGTGTGTAAAAGATGAATTTATAGTATTAATCCATCAAATGCTCAAAACCCCTTGATCAAAATGGGTTCTAAATGGCATAAGAGACCATGATTCCTCCTGTTATCAGAAGCTTTTTTAAGTGTGCGATTTAATAATATAAAATAATTTCATAATTCATATTTATTCTAAAATATGTCTGTTATTCCTCCTGTTGTAATACTTCTTAGATAATGCATTTTTTTATTTATAATCAAATTGTTTAAGCCACACAGTACAAATATGGAAAAAGCAGGCATTTTCTGAGCCTGGGCAGGCGCTGCAGGACGAGCCCCCAGTAACAAATATCTGGTGATTATGGGACAGCACCATTAGTAGACTGTTGAAGAAAGTGGAGGAAAAAAATAAAAAGGCAAATCATAATTTGCGTCATAATGCAAGCATAGAGCTTCAGTCTGATTGTCACTACTTGTATTATATCACGTGTTGTGAAATAGTGCAGTTTGAAATTAGTGCACAGAAGCATTTTTACCTCCTTCTCCCCCTCTTAAATTGCATTTTTTTTTTTTTTTTACATCTTTAACGTGTTCAGTGAGATTGATGTCAGAACTCTAGTTACTTTTACAAGGCATTGATTTAGGACCTCTGATACTTAATTGAAGCAGAATCAATTAGCAGATTTTTGATCACTATATATATATTTATTGATATTTAAATACATAAAAAAAAATTCATAACACTGCTATGTGGTTTGTTCTTTCTTCTCTTTCTTAGTTTTCCATGCAAGAGGATGAGGATATTGACATGGACACTGTTCATGATAGTCGAGCATTTATCTACCATCACCTGAACATGCTGGATAGGCCGTCAACACCAGGCAAGCTACACATCCATGCATACGTAAACCACACGGGGAAACTTCTATTAGGTATTAGGGCTGCAGTGATTGTTTAACAAAAATGCGACAATAGAAAAATATCAGCTTTCTTATTTATTGTAAGTGAATGACTGCTAGAACTAATGCTTAAATATGTTTAAATATATAAGATAAGATGAGATGAATCTTTATTGTCCCACCAATTCAGGAAATTTACATAGTTAAAGAAAAGAAGTAGCGTATTAAAAAAATAAATAAGGTTTTTTACACTATAAACATAAAATAGACTCTAGACAATAAATAAAACCTGGGATCAGATTCTACAGCCTTACAGCAGACGGAAGGACCTACGAAATGCTCAGTCACAAACGTTTTCAATTCAATTTTATTTATATAGAGCTTTTAACGTTTTTAACAAAAAAAAATGTGTCTAGATAATAATGAGATAAATGAATGATGAATGAAATGTCTCTGATGAGCCATCCAAGGGTGACGGCGACAGTGGAAGGAAAAACTCCCTGAGATGGCAATAGAAAGAAACCTTGAGAGAAACCAGACTCAATCAGGGAACCCATCCTCATTTGGGTGATAACCGATAGAAATTATATAACATCATGTGTGTTATGCAGGTGAAAGTTTAATATAACAGAAGTTCTTTAAATTAACATGAAGTCCAGTTCAGCAGAGAGAGTCAGCAGGTGCAGAGGGCAGATGGGGTCTGGATCACTGGATGCACAGGAGCAGCATGTGTAGCTTCAACCATCATAAAGAAGAATTCTCTGGATGCCTCAGGAACCTTGCGGGGTTGGCCTTTTTCTACTGAAGCTAGCACAATCTCCAGATGCCGCGGGATGCGTAGAAAAATACAGAACAGATGGAAAGAATTAGTGTAGTTGCCATTCAGGATACACATGTACGCCAGATTAAAGAGATGCATGGCTTGTACATTGGCCACTATACATGATGGGTGCATCGCTTAATGGGCTTCCCTTGTTAACTAATGCAAAAAAAAAAAACTTGTATATTGTTATCCTTTACAGGTCGAGAGCCTCCTGTTGTGGAGCAGACTGTTATGCCCATGCCAGTCACACCTGTCCCAACCTTTGGTAAGGAGGGAGCTTCCTCCTCCTCCTCATCCAAGCACCACCACCATCACCACCACCATCATCATGAGCACAAGAAAAAGAAGAAGAAGCACAAACACAAGCACAAGCACAAACACAAGCATGAGAGCAAGGACAAAGAAAAGGACCGTGATCTCCACAGCTTTAACAGCCCAGCGAGTGGGCGCTCACCCTCGCTGTCTGATTGATCCATCTTAAAGCTTAGTAGGAGAAACACCTTCATGACTAATCAGTGATTAATGAAATTTCCATTTGTCTATAATCCACCCATCTCCTGATCTCAAAATGTTGTGGAACTCTTTGTTGGAGCTTATTTTTACTACAGGAAAAAGTCATGACAAAGCAAGTAAATGTTGCAACTGGTTATGTGATACTGTCAGTTGCCCTAGTTTTAGCACATGGTTAAATTGAGCAAACGTTAGCCAATCCACTTTGCATTTAAAGTAAGCAGTATTTCCAGCAATATTTTCTCTAAGCGTTAACAATAGTAACGTTTTAAGTAAAGTTACTATTTAATAATTAGATCAGTAGATAGGTAAAATTCTCTATAATAAAGTTCCATTAGCTTTCAGTGAAGCTATTTTATGCTGCCCAGTTCAGCTTAATTGTGGTGCTGAGTTTAGAGTAACCAGCCAAATCATGTGCTAACAAAATAATCCCACAAACAGTTAAACAATGTTGAGTTGTATTGTATTTTATTGACATTTTTATAGAGTGATTGCATACTACCATAAGTGTGTAGCAAAGAGCATTCCAAACTAGTCAGACTGAAACTGGTTTCTGTATCGGACCTCTGCAATACAATACTATTTTTGTGTTAAACGTTTATATAATGACCTGTTTGTCAATGTTTTTACAATGAAAATGTACAAACCTGGCAACACTGGGATTATGTATTGTTTATTTTTTCAGATTCTGCCTCGTCTACATGTATCTGGTTGTATTACATAATCCATAATGTCATAATTTTTTCTGCTTTGAGATGCCAGCTTTGTCCATCAGTTGCCCCACAAATAAGGTCCCATTATGGACAAAACTTTAGGCTCCGGTTGGGTGGAAGGCTGCTGCAGTAGTGTCTGAATCTGAGGTTTTATAGGGTTGTTTTTTTATTTCTGGAAATTTGTAGATGAAATAAATGATCTTGTATCTTTTATAAAAAGTAATATGGATTTTTTTTTTTTTACGTTTTAAATAATTATTAAACAAGAGGTGTTCAAGTTAAACCGTGACTAGATGGGACAGAATAACAAAACACAGTTATGAGAGTTAAAAACTACCATTATTTCTCTATATAATTTTCTGCTACACCAATGCACTTAGCCCAGCATTTACTAGAGCTTGGATACCATAGAGTAGAAGGTAGAAATTTTTCAGTATAGCAAGCCATGGTTGGACTTCCTGCCTACCTAAGCAAAAGACCAACATAGCAGTTGTAGCAATAGTTAGCAGAGTAGTGCTAGTTCTGGTGAGGTGCTAGGTATGGAAATGTATAGAAATAATTATGTACAAAATGATTCAGTATTTCCATATATACTCAGCAAAAAAAAGAAACGTCCCTTTTTCAGAACTGTGTATTTCAACAATAATGTTGTAAAAATCCAAATAACTTTACAGATCTTCATTGTAAAGGGTTTAAACAATGTTTTCCATGCATGTTCAATTAACCATAACCAATTAATTAACATGCACCTGTGGAATGGTCGTTAAGATCTTAACAGCTTACAGAAAGTAGGCATTTAAGGTCACAGTTTTAAAAACAACACCTGCACAGGATCGGTACATCCGAATATCACACCTGCGTGACAGGTACAGGATGGCCACAACAACTGCCCGAGTCACACCAGGAACACACAATCCCTCCATCAGTGCTCAGACTGTCCGCAATAGGCAGTCCATGAGGAGGAGATGCACTGCAGTACTTCAAGCAGCTGGTGGCCACACCAGATACTGACTGGTACTTTTGATTTTGAGCCTCCCTTCATTCAGGGACACATTGGGAAACATTTTTAGTTTGTCTTATGGTGTTGACTCTTTTAGTGTTCATACAAATATTTACACATTAAGTTTACTGAAAGTAAAAACAGTTGAAAGTCAGAGGCCTTTTTTATTTATTTTTTTTGCGCTGAGTATATAGTACAAGACTGGGATTTTCATAAAAATAGAAAGGAGTGAGTGTGACAAAGTTACCAGAACTCATATAAAGAGTAATATAAAAGTAATCAGTCAACATTTGGAGTGAAAACTCATTGTTTAAAATCAGGAGTTTTAGACACAGATTTGTGCAGTTTTATAAGAAAACAGCTGTTAGTTTTTACTGAGCATGCTGGAGAACATGAGTTCTTCTGGTAACTTTGTCACACTCTCTGCTTTCTATTTTTTATGCAAATCCTAGAAGCGTACATTAGGTTTTATGTTTCCATTTGGAAACTGGTCTGTCTTGTACTATATTTTTTTCTTTACAGCCATGCATATATTCTTTTGTAATGCTATTTATTTATTTTTAAGTTATATATGGAAATACGGAATAATTTTGAACATAATTATGCAGACATGATAAACATATATAACAAAATTGATACAGCATATAATATGATGCCTAAGACTTTTGGACAGTACTGTATGTATGTATAAATGCTGTGGCCAAAAGATTTGAGAATTATGCTAATAAGAATTTTCACAAAGTCGGCTGCTTCAATTCAATTTTAATAAAATTTTACTTTTTTAACAATTGTCATTGTCGCAAAGCAGCTTTACACAATCATAAGAATTTTGTTTAAAATGTGAATGTGTATTCATTAAAATGATAAGATTGTCCCTGATGAGCAAGCAAAGAGCGATGGCGACACTGGCAAGGAAAAAACTCCCTGAGATGGCAGTAGGAAGAAGAAACCTTGCAAGGAGCCAGACTCAACAGGGAACCCATCCTCATTTGTGTGATAACGGAAAGCATGGGTTGTTCTGCATTCAGTTCAGTAAAACAGGAGATGTGTTTAACTAAAAGGGAGAGCCAGAAGGAAACAGACATGAGGGGTCTCAGTGATGTAAACCGACCAATCGCTTCACTGTCAACAAACCTGAGTGATCAATGAGAGTGGGGAAGACAGCATCTAAACATACCAGTTCACCATACTCTACATCTGAGTCCCCCAGATCTGCCTTTTTAGCTAAGGCAAATCTATTTACAAAAATGCGCGGCTCATTAAATAGGTTTTTAACCTAGACTTAAACATTGAGACTGTGTCAGAGTCCTGAACATTAATCAGGAGTCTATACCTGTGGAAGATACTGCAGTGCGAAACCATTTAATGCTTTATATGTCAAAAGTTGTATTTTTAATACTACTGTATGCAGTAAGGAAAAGATTGGGGTAATGTGCTCGTATATTATGGTTCTAGTGAGGACTCTTGCTGCTGCATTCTGGACTAGCTAAGGCTTGTTTATGCACCTAGTTGAACAACCAGACAGTAAGGCATTACAATAGTCCAACCTAGAGGTGATAAAAGCATGAACTAGTTTTTCTGCATCATTTGGTGACAATATATTCCTTATCTTAGCAATATTTCTGAGGTGAAAGAATGCTTTGCTGGTAATATCTACTTGAGCTTCAAATGAAAGGCTGGAATCTATAATCACACTGAGGTCTTTTACTGTTGCACTTAATGGAACAAAAAGGCCATCTAAAGTTACAGTGTGATCACAGAGCTTGGTTCCTAAAAATTTTATTTGACGTCATTTACGTTCTAATTCTCAAGTGGTCTGTTTTAAAGTGTGCTTCAGTGTTTTTAAATCTTTTTGTCAGATGTTATTGTGGTATACCGAAGCATAATTACAAGCATTCCATAAGCGTCAAATGTTTATTGATAATTACATCAAGTACACCCACCTCTTCAAGTCAAGTAGGCTTTTCATTTTAATCATATACAGTTCAATTCAATTAAATTTTCTTTATATTGTGGCGTGGGCGGGGTTTCGGTTGGGAACCATCATGCTTTGCGGGAGGGGTTGTTTTGTTGTCACCCTGTTGGGGAAAGGTGTTTGGGTTAGTGGGTTCGGCCAGGTTGTGTGTGTGTGTGAGAAGTGTGTCTTGTGTTTGTGACTGTTATTGTGAATGTGCCGTTGTGTTCTGAACCAATTAAAAATACTCCCAGCCATTGCATTGGGCAGCCAGGAAGCTCACTTGTCTCTCCAAGTTCCTGCTTAGCGGTAAAAACGCTACAATATATTTCTTTTAACAATAGTCATTATCTCAAAGCAGCTTCACAAAATTAAAAAAAGATTATAGAAATGTGTAGGAGAAAGTAAAAATGTGTATAGATCATAGTAAACAGTTTGTCCCTGATGAGCAAACCAAGGCAGACGGCGACGGTGGCAAGAAAAAACTCCCTGAGATGGCAATAGGACAAAACCTTGAGAGGAACCAGGCAGGGAACCCATCCTCATTTGGGTCATAACAGATAGCAGGAATTGTTCTGCAGTGTTAGGACTCGTTCAGTATAACAGGAGATGTGTTTAAGTTAATATGGAATTTAGTTTATTATTGGAGGCTCAGGTTTTTGCAGACATACTGTAGGGCAGCTGGAAGTTCGACATAACAGAAGGTATCTTAAGTTAACATTAAGTCCAGTTCAGTTTAGCACTAGCATGGCACGAGTATGAGTCAGACAGGTAAAGAGGGCAGAGGGAGTCTGGATCACATTAAATCATGAAGCATAATCCAGCTGGAGGTAGTCCTTCTCTGGATGCCTCAGGGTTCACACATGGTTAACCTCTGTCTACTAGAGCTGGCACAATCTCCAGGTGCTCAAAAATGGGTAGAAAAAGAAATAACAGGTGGAAAAGAATTAGCGCAGTTGCCACTAATTATATTTATATATTAATTATATTAGCAGCACAATGCAACCACGGGGGGGCGCAATCCAGTGTCTTCTTGTGCCAGTCCCAAGTCTGGATAAATGCAGAGGGTTGTGTCAGGAAGGGCATCCGACGTAAAACATTTGCCAAATCAATGATGCGAATCAAGAATATAATTTCCATACCGGATCGGTCGTGGCTCGGGTTAACAACGACCGCCACTGGTGCTGTTGACCTACAGGGTGCTGGTGGAAATTGGGCTACTGTTGGTCGAAGAAGGAGAGGAGGAAGGAGTGTTCGTAAGCAGAGAGAGAAGAGGAAAGGCAAGAGTTTAGGAGTGATAGTAGGGACTTTGAATGTTGGGACCATGACAGGGAAGGGAAGAGAGTTAGTTGATATGATGTAGAGAAGAAAGGTGGATATACTGTGTGTACAGGAGACCAGGTGGAAAGGTAGCAAGGCTAGAAGCTTAGGATCAGGGTTCAAATTGTTTTACCATGGGGTGGATAGGAAAAGAAATGGAGTAGGAGTTATCCTAAAAGAGGAGTTTGTAAGGAATGTTCTAGAGGTGAAGAGAGTATCAGATAGGGTGATGAGTCTGAAGCTGGAAATTGAAGGGATAATGTTCAATGTTGTTAGTGGTTATGCCCCACAGGTAGGATGTGAGTTAAAAGAGAAGGAGAAATTCTGGAGTGAGTTACATGCAGAGCATCCCCAGAGGTGAAAGAGTGGTGATTGGTGCAGACTTTAATGGACATGTTGGGGAAGGGAACAGAGGTGATAAAAATGTGATGGGCAGGTTTGGTCTTCAGGACAGAAATGTAGAAGGACAGATGGTGGTGGACTTTGCAAATAAGATGGAAATGGCAGTGGTAAATACTTTCTTCCAGAAGAGGCAGGAACATAGGGTGACATATAAGAGTGGAGGCAGAAGCACTCAGGTCGACTACATCTTGTGTCGACGTTGTAACCTGAAAGAGATCAGTGACTGCAAAGTGTTGGTAGGGGAGAGTGTAGCCAGCCAACACAGAATGGTCGTGTGTAAAATAACCCTGGTGGTGAGGAAGGTGAAGAGGACAAAGGCAGAGCAGAGGACAAAGTGGTGGAAGCTGAGAAAGGAAGAATTTTGTGAAGTCTTTAGGGAGGAGTTGAGACAGGCTATAGGTGGTCAGGAGGTGCTTTCAGTTGACTGGACAACTACAGCCATTGTGATCAGGGAGACAGGTAGGAGGGTACTTGGTGTATCATCAGGTAAGGGGAAAGTGGACAAGGAGACTTGGTGGTGGAATGAGGAAGTCCAGGAGTGTATACAGGGAAAGAGGCTAGCTAGAAGAAGTGGGACACTGAGAGGACTGAAGAGAGTGGACAGGAGTACAGGGAGATGCAGAGTAAGGTGAAGGTAGAGGTGGCAAAGGCCAAACAAAGAGCATATGAGGACTTGTATGCTAGGCTAGACAGTAAGGAGGGAGAGGGGGATCTGTACAGGTTGGCAAGGCAGAGAGATAGAGATGGGAAGGATGTGCAGCAGGTTAGAGTGATTAAAGATAGAGATGGAAATGTACTGACAGATGCCAGGAGGGTGATGGGAAGATGGAAGGAGTATTTTAAGGAGTTGATGAATGAGGAAAACGAAAGAGAACAAAGAGTAGAAGAGGTGTCTGTTGTCGAACATGAAGTAGCAAATATTGGTAGAAGTGAGGTGAGAAGGGCGTTAAAGAGGATGAAGAGTGGAAAGGCTGTTGGTCCTGATGACATACCTGTGGAGGTATGGAAGTGCTTAGGAGAGGTGGCAGTAGAGTTTTTGACAAGTTTGTTTAACAAGATCTTGGAGAGTGAGAGGATTCCAGAGGAATGGAGGAGAAGTGTATTGGTGCCAATTTTTAAGAACAAGGGAGATGTGCAAAGCTGTGGCAATTATGGAGGTATAAAGCTAATGAGCCAGACAATGAAGCTGTGGGAAAGAGTAGTGGAAGCTAGGCTAAGGGCAGAGGTGAGCATTTGTGAGCAGCAATATGGTTTTATGCCTAGAAAGAGTACATCAGATGCAGTATTTGCTTTGAGGATGCTGGCGGAGAAGTACAGAGAAGGTAACAGGGAGTTGCATTGTGTCTTTTTAGATTTAGAGAAAGCGTATGACAGGGTGCCAAGAAAGGAGCTGTGGTATTGTATGAGGAAGTCTGGAGTGGCAGAGAAGTATGTTAGAGTGGTGCAGGACATGTATGAGAGCTGTAAGACAGTGGTAAGATGTGCTGTAGGTGTAACAGAAGAGTTCAAGGTGGAGGTGGGTCTGCATCAAGGATCGGCTCTAAGCCCCTTTTTGTTTGCTCTGGTGATGGACAGGATGACAGATGAGGTAAGACAGGAGTCCCCATGGACTATGATGTTTGCAGATGACATTGTGCTCTGTAGCGAGAGCAGGGAACAGGTGGAGGAAAATTTGGAGAGGTGGAGGTATGCTCTGGAAAGCAGAGGAATGAAGGTTAGTCGCAGCAAGACGGAATACATGTGTGTAAATGAGAGGGACCCAGGAGGATCGGTGAGGCTACAGGGAGCAGAGGTAAAGAAGGTGCAGGATTTTAAGTACTTGGGGTCAACGGTCCAGAGCAACGGAGAGTGTGGAAAGGAGGTGAAGAGGCGGGTACAGGCAGGTTGGAATGGGTGGAGAAAAGTGTCAGGTGTGTTGTGCGATAAAAGAGTATCAGCGAGAATGAAAGGAAAGGTGTACAGGACAGTGGTGAGACCAGCGATGCTCTACGGCTTAGAGACAGTGGCGCTGAAGAAAAGACAGGAGGCAGAGTTGGAGGTAGCAGAGCTGAAAATGTTGAGGTTCTCTTTGGGAGTGACTAAGATGGATAGGATTAAGAATGAGTTTATCAGAGGAACAACCCACGTTAGATGCTTTGGAGATAAAGTCAGAGAGGCCAGATTGAGGTGGTTTGGACATGTTCAGAGGAGAGATTGTGAATATATCGGTAGAAGGATGCTGAGGTTGGAACTGCCAGGCAGGAGGTCTAGAGGAAGACCAAAAAAGGAGATTTATGGATGCAGTGAGAGAGGACATAGAGGTAGTTGGTGTGAGAGAAGAGGATGCAGAGGATAGGGTTAGATGGAGGCAGATGATTCGCTGTGGCGACCCCTGAAAGGGAACAGCCGAAAGACAAAGAAGAAGAATTATATTAGCAGCACTAGATGAGTGTATGGATTTTAAATGTACTGGAGTATGAGGTTATGGGATAAATTATGTGTATGCCAGGCTAAAAACTGTGTTATTAGACAGCAAATTGTCCCCTGAAAATTATGTTTCCAATATTACAAAAACAGCCTTTTTCCACCTTAGAAATATTGTCAAGCTCAGAGATATTTTGTCCATATCTAATGCAGAAAAGCTACGTAGTCCATGCATTCGTGACCTCCAGGCTGGACTATTGTAATGCATTACTAGATGGTTGTCCTGCATTCATAATAAACAAGCTACACCCTGCTATGCCCAGATCTTTTATTGTCGAGCTGGTAGTAATAGTACATGCTTCTAAATGCAAGCTGAAGTGTACTGTTTTTTGGACCAATGAATAATATTCCTGTCTTAATCTCTGTCTGAATTTAGTAAGAGAAAATTATCTGTCATCCAATCATTTATATCTTGGACACACTCAGTTAATCTAGACAACTTGGATATTTTATCTTGTTTCGATGAGATGTATAACAGTATGTGTAGCAGTGGAAACTAATCCCATGTCTTTTAATGATGTTACCCAAGGGACGCATGTATATGGAAAACAGCAGAGGTTCTAAAACTGACCCTTGTGGGACCCCATATTTTACTGGTATTACACCAGACAGTGTACATGTACAGACATCGATCAGACAGGTAGGATCTAAACCATTTTTATGTCTGTCCCTGAATACCCATGGGATTTTGTAAGCGATTTATGAGATCTATAGTGTCGAATGCGGCACTAAGATCAAGTAAGATGAGTATTGATATGCAGCCTTGGTCTGAAATTGAAATCAAGTTATTTTAGTGCAGTTTCTGTACTATGATGGGGCCTGAACCCTGACTGGAATTCTTCAAAGATATTATTTTCCTGTATGAATGCGCATGTTTGAGCTGACACCACCTTTTCTAATATTTTTGATATAAAAACAAAATCAGTCTGTAATTTGTTATTTCATTAAGGTCTATGTTTTTTTTTTTTTATTAGCCTAGATAACTGCTAACTTGAAAGATTTGGGGATGTAATCTAAATATAGTCAAAAATTCATAATGTTTAGAAGCGCTCTCCAGCTGTATGCATCACATCTTTTAGTGATCTAGTTGGAATTTTATCTAACAAACACGTTGCTGATTGAGCTGTGGTGATAGGTTTGTACAGCTCTTTCAGTCCTATACCTGTAAAGCATTGAAATCTAGATGTGGAGCTTGAGCCTAAACCACTGTAGATCACAATATAGAGGTTGATCACGCTGTTAGAGGTTGAACACCCAATATTTTCTTTCTAATACTATCGATTATTTCATTGAAGAAATTCATAAAGTCTTCACTGCTAAACTGTGATGGAATACTCTCTGCAGCTATCTTAGGTTTTGTTAATCTAGCCACTGTACAAAATAAGAAGCTGGGATTGTTTTGGTTTATTGCTATCATTTTGCTCAGATGCTCGACCCTAGCAGCTTTTAGAGCTTGTTTATAGCTGGAAATACTGTACTGTCTTTATATGCAATTCAAAAAACTTCTAATTTAGTTTTTTCCATCTTCACTTGAGGTCACGGGTTGCTTTTTTGAGGGCGTGCATATGACTATTGAACCATGGTGCAGGTGTATTTTTCTCTAATGGGGGCAACAGTGTCTATTGTGCTCGTAAAAATAGTGTCTATGCTGTAAGTCACTTCATTTAGATCAACTGCATTTAGGAGTCTAGTAAGAAGTTGAGACAGATCACTTGTGAATGAACTAAAATTTCGATGTTTTTTCCCCCGAGCCACTTAGTTATCACTTTTGCCTTATAGCAAGGTGCTCCATCATGCTGGAAAACAGCATTGTTGTGAGGTCACAGTACCAACCACTACGCCATCTTAGATGGCCTACTAACCACTTGGGCCGTTTTAAATATAATTATAAAAGATTTTTTTTTTTTTTACACAATATTCTATTTTTTTTTTTATAGCTGCCCTGTTACAGAGGTAACACTTTATTGGGGATTCCCAATAATATGACGATATTGCATAAGCTGCTCAGGTCTGCTGAATGATGCCAAAAGCGCATGTAACATTCTTGCACGATTTCAGAAGGCTAACACTAAGCGTTTTTATTCTCTATTTAACACATTTCTGTAAATTATTAATTCATTTATTTATTTAAATGCCGAAACGCATTTGTGCGCAGGCTCCACCCCTTATTTGTGACGCAACGCACGCGTTACTTTTCCCGCGTCCCTATTGGTCAGACTCGGGCTTTATTCCAATCGCGTTCCGTTCTGGCGATGTGAACACGCACTGTAGCCTGCGCATCTCAGCCGCGTGCGTCCTACCGAGGACACTAGGTGTGCGATAGGGAGCGTGTGGGGCACGGGGCACTGGGGCTCTGCGATCCTGCACTGGGGCAACAACGCACAGGGAAACATGGGCTCGCTTAAACTGGTACGGTAAGATCCAGATCTCTTTATTTCTCATGGAAGAGGTCTAATATGACTCCTTTCTCTTTCTCCATAATGTCGTTGTTAACTCTTCTGTTGCTGTCTTATGCATAGTGACGTCACTTGCGTAGTTTGTTATTTGTTTATATTTTATTTGGCATTAAGTTGATACATTTGAGAGGAAAAGGAAAGTTAGGAATGTTAGTTGCTCATATTGATTCCTTTCACTGTGTGTACTTTATTTATACACTAATAACCTACTGAATTAAAGCTTTTTGTGCGTTTGCTTTATTTCTGCTTTAGGAGTCATGTATGAATTAACAATAATTATTCATTTATTAAAGTATAAAGATCGAAGTATCTATCTATCTATCTATCCATCCATCTGTCTATGTTGTTATGCATGCAATGCATATTTTCTCCTCTCTGTGAGACATTGGAGATATCCTGTAGTCTGGAATAAAACCCCGAGCTCATTGAAAGAGTTTTTTTTTTCCATCAGGGTCAGCTGCCTGTGGGGTATCTATGACTTGTTTGTAAATGTCTTCTAGATGCTCTGTGCTGTCTCTCTCCTGTGCGCATCAAGAATTTGTCTGGCACTGGTCATACAACGCCCTGGAAAACTGGACTCATCCCGCCAGCAATGTGAGCCTTACTGTTCACTCCTTTTTACCATCATAGCCTAATCAAATATCCTATTCATCTGCTTTAAATTCAGCTGTTGATAAATGTGTGTTTAAGTTTATGGGAGCCGCCAAGACAAGTACAGAATGCTGGATAACCTTTACTCCCCGTAACAGTAAATGTATGTCAATTTTTTAAGTATTTAAAAAGATGATAATGTATATTTTCATGAGTGAGTTCTTGGTGTATTTCATTCAGGACAATACACGAATCTTGTCTTGCTAGCCCCTAACTATGATTGTCACGTATGCAAAGTTTTTTTTTTCTAAATATTGTTTTACTTGCTCCCTGTCTAATATTTATATGCGGTCCGGAATCAGGTTTCCTTCAGTGATCAAACATTACTGTGTATAGAGCATTAAGAAACCTTACTTATATTGTGATATTCACAAAGTTGAAAATTATTATGTAAAAAACTAGAGAAGTACATTTCCTGAAAAATGTGAGTGGTGCTTGCCATGGCAAAGCAGTGGAGTCATGCTAGAAACATGCATAATTGTTGCAAAACATTCTAATGATGTTGCTAGCAACATGCTAATCGGCTAAACATCATAAAACCAAGACCCTTGTCCGGTGTGTGCATGCAAGCCTCTTTCAAATGTGGTAAATTTGAGATTTCTATCAAATTCCTGCTCTGCACTAAAATCCATCAAAGTTGGTGTCAATGTTAAGTCTATCCGATATATTGAAGAGGTTAATTGTCCCCTGTGGGGTCAATTTACCGCCCACTCCTTTAAAAAGTCTTAATACCCCAATCCAGAATAGGCCTATAAACCAGATATGACACCTCTTTTAAGGGTGGACGATGGTATGATACGGTACTAGTTACGCGCCAAAGTCCGCATTACATGTCAATGGGGCACCTCTTGTGCCCCGGGGGTAAAACTTGTTTCTACCCTCAAGCAGGGGATATGTTCTGACACAGTTTGCAAACCTCTTTACATGTGGTAAATATGAGACGTCTACAAAATTTTTGTCAAAATGACCCCTTAGAAAAGTCATACAGATGGTACTCAAGCGGTAATCTGGTTTGACCGCCGCTCACCACCCCTCACGCACCCCATTCCAGAATAGGCCGCATGATTTGACACCTCATTCATGTGTCTACGACAAACTGTACGGGACTAGTTACACGCCAAACTTTTTTATGGAAAAAGAATAATAAACAGAAAGAAAAGAATAATAAGCCTGAGAGATAACAGTAGCAGTGCTTCACTTCACAAGCACCACTAATAAGAAAATTGTGTGTGTGTCAGGCTGCTGCTTTGTGCTCTATGAAACAAGGCTTAGTTCTAAAGTAAGCAGTCAGAGTGAAACATGCTGATTCTGCTGAGACAGTGTATAGCTAATTTTTTACAAGCAACATTGGTGTGTGTGTTTGTCAAGCATAAGTAAAGTTCAAGGACTAACTCCTACTGACTAACAAAGCACTGACACACTATCCATTATTGCTAAATTAACGAAAGAAAGCCTCACCATATCAATAATAACATGCTTTTATTTGTTGTATAACAAGACAATTTGAATCCTTTTGTTATAAGAGTTGGACTGTCCTCTGCACCAGTCTCTTTGACTGAGCTGTTATGGGAACAACAACTTTTAGAATGAGCATATTGAATTTATCACTTATGTTACAGTCACACATAAATATTCTGGTTCACACTGTAGTCCATTGCCTGATCAAAAAAATGTCCCACAGAGCACCTGAGGTCTAGGCTCATAACACTGCCTCCAGAGGCTTGTACAGAAGCCCCATGCACCATGCACTTTCCTTTTTTTATCTGATATGCCCATCGCTCTGGAATAGGGTCAATCTGGATTGATCAGACCACATGGCCATCATTCTTTGCTCCAGTGTCCACTGCATGCTTATGTAAAATGCTAGCATTCTGGAGTGCCTAGTATATTGCCATTCTACCTCTTAATCAGATGGTCACTTCCTTTTCTTGGTGAAGATGAGTGGGAATAACTGCTAGACTCTTTGGCGATAACCCTAGTTCCCAAACCTCATATGCCTGCTATTCGGCAATACCCAAATAACTTGTATAACAACATATTGCAATATAACAATATATTACAATAACTTTTTATCCGGACTATCAGTGCCATTGTGTGACATGCATGGAGACAAGGTGTGTTAAATTCATTAGTGCCAAAGAATTTCTTGTTTCTACATTTTGCCTTCCTTGTCACAAAACACACACACACACACACACACACACACACACACACACAAAAGGAGCCCTACTGCAAAATTTGATACATGTGTCTGGCAAACAGTTTTTGATTTGGCTTCTTGCACAGCAGTCAAATGCGCAGCCCCATGTAGCCAGCCAGACAGACAGAGCAGATGTGTTAGCTCCTTCGCAATACTTGTTCCAAAAGTTGATTGCTTTTCCCCCTGCATTTAAGTGCAGGCCATTTCTTTGGGGAGTGCCTAAACATTTGCTAGCACTGTGTGTGTGCCAGCTCTGACCTTAACATATTCCAGTTACATTCACATGAACAAATACTGTTTCTAGATTTCTAGTCTGTTGTAAATTTGGGTGATTTTCACTTTATTGTGTCATATGTCAATATTGAGAAGTATGGAGTAAGTGCCAGTTATTTTTTTTACCTTAAATCAATAGGCAGTAGATTAAAACAAGAAAGAAGGAAGAATTTTACAGGAGAAGAGATATCCATCATTAATTCAGTAGTTGAAATCAAGAAGCGACACTGGCAGTCATAGCCTGCTGTTTGAGTTTAACAAACTTTTAGTTACCAGGTCAGACAATTATTTACGGAGCTCTGCTTCAGAGATATCAAAGAAGTCAACTTGTGAAGCTAATGTTAACGCCTCTGCAAACATGCAAATGTTAATCTTCTCTTTCACGTCTCAGACCAGGCTGACACCGCATATGACAGCACCTCAGGATCGTGCAAAAACAGGTGCTTCGAGCTACAGGAGGTCCAGATACCCAACTGCCGCTGTGACAACCTCTGCAAAACCTACAGCAGCTGCTGTTCAGACTTTGACGAGCACTGTTTAAAGACAAGTGGGTTGCTCTCTTCTCTAAAGTCATGTATGCTGACCTTACAGATGTTAGAGTGATGTAAATTGGAAAGGTCATCCGTTAAGGATTTTGGGCAAGATCAACAAACTCCTTGATTAAAAATGCTAGAAAGTTGGACAAGGAAAATAAAATAGATGATCATATCAAATTAAGCTGTTCTGTTATTTTTGTTCAAATCCTGACGAGTCATGACAAGAACACCTAAAAATTTACCTAAATATCCAAAAAAGGAAAACATCTGGATGTAAACATATCCTTTTGTTTAAATATATTTATATGTTCTTACTTTTTGAATGAAATAAAAAATAAGGACCAACTCCCCTGAAAAAAGGTTTCTTTGTTTCTTAACTATGATCCAGTGCTGTTGTATTTACTCTGTGGTAATTAGAGGGCCATTTAGCCATGGCTGCTTTCCAGTAATCATGAGTTTTGTGATTGGTTCTGTGTCTATTAGAGGGAGGCTTTGAGTGCAGTAAGGAGCGATGTGGAGAGACTCGAAATGACCAGCACGCCTGCCACTGCTCAGAAGACTGCCTGGCTAAAGGAGACTGCTGTACAAACTACAAGACACTCTGTAAAGGTACTAAACCTGTGCCCTAGATTAATTATGCTATGTATATTGTTTATTTAATAAACAATATACATAGCATAATGTTTAAGTCATTAGAGGGTTGTTGACATCAAACGGGTCATTGCGCAGAAGCAAGTCATTGCGGGGAAGAGCAGAAAACAGTTGAGAGTAAAATCTCCCTTTACTGTATGTCTCTGTATAATCCCCTGTTACACTAATGCACTTATCATAGCATTGCACTTGGTTTGACTTAAATACCCCTCACAGATGGATTTATTAATACGGCCATGAACAAAGTAGATGTATATAATATCTTGGTGTCTAGGACTGGGATATTTGTAAAGATTTTAATCTTATATAAAAATTTAATTGTTTAATTTACCATTAACTGTATTTTTTTTATATAATCAATGCAACTGTATGACCAAGACAAAGCAATTTCCCTCTGGGATTAATAAAGTTCTTTGAGTCTTGAATCTTGAACCCAATCAACAGAAATCGGCTAAGCAAAATTTTTGCATTAGATTAACATTTGTTCTTGTTAATTCATACATCTGTAGAGTGTACTGTAACAGTATAGCATGTAATATTGAATCACCAGCGGTTAACAGTATTCACCTCTATTCTAGGTGATACTCCATGGTTGGAAGAAGATTGTGAGGAGATAAAAAGCCATGAGTGTCCTGCTGGGTGAGTGGACCACCTACTTTTTTTTATTTTTAACTCACTTCCGCTGGATTCACACTTTCGCTGGTCTACTTTTAGTAACCTTTCTATAATAAGCTTTTACATATCCAACACCTGGATGAGAGCATCCCTATGTCGAAAAATTATATATACTGGATAATGCTAATGCTAATCTTACTACTGTGATACCCTGTTCCTCTTCACAAAAGTAGATTCTGTTTTAGCCCTTTACCTCTAAAACGCTTGTAAACAAGGGTCTTTTCATGCTATTTTGCATATCTGTAGCATGCTAATGGCTTGTTAAGCCGATGCTGCAGGATCATGTGGCATCAGCCTGCGAAGTACATCTGGTTGACCAAACACCTGCAAATGAGCTCCTTTTGACTCAGGAGGTGTGAGGACTAATTGCATGCGTGACATGTTAAAAGTTGATTAGCATTTGACACTTCAGAAATAAGACAAGAACCTTTAGTACATATTAGCGCAAAGCTTTCCCCTAAGTGCATATCAATTCAGTGCTACATATTAATATAAATTTCAGAAAGTTCATCAAGTTCAACATCTCAAAATGTCTTATCTCTTTTTTTTTAGGTTTGTTCGTCCACCGCTCATCATGCTCTCTGTTGATGGCTTTAGAGCCTCTTACATGAAAAAGGGCAACATGGTGATTCCCAACATAGAAAAACTGAGTATGACAAATTCTCTGTTATAATGCAACATGTAGGAGAGGGATTCGAGTCAAAACAGAACTTGTGATGAAGTTCTTCATGAATGAAGTAGTACAACTAATTGAAATTAACAGAACATATCATGCACAGTACAGCAATGAGTATCTTAGCTGCAGTAAAACATGTATAGTGCAAATGTTTTAAAGAAGGTCATATGTCCATGAATGACGATCCCGGCCATGATGGCTCAGAGCCACAGCAGTTGTTTTCATCAACCTTCAGTCAGTGTAATACCTGATCCTTGAAACCCGATGGTGGGGACTGTCTATGGGAGCTGTACACATGATCGTTCACCAACACCAGTTTGCACATTACAGGAAATCGACTGTGAGGTAATGCCACATCCCTTGTACAGGCCTTGTCCTTACACCAAGCCATTTTCACATTTTTGTGCCATTTAAGTAGTTCCTGGGAGGGAAGTGTTTTAGACATAATGCAGGCCATTATGGCACTGGCATACTGAGAAAACTTTCCACCTTGATGATATCCAAGCCCTAGTGAAACACTGGGATAAGTGCACGAGTGTAGCTGGGAATTATATAGGGAAACAAAGGAATAAAGGGAGTATTTACTTGTTATTCTAAACAATACACAGTCCTGGTTTGACTCGAACACCACTCATACTCTACGTTATAATGCACGAACCAATGTTGCTGGCTGGTTTTGAAGTCTGATTTTCTCCTCATACTGATGCTTTTACTTGTAGGAACATGTGGCACACACGCACCGTACATGAGACCCATCTACCCAACGAAAACCTATCCAAACCTATATACAATTGCCACGGTATACATCATTTTTATTTTTTGCACGTTATTATTGTTGTCTTTTGTAGCTTTTGTTATAATTAATGGGTAGGCATGAGACAATACATTATAACCACAATATGAGATACATCCTGATACAAGCTTCACAAGATGATATTGACACAATAAAAAATAAAAGTTTTATTTTGTAATGGAAACTAATCACAGCAATATCAATACATTGTTTAGAAAAACAAGAACTTTTGGTAAATAAAAGATATTTTGATATTTAAATTTAAAATATTTTAAAGATTTAACCAAATGGCATGTTGTTTGCGTACACACCTGAAAAGACTTAATATGACGTTGTATATAGGATCTTAAAAAGCAAAGACCCTTGCTTTTAAAAGCAAGCACTATCCAGAGTAAGTCTTTTTGTTTTGTAATTATCAAAAGAATATTGTATAACTTTTTTGATTCATTGATAGAAGTGTAATTACCTACTGGTATGGTGATTTCAGAGCATTTTCTTTGTAGGGACTTTACCCTGAGTCACATGGCATCGTGGGTAATAGCATGTATGACCCCATTTTTGATGCGATGTTCACCCTGCGAGGGAAAGAAAAGCTTAACCATCGCTGGTGGGGAGGACAGCCTGTGAGTCCATACTCTTCTCTACATTTCATTAACATGATCAAAGCCTAATTTTTAATGAATTTATTAAAATGTTTGAGCGTATAATCACTGACATGGTTTTCGGCTATCGAATTTATATGTATGGAGTATTTAAATATTCAATATTATACCTACTAGTAATGAGGAACATTCTGTTAAGATTGAGTACACTGTCAGGAAGCTGATAATGTAATCGTTTGTGTGTTGACCTTTACCAGATGCGAGCGTTGGACTTGCTGCTTAGTTTTTGTTTTGTTTTTTGAAGTTCAAAAGGACTTTGGCATTGAACACCGCACAGAACTTCCTGTACGATATCCATGTGGAGAGTTTTTTTTTTTCTCTAATACAAAGCAAAATCCCTAGTGTTGAATTAAGACCCAGACTGGTAATTTATCACCATACAGTGCTTATACGTCCAGTTTTAACGTTTTTTGAAAGTGTTAAAATATAACACACACACACTTAAATCCCTTTCTATTATAACGGTTTATTTACGCAAATGAAGTCCAGTAATAGACAGAATTAAAAATGTTTTAGTTTATATTCATTAACATAGTCCAAAGTTTTCTGTTAGTAAACATTTAATATTTATGGAAGAGATCGTCAGTGTAGGGACTTTGTGTAAGTCAATAAGTTTCCTGAGATTATTTTTATAGCAGTTACAGTCAGCAGTTTAATTACACTCATTATTGAATAATAATTGGCTTTTAGTGATTTGTAAGTTTTTTTCTGTGGCAGAATGATTAAATAATCTATATCCTCAATAGAAGAAAATTCGAAGAATTTAAAGGTTGATTTTAATTTGGTTTTCCGATATTAGCACAAAGTCAAAATTATACATACAGCGTCAATTCAGTTTTAATTCAGTCTTGCTGAAAGTTTGGAGCTATATTTTTATTTGCCACGCCTTTCAGCTTCTGGTTGGTGATCATGATTGAGTACACCTGGTAGCATCTCGGGATGAAAAAGGGATTGTTTGACAGCACTTAGTGGATTGTCCAACACACAGTTCAACTGGAAAGTTCAAGAAGCTCAGTGCAGATCTGAGAAAGAGATTGATAGAAAGTGAGGATTGTCACTTGGCTCAATTTCTAAACAACTTGAGTCCAAACTCATTTCAAACTCAGTTTAAGTGTACATACAGTAAGTTATTTGGAGATGTAGCCGCTTCACCAGGGTCTGGAAAAAGATCCACACTGCTGAGACACAACAGAGAGGTAATTAGTTCACCTAGTCAAGAACAAGCCAGGAACCACCACAGAGCAGGCCTGGCATCAACTGGTGGCTGCAGAAACACCAGTATCACTAAGCCAGTTTTATATCGCCATGGTCCTAAAGGCTGCTGTCCAAGAAAAGGGTATATTAGGAGTAAAGGTAAGGCGTTTAACCCCAAGAACACTATACTAACTGTTAACTGTGGTGGTGGTAGCATCATGCGTTGGGGCTGTTTTGCTGCCAATGGAACTGGTTCATTGCACAAAGTGGATTAAATTATGTAAAATAATTATTCAACATAACCTCAAATCATGAGTTAAAAATGAAATTGAGTGTTCAAGGACCATGAACCCAAACACACATTAGAGCTTGTGAGTGAGCTTGTGAGTGAGCTTTTGGAGCCTCGTCTAATTGAAAATTTGTGAACCAGGCTTAAAAGTCAGGTCCGCGACTCTCATGAAGACCTTCCCAGGAAGGCAAGACCCAAACCCGCCTCTGCTGAAGAGGAGAAATTCAGCCTCAGATATCACCAATTAACAACCAGCACCTCAGATTAGAGCCGTTATGAGGCTTTACAGAGCAGACACAGTATCAGACACATCTCAATATCAACTATTTAAAGGAAATTATTGCATATTTTGAAGCCTTCAGCATTGTTTTACAGTGTAGAAAGAAAGAAAAATAAGGAAAGACCATGGGATTAGAAGGTGTGTCCAGACTTTTGACTGGTAGTATAATTTTGACTTTGTATCGAATTCAGTAAACCACAAATAAATGAAAACTTATGTGTTAAATGGTTAGTGTTTGCCTTCTTTAAACATGTATATTGGAAAATCATTCTTCCCCAGAAAAGTGCAATATTGCTATGACATTCATGTTCATGATAAGTCTGTGTACATTTCCTCATCAGGATCTCCCTTTTTCCTGTTCGAAATTAAATAAAATAAAAACAAGGCAGTTCGTAATGTTATGCAGAAACTTCTTCCACTATCTGGTGTCCACACAGAATGCATGAGTGTCTAATTTTTAATTTAGCTATGATTTTGAGCACATTTCCTCACATTTCCTTGAAATTAGTTCCTGTCAATGCCACTGAACATCAGGTCAGCTGTATTAATGTCTCTACTGAGTACTTACCCTTCCAAGAGAAAAGGAAAGCATCTTTATCTGGAGGACATTAGCTCAACAGTCAGGTCTGATCTGGGTTTTCACTTTTGCTACAAACCATAGTGTTAAGTGCAACAGCGTCACGGGATGCCAGCTATAAATGTGTAACACATGGAGGTCTTTTGGGTTCTGCACTATGCTGACAGTGGTTAGCCAACTCCATCTCTGGTCCTCATTAGTGGCTCTCAGCTTTAGTAACATGTTTTCTTCTGCACATTTTGCAGCTGGAAAAAATAGGACGTATTGTTTTCACCAGCAGCAAGGGTGGTTGCTATTAAAGTCACCCTGTGGGGTTTAAAAGTCTCTCTATTACAGGTTAATTGTATATATTTACAGAGCATGTAGTTTGAAAGAAAACTAAGCTGTTCATAGTTCATAGCAATTTCAGTGCCACTAATAATAAAACGTATATGCAAATGCTATACAAGTAGTTTGAAACTTAGTAAGATATTTATGCCATGAAGGATTTTAGAACTTAGTTCTTATCTACAACCATAAGCAACATGTTATTATTGAAATGTCAAGACTCAATTGTTATACAGTAGTTTACATAAGACCTATTTTAAGTGTTATCTGGGAAATTTCTCCATAGAAATTAGAATTATATTTTTGTAAAAACACTTGAGTAATTTAGAGTAACTGAATCCACTTTGTTCTTCTAAAACTTCAAAATCACTTGGATTCCCATTTTTTCTCTCCAGATCTGGATAACTGCTGTGAAACAGGGGGTAAAGGCTGGAACTTTCTTCTGGCCTGTGTAAGTGTGAATGTTTCTGTGTGAGTTCCTTTGTAACATTATCCCCATCCTAGACCAATGCATATCCAGCAAATATATCCGACACCAGTGTTTTCCTTTTCCCACAAGTCTCGTGGAAAAGCCAAACAAAAAGCCTTAACCACACCATGGATATTTTCGAAATCACATGCCAGACAAACCCCCTAGCTCGCATTAATCACATTCGCACACAGAGGCCTGTTAGACTAGAGTCTTGTTTCCTTCCACATGAATAAACATGGGCTGCTTGGTGTTATGCATGACTGACGGAAAAGACCCCTCTAGTGTACTGGTAGCAATTTGTGCAAAAATGGCTTATATGCACAAAGCATAGCAATTGTGGATTCTGACTTTTTAGCTCTTTATTTTAAGAGTGCCATTCAAGTGCCATTTTAGGTGGAAATAAATCATGCTATGATATGTGTGTTAAAGCCAAGGCAGCTGAGGTTATGAGGCTATGTAGAATGGATTATCCTATATGATATCCTATATATCCTATATAAAAGTGCAAAAGTCTTAGGTACCATATTATCTGTAGTACAAATCTTATTCTATATGTTTTTCATGTCTGCATTATTATGTACAAAACCATTTACTACTTCCAAACATCCCTTAAAAATTAATAAGCATTACAAAAGAATATTTGCATGCCTGTAAAGAATGCAACATACAGTATCACATACCATACCTGTTTTTAAACAAACAAAAGGAAACCCTAATTTGCGCTCCTAGTTTTTGCATCAAGATAAAAAGGAGTGATGTGACAAAGTTACCAGGAGAACAGGGACATATTGTCCAGAACACTTAGTAAATATAAGTTATATAACAGCTGTTTTATTACAAAATGTAACTGCACAAATCTGTACCCAACACTACTGATTATTTTCAAGCAAAGAGTAGATATTTACTGTGTTTATTTTATAACACTTAGTGCTTTTTATAGAAGTTTCTTATATGTAGAAATGCTTTCAAAAGCATATTTTCTTACGCCATTCTTTTATATGTTTCCAAGAAACACAGAACTGTAAATAAAACAGCTGTTATGTTTTACTGAGTGTGCTGGAGAATGAGTTCTTCCAATTTTGTAACATTCGTTCCTGTTTATTTTTTTACAAACCCAGGAGCCTAGATTAGTTTTTACTTTTTTTTGTTCATTTCTATCTGAAAACTGGTCTGTCATGTAATATGTTGCTTTCTTTACAGGCATGCAAATATTCTTCTGTAATGTTATATATATTGTTTGTGTGTTTGCAGAGGAATTCCACTGGAAAGGAGAGTGTTGACCATGCTGCAGTGGCTTCACCTTCCTGACGCAGAGAGGTCAGTACACTCCTATAGTCTGAACACCTGGAGAAGTGACTTTGTGTAATAGTGTAATAACAACACCAGCACGCAGAACAGTATGTCTCTTTGGCTGTTCCACCATAAGGCTTCAGTAACTAAAGTGAAATCACATTGCAATCAAAATGTGCTCGCCCTATCATCCGGAGATCGCTGGTTCGGTTCCCGGGTGATGCTGTAACCTCTCGCTGTAAACTTTAGAGGGTACTAAGTGCTTCCAATCAGGGGCGCCTGTCAGGTCACGCGAGCGGAGGGGGCAGATAGCGCTGTCCCCTGAGTGTGTTACGCGGCCCCCAACGGTGCGTGAGCGAGCAGTTTGAAAAGATGCGGTCGGTTTCCTCCCAACCACCATTTTTTACATATCTGGAAATATTTGTACTTTTCTCCAGGGCTGTTTACCTTCTTGTTTTGAATGAATGCTCACAGGCGAGTTGGTGTGTTCACAGGCCCTATGTTTATGCCATGCACTCTGAGCAAATGGACGCATACGGCCACAAACTCGGACCTGAGAACTCTGAGGTAAGTGCAGCTTGCAAGAAAACATAAGCCTTTAACCGTGTCATAAGCACACAGACATGAAAACATGAGTATTTCTCTTTCAAACATGCACTTTCAAACGAGAATTTAGTATACACAAACACAAATTCATAGTGAGCAGCTGCTAAGCTCTTGTATTTTAAAAGTAAATTGTTTAAAATATTTCCTTCTGTATATTATATATTATGTTTACAGATGAGTAACTCATTGAAGGAGTATGATAAGGTGGCTGGGCAGCTGATGGATGGCCTGAAACAGATGAATCTCCATCGATGTGTCAATATCATTATGGTTGGAGATCATGGTAACCTCTGTATAATTGTATAATGTATAATTGTCAAAGGTGAAACATAGTTAATGTTAATAGAGGTCTAAGGAGGAGGAGTTATTGCATAGTACATGTTTTTTATTAGTATTACCAAAATCTCCATATTACGTTAGCAGTGTGGCCACGCACCCCCAGGGTTGATGGTGCTATCCTGGCCGGGTCTGTGTGTGTAGTTCACATGTTCTCCCCATGCTTCTCCAACAGTCCAAAGACATGCAGATATGGTTATTTAGCGTTCCCAAATTGCATGTAGTGCGTGCGTGCATGTCTGCGTGTGCTCTGTGATGGATTGGTACACTAACTCTTCTGGGATAGACTTTAGGATAGACCCTAGGCCACCGTGAACCTGTGTATGTTGTATGAAGTAGGTAACTGAACTGTATTCTGTTTTTTTAGGGATGGAGGAAGCTCACTGTGACCGTACAGAGTTTCTCAGCTCTTACATGTCCAACACTGATGACATTATTCTGGTTCCCGGCTCTCTCGGAAGAATCCGAGCTCGAAATCCCAACAACTCGAAATGTAAGAAAGCTGGGAGAAATTTTATTGATGCTATGAAAACATCACAGGCTGTATGTTAGGCTGTGCAGAATTGCTAAAATGTTGCAGTGTCAGTCTAGCTAGGTGGAGTAGTTGGAGAAGTTATGGTATAAAGCACTCGTGTTTTCTGACACTGAAACAGTATTAAGTCTATTTTCTCTATTTCTAGATGATCCAAAAGCAGTAGTGGCAAACCTTACAGTGAGTACACTCACTCATATAATTATGCACTGTCTATTTTTCAACTCCTATCCTATTCAAGTGCAAACTAGGCTTTGTAACTCTGCTGGCTATGACTCCTGTTATAGTGTAAGAAGCCAGACCAGCACTTCAAGCCGTACCTAAAACAGCATCTTCCCAAACGCCTCCACTATGCCAACAACCGCCGCATTGAGGAGATTCATCTGATGGTGGAAAGAAAATGGCATGTAGCAAGGTAAATAGAGATATTTGCGATATAGATAGTATATTATATATACACTTCTATAATGGTCAATCATGATACATCAGTAGATTTACTCTAACACAGATAGGATCATACAACACTGCTTCTAGAGGCTTGCACATGCACGTGTTCTTCCAGGGTCAGTCTGGACTCCTCAGAACACATGACCTTTTTCCATTGCTCCACCCGGAACACTTTTTTTCCTAATTAGCCTCACAGTGTTTTTCTTATAACCACACTGTCCCGATCCTGTTTGATGTCATTACATTATGCATTACTTTCACTATTGAACATAGCTGTGATTTCTCCTGTTGATTTTTTACAATGCCACTTCACTAAGTGTTTAAGTGATTTCTATTTCTATTTTTTTTCCGAACACATATTTTTCTGCAGTTAACAGCTCAGCTCCATGCTGCCAGGTTTCAATAAGGTGTTAGACAGTTCTTAATCAAATTCTAGTAATTTTTTTTTTACCTTTTTTAATTATTTTACCTGAAAGCTTGCCATCTTGGATAACATGAAGACCATAAATAAGAGTTTTAGACTTTGTTAATTGTTAAACTTATTCTCAGCTATTGACATTGTTATAACAATGTCAACAGAACTGTTAGCATGTGGAAAGCTGAATAATTATATAAATGCATGAAATTATAAAGTAACAATACAGAAATAAAATTAATAATAAAAATGTCCAGTATTTGTTTTCATCTTTTTTTTTTTTTTTTTTGTTTTCCAAACTTCATAGTTTGCTATGTTGCATTACTGATTTATGTCTTATTTCTGTCTAAGCTCCAGTTTGCTTGATTAGCTAGAGAAAAAAAAATTCTAAAAGGACTCTAATAAAGCATGTTCCTTAAATTACGTGATCTATCCAAGCCAGTGCTCTGAAAGTTTTTTCAATAGCTTTTAGTCCTGCACTCAACATTCAAAACCCATCAACATGCCTTACCAGCCCACACTGGAAAGCCACAATTCCTAAAGCAAACCCATGAGGTCATTCCCAGCACTAGTGGCATCCTCTGAAAACATTCCATAAAGGAGATGGAGGTGAAGACTTATGGTGGGGTCTCCCTGTGCCGTTTGCCTTGGCTGGCAATCAGTGCTTAACTGAAAAGGTTCTTTCATACCGACCAGTTGAGATACAGACCTGTCTAATCGGTGGCACCAGAGCCGTTTTTCTCAGGACAGTTTCTCTGCTGTTGGAGGCAGCAGCATGAAGCAGGCTTTTAAATCTTCTGCTTGAATGAAATAAGCTAAAGCAGAATGCTGGTGTATGTTCACCCATCTGGCTGCAGTCTGATTTATGCTTACTGCTTGAGGAGGACCACAGGTTTGCTGTAATAATATTTAATAGAAGTCATTATCAGCAGTCATGAAAAATACTTTAGGTTTCTGTTGCGTATGAACAGTAAAGCTAGAGATTCATTAGGATGCTTATGTGTCTCTTCATATAAACATGTATATTTGAGATGAGTATGCAGTGTGACCCATGAACAACATAGGTGTAGAATGCTGGAGGGTGTAATTGAACGGTTCACTTTGTTTGCCACAGAAAGCCTCCTGAAGTGAAAAAGCCTTTGGGCAAGTGTGGCTTCTCAGGTGACCACGGATATGATAACAAGATCAACAGCATGCAGGTACGGACACGTGGTCTCGCACTGGCTTTAGAACAGAGCTGTGCAAGAGTTTCTCATCTATTTGATTCTCTCTTTTTAGACCATTTTCCTTGGATATGGACCAATGTTTAAATTCAAGACCAAGATACCACCATTCGAAAATATCGAGCTGTACAACATTATGTGTGGTACGACTCTTCATGCACTTCAGCAAATTCACATTTTTCACAGAATTTAAATCTCGTGAATTGTAAGCCACGTGTAGCTAATATACTGATTTCTGTTAACATGATTATGCTGGAGCATACACCTAAATGTTATATAATCACTTATAGACAGAATATCTCATATCACGTAGCCACATTAGCAGAACACAATGCTATATAGAAACAGCAGCTACATGTTGTGTGAATTACAATCCTAAAACTCACTCACGCCTATCATTTTTAGATCTCCTTGGGTTAAAGCCTGTGCCCAACAATGGGACCCACGGTAGCCTGAACCACCTACTGAGAAATCCTGTCCACAAACCTAGCATGCCTGAAGAAGTGTCCAAACCAACCCCGTCTGGGCCAGGCACTGACGTAACGGATGACCTGGGCTGCACCTGTGATGAAAAAGTCAGTAACAAAGCATGTTCAGGGCCTCATCATAAATTTTTCACTGATTAGAATCATGAAGTTGAATCTGAGTATTTACTGAAGTATAGACTGTTCGCCATAATGATGTAAACCAGTTCGAATCTGCATTTTTCCAGTTGCCTAATTACAGCCATTTATAAAAAAAAATCTTTCTACATGTGATTAGCGGAGCTTGGGGGAAATGGATTCCATTACCTATCGCAATTCTTTGATGTGCTAGTTTATGTATCGCCACATTGGATCCAAAATTGTGTTTTTCAACGAGTTATTAAATTTATAATAGAGATGCATGTTAGAAGACTTTCTAACGACGATGGTGCTGAGGGAAAACTCCCTGAAAAGGCAATAGGAAGAAACCTTGAGAGGAACCAGACTGAACAGGGAACCCATCCTCATTTGGGTGATAACGGACAGCAGGAAATGTTAATGCCGTTATAAAGCTGCTGAATAAGGCTGAGGTTTCAAGTTATGACCACTTTTTTTAAGGTTCTAGGTCTTAAAATTGTAAAAAAATAAATAAATAAATAAAAAACGGAAAAGAGTAATATCGTATTGCCATATTTATAAAATTGTGATACTTTACAGAATTGCAATACAAGTCGAATCGGCACCTGGTTATTGTGATAACTGGTCATGGCATGATTCCCATCACTAGTAATTAGTTTTGTTTTGTATTAATGTGTATCTTAGTGACATGGATGGCAAGTGGAAACATTTATATTTTCTGTGCTGTTTTCTGCCTTTGTTTTCCTTTTCCTGTATTTCTACAAGATGTTGCACTGTAAACCTGCAAGGTAAATGATATTAACCCTTGTGTTCTGTTTCAGTCTAAAAAAATGTTCAGAACGTGCAGAAGTGCTATAATTTACTGCTTTAGACAGTGTAAAAGCTTATCTTAATGAATCTAAACATGTTCTTCGAGGGGCATTCAAGTTAAACCGGGACTTTAACTTATTGTGAATTAAGGTGTAAAACCGGTTGACATTTACAGACGACTTCAAACACAGTACGCTGATGAAACTCTTAGGTGCAGTAAAACATTTAAATGGTGCAAATGTTTTAGAAAAAGCTGTACATGTCTGTGAATAAGGATCCTGGCAGAGGTGATGTGGAACCCAAGGCATTCGTTTCCATGAACATTCAGTGAGTGGACTGTCTGATCCTCGAAAATAGACAGATTTCAGCAACTTGACTCACTCAAAGTCATTGTCATATGTTTGGACAGTATGATCATGTACTGAGAAAATTTGGAATAACGCTGGGATAACTGCATTAGTGTAGCAGGGGATTATATAGAGAAATAAAGGGAGTTCTCTTATTTCTGTTATTCTGTGCAATCAAAAATCACCGTGCTCCATGAACGCCTCTCGTATATTACAGAGATGATTAGGATAGGTTTAAGTGAGGAATCTCTTGGGTCTTCAGGTGCTCTTTCCATATGTATTATTTATATCGGTCATAACAGAGATGCTAGACTTTGCAGTTGATTCTAAAAATTTTAAGTGGATCTGGAGCAAATCTATCTTCTAATCATGAATAGAACACAGGGGTTAAAAAGAAACAACAAGCAGAATAATGTTGTCTTCCTCCAAACAGTGATTTTGTTTAGACCCTCTTGCTAGAGATTTTCACCTTTAATCTTTTGCAGTTTCGTTCAAAAAGTAGGGGGCAGAGGGCTTTGAAAGTGGCCTTGGTAAGAGCCTATAACCTGGAGTCACTGTGGCTCTGTCTCTTACAGAACAAAGTGGAGGAACTCAATCAGCGACTGAGACAAGTTATCGATGGTAATGACACATGTCTGTTTGACTAAATACATAGATTAAACTTTTCTTAGACTCAGATTAGGACTACACTTTTAAAACTAGTAATGATAGCTTAATATAGCTATTTCTCTTTGTCATTTTACAGACAGCAAGAATCTTCCTTATGGTCGACCAGCAGTCTTGTTCCACACCAAGTACAGCATTTTGCACCACAGTGACTACATCAGTGGCTATAGTGAAGCACTTGCCATGCCTCTATGGACTTCCTACACAGTCTCTAAACAGGTACAGTTGTCTCGTACTGAAGTGAATACAGGGCTGTCCCAGGTTTAGTGAGGGACCGGAGATGGATATCAGACCCTTGGCCTTTTTTAAAAACTATTATCTGTATTATTTTGAACAACATCCAAATGCACAATGTGGCATTAGGATGCGCTACTAATGCTGACGGTGTATTTGCACTTTATTTATAGGTGCAATTATGTTTTATAAGATGCAGGTTGTACGTTTGAGCAAGTAGCATTGGTTGACATTTACATTTTTTTTAAGATTTAAGCACGTGATGTAGCACAATCAGAGCTCCAGGCAAGCTCTTAATCCCAAAATGGCTCTCAATATTTAGAAATCATTATTGATTATTTAATTTTATTATTTTATTCATTATTATTATCTGATAATGAAGACTGAATACTAACTAAGTCTGTCCGGGAGTGAACAAAGTCAGAGAATTTGGTTTGGCCATGTACTTTTCTTTAGTTGGGTTTCTAGATGAGCTACGTTACGGGTAGCTGGTTAGTTAGAACGGCACTGGATACGTTTTTAAAGCTACTAAGAAGAAAAAAGGCAAAAAGAAATTCTTAATGTCACTAAAATAAATGTAACACGGATGAGAAAATACTGGCAAAATTAAGCATTAAATTACAAAATTATAAAATTCATAGCTAATCTCTCAGTGATGACTTTGTTGGATTCTTGTTTTTCACTTTATCAAGTGCTTTATTAATGTCCCATAATCAAACTAATTTGTGCTTTATATTGTGTGAAAAGAACTCTGAAAGGATCTTTTTTTAAGATGTAAACGTTGTTTGATATCTTACCCAGCTATCTTCAATATCATTAGTACCGTTGCAGTACTGTTGTACTTTACAGCCTTATTTAGATGCTTTATCAGTCTAAGATGAAAAAAAAACATGAGCTTTAAAAACGTTGACGGTCATTATTTTTGGTTGCCATATACAGTACCTTGAAATTGGTCTTAGATTTCTGGTGATGATTATGTTGCTTAGAAAACTCTGCAGTTTACAGTAACTTCTTCAAAGTGAATATTCTGTACCTGCATATACTTTGTATGTGCTCTTCGTTTGTGATTCACTAACTGCTTCAGACACCAGTGCCCTGAAATTTCAATTCACTTACCTGTCAGATAATGCATTTTAACATCTGTGATTTCTTTCTGTTTCACTCCTGTTCCAAACACCTTGGATAGCTTTAAATGCATATAAGATTCTGCCCCCTAATCCCCGCTTTGTGAAAGGGGATTTTTTCATCTCCCCGATTTTTTGCCATTATATTTAGTCATATCCAGGTCCCATCCGTCATTGGTGTGTTCCTCCATCAAGACTACTACTACCAGTCAGGTAGGGCCAAAGACCCTCACGTTTTCTCCGAGTCACCCGACGTGCGCTATAGGACAGCGCTATCCACTTGCGTAAGCTCATAGATGCCCATGACTAGCTGTAGACCTATTATTGATACGAGAGCGAAAGTACCTCTCATTCCTCCACTCAGAGAGAGCTTTGCCATTCAACTCTCTCTAGGCACCCTGCTGCGAGAGGTTACAGCATCACCCGGGAATCAAACTAGCGAGAGTCTCCAGAGTCTCCCAGAATGAGGCATTTTCTATTTTTCTGTCAGTTCCCCATTTTTAGGAATTGCTAAAATAATAATAATAGGGCAACAAACAAGTTTTTTTTATTTATTTATTTATTGCACCAACAGATCTGTTGTCTATAGATTTAATTAGGAGTGTTAATGACCTCATTAATATTAATGTGTTTAGCAAGCTAGAAGTACAAATAACCCTCTTTATCTTGTTACAACATTGGGGGCTGAGATACAAGCTCCATATCAGTAGCCGTTAGTGGTTCACACAGGCAAGTAGACACAGTTTCTGTGGGTTTTTTTTTTCTGCTGATTCCGCAAAATGACTAGCCTCAGTTTCAGCTTTCATTTTTAAGTTACATTTTGCATAGATCCAATTGTAAGCCTCCATCTTGAATTGAATTCAACCCTAAACTGTCTCTAGGTGAGAATGCAGTCTGTTGTGGTGTTTTTAATCCAAATGAAGCAGAGAATTTTTTTTTTTTTAAATCCAAGAAAGAAAACAATGTAGGAACACATCCACACTGGACTCGTGAAAGAATGGCTAGAATGCAAATTATGTGAAACAACTCCACTTTAAACACAGCAGCAAAGCAGTTTTACAGATTTACAACAGATCAAGAACTTATGTGTGAACTCCAGATACGTACAAAATAGAGGATTTCTAACCATATTGAATGTGTGAGAGATAACACAAGGGAAGAACCTTAAAAGAAGCCACACTCAAACGGGAGCTCAGATTATGTGGTTATCCATTTTTTGTGTCAATTTTTTTACATGCTATTTTAAATATGGCATAAAACAGATGAATTAAAACATGTTTCACATTCCTGCATTTGATTTTGATGAACATATATCCTTTTTTAGTGTCTGTCAACTTGACTGTCAAATGAACAAACTTTCAGGTTGACGTTACCGCTCTGCCTGAAGCTCTGAATACGTGTGTGAGACCTGATGCCAGAGTGTCTCCAGCCTCCAGCCAGTCCTGCAGCGGCTACCGAGCGGACAAACAGATCTCCTACGCGTTTCTCTACCCACCTCGTGAGTCACACCAGACTAAACAAACTGAATGAATGACTCAATGAATGACTCTTTGTTTATTTTAACTGATATAATGATATACAATATTTTGGATATTAAATGTTAAATAATATTTCTTAACATAATAGCAGCAAGATAAAATGTAAATATAAATATAATATTTTGAGTCTGTCTAGCTGGAAAAAAAAATGAAGTAATTTTTAATACATATTTCATTATTAATTAGATTTAATCACAGCAAAGTTTACATGTGAAAATGACTCTTTCACTCTTTTTGAGTCCTGGAATATGTCTGTGCCGTCAGGGCAGCAAAATAAAATGGTTGGGATAACCTGTGTTATCCGGTATATAGTATGGGATTCAGTGCATTCAGGTCATCTGCTAACTTTGTTATTGCCACATAACATTACTGAGTCTAGACCTGAGCAACTGAAGCCAAACCCCAGATCATAACACTGCCTCCAGAGGCCTGTACAGTGGCCACTATGCATGAAGGGTGCATCATTTCATGCACTTCCCATCTTACTCTGACACTCATCACTCTAAAAATGTGGTCAATCTGAGCTCATCATCCCACAAGCCACTTAATAATATAGTTAGCTGTAAAGCTCTACTGACCATGACTGAAATCAGTGCATATGCAGTTAAATATTTTTTTATTTGCTCAGTTTGGTCTTTGTGTCATTATTGACAGAGTTAGCCTCGAGCAATGATGCAAGATATGATGCTCTGTTGATCACCAACACAGTGCCGATGTACCCAGCTTTCAAACGTAAGTATTACAATCATAAGCCTGATGGAAATCTGAGTTATTTTTATGCTTTTTGACTTAGGAACAGAGCGTGTAACTGCCTGATGCCTGTGTAACTTTGCATGCATGCTGTTTTTCCAGACTTGTCTTATTTGTTTCAAGGTCTTCATTATGCTTTTTCTTTAGGAATATCTTTAACAAACTCTGGGATCTTCCAGTAACAGATGTATTTATATTAAAATCTTGTGACACTTTTATTACACACAGGTTGATTAAAACCATTTAAATAATTATGTGACTTTTGCACTAGAACCTCTGGTTCTTTGTAGAGAATTGTCCTTGATGGATGTGATAAACATTTAATATTTGTGCAAGCCACAGTACACTGTGTTTCTAAGCACAACATTTACTTAGTATTTCAAATTCATGTATAACTGTTAAAAAGCCACCCCATGAGATTCTAATAAGTATATAATGTATGTATAATAAAGTTCACAAATAGGCCTGATGAGAAATGCAGGCCAGACCACAATACTTTTATTTTTAAGGTTTTTTTTTTTTAGGTCTACCACAGTCCTGTAATAAATCTTTATATATACACTCAACAAAAATATAAACGCAACACCTTTGTTTCTGCTCCGATTTTTCATGAGATGGACTTAAAGATCTAAAATTCATTCCAGATACACAATATTACCATTTCTCTCAAACATTGTTCACAAATCAGTCTAAATGTGTGATAGTGAGCACTTCTGCTTTGCTGAGATAATCCATCCCACCTCACAGGTGTGCCACATCAAGATGCTGATCTGACATCATGAGTAGTGCACAGGTGTACCTTATACTGCCCACAATAAAAGGCCACCCTGGAATGTGCAGTTTTGTCTCACAGCAAAATGCCACAGATGCCACAAGCATTGAGGGAGCGTGCAATTGGCATGCTGACAGCAGGAATGTCAACCAGATCTGTTGCTCGTGCATTGAATGTTCATTTCTCCACCATAAGCCGTCTCCAAAGGCGTTTCAGAGAATATGGCAGTACATCCAACCGGCCTCACAACCGCAGACCACGTGTAACCACACCAGCCCAGGACCTCCACATCCAGCAGGTTCACCTCCAAGATCATCTGAGACCAGCCACTCAGACAGCTGCTGAAATAATTGGTTTGCATAACCAAACAATTTCTGCACAAACTGTCAGAAACCGTCTCAGGGAAGCCCAAGTGCATGCTCGTCGTCCTCATCGGGGTCTTGACCTGACTCCAGCACTAACACCGTAACAGACTTGAGTGGGCAAATGCTCACATTCGATGGCGTCTGGCATGTTGGAGAGGTGTTCTCTTCACGGATGAATCTCGGTTTACATTGTTCAGGGCAGATGGCAGACAGCGTGTGTGGCGTTGTGTGGGTGAGCGCTTTGCTGATGTCAATGTTGTGGATCGAGTGGCCCATGGTGGTGGTGGGGTTATGGTATGGGCAGGCATTTGTTATGGACGAAGAACACAGGTACATTTTATTGATGGCATTTTGAATGCACAGAGATACCGTGATGAGATCCTGAGGCCCATTGTTGTGCCATACATTCATGAACATCACCTCATGTTTCAGCAAGATAATGCACGGCCCCGTGTTGCAGGGATCTGTACACAGTTCTTGAAACCTGAAAATGTCCCAGTTCTTGCATGGCCAGCATACTCACCGGACATGTCACCCGTTGAGCATGTTTGGGATGTGCTTGACCGGCGTATACGACAGCGTGTACCAGTTCCCACTAATATCCAACAACTTCGCACAGCCATTGAAGAGGAGTGGACCAACATTCCACAGGCCACAACTGACAATCTGATAAACTCTATGCGAAGAAGATGTGTTGCACTGCATGAGGCAAATGGTGGTCACACCAGATACTGACCGGTTCTGAGTCCCCAGACCCCCAATAAAGCAAAAAACTGCACATTCCAGGGTGGCCTTTTATTGTGGGCAGTATAAGGTACACCTGTGCACTACTCATGATGTCAGATCAGCATCTTGATGTGGCACACCTGTGAGGTGGGATGGATTATCTCAGCAAAGCAGAAGTGCTCACTATCACACATTTAGACTGATTTGTGAACAATGTTTGAGAGAAATGGTAATATTGTGTATCTGGAATGAATTTTTGATCTTTAAGTCCATCTCATGAAAAATCGGAGCAGAAACAAAGGTGTTGCGTTTATATTTTTGTTGAGAGTATATATATATATATATATATATTAGTTATTTGGAACATATTCAAGTGTGTATACACTGGGTCAATATATTAGATTTCCATATGAGATGCCGATGAATAGACAAGGCAAAAATACTCTGTACTGTATGTGTACATCTGACTATTACACCCATATGGATCTTCCCCAGTCTGTGACCACAAAGCTGGAAGCATACAATACTCTAAACTGTTGTATGCTGTAGCAATAGGATTTGTCTTTACTGGAACTAAAGGATCCAACCTGTTTCAGCATGACAGTGCATACAGTAAATCAAGGTCCATGAAGACTTGTTTCGTCAAGGTTGGTGTGTAAGAACAGGTGTGACCTGCAGGGAGCCCTGACCTCAACCCCATTCAACACCTGTGGGATGGACTGGAATGCTGAGTGCATGCTGGGAGTTCTCGCCTGAGCTCCCTAATGCCTGAATGGACAAATTCCCACAGCCATGCTCTAATACATCTGTGTTACCTTATGTTTGGCCCCATAGTGTAGTCTAAGGTTACTTTTACTGCTAAACATTAACAATGGAGAAAAATAGAAGCTAGCATTAGAAAAACTTCATAACAGTGATTTAGGTTATAGCTGAAAGTGAAAGCATGTGCTTAAAGTCAACCATGTTGTCCAGAGGTTTATGTGGTACAGGAGAAAGGGGGTCACACAGAATTGATTTTGCTTAAGAGTTTCTGATTCAAATGATAAGGATGTTTTGTGTCTTCTGCATAGTCTTTATTCTGAGGTGAAACAGCTATCATTAAATTCCCGGGGAGGTGAGTGGGGGGTCTTTACAGAAGAAGCTGTGTGTGTGTGTTTGTGTCTTTAACACCGCGTGTGGGCTTTGATATTAGCTCAGGTTAGAAATAGCGCCTTGTATTAGTGATGCCTCTGTTTCAGATGTTGTGATCATACACAGAACATCTCCTGAAGGAAACAAATCAGTAACGGTAAAGGTTGCCCAAAAATATTATTTTAGAGAAAATGACTCTAATGGACAAATGGCCACTCTCAGGATGTTTAAGATTAAGCTCACAAACTACACAAAAATGAAAAACCAAATCAAGTTAAGCTTTTAATTTAATCTAAATGAAAAGTTATAAGTACACTCCAACAGTCAAGCCCATATTTTTAGTGTTGTGGAGAAGGACACAGATGCTTCACAGATGCAGATGTGTCTGCTTTCCATTAGTTAAACTGGAACAGGGAGCACTGGATTTCTCTTTGAAGAGCTGCCACTTGCAGAGTGCTCTCTCTCTCTCTCTTTTCCTCTTGACATGTGAAATCATTTACTTATTGTAATGTGCAAAATGCCAATTCAAGATTAAAAAAAGCGAAATGTAAAATCAGTTTTTACTTTCAGTTTTACTTACTGGCCTCCATGTCTTAATATCCCTCCATTTTTCTGTTTATCCATCTGTCTCTGTAGGTGTGTGGACATATTTTCAGAAGACTTTGATAAAGAAGTATGCCAGTGAGCGGAACGGCCTTAACCTGGTTGTCGGGCCCATCTTTGACTATGACTCTGATGGCCTTCAGGACTCAGAAGAAAAGATGAAACAGTAAGTGGATTGAGAAAATGGTGAACAGTGAAAAACTTGATGATGGTCATGAACTTTTGCTTATCATACAGTGTATCGGGAAAGCGTTCACAAAGCTTCACTTTTTTTTTACACTTTATGTTACCAGACATATTCAGCTTAAAATTCATTATTTTTCTTAAAATTCTACAAACAATACCCCATAATGACAACGAGAACAATGTTTGTTTAAAATATTTGCAAATTTATTAAAAAGAAAAAAAAGAAAAAGAAATCACACGTACATAAGTATTCCCAACCTTTGCCATGACACTCAGAATTAAGTTAAGCCTTTATTTGTCACATATACATTACAGCACAGTGAAATTCCTTCTTCGCATATCCCAGCGTGGGGTCAGAGCGCAGGGTCAGCCATGATACAGGGCCCCTGGAGCAGATAGGGTTAAGGGCCTTGCTCAAGGGCCCAACAGTGGGAACCTGGTGGAGCTGGGGATTGAACCGCCGATCTTCAGGTCGGTAACTCAGTGCCTTAGCCGTCTGAGCCATCACTGCCCCTTAGGTGCCAATTAGGTGTGTGCGTGCGTGTTCTGGTGATGGGTTGGCACACTGTTCAGGATGTACCCCTGCTGGTGCCCCGAGTGAGCTGGGATGGGCTCCAGGTCCCTGTGACCTTTTACAGTATAAGCTTTCAAGTATTATTAGATTTTTACACGTAAATAAGTCCACTCAAATGCTGGCAAAACAACAGGCTAAATTCCCCCCACAATATACAATACAATCAAGTCAAATTTAAGAAGCAAGATATTCGATACCTAAACATAAGGGTGAGTCAAAAAAAGAAAAGAAAAGTGGGCTGCACTGTCTTATCAGTGCTTTCCGTTTAAGACTACTGTCTCCCCAGTCACTGCTGTGCAGGTGTGAATGTGTTACATTAGTTCATCTGTAACTGCGGTGTGAACAAAAATGAATGCACCACTTGTGATTTGCATGAAGGAAGCGTGCAATGATTAGTTTTTGGTGGTCTGAGGGTGAGCCTGATGCCGAAACAACTCACAGAAGAGCATAAACAGAAGTGTTCACCCGAAGGACTGATACACTAAGGAAGGTGAACGTTTCTTAAAGAGAATGATTACTGGTGAAGTGACATGGATTCATCACTACGAGCCTGAGTGTAAACAGCAGAGTGTGACACAGAAGCATCCTCAACCACCAAGTCAAACACCATCTAATAAAATTAATGATAATAGCCTTCTGGGATTCTCAAGGGCCAGTATTGGAACATTATCAGGAAGAGGTTTAACAATTGACAGTGCTCATTCCATTGAGATGTTTATTGAAGAGCTAAAGCTTAAACTTCAGATTAAATGCAGAGGACTGATATCCAAAGATGTCAGGATCTTGTAGGACGATGACGTCCACATACTTCTGCTCACACTGTCAACACTCACTTAACTCAAAACTTTTGTTTTGAGGTGTTAAACCATCCTCCCTTTTGTCCTGATCTTGCTCCATTGGACTTTCACTTGGTTGGTCCCCTGAAAGCAGCCCTGTGAGTATGAAGATTCAATTTTGATGAAGAACAGATGGACAAAGTGTATTGAAAAGTAGTGAGATTATGTTAAATATTTGTCTTTTTAATTATTAATAAAATAAATTCTAGACACACCAGAGTGCAGATAATTTTTGACTCACCCTTGAATATTAAAGACAATATTTTCTATCCTAAGATCTGTGGCAGTTATAGTTTATTCCTGGGTAATTTCTGCACAGGGTGAGGGCCACAGATGTCCTTGTCGTTTATTTGGATGTTAAGTGGCCTGAACTGGCCAACTCATCATCTGTGTGAAAGCTGGGGGTGAAAGTAAAAAGACTGTAGGATCATGAAAGCAACTGAGCCCACACTGGCATGCTATCTGGAATATCAACACATTTACCTTTAATACTTTAATATGTTGTGGACTGATGTTGTGAAAGTAAGTTTGGATATCTGTGTGGCTGTTTCTAGGTATGTGACCAACCCAGTGCCCATCCCCACTCATTTCTTCATTGTGGCGACCAGCTGCCTGGACTACACGCAGAATGTAGACTCGTGCACCGGTCCTCTGAGTGTGTTCTCCTTCATCCTGCCTCACAGAGCGGATAATGATGAGAGCTGCAATGTAAGACAGACCTTTTATGCAGTTATTTTTAATCCTATGCGGTCATTTGTTTGCTGTCATACAGTTAAAGTTGGCCAAGACGCAACACAAAGCAACACATTCATAATCCTCTATTTCCGTTTTAGGGTACAAGTTAAAGTTTACTGTCTAACAGGCAACATATTTACTAACCAAGGAAAAAAATAAATTAAGAATGCTTCTGTTGTAAAATTAACCATATTGTGCAAATTACACAGCTGAATAATCATACACTTTCCTAAAATGGGTTTGTTTAGGAGTGTGTGTAGTGAAAAAAAGTGGTATTGGCCATGTTGAAACACATTTTACATTTAACTTTTATTTATTACCTTAAGAAAACCACTTAACAGTGAAGTAAGTCAGAAAAAAAAGCTATGATTTGCTAGAGAGAATAAAGGATGGACTGTGGGGCATTAGGAAAAAGATCATGGTCTGATGAGTCCAGATTTATCGGTGCGTCAGCGTAACAGGAAGGCAGTGATGCCCCCCTTCATGTCTAGTGTCTACTGTACAAGCCTGTCGGGCAGTGTTATGATCTAGGTTGCTTCTGTTGGTCGTGTTTAGGTTTAGCAATGTTACGTGTCCAAGAATTAAGGCCAGCTGATGACCAAAATGTACTGAATGACAAGGTTATCACATCTATGGATTTTTTCTTCCCTGATGGCACGGGCATATTACAAGGTGAGGATGTCAGGATTAGAGATTCTTTTCACACATGGATTTGCCACCACAGAGAATCTTTGGCATGTGCCGGAGAACACTTTACGCAGCAGTCTGGCTCTTCCTGCATCAATATAATATCTTAGAGAGAAATGATGTAAAAAATAAAAGTGCAGGAACATTGCATAAGCTGATCAAAAACGATGCCATAGACATAACCAAAGCAACTGGCACTGCAAGGAAATATTAGAGTGTGAGACTTGTTTTTTTTTTTCCATTCCTTTTTTTTGTTTTTTGTTAGTGAACAATTTTGTTTCTCCTGCAGAGTTCGGAGGATGAACCCAAGTGGGTGGAGGAGCTGATGAAGATGCACACAGCACGAGTCCGAGATGTGGAGATTCTAACAGGGCTTGATTTCTATCGACGCACCAGCCAAAGCTACACAGATATTCTCTCACTAAAGACATACCTGCACACATATGAGAGTGAGATCTGAACCACTGCCTTCCCTGCACTAATGTATTCCTCCTTTATCAAATCCCACAACCTGACCCCAGACCTGTCTTGCCCCATGACATCAAATGGTTAGGTGTATATTTTTATACAAGTCTCCTTTCAACATTTTGTAATTGATTATGTAAAAATGTCACTTTTTTATTTTTATTCCAGCTCTGTCTTTTGATGAGTAAAGAATGGAAAAAATCTTTAATGTATGCTTTTATGTAATGTTGTCTTTAACATGTACCACTTTTGTGATGTGACTTGTTTATTTTTTAAACGATTTCATGACATTAAAAACTTTTGTACGTATGTTCTAATTAGTTTTGTGGAAAACAGCATCATCTTGTGGTCATTTGGCAACAGCCAAAAATCATTGTATTGCGAGATAAAATAACATTTTTAAATTATTTGTAAATTGTCAGAATAAATTTAACTTAAAAAAAGGTTTAGATTTGATATTGCAAGTACAACATCTAAAATACCTTATCAGTACCAGATTAGTACTCAAATGTCTTAATTACTAAGCTACCCCTGTCTCATGTTTGTAGGGTAATTTGTTTTTTGCTTTTTGTAAAATCAGTGCTTTAGTCTTTCCCTTAGCAATGTACATCATACAATGTTTTTGCAATGTTTCTTTTACCAATACTGAGTGACAGAAGAACAAACACTCCCAAACTTAAAATACACCCATGTGCAAAGCCTATATAAAATGATTCAGGGTAAAGTATTGTTAAAACCTTTTTTTTTTATTTTATTTTTTTTTAGTAAAGCATGCTTCAATGGCAGCTTCCCCAAAGTTATTTCATCAACAAAATAATATGGATTTGTATTATTCATCCATCCATTATCTACAGTATACTACTTATCCTGTTTAGGGTCATGGGATCCTGGATGAACTCCATCTCAGTAAACTTAGAGCTCATGACAGTGTACACCATGGATGGGGTGCCAACTCATCATCACACCAAATCCAGAGTGCATCTCGAAAATGTAGAGTATTATGAAAAAGTTAATTTTTTTGTGACTTAATTCAAAAAGAGAAACTGATATATTCTAGATTTAATACAAGTGAAGTTTCCATTTCGATTATTACAGCTTATAGCTGATAAAAATCCAGTATGTCAATAATTTGTAAATATTTAAATCTGGGTTGGAGTGAATTACTAATCCTACAGAATAAATACCATGTATCTCAATCTATTTTTGTTTCAATTCAATTCACTTTTATGTGTATAGCGCTTTTAGCAATTGTCATTGTCGCAAAGCAGCTTTACACAATCAAAAGAACTATTTAAGTTTGTATGGAATTTGAATGCGTATGAATCAAAATTGTCAGATAGTCCCCACCTAGATGAGCAAGCCGAGGGCAACAGTGGTGAGGAAAAACTCCCTGAGATGGTAATAGGAAGAAACCTTGAGAGGAACCAGACTCAACAGGGAACCCATCCTCATCTGGGTGAAACAGAGCAGGAATTGATCTGCATTCATAGTGTGTGTTAAGTGGAAGGCAGTTCAGCTATAACAGTTGATGTTAATTGATGTTAATATGGAGTCCAGGTAGTTACTGGATGCTCAGGTAGACTTATAGGAAATTCCAGTCCTGAACTGTCAAGCAACTGCAGCCAAGTCAAGTCCTTCATCTTCTTCATGGTATAGTGAAACCGTCCCCAGACACCGGAAGCATCGCAAAGAGAGACACGGGGCATCCATGTGACGAGATCTCCAACCAGGAGTAGGGCACCACAATGAATCAGACAGGTCCAGAGGGCAGAGGGAGTCTGGATCACTGGCAACTCAGGAACCGCATGTGTAGCTCGACAGAGAAAGGGAAAGAGGAAAGAAGGGAGAGCAGAAGAGGAGAGAACAGTTAGGTATGGTCACAGTCACATAATGTATAAGGTGAATGTTTGTTTAGTGTAGAGTGCAAGCAGGGACTCCGGCAGGACTAACTATGACAGCATAACTAAAAGGGAGAGCCAGAAGGAAACACAGACATGAGGGCTCCCTGAGATGTAAAGCAAACAATCACCTCACCGTCAACAAACCTGAGTGATACCAGTTCACCATAATACTCTACGTCCATGAGTCCCCCAGATCTGCTCCTTTACCTAAGGCAAATCTATTTATAAAAATGCTTAATTAAATAAATAGGTTTTTAGCCTGGACTTAAACACTGAGACTGTGTCTGAGTCCCGAACACTATTTGGAAGACTATTCCATAATTATGGGGCTTTGTAAGAAAAAGCTCTGCCCCCAGCTGTAGTTTTCATAATATGCGGTGCTGATAAGCAGCCTGCATCCTTTGATCGAAGTAGGCGTGGCGGATCGTAAGACACTAGCAGTTCACTCAGATACTGCGGCGCGAGACCATTTAATGCTTTATATTTTAAGAGTATTATTTTAAAATCGATGCAAAGTGGAGTGAAGATAAGATAGGGGTGATGTGCTCGTATTTTCTGGTTCTAGTGAGGACTCTCGCTGCTGCATTCTGGACTAACTGCAGCTTGTTTATGCACCTAGTTGAACAACCAGACAGTAGGGCATTACAATAGTCCAACCTGGAGGTGATATAAGCATGAACTAGTTTTTCTGCATTGTTTAGTGACAATACAGTATATTCCTTAACTAGGCAATATTTCTGAGGTGAAAGAATGCTATCCTGGTGATATTTTCTATATGAGCTTTAAATGAAAGACTAGAATCTATAATCACCCCGAGTCTTTCACTGTTGCACTAAATAGAACAGAAAGGCCCTCTAAAGTTACGGTGTGATCTAAAATCTTGCTTCTAGCTGCATGCGGTCCTATGACTAGAACTTCTGTCTTATCTCAGATTAAGCAGAAGGAAGTTAATTAGCATCCAGTCTCTTATATCCTTGACACATAACTTTAGCAAGCTGGTTTTTCTCATCTGGTTTTACTGAGACATATAACTGTGTGTTGTCAGCATAACAAAGAAAACTAATACCATGCTTACAGATTATGTTGCCCAAAGGAAGCATGTTAAAGGGAAAAAAGCAGTGGGCCTAAAACTGGACCCTGTGGAATACAATATCCATTAGAAAACATGCAGAATAGTCACCATACTAGGATCTGAGCCAGGAGAGGGCCGTTCCCTTAATTCCTACTACATTTTCTAATCTGTGAAAAAGAATACTATGATCAATGGTGTCAAAAGCTGCACTGAGGTCGAGTAATACAAGCATAGTTACACAACCCTGATCAGAGGTCAATAGGAGGTAATTTACTACTTTACTGAGTGCTGTCTCTGTGCTTTGATGAGGCCTAAATCCTGACTGATACAGTTCCTGTATGCTATTTCTATGTAGATATGAGCATAGCTGCTCCGCTATTATCTTTTCCAGAATCTTAGAGATGAAGGGGAGGTTTGATATCGGCCTGTAATTGGACAGCTGACAGAGGTTGAGGTCAGACTTCTTAATTATCGGTTTAATAACTGCTAATTTAAATGAATTTGGAACATACCCAATGCTAAGTAAAGAATTAATTCTGTTAATTCTTTCTAGTTCTGTTATTTCTGGCACTATCTGTTTAAGAAAATGTGTCGGTACAGGATCTAATATACAGGTTGATGAATTTGCAGAAGAGATGAGTGAAATTAGTTCATTCTCTTCAAGTGGAGTAAAGTATTCTAGGTTCTAGCTCTTTCACTTAGTTAAATCCACTTTGAACGATTATTGTGTAAACTGCAAAGCTGTCAGACACAAGAATTAAAGTGATTCCAGAATTGATCCCCATGTCCCCTGTAGTTGGCTATGGCTTTTTTCGAGTTTAAAGCAGAGGCTGATGTGCAAATTCCCAGATAACTCGACATATATCAGACTCCTGATCCAAGATAATTTTATTAACAATAACTGCTTTAAATGTAAGAGATCTTTCTATTTTTTTGCTTAGCTTGGGTAACAGACACAGTCTCAATACAGTGAACCCTGAGTCACGACTCTATGCAGCTATGCAGACGGTTGGTCTAGCCTGTCTGTCTGCCCCCGGGCTCTGGATTGTCACCGATTAACTAGGCCTCTTCTGAGACTATGAGCTATATTACAAGAAATGAGAGCAGTCCTGCCCTAACAGGTCAGCTTTGCCCTCAAAGGTCTTCCAGTTATCTATAAAGCCCATGTTATTTTCAGGGCACCCCCTGGACATCCAGCGGTTCAGCGACCATAACCTGCTGTAAGCTATGTCAATGTCTCATTGGAATGGGACCAGAGCATACTACTTCATTGAACATCGCTTTGCTAATTTAAACACCTCTTTAAAGGTACTCTTACTAACCTCTGACTGACGAAGGCGTATACTGTTAGCTCCAGCATGTACGACTACCTTAAAGAACCTATACCTAAAGCCCTAAGATTACCTGCTATTTCCAGTGCTCTGAGCCACCATTTACAGAAATTTTTGGGAAATAGCTATAAACTGTTGCATTCCTAGTATCAACCATGTCAGAATTGTCTTGCTAAGGAGAAGTTCAGGACTCTGGCTCAAGAAATTGCTGTGTGGTGCAAAGTCCTCTTTTCTAAAACTAAACTCAAGTTTGTATTTCATTTGGAAATCAAGGTCACAAAGTCTGTTGAAGTGAGGCACAGAATCCAAGCTGCTCGAAGTGTGACTTCAGTAGTTGATGATGAGTTGAGATGTCATGCCATCTGCTGGTGCTGGTCCACTGTGTTTCATCAAGTCCGATGTAACACAGCTGTCTACCAGAATTTTTTAGAGCACTTTATGCATTTTATCTGTTGACAAGCTTTATGAAAATGCTGATTGCCTTTTTATACCACAGTGCCAAATCCATACCTAACTGGTTTGCTGACTATAGCCCCATTTGGATAGGACTAGTTTTACAGGGGGTCGTTAGAGAAATGTTTGTTTCACAGACGTACTTTCTGATTTTAATCCTATTCTTTCTCTCACACGACCTCTGTAAAATTTCCAGAGAAAATTACCTTTTTCAGCAAACTCGGCGGTCCTCTGAGAAATCTAATCCCACCTGAATGCGAATGTCTGTGATTGTCGAAAATGTTTTTTTCCAGAACGCGTTTTCTTTTGTGTTTTGATCAACGTGAACTACTTTACTATCTCTAGCGCGCCAGTATTCAAGTTTGCGCACCGATAATGGATGTAGAATCCACGCATCCTGGACATGTGGTCTTGTGCAACGCCTACATGTAAAACACAGACACTCCTATCTCCGTAATAAACACGGAGATGTTAGTCCCGTCTGAATGCATACATGAAATGACAGACGTCTTCTGAAAAAAATTCTAACTCAAACGTCATTTGGAAAAACTAGTCCCGTCCGAATAGGGCTTCAATTAATTCAATTCAATTCAATTTTATTTGTATAGCACTTTAAACAATTGGCATTGTCCCAAAGCAGCTTTACACAATCAAAAAAATTATTTAATTCAATTCAATTAGTTATTGAAAACTCAGGTAGACTTGTATGTAAGTTCCAGTCCTGAACTATCGAACTGTCAAGTCCTCAGAGAAACAGCTGCCAACACCAGTCAAGGCCAGAACCGTCTTTTAGGTAGAGAGAATCATCCCCAGACACGAGACCAAAGAGACACACGGGGCATCCATGTGACGAGATCTCCAACCAGAAGCGGGGCACCAGGATGGGTCAGACAGGTCCGAAGGCTGAGGGAGTCTGGATCACTGGCAGCTCAGGAACGACATGTGTAGCTCCACAAAAAGAGGGAAGGAGAGAGAGGGGGAGAGAGGGAAGAGAGGGGGGAGGAAGAGAACAGGAGAGGGAAGAGCAGAAGAGGAGAGATAACAGTTAGGTATGGTCACAGTCACACAATGTATAATGTGAATGTATATTAACTGTAGAGTGCAAGCAGAAACTCCGGCAAGACTAACTATGACAGCATAACTAAAAGGGAGAGCCAGAAGGAAACACAGACATGAGGGCTTCCTGAGATGTAAAGCAAACAATCACCTCACCGTCAACAAACCTGAGTGATACCAGTTCACCATAATACTCTACGTCCATGAGTCCCCCAGATCTGCTCCTTTACCTAGGGCAAATCTATTTATAAAAATGCTTAATTAAATAAATAGGTTTTTAGCCTGGACTTAAACACTGAGACTGTGTCTGAGTCCCGAACACTATTTGGAAGACTATTCCATAATTTTGGGGCTTTGTAAGAAAAAGCTCTGCCCCCAGCTGTAATTTATATAATATGCAGTACTGACAGGCAGCCTGCATCCTTTGATCGAAGTAGGCGTGGCGGATCGTAAGACACTAGCAGTTCACTCAGATACTGCGGCGCGAGACCATTTAATGCTCTATATGTCAAAAGTAGTATTTTAAAATCAATGCGAAATTTCACAGGGAGCCAATGCAGTGAAGATAAGATAGGGGTGATGTGCTCATATCTTCTGGTTCTGGTGAGGACTCTCGCTGCTGCATTCTGGACTAGCTGAAGCTTGTTTATGCACCTAGTTGAACAACCAGACAGTAAGGCATTACAATAGTCCAACCTAGAGATGATAAAAGCATGAACTAGTTTTTTTGCATCGTTAAGCGACAATATATTTCTTATCTTGGCAATATTTCTGAGGTGAAAGAATGCTATCCTGGTAATATTATCTACATGAGCTTCAAATGAAAGGCTGGAATCTATAATCACACCAAGGTCTTTTACTGTTGCACTTGATGGAACAGAAAGGCCATATAAAGTTACAAAGTAATCAAGAATCTTACTTCTAGCTGGATGCGGTTCTATGACTAGAACTTCTGTCTTATCTGGATTAAGCAGAAGGAAGTTATTTAGCATCCAATTTCTTATGTCCTGCACATATCGCTCAACTTTAGTAAGCTGGTTTATCTCATCAGGTTTTGCTGAGACATATAACTGTGTGTAATCAGCATAACAGTAAAAACTAATAAAACTGAACCCTGTGGAACACCAAACTCCACTAGAGAACATGCAGAATAATCACCATTTAAGTCTACATACTGATAACGATGGGTCAGATAGGATCTAAGCCAGAAGAGGGCTGTACCCTTAATTCCTACTACATTTTCTAATCTGTGAAGAAGAATACTATGATCAATGGTGTCAAAAGCTGCACTGAGGTCGAGTAATACAAGCATGGTTACACAACCTTGATCAGAGGCCAATAGGAGGTCATTTACTACTTTAACGAGTGCTGTCTCTGTGTTGTGATGAGGCCTAAATCCTGATTGATACAGTTCATGTATGCCATGTTCATTAGTTCTTCTCTTCATGGGGAGTAAAGTATTCTAGCTTCCGATCTGACATGGCTAGTTTAACATCTGCATAACTTACATTGTTTGGTTTCAAAGCCTCAATTTTATGCCTAATATTTACAATTTTATTATTAAAAAAGTTCATGAAGTCCTCACTATTGCATGATGTTGTTGTGGAGATTTCTGCAGTGGTCTTATTTCTGGTTAATTTGGCTACAGCATTAAATAAGAATCTAGGATTATTTTTGTTATTTTCTATAAGAGTGGAGAGATATGTTGATCTAGCTACACTAAGATATTTTCTATAGTTCAGGATGCTCTCCTTCCATGCTATTTGAAATACTAACAATTTAGTTTGACGCCATTTCCCTTCTAATTTCCGAGCGTTCTGTTTTAAAGAGCGTGTATGATGTTATACCAGGGAGCAAGTTTCTTATCTCTAATAATTTTTCTTTTAACTGGAGCTACATAATCTAAGGTATAGCGGAACGTCGACTCTAAATATTCAGTCGCCTGATCGAGTTCTGTGGGGGCAGACGATGATCTAATCAAAGTTGGTACTGTAACTCTGGGAGATTACTAATAAAACTCTGTGTGGTAGTTGATGTGAATGTACGTTTAGTACGGTAGCATGGGGCTGTGCGTACGTTATTACTATAACACAATTGAGAAAAGATAGTGATCTGATATAACTTCAGACATGGACTTGTAAACAATTTTCTTATACTTAATCTGAAGAATATTATTAAATCTAAAGTGTGACCTGCTTTACGAGTGGGTCCTACAACACACTGATTTACTCCTACTAAGTCCAGTATGGACATAAATGCTTTACGCACAGGGTCTTCTGGATTCTCAAAATGAATAATAAAATCTCCAGCAATTAACGCCTTGTCTACAGAAACGACTAGGTTTGAGAGGAAATCTGCAAATTCACTAGGAAATTCAGAGTACGGCCCTGGAGGTCTGTAAATGACAATTATTGGAATCGACTGAGCTGACTTTATATTTCTAGCTATACTTGTTATGTTACTATAGAGAACTTCAAATGAATTAAATTTGTGTCCATGTTTTTGTATAATAGTCAAATGATCATTGCGAATAACTGCGACGCCTCCTCCTCTACCAGTTAACCGAGGCTGGTGTATGTAGCTGTATCCAGGAGGACTAGCTTCATTTAGAGCTACATACTCGTCCTGTTTAATCCAGGTTTCTGTTAAACAGAGAATATCAAATTCCTGATCCGTGATAATTTTATTAACTATAACTGCTTTAGATGCGAGAGATCTAATATTTAACAGTCCTAGCTTCAGATCAGAGGTGTCGGCTGCGCATTCAGTGTGATCCGAGTTTGTGGTATCTATGTTAATTAAATTACTAAAACATACTTTCTGGGTCGTTCTACATTTTTGCTTAATTTGGGTAACAGACACAGTCTCAATACAGTGAACCCTGAGTCACGACTTTATGCAGCTAGCAGACGGTTGGTTTAGCCTGTCTGTCTGCCCCCTGGCCTGGGCTCTGGATTGTCACTGATTAACTAGGCCTCTTCTAAGACTATATTACAAGAAATGAGAGCAGCACCTTCCTGAGTGGGATGGATACATAAAGCCCACATTATTTTCTGAGCACCAACTGGATATCCAGCGGTTCAGCGACCATAACCTGCTGTCAGCTATGTCGCCACGCCTCATTGGGATGGGCATATTACGTCATCGGACATCGCCTTCGCTTGTTTAAACACCTCTGAAAAGTTACTCTTATTAACCTCTGATTGACGAAGGTGTATATCAGTAGCTCCTGAATGTATCACTATCTTAGAGAACCTATGCTGTCCTAGAGCCCTAAGATTACCTGCTATGTCCGGTGACATATGATATTGCCAACTTGCCTGACCAGAACCGCATAGAGGATCTGTAGGCTTTTGTCAAAAGGAGAAACACTTTTGACGCTTCAATACAGACAAGCTAAAGGCTGCTATAAAAGCAACATGATTTTCAATATTTTCTATATTGTTAATATTTTGAGATACTGGATTTTTTTCATCAACTTTATGCCATATGTATAAAAATGACAAAGAAGGCATGAAATATTTCATGTAAATAATCTAGGATGTGAGTTTTACTTAATTTAATCAAGAAAGAAAATTAACCTTTAAATGATATTCTCACTGTTTGAGATGTGCTGTACATATATAATAACCTATCATCTCCAATAATATATATGTGCCAACATATTTTTGACAGCTAAAAAATATAAATAATTATTATGTTTAATAGTTCTCCTATTGATATGATTTGTAGGTTTTGTATTTGAACAGATAAATAAAATTATTTAATGTAAAATTATTCCTGTTCTCTGGAACTTTATTGGGACTTCTCTAGCTTCCTCTTATTAAACTCTTATCTACACCTCTATCAAGCACGTGCATCAGACTATGACACCTAAGACTGGTTAACAGCATGTTAGTGCTGTGAGCTAAGCATAGATAATTGTACTGTAGAAAGACACAACGAAGGTAAGTGTTTATGTTTCCTAAATGACAGTGTTTGTTTACTCTGTAACCTCGCAGTCACGCCTTGTTTTTGAACCGCACGATGTATACAGTCCGTTTAAACGTGCGGGTCGTTGCATAACACCTGCCCTAACAGGAACGTCTCCGCGTTTGCGCATAGGAGGCGGGGCTACGGATTTGTCCCGAGTTGCCATTCGCCTAGCTCTCTGGTAGTGGGCGTGGTTACGCGGTTCATTCACAAATCTCTGGGGCTGCAGCTCGAGTACACGTGTAACGATAAACGCAATGTTGCCAGATTGGGGATAATCCTCTTCCTTTTTTATCATCATAACACCAAGGATTCGATTTTTTTTGTAATATTATTTTATTCCCATACATTTGGGGATTGTATGTGTCAATTTACAAGTTTAGCTATTTAGCAATTTAGCTATTTTGGGTATAAATAGAGTGTACAATTAGAAATGAGTTATGTGAATCAATCTGGCTACAGTAATATTAAGTAAATAGCCTGCAAAGACACTGAGCATGTTTTTAAATGTGTGTGTGCACGCGTGTCTTCTAGGGTTCATGGTTTGATTCCGCCTCAGGTTTGTGTGAATGGAGTTTGCATGTTCTCCCTGTGCTTGGTGGGTTTCCTCCGGGTGCTCTGGTTTTCTTCTACAGTCCAAAGACATGCAGATTAGCATAACTGGTGTTTGGTAGTGTGTGAATGTGAGTGTGTGTTTGTGTGTATATGTGTGTGGGATTGGGATCCAGGATGTACCCCGCTTTAAGCCCTAAGTCTCCTGGGATACAGGCCTCTTACGACACTGTATACCAGATAAAGAGTTATAGACAGTGTGTGTGTGTGTGTGTGTGTGTGTGTGTGAGAGAGAGAGAGAGAGATGGTACTGTATAAAATGTCTGCCAGCACATCACCAATTAGAATTCTTCTGATTTCCAGTATTTTTTTATTTGATTAGTGCTTACTTTTTTAGTACTTATGAGACCTTTTATTAACCTATCTTTATTAAATCTATTGAGAATAAAGCTTTTATATAGAGAAGGTAGCCATATACCAGGAGATGCATTGCTACATGATAAGGTGTTCAATACATACACAATGGTGTAAAGATATGAAATGATTATTGTTTTGTATGTAAAAGTCCAGTTTTTAATAGTAAATACATTACTGTATGTGTGAAAACATAAAATTTTAAAGTAATAATAAAAAACATGTCATTGTTAATATTACCATGTGACTAATTTTTTATAAAAATAATTGTTTTTCTTTGGACTCCACAACTGACTTTTGTTCTCCTATTAATTTACATTTTAACTGATTTGTCACCATCTAAATATACAGTAAGGTTTTTTTTTTAAATATTTTGGTCCATCCACAACACATCAGGTGACGGATACTCCACACCCTGGAGATATATGCGGCGTTTCTGTGGCAGTTACTTAAGGGGTCAGGTTGCCAGCTTGACGCCTGATTGTCTTTGATTTACACATTATGAGCAATTTGGGAATGCCAGTTAGCCTAACCTGCATGTCTTTGGACTGTAGGAAAAACCAGAGTCCCACTCACTCATTGTCTATACTGCTTTATCTTGTATTCAGGGTCGCGAGAGCCTGGAGCCTATTCCAGGAGACTTAGGACATGAGTCAGTGTACACTCTGGACAGCCAATTCATCACAGGACACACACACACATTTACACACTCATTTACACACTACGGGCAATCTGGGAACACCAATTTGCCTAATCTCCAGGTCTTTGGACTGTGGGAGGAAACCAGAGTACCCAGAGCAAACCCACCAAGCATGGAGGGAACATTTGAACTCCATGCCAACGGGAATCGAGCGCTGACCCTGAGTGTGCAAGGCGACACCACTACGCTGCCAAACACTCATGACCGGTGTGGTCAAATCATTAGACCAAGTGAATTTCGTGTCTTAGCATTTTATTACTAGTATTAGTTTATTCCTATTAGCAGTTCATTCCTAGATTCCATTTGTGGTCAAGTAGTTTTAACAACTAAAGAAGAAATAACTTTCATGAATCAAATACCAATCAGATTTTTACTGAAGGCTTTTGACTCATTCAAAGTTCTATTACTTGCTGCATCACACACCTTTAGAAGAGGCATGATCTGTCTGACAGTACCATGATCGTAAATAAATGCATCTACTCTGTGCATGGATATTGGATGATCCTTTCAGAAACAGGAACATCTAAATATAGTGGATATAAAAAAAAAGTCTACACACCCCTGTTACAATGCCAGGTTTTTGTGAGGAAAAAAAATTAGACCAAGATAAATAATTTCAGAACTTTTTCCACCTTTTAATGTGACCTATAACATGTACAGCTCAATTGAAAAGCAAACTTAAATCTTTTAGGGGAGTAAAAGATACACTCTTTAATAACTACGAATGTGGCTGTGGTCAGAGTTAAGCAATCAAACTCATGTTGAATAGGAGTCAGTCAGTACACACCTGCTGGAGCTGCAAGGCGACACCACTACGCTGCTGTACGAAGTACTAGAGTGATCAGATCAACCTCTGACAATCTATCCATCTATCTGGTTAGATTTGTATACACTTATACACTTAACCATGGAAAATAGTTTTCTGGCATAAAATGTGGTTATAATTGTTAGGGAATTAAAACCTGTTTGTTTAATTTATTAGCACACATCCTCCAATGATCAGCGGTAAATCCCAAAAGACACTAAAGTAAAAACGTTTGATGTTCACACTCATTACAGATCCAGCCCAGGACTGTGATACTAAAGCACACGTCAAACACGTGTGGGCGTGCTCAAAACGTGGTGTAGTGCACACCGTCTAATCAGAGGCTGCTAGATTACTGGCTCGCGGCTCCAGCAGTGGGAGGAGGAGCATCCGGAGAGCACGCGGTGATTGGCCGCGTGCAGCAGGGACTAAATCCGGCACGTGTATCCGAGCGCCTGCTGACGTTGAGAGAGAAGAGGAGAGAGAGAGAGAGAGAGAGAGAGTGAAGAGAGAAAGAAGGAGAGAAAGAGGGAGAAGCGGAGACGAGACACGAGTCAGGACACACTCCCGCCGAGCGACACACGTCTGTCTGAGCCGCAGGACTGCGACCGGTGTGTGAGGTGAGAATACTGCAGTGTGTTTACTCCTGAGAGATAAACAGTCCTGTAGTAACAGATTCCTTCCTGTCTCAGTGATTTCATTTAATTCGCACATCACTGATCTAGAATCAGTGTCAGCATGGACCAGACTGTTTGTTCGCTTGTTTGTTTTGCTGTCTTGTTTGTTTTTCCTGCTCTATTGTATCCGCAGTGCTTTTACTTTTCTTCCTCCTCTCTGGGAATCCTTCTGAGATTTTGTGTTCCTGGATCTGTTGTGTTTGTGTTCCAGTGCAACGTGTCTTTCATTCCTGTATGTCACTCACTTCTTCACCATCATCTCCACCGCTTTATCCTGTATACAGGGTCACGGGGACCCCAGTCCACCCCAACAGCCTCCTGTATGTTACCTTGAAAGGTATTAACGTAATATATTGCTATAGTGATTACAGCATTGTGTTGCGTTATATGAGGAGGATATGGCACATTTACATTTCATGTTACTGTGAGTTGAATTGTGTACCTACTGGACTTATAATTGACACAGAGAGTTGGCATCCTTTAACAGTCTACAAACTTTTGTGTCTGTTGGCATATATTACTATGTCTAAATGTGGTTTAGTGGTTAGCACCGTGGCCCAACTTTTGGGGTTTGATTCCTTCCTCAGGTCTGTTTACATGCAGTTTGCATGTTTGTATTGTTCTATGCTTGGTGGGTTTCCCCAGGTACTTCAGTTTCCTTCCACAGTACAAACGCATACAGGGTAGGCTAACTGGCATTTCCAAATTGTTTGTAGTGCGTGAGCAAATGTGAGACAAATCATTAGCCCAATCAAACTTTGTATCTGTGTAGGTTTTTTCTATTCCCAATTTCCTTGTGGTCAAGTAGTATCAACAGCTAATGAATACTTTACTTCTTAATGGTAATTGGCATGTTTAATGTTGGTCTTCAAATGCCTGCTGCATCACACACCTTGGATGGGGCTGACAGTGTCATGATTGTAAATAAATGCATCTACTCACGTGCATCAATGACGGGTGATCTTCTCAGAAACCGGAACATCTAGACATGTGCAAACATAAATGTAAAAAAACTGCAAACATTTTGTCCAAAAGCTGATAGTTGAAACGTCCTGGTTACCATGCCATTGTGATTTGCTACAACAGACTATTGTACTATTACACAGTAATTCCATCCTCAGGAATTTATATATGCCTTTTTAGTCGTATCTAGTCTGTTTTACTGCACTCAACAACTTAAATAACTCCAAAATATTACAATTGACTGTAAACTGGTAAATAATCTTTATTCAAATTAAATTTATCCTAAAATCAAAACCGATTTAAAGTACTTAAAATCACTTTTGGATGGGAGTGACCTTGGACCCACCACTGGTCTGGATAAGCTTAAAATGGCAACATAGAGCCATATTGGGGACTAACTACATGCACAATGAAGGTAGGGGGGCTGGTAAAATGCCAGTAAGCATATGATTGACAGCTTTAGATGGTCCAGGGCAGGGATGGCGAACCTGTTTGCCATAATGAGCCCCCCAAAATAAAAACAACAGTATCACAACTTATACACTTAATTACATAACAGAATAGTTTTCGTGGATTTTAATTAACCTACCTCCTTTTATTTGACTCAGTGGGACACCTGACAGTCCTTTCACGATCTTTTTTAGGCCTGGCTTGTATTCAGTTGTGGCTACTCGTAGTAACTCTTTCACATGTGTCGAAAAAAGTGATAAACAGATGTAAGTTGACCCAAACATTGGGATATCTCTCAACCGGCACAGTCTTCTAAAACTCCTCGGTTTCTTCCTTCAGAACACTTTTAAGTCTGTCATCCTCAGATAGTTAGATCATTTCAAGCTGAGACGCTGCTTTATCTTCCACTAAAGTTTTTTTTTTTTTTTTTTTACAGTCTGATTCTGCAGTGAATGGGTTGATCAGAAATGTAATCTGCGGTCTTTTTGCCGTAGGTTGGAGAATCTCTCCTCAAAACTTTTCAAGTAGTGTTACATATTGTGCAGTACTCCCTTTAACAACCTCTGCTGCTTGTTCACTTGCCTTCAACAAGGTTGGAAAATGTGTAAAGTCTCCCTTTTGGAGATGTGTCCTGAATAGCTTGGGTTTGTTGACAAATGTGAAAACACTCTGCACCATCTTTAACTTCCCTTGCTGATCCACATTCAGTCCACTTAGATAATGCAGAATGTCGACCAAAAATGGCAATTCTGAAATTCATCGTGTAGCTCGGGATAGTCCTTATGTTTCTCTGCAAGGAACAGTTTCACCGGATTCAAAAGCTCAAAGAAACGAAAAACCACATTACCTCTTGAAAGTCATCTCACACTGCAGTGCAAAAGCAAATCAGATGGAAGGTTCTTCATCAAGTTCATCAATGAGATTTTTGAACTGTCTGTAAATGAGAGCATGTGTGCGTATAAAATTGAAAATTTCCAGCACAGGTTTCATGATGTAGTCTAAGTTCAGCTTTTTAGACACCAAGTGCTCTTGATGAATAATACAGTGAAATGCAGTAAAAAATCTGCTTTACACAGCCCTACAAGACCTTTCTCAGATCCCAACATGGCCGGAGCCATTAGTTATTGCTGTTAGTTTTGATAACTGCAGATTTGCTTTCTCAACAACAGTTATCAGTGTCTCTTTTAGACTGATGCCACGAGTTCTGTCTTTCAGCGGCACAATGTCAAGCAGCTCTTCCTTAATTGCGCTAATTGTGCCTTCTGACACAAACCGTACAAATATTGCCAATTGTGTCTTGTCTTGAACATCGCACGACTCATCCAACGCAATGCTAAAATACTGGCACTTCTGAAAATCAGATAATAAATGTGTTTCTACTAAATTGTTAATGTCCGTTATTCTCTGTTCAACAGTGTGCCATGACAGCTGAAGGTCCTTTACTGTGAACGTTTCAAATTTTTCATTTTTGGGACAAAGTATAGCAACAGCATCACTGAGGCACTTTTTAACAAATTCCCCTTCAAGGTATGGCTTTTTTGCATGAGCAATTTCCCATGCTAGTTGATATGATGCTAATGTGAGCGTCTCTGAATGCTTGGTACATTTTCTGAAAAGCAGAGTTTGCCGGGTATGGCACAGGACCCATCTTTGTGATGGCAGCCCGTGAAAGAAACAGTGGCACGCTCCTTCCCTCCATAGTGCTAGGGTCTACCCCTTGGGCAAGCGAGATTATCCCTTAAGCCCCCCTTACGAGGGTCACATTTAAACTCTTCTACTATTCTATCTTTACATGATTGGTAGAACTTTCATCACTCCGTAGGGATAATAATTGATCCCCACTATCCCAATTAATTTAAAAGGGACAACTTGTTTGCCGTCATTTGTGACTCGTGTCGGTGGAGGAAGAGATCCGGGTTTCTGAAAAATGTGGTTTGCTGCGGCTTCCATTATTTCAACATGACACTTTAGCTCCTACTTCATCTAGACGAGAGGTTGGAATGGCTTGATCTAATCAATCAGCTGGTCAAAGCATACTCCTAGAATGTTCTGAGATAAATGAACATCAGTAACTTTCAGACTCATTGAAGACTTTGGCTAAGGGTCAATCAAGTGATTTGAGCAACTTGTTGCTTACTTTGCTTGAGTATATCATCACTATATCCTTGATGCATAATCTGCAGGAGTTCCGCAGCGCTGTGCAACCCTGGGCTCCAAGGTGGGTGAGGAGTAGAGATGATGAAAAGGAAAACTTAAAATATGGCTACAAAACACAACTCAAAAAAACATTTTTTGGACCTGGATACGAACAACACCTTTGGAAAGACATGTGCTTCTACGACAAGTAATGATGACTGGCCAAAATTTATTATAATTGAAGCTTCTTCTTCTGATCTCCCAATCACCAAACTTTCCCCTTTTGCTATACAACAATGTATTAAAGGAATAGCAGCAACGGTTAAAGAAGTAAAAAAAATTACGAACTGGACAAATTCTTGTGGAATGTAACAAAAAGGCCAATGCTGAAAATTGATTACATGCCAACATGTTAGCTGGTATACATGTTAAGACATCACCACATACAACGCTGAACTACAGTAAAGGGGTAATCTGTACCACAGAACTGGATGATGTCGATGAAGAAATAAAAAACGAACTTAAGACCCAAGGAGTAATAAATGTAAAAAGAATAATAATCAAAAGAGAAGAATGAGTAATTAAAACAAATACATACATTATTACATTCAATAAACTAAAAATCCAAGGATGAATTCTGATTGGGTATCTAAGTGTTCCAGTAGACCTCTTTATACCTAATCCCCTTAGGTGTTTCAACTGCCAAAAATATGGGCATGAATCGAATGGATGCAAAAATAAACACATTTGTTGTAATTGTGGGGAAGGAGGCCATGACAAAGAGAGCTGTGAAAGGCCATCCAAATGTTGTAATTGCTCAGGCAATCACTCAGCTGCATCAAAACAATGTCCCATGTGGATCAAAGACAAAGAAATACAGAAGGACAGATGTTTAAAGAGGATCAGTTACTCTGAAGCAAGGAATATAGTGGCTGCTGCTTCTGTTTTTGCTTTAAACAAAATGTTTGCTTGTGTGGTCAAAAAAACTGTGAAGACAATTGATTGCCAAACAGATATCACCTGGATGCATAAAGATAAACCCCAAACCATTAACCAAGACTGATACTTCAAAAACAAGACAAATTAAAGATGCAGAAATGGAAGATCTGGAACACCCCAGCAGTAGCCCTTCTCCTAGAAACAGAATATAGACAACGGTCCTTGTTTTTCCTAATAGATGATGGAAAATGTTATAATTCAGTGGAACTGTCGTGGTGTTCAATGTCTAACTGCAACCATCAACCTGATTGCTGTATGCCTTCAAGAGACACAGCTATCATCAGATAACGCTTTCACTTTTAAAAATTTTATTGCTTTTAATACTTTTGGTCCCAATAAATAGCCATAAATAGCCATAACTACCATTGGGGTAGTAATCACTGCAATGCAAAAGGAAAGAAGATTGAAGATTTTATTGAAAACCATACCCTATGTATCTTAAATAATGGATTAAATACATATCTTCACCCAGGACATGGAACATACTCCGCAATCGACTTAACAATTTGTCAGCCTGAACTCGTTTAAGATTTATCATGGAAAGTACATCAAGATTTATGTGGAAGTGATCATTTCCCAATTATAGTTACTATCAAAGGAAAAGAAAAAGAAGTAAAAGTACAAAGATGGCAAATAAAAAAGGCAAACTAGTATCATTTTCAATCTCTCTGCTATAAAAGATTTGTTGAACTCTCAGATCATAGCCTAGACCCCATGCAGAAATTTACGCTACAGCTTTGAAACTCTCATAGCTGTAGCGAAAACTACAGTTCCAAGAACATCTCTAAATAAAGCATCTAAACGAATCCCATGGTTTAATGAGAGGTGTAAGGAGGCTATAAAAGAAAGAAAAAAAGCTTTTGTTTCTTCAGATACTCAACAACAACAAATCTTATCAAACTTAAAATGAAGAGAGCACAAGCAAGAAGAACCATAAAAGAAGTAAAAAAGGAAAGCTGGAGAAAATTAGTTTTCAACATGTCAACAAACACTCCATCAAGTAAAATATGGAAACTAATACGAAAAATGAAAGGAGAAAATAATGGTCCACAAATACAACACATCAAACAGAATGATTCAATCTTGACCTCAAAAGAAGAAATTGTGAACATATTAGCAAAAACTTTCGAAAAGAACTTAATTGAAAACTGCATTCCTGCTTTTAGAGCCCTTCATGATAAAAAAATAAAAAATAATAACTTTAACTCCAGTAATATAGAGCCCTACAAACGACCTTTTTAAATGAAAGAACTACAACGAGCCATTAAAAAAAATTCCAAAATACAGCAGTTGAACCAGATAATATCCACTATCAATTTTTAAAGAATTTACCCCACCTCTTTCTTAAAAAAACTTCTCAACAATTTTTAACTCTATCTGGATATCAGGAAATATTCCATCCGCTTGGCGTGAAGCAGAAATAATTCCTATCCCAAAGCCAGGGAAAGACCATAAAGATCCTTCTAACTATTGCTCTAACCAGTTGTTTATGCAAAACAATGGAACGGATGGTGAATGACCGCCTGGTCTGGGTACTGGAATCCGAACATCACATAAATACTGCCCAATGTGGATTCAGGAAAGGACGAATCGCTATAGACCACCTGGTGTGTCTTGAAAGCTATATTCGTGATGGCTTTCTTAGAAAAGAACATGCTGTGGCAGTATTTTTTTATTTAGAGAAGGCCTACGACACAACATGGAAACAAGGAATTTTAAACGATTTGTATCAAATGAATTTTGGGGGACATTTACCTATTTTTATTCAAAGTTTCTTATTTGATAGAGTTTTTAGAGTAAAAGTAGCAAACATTATCAAAACTGCACAAACAAGAACTTGGAGTACCTCAAGGAAGCATTTTATCTGAAGATTAATAGTATTGTTAAAAACATTGGCTTTGTAGTCTATATGTAGATGATATCTTCATTTGCTACAGAAGTAAGAACATGATAACTATTGAGCGGAAAATCCAAAAGAAAATAAATAAAATACAATCCTGGTCAATACAGAATGGCTTCAAGTTCTCACATACAAAAACTGTCTGCATGCATTGTTGCCAGCTTCAATCACTACATAACGAACCAGAGTTGGTTATGGATGGAACCCCCATTAAAGTCGTTCAAGAGACTAAATTTCTTGGCGTTACCCTTGACAGCAAATTATCTTTTATTCCACACAATAAACTTCTTAAAAAGAAATGTTTCAAAGCCATGAATATTTTAAAGATTTTATCCAAAACCAAATAGGGAGCAGACAGTTCATCTTTAATAAATATATATAAAACTTTACTTCGATCAAAACTGGCTTATGGAAGTATAATTTATGGTTCAGCCAGGAAATCATATATACGCCTTCTGGACACTGTACATCACCAAGGCATACGACTGGCATTAGGAGCCTACAGAACATCACCAATCCAAAGTCAGAGGTCGAAGCAAATGAACCCTCCTTGGAAAACAGACGATTAAAATTGGCACTACAATATACAATTAAGCTGAGAACAAATAAGGAAAATCAAAAGAAACCAAACTATATCCGCCCACTTGGTTTACGTATTAAAACACATTTAGAGAACCTAAAAGTTGACTTGACCAACTTTTTGCTCATGGAGTTACCCCATGGAACCTCAAAAAGCCTAACATCTACCTGGATCTAAGAAAAAAACAGAAGTCTAAGACCCATCCGAACGAATATCACCAACAGTTTCTGGACATAAGAGGAAAATTACCACAGCATACCCCAGTATACATGGATGGGTAGAAATCGGGTAATAAAGTGGCAGCAGCCTTTGCAACAAACCTACTACAGCAAGGTGTACAGTACGCATCTCCGGTCAAAGTAAAATTTTTACTGCAGAAGCAAATGCTCTGCTCATGGCTTTAAAATTCATTGAAACCACATCATGAAAGGTTTACGGAATAATATCGGACTCAAAATCATGTCTCCAAGCATTAGAAAATACAAAAACAGATCATCCAACAATAGTGGAAATACTAACAAAGGTATCATTCTTAGAAGCCAATAATTTTAACATAGTTTTCTTTTGGATACCCGGACACTCAGGAATCCCTGGTAATGAGAAGGCGAATAGAGCTGCCAAGGAAGCATTGTCTAAAAGACCAGTCAAATGTTTTATTTCCTCCTCAGATTTAAAGCCAGTTTTAAATTAATTCATCAAAAATAAATGGCAATCAAAATGGGACCGATGCTCAAATAATAAACTATATCAAATAAACTCTGATGTTGGATCTAGACATACTTTTCCTTTTAGAAATCGCTGGGACCAAGTGACCTATACAAGATGCAGGATAGGACACACAAAAGCAACACATTTTTACTGTCAGGAAAAAAACCCACCACAATGTTTAACATGCAGACCCAGTTGTCCATTAAACATATTTTATTTGACTGTACTTTCTTACATGTTTTCAATAAGGCTCATGCTCACACTCTCATTATAACAAGATGAACATTTATTAGTCTTCCCCTTTTTGACCAATGCCGATCACTGAACACAGTAAAAAAAACTGTTCGCCTCCTTAATCATCACACCTACAAGGGCAGTGTGGCCAACAGAGGTTTTTAATATAACTGGAGTGCAGATAATTTTTGACTCACCCACATTGTTTCACATGTTTATTTATTTACATCTGAGCAGTTTTAGGTTAAGTGTTTTGCTGGGCCTCAGGGGCCCAACAATGGCCCAACAGTGGCAGCTTGGTCATGCTGGGATTTGAACCCATAATCTTTTGTCTTAGGGTGGAAAAGATGTTTAAAAGAGTGCCTGCTCCTTAATGCTTCTTATGGATGGATCTCTGTTCTTATGTTGGGATTGAAAACAAATCATCCAAATCATGTCCAATCAACTGAATTTACCACAGGTGGACTCCAATAAGCTGCAGAAACATCTCAAGGATGATCAGGGACAACAGGATGCACCTGAGCTCAATTTTGCAAAGGCTGTAAATACTTGTCTACTTCGGATGCTGTGTATCAGTCACACTCATCAGTCACAACACAAAACACTAATTTACCAATCAGGAGTCATGTGAATCACTTTCACTTTCCTCTTGCTTCCTCGTTTACTTTTGATGTAACTCGTGTGACTTATTACATTGAAGCAGCTTTTAGGAAGCAGTTTACAGGAGTAGTATGCCATTATTTTTATAAGCCCACAAATTTTGGCAATTAATGCAGGTCGTACAGGTGGAGGGACTGGCTCATGAAGGGACCCAATGGCTAATAAAACCTCCCCACAGTAACAGCTTGTTTTTATTTTTCTAAGGGACCCGATCAATGATCTTGCCTAAAATCCAGTTTTCTGATTTGGGACTAGGTGGTCGGATCACCCTAAATTTTGCACCCATTCCCACAAAACTTACATAAACATGTCCGTCTGGGTCTCCAAACGAGCTCCACTTTGGCACAAAACTGTTTTCATTATGGTTACTAGATTGATACCAATGCCGAACCATCCTGACTCTTAGCTCACTTGTTTTTGGCCCAATCAGAAAACGTGACATATCAAAGGGCTCAAAAACTCTACTACTTTGGTAAAAATCATCCCGATCACACATAATCAATGGGCCAGAATTCACTGCAAATATTTCTCCATAGACTGTAATAATGGGGTTTCTACAGTGGTCACACACTTATTTAGCAAAAATCAAGTCCATTTCTGTATGGACAATGTGCATACAGTTAAAGTTCTCTTACTGGTATAATCAACATCCGTGCACGCGTGTACTGTTTACTATAACACTGTGACCACGTGTGTGCGCGTAAAACATTTTATTTTGTGTCTGTTTGCGTGGGTGTACAGCGCACGTGTACAGGAAAAGCAAGTCTCATTAGAGAGGTTAAAGATCCATTTTCTCTTTCTGTATCAGCCTGCTCTTTGTGTCTGTGTGCGCGTGCATCATTGGACACCATGCCCCACACACACACAGACCCCTACCTTCGCTTTCACAGAAACACACACTCTTTCTCTCTGCTCTTCACAGAAACACTGCTCTGTCGCGATTTTTTTTCCGCACAGTAAAGTGCAGGTTAATTAGTTTTATTTTTACTTTACAGCAGTCATTCCGTTAGTGTGTCACTCAATCGAGTGTCATTAGAGACATTTCTTGTTTATTTTTACGATAAAAGTGTTTCCGTTGTGTGTGTGTGAAAAGAGTGGAGGAAGGGTAACTGTGTAAGATGAGAAGGGGGAGGGACTCCTTACTTTAGCTTCACACACAGCGCCTGTGCGCACAAATGGAAACACTTATCTGTCTGCATTTATTTTTACTTTTTTTTTTACAAACTAAAAAAAAAAGTACTTAATTAGATTGTTGTTGTTGTTGTTGGTCTTTTGACTGTTCCCATCAAGCGATCTGCATAAAACTTGGCAGAGGGTTAGAATTATATTTTGATAGTTTAAATTTTCATGTATAAGGTTTCATAATTAACCTGTCCTGTAAACATATCCTGTTTCATTATATAAATGTTAAGTATTATAGCATCTTCCGTTCACATGAGCTTACATAGCCAACATACAGTAGCTGTAATTGACAGGAAAGGATGAGAGGGTCATACACATCCAAAAAGCATGGCCACTTTTGCTCTCTTTTTTTTTTTTTTTTGCTTCAGTCTGTGGCATCATCTGGATTTGAATTTACGATCCCTGGATGGAGTGCACTCTATTTTTTTTGTGTGTAAAGAGCATTATTGTTGTTATTATTAACCAGTAGTGGACAAGCCAGTTTATTGTAGCGCTCATTCCACTTCTTGTTGCAGTTAACCGGTGTGAATACTCTGTGGTGACTGTATATCATGGGCTCATACCTAAGACTTCTTTCACATATGGACTTGAAAACACAGATAGCAGTTTGGCGTGAATGTTAGAATGACATCCTGAGAAGATCGACCGAGATTCCTTCAACCTGTAGACAGGTTCTTGCATGAGTGATGGACAAGAGTTCATTGGGAATACCTTAAATGACATGTTTGAATGTTTGATTATACATATAATTATTTATCTAATAAGTCTATACGAGACAGAAAGTCTAACACATTAGCACAAGGGAAATTTCTGAACTGAGAGAACTAGGATATAGGATATACTGGGATATAAAAGGAATCAGAAATGATGTTTTAATGTTAGAATTTACATGATGACTGGATGAATTGATCTTTGCGGATGAGCTTGAATTTATGAACATGCCACCCTATACCTATTTCTTTATGTGCTGGTGGTGGGTCGCAAGGGGTAGAGGGGGTCACTTATCTGTTCGACATCATGTGTGCTCTTTCATGTTGGTGGAAGCTAGAAACAGGCATTCCACTGGCACTGCTCGAGCTGGGTCTTGTTTTGGAGTCACATGTGCTTGCAGATTCACAGATACAGAAGTGTGGTTTAGGTGTATGAGGAAACTGGGTGGTGGGGGATGGGGCAGACAGTTAGCCAGTTTGTGTGTGAATGTGTGCGTGTACACATGTGCGCACATGAACTGGAAGGGTTTGAAGAGTATTTTACACGTGCACACACACACACACACACACACACACACAGTTCAATTTCCCTTTCATTGCCCAGGAAGGTTCAGCCAGGATGGTGTATCCCATTTGAACTGATGCTGAATGCAGTTTCCAGCTGACAATTATACTTGCCCAGTATTTTATTTATTTATTTTTTTGTTTATTTAGTCGTATAAGTATTTTTTTAATTGTTTTTTTATATCTACTTAATGACCTGAAGTTTTAAAATGATTATTGTTATAATAATATTTTTTCTCACCCCTTCTCTGTTTCTTCTTTTCATCTTTCTTTCCACCTGCCTGTCTGTCTGACCCTTAGACATGCAGTCAGTAGAAAGCACATCCACTCAGACGTCACCCTATTGTCCCAACTTTGGTGCCAAAGACTCTGAAGTCTTCCTGTCAGGGGATGAGAGGTCAGAAGTCACTGGAGATCACGGTCGATCAGGCTTGTCTTCATCCTCCTCTTCAGGACAGGAATGGAGCAGCACAGAGAGCGAGCGAGAGAAGAAGAAAGAGACAGCCGGAGGCACGCAGGGAGACCAGCTGTTCGCTCAAAAAGTGAGGATGTCTAATGTTATTTACATAATGTATTCACATTCATATCGATTTAAGTATTTTTTTTATTATTATTACAAGACATCTGCACAGAATTCTCCATATACATTTAGATCCTTAATAAAAACACCAGAGGTGAATCAAACTAAACTCAAAAGGGAGCCCATGGCAGGAGAAAGTATAACACACATGATACTAGTCTTTCACACATGATACTAGTCTTTCATATAAGCATAAGCATAAGCATGAGCATAAGACAATACTAGTCTTTCATATGAGCATAAGCATTTGCATATGAGGTCTTGTTGTTGTTTTTGTTTTCTTCATATTGTTACTGCATAGCTATAAATTAATAATATAGTTTCTATAGTGTATAGTTTCCTGTGTAAAGTGCAATCTTTAGGCTATCCATTTAAAACTGTCCACTGGAGTCTTCATAATTTTTGTGCAGTGTGATCCATGTCAGTCCCGAAACAATTCTTCATACAAACATCGAAGCAAAAGTGAGTGATTTTCGTATGTAGCAGAAGTGAGTGATTTTCATCAATCACTAAACAATTCTCCAGGCAGGAGCACAGCTGAGTTATTTATGTGCCAAAATTTAACAAACAAACACAATCTGCTTTGCAAAGAAAAAAAAAAATCGACTTTCTCACAAATGCACCCTCCGTATTTTCTCACAAATGCAATGGAGCAACTTCCTCTTCCAAAACAGCAGATGGCGCTATCGGTCAATTTACTCTATTCTCCCGAGACCTCAAACAAAGTGTTTATATGGTTTACCCTTATCCCTTATATAACTGTGTTCCCCTACAGGGCTCTATCCTAAAGATAGTGGATTGTTAATATCTCTGGCTGTCTGAATATATAATGGACACCTCAAAACTGTTCCCCACTCATATTCCTCTGGGACATAAGGGTAAACCATATAAACACATTGTTTGGGGTCTCGAGAGAATAGAGTAAATTGACCGATAGCGCCATCTGCTGTTTTGGAAGAGGAAGTTGCTCCATTGCATTTGTGAGAAAATACGACGTATGCATTTGTGAGAAAATACGGAGGGTGCATTTGTGAGAAAGTCGATTTTTTTTCTTTGCAAAGCAGATTGTGTTTGTTTGTTAAATTTTGGCACATAATTAACTCCATACTACACAGCATCAGTTTTATCAGGTACATCTAGAGACTGAAGGAGTCAGGGTCACCATCAGAATGGACATTATGTTCAAAGTACAAGCAGGAACTCTGGCAAGACAAGCTACGACAGTGAAGCAAAAAGGGAGAGCCAGAAGGTAACACAGGCAGGAGGGCAACCTCTGATTAAAGCATGCATGGTGGATTATAACTGATTAAGTACTGTGGTGCAAGGCATTCAGTGCCTTATAAAGCAATAGTAAGGAGTCTTGCTGCCGCAGTCTTGACTAACTGCAGCTAGTTTATATGATACTGTAGGTTAGAGGTGTATTGACAAACTAGACTTCAGCAAGTTTTTATTTTTTGCAATTCTGCTACTAGAATGAAAGTCCTATACACATGAAACGTTACAAAAAACTAAAATGTATATACAGTACCAGTCAAAGGTTTGGACACACCTGCTACTGACTTAGTGTTTTTTGTTTTTTGCTTCATTTTCGAAATTCTACAACAATACTTCAAAAACTATGAAATAAAAAGCAAGAGCAAGGTAATTAGAAGAACAGTACTGTGTCAAGTGCTTTGCAAATTCCATCAAGCTCCATGATGAAACTGTCTGTCATGAAGACCTCCCCAGGAAAGCAAGACCAAAACTGACCTCTGCCGCAATCAGAACCTCAGATTAGAGCCGTTATGAAGCTTTATAAAACATGAGTAGCAGATACAGTGCATTTCGTTACCACCTGTTTAAAGGAGATTATTGCATATTTTGTACGCCTTCAGCATTGTTTTACAGTGCAGAAAGAAATAAAAACCAGGAAAGACCATAAAATTAGAAGGGGTGTCCAAACTTTTGACTGGTAGTGTGTATGTGTAATTTATAAAAGGCTGGTAATGAGTTGAGTAGTTAAATCAGATGTGCAGGAGAAAATACTCAAATGTGCAGGGTAAAGTGCTTTTCAAGACCAGGGTTTAGAACCATGTTTACACCTCACATGATTTTTTTTATGTCTGCACTTTATGCCTGTAATTTATTCTGTCTCTCTGTCTCTCACTTACTTGATTTGTCCCTTTCTCTCTATTAGTGTTTGGAGCTTCATGGTTTCATCCGACCCCTTCTTGAACTTTTGAATGGCCTAAAGAAAGGACGATTTGACAAAGGTGATTTGTAAGCATGTGTAAAATTTTTAGCACATTCCTGATGGAAAATTACAGCAAATGTAATGAGAGCTGTTTGTATGCAGATTAATAGTTGCTAACTCTTTTCCAACCAAGAATGTACAAAATAATGAACAGATACTTTTACAGAAACCAATAGCTAATCAATTGACTAATTTTTTTGACGTGCATCAGTAACGGAAAGAGTGCTTCTAGCTTTTTTTAGACACTTGACTACAACAAACCAAATATAAGATTATTATATCAATATTTTAAAGGTAAATTTCTTATTCTCTTGTAAAATAACTTTGCTTGTCTTAAACATTTATTTCTTGAAAAAAAGACCTAAAAATGTTTATTTAACAAACTTAAGTAAAATGTGCCTGCAAAAAGGATTAAATTATTTTTTTTTATTTGCTTAGTTTTAATATAAAATTTAAAAAATGTCAATAGATTATATACGTTTTTTCACTAGCTTCCTTTCTGCAGTAGATATAAAAGTCTGTCACTCCTGGTAAAAACATATTTTAAAAAAATACAATTTAAAGACAAATCATGGATCTTCGTCCTACCCCTAGTTATTTATTCATTTTGTGTGAATGCAGAAATTCCTGACTGCACATTTATATCACATCCCTCACTATTCTCCTTAAACCTGCACTAGTGGAAATGCTCATTTTTAATTTTTTCTTTTGGCTGGCGGTTCTCTGCGATTACTTTGTTTAGTGTGATATATATATAAATATCAAAAATTCAATCAGGTAAATTTCAGCCTTTACAGACATTATATGCCACAGTATCTCCAGAGACATCATCAGGATTAAAAATGTCTGAAGTCCCCCCTCCTGAGGATTCAAGTACTAGCTTATTTTCTAAAGTCCATATTTATGCACTTAATTGGATCGTCCCACTTTTGAGTTGAAACATGTTAGTAGCCTAGTTAATTGAACTTCTGGGACAAGCATCATACAGTAAATACTTATGGCCAGTTAATGAATTTTTGATTTACCCAGCTTTAACCCATACATATGGCTGCTATGAGTGTTCCACCTTCAACAAATCCTCTGTAATCATCAGTCGCCTGTAAGCAAATTCTGCTTTGTTTAGACCACAACATCAATGCATTGAAAACAGGAGATGAGCCACATGTATTCAAAAACTCTATTTAATACTTTACTTAATTAATAGTCTGTTGATGAATATGTTTGTCATTCACATGTTGACCAGCACAGCCTCGGGTTATGCTTGAGGTCTGTAATAACCACTGTGTGTGATTGAGTGTAAGTGTGTAGCCAGGATTTCCAATGCTTACATCTTTCTGGACCCAGTCCCAGGTTAATGTACAAGAAAATAAATATTAATTAGAATATTAATTAGAATTAGAAAGCTTGTGTATAATAATTCTACATATAGTAAAATTCTACTATAGTCATAATTATATACCAGTATAATAAGAATCAGTATTCCGAATATATATTTGAAAATTTAATAAATGGAAAATAAAAAATAATTTATTTATAAATGTATCACTTGATTAGTTTGACCTTAATGAGCAATGATTGCAAGGAAAAACTCCCTGAGATGACAGAAGGAAGAAAGTTCCTTGATCAGAGCCATTCTTTTTTGGGTCATACCGGACAGCCCGACCATAAATAAACCCATTCTTTTACTGGGAGCTATATGGTTTAAAGTGCCATATATACAGTATAGCAGGAAATCATATCAGTTGCAGTTCAAACCATCTTCATGTTTTCTCAGTGGAACTGTCCTAAGCAGTCCTACTGCATGTATCTACTGTAAGCAGACCATTTGGGGCTGTTCTCAACAACAGTGAGGGTCTCCATGTTTGAAGAACTCCAACCAGAAGTAGGGCATTAGAATGGATCAGGCTGATGCAGAGAGCATATGGGGTGAGAATCACTGGTAACTCAGGGGTGTTGTGTGTGTAGCTCAACAGAGGGAGAGCGAGAGGAATGAGGGAGCAGGGGAAAGAGGAAACCTCACTGTTAGCAAACCTAAGTGGGGAAGACTATATCCAAACATAGCAGTTTACCATAAAACATTATCTCCCCGAGATTCGCCCCCTTAACCTAGGCCAGTGGTTGGCAACCTTAAACACTCAAAGAGCCATTTGGACCCGTTTCCCACAGAAAAGAGAACCCCGGGACCCACAAAACCCTTTTGACATTTAAAATGAAGATAACACTGCATATACATATACTGTGTTTTTTTACACACTGTGTACGTACACTGTGTACATGTGACGTCATTCTTTTATCACGTGTACTGGAGCGGGCAGTATCAATTAAAGTAAAGATATCATATTAATATGACACAATAATTTAAACTTTGATTAAATCATGAAATATTAAATGTTCTATAGGCTAGTAATCTGTAATAAATAAATGTTGGTACATTCTTAATCAATTATACATTCTTAATCAGTGCTGGTGACTTTGCAGAGTGTTTTGAATGGTGGAGTTTTGTTCCCTTCACCGACATTCACTGCAAACTTGACAGAATACAGTACACCCAAAATCATCACAGACTATAAAAACCTTACCCTGGACTTCAAGCAACTTGGATTCTGTGCCTCTCCACTCAGTTAAATTCTTTTCTTTCTCTGGAAGTAGTTGTATGGCCAGTTCCAGTTAATCATACGACTAGTTCCAGTTGGCCATATCTAATGTACTAAATAACCTGTAACTTGGGTTAGCTCAGTGGGACTGCAGAAGCTTCATATGAGTCTTAGCTGAACTTTGGAATGCATTTTTTGCACAGAACATGGAAAGCCCTTTTAAAAGATTTGAGGTAAGGCCAAGTGCAACAGGGGAATATGGAATGGGATGTTAATCACATGTTTAAAATCACTTGAAGAGATGTACTACAGCAGACATGTATGAATCATTGACTACTATTATTTGTGGTTGACATCCTATCACCTGTGTGTTTATTTGACAGGCCTAAACAGTTTCCAGCAGAGTGTAGCCATGGACCGAATCCAGAGGATCATTGGAGTGCTTCAGAAGCCACACATCGGGTAAATTAACAGCATAAGCTGTACATATGCCAAAAGGGCCAGCAGAGCCCTGGACATATACATTAGCAGTAGCATAACAGAAAGAGATATAGCCAATAAGGACTGAAAACAGCTTGAAAGCAGCATGGAAGCAGTAGAAGAAGAACAAAGCTCATTTAAGAGCAAGAATTATGAAAAATAGTATTTAATAGGGGTTAAATACTGTCAGTATGTTAAACAAAGGGTACCATGTATTGTACATTGGACAATTAGGCAGAAATAGATTTTTGTATCTCTATAAGCTGGTTTCCACCAACATGAAAACTTAACTTTTACCTGTGTAAAGCATACATCCAAAGCCATTTTATGGTCAGAATTCTTGTAAAACTTTACCAAAATTCAGCTTAACATTACTTCTTGCATGCAGACAATCGATACAGAACTGCAAAAAATGAAGAGCATTTTACATGCAAACATTTGGTGTGTACTTTTATAAAGAGAAAATTACTGAAGTTATCAAATTATCAGTTTAGACAGGTCAGGATTTGCCCATATCTAATCTTAATTATGTAATGGTAAACAGATGGTGTAGATTAAAAAAATGGGGGACAAAATTGCCCAGGATCATTTGAAAAATATTCCCTAAAGTACAGCTTTTGTGCTTAATGATCCTAGTAATAGCCTGGAGCATTCGCAAAACAATATGACAGTGAAATGTCATGGGAGGTGATGGAGGAATTAAGCATTGACAAAACTTCACTGTAATGGAAAAACTGTTTTCTCTAGGATTTAAACAATGTAAATTTTCCCTTTCACGTATACTGGTGGCATTTGGACGAAATAGCCCATTAACAAGGTGTTATACAGTATCAGAAAAATTATTGTGAGGGGAAAATTTTTTTAAATGCTGCCCATGTTGTTGAACTCTCTGGAGTCACTGTTTCCTTTCTTTAAAGGGAGAAGTATTTGCCGACTCTGCTGCAGGTGGAGATGATGCTAAAGCTTTGGTTCCCTCAAGTAAGCCCTCAGGCTACAGGCACAAGTGTGTCTCAACACCTATCAGGACAGGGTCCGTCCAGCAGCAGCACACCTCCGCACAAGCAGAAAGACCAACTGCACATTCCGGTTAAGGTCAGTGTGGCCAAAATCTGCCGTCCTCTAATGTCTAACTAAACCAAAGCTGTGATGTACCTTTAGTAAGTTACTGAAGATGTTTTTGATTAACAAGGAAAAGACAAACAGCAATTTAAAGAATGCTGATGATGACTTGAATGATATTGTTTACTAATTTTTGTTAACCTCTCTGTCTCTCATTAGAAGCGAAGACTGAGCTGGTCAGACACAGACGCTTCTCCTACTTCTACTCCTGTTGCATGTAAGTGCTTCCACATAAAAGGTCAGCAGAAAGAAGAACAAAGACAAGGTTTGTCTGATAGCTCTGTGCCCGCATCCCATGTAGACCAATCCGACTGGAGCAGTGAGCAAAAGTCAGCTCCCAGAGGCCTTTGTGGTGCTGAGTCTGGCCTGACATGGGTCCATGTCACCCCAATCCTTTCTCCACCCAAGTCTCATCCCCTTCTCAGTGAGAGAGAAGGTGGAACCAAAGACATCAGAAATGACCACTTTTTAGTTACACCTCCTTCACCGGCCAGCAGGGGCAGTCCAGCAACGCAGGACAACTCCATATCCTCGACTACGCCCTGCTCTGACCCAGTGACTTACCAAATCCAGCCAGTGACTCTGGTGACTCCGACAGAGAGGCAGAGTCAGTGTTCTCTGGTCACAGAGCAACTTTCAAGCGTATTACAAAGTCAGAAACAAACACAGACTTGTTTGGAAAACTTTTGAGAGATTTCTTTTTTTAATGGTGATTCTTTATCTTAATTTATATTTTATTTAGGCAGCTTAGCCTTTGCAATTTTGTTCTTTAAGAAATATAATCAAAAACCATTGGAAGCCCATGAACATTAGCAGCAGTGGGACTGGCTGATCCAGCAGGTGTGTGCATGCTTTTTAGGAACTTGACTCTAGATGTTTGTCTAAGTTACCTTAAAAAAATATGGTGAATGAAATTCACCCAATATTTGATGATCTTTAAAAAAAAAAATTCAGTAGCCGCGTTTATTAGGACATGAGGAAGACATTACACAGAACCTAGCTACAAATACACAGGACATACATACATGCATCCGGTTTTCCTGTGTGCGGAATTTAGGTTTCCGTTTTTCAGAAGGGAAATCATTGGAGGATATAACTACAAAGCCACAATGTTTCCAAGAAATGTAATGTTGAATTTAAAAGCAGAAGATGTATGCAGGATAAGCAGGATATGAAAAAAATATTTGTAAATTATTCTATTGAAATCCCCAAAAGAAATTCACAAATTAAGACAAATATGGTTAGCCATTTAATCAGGACAAAAGGAATGGCATCATAAAAAGGGAGGAAGCACATGGTAGGATACACAAAAAAATGTATTTAGACTGTTATTGAATATTAACACTAACACTGTTAGTGTTTTTTAGTTTTAAAAACCTCTTACATCGCCTTCAAATCCACCGGTTTGCCTACTGTATTTTCTGACAGCAGCAGAAGGTTTTAAACACACTGATAAGCTCGATATATGTTTAACATCACTGTGCATAAAACGTTTTAATGTAATGTCTCACTCAGATTTAATTATCAAAGATTGTTTTAAGCATCTTGCCTTGCTCCTGCTTCTGCAAAAACACAGAATCATGCAATCACAACTCAGCACTTCCACTCAACTGGCAAATACGTTTAAGCGTAGAGTATTGTTCTATATAGGTTGATAAAGTCTTGGGGTCGTAGGTGCTGTAATGTCCATTTTGGATAATTTTTCCTTTGGTTTGGTTTGCCATTTTCTTTTCAGATCTTGCTGGCTTTTGCCTTTTGTGGTGTTTTGTTGTCTCTGAAATGTAAATGAAAATTTAATGAAATGTAAATTCTAGATAGATGAAATAAGGTTCCCTTCATGGTCTTTCATGAAGCTTGTTAAGACATGAATCTGAAGTGACTCCCCAATATATTCTGATACTCGCCGGCTTGTCCAACACTAGGAATAGGTTAAACCTAGATTCTATTCTTAGTGCTAACCTTGCGATTTAAGTATGACAGCACAATCTGGAGTGTGTTATTCTGTTTATACCACAGTGAAATTCCACATTAGCGTTTACTTTATTAATTAATGACACATAACACATTTTACCAGTCTAGATTTATTGGGAAATGTCTCCAGCGTCTTTCTCTATCTCTGAATGAGCCGTTACTGTTAGTGTAGAAACTATATAGTCACCAACATGATGTGAAAGTAGTTCTGTATGGTCTGCAGTACTGGAAAGAGAAGAGACCAGATGCCTGCCAAAAATGTGCTACCATTCACAGAAGCACTTTTAACAAGATAACACATCTGATAACTTTGTCTCATTAGTAAGTACCTCTTTTCAGATGGCCTCAGGACCGTCTGTGTTGTTTTGTTCATGACTAAGATGTGCTACAAAGCTAACTCGCTTCTACCACATGACTGAATCTCTTTTTAACCATTACTTGGTGTGTGGAACAAGGGATTGTACACCCTATATTCAACCCTGAAACTGGGAAGTTTATATAATAAACTATAATTGAAAATATATAATAAATCTTGTATGCTTCTCGGGACTGACCAGCACATTCATAGTTTATTCTCCACACCTTTTGGCTACATAGTACCGGTGAAAATTTAAGGCTACTTTCACCACTGTTAATTACACTAATTGTCAGTCGCCAGCTCCGTCAGTCGGGGTCAGTCTATTTCGCCAGTCATAGAGGGCTATGTGTTGGTGGAGCAAAATAACAAAACAAATCTGTTGATGATAAACTGTATTTGTGGAACTGTTGTATAAAAGTAATATCACACTTAAGGTTCTGTGTTTTTTAATGAATATTAGAATATGCCTTTGACAAGGCCAGTTATTATAGAATCTTAGTTAACATGTAATACCTGTTAAGTGAGAAGTATAAAGTTTTTTTATGTAAAATACAAATTATTTAATGCAATTATATAGTTTTCTATCTATATACTGAGACTAAAGAATAACAGTGAAAAAAAAGTTAAACCTTTCCTTACTAGCCCTATTCAAAATGAATAAGAATGGTACTGAGGATTTCTTTCATATATTTATTTCAGAAGAAAACCCACTTAATTTTCACAATTTAGTGATATTAAATTGTCAGTAGTGATAATGTAGTTCAAAAGACATCAGCTAAACTGGATACAGGAGGCAGTGTTGGAGATAAAGGTGGTTACTCCTACTGTAGATACAGGAGGTTTTGGGAAACAAAAAAAATACAAACCATAAAAGTAGTGTTAAGAATGTTTTTCATTGGGTTAAAAAAAAGAAGTAAAGGGAATGGCAGGCCATGAGACTAAGAAGATTTTGCTTAAGACATAAAAAAATATTGACAAAAATGGTGAAATCTAAGGACATTAAGAGGACAGGGGTTTCATAATGGAATAAGAAGATGTAGTGGTACGGAACAGCTTGGGCATATGTTATTTTATACTTTGTTATTTTATATTATAGTTATATTTTGCTTTCAAGTCATAATTCTTTCAAAAACAATGAAAGTGCTTTAAGTCATAATTCTTAACCTTCAACCAAGAAAAAAAAACAATAATTAAAAAAGGCTCTTCATCTCAAACACAAGTTCAGCACGTGATGTCTAGTCAATGGCTGTGTGCAGCATCAGCAATAAATAAAATAGCACTTCTGATCTCTAAAGTCAGATGATACTCTATTGTATATACAAGTGTTTATTTAGATTGAGCTAAATCAAATGCAACAAAAGGTCCTATCTGAATAGTGTATACACAGGATAATGTAAAAAATAAATAAATAAGTGCAATAAGTGGGTGCATGATACAGAGCTGGCGGAAGATCAAGTCAAGAGAATCAACCTGGAGCAAAATAGTGAAAAACTGGCTCTGGTTTTCTCAACTCAGTCTTTGATGTTCTCCTTAAGGCAATGCACCAATACCTGGTTCCCATTAATCTTGGATCTTAAATGTTTAAAAGACGTATGGAAAACACTGGAATAGATAGGTGCGCAGTTTCAGTACGTACTGTACTGTGGATAGCTGTGGTTAAGGGCATGGTCAAAGGTCAAATCGGGTATTCCACATGCAAAGATTAAAGGAAAAAAGATGTGTGGAAGGAGAAAAGAAAATGCCAGAATAGTGGGGTCAGGTTCCTAGTATGATGCTTTTTCCCTCATCAGTTCCTGGGCAATGTCAACACCTGTAGCAAGTCAACATCAGTCTTTTTTTTTTGAGGAATAAGTATCTTGTGTATGTAAGATAACAGACGTGAACATGGCCAAAGACAATAAAGGCCCAGAAAGAAATAAACGTTTGCAAAAAGTAATGGTTGTACATAGAGCCCCTGAAGGTGAGCACATATTTTATATTTATTTGTTTGTTTATAAATTATTTTTTTTCTGTTGATTTGGTTATTAATTTATTTGTCCCCATATGTGAGGGGTATTTCTTGTACAGGTTTTTTTTTTTTTTTGGTGCAGAGAGTGACAGTTAACTGACAGTTGCATTACAGTTTCATTGTTGTCTATATTAGTGGAAAGAAAGCAAGAGAAACCTGTGCCTTTTCATAAAATAGAATATATGCAAGCAATTGTTGATTATGGTTTTTATTGCACATGGGACATGCTTAGTTCTACACACATCTTTGTTAGATGTCCAAGTCCACTAAAATGGTTTCATTTTGATTTCATTAAGAAATTTTTACTATTTACCAATGTAATACAAATAGAGATGGTAATACAATGAACATCGTAAAGACCTCCTAATTAGAGCATTTGAACCATTTAAAGAGTTAAAACTGTATTTTAATGGTTTGAATGAAGCAAACATTATGCTGCTACACATTAAAAAAAAAAAAAAACGTTTAATCTGTCCCACTTTTTATTCTCCTTTTTTTTTTAACCTAATACATTTTTACACATTTTTAAACAGTAGTTTTATACCAAATTATTGCACTTCTCTTGTGTTTCTCTGCTCTACAGTCTCTAGCTTTGTCTCTTTCTGTATTTTTATTGTTCTTACTACTTTTTTCCAGTCTTTTAATAAAAGAAAAATTGAAAAAAGTGTTCCATTATATACGTTGTGTGCATCTGTAAGGATTGTGTATGTGAGGTTTTGTGTGTTTGTGCAAATTCAATTAAAACCCTAGGCTTAGGAGGTGACAATGTGAGAAGTGAAAAACTCCTGCTTCTGATAAGGAACATACACACATACAGTGTGTACAGCCAAAAAAGTCTCACACACTAATATTCTTATCTGTCCTTTTTTACAGCAGGCAATATGAGGCATTCAGTGTGCTCCCAAAACCAGTCTTTCACAGTTTGATTCCTGAAACATGCCAACGTCATTAGAGAAGAAAAACTCCATACAGTAGATGTGATACTCTGGTCATTAAGTACATTCAAGACATTAGCTGACATTTTATTACCATATAACATTGCTGAGCCTAGACCTGACCAACTGAATCTCTCAGATAATACTGTAATACTGCCTTCAGAGGCTTGTATAGTGGGAACTATGCATGATGGCATCATGAGGGCACACATCTCTGCGAAACAGGATACATCTGGACTCATCAGACCACATGACCTTTTCCCATTGCTGCAAAATCCAGTCTTTATGCTTCCTAGCAAACTGAAGTCTTTTTTCTTGAAGAGGTTTCAAGTTCTCTATTTTTTTATGGCCACAAAGCTGTTTAGCTAAATCACATGAACACACATTAATGATTTTCCTCTGAACACATTTCTTCCACACAGTTGGCGTTTAGGTTTTAATAAAGCATTGGACGGTTCTTAATTCAATTACAGTAACTTCAGTAATCTGTTTTCTTTGTTGCGTTTAGCCACACAGTGTAATTTACACTCGAAACACAAAAAAAGAATCTGATCATGTGTCAGGTAAAGAAGTCATAGTCAGAAAAGTATGGTGCATGCTATATACAGTGGGGTCCCAACGTCTGAGAGTAAATTTAAACCTAAGAAAAATAAATAAATAAATAAAGCGTAGAGTATTAAAAACATAAAACAAGTTCAATTTATGATGAGTAAACAAAAAAACAAGTACTTTATAGATTAATTTATTTATTCATCTACTATACTGCGTATCCCGTACATAGAAGCTGAAGTCTAGAGACGGAACGGATTAAATCTGTATGCTGAGGTACCCCTGTATATTATTTAAATATAAAATCTAATTTATCAGAAAAGCATCAGAGTCCGGATAGAACTGTAGTGATTTGCCTGGTTTAGAGGTTTAAACAAATAAAACAAGTAAAATTCATAATGAGTGAACTAAACAAGAACTCTATTTCTAAATCTATTTTATTGAGTTTTATCATCATTGAAACGCATTCAGTTAACACTCAGATGGATTTGGTCTAACATGGGTCATCTGGTTTTTCAAATCACTTTGTACACTGAGTTCATGTCATCTGAGTGCACAATTTCATTAAAGCAAAGGAGGCACAAATCACTCATTTTTTTTTTACTGAATGCAAACATTTTCACTTATGGTGTTACACTATGCCACTGTTCATTTTCTTAAACAGATAGTACCAGCAAGAACAGAACCCCTGTTGAGAATAATTAATTCTTCACTTAGCATTGGGTATGTTCCAAAATCATTATTATTGATTTAATAATTATCATAAATTAAATTAGCAGTTATTAAACTGATTATTAAGAAACCTGACCTTGACCCCTGTCAGCTGTCCAATTACAGGCAAATATCAAACCTCCCATTTATCTCTAAGATTCTGGAAAAGATAGTAGCAGAGCAACTATGATCATATCTACATAGAAATGGCATACATGAACTGTATCAGTCAGGATTTAGGCCTCATCACAGCACAGAAACAGCACTCGTTAAAGTAGTAAATGACCTCCTATTGGCCTCTGATCAAGGTTGTGTAACTATGCTTGTATTACTCGACCTCAGTGCAGCGTTTGACACCATTGATCAGCGTGAGGCCAATATTCTTCTTCACAGATTAGAAAATGTAGTAGGAATTAAGGGTACAGCCCTCTCCTGGCTCAGATCCTATCTGACTCATCGTTACCAGTATGTAGACTTAAATGGTGATTATTCTGCATGTTCTCTAGTGGAGTTTGGCGTTCCGCAGGGTTCAGTTTTAGGTCCACTGCTTTTTTCCCTTTACATGCTTCCTCTGGGCAACATAATCCATAAGTATGGTAATAGTTTTTAGACGACACACGACACACAGTTACTGTATATGTCTCAGCAAAACCTGATGAGATAAACCATCTTACTAAAGTTGAGCAATGTGTGCAGGACATAAGAAATTGGATGCTAATTAACTTCCTTCTGCTTAATCCAGATAAGACAGAAGTTCTAGTCATAGGACCTAGAAGTAAGATTCTAGATCACACCGTAACTTTAGATGGCCTTTCTGTTCCATCAAGTGCAACAGTAAAAGACATTGGTGTGATTATAGATTTCAGCCTTTCATTTGAAGCTCATGTAGATAATATTACCAGGATAGCATTCTTTCACCTCAGAAATATTGCCAAGATAAGCTTTTATCACCTCTAGGTTGGACTATTGTAATGCCCTACTGTCTGGTTTTTCAACTAGGTGCGTAAACAAGCTTTAGCTTGTCCAGAATGCAGCAGCGAGAGTCCTCACTAGAACCAGAAGATATGAACACATCACACCTCATCTTATCTTCACTTCATTGGCTCCCTGTGAAATTTTGCATTGATTTTAAAATACTACTCTTGACATATAAAGCATGAAATGGTCTCGCGCCGCAGTATCTGAGTGAACTGCTAGTGTCTTACGATCCGCCACGCCTACTTATTAAAACCTATTTATTTAATCAAGCATTTTTATAATTATATTTGTCTTACATAAAGGAGCAGATCTGGGGGACTCATAAAAGTTGTGACATTGCATAAACTTATCAAACTTATGCCATGGTGAATGTGTACCATAATCAAAGCGAAAGGTAATCCAACCAAATATTAGAATGTTTTTTTTTGTGGCTGGGCACTGCAGATATGGGGACATATACATTCTTTTTAAATCCAGTTAGAAGTGAGATTAGATCTTCAGATTAAAATGGCTCAGTATGTGTTGTTTACCCTTACCAAATACATGATTAGTCTATCCTAAACATGTATTTGTACTCTCCTGTGCTTAGCCTTTACAAAGTCTTACCTGTTACCATAGTTGGGCAAAGTGTACAAATCCTGTAAGTAACATATTACTCAAGTAAAAGTAGAATGCCTGTACAAATTCAAGTACAAAAGTTGGGTTAGTGGTTAGCACTATTGTCGTCCACCTCTATAGTCTGGGCTTGATTCCCACCTCCCACTGTGTGCATGATGTTTGCATGTTCTCCTTGTGCTTGGTGAATTTCCTCCAGGTTCTACGTTTTCCTCCCACAGTCCAAATACATGGAGGTTAAGCTGATTGGTGTCAAATTTCCCCTAGTGTGTCTATGCGTGTACCCTGTAATAGATAGGCACTCTGTCCAGGATGTACTCTGCCTCGTGCCCTAAGTCTCCTGGAATGGGCTTCAGGCCTCCCGCGACCCTGTATACAGGATAAAGCGGTAAAAATACAAAAGTATGCCCCTTCAAATTTTCAGTTAGCATCACTTACCCTCTCTCTACATAGCTCCCCTAATTTTGATCTATGTATTAATTTATTGGGGCAGTGGTGGCTCAGAGGGGTAAGGCACTGAGTTACTGATCGGAAGATCGGCAATTCGATCCCCAGCTCCACCAGGTTGCCACTGTTGGGCCCTTAACCCTAACTGCTCCAAGGCCGCTGCTCATGGCTGGGATATCTAAAGAAGGAATTGTGGAATTGTACACTGTGCTGTAATGAATATGTGACAAATAATGGCTCAATTTATTGAGCTTCCACTGAGCTCTTCTAGTTGCCTTATACAGTGGAACCTTGGATTACGCGCATAATTTGTTCCGGAAGCGGGCTCGTATTCCAAAAGAAATAATGGAAACTCAAATTATTTGTTCCACACCTCAAAAAAAATAAATACATAAAATTAATTAACACAAAATATTAATTAAATTAAATTAAATTAAATTTTATTTATATAGCGCTTTTAACAATGGTCATTGTCTCAAAGCAGCTTCACAAAAAATTAAAGAATCTTTTTTTTTTTTTTTTAGAAAAGAAAATAAAATAAAATATTTGGAAGTGTGTATGTGTGAGAAAAATGTGTCTAGATAATAATTAGATGAATGAATGATGAATGAAATGTCTCTGATGAGCAAGCCAAGGGTGACGGCGATGGCAAGGAAAAACTCCCTAAAATGGCAATAGGAAGAAACCTTGAGAGGAACCAGACTCAATCAGGGAACCCATCCTCATCTGTGTGATAACAGATAGAAATAACATCATGTGTGTTGTGCAGGTGAAAGTTCAATATAACAGAAGTTGTGTAGATTAACATGAAGTCCAGTTCAGCACAGGGAGTCAGTAGGTGCAGAGGGCAGATGGGGTCTGGGTCACTGGAAGCACAGGAGCAGGATGTGTAGCTCCAGCCATCATAAAGCAGAATCCAGCTGGAGCTGGTCCTTCTCTGGATGCCTCAGAAACCTTGCAGGGTTGGCCTTTGTCTACTAAAGCTGGCACAATCTCCAGGTGCCTCGGGATGGGTAGAAAAATACAGAAAAGATTGAGAGAATTAGCGTAGTTGCCATTCAGGATAGGTGTACTGGAGTATGAGGTTATGGGATGAGTTATGCGTATGCCAGATTAAAGAGATGCGTCTTGAGTCTACTTTTGAATTGGGAAACCGTGTATGCTCCCCGAACACTGTCTGGAAGGCTATTCCAATGTTTTGGAGCTAAATATGAAAATGCCCTGCATTTTTAAAATTCTGTAGATTTTAAAATTCTGGGAATTACCAGAAGTCCGGAGTTTTGTGATCTTAAGGAACGTGGTAGATTATAGCGTATCAGAAGACTAGTGAGGTATGTGGGAGCTTAACCATTTAAAGCTTTGTATGTAAGTAGTACTATTTTGTAATTAATTCTAAACTGAACAGGTAGCCAGTGCAGAGATGATAATATAGGTGTTATATGATCATATTTTCTGGATCTAGTGAGAACCCTGGTGGCTGCATTTTGGACTAACTGTAGCTTGTTTATTGAGGATGCAGGACAACCACCTAGTAATGCATTACAATAGTCCAGTCTGGAGGTCATGAATGCATGAACTAGCTTTTCTGCATCAGATACGGATAGGATACTCCTAAGTTTGGCAATATTTCTAAGATGGAAAAAGGCTGTTTTTGTGATATTGGAAATATGATTTTCAAAAGACAAGCTACTGTCTAATATTACGCCCAGGTCTTTTACTGTTGAGCTGGTAGTAACAGTACATCCTTCTAAATGCAGGCTGAATTGTGAAAGCTGTTGTGTGCTGTTTTTTGGGCCGATGAGTAATATCTCTGTCTTATCTGAATTTAGTAAAAGAAAGTTATTGGTCATCCAATCTTTTATGTCCTGGACACACTCGGTTAATCTAGACAACTTGGGTATTTTATCTGGTTTTGTTGAGATATAAAATTGGGTATCATCAGCATAACAATGAACACTAATCCCATGCCTTCTAATGATGTTTCCCAAGGGAAGCATGTACATTGAGAACAGCAGAGGTCCTAAAACTGACCCTTGTGGGACCCCATATTTCACTGGCATTACATCAGATGGTTCTCCATTTAGATCTACAAAATGGTATCGATCAGACAGGTAGGACCTAAACCATTTTAATACCTGCCCCTGAATACCTATATTATTTTGTAGGCGATCTATGAGAATATTATGATCTATGGTGTTGAATGCAGCACTAAGATCGAGTAAGACTAGTATTGAGATGCAGCCTTGGTCTGAAGCTAAAAACAAGTCGTTTGCAATCTTAACTAGTGCAGTTTCTGTACTATGATGGGGCCTGAAACCTGACTGAAATTCTTCTAGGATGTTGTTTTCCTGCAAGAATGTGCATGTTTGAGCTGATACTACCTTTTCTAATATTTTTAAAATCGGTCTGTAATTTGTTATTTCATTCGCGTCCAAATTAGATTTTTTAGATTTAGATTTAGTAAAAAACAAATTAACCTTTGTTAACCTTTGTGCGTCTGGTGTCTGGGGATGGTTCTCTCTACCTAGAAAATGGTTCTGGCCTTGACTGGTGTTGGCAACTGTTTCTCTGGGGACTTGACAGTTCGATGGTTCAGAACTGGAACTTCTTACAAGTCTACCTGGGTCTTCAATAACTACCTGGACTCCATATTAACATCAATTAACATCAGCTATTATCCCACCCTACACACTGTATAAATGAAGATCATTTACTGCTTTCTGTTTCACCCAAATGAGGATGGGTTTCCTGTTGAGTCTGGTTTCTCTCAAGGTTTCTTCCTATTACCATCTCAGGGAGTTTTTCCTTGCCACTGTCGCCCTCGGCTTGCTCACCAGGGACAAACTGACCATTTTGATTCATACAAATTCACATTTCATACAAACTTAAATAATTCTTTTGACTGTGTAAAGCTGCTTTGCGGCAATGAAAAGTGCTAAAAGCGCTATACAAATAAAATTGAATTGAATTGGAACCTGCACTTTACCTTAAAAAAAAAAGTAAAAATAAATCCCAACAGATAGGTGTTTCTATTTATGCACGCAGACACTCTGTGTGTGTATGTGTGTGTGTGTGTGTGTGTGTTTGGGTCTGTCGTTATGTGTGTGTGCCTGTGCGCGTAACACCGTACCGGTTCACAAACACACACACACACGGTAAAGGCGAGAGAGAGAGAGAGTGTGTGTGTGAACCAACACAGTGTCAAATTACGCACGCGCACACATAAGCTGATAAAGAAAATGGATTTTTAACCTTATAATAAAAAACAGTAAAAATGAATCCCAACTGATAAGTGTTTCCGTTTATGCGCGCAGGCGCTGTGTGTGTGTTTGGGCCTCTCGTTATGTGTGGGCGCGTAATTTAACACTGTGCCAGTTCACAAACGTACACACACGCTAAAGGCAAGACGGAGAGAGAGAGAGTATGAACCGGCACGGTGTCAAATTTCGCACGCGCACAGGCTGAGGGAAAAAATTGATTTTTAACCATCTAATGAGACTTTCCCTTGCTTTACACACGCACACACATGTGTGTTATAAGAAACAGTACACGCGCGCTGTAAACACAAAATAAACTGTGTTTTACACACACACGTGGTCACAGTGTTACAGTAAACACTACATGCGTGCACGGATGTGGATTATACCAGTAAGAGACACGCGCTAAGACCCAGCAGGGGAGACGAATACCAGCAATTCCGCAGCGCAAGAGAGAGGAAAAACCGTTGGCTCAGTTGTGATCACGTGACACTGTTAAAACAAGAAGCGCATGCGTGATACATAATACTTGGTGCTCGTAAAACAAAACTTGCTCGTTTTTCAAGTCAAAATTTATTACAAATTTTTGCTCGTCTTGCAGAACACTCGCAAACCGCGTTACTTACAATCCAAGGTTTCACTGTATTCAATATACTGTATTAAAAAACTTTTTTTTTTATAAACACATAATCAATGCATAATCATGCTCAATAATCAGGATCTCAATATTGACCAAAAATAATCAGGATTATATTTTTTTCCCATTTTTTAAGTAGTCCTATCTAATAGTATCACTTTGCTTGACATGTCATATCTGGACAAGTCAATGTAATGCAATTTTCAACAGGAAATGTTGCAAAGAAAAAAAACTACCAAAACATGACTAAAAACAGCATAAATATCATTGCTATGCTCAGAATCATAGTAGTGTTTTATAGTGGGTAAGAGGCCTACTCATGGGGAAACCAGTCAGAGTTGAGTCCTATCACCATAGCAATGGTAAGAGAAGCTGGCAGAGGTATGATAAAAGGAGAAGAAAGTAAACAGAAGAGGAGATAATCAAGCTTCTGCTGCCAAAAATTCCCCAGGCATAAAATCTGTGTTTGAGCTCAGCAGCCTTTGTTCATACAAATAACAAACAAAATTAAAATTTTAGAAATAAAATTGATGTAAATTGAACTTAATTGAATGAGGTAAAAAAAAACTATTAATATTTTATTATCTACCGTGTTGCATTTGCACACAATAATTTAATATACTTTTATAATTTATGTAATAATTAATTGAAAACAGCCATGGTCAAAAACAAACGTGAAATCACCTTGCTTCCCCTTGTCCTACACACACACACACACACCTCCTGCTTCGTTTGAAACTACCCCTGTTTTTATTTTCAGTCTAAAGAGGAGAGAGGGAAGGCAGTAGAATGGGGGTCTGCCAAAAACTGCATGGAGACAAGGGGGGAGGGAGGGACAGTTGTATGTGATGGGTGAGGGGTTGGAATCTATGCAAGCTGAATCATACAGGGACGACTAAGTGGGCCATGTGAATCCAAACGTTTGTATGCGTGCATGTATATGTGTATGTGTGGAGTGGAAGATAAACTAAAGAAATGTACATATGTTATTTTTGTTTAGATGGACACCATGCCTCACTAAATACCTAAACCTTGTATGCAGTTAATGTGCTGCTCCGACATGTGGATGCTTTTGGGAACTTAAACAGTGCACGTGGATGCAAATTTACGCTGTGGCAGAATATAACATGCACAAATCAAATATAATACATAAACCACAAATACTGTACATTTGGTCAAAGCAATCAATCTGACAAGTCTATGAAAGTAAGCTAAGTAATTAGTTAATAATTTATTAACGCTACAGAGTGGCATCCCCCAGCGTATACACTGTTATATGAATATATGACTGCACTAACCAAATTTCTTTTTATAAATTAAATTAAAAAATTCAAGAATGCTATAGCACAAAATATTAAATTATAATATGTAACTCATACTTATGTAATTTAAACTACCATTAAAAGTTTCACCTTTAAATTTCCATGGTCTTTCCTGAATTAGATTTCTTTCTACAGTGTAAAACTATTCTGAAGCCGTCCAAAATATACAATAATCTCCTTTGCACAGTGATATTGAGATGTATCTGCTACTCATGATCTGTAAAGTCTTTCTCACGGCTCTAATCTGAGGTGCTGGTTGTTAATTGGTGATTTCTGTGGCTGGTGATTCTAAATGAACTTCTTCTCTGCAGCAGAGCTCAGTTTTGGTCTTGCTTTACTTGTTTCAGTTCATTTGCTATAATATATATATATATATATATATATATATATATATATATATATATATATAACATATGATCTGTTCTATAGCCCATCTGCTTTAACTTATTTTTTTATTTATAAGACAACCTTTCAGTTTTGTAAATATTCTAGTTATAGTGTGTTAAGTCTTCCTTTAGGTTAAACATTTTTGAGAATTAGACCATCCAGCTAAGATAAATGTTATGTCGTTGATTGATAAAATCTGAATTAAGGATATTTTCTTCTTCTTTGTCTTTCGGCTGTTCCCTTTTAGGGGTCGCCACAGCAAATCATCTGCCCCATCTAACCCTATCCCCTGCATCCTCTTCTTTTACACCAACTAACTTCATGTCCTCTCTCACTGCATCCATAAATCTCCTCTTTGGTCTTCCTCTAGACCTCCTGCCTGGCAGTTCCAACCTCAGCATCCTTCTACCGATATATTCACAATCTCTCCTCTGAACATGTCCAAAACACCTCAATCTGGCCTCTCTGACTTTATCTCCAAAAAATCTAACGTGGGTTGTCCCTCTGATAAACTCATTCTTGAGGATTAAGGATATTTTATTTTATTTATTTAATTTTATTTTTCAGTTTCACCCTGAGGGATTGCCACCTTATTGTGGTCAGGGGGTTTGCGTGCCTCAGTGACCTTAAGATCTATACCAGCAGGAGCTTAGTCTTCAAGTGGGACACCCAAGTTAGACAGGTCTGAAGGTCTAACTGGTATGAAGGTGAAGGTGCTGGTATATGTTTTTGGTGCTGTCTAGTTTTCCTTTTTGTTACTTTGATTATGTTCAACAGTTAAAGACTTTATCCCTCAAACATGGACATTTATTTATCTATCAGTAAATTACTACATACATCCTGAGTCCTAGAGGTCTTTCATTTACATGTCAGCCTAAGTAAAAGTACAAAATTACGAACCTTAACATTTACTCAAGTATCAAATTTACTGAGCTTGTACTAGCTCACAGTAGCCTTTTTTCATAGTAAAAACTTCTCTCTCTCTCTCTCTCTGCTTCCAGATGGCGAACATGCTGCTTTGTCTGCAACAAGCCCCACAACTAAGTTTTTAAACACCTGTAACATTATTAAGCATGTCACAAAGGAAACACAATTACGCGTAATTTTTCACAGATGACCCATGCTTTAAATACTACACAATACAGTACTTTGTAATGCAATGCCATGCAGAAATATAATGACGTAAAGTACAGATATTTGTTTTAGGATATAATAGAGTAAAAGTAAAAAGTAGCTTCTAATATAACTACTTAAGTAAAATACAAATACTTAAGTACAGTAACAAAGTAAATTTATTATAATGATAATTTCAGTTCAGGTCTGGAGACGTGACAAACACAAACATGATGAATAGGACATGTGACTTTGCATGATTAAAGATGTACAGCTGTTATCACTTAGAGTGTACTCACTTTTGTTGCCAGATATTTTAACAATAATGGCTATATGTTGAGTTATTTTCAGAGAACAGTAAATCTGTACTGTTTTACAAAATGCACATTGACTTTCTCTGAAATATATCCATGTCTCATTTCTATAGAATTGTTCTATAGAAGATATTTGCTGAAATTAGAGGTGTGTACTCACTTTTGTGAATTACTATTTTATAGTCACAAATTTCCACTCGTCAGCCTTCATAAATGAATTAATCTGTGGAGGGGGGATGCACAGCATACACATGACTAAGAAACAAAGATGGTGAGCCACAAAAACTTCCAAAATATTTTCTTGGTCAGTAGAAATATGAAAATGTTTTTTTAAGGCTCCTTTTAAAATGTTTTTTGAGATCACAATTGTTACTACTGTAGTTTGGAGGTTTCTGAGCTGAGAGCCCAGACAGAAAGAGACCAGCCTTCGTAGACTGAACACAGAGTTACATTATTTAAGGCCAAAAGCATGTGGAAACCTTATTATCAATCACATATGTGGCTTTTCCATAAAGGGTTGCCACAAGGTGTGAAGCACACAACTATCTAGAAAGTCCTTCTGTGTCGTAACGTTTGCCATCTCCTCACTGGGAAGTGGCCCAAACCACTTATTTCCAGTAAAGAGAACGACAAAGCCATTGTTCACAAACTTAGCTCCATAAATATATGGTTTGCCAAGCCTGAAGAATTCCAGTGCCCTTTCACAGAGGCCTGGCCTAATCCTAGACAAACATATTTTGGATAAACTGGAAGACTAAATACATACCAAGCCTTCTTGCCCAACCTTAGTGCTTGACCCTATTAATACTCTTGTAGCTGAATGGACAAATTTTTGCACAAACGAGACAATAAAAGTGAGAATTCATTTTCCCGCCCAATACACTGATGTAAGCGTATGTCGTCTTTGCGCCATCTAGCGGTAGTAATAATTAAACATCATTAAATGTGGTAGTGTCTGCTGTAACTGCACACCACACTTTACAATGCTGCATTGTACAAATTTGATTGATTAAACACTTTTTTGCTGTTAGCATTGCTGCTACACTTATTGTTGCTGGAATACTCAGTATTAAAGCCCAATGTCGCACTAACAAGAAGTTCTGTTGTCACTGCACGGTGTATTGTCCTGTTTATTCACTCTTCTCTGCATTTAGACAGTCACGTGTACTGCATTAGTATGTTGTTATATTCTGCACCATGATTCTGTAGAAATGATATTTGTTCTGATTTACACAAGCTACTGTATATAGAGAAATGACAATAAAAACACAAATGGTCAGTGTTGTAGGATAAAGTAAAATTTTCCCAGGTGACATCATGTTGCTTCAGGCCTTGTGCTAAAACCCCTTACCTTATTATGTGTTTTTTTGTTTGTTTGTTTGTTTCAGGGGGTTCCCTGGCACACCTGGATGACATACTGCATGCCACCTATATTTTCAGTCGGCGCTTCATTAACGTGGTTGGCATGTATTGCCTGAAGGAACAACGACCTCTGTACAGAACCAAACAGTCATCAACAGTGACATCAGGCTTTAGCATTGTAAAAGCATGACAAGGGCTCCACCTATTTGCCCTTAGCAAATGTGTGTGTGTGTGTGAGAGAGAGAGAAAGAGAGAGTGAAAAACCTTACAAATATACTTCATCTGCACTCTAATTCCATAAACATATTCTCAATTGCTCTTCTAAAACTACAGGCTTTAAAGTGACCCAGGACAGTATGCCAGCTTTTTGATTGTCACAACATTGTGGCAAAGTTACTACGCTAATTTTTAAAGTTAGAATTAATTTGATAAAATGATATTGACCAAATGTTGACTAAGTGAGGTTGTTTCACTAAATATGAATCAAAGTGGAGTAAGTGATCGCCACTAGTCCAGCAAGGAACTTGCTGAGCCTCAACTCTATAAATAAATATACTGTATACTCTTTTTTCAAATAACAGGTCAAAAAACAAGTGCAAAAAAAGCTCTTCCAGTCAAAAAGACAGTCTTACCTTGGTATCCGCGTGGGTTTAGTTCTAAGAACTTCCCCTCCCTATCTGTAGATGTTCAAAGCCCTTATATAAAAGGTGTAGTATCACATATTCTCCCTTAAACATTTAGTTGTCTCCAGGTTGCCTGTAATATCTAAAACGCATACTGTATATTGCTATAGTTTAATACTGTATTTTTTTTTACACAATTGACACAATTTCTTTATTGAAAGAGCCTGCCTAAATAATCCACTGTAGAAGGTACAACTGGGATTTACCAAATCATTAAATGAAGACGTAGCTGAAAGGAAAACAAAAACTAGCATTATACAAATTCTATAAATGAATGCTAACTATATTACTGACTAAGTCATAGTTTAAAAAAACAAACTAATACTATTATTGGTCCTTGATTCTTGGGTGTGGACATTGCAACCTAATCACAGCTATGTGATGATGTCATTAGAGTGTCTGCTGGGTAATAGTGTTGTTGTTAATTTTTCTTCTTTTGGCTGCTTCCATTAGAAGTTGCCTTAGCTGATTATTGGATGCGCATATTGGATTTGGCAAAGGTTTTACAATTAATGGACTTCTTGTTGCAACTGACACTGAGAGTGCCCTGACTTGTGTAAGCCCAGTTCGTAGCCAAATGATGAAAAGAGTTTATTAAAATATAAAATTAGTCACTATTAAATTTTATCACTTTAATCTAATTGTTGACAAGGAGAGCTATCAAGGTTCATACACAAAATAATGTTATTAACTAAAGGCTTTAAGGTTGTATTCAGTGCTCACAGCTGAAGGAGCTACTGCTTTAACAACATCAGAATAAAGTAGGCATAATTGTGGAAGAATAATAATGAATAGTTGCCCAATTTTTTTTACAAATAAAAATCAGAAAAGTGTGGAGCATATTTGTATTTAGACCCCTGTACTCTGATACCAGAATCTGATATCCTTTGGAATCAATTGGCTTCAGGAGTCACCTAATTAGTAAATAATTAGTAAATAAAGTCCACCTGTGTGTGTAATTTAATCTGTGAATTAAAAAGTTGTTCTGTGAATCCCTCAGAAGCTTGTTGAGAACATTAGCAAACAAACAGCATCATGAAGCTCAAGGAACACACCACACAGTTTAGGGATAAAGTTTAAGGAGTTTGAATACTTTTGCATGACACTGTACATATCCAAGGATAAATTTATAAAATTGGAAAAACTGTGGCACTCTCTAAGTATGTTTAAAGTATGTAAATAACCTTTAAAAAGTAAACGTTTTTGCTCCAAATGTCCACATATATTCCAGCAATTATTAAGTATTTCCACAGCAGAAGCTTGCTAGTCTGCATCAGGGAATAATGGACTTTCTCTAACACCTGACTGGTCTAAATGGTGTTCTGTTAACATAGCAAAAAACAAACAACAACAACAAAAAAAAAACAGCATTGCAAGTCCGAAGCGTTAATCATCTTGCTCCATACGTTTAAAGAATTTACAAAAACATTATCATGAGCCCATTAATGATGATGACGATGATGATGATAATTATTATTGATAATGTTGTTTTGTTATATTATTGTTGTTGATAATGTTGTTTTGTTGATAATGTTGTTGTTTTGTTATATTACTTGTTGTTGATGGTGATTTTGTTATTGTTGTTGATGATGGTAATTTTGTTATTGTTGTTATTATCGATGTTGTTTTAGTTATATTAATATTATCATTATTATTGGAAGTGTTTTTGTTATTATTATTATTATCACGTGTTAACTGTTTATCTTTTAATGAATTAAAACTTTTTTTTTCAAAGCGCTGGAAAATGTTTGTAAAGGAGAAAATGGAAAAATGTTAATAATGGAAAAACAGTGTAAAACTGGACTAGGCAATTTTTTTTCCATCACTACGTCAATCAATGACTGTGGCTCCGCCCCTTTAGCACAGTTCTGATACGCTGGCAGGCTGCGAGCCAATCGAATGCTTGGCCCTTAGTGATGTGGGCGGGACGGAACAGTGACGTCTCTGAATACGTGATGAGCAGCGTTGAGGCTGGGTTCAGGCCACGCCTCTGCGTGAGGAATGTCACAGTCAGACTGAGGCAAGTACGAGCCGGAGAGACCTCGCGTCCTTAAGCGTTAGTGTTCCAGCCGGGATACATGTGAGCATGGCGTACCACAACCAGTACAGAGCTCCTCAGTACAGCGCCGGGCCGCCGGATCAAGCGTTTCTGTGGAATATCTTTCAGAGGTGAGAGAGAGAGAGAGAGATTCCGCATTGATCTAGTGCTGCGGCGGGCGCGCGCGACCTCAGCCAAGTTGTTGTGAACTGATTAGTTTCGGTTTGCGATCGACTGGATCTCTCAGGAAACTTAACAGCTGTGCTCTGTGTTTATGCTTAAAACGTGTGTCTGTAATGTTCTGAAATTGTGTCTACAGGATTCGAAGTTGATTAACGGCAAACCTTTAATGTAACTGTAGCCGCTTCCTGTTTAATGAGCCACATCTGGATGACCCGCGTTTACTGAATACACACACACAGAGAGACACACACACGCTACAGTACAATCCTGACACTAACACACTGCGGGAGAGAGAGAGAGAGTTATCAGTGCTGTTAAACTGAGATTTGGTTGAGTTGTACAGGTGATTTTATGAGCTGTGCGTTTACACTGGCGGAGCAGCTATTCAGTCTTTACGGTAATTTGCAGGAAGCAGAAACAGGGGTGGCGCGCGCACACAGTGCTCGAGCTTTACCCTGAGAGCTCTGTAAGATTACACACAGCCTCAGTCTAACAAGTCTCAGCTTCATTTCCACCAGAACAAACAAGTCCTCAGTCCTCCTGCTGAGATGTCTCTGTTTCCTCTGTGTGTGTGTGTGTGTGTGTGTGTTGGGGGGGGATGTTGGAAATCTTTAGGGTTTATACAGTATGTTCCATTCCTTCCTTGCTTCTGGCCAAATAACTCTTTTCCAGCTAGACTTCTATACGATTGCCAGGTTCCCCCCCCCCCCCCCCCCTCGCTCCCTCTCCCTCTCTCTTTTTTTTGTTCAGTAGTTACTGTTACTGTGTGTGTAGTTGTTGTTTCTGTGCCCGGCCTGTTGCTAGGAAATATCTGACTCACTTGAGAATTTCTAGCTTTCTTTTTAGTTTTGTTTAGAGCCAGCGATTATGGGAGGACGCCTGATCCGTAACGCAGAAAAAAACCAAAAGCATATTGAAATCATTATTCACCAAGCAAACTTGTTTCAGCTGAGGATTTCAGTGTTTCTTGTAATATAAAAGCTGAAAACATCAACCACGTGAAAGGCTCTTTCATCAGAGAGAAAACTTGTTTGCTCTCTTTGTGTGGGAAAGCGTTGACTAATATGTATAGACAGCCGTTATGAATTAATAAATTGGAGGCTGAGTGTAGTTTGGATATTTTATATTAAGGATTTATAATACAACAGTTAGTTCTAATCTGTTTGGTCGAGAAGTGCTGACAATAGATGTTAACAGCACTGGGATTTTCTCTAACTTTATTGTCTGTATATATCTATGAGGACAGTTTTTTTCTTCCTGGATAAAGACGTTAATCAAATTTGCTATTTAGGGATACAGTCATATATATAATATATATTTATATACATACATACATACATACATACATACATACATACATACATACATACACATCAGGTGACAACCTGGATATATATATATATATATATCACTCACTCACCGTCCATACCGCTTTATACTGTGTGTATATATATATATATATATATATATATATATATATATATATATATATATATATACACACACACACATAATTTCAATGGCAGTTACTTAAGTGCTGTGATGAATTGGCACTCTGTCCAAGGTGTACCGTTCCTCGTGCCCTAAGCCTCCTGGCATAGGCTCCAGGCCCCCGCGACCCTGAATACAGTATAAAGCAGTATAGACGGTGAGTGAGTGATCTTAAGTGGTTGGGATGCCGGCTTGATTGTCGCTCACACATTTCAGGCACTATTTGAACGCTAATTAGCCTAACCTGCAGGTCTTTGGACTGTGTGAGGAAATGGGGTACCCAGAGGGAACCCACCAAGCATCGGCAGCACTTTCAAACTCCATGCACACCAACCCGAAGCGGGAATCTAACCCTTGACTTAGAAGGTGCACAGCGACAGTGCTAATCACTAGGGCGCCGTGCTGGTATATCTTTCCGTTTTACAGGTATTCTAACAATCATTAATTAACCGACACTTACTGTTGTTCGCAGCATGGGTGAAAGTACGGGCCCCAGGAGAGAGCAACTCCCTGTCAAAACCAACCGTCAACAACAGGCACCGAAGCAAGAACGACATTATGACATCTTTAACAACACTGTAGCGGTTGCCTTTATATCGTTCCGAATTGCCTCTAAACCGAATTGCCAAAACACCGTATGTTGTTGAATCACAATTCTTGCTCTAACCCTTGATCAAGGGCACTACTCTGTGTGTGACAAGGGAATTTACCCACCTACATAGCGCAATTAGACCCTGGGATTAGACCCTGAAATTTGAAAGTTATTGGAGCTGATTTTCAAAAGTGGAATAAGTGGAAATTATAAATAAAATAAATCTTGTTAGTTTCTCAGGCCATGGTTTAGTCTCCGCACCTTTTGGCTACATAGTACTGGTAATACATTGAAACTACTTCTAGCTTAACACAAGTTGCATTAGTTGCGGAAGGATATGAGATTGTACGCGCAAAATAAATGAATAAATAAACAAAAAAATCAAGAGCTGTTGATAATATATGGTGTTTGTGGAACTGTTGTATAAAAGTGATATCACACTCAAAGTCGTGCTGTTGTGCTGGAAATCTTGACTATGAACACATGACTACACCCTCATGACTATGACGCATCACATTTAATTTCACACATGAAATATAACATGTCCAAATAATAAATAATTTGTGTGTGTGAGTACGTGTATGAGCAGTTTGTTCTATTAACTCGACATTGTTGTATCCAGGTTCATTTGATCAAACTGACAAGAAAATTGTTGATTAAAATTTTGTTTTTACCCCCATAGGGTGGACAAAGACAGGAGCGGATCAATCTCAGATACGGAGCTTCAGCAAGCTCTATCAAATGGTACGTAGGTTTCAGTACTCATCACACCTGTTCATCGAGCACAGTGTTGGTCAAGCACAAAAAGTCCACGTGAAAGTCTAAGAAGGCAGTTTCCCATTGCTCAAGAGTGTTTCAGAATTTGGGCAGTTACGCACCAAAGTTAGGATTACCATGAAGGAATAAAGTTGCATGTGCTTAAATATGGAGCCTCAAGCTTATGCATGTTAAGTTGTTTGTGTTATGGATGTCAGATTCCATTGTACATAGTCCATATATACATTTTTTCACAAAAAAAATAATTTTGGCAATAAGTAAAACAAAAAGCGCTATTGCACATATTCCTAAATGTTCATTCTTTTAACTGAGTAGTTTGTTGAACAGGCCTTAGTCTTCTTTTTAAGATTCTAAAAGCTCAGCGCACTGGTCATCGCCTCTGTTTCCATGTGTCTTTAGAAATGTCCATATGGGTTTGTCTGTCTGTCTGTTCATCCGTCCGTACATACCCCTCAAGCATATCTAAACCAGCCCTGAAACCACCCGTGCATTATCTTGGTTGTGTTTTTGGTCACTGTTACATGTTTGGTTATTCTAGTTACCCCTTTAACATAAAGCCTTGATTGGTGAAGCTCTGAGGATTTCCTGGCCATAACCCACTTCCCCTGTGTTTGGTTAGGCTTAGTTTAGTTTAGTAAGAGTTTGATTTAGTTCGATGTTGATTGTGGTGTTTGATGTTTGCTCGGGTACTGTGAGGTTTGACCGCTTGGTGTTTTTTTTTTTTTTTTTAGGTAGTGTGTTAAAATGGATGGAACATTTATCCGGTAGCCAGTGTAGTATGAGTACATTAGGGGTAATCTTGTTAAATGTTTTGCCAGTGCATGCACCATGATCCAATTTTAGTCTAATTAGATTACTACAACAAACTTTACAGATACTGACAGTGACTGATTTAGCTTTTTTATTTTGAGCTAATCAGTAACGTTTTATTAGAAGTGACATTCCTCCATGTCAAGCATCGCTACAAGTCCTTGACTTTTTTTTTGGATGTCCCAAAATAGGGGATCTTATTTATATGACGTAGACCAAATATTTAAACGTGCATTTGTGACATTTCCCAAGTTTCCATTACAAGTTTCAAAACAAATCATATTTATTTGAAAAGAAAACTCAGCTCTGCCATTTGCTTCAGATCAGATCGTTGTTAAATGTTAAATATATGTTAAACAAGTGGTCAGTTCAGCTTAGACACCACGACAGGTTTACTCTAATGGTGTTGTTTCAAATCAAATTGAAATTTTATTTGTCACATACACAGTCGTACACAGTATGATATGCAGTGAAATGCTTATACGACCACCAGTGACCTTAATTTATATTTATTTCATACGTATAAGTTTTTATAAAAAATTAAAACTTATATGTAAGAAAGAAATATGACTAAAAAGAAATACGAAAGAAAATAAATTTAACTAGGAAAAATAAACTGTACAAATAAGGGCATGATAAAAATATTACAAAATATAGAAGAAAAAAAATTATATATATATATAACATTTGAACATCAGCAGTTTATGAACATCAGCAGTTAGACAAACTCATGATGTTTTTAAAATACCAATATGACCACAAATCACTTAAAATGAGATGGCTTGCCAATTTTGGCTTGCCTAAAACAATCCATAGTTTCTTTAAATCTTTGACGTACCCAAAGAGTGTAAAACACTGTTTATCGTTCATTTTGGGGTAAAATAAATGTATTACGTCCACAGCAGCCTGTATACCAGTATCACCGACTGGATCAGGAGCTGTTTGTGGGAGCACATGGCTGGTGATAAATGTTTAAAAGAAAGCAGTTGCAGTTTCACTTTTCAGTTTCTCGGTTCGTCACATCGCTCTCCAGTTTTGTTTTGCCAACTCTGCTTTCTAGTACTGAAGACTACCAGCTCTCATTTATAATGAGTTCACTGTGTGAATGTGTGGTTCAGTCTAGCCAATCATATAACGCTGGTGTGAATAAGAAGTGACGTGTGCAAATGTACGTGTCCAAGAAGGTTCCTACGCACATGACCAAGAGCTTTCATTACACACACACACACACACACACACATACATATAATGTATAATACCGTATTTATGAGAGAGCTTAAGCTACATATTTATACTGACACCCAATGTTTTAGTATAAATCGTGTTGTAGTTAGTTTTAGTCTGTGACCAAATAATAACAGAAAGATATTTTGCTGTTATTAATGTAAGCAGCATATTTTCCATAACTGACCTCTTTGCAGGCCAAATTTAAACATAATGGTAAAGTCAGGTTTTGCGTCTTCAGTAAAAGCTGTTAAGACGCCGAGTAAATTCCTTATGGAACTGCAAAGATTTCTTACATTCTTTACTCAAGAAGCAATTAGTCTTCACACCAAATATCAACTTTCTTTAGTGTCCTTACTGTTTGTTGTTTTTAAGATACATAACACAAAATCCCTCCCACCCGAGCACAGTTTATGATCTCTATAACCTCTCATAGTGTGTGTTTGTGTTTACGTCTCTGTTTTAAAGGGTCAGTAATTTGATAAATCTGCTTAGTTGTGATTTTTACTATCACCTTATTAAGCTATCTTTTTATTTATTTTTTATTTTTTTACACTTAGCTCTTTTTCTCACCCTCGGTGTGTGTTGCTGTGGTTTCGTTGTCTTTTCCTACGCGGGCGTAGCAGTGAGGAGGGTCAGTGTGTACTGCATAAAAACGTCTTTGTTTCTGAGGCCAGTCCAGTGCGCTGCCAGATTCCATCGCCGTTAACCAGCTTATTAACAGACAGGCTTGAACCTATGTGTATACACACACTCTCTCTCTCTCACACACACACACACACACACACTATGTGACCGACCTGACCTCACTGAGTCTGTGGAACCCACATACAGTATGACTCATATCGGACACATGGTGTCACCAGGAGAACCTGATTTGAGTCGTGTGGTAAACTCTTCTTCCCCTCCACCTTCTCTTTCTATTTAATTCACTCTTTAACTTTACTCCTCTCTATCTCCTCTGTGATTTCTCATCCTTTTCTCCCACTCGTGTGGTCAGACGTTGCTGGAAGATCTCTTTTAGCCCGTAGGAGGAATTAGCCTACATGGAGCGTAGTTTATCACACCTGCAGTCCATCTCGCAGCGTACTGAGCGCCTGACTCAGCAAAAAACAAGCAGATTTATTGTCCACTTTGTCCGTTCTAGTAATTACATCCAGCCGGTGGCCGAAGCCCTGCGAGATAACGCGCTCTGTTTCTCAGTAAAGAGTCCGTGAAATTAAATGTAGTATTTAAAGATCACTATGGGTCGTGATTTTTGTTGTTGTCGACCCAAATATGTATAAGAAAATTATAAGACTTATAAATAATAAACCCTCATCCTGTGTGTGCCTGTCTGTCTCTCTGTTTGTCTGTGTGTGTCCCTGTGTGTGTCTCTGTGCCTGTGTGTCTGCGCCTGTGCCCCTGTGTGTCTCGGTCTGTCTGTGTGTCTGTCTGTGTGTGAACTCATTGTCCACTTTTATTTTCCTGTATGATTATACATCAGAAGACTCCAGAGTAAAGGACATTTCTGTACATCATGGCGTCCATGTGGCAGTACAGACTTTTGTGTCCACATAATTGCAGTGCGTGTGTAAGCAGTCAGTCGAGTGTGCCATCATGCTGTACCTTGCACGTAACCTGTAAATGTGTCCACTAGGGGGCAGAAAAGGGGAGAAAGTTATAGAGTTTCCATGAGCATGTGAGCAGGGAGCGTGGATGAAGGTGACCTGGTCTGATAAGTCACATGTTCTGTTACACATTCACTTCAAACTTGCACACATTGTGCAGCCCGGCAGCTGAAAACATTGATTTAGAAATTTGTTACTTATAAATTTACAGATTTGTTTCTTTGCAGTAAGAGCTATGTATTGTAATACATAATATGCAGTAAAGGAAATGTAGCTACAGTAGTATTTAGATAATTTTATGGTTGGGTAGGTCTGTATGACTTTAGATTACACTCATAAAGGGAAAGGCAGCTCAGACCAAAACTTTTTTTCGGTCGTTGACCCTTATTTACCTCAATAAATACCACAATTTACCTTGATCACCATGCAGAGCTACAGTACTGAGCAACAGTCTCAAACTGTCCCTAATTGCTTCATGTTAAATCATTTTAAATGATGTAGATTAAATCAGGGGTGCGGGAGAAACAAGTTGGCCTCACCTTTTTCAATGAGTCAGTTCGGGAGCACCATGATAGAAAATGTCTGTCCTGTAAATCTGTCCTGATGGTGAACCATCCTAATTTCAGAAAATCTTCAACAAAACAGAGTTCACAGTCCAATGCAGTGGAAAACAGCTCTGAGACAAAATGGTGTCCGGGATTCCCCTCGCAATTTTAAAGGCACAGAGACAACGCTGTTACGTTTGACGTGTGAGATTCATTTCCTTACGTGTGGTTATAGTGTTTGGCCGCATGATGGCCCTGTGGGGAAAGGTGACAGAGATTTGTTCAAGTAGATTGTTATGCTTTACATTATATATTTGTGTCAACGGTGTATAAGACTCACTTTATTAAACTTAGAAATAAATCCGACTTACAAACGTAACTGACTTAGGAATGGAACTTGTCAGTAAGTCCCTGTATGATACCTGTATTAATTTTTTTTTTAAGCTTGACTGATTCATAGATCACTGTGTGACCAAAAAAGTCCTAACGGACGCCTGGGAAACTGTTCCTAAAGGCTGTTTCTACATTTAAAAAATACAAGAAAGTCTATCTATGTGGAATATGAAAAAATATGAAAAAATGAGGGGTGACTCAAGACTTATACACAGTACTGTATATCAGACGTCATGAGTGATTGTTTAGTATTAATCAAGTCTTTGAAATAAGTCTCTGGCTCAGTCATAATCATGAGCTGTAGAATAAAAAAAACTGAACTAACCCTGGGATGTGTGAAGTAAAGAATTTCTCTGTACTGTAATGTGTATTTAGTAAATTAGGGCTTCATTGTCTCATCACGTGAAACGTTAAATGATTCCTGCTGTTGCTTGTGTTATTAAAATATTTTCCTCTTTTGTTTTTTTTTCTTTGCAGGCACATGGACACCATTCAATCCTGTGACTGTCAGATCAATTATAGGTGAGGAAACCCTTTGTGTTTTAGCAAGTGTCTCACTTTAATTTGTGTCACAAAGGTCGTTTATTTATAGTTCCTGTACAATTAAAGTGAGTGTTTTAGAGCTTTTTTCGTGTAGCTTTCTTGACGCTGTGGACGTGAAAAAGCCAGTGTATGTGCAGTGTGTGTAGTGTCTTAACACTGCTGTTAAAATTGCAGGGTTTTAGGGTGTAAAAAAATCTATCTTTAAAGCTGGCTATCAATCAACAGAAAAACAGAAACCAACCTTTGATAATCTGTTTGTACACTCTACATGCCACATACACACCTTAAGTAATTAAATTTAAAGCATATTTTACAGACATAGTGCTCAGTCTTTTTTGGAAAACAATCGAGATTCCTCATCATGATTTCATCAATTTTATTCCATTGTTCCTTGCAAAAGTACTCCAGATTTGAGAAATTTCCAGGGAATCCCCTGTGCAAGGTCTCTCTCATGTCATTTCACAGACTCTTTTAAAGTAGTTTGTAGGTCTGGGATCTGACTTGGCCAATGCAAAATGTTTGTCTGTTAAAGCCATTCCACTGTTGACTCGTACTTGTGATGTGTGTCAGTATACAGGCTGGAATGGAGTTTTTGTTCAGGCTGTCTATGAGAGAATCCTGATGATCTTCTGTCAGTGACCAGAACTCATTTCTCAGCTAAAAGAGCCTTACACAGACTTGTAGCGCAATGCTGCCACCACCATGTTCAAGAGTGTTTAGAGCAATGGACTGTCTGGTGGTTTTTGCACCAAACATGTCTTTTAGAACTAAATACAAAATGCTCTGCCTTGGTCACATCAGACTGCAACGTGTATTAAGACATGGTTTGCGGAGATAGTGTGTATGTTTTGGACATCTGTCTACTTTACCCTGGATCTTAGACAGACAAAGAATGCAGTAGATTGTTGTCACTTGCATGGAGTGCAATTCTCACCCGTCACTAGGGGGCTCCATATTAAGGCTACTCCTACCAGTCAGTCAGGGAGCGCTGAAGACCATTTCCTCCAAACCACGTGACACCAGTTGACCGCATCCTTTCGATCGATGGGGGCGGCGTAACGCACTCGGAGAACAGCGCTATCCGCTTCTCCCGCTTGTTCGAACTCATGCCCCCTGGCTGCAGAGCCGTGATTAATGTAAGAACACTAAGTGATTCCCGTTCCACCCTCTATGACACCTCGACCAATCAGCTCTCTCTAGACTACGGGAGGCTTCAGCTTCACTTGCGATTCGAACTTGAGATCTCCAGATGTTAGGGCGAGCACTTTACTGCCACACGACTCTGGAAACCAAAAACCTGCAATTGTATGCAGACTTTTTAAATCCACTGAACATACCGTGACTCACACTCACATGGGCGATGGATAATAACAAAAATAGTTTTTATAGAGGTGATTATTTTATTTTACAGTTCCTGGGGAAAAAGGAAAAGTTTTTGATTACTCATTCTGTACTCATCCAATTTTTTTGCAATCAGATGCTCTCTAGGACTCGTCCCACCCCATCCAAAAAAAGCTGTGTTTACCGGCTTACATTAGCAGATGGTGGGTCATTCATATGTAGTTTTAGTCGTGCAGCTTCCCACACATTATTTCTATTTCACACGTCCCTCAGGCGATGGTTTGAGTTTATTTGTGTTGGTCTGTACTCATTCTCACAGCGAAACCAAACATGTAGGACAAAAGGATAACGAGCTCCGCTGGACATGACTGTCTATATGATATGATGCACAGTTTTTGTACGAGGCTTAACTTAGCGAGCATTTATTTAAACTGCTTCGTTCTGTTTCATACTGTTTGTCGTGTCCTGCTCTGTTCTGCTGTACTACACAAGTCAGGTTTTATTACATATTATATTTTAGTTAAACTGTAAGCAGTAATTTGGCACGTTGTTGCCTGGGGGGGTTAGAGGGAATGAAGATACTCAAAATCTGGCACATGGGGCTCATACGGAGAAGTTTAAATTTATTTGACCCAAAGGTTGTGACCTTTTTATTCCAATGAGTGCATCACTGATTATTAATTTACTAATAATCAAATGCTAATTACGTTCCTCACAGCACGGCTGATGAGTTTCTTTAGCCTTGGTGAGAAGTGCAGAATGTAAGGAAGTATAGTAAGCTGTAGCCCTTGTGGAATTGAACCAGGCCCTTTGACATGCTCCCTCCCTGACTTTCTTAAAAGGAAATAAATCAGCGAACAAAATCAATTTATGCCTCTCAAGTCACTTCTTGTGCACTTCACCTAATTATCCTCGTTACTGAATCTGGTTATAGGACTAAACCTGCCCTTTGCAGCAAATCACGATCATCGTACCGCTCACTCATTTACACGCTCTTCTGCACCCACACGCACACACACTCACACACTCACCCACGCACACACTCGAGGACAAAAGTAAAACTGTGCCTACTGTAACTACTCTCTCTCTCTCCTTTCTCATCTCTCTCTCTCTCTCTCATCTCTCACTTTCTCTTCTAGCTATGTTCGACAGAGACAACAAAGGCGGAGTGAACTTTAACGAGTTTGCTGGTGTGTGGAAGTACATCACAGACTGGCAGAACATCTTTCGCACTTACGACCGTGATAACTCAGGGTTCATTGACAAGAACGAGCTGAAACAGGCTCTCACTGGCTTTGGTAAGCAACATAATGCTAATGTTTATACATAATTCAGTACAGGATCTCTGAAAACGCAAGAACCAGTGGGAGTGTGACGATCTGCAAAAACACGATAAAGGGACTTGACATACAGTAATATGTAGAACATCAAGAAGAAAGAGATGGCTGACCACGGTGTAAATAATACATTTACATTTAGCCGACGCTCTTATCCAGAGCAACTTACATTTTTTATCTCATTACACATCTGAGCAGTTGAGGGTTAAGGGCCTTGCTCAAGGGCCCAACAGTGGCAACTTGGTGGTTGTGGGGTTTGAACCTGGGATCTTCCGAACCATAGTCCAATGCCTTAACCACTGAGTTCTGTGTGTAAAAACATGATAAAGATCATCTATCATCTGACCTCAGACAAACAACAACAACAAATCATTTTTTTGTTCACCGTGCCATTATTTATTTTAATGGAAATACCAATAAAAGTACCCCCTGATCCAATAGCGTGTAGATCCCTCTTCAGCAGCAATAACCTGATGCAATCTCAGTCTCTCACAACGTTTTGTTTAATTCTTCTTTACAACTTTGTTTCAGTTCATTGAGGATTTTGAGGTATTTGACTTTGACTCAGCCATTCCAAAACCTTGATTCTTCTCTCTTTCAGCCGTTCTGATGTAGAGTTCCCAGAGTGCTTTATATAATTTTCCTGTTGCATGACCCAATTTTAACCAAGCTTTAGCTGTCAGACAGATGACTGACCTCAAATTTGCCTCTACAATATTCTGTATGGTGTACAGAGTTGTACAGAAGGGTACAAAGTCGACTTGAAGCTGCTCAGGTGCTGCTGCTGCAAAAACAAGTCCAGATCTTTACCCCTCAACTGCTCTGCTTAACAGTGTGTGTGAGGTGTTTCTGCTAAAATGATGTTTGCTTTTCCCCAAACATGGCACCGGACATTAACGCCAGACAACTCCACTTTGGTCTCATTTGTCCACAGGACATCTTATCTTTTCAGCCACAGTTTTATGAGCCTCATTCGTGCTTCCATGTTCATGTTCCAAGAGCATGTTCCTCCTGGCAACAATCCAAACAAACCGTAACTGTTCAGTCTTCTTCTAATAGAGCAGTCATGAACTTTAACATTTAACATGCTCAGTGAGGCCTGTAGGGTCTGACCTTGGGGTATGATATGTATTGGGACGTCCACTCCTGGGAAGATTGTTTACTGTCTTGGATATTTTCCACTTGGTGAATAATCTCTAAATTGTTTGGAAATAGTTTTATTACCCTTTTCAGATTGATGCAGCAACAGTTACTTCTCTAAGACTACTGCTTATGTCTCTTCATATTGTTAACTCGCACACCTGAATGCTCCAAAAGAGCAAACTGACCAAACATCTGCTTTTGTAGTTTTTTTTTTTTTTTTTTTTGTTAAATAAATATTATGATGATTGTTGTTCGTTGTTGTTCGTCTGAGGTTTTATTTGCCTAATACCAAGACCGGCTATGATCAGATGATTTTTATTATGTTCTTACAATAAAAGAGGGTGCACTAACTTTTACACCTCACTATATGTGTAGTTTTGGAGATTTCAGACACCTTGTACATTTGTGTGTCTGTAAATTTGAATACAATAGAAATAGAATGGTGTAAATAATAAATTTGTATTTATTTACCTTGGAAAATGTTTTGTGTGTGTGTGTGTGTGTATATGTATGTATGTGTGTGTGTGTATATATATATATATATATATTAGGGATGCACCGAAATGAAAATTCTGGGCCGAAAACGAAACCGAAATTTTTGGATGCACTTGGCCGAAAACCGATACCGAAACCGAAAATGGCTTCATTAAAAAACATGTTTAAAATATTTTCTTTTTGTTTGTATTAAAAAAACTACAAATTAATTAAGCAATCAAACTTTTATTGATAATAAATAACAGTAATAAGGCTGTTTAACAATAACAAAACTTGCTTCCAAGTGCTTCCGAACCGCCGACATACTCCGTGTTTGATGCGTAATGACAGCGCGAACGAGACGGGAGGATGGGAGAGGCGTGGCGACAATTTCGGCTTTTATTTTCGGCGCTTTCTTACGTTTCGGCCGAAACCGATAATGCTATTTCGGCCGAAAATGTTCGGCGGCCGAAATTTCGGTGCATCCCTAATATATATATATATATATATATATACTACTCTTCAGCATAAGGCAACATGACCTCTTTAAGTATTCTGATCTACTCAAATCGATCCATGATCCCTGAAATGTGATAAATAGGCCCAACACCATAGTACGAGAAGCATCCCCATATCATGATGCTTGTGCCTCCATGCTTCACTGTCTTCACAGTGTACTGTGGCTTGAATTCAATGTTTGTGAGTCGCCTGACAAACTGTCTGCAGCCTCTAGACCCAAAAAGCACAATCTTGCAAAATCAGTCCACAAAATATTGCGCTATTTCTCTTTAGGCCAGTCAATGTGTTCTTTGGCAAACTGTAACCTCTTCAGCACACATCTTTTTTCCAACAATGGGACTTCGCGCGCTTCTTTCAAATAACTTTCTGGTTTTGGTCTCCATTTTAAAGCATTTGATATCATTTTAGCAGAGCAGGCTATCATTTTCTGCACTTCTTTGTATGTTTTTTCATCTCTAATCAACTTTTGAATCAAAGTACGCTGTTCTTCTGAACAATGTCTGGACAACCCATTTTACTCAGATTTTCAGAGAGAAATGCACTGGACAACATTTTCTGCATTTATCCTTAAATAAGGGGAACTTGTTTGACACCTGTTTTTTACAGAATAATTTACCTCTCTAATTGAACTTAACACTGCAATTTTTTTTAACAGACTATTTTTTTTCACTTACATTAAACTAATAATACATTTAGCACATTTTTCTTTATGTTGTGATTCAGAATACAACCTGCAGGGTGTCCAATGCATTTATGTGATTTAAATTAAAAGTTATTATACGGATCTGGGCCCGTATTCACAAAGCTTCTTAAGTCTAAAAGTTGCTCCTAGTGACGAAATTCTAAGAAAATTCTTAGAATTATGACATTTTTTTTTTTAGAATTTTCCCTTAAATTTAGGATTAAATCTTAGTTAAGATAACATCTTAGCTTTAAAAACAGCTCCTGGGGGAAAGAAGAAATATTCTCCAAATACTGAACATAAAGATAAAAGAAAACTTTCTGTCCAATTTGGTTTTCTTGTTGTTTTACTTCCTCACATCTCTCTTGAATTGTTCGCTACATAATCTCCAAAAGTGCAACTTAAAACATGCAATCATGTAAATTGGTAAAAGGTCAGCCATTTTGCTCCCGTCAATCTGAAATGGTATAATAAAAGTAATAATAAAATCAGTATGGTAAATAAATGTAAGAACTTTAATATAGTAACTACTGTGTGGAAATTGTAGGAAAGAAGACATATTTTTAACATTTGGCTGTTTTAATTAACTTTAATATATTTAGTCTATACAAACATTATGATATCATGTATTCTATTTTCACAAAGAGTGTATTTCAAGACCTTTGCAAAGGTTATTTTTTATCAACCAATCACAGTCCTTGAATTGCTGCATCATCCCTAGCAAACCCCCTCACTAAGATAAATGTTTTTGTACTTTCCTTACTCAGAGTTGCTCTAAGAAGTTTTCTAAATCACTTTTAGCCTAGGACTCCCAGCTAGGACATTTTAGGCTAAGATAGGAGCTCTCTGAAAGAATTCTAAGAAGCTTTGTGAATACAGGCCCTGGAGTTTTACTCACTTTTTTTAACACACTGCTATTATTTTGAACACCACTGTATGTGTATATATCTATAAATAATTTTTTCATTTATTTTTTGTTACAATTTTTTTTGAAAAAGTCAATTTTCATATATAATTTTTTTAAAGCATAATAATATGCATTTTGTGTTGATTGTGCCACTATGTGTTTACTTTTATTACTATGTTATTTACATTGTTCCTTAAGTGTGCTTGTGGTAAATCTAATACTTTGGCACAGTTGTTTAAGCGCCACGTTCGTTTTCTTGTGCAGGGTATCGTCTCTCAGATCAGTTCTACAACACGCTGATAGAGAAGTTTGACCGGCAGAGGAAAGGACAGGTAGCTTTCGATGACTTCATACAGTGCTGCATTGTACTACAGGTAAAACTCACCCAGCAACCAATCAATATTTATTATAAAACTTTGTCACTTGAACGAGTGAAATTAATCTTTTCCTTTTTTCTGCTCGATCAGAGGTTAACTGACGTCTTCAGGCGATATGACACAGACCAGGACGGCTGGATCCAGGTTTCCTACGAGCAGTATCTCTCAATGGTCTTCAACATTGTATAGCACAACCTGACCACAAACACCAGTGCCAAACCAGAAATCTTTCACTTTCTACTGGTCTTCCACCAGTGACACCATACACACCTCACTGAAGGTTTACGGGACAGGAGATTTAGTCTTTACTTAATGGATCTTTTTGTCTGCCCTTCTGTCTGTTTTCATCTTTCTTCATGTTGATAAACATAATGCATCTAAAAAGATGGTAATACTACTCCCCCTTTTTTCCCCCACGTTAAAAAGCTTTGTATTGTAAGCTGTGTTGTATCATTAAACCACATTGTATATGTCATAGTACCATTCAGATGCATGCCTTCTGATAAATGTCATTGTTCTTAAAGCATGATCTAACTTGAGTTTTCTGTTAAAGCCATGTTTACAGTGAAGATTTTTAACTGAGCATTTTGAAAATGCAGAAGATTTTTATTTGAGATCACAGGAACAAGGACTTTTGTATGGCCGTGTGCATGGAGCTTTGCAACTGCAAAATGTTCTATCCAGATAAAAAAAAAAAAAAATACAATAAAACAATTTTATCTGTTTTTTCCCTGTGGGCTCGACTTCCTTTTGGATTTATAGCGCAAGACATTCCAGCTACATGTTTAACACATGGTTAAGTGCATTTCACCAAAAAAACTAAATTCTGTATATTGATTGACCAATCATCAGCAGATATGTATGTGATATTTTGTTTCTTTGCTAAAATAAATATTTGTAATCACTAACATTTCTTTAAGCATAATTCTTTATCAGTTATTTAGAATGTTTTGCCAGTTGTTGTATTATTAAAACTGGCAAATACAGGAAGAATACATCAGTTTATATACGGTATAACCAGATTTATTCTTATGTATTTACTTGAAAAATATGTAACTGATAACAAAAGTACTCATCTTCAAATTTTACTCAGCACTTAGTCTGTATTAGCTCACAATAAAGTTGTAGTTAAAGAGTTTCGCTCTTGTGCTCTCTCTTTCATAAACCTGGAATCTTTCTTGCAGACCTTCGATAGAACATCGGAGCCAGAAGGTTGGCGGGAGTGGAGCACTAGCCTTATCCCACTGCTCACTCCAGAGGATAGCTTGTAGATGGCTCCAGCCCACAAGGTTGTGGAGAAAATCACCATTGACTTTGCCTTGTGCCTCCTCCCGGAAGAAGAACGAAAGGCTGTGGTGCTCTCCCCTGATGTAGAAAAAAAAGGACCCCCTAAAGCAGGAGGCCTTACAGCATGTCCCTCGAGCTGAACCACCCCAAACTACAGCGTACCAAAGTCTATGGGCCGGTGACTACAGCAGCCAAGAAAACTTTCCTGCTCCCACCTTATGCAGTCGTACCGCCGAAGGCTCACTCCCCACTGCCTGTGATACATGTGATCATCCCACACTACAGCCCAACCAAAAAAAGAAGTTGCATCTTATGGCCTTGGAGCTGGCTCTGCAAAGAGGCCGCACGGCCTCGTCCAGCATTCATGGCCCAAGTCTAGGATGATGGCATAGATACTGAGAGGGAAGGTGAGCAAAACCTTACCGCTAACCTGTTTCTCTTCCTGCCTCAGCAGGTTACACGTAAGCCCTACAGCAGAAGGAAGACCTACGCCTAAAAAACAGCTGGGGTCAAGTGAGGGAGATCAAGGGTGGGACTGAGGATAATGGATGCCCCAAGCCCCATTATATTTCCTCGTCCGTAGAGACCTCCTATACTATCACACAATGAGAAGAGGATAATTGTGTGACCTCCTAGTCCCACAAGAAAAAAGTTGACATTGTTATGCACCTGGCGCACTCTCACCTTCTCAGCGGCCACCTGGGAGTAAAGAACACAATGGAGAAGATCAAGGATCGCTTCCATTGGCCGGGGCTTGAGGGCGAGGTAAGGAACTTCTGTCAACGGTGTCCTGAGTGCCAGAGGACTGCGTTCAAGAAGCCGGCCCCCGCCCCACTAATTCCTCTGCCCATAATCGGAACACCTTTTAAACGTATCGGGATGGACCTGGTCGGCTCACTTCCAATGTCTGCGAGGGGCCATGAGTACATCTTGGTAGTAATAGACTATGCCACACACTACCATGAGGCTCTTCCACTTCGGAAAGTGACTTCCAAAGCTCTTTAGTCGTGTGGGCCTATCAAAGGAGCTCCTTACTGATCAAGGAACCCCCTTTATGTCAAAATTAATGGCAGATATTTGCCGGCTGTTGCAGGTGAAACAGATGCGCACCTGCGTTTATCACCCCCAGACCGACGGCCTGGTGGAGAGGTTCAATCAAACGCTCAAGAGGATGCTACATCGAGTGACCAGTGAAGGTGGTCATAACTGGGACCAGCTACTCGCGCATGTCCTCTTTGCAATCCGAAAGACTCCCCAGGCCTCCACTGGTTTCACCCCCTTCGAACTACTATTTGGGAGGAGGCCTGCTGCCGCGGTCTGCTGGCTGTGGCGAAAGAGGCCTGGGAGAAGCAGCCTTCATCGTTCCGTTCTGCAGTGGAGTACGTGTGAGATATGCAGTCCAAAATTTCCCAAATACTCCCTATAGTGCGAGAGCACATGAAGCAAGCATAAGCAGACCAACGGAAAGCATATGACCGGCCAGCCCAGACCCGAGAGTTTCAACCAGGGGACCGAGTGCTCCTGCTCCTACCCAGTGCCAACTGTAAGTTTCTGGCTCGGTAGCAGGGACCTTACACCGTTACGGAACGAGTGGGACCAGTAAACTATAGACTGCAACAGCCGGGTAAGAGAAAAAACACTGAGCCCTATCATATAAATCTTTTAAAAAAGTGGATTGAACCGTTGCCACTAATCTCAGCTCTTGCCTCTCTCTCCAGAAGCACAGGGTCATGAGCTAGTGCAGCGAGGTAAAGACCTTTCACCACTACAGCAACAAGGGCTGAACGAGCTTATAGAACAGTTTCAAGACATGAACTCCTAAAAACGCACCTTGTGAAACATGACATCAAAACCCCAACAGGTACAATTGTCCGCTTACGACCCTACAGAGCCCTGGAGGCCCGCCGCCGTGCCATTGGCGCTGAAGTCGCAAAAATGCTCCGTGATGGCATCATAGAGGAGTCCACTAGCCCCTGCTCCAGCTCCATTGTTGCCATGCCAAAGCCGATGGATCGATCAGGATATGCAACAACTTCAGGCGCCTGAACCAAATCTGAGTTTGATGCATACCCGTTGCCTCGAGTGGACGACCTTGTTGAGCCGCTAGGAACAGCAAGGTTCATATCCACACTGGACCTAACCAAGGGTTACTGGCAAGTGGCCCTCACAGCTGATGCTAAGGAAAAAACTTTCGTCCTTTTGTACTGGACAGGGTCTTTGGCATTACAGGGTCTTTCCCTTAGGTGGGCCAGGCACTTTTCAGCTGAAACCGCAAGAGAAAAAAGTTACAGCGGTCCACACTTTCCCACCACCGATGAAAAACAGGTACAGGCTTTTCTGGGGCTAGCAGGATACTACAGACATTTTGTGTCTAACTTCTTCTCTGTGGCAGCACCCCTCTCCAATCTTCTCAGGAAGGGACAGCCAGAGAAAGTACCATGGACCAAAGAAGCAGAAAAGGCTTTCCAACAACTTAAAACCCACCTCACCAGCTCCCCCATCCTCCGGAACCCGACTTTGACCATCCTTTTCTTGTTCACACCGATGCATCAGAAACTGGGCTAGGATCAGTTCTCTCTCAGGACTTTGAGGGTGAGGAACACCCAATCCTATATATGAGTAGAAAACTCACCCCAGTGAAACAGAAGTACGCGGCTATTAAGCGATCGGCCCTTGCCATCAAATGGGCAATAGATAAACTAAAGTATTACCTGGTGCTGTGATGGCGGGCCTAGAGCCAGCGCCTCTTATCATGTACCACCCTCACACTTAACCAAGAAGAGGAAAACCCAGCATAGGTTCAGCACCATGGCCAGCTCCACCTCATGCACACAAGGGGGACTGTTTTTTAACTTTGACACTTAAAGGAGCACATATAGCATATGTTAAAATATATAAATGTACTTTTTCATACACAGTATACTGTGTACAGTGTGTGCATATATATTACCTGCCATTAAAATATATAAATACTTATTATAATAACCATAACGGATAAATAGAAAAATAAATACAAAAAGCCCAATATCAAAAGAATTACGTTAATGTGGATGTTTGAAAAACTCATCAGTAACTCAAGACAACAATGCACAAGGGGGTCAAAATGGGAATTATAGTTAAATGTGATTTGAAGTATTGAGCATCTTTAAAAAACCATAAAGATGGCTTGCAACTACATTTGCTATGAGTAGTATTAGCCTTACACTGACTGGCCACTCATTAGGTACAATGGCTTGTTAATGCTTATTAATTAGCCAGTCACATGGCAGCTATTCAGTGGCTTTAGGCATGCAGACTTGGTCAAGACAAGCTTCTAAAGTTCAAACCAAGCACCAGAATGAGGAAGAAAGGTGATTTAAGTGACTTTGAATGTGACATGTTTGTTGGTCCCAGACTGGCTGGTCTACTGGGATTTTCTCACACAACCATCTCTAGCAGGGTGCGAATGCCTTTTTGATGTCAGACGTCAGGGGAGAATGGCCAGACTGGTTCAAGTTGATAGAAAAGCAACAGTAACTCAAATAACATCTCATTACAACTGAGGTATGCCAAAGAGCATCTTTGAACATACAACACATCGAGCCTTGAAGCAGAATGCAGGAGACCACACAGGGTTCTGCTCCCATCAGCTAAGAACAGGAAACTAAAGACAACAGAGGATTGGAACAACTTTGCTTGGTCTGATAAGTCTCGATTTTTGCTGCGACATTTGGATGATGGGGTCAGATGTTGTGCTTTGTGCTTAACGAGAGAGGCATTCTGTTCGTCCTTGAAGTAAGGCCCATGCCGTGCACAGGGGAGAAAAATGTGCTCTCATATAATAAAGTAAAGTAAATACAGAAAAGCAAGAATGTGACAGACAGATTCGTTAAAGCTCAGAGAAAGTTATATAGTAAGGACGCGGGTGAGAATTTTTTTTACAATACAAGTACGGGTAATGTAAAATCATGCTTAGGTTCATCCACTGTCCTGCTCTCTTAGACACAAATGTGGAAAAATTATGTTTGTCTTTTCTAAAACTTAATTAAAATAAATTCTACAGCCAGAGTGCAGTTAATTTTTGACTCATCCTTGTACCATTAATCAAACACTGTTGCACTGGAGCCAAAGTTTATAAACACTTATTGGTGTTTATTGAACCTAATAAATGAGTTGTATTTCACTCTGACTTTTGTCAGACACGAAATCACGAACAGTTTGCATGCTCTCTGCTATGTGATGGTTAAATAAAATGTACATTGTGTGCGGAGAACCAGCAGGGACTTCAGCGAGACTATAGAAAAGTGAGTGCCAGAATGTACAGACGTGAGGACGACCCTTGCTGCTTGTTCGTCTTCCTCCATGCACTGTGCAACTCAGTAAATGTCCAGCTGAGCAGTGAGCTCTGCTGCTTGCTGTTAGATAACATGCAGCAGACGATCCTGAGCTGCTCTCTCCGCCTCATCTGTTCATTCTGGCACACTGTGCCGTCAGTCTTTGGTTGATACTGGGAGTGTGACACATGACACGGATAGATAAGTATGCAGTCGAAAACACGGCATTAGTTTGTTTATTCAGCTGTGGACACATACGGTGCCATGCCACACACAACACCAGCCATGTGGTTCTATACAGTTTACACTGAGGTTGTACCGTGTGGAGGCATCGTGTTCATTTCTGAGAATGTGCACATGCAATTCAAGGACACATGTACTGATGAATCTTAACAGAAAATTAAAAGGCCTTGACAGACATTTTATCTTTAGTAGCGAGAGCATTGCTGTGAAAAAGAAAAGGTTCAAAAGATTGTTCTGAACACATGAAAGCCAACAAAAGGGATTTAAAGTAATGAGCTTATTCGTGTGCAGTTTCTTTCATCAAGATGGATTCTCCACTGGGATGAATGGAACAATTAAATAGAAATACTGAAAAGTGGCAAATATGCAGGAACAAAGAATTTACTCTAAGCTCACCAAAGAATCAAAAATCAGGAACAGGTCAGATTGTCTATTAGTTACAGGTGAAGTAATGTTATTCGCACCTTTAATGTCTATTTGCAGGGGCTAATGCCTTTATCATTACAGTCCTACGGGCATATTGTTACCCAGGAGTAAAGAAGCAGGGGAAAAGTTTGGATACACCTTGGAGACATGCTGGAGATTTCAAAACTATACAATTATGCAATTAAGTAACAACAACAATAACAACAGTCAATTACTATTTTAGGATGTGAAGGTCAGCTGTTCTGGAATAGTTCTTGCAAAAACAGTATTGTTGAGTGCATTTGCAAAACCCATTAAGCACCATGATGAAACTGTCTCCATCCCATGACCGAAAGACCAAAACGTACCTCTTACGTACGCTGCAGAGGAGAAGTTCATTTAGAGTCACCAGCCTCTGAAATCACCAATTAACAACCAGCACCTCAGATTAGAGCCGTTATAAAGGCTTTACAGAGCAGAGGTATCAGATACATCTCAATAACAACTGTGTAAAGGGGATTATTGTACATTTTGGACACCTTCAGCATTGTTTTACAGTGTAGAAAGAAAGAATCAGAGAAGACCCTGGAATTATAAGGTGTGTCCAAACTTTTGACTGGTAGTGTAGTTTTTCTAAACCTGTAGACTAGCTGTCTGGTCTTCTGTATGAACTCTGGAGTCAATGACTTTCAAATTGCTTTACTTTTTAGAACAGACTTTTTATACTGCTCATCAGAAGGTCCCCGGGTTCAAGCCCCAGCGTCGCCTGGCTGCCACTGTGGTATTGTGGTAAATGTACAAATGTTTTTGGTTTATCGTCCTCCTGTACTACTCTGCATCTCTTTCTCTGCGTGCCTTTAATTACTCCCCTGGGGATAATTTTTTTTTTCTTTTTTATTTGATTGAATTGAATTGAAAAACTATGTGGCCTTGAGCAAGGTCCTTCACCCCAACTACGCAGATACAATCAAGGGTGTGGATGGACTTTACCGCACCTTATAGACTCACATATTCCTCCATAGTAGCTGTAGTGTTGCTCATTATCATTTACAAAGGACACTAATAACACTGAGTGAAGCTTAGCAATTTTACCTCCCTCCTGTTAACTCCCGTTGCTAATTGTCCTGTCTGCCCTAGTTCTCCTAGTTTTAATTTTAGAAGAAACACATCAGAACTTTATCAGACAAAATAAAAGCTAAAATAAGAATATTTTTTTCTGAGCCATAAAATCTATCTATCTATCTATCTATCTATCTATCTATCTATCTATCTATCTGTCTGTCTGTCTGTCTGTCTGTCTGTCTGTCTGTCTGGCTAAAGTTAAAAGAACAAAATATGAGGGTGGAGGATATTCTCATTTGTAGGCATGCAAGGGGAAGAGGGAGGGAAAACAGTGTTTTCCTCCTAGTGTGTGACAGCGTGAGCAGAGTGCAAAAAAAATTACATTTAACTGGGAACCTCTTACAGCAAACAGCCCAAAAATCTGACTACACTGAAGAACTGAGGAAAAACTAATTAAGTAAACATTGGGAAGCTGCATGGTGGTATAGCAGCGTCCTACACCTCCAGGGTGCAGGTTCAATTCCCACATCAGGATTTGTGTGCAATGCATGTTTGCCTGTTCTCCCTGTTCTTGGTGCGTTTCCTCCGGTTTCCTCCCACAGTCCAAAGACCTGGACATTAGGCTAATAGGTGTTCCCAAATTGCCAGTAGTGCATAAATGAGTGTGCGAGTGCTTAATTAGTATGAGTGAGAGTGGACCAAATGTCTCAATTTGGTACACTCTGAGCTGCCAGTGATCCAGACTCCCTCTGCCCTCCGGACCTGTCTGACCCATCCTGGTGCCCCGCTCCTGGTTGGAGATCTCGTCACATGGATCCCCTGTGTGTCTCTTTGGAATGCATCTGGTGTCTGGGGATGGTTTCACTCTATCATAAAGACGGTTTTGGCCTCGACTGCTGTTGGCAGCTGTTTCTCTGAGGACTTGACTTGGCTGCGGTTGCTCGATAGTTCAAGAATGCAATTGTCTTCAATAACTACCTGGACTCCATATTAACATCAATTAACATCAACTGTTATAGATGAACTTGCTAACACACCTAACACACAGTATGAATGCAGATCAATCCCTGCTATCTGTTTCACCCAAATGAGGATGGGTTCCCTGTTGAGTCTGGTTCCTCTCAAGGTTTCTTCCTATTACCATCTCAGGGAGTTTTCCTTGCCACTGTCGCCCGCGGCTTGCTCACCAGGGACAAACTGACCATCTTGATCCATGCACACTTACATTCCATACAGACTTAAATAATTCTTTTGATTGTGTAAAGCTGCTTTGCGACACTGACAATTGTTAAAAGCGCTATACAAATAAAATTGAATTGAAAATTGAATTGAATTAAATCGTTTGTGAAAACCATGAGTGAGATTTAAAGACCTCCTCTGAAAACCAACAGAAATTGAAATAAAAAAATCTATAGAATTTTTTTTTTTAATGAATGACAGCAAAACTAATTCAAAATCCACCACTAGAGGGCGCAGACTTAAAAAAAAAAAAAAAAGAAAGAAAGAAAAGCTTGGCTTTATGTAAAGGGCCAGTTAATAAAAAGTTGTGAAATATCAAAGCACAACTTTAATTAGGTATAAGTTGATATGACATGTTTTGGATACTGAGGGAAAAGTTTGCATTAAGCCAAATCTGTCCATCCAGCCCTGTCCATACTCATTATTAAAACTTACATACAAATGATACAATCTGTTAAGCTGGAGTCTGGGAAAGCAATCGAATGGACGTTTTTGAAAAATACAGAATGAGAAAGGATTGTACTGGGGGAATCCATCTCAGCACAACTACTTTAGCAGAAATGCTAATTAAGCAACTCGGCTAATAGATTGTGGAACGAACGCTGAAACTGTTAAAATACTAAATGTAATCTCTTTGTGTTCTTGATTTGACTAATATAATGTAATGTTGTAGTGCTTCAGTTTTTCTCCAGGTCCTATTGCCTTCTTGACTGAGACAGAAGCTACGCCAAGTGTGAGTATCATTGTTTAAGTTCCAGGTGATTTGTAGCAAAATACAGTATGTGTGTTCCTGTGGAATAGTGGATATTAATAGAGATTAACTATATAGTATGTCTATTTGTAGATCTCATCGCATGGAGGCCCTGTGTGGTGGGCTTGGGATGTATGTGGTGACGGTTCCACCTGGACTCGGCCGGCTCATGCAGACAGCTGTTCTCTGAAGCTTGTGACTGCAGTCACTCAATAGTTCAGGACTAAACAATTTTGTACTTGAGTCTCCAATGACAAAACTGGTCTAACACATCTCTCCTAACACACAGTATGAATGCAGATCAATCCCTGCTATCTGTTTCACCCAGATGAGGATGGGTTCCCTGTTGAGTCTGGTTCCTCTCAAGGTTTCTTCCTGTTGCCATCTCAGGGAGTTTTTCCTCACCACTGACGCCCTCGGCTTGCTCACCAGATCATTTTGATTTATACACATTTTCAAACACATTTCAAACTCATTTCCATAATTTTTTGATTCTGTAGATCAACAGGGATAAATAGAGATCAGGGACTTATACAGTAGATATTTTCTTACACATTTCATACTCAATTCCGTATTTATTCTAGTCTGTAAAGATGCTTTGCAACAACAACCATTGTTAAAAGTGCTATATAAATAAAACTAAATTTGATTGAATATAGTGATTTAAAAACACACACAGCTGTTTAAAAATTTTTTAGTTTAAGGTAGACAGGGGAATTTTGCGAGGAAGGAAAAAAACAATCATGTCTGTCATTCATGAACCATCCATAACATAATGGGCTTTACTACTTACTGTAGGCTTGGGCTTTATTACTACTGGTACTCGTATATATAATAACTCGTACCAACTCTGCAGCCTGAGATGTCATTAAAGAATGCTTTATCTGCCAACAATAATATCAAATTTAATGGCAGGAAAAAAAGAAAGACCAGTCTGACAGCTGACACAATAATTTAACTCTATTCACACCAATCCAGCTAAAAGGAGGAAGGACATCCCACATCTTGGGACATACAGGCTTCAATAAATGTTAATGAGAAGGAACGTACAGTACACTCTTTACATAGATGTCTTTTAGAAAAGGGTGGCTGCAAAAAAAAACATTCTCATCAAAAAGAATATTACAGCCCAACTGTGGCAGCAAATTCTCAGTTCCAATTTCAGCATGGTGTTTGTGTGTGTGTGTGTGTGCGCGCGCATGTTTGTGCACGTGTGCGTGCGCATGTGTGTGCACGTGTGTGTGTGTGCGTGCGTGCGCGTGCGTGCGCCCTGCAATGGATTGGCACTGCGTCCAGAGTGTGACCTGTCTAGTGTCTCGTGTCCCCCGGGATCAGCTCCAGGCCTGCTGTGACCCTGTGAGTTTGTGTATGGGAGCATTTTCTGAAAACTGAAGTCTTGGTATAATTAAATGGCCAGAAATAGCAGAAGTGAATGAATGTGGGATATTTTTGGACAATTTGTCTTTGCTTTTTCTCTTAAAAGAAATATTGAGGAATTGTGAGATGGACTTTGGTACCCAAGGAAACAGGAACTATGCCTAGGGTCAAGAACATGAGTTTAGTACAAACCTCAAAATTGCAGGTGTGAGACCAGGAAAAATAAAAAATTAGGAAATTAAAAAGATGGAAAAATATAAAGCAAAATCAGGAGGAGGTCCTAGAAACAAAGCCAGAACAAAGACATCCTTTTTGAGCAACCAATGAGGACTGTGCCATCCTGCAAATAGTGACGGGGTAAAAAATGTCATCAAAACCTATCATGATTCTTTTGTGTGGCTGCTCATGTATCGCCACAAAGATTCAGCAAATGAAGTCATATTAACCCGGTTCCTGTTCGTAATTAGTATAAAGAATCTGGTACGAGTATGGATGTTAAAATGAGCTAGAAGACCCAAATAAAGAGTGACCTCATTTTTTACACACACACACACACACACACACACACAGTGTACAGTGAATTGAGGGCGTATGAACAATACTGCAGGAATGTAACACCAGCCTACAATAACACGTCACGACAGAACAGCTACTGGAAACTGCAGACTACAAAATACAGGCCTGTGCAACTAAATGCATTACTGAAAATCTGTAAATTGTAACTGAATCCTTTATGCAAACTTTAATATAAAAATGCATATTACAGTACTTTTAAATTTTTTATATAATTTTCTGTATTTATTTTCCCCTTAAGAATAACTGGAACTTTTAAATAAGCACCGCTCCTGTTCTTGACATCTTGGTTTCATTTTGACAGAGATGAGTATTTCAAATTTTAAACTATTATTTCTTTGTACAAAATAAGCAATTCTAGTCTTCATAGTGTTTGTCTGGCAAAACCTATTTCTGATGATTGCCAGAGGCTGTTTGTTCTTATTTATCTGATGTCAGAGTTTCTTCAGTGACCCCAATGGATACATGAACAAACTCGCACAGTAACAAGAACAGCGGGTGAAAAGAGACTAAACATCTCAGTTTTAATTATTGACAGTTTAGTTGATTTCTTATTTTTGTTCCAGATCAATGTAACATACTGATAGTCTTCCTGGTAATGTAGCCTCGGGGCTGTTTTCTTGCTGGTACCAGAACATTTCATTCGAAACCGAGTTGGCTCTGCGAGGAGGTTCCAAGATTACATACACCGGTGGCCAGAAGTATTAAGACTAAAGTGAAATTCAATGGTTTCATGACACTCATTTTTTTTAGATGAGACAATTAACTACTGACGATTAAGATAAAACAAAGAATTTGTTATTTTATGCAGTGAATAATACTATACATACATATACTATACAACAATCAATATTTAGTATGAACACTATATTCTTCAAACCCCTTCTTCTCCTCACCAGTGTCTGCTTGTGGTCCACCAACACCATGGACAGCTTTTTGTTTAGTATGTGCTGCTTCAACACTTAATTTTGAACTTAATTTACATTTCCTCATGAAAGTGATCTATTTTTGTGATGCATCAAGAATTATGAAAAAGAGATTAAGCCAAAAACAAGCTACATAACGGCGAAGCATGACACACTAGGAGATGTTCAGTAGAAACTCGGTTTGTTATGAGGTTTGTTCCAGGTCTCTTGGAATCCACACAAGCCCGGTGGTAACTACAAGCCCCCAACAACCTACATCAACAAAAACATTTCACACTTTCAGTTATGTGTCTGACAGACTAGCAAACTTCACAGGCAAGTTCAACATTACACGCATTCGTACGGGCCGGTTAAATTGGCAGATGCTTCAGAATCTCTCCGAGAACGTCTCCACACCCTGACACACTCCGAGGACTTAGAGGAGAACAACACAAGATCAACTTCTTCATTTGTAATTTGTTTTAAAAGACCTGCCACATATAAAAGACCTATTTATTTGTTAGTCGTTGGTTTTTTTGCTGCTGTTTTACACTTAGTTGATTGTGGAGAGAAAAAAACAGTCTGAAAGAACAACATAAAAATTTGGAATAGAAAAGGTAGAACTTCTTTGTTTTTTGCAAAGTTACGCTGGCGGGCCAGGAGAGTGATCACAGGTTCCAGGAAGAGGCTGGCTTTCGGGACGCTTTAAAAAATTTTGGGGAATTTTTCCAAGAAGAGAAAATGATACGGACGGAAACTGAGAAGGAGATTCCCATGTGTGTGTCTCTGCCGATTGAAGTGACGAGTCCTGACCAGGCGTTTCCTTTCCTGAACACCACGCTAGCAGACCTGGGTATTGATGAGTGAGTCCTTAAAGCCAAACTGTTAACACCCTATATACATGTTTCTGGATAACGTTACTGTTAAAAGTTAATGTACAATATACACTGATCAGCCACAACATTAAAACCACCAAGTGAATGGAATAACATTATCAGTTATACAGTATATCAGTGAACTGGTGATAGGATCATGAGTATACTGTAGACCAGCTTGTCCAGTCTGATCCCACAGAAAAGCCAATGTAGCAGAAATTGCTGAAAAGAAACCCAACACTGACCGTGATAGTCCCCAAGATGCCAAACTCCCCAGATCGTTTTCTGACCATGATATGCAAACAAGTCTAATCCATTTGGCCCACAACGCAACCCACAGCATCCAAAGGGTCGACCGCTAACATCAGGGTGCCAGACACCACAGTACACCCCCAGGGCGCGGAGCCACAACCCAAGGGGCAAACGCTGCTCCAGAGGAACAAGGGGAACCTACACAATACTGGGCTGAATGTTTTGGGTTGTAATGTAATGGCTGATCAGTGTACACTTGTAAATTTTTTATACAAATGCTTTATGATTTAATTATATAAAAACTCATAGCAAAAGAAAGCAACCTGTTGAATATGAAAGTAAACTTTGAGAAGAACCATGATCACAACTAAATAAATTTAGCAGATGATGTATGAAATGTCCATGATGGTCCTAACATGTATATCTTTCCTTTTGCAGACCTATACTTTGTACATTTATGATTGTCTCTGCAACATCCTTTAGTTACATCATGTCATTTTTAGATGTTTTCTGTGGTGTCAGTGCGAATAACTTGTAAATGAAAGACACCGTGTTTGTTTGTAGATCTGCAGTGAAGGAGCGTGTGGTGTGGGTGGACACCAAGCGCACACAGGTGAGGAGCAAATCAGGAAAACTTAAGGAGAAGGAGGTGTCTGTGCTGGAGATACGAGTGAAAGCACAGCTGCCCGGTCAAACCAAATGCCAGGAGGTTCTCTACAGCACCGAGTCTCACACGGACCGCTTATACTGTCGCAGCGGCATCACCTTCCTGCCATGGACACACACTCAGCCAGGTTAGGAAATCTTCAATGGTTATGCATCATCAAGGTTTTTTTTTTTTTTTTTTTTTTTTTTAAACCCCAAAGTTCACCTTATTGTTTTGGTCAGAAATACTGAAGACCATGAGGTGTGATTCATCAGGATGGCTGGGCAGAATTTTAATCATCACAGTGTAAATGTTTTTCTATTTGCAGTTGACAGTGAGATGGTGGAAATGACCCTGGCTCTGGACACACAATCCCACACCACAAAGAAGTCGTCGGAGGAGAAAATCTCAGTGGAATAAACAAACATCATAACGCACAACATTTTTAGATATAAATCGTCTGTAGCCTGCTGCTCACTGCAACACTGCTTTAAGACAGACATTGTGGTTTTATTAAAGCATCAAACCTTCATTCAATCTCCAAACGGTGGTTACAGTAACCGCTTACAACAACTGCATTGAAAGATGGGACAATAATAACATCACGACTTCTTCAGGATAAATGCATTTTAAACGGAATTTTAAACAGCAGCAAGGAAAACTAAAGAAAAAAAAACACCAACTTTCTTCTTTGTATAGAAAACTGAAGGAAAAGCCTTTGGTGTTTAACTGAAGATTAAACTGTATTCCACTAAAAACTGGACATATTTAAAGATATAACTTCTGAGCATGCTTTGTGAAACTCAAAAATAGCTACTGTACATTTAAACACTTCCTTAAATATAGTTTTGTTTTTTCTTTATATAACCTTTCTGAGTTGCAGTAGTGATGATGAATAACCAAGAAATGAAGTTTTTATTAACTTTCACAAAATATAGAATTTCATGAAAAGAATTTTTGAATTCACCTCGAATTAAATCAAGCCACATGTTGATAAAATGAAATGTCACAACTTTACAAAACCAACATCAAAAAAAAAAAAGAGAAATAACATAACACTGCAAAACAAACATGGGTAAAGGGAAGTGCTGAGGTGTAGATAAGTGACTAGTTGTTAGTTAAATATCAGCTATACCTCAAAAAAAAAAAACTATTTGTATTTTGGTTCCTCTTCTAAGATTGAGTGACTAAAGTTGTCATATTCGTTCTTTTCTCGACTGGAAGTGACATCACAGCGCTCTCGAACTCCTGAGAGTATCGCTGTCCCATGTCTCTGAGCAACATGACAAGTGTGTTCTGGGTCTCTAAAAACAAAATTAAAAAAAATAAAACATTTAATCCGGATAATGGATTAAAACATACTTATTGGACATGCAGACATTAATAACCTTTATAAAAGCAGCACTTGAAAGAAACCGTAAAGCCAGCCATCTAACCTGCATCAATATCCTTTGTTCCTAGGACTTGTGCTGCAGCACTCAGGATTGGCTTCATATGGCTGACAACCTACAGAGATTTAAAACAGTGATAAGAGATCTGAAGAGAACTGAAAATGGCATTACACTATGAAATATGAGAAGTCTAATTAGCACTGAGCAAATTACCAGTGCTGGGTTATGGGAGTAGAGGAAAGCCAGGCAACTGTAGACAGTCTTATTCTCCTCGAGGTCTTCTTTAAGAGGAAGACAATCCAGAAGAGCAGGAAAGACCTGGAGAAGTGTTCAAAATACAGCACAGGATTTAATATCTGGAAGCAAAATGTAGTAAAAGCCCTTTGAAGAGCAACGTTATACAATAATGATGGAGACTGTTGAGGTAATGATCCTCCAGCACATCGGTCATGTTTTATTCCTGACATACAAAATTTAACAGCTTCATTTTAGTTCAGTGAATAATTTAGTTCCAGTTTAAACACTGCAATGGTTTTATTCATCCATTGTCATTTATACATCTTCAGGAAGCCCTTTGTCCTCGTCGTGGTGGTAAAGAGAAACTGATCTACCTGCTGGCACACTGCTGGCATCAGTGTGAAAATGAGTTGCCTGTTTATCTGGGTCGTCATTGGTTACCTTTGTTTCATGCACTTTACAGAAAATAATCAATCAGCTCTCCAAAAATGTTAAGTCTGGGACTTTAAAGGTTTAAAACCCTTAAAGCTCAGAGCATTTTAGCCATTAGGGTTTTGCTGTTTTTAAGAAAAAAATATTGCAGCTTGTGCAGGATTGGGCACTATAGCATGACATTCTGGTAGTGGTGAAATTTACCCTTTACAAAAGTAATGATAACCTTAGTTTTACCTGATATAGCCATACAGTTTGAAGTTTAAAGCCTCCCAGTCAATCGTCATTGACCTACGCTGTTGCCAGCACACATCTGTGCCACTTGAGTTTTAAGGTTTTATTATTTTTAACCAGTAGACAGAACTAGAGCCTGGATCTCTACTGCACCTCAGAGCACTCAGTGTCTCCGGGTTCCTGACCCTCACTGAATTGTTCAAGCTTCAATGCTGTCAGTTATGTTCATTACTGTTTCAATGACTTGAGACATCAAGACGACTAATCCTTTTAACCAATCAACATATAGACAATGTGTGTCTGAGCAGGACAAAAAATGTATATGTATACATGTATATGTATGAAGAGTGTACTGTCTAATAAACTTTGAGCCTATGTTAATCCCTCCCACCTACACATGTTACCGAGGCCCAGTGAAGAACTAATTCTGCCTAGAAGCTAATTAAAAACCTTTTATCTTAATGGACAAGACAAACCAGGATTTCAGCAGTGAGTCTTGGGGCTGATGTGGATTTCCTGCAGATTGTATTATCCATTAAAAACAATTTGGGTTAAATAAATGGTATGATGTGAGAGATTAGAAATTTGGTTTATGAAAAATATTGAACCAGTAGACACAGGGGTTATGGTGCAGTTTGGGAGTTTCTACTCAGTGGTGGGGAGAGAAATAGGTGCGACAGTGTTTGTTGCATTTCAAATAATTCAGCCAGTGGTAAATCTGTGTTCATAAATCCATTTCCAGTGAACATCACTAACACTACAAATGATATGTTTAAAGAATGCAGATTATTATTAAAAAGAAATCAGAAAAAAACATACTGTGATACAATTTATCACAATATTAAAATCACAGTCAGAGAACCTACACTACCAGTCAAAAGTTTGGACACCACTTCTAATTACATTGTGACTTTTATTTTAAATAACATTCTAAAATAAAATATTAAATATGCAATAATCTCTTTTGAACAGTTGATGTAAAAATGTCTGATACTTATGATATGTAAATCCATCATAATCTCTATAATCTTCATAATGCCTCTAATCTGAGGTTCTGTTTGTTAATTGGTGATTTCTGAGGCTGGTAACTCTAAATGAACTTCTCCGCAGCAGAGGTCAGTTTTGGTCTTACTTTTCTGGGAAAGTCTTCATGAGAGACAGTTTTATCATGAAGCTTGATGGGTTGTGAATCAAGTTGTTTAAAAGATGGACAATACTGTTCTTACAAAAACTGTTCCAGAAAAACTAATGTTTTACTTCATTATCTAAACGCCATATGTGTAACTATGTGCAACATCCTTCATATCACTCATTTAAAATATCCAGTATTGATCTAGAATGTATAAAATAGATCACACAGGAAAAAAAAAAGATTGAATTAGAAAAGGTTTCCAAACTTTAACTGGTACTGTACTTTTAAAAATGTTGTTGTTACAACTTGGCAAAAGTTTTTACGCCGGATGCCGTAAAATTTTTTAAATGAAAAAATATAATATATTATTTTTCAAGTTGATGCTTAATGCACTACAGATCGTTCTCTACGTTTTCTTCAACACACTTACAAAAGGCAAATTTAATCAAAATGCGTCACCAAAGACTGGCCAACCTGCACCGTACTGTACCTGCTCTAGTGGTACTCCCTCGGTGTGGCTCGTGATCATCCGGCAAAGTGCAGCACACAGATTATCGATCACTCTCCTGTCTGACTCTTTGACCAGCATGTTGGAGAAGACAGACAACATCATGGGGTAATGACTGCAGTAAGACGATGAGGAAAACCAAACGATTCAGAACCAAAACAAGTAAAAAAAAAAATTACAGGAGAGAGACATGTAGCGTATACAGAAAAGAGTCAAGGATACGAGGAGATGAGCGGTCCGGCGGCCTGTGCCAGAGCTCCCAGGCCGAACACACTGTTATTGCGCACCTCTGCATCGCTGTCTTTAACACCACTAACGAACACCGGCAGCAGCCGATTGGACAGCTTTTCTGCGATGGCCCTACCCCCGGATACACCGGCCAAAGAATGCAGCGTCTCGCTGAGTGTGCCTACAGAAAAGGACCGGTCTGCCACGGTGCACGAAGACTTCTGCAGGCCGGAGGAAAAGACTGAGTCACGCTCTACAGAATACAGATCACTGTGGGATTTCTTATGAGGAAAACAGAGGGTAGAACTCACAGCTTTGTTCATAATCAGAGGCAGAAGATCATTGAGGTGAGAATAAAACGTGTCCGCTGGTACGGCTGAAGCGAGGACAGGAATTCCCTCCCCAGCAAACTCCTGCAGCATGGCATCGTACTCGGCCTAAAGCAGACATAATTACAAAAAACTAATGATATCTCTGTGATGCCTAAGCGCACCTGACTTTAATTTTCTTTTGCTGATGTATGTACACATGTAGATTAGTATAAGGAGGCAGATAAGAACCTGTTGTTCGTCATCATCTCCTTCATCACCTCCTCCGTCCTGACAGACAGTCTGTGAAACACAAAGAACGTGACAGATGAAACAAACGGCATTGTATTAAAAATTTATTATACACAACTAAAATTAGTTAATCACAATCATAACAATAAGTGGTTGGTTATTGTTATGATCATGATTAACTAACTTTGGTGTTACCCTTAACATAGGCTCTCTAGGGACAAATATGTTTAGAACAATCTAAATAGAGTGGTACGTTGGCATACAAACATCTCACAACGTAAATTTTCACATTAAGAACTTAAATTTTGCAAGAAATTTGCCTCGGCATACGAAGCATTTACAGCACACGAGAGAATTAACCAAGTTTTCTTTGCGTCAGTGGAAAGCTAAGTAAAGAGTTTTATTTTTATTTTTTTGCAGTTTGTGCAAAAAGACATAGCACCATGGATCTTAATAAAGTTAGCAAAGCTGGTAGCAAGAAGGTAGCAGAGGTACCGCTGTATTTACATTTTAGGCTACGATTATCTAGACAGCTAAATTAATAGTCAGAGCTTTTACTTCCTGAAATTCTGACCCACATTTTATGAAAAGAAATTTCAATTTGCTGAACAACATTATCTTTAAGCCATTTTGTCCTAACTATACAAAGTACAGTATGTCTAGAAACCCTGTTCTGGGAAAGATGATGTCATCAAGTTTATATCTTAAGTTGTTGCTTTAGTATATTTAAATAATTAAATACTATTAAATACTAAATAGTTTCTCACCTTTCTAAAGTACAGTCTCATTTATAGAACATAATGCTACCACCACCATGAAACCCTGGTCATCACCTCACCTTCTTCTTCAGCACATCTCGGATGGCATGACTGACTTCAGCTAATCTTTGGGGCGTCTGCAAAGCTTCACCTTTGCACATTTTGATAACGCTGTTCATGGCCTCCAAAACTCCCATCACTACTTGTCGCTCACGCTCCTGCTTCACTGCCTCGAGGAAGCAGGGAATCACCACATCCAGCAGTTTATGCAGCGCTACAAAACACACACACACACGCTTTTGATTAGACATAGGACTGATGATCGTCAAAGGGTGGGTTATTTTAATTTACTTAAAATCCAGAGCCTAATAACTGCATTACTGGATACGCACTGATTAGAGTAGAAGATGAGTACTGGGTATTGGGTATATGAAAGATGGTGCTTTAAATAATAAGATAAAGAGGGGTGTGAAAATGATGTGTATGAGGTTATACCCTGACGATTAGCCTCAGTAGGATTTTCCTGCCAGACTTTATGCTGAGCTCGACAGAATTGGCCCAGGGCACCAAAGGCTGCTTTTCTCACGTTCTCGTGTGGAAACTGTTACACACACATACCACAAGTTATTGATGAAGCATTACACACAATGCAGTTTACTGACCCACACATAATAAAAAGTCACTTAAGCGTTGCACACACGACTAATTTAATATGCTAAAATCATATTTTAATAAAGTCAGTGTGTTAAAATCCAGGTAGTCCCCGACTTATGAACATTCGAGTTACAAATTTCCACAGATAGGAACAGAGCACGGCTCTACAATACGTCCGGTTCAATCACGAAAGTAGCTCATGTGTATTGTATGAAAAAAACAGTATAGTGCAGCAGATACCAATATTTACAATTATTTACAATATTTTCTGTGTGAAAGTGAATGTATAAAATGTCTAATAAAAAAATAAAAAGTCCGGTACATTGTACGTGTGTGTGTGGGGGAGCGAGAGAAATGAGTCAGCCTATGAATCAGTCCGGATGTCAGATGTCTGTCCTGTAGTCAATCCTAATTTCCTGTGTTCAGTCCAATAGAGTGGAAAACAGCTCAAAATGAGACAGAGAGACAAAATGGCGTCCAGGACCCCCTTGTGATTTAAAGGCGCAGGGAAAACACTGTTACATGTGTGTGAGAATCATTTCCTTAGGCACCCAATGACAGTGTGGGGGAAAAAATAGACAATTTTTTCAAATCAAGTTATGCTTTACATATGCTCTTTATGCTCTATATGCTTTACATTGTAAATTTGTGTCAAAGGCGTAAAAACTCTGTCGGACGCAAAAACAAATCCGAATTACGAATGCACTCCCGGAACAGAACTCGTTTGTAAGTCGGGACTACCTGCACTGGCTAATGAATATCAATGCTTGAGAGACGTTTTTTCAGCGACTTACATCACAGAGACCAAAGACCTGCTCAAAGCTCGACTCCAAGAAGGGCTGAAATGCAGCACTGAGAGAGAGAGAGAGAGAGAGAGGTTTATACCCAAACCATATAAATCATCAGCATCAGACAATTTTATGAAAGCAACAATATGTACACAAACACACAACCTTAAAAAAAATACCATGCTTTTGAAATTAAAAGGAAAAAAAAAAAAAGGGTGTGTTGTAGTATCTATGCTGTTACCCGGTGTTAAAGGCGATTTCCCCCAGGGCATCACAAGCATCCTCCTTCTCATCAATGTAAGCATTTTCCACACTGAAACTACAAAAAAGAAAAAGCATTAAAATCACTGTGACCTCAAAGCACACACAAAAGAAAAAAATCTGTAAAGACAAAAGAAACGCACCCAGCAACATCCTCAACCTCATTCTCTCCATCTTCCTCCAATACAGCATCACCTTCATCATCATTGTCGTCATCATCATCATCCAATAGAACAAACTGCTTGTCCTCCTCTACATGAGCCTGTGATGAGACACACATTACGAACATTCTCGGAAAGTAATTGGTACGAGCACAGTGTGTCTGTTACTTTTTCGGCACTGACCGTCACACCCTCTGTAGATTTTAGGGACATGAGCATCAGCGTGGTGATCGCAGTAAGGTGAGGGTCAATACTTTCTGAACTGATTGTGGACACGGCTGAGAACAGGCTGTACCTGAACAAGCAAAACAAAAAGATGAAACAATTACTTGCAAATTTAATTGACATTAACTACAGCTAGACAGTTATTTACAGTGTGTATCTGAATGGATCATCACGCACACAACACTGCATTTATTCATGTATTTTCCCCTCTAAAAAAATATTTTTTGGATGGGGAGGTGTGTTAATAAAGTCATGGAGTGTACTTGGTCATTTAAGTCACAATCAAATATTTTATTTTTTTTTTTTGTCTGCATAGTCATGTCACTAGAAAGAATAGACTTCCCTCCATCCCTGAAGTTATGTCCACTGGGTCTTTTATAAAAAAAAAGATCCGTTCCGAATTGACATTTCAGACAATATTCAATGACATCTGTTACAAAAAACATTTTTTTATTATTTTAGAATAAAGAACAATAAAATTAGATAGTTTCAGAGATCGTGTCAGAGATTTGATTTTAGTCAAGTTACTCAGTTAGAGTATATAAAGTGGACTCCATATGAACTTTAACACTTCTCCCCAAACACTTAGTATGACTGCAAATTAAATTCAGTTTTATTTATAAACCGCTATTAACAGTGGTCATTGTCGTAAAGCAGCTTTACAAAATCAAAATGATTAATTTGTCCCTGATGAAGCTGAGTGTGACGGTGGCGAGAAAAAAACTCCCTGAGATGGCAATAAGAAGAAACCTTGAGAGGAACCTGACTCAACGGGAACCCATCCTTATCTGGGTGAGCAGAGAAAGCAGGGACTTTAGAGACCAAGAGGAAAATTGGTTAATACGGAGTCCAGTTTCGTTATTAGAGGCTCAAGCACCAAACTGTTTATAGGAATTTCAGTATTGAGTAACTGCAACGTAGCTACAGACATTTACACATACACCTAAACGGTACATTTAGAGACAGGGTAAAATGAAGGGAGTATGAAAAGAATATTTATATATTTTTTATAAATACAATAAATGAAACAAGCTGCGTTAACTGACATGCTTTGTGGGAGCTCTGAGACCCACGTTACCTTGTTAAAGAAATACTGTAAAAAAAAAAAAAAGAAAAAAAAAAAGAAAAAAAAAAAAGAAAAAAGGGACCAGTCATCAAAATCATGGTAGAATCGAGCGAATTAAACTCGTCTGTAGACGTACGTGCAGCGGCGCAGATCCGGATCATCTACAGCATCAGTAAGCTTCAGACCCAGCTGCACACACTCCGCAGCCAATGGACCGAAGACATCCTTACCAACAGTGCGGGCCAACACGGACAGTGTGTCTGAGTCAAAGTGGAGAAAAATAGAAAGAGAAGGATGAGGACTCAGGAAAAAGTTCAGATTATGAAATATTTTTTTAAAAAGTATAGATATAAAGGAAGTAGGTATAATCTGTACCCAAGGCCTGGGTCTGCAGCGGTCTCATTTCATCACGCGTGTCTATTAGGAAACCCTTCAAGCTTTCTATCACAGGAGGGAAGTAGGGCACCAACATCTCTTTGGCAGCATTTGCTATTTAAAAAAAAAAGAAAAAAAATGCATTAATCTGGAGATGGGATGTGTAGACACAGCATCAAACATGCAATGAAATGAAAGAATTAAACAGAAAAAAACAAAGGCAAGCAACAGTAGACTAGCAAAACAGGTATGTGTAAGTATACACACATTTTGACAGAAGGGGTTAAAAAAAAAAAAAGAAAAGTTATTAATTTAAGTTATTATTAAGACTCTTCTGATTACCGATGGCTCCTATAGCACTGACAGCAAGCTCCTTAAGCTTAAGGTTGACCGAGTTGTTCAGGGCGGATAGCATGGTCTCCATAAGAGTAGGCAGGTAAGACTGAATATCATCATCTGGTGGAGAGAGAGGAGGAGAACATCTACACATCATTAAACTAGATTTTGCGTGTGTGTGTAGTACAGTGGAACCTTGAATTGCAGGCATAATTCATTCCAAAAGAGGGCTCGTATATCAAACACCCATAAACCAAAGCAAATCTCACCATAAGAAATAACGAAAACTCTATTCATTCCACAACTAAAAAAAAAAGCATAAAAATTTATACAAAACAAAGTAAAAAAAAATAAAACAAATTAAACTGCAGTTTACCATTTAAATTTAAAAAAGATTTTTTTTGAGAGAGAACGACAAACATACAAACAGCAAATGTTGGGATCATATTAAATAAACAAATGCGTTTGCGGACGTAAAAAGACATTCATTCTAAGGGCTGCATGGTCATTTTTTATGTTAAAAATAAAAAAAGTCAGTCAGACTTGTGTAGCGCGCGTGCTGGTGGTCACGTGGCTTTCCGCAGCGCAGTGTGGAGATGGGAGAAAATGGATACAGAAGAGACCGACGCTGAACTTGTGCCCAGAAAAAAAATGCAACCTCTTTTACTTGGTGATATTTTGGTTTCAGGATATCGGACACTGAGCAGAAAGAGGTACTGTGCAAAATTGGCAAAACTAAAGTCGCTACATCACGTGGCAACACGACAAATTTATATCAGCACCTGAAGCAACACAGAGAAAAGTATGATAAATGCATGGCGGTAAAAGCCAAGAGTAGTAAAAAAAACCAAACAAAGCACACCCCAGTGTGAGCAGAACAAAACAACACATTATTACAGATGCGTTTGTAAGTCTCAGTAAGTGGCGTAGCGACGTTGAACTTGAAATAACTGCAGTGAAATTCTTTTTAACCCCCCCTTTGGTCAAGCAGGACGACTGACATAACCGCGCACAATGAGTTTGAACTGAAAAGCCGTTGCCTGCAAACATCGTATTTCCCTGACGATCACACCGGAGAGAACATACTGTAGCCGCGGGTTTGAGAGAGGCCCTGACTGCATGGGACCTCTGTAAGGATGGCTTGGTCGCAGTCGCAACAGACAACGGCACGCACATCGCCAAAGCGGGGGGTTAATCACTGGACTAGGTTACAGTGCTTCGGGCATAGACTTCATTTGGCCATCGGTAAGTTAAATTAATTTAATCTTTTCATATTTAAAGCTACTTAACTGTACGTTAGAGAAAACAGCTATTAACAGATTTATTTAAGAATAAATGGAAATACAGTGTGTCACAAAGAACACTAGAAATGTCTCATTTAAATTATTTTCATGATTATTAGCAAGTCTCTAAAATTAATATGTTTAAGGGCCCTTTTCTTTCATCTTTTCTTCATCATTAGATTAAAAATGGTGAGTGATTTGATAAGAATACCAATAAAGTATGTTACATCCTCCATATAAATGTCCCTGTTTTGTTTTTATAAAATACTGATTCCCATCCGTTGTAGGTGATGTTAACTACGTAAAAACATGAAAAACAAAACATCAGTCAGGTGAACTAAACATAAAAGCAACAGATTTGTAACAGAAATAAATACACCCTCAAGCACCTTTTACACATAAGACTCTGAGGCACACACTCTCACAGCACTTGGGTCTGATGTTTCTAACATTATTTGACTGTGCTTTATAAATAAATAAATAGGTTACCTTACCGTACTATGATTAATAATGATTTTTTTTTTTTTTTGTTTACTAAATAGGACACATTCTTACCCAGGTTCTCTATGAAGTTCTCCAGAGCATAGAAAGCCTTGGTGACATGTCCGATTTTCCCCTCGTTCAGAGAAGACAGGTATCCTAGTAACAGGGGCATCAGCTCCGCGTGATACTTACTGACCTCCGGCTGTGACAAAGCAAGTCATGAGTAAACACACCAGTTAAGACTGAACCCACCTGCTTACTATAAAGCATCTACGGCTTTACACGTCACATAAAACACGTCCTCTTACCTGCAGGTATTCAGAGAACTGACCCAGAGCGAAAAGTGCCGCACTGCGCACGACCTGGCTGCTGTCAGACAGACTGCGACACACTGTCTCCAGCATAGACGACAGCATCCTGATACACACACACATGGGTTAGCGCACATTTATTCACTTATGTGAAGAAAAAAGTCAACACATAGAGTAAGGCCTACTTGGTACGAATGTGGTCTGCACAACCCTCTGCCAGCACGGCGAGGCACATGATCCCCCCTTTTCTCTGATAAGCATTCTCACTGGACAGGCAGGCCTGAGTCAGGGGCATCTAGAAGACAGGAGACGCCAGAGATTTAGGAACGAAATACAACTCCAAGCACAAGAACCAAGTCACTGAGTATTTTCAAACAGCAACATGCTCTAAAATGTGATTCTGCTCATAACACCTTAAAACACTTTAATTAGCCACAGACTATATACAAACTTAAATAATTCTTTTGATTGTGTAAAGCTGCTTTGCGACAATGACAATTGTTAAAAGCGCCATACAAATAAAAATAAATTGAATTGAATACATACTTGTGTCATGGTCGGGTCCATAACAGACCAAACTTGAGGTTTTCTGTTTCTAACATCATTTGACAAAAATACATGATGTCCCAAAAAACTTAGGTTCACAGTTCAACAACAGACACTTCTCACTCAGGAATAGAGAATGGTACGCAAGCGTGTTTGGCGCGAGCTGGACTTGACGTGTGTCGTGTCACAGGCAGTAAGCATATTGAACATTAGTAAAGCTTTGTGAAATCCTTTATAAAACTACATCTGTTTGAATATTTTGTTGGAATTTAAATATTTCAACATGTTGCACATAGTTCAGCATGTTTAATTTCGTTTGCCTCGACCAGGGGACGGCAACCCGCGGCTCCACAGTTACATGTGGCTCTTTCATCCCTCTGAGGCGGCTCTCTGTGGCTTTGGAAAATAAATAATGTACATTTAATTTAAATATATTTTAGTTTTTCTTTATGTAATTCTATATTTAAAGATTATAATGACCTTAAAATAAAACATTGAATTTTTTGTTGCTTAAAATGTTCGTCACAACCGCTGATGTGCGACAAAAGGGATTTGTGGCTCCTGGTGTTTTTTTTCTGTGGGAAAAGTGTTTAAGGTTGCCGACCCCTGGACTAGGACATGTAGTTACCCAGATATTTATATTTAAAATTATCTCCATTTTTTTGGGACACCCTGTACTTTAAAGAGGACAAATTCACCCAATTGCACCCAAACAATCATGCTCCATTAAAGGAATCTCCTATACTGCTTATTCAGCGCATGGAAACCACACACACACGGATTCCAAGGCGGGAATCGAACCCTCGACTCTGGAGGTGTAGGGCCACAGTGCTAACCACTACGACACTGTGACGACTGTATCTGACCATGTAAGAAGATGCTACAAATGTGAGTTTATTAAATAAGATATTGTAATAATTTCTTTAGTTACATTTATAAGAGACAAGTGAGCCGCCACTCAGCGCCATGTCAGCTGCTTAATTTTAGGGCTGGGTAATTAAAATAATTTTATATTTTCAATTAGGATCTTGGCTTCCAATGATTATACAAAAAATAATAATAAACAGTTCAATTCCCAATGATCATCTAGTTTTGTGTTAAAAATTCATTAGCCTTACAGCAGTGCTTGTGCTTTCGTCCAAAGTTAGAGTAATCATATTAAATAAACCTGATGTTAATATTGAAAACAATTAACTCAATTAGGACTCTTGCAGTGTAATTACACTTTAGCACTCTTACTAAATTAAAATCAATCAAAATTAAGAATTCAACATCGTATTTGAAATTACAAGTGATTAAATAAGAAATAATAAATATTACCAATGGCCTCATATTACATTCTATATATTGATGTTCTTACTTACCACATGGCTGAAAAGTTTTTCAGGCGGCATATGAAGAGCCATCGTGTCGATCACCTGAAAATTTTAAATTAATAAAAAATATGTTGGAAAGATTGTTTAAATTTATCCTTCTCAAGTGTCAGTCACATGAATTAATTAGTTTTTATTAATAATTTTAAAAATGTGCTTCCACTTTTTTTAACTTTCCTTTCTATTAGTCTTTCCTCCTGACATGTTTTTTTATATATAAAATTAACATACAGTGGAACCTTGGATTCCAAGCATAATTCCAGGAGCGGGCTTGTATTCCAAAACACTCTTAAACCAAATTTAATTTTCCCATAAAAAATAATGAAAACTTAAATAATTCATTCCACAGCCCAAAACATTAATACATAATACTAACAAAATATAAAGTAAAAATAAAACAAATTAACCTGCACTTTATCTGCGCAAAGGCTGAGGGAGAAAATGCAATGTTAACCTTCTAATGAGACTTTTATAAAAAAAAACAGTACAGGCATGCTACAAAATAAAATATGTTTTACACACACGCATGGTCACAGTGTTACAGTAAACAGTACACGCGTGCACGGATGTTGATTATACCAGTAAGAGAAGTGCACTTAGACCCAGCAGGGGAGACGATTACCCACAATTCCAAGAGCGCAAAAGAGAAAAAAAACGTTGGCTCGGTTGTGATCACGTGACGCTCGGCGTCAGAACAAGAAGCGCATGATACATGATACTCGGTGATCGTAAACCAAGACTTGCCCGTTTTTCAAGTCAATTTATTAAAAATCTTTGCTCGTCTTGCGGAACACATGCAAATCGCGTTCCACTGTAACAGGTTCCACTGTAACAGGTTCCACTGTATTTTTCCACTTGTATTTAAGCGTTCAAGGTCAACGTCTTTGTGTGTGACTGTCTATTTATCTTTTTCTTTTTGCGTGACTAACAAGGAGCCTCTCTAATGACACTTGCTTTTGCCTACTTTTAAGTAGGGTTGGGTATTGTTTGGTTTTTTTCCGATGCCAGTGCCAAATCGATACTTTTAAAACGGTACCGGTGCCAAAACGGTGCCCGACTTTACAAAAGCCACAAAATGATGGTGGATGACTCAAGAATACATTTTTATTGAGAAAAAAATATATAAAATAATTTTTCCTTAGTCAAATTAGCCTTCTTTGCAATGGTAAATGGGGTCACTGTTGTAGTACTACTAGTACTAGCTGGAAAGCCATAATGGTAAATAGAATCCATGTTACATTAGTTTTTACAAATCGTTTGACCATTTGTTAGCATGAATGCAAGATTTGCATTTTGCAATTAACATTACATTAGCCTACGACTAACCTGCGGAAAGGCTGCTGTCGTTATCATAATCATGGACTCCCCTTTTTGCTACGGTTGGTATGACTGGGGCTGGGCTCATCCACACCGATAGTGCCAGCTGTTGTCCACAAGCTGTCAAACACGGTGCATCCCTCTGCTTTTAAGTTTATTCTGTGTGCCCTCAAATGTTTCATTAGATTTGACGTGTTTCTCCCCTTACTGCTGTAAAACATTTGCTGCACGTCGCGATGTCGGAATCCTTTCTTGTGAAATATAGCCACACTATCGACTGTTTAGTTTTAGTCATTTTAACTAAAGTTGTTTAATTTAGCAAGCTAAGCTAGCGGTAGACCACCTGCTGCCGTCAGAGCAAGTGTATCTCGGATGGTCTCATTTCCTGATGATTTGTGCTTTAAATTTTTTTATTTAATCTAATAAACTTTTAATCTACACAAATAAAATGGACAGTAACATTACTGCAACAATGTTCTGGATTTGTATTATCAAAGCTTTCCGAAGTTCTCAAGATGTTTCTTATTAAGGAAATAATTTATTTTTCCCCATCATTTCTGACACCCCATGAATGCAGTATTTAAATTTTACTAGCGATCATGTGTGTTGAGGAATCTGATGCTTATTACAACTCCGTCATTCAATCGACAGTTCAGGCATTTAAGTGGCACCGAAATTCGCGTTCCGTTTCAGTCCGGTACATACCGGTTATATAGGTACCAGTGCCATATTGGCACGGGTTTTCGGTACCCAACCCTACTCTTAAGGACTGCACAAAAATGTGACGTTGCATTGTCGTTAGACTGATCTCACACACTGCTACAGACCTTTAAACCCTTTTTTTCCTGTTGCAGTACAGTTACTAAAGAAAAGTCACTTTACTTGAACACAAAATAATGTAAGCAAAGGTTTATCTGTATATTATTCATTAAATACACATTATTGCTCACTCATCTTCACTTTGTCTTGTATTCAGGGTCGCTGGGATCTGCACCTTATCCCAGGTGGCTTGAGACAGGGTGCCAATCCATCGCAGGGCACACACACCAATTCACACACTACGGGCAATTTGGAAACGCCAATTAGCCTAACCTGCACATCTTTGGTTTTGGGAGGAAACCTGGGTACCTGGAGGAAACCCACCAAGCACAGGGGAAAACATGCAGACTCCATGCACACAGAGAAGGGGAATCGAGTCTGGACGGGAGTCAAACCCGGACCCTGGAGGTTCAAGGCGACAGTGCTAACCACTACACCACTGTGCACACATCAATGTTATATAACTAAAATCTTCCAAAAACAAAAGTTTGAAATCGGGCAAATACGAGCGTGCATACCTGAGCAGCAAAGTGTTTGGGTCTCTCACTGTCCTCATCTCCGTCATCGCTCTCCTCATCCTCAGGGTCCTCCTCTCCAGGTGCAGGTGTGGCGCTCAAAATAGGAAACACGACTTGCAGGATCGGTGCCAGAAGCTTCTGCTTTATTACAGCCTTGAAGAAGAGCGTAGGGTATAAATGCCTGCTCAAACACTATTTTCACAGAGTATGACCTACTATGAGTCTCGAAGAGTAATAAGTACCTTGTTCTTGAGTCTAACGAGGAGGGCAATACAGGACAGGGCCTTGACACGGAGAGAATTGCTAAGGGAAACATCAGCGCTCACCTTAAAGGAAAAAGACGGAACCAAATCACTCTTAATAGTGATCATTTATTCATCTTTCTACTGCACCACACTACTACTTGACACACACAAACCTGTTAGAAACGTCCTTTAAATCATAAACTAACGTTTGCAAAACAGAGCTTGTTAAAACCCACCTCCAAACAAAAGCGAACAATTTCAGCGATGTGTGGAACCACGATCGAGACCTCGCTCTCCAACAACTCATCAAACACCTCCATCGCCTGACTGGCCTGGTCCTGTAACACAAGACAAAGTCAAGGACACACAAAAGGACAAAACATTAAAACAGATTTAGGAATGCTGAATGGTTTTAAGAAAGCTCAATAGCTGAGTAGTTAGCGCATGCTTTATGGGTGATCAATACATCAATACAGGGTGGAGAACGCATTGTAAGAGACTCTGACCTGGTCAGCCTGAATGAGGTGTTTTAGAGCAGTTAACAGTTGGGGGATTAACGAGCGCATCAGATTCTAAAAGAAAGAAGAAAAAAAACACACACACAAAGAAAACAAAGTAAATGATCCTGTGACAATACTGAGAGATTTTGTTTTTGTTCCTATACATGTCCAAACAAGAGTCTAGAGTTTTTAAAAAACAAACACCATATGGCATCATGTTTAAAATATCTAACCATCAAGAGAATTCATTTCATATGTATGACTTAAACAGGATAAACCTATTTGCATTAAGATCGAGGCGTGTTTAAAAAAAAAATCTTTTTTTTTTTTTTGCAGTTAAGTTGGACAGAGCTCACCATCTCCTCTGTGCCAGTGTAAGCTGTGATGGCAGTCAGGGTGAGGATGCAATAGTACAAGGCGGTAGTGTTGGTCACATCCTGGAGCACAACGCCAAACAGTTGCAGCAGCTGCTTGTAGTGAGGCTTGAAGGGCTCAGGGTTTGATTCCACAACTTTGCTCAGCAACAACAGACCGACCTGGGAGAGAGGGAAAAAAAAAAGATTGTTTAAAAAAAAATTGAGAAAGAAGTGGGTAACTCATCATAAAAGCATTTAATTAATTAGCACAAATAAGAATGATTATATTAGGTTGTCCATTAAAGTGAAACAAGCTAAATAAAGTTTGTAAAAAGTGGTGTATATATATACACATATATACACACACACACACACTATAAATTGAACTATAACTGTAAATGATGTTCTGTAAGCAATAAACAAAGACCTCAGCTGACTGAAGACTTACAAATCTACAGTCATGATTACAGACCAGGATGTTTTTTTTCTCCTCCAGCACACGATAGTTTAACCAAATGCAAATCAAGTGTGCTTTTGACTTTAGTGTTAACTCGCATGCCTTGAGCTCCCCTAATTTATTTATATTAGCTGAAATTAAATAATGTAAAATTAAAATGAAAGAAACAAGAACAGATGTTTTACTGCAACAGGCTGCAAAGTGCTTAAATTTAAAAACTAAGCTGTTTATGTAAAAAACCTCAGCAGCAACCCCATTTCCCCTCTCGTCTGTTCCAAACAGTCAGCGTTTAACATCATCGTCATCACTTAAATCATTCAAATGTCAGTTTGTGGCTTAACAAACAAAAAACATTCTTCTGAACCTGCTCAGAGACCAGGAATGGACTGAAAATGAGAGATACAAGTCCTTCAGGAAGCCTGGAGAACTAATCCTCAAGACCTCATAAAATAAAAATACAAGAAAATCTTTAAAAGCAAATTATGGCAATTAAAACACAACTTTACGTATTAAATAAATAAATATATTTAATATATGAAGCCCAATATGAGGATTTCTCAGAGATTTATACTGACACCTTGTGGCATAAGATTTGTACTTCTCTGTTATCCTGGTTTGTGTTTTTTTGAAAAACAATCTCTTCATACTAAATAGACAGATTTATTGAGTATTAGTATCAGGAGCATTTAGTGTTTAATAAAGCTTACTGTTAAACTCTCTGAGCAGTGGGTCTGTACTCTGGTGTTACAAAAAAAAAACAATAAGTATATAAAAATAACTTTGCATGAGGAACTTAAACCTTTTCCTAGGAATCGGTTGATACACTATTAGTTCATGGTTCAAGTTCATTTTCTCCCCATAGAGAGAAGGGTCTCTCAAATCATTACAAATTTATTCTGGCTTTTGAGTTAATGATAAATCTTTAACACCCTGATGGACATGGAGGTGATCCCCGGAGTGATCCCATCACCCCCATTAACAGGGTACAAGATCATCTTAAATCTGTTGCACTGGCTGTTTCCAATCATAACTTTTCTTCTTTTTTCATGTGATTTCTATAACTCACCTGTCTGTCCTGAGGGTTGTTGCTGTTGGTGGATTCAGTCAGTAGTGTGAACAGAGCGGGCCAGCGGTCGGGTGTTTCGTGTTTCACCATCACAGCACTGAGCTGAGCGAGAGAGTAGCGAACTGTGTGCCTTGACAAGGGGGTGAGGGAAAGAACATAAGCAATTATCTAAAAACTAGGCACCTTCCTGCGAAATTAATGAAATTAAATAAATAAAATTCTCCACACAAGCATGTTAAAGGTGAAAAAAAAAGACTGACTTACTCTGTTTCTTGTCTGAAAGCTTGCAGGACCACAGCCTTTAGACTAAAGAATGAAATTAAAGGCTTAATCTGACATGTCCATCCCATAATATACAGTACAGAATGGGCCATGAGTTTCCATACAGAATTTTATTATTATTTTTTTTTAATTAAAATAAAATATTTATAATTAATAATTATTTTGTTTACATTTCAGATACAGTACACTTAAAAGATTTGGCAAAAGAGCAACAAATTGAAATCATACAGATGGCAGGGTCAGAAAGCAGTCACATGGCTGCAACAAAACTTAACAGAGATATTATAACATAATATTGATGGGTATGAATAAATACCTAGGAGTAAATAATTCCATTAAAAAAAAAAAATCCCCCCACCACCATGTATGGAAACTTAAGCCTCACCCTGTATAACGTAAATGCCACAGTACATGTAAAATAAGCTTTAACCTCTCTCTATGATCAGGAATAATTTTCTTCCAATGCTTTTTGACTCGCATTCTCAACATCACCACAGCTGACTGCCGGATCTAAAAAAGAAAGTGTAATAAACTTTAGAAGATGAGACAGCATACACTGATCAGCCATAACATTATGACCACCTGCGTAGATCCTTTTTGCCACCAAAACAGTGATGCACTATGTGTTCTGAGTACTTTCTATCAGACCCAGCTTTACCCATTTCATCCAACTGAGTTAACTCAGGAACACCACCCAGGCAGAGCAAGCGCAACACTCTCCAAATAGTCATAAATGTTGTATTGATCATTGGATCCGACCCCACCTCCCAGCTCACTTTGTGCTCACGCACGACACACCACAAAAGACCAAGTTTAATCACACACACACAAAGCACGTTTCCATAACAGCTTCTTTCCAGCCACAGTCAGACTGATGGCAAAAGAAACAAGGGAGGAAAACAGCACCCTTGTAAGATACTCTGTACATATGGAGACCTGCTGTTGTACATGTATCTGTTATAAGATTGATGATCCTTTATCTATTTATCACTAAAGACCAAAAAGCAACATAAAAAACAAAGTTATTATAATAATGTAAACAGGTTTAGCAGCTTGCCTTCTTTTGGACCGTTTTTGGTAGGTCATGCCCTCTGCACTCTGACAAGACCTGCTGTATGCACTCAAACAGTCATCTAGTCATCACAATGTGGCCCATGCCACACTAGCTATGGTTACAATAATTCACCTGAAAGTGGTTGCCATATTACGCAGTAGAGTGAACCTTTTAGTTTTTCCTGAAGTTGATGTGTTGAAAGCAGTAAAAAAGTGATCTGAACGACTTTTACAAGGAACAAACTGTGACTGTAAGAACACTGGGTCAGTCCAATACTAGGGAATCAGTGAATCCTGCGAGGGTCATGCACGTAGGGAGCCTGTGAAGTTTAATTCAAATGAAGTAACATACTGATGGAGATTAGTGCTAGAAAGTAGGGAGGGAAATCACCAGTCACCTCCGGATATGACGTTATAACAGTACCTATACCCAAGTTTAATTATTTATCAAACATAGCCTGTTAATTGTAACATTAGTTCTCACCAAACTTAAACAATACATCACAAACTTCAAATACAAGAGCTTAATAATTAACATCAAACTCAATTAAGCAAAAAGCAACATTGTTACTGATCAACACACATCTCTGTCATACATTTATTTATATATTTAAAAAAAAAATTGAAGAGAGCAAATAATTCAGTTTAATCACACGATGGAAAACATCACAAAAGTTCACTGCGTCACCATCATTGATGTCACATGGGCAGGTGGTCATAATGTTCTGGCTGATTAGGCTTGTGTGTGTGTGTGTGTGTGTGTGTGTGAATGAAGACACAGTGGGTTCCCACCTGTGGATTTGTGGATCCAGTCATGACTGTGCATAGTGCTGGGATTATAGCCGGGTCTTTGAAAGCCTGTTTCAGCTCAGCAGTGGCCTGGAATTATTATAATAAAAATCACCATTATCATAATAATAATAATAATAAAAATAACTGAAGTAACTCTACAGCAGTTAAGCCTCTCTGAGGCAGCCTCATACCTGCTGAATAGCCGCATTATCAGGGAGAGTCAGCTGGGACAGGATGCGCTCTAACTCTTCAGACATTTCAGCTGGAACTGGAATTTACAGGAGGAAACGTCAGCAGTACCGGCTACCACGCTAGCTCTCGGTGTGTGTGTGTGACTGAGAGATGAAGAGGGGCTTGAGGCTTTGTGAGGTGACAGAGGTAGGGTGAGAAGTGTGTCAAGAATCACACTGATTCGAGTCAAACAGAAAAAAAACTGACATAAGATTAAAACGTACGCGCGCGCGTGTGTGTGTGAGAGAGAGAGAGAGAGGACCGAGCTGACCGGAAACACGCCCGAGGCGCCAAGCACGCGCGTTAGTAAAGTTGTGCTCGAACTCCGGCAGCACGCGGGCTGGAGGGAAAGAAGCGCGAGCCGGGTTGTTAAAGGGACAGCAGCTTGTACACCAAAGCCGAAGCGCACCCAACCAGCGCCACCTATAGGCACGGAGGACACTCTCCCGCAATAATAATAATAATGATAATTCTGTATCACACATGCGTCAATCTACAGAAAAGGTGGAATTTTGTTAATAAAAATTTCCTTACATGTATTTGTTTTTTTTTTTCATTCCTAGAACTTCTTTAATAGCAATGCATTTTAAACTCTATGAACTCTTTGCTGTGCATTAAATTAAAAAAATACAATAATAATGACGTTTTTAAACAAACGTTTCTAACATTCCTTTTGCAGTTGTCCAGTGCTCTCCACCCAATGACCTCTGATGACTTCAAATTTGCAAAATTATTTTAAAATAAAGCTCTTTTTGTGTAACAGCAACACCATAACATATTTTAGGGTGACTGATATTTATTTTATATTATGTATAATCAATTATTGCTTCAGGATTTTAGTGTTTATTTTATTTTATAATATATTGTTGTTATTGTAAATCAGATTTATTTCAAAATAAAAATATCTAAAAAAAAAAGTACATGGTCCCACTCCCATATACTTAAGTATGACAAGATATTTGTCTTGGTCTTACTTGGTCTTTAAAAAATGCTAAAATTAAATATCGAACATTAAAATAAGAAATTGTATTTCATGATTGATAGTAAATACTACATTTTCTAAACATGTACAGGTAATGTGTCTGTTTTGTTATTGTAGAATGATCCACATAAGTTTCAGGTTAAACAAAAAGTTTTTTTTTTGTTTTTTTTTAAGAGGGGAAAAATCCACCCAGTGATTAGCATTAAACATTGTAAAGAAAGTTTTCAAGAACAATAGATATCACTCCTTGCTTTTGAAGTTGATGTGCAGACACAGAGCGATAATGTGGTGATGATTGGCTATTTGTGCATGAATTAACACCTGAATACCTGAGCATTAACCCATAAAGTTGAACAGATTAGGCTCATTAGGAAGGAGAAAAACAACTCCATTGAAAAGCAAGACAAACGCAAAGACATACATGGGGGAAAAGGTAAAAAGCATTAGGGTATGAATTGCTTTATATGTTTTTACATCTGTATTAATGTCTCTTGTGTTCAGTTGGCATTATTTTTACTGTCTTGCTTTTTGGGGTCCCAGAGACACCAAGGCTGCATTTGTATTAAAAAGAAATCCAAATATTTTATGAGTCTATAACTCTGACTACTCACTACACAGAAAGTGTTTTGTATAAGGAATTTGATTCCTGTTATTAGTGACTCTTAAACAGACCTACATAACAACACAGTACATCTGGTTTATAGACAAGACACCATACAAAGTAAGTACACAACATTTAAGAACTATACAGAATAAATTAAGCCAGCAGAAATATACAGAGTACAGCACAGATCTACAATGTACATAAAGTAAGTGTTCATGGTAGAGTGCATCTCATAGAAAAAGGGAGGATTCTTTATGACTACTTGTCCAATATACAATACATGGTAGACGATGTGTACAACAATTTTACATTTTAAAATGTACTTCTATCTTTTTTCCTACTGCAGTAAAATTTGTCTCTCTATTTTTCTATTTTTTACCACCATTCTTTCTAGTACTTCACTGTATATCATACTGTGTATAGGCAAGTATGTGGCAAATAAAATTAGAATTTAAATATTCAACTCCAGACAGAACATACATGTACAAAAAGATTTAATTCATTGATATTGTATAGCTGATTTCTCTGACACCTTAAACACAAATTATGTATAAATGAATACAGAGAGTGTCCGGGGCACAATAACAGAATGCTTGTTTACTGGCGGAATCTTGCAGAATTAGGAAAAGCTAAAACTGAAAAAAAAAATAAAGATAAAACTGGTTAAAAAAAAACTCTGTGGTCCCGGTTACCCCAAACAGAACATAAGGGTTTATCTCAATATTGAATTATATCATAATATAAAAATAAAACCGCAGCTATATTGCAATTATCCAGAACAGCAAATAAATTGTTTTTGCTGTCGTTGGAGTCGAAAAATGCAAGGTTCCTCCTTTGAAAGGATCTTTTTAAACAGTTGTCTCTAAGTCATGCTATACATAGGCCTACTTATACATTTTATAAGATTATTAGCACTCTACTGCATCTAAAAAAAAAGGATATATTGCAACGATATTGCAAACTTTCTTCATACTTACAGGTATTTAAATTAGCAATTAATGTGCTCTTTAAATAATGAAACACAAAAATAATCAAAGACAAGTAATCATTTAAAATAAATAAATACAAGTAAAATAAAACAAGAAAGCACAAAACGTGAACCACACTGAGTTCTGGAAAAAACTTTAGAACTTAAAGTAGCAATAAAAGATGAAACAGTTCATTAAACAGTAAATCATTAAATAAATAGGGGAGGTTTTTAAGGGTGTGGTTTTTCAGAGCCCTAAGTTTTGACTCCCCCACCCTGTTTCTGATTGGTCTGAACAACAGTCTTCCGGATCCACCTGATCCACCCCCACACACACACCTGGCTTTATAAACCCTCATCAACACGCTGGACGGTTTATGTAGATGATGAGTGTGTTACTGGGACACAGCGCGCGCTCGGACTGAGGGGGACTTGCTCTGCAGGAGTGCCGGGTTTCTGTTCACTCACTCACTCACTCTGTGACGGGAGGTTAGACTGTGCATCAACCCTGCGACTGTTTAATCCGGTATACCTGTTGAACCCACTGCTAGCACAGAGATGGCGGACTGGAAGGTGCCGGTGAGCTACAACTACAGTCCGTCGTACCACGCTTACGCGTACGGGTTGATGTACCCGCAGCCACACGAGCAAGCACACCCTAACATGAGCTGGGCAGAGCATGCTTACGGCTCCTCTGTAGGGCTGACCGGGGGCTACTACACCTCACAGCCGCCCTCCTCCTCTCAAACTCCACCCGGAAGTCCGGACTTCACCACCCCGAGCTCTGAGGCGCAGTACCCGGGCTCGGTGGTGTACTACGCAGACTCGAAGGGACACACGCAGACCGGCCGTCTGTTCCTCTCGCACAACCGGGTCCAGTTTGATCACGTGAGTAAGGAGCAGGAGCGAGCAGGCAGTGACACGCCGAGCGACTCCGAGGGACACACACCAGGTCGCCAAAACTTTTTACGCAAATCCTAATTAATTACCCATAACAGGCCTTTTCTCGATATTAGTTCCAGTCCTATTTTTTTCCTCTTCACTTTCACGTGTATAAGTGTTTATAACTTGCTCTCATTTCCTCCGACAGATTCCTGGAGTTCGGGGAGCAGTCGGGAGGGCAGCGCTGCACCGGTGGATCTGGATCTCTCCGAATGGACTAAAAAAGAGCGGACACATGAGCTGGACACCGGCAGCCCCGAGGTCGTTTCCAGCTCACTGTCCGCCCCATCAGAAGAACCGAACTGCATGAGTGTAGAGAGGGACTGCGGCTTGCCCGCGGTGTCCACAGTCCCGCCGTCCCCTGAGCCGGTCTCCGCGCCGCACCCGCGCAAGGCCAAAGCGCGCACCGCCTTCTCCGAGGAGCAGATGAGCGCCCTGAACGACCGCTTTAACATGCAGAGATACCTCACCCCGGCCGAGATGAAGACTCTAGCAGGGCTCACGGGACTCACCTACAAGCAGGTATTTATTCATTTATTTATAGCTACAATTAACCAGCTGTAACTTCCATAAGACCTGAACACTGATCATCTGAACACTGTCTTCTCGTTTGAAGGTGAAAACCTGGTTTCAAAATCGCAGAATGAAACTAAAGAGGCACCAGAAAGATAACAGCTGGGTAACTGAGCGGTACATCACCACTGGGATTCCAAACGCTCAGACTACACATTCTCAGGTAGATACAGGTTGTTTTGGTGATGTTTATCATTAAAGCCATGCTGCTGCAGGTAACTCTCTCCTTCCGAATATTGACCTCTATCTTGTCCCTCTCAGTTCCAGGTGGATGCCCCAATACTGACCCAGAACCTTTATAACAACTCCCAATTAAGAGATGCTGTGTTTAAGAAGAGCCCTCCACAGACTCCCTCGTTTTACCTGAACTACCCCAGGCCTCTGTCCCCTTCCCAGGTCTCACCCAGGTCTCAGGGGACTTGGCGTCTACCCCCAGCTGTGCAGCACTACGAATTCCTCAATCCTTCCAGCTATGTGTCAGCTGGTGGGAATGTTGGTACCAGTGATGCTGGCACTGTTGATCCAGGCAGCAGCCCTACACAGATGGCCACAGTGCATAACGCCACACACTGGTCATCTTAGTGAACTGCACTTGGCTGGCTGCCTGTGGTTTGTGTGCATGTGTAAATAGTTTTGAATCTGTTTGTGATCATGGCAAAAAGCATTCCATGTTGCACTCATGAAGGGTTGGGGGCTGGTCACTATTTGGTTATGACTCTGCTCTGACCGGGGGCATTGGTTCCAGACCCTGACCCTCCAAGACTGGAACAGGAAACCCTATTGTAGACTGTCTGTGAATGGTTCCTGATTTAAGGAGTCATTTTTCTCATTTTTTTTTATTTTTTATTTTTAAATTGGCTACAAACTAATTTGTCAATGCTCTGAACATGATTTTCATTCCTCTACTTTTATATGGAAGATCTATTTTTATAATTTCAACGCACCTCCCAGAGTATTTAATGTCTTACCAGGAACCCTTGCTCTTTTAATCCCTGCAATTCTCAAGGTGTTCAGCACCGGTCTTACAAGCTGTGCTTTTGCAGCCATTCTACACATGTATGTTGTCATGGGGTGTTAAATAAATTTTTATTTGGTGTTCCTGAAAATGTCTTCACCTATGCTAAAAGAACCTTTTTATATAACCAAATCTCTTGTCTGTGTTTACAGTAAGCTGTGACGTCCAAATCCATTTGTACTTGTAACTTGGCTTGTATATGGTTGTCTTTGAAGCTACCAATGACTAAAGAATGCATTTGTTTATTGACCTTTTGGTTTGGTGTAGCTTGAACCTTCTTGATGTCCGTTTAGTAGCTATAGGATGGGTGCAAGTTTCCCCACAGATGGCATTGAAATAATCAACTTTTATATTGACCTCATTCCTTAAAGTTAATTTGACTAAATCATTGTATTGTCGGCCAACACTTTTTTTCTTTTTTTCTTTTTTGTAAGCAGATAATACTTCATCTAATTTAATTATGTATGTTTGCATAAATGCTTTTGAATTTACATCAAAATGGTTTGTGCATCTTTTATTAGGCAACTTTTTGGGGGTGGATTAAAAAAAAAAATAAACACAAGTTTAATAAATGCCATGTAATTAATCATGACATACATTCCACTATTAATAGATAACACAATTACTGTACATCACCATGTATTTATATCAGGAAACAAAGTTTTTGGGGTAAATCCAATCTTTGACATTTTACATGGCAGAGGGGGCACACTTGGGGTATTTTGTTTAATAAAGTTGTTAACCCGAAGTTGAAAATGATGTGGTTTTTTTTTTTTTTTTTTTTTTTTTTGCATAATGAAGTTAGGATTAGCCATATGTCTATATTCTGCTAATTTGTCTACAACACATATGCCAAAGTTTAATATTTCCAATACTGTATATGATGGCCTCTAATTGGTAAATCTGTTGGTATGGACCAAACAGATTTTGGAAACCTTGTTTTGATCTTGTGTTTTGCTAAAGGGGAAATATATTGAACTCAATATATGTGCATGGAACCAGTGTACTGTGTGTCAAAAAGACATTCCCCGCACCCTAAACGGGTGTCCCCATCAGGATGTGTGGGTTCATGCTATCTAGATCAAATTTGGACTCCGTCATTACAAAAATTTACATACTGGCAATTTCTTTTTAATGTTTGTCCAATGTAGACTTCAGATTCTGGGTTGCCAGGATGAGAAGTCTGTATTTTTAAGCCATGTAAACCATTTGCTCCAGTGATCCCAATCTAGTTCTTCCTCTTTTAAAACAGTTTGCTCCACTTGTCCGTCTAAGCCAGTGGTTCTCAGTCCTGGTCCTGAATGACCTGTACTCTGCACATTTTCTTAGCTACAAACACACTTGGTATAACTAATCAGCTAATTAAACAGACTTAACACTAAAATGTGCTGGACCTGGGTTTCTCCATGAGTAGTGTTGCAAAACTGCTGGTCTAAGAATAAGTAAATCTATTCGGATAGAAATAAGGTTAAAAACAACCAATATTTAATCAATAGAATTTTTCCTATAAATGTTTGAGGTGATTACCTTGGGTTGCCGTTGCAGTGTATTTTCAGCATTAGTACTGACATCAGTGTATGTGGCCTGTCTAAAAAAAATGAAAGGTAATGTCAGAGTTGCTTAGGCAGACCTGCATGTACTTGGATGCTGACATGATCAGAAATGACAAAAAGCATTTATTTGTGCATCATTTATACATGTTGTGCACCCAAAATAAACATGTGCACTCATTTGGTTTTTGAGAGATTAACCATTAACACATTCATGTTTGTGCACATTTAAGGTATTAAAATTTAATATATGAATACATTTTATTATAGTATATATATATATATATATATATATAGTAATTTTCTCAACAAGGAAATCTATAAGAATAAAAAAAATTAGATTTATATTGTATTTTATTACTGAAGTAAGTTTAAACATTTCAAACCCACATGTATCAGTGAACATTGACTTACTCTGTGGTCACAGTGAAGATCAGTTAGTTTTAGTTTAGAATTCTATCAACAAAAAAATTGATCATCTAACGATTGTAATTGTCCATTGTAAAGTTCATCAGGAATAGCCTCCGTCTGCAAAAGTATTTAGAAACAGCTGGGCCAGCCTATTAAGGCCTAATATTTTTATTATTCCAGCAGGCTCCTTAATTTATATTGCAAAGAATTCCTCTTTGCTCCAAATGATTGATAAAAGGAGCTATTACTGAAATGAATAAAGTGTCATTGTGTTATTACATAGGCTGGTATTTCATGTATATTAGTTAAATAAAATAAATAAATTAGTTAAATTTGCTGTAAGATAATATTTTTTTTTGAAAATGCAAGTCATCTGACAAAAGAAGAGGATTAGGAATGTATTCAATCATAGAACATTTCTTTAACATATATAATAACTCCTCTGTGATTAGGATGTTTGATAAATTGATATTCAATTCAAGTCAATAAATTAATATTTTCTTTTCTTGTTAATAAAAAGGTACAAGGACAGATTTTCCCCACACACTCAAGTCCCAGATATGTGGGCTGCTTTCTGATGTTCTGCCCACTGGACTGGAGCAGCAGGATGGTGAAGAGAGTTTGGCTGCAAGCGGGTCCGAACCCCCAGTGGAAGTACCATGCTACTGTATGTATGCTGTGTGCTGAGTTGTTGGATGGTGGCGGTGACATCAGCAGCTTAGTATCGTTGCAGTTGAACCTTTACCTATCAGAGCCAATGATCTATACAAAATATACAGCCTCTTGTTTTTTGACAGAACAATAAAAGCCGCTTTCCTGCTACCAGACAAGCAGCACGAACCTCCCTCTGTGCTCCATGCACAAGTGCTGATAGCGAGCAAATTTTTAGCACAGCAAGAAATATTATAGATGAGAAGCAAAACAAGTTGTCAGCCAAAAATGGGGAGATGCTTACAGTATATTTCTAAAGAAAAAATCTGCGATTGATGCTTAAGAAATAAGCTACTAATCTTTATCCACTCTTTCTCATTCTCCACTTCACTCCTGCTCTCTCTACTCCTCTCTAAATGCCCACAAAACCTCACTGAGCTTCTTCTGAGCCACCGTGAGAGTGCAGTTGTGCTTCTGCTTTTCTTCTTGACATCCCAAGAGATGTGAACATGCAATGGCCGACCTCAGAAGGGAGTTAAAGTTATAGACGGATATATAAGACTGTTTGTTCTGTCTGTTATTTTGTTTATTTTTATATAATCTACAGGAAAGTTCTATTTGTAAAACTCAAATAGAGCCAGCTCCTACCCAGCACATGCTGCTTGCCATTTGTCAATTCATGATATTCCTCTTGTAATTTCAATACTTAATTGTTGTTGTAATCATAGTTGAATAAATAATGCTACATGATAAGACTTCAAATAGACCCTGTAATCGGTGTAATCAGTTTCTAGTGATCTGACATCAGTGATTGCCCCTAAAATCCTGATGGAGCAACCCAAGGGACAAGTGAGCAGAAGTATCTTATCTGATAGGAGATCCATTATACAGATGTTACAGTCACCTCTGGAATAATCCAGGCATCCTTTAAAACTCATTAGCCACCTAAATGCGTTGTAAATATTGTTGCCAGTTAGTATTAAACATGATCAATAGTGGTGCTTTGACGTTTATTAGGCACAAAGTCACAGAACACAGCTATGATCTGCAAACAGACAAACATTACTGCAAATGAATAAACTCTACTGTTTTTGCTGGTATCAGGAGTGAAGTGAAGGGGTTTAAGTAAAGACGATCGCAAGGGCCCTGAGTCACTTAAAATGCTTGCAGTTGAAAAGTGCTCAGTATATTAGTTTTTCCAGGGGCCCAAAATCTCTAGTGGTGCCCCTGGCTCACATTAAACTTTAAGAGCTATAACCACATTCACATTCACCTGATTGCTGTTCCTGCCCTTCACTCTCACAGTGTTCCTCTCCTTGTGTGCAAGACAGCTCCTCTTCATTCTCTCACTGAGGTTTAAGTTTTTAAGCCTGACGCTGAGTGTGACACGAGGGAGAGAAAGGCCCTATGCAGCTGCAGAGAAGTGATATCTTAGTAAATGGAAATATCTTGAATCTCGTAAAACAATAAAAAAAAATGATTAAGCTTATTTCTATGCAAATTTGTTGCTATGTCTAAACAAAAGCCACCATCATTTTGCAAGGATAATTGGTTATGTTGTATGAGGGTCAGAATCAAAAATTGGGTTTATTAGACCTTTTGTTTGCTGAACCATCTTATCAGGCTACTGTCTCCCCAGTCATTTTTCAGTTCCCCCAAAAGCAGCCCTACAAGGACGAAGACTCACTGCTGATGAAGAAGTGAAGACGGCGGTGGATTTGTGGCAAAGTGGATTGAAAAGCAATGATGTTATATGGAAAAATTATGTATTTTTACAAAAATGAATTCTACAGAGTGCGGCTTATTTTTGACTCACCCTCGTATGTTTTTTTCCCAAATATTTTATGAAGCTTAAGTGAAAAATGTCTATACTTGTTACATTGTATTTTAATTGTAATACTATATGAGATGATTAAATTATAATTGAGATGATCTTCCAAAAAAAGAAAAAGATTTGCTATGATGTCACACAACTTAATTTCATTCAGCTAATCTTTTCAGAATTTCTAAACACACCCATTTTTAACGTGCAGTAATTACTAGAAACTATCACACCCCAAGAATTGTGTGTCATACCATCGGAGAAAACTGTTCTGACCTGATTTTCTTCTTGATGTGACTGATTTTTGGTTGGTTTAGGCTCGTCAGTAAGCCAATACATTTAACTAGTTAATAATAAAATAAATTATAGATGTACACCTTATTGATATGTTATATTGTCAAAAAAAACAGGGTTTATGAAGCACGTATACATCATGCAGTACAATATTTTAGTATGACTTGTATACTTTGTTGTAAAAATTCATGAACATTTAAATTTGGAAAAGCTTTAATTTCCTAATGTTTATTAGAGAAATGCTACAGATTTCTTTTTTGTAGGAAAAAGGTAGCTTTATTGAAAAGATTGTATATGTACATCTGAAATAAGATCACAGTAAATGGTGTATAGTAGAACATATTGCTTCCACATCTGATAATAAAACCTTGATCTTGCAGACTGTTCTCCCGTCTCACTCCACAGACAGTTAAGACGTCCCTACACTCACAGACCTTAAACTAGACAGCTCCTGGCTTGAATGTTTATTTATGCTTACTAATACTGCTTTAACAGATTTAATATAGCTTTAACATTCGCTGGTTTCTTTCTCATTGGTCTTATTGTTTTAAATATTCCTTTTTAAAACTGTCTCCTCTGTGGTTATTCAGCTCCTCTCACTGCCTCGCTGTTCACATACACCTCTGTGTATTTCACTGTATTATATAAAAAGACGACCCCTTTTGCACACATATGCATTGATATATGTACGTACACACCTACACACACACTCACATGCACGCACACACCCGATCTACATGACAAACATCACATCCCATAGCAAAAAAAAAAAAAAAAAAAATCTGGTTTCTGAACCCCGTATAAACTACCTAGTTCTGATTGAATGCACTCTGCATTTGGAAAAAAAATAATTAAATATCATTACTATACGAGTCAGATTCAATTTTAGTAAACTTTTGTTGAACATGCTATAGTTTTTCCACTCTGCTTTCATGTCATTCAAATACAAATATTGTAATGTCAACAAATATTTGCTTATAATTTAACTGTATAGATCTCGTATGAATTTAAAGCGTTAGTCTTTCTTTGAGATAAATCTCAAATTTCTTAAAGAGATGGTTTACAATCAGTTTCCTGAAAAACCACCGATCGTCCATTCTCACAAGTTTCACGATAAAGTGTCCAGCAACAGACAAAAAATAGTGGACGGTGCTATTCGCACCCATCTTCAGTCCATTTTCAGGCTGCGATAGATGTAACGAATAAACGTGAGCGAGGCCCAGAACGAAACGGTCCCGAGCATGAGTGAGAAGACGAACGCGGTGAGAAAGGAATAGCCGAAAAACTCTGTGCTCTGCACCAGACCGCTCATGCTCGATCGGTTCCAGTAGTAGAAGAGAGAGTACGCGAATATGAACAGGCCGGTGGACCCGGTGCTCAGGATGCTTCGCCACCACCAGCGATAATCTTCACCCGAAAGCAGGAAGTAGGTGAGGGCCACAGAGATGCACGCTCCCACGGACAGCAGGATGGCAAAGACGCACAGCAGGATGCCGTACAGCGTGTACTGCTCCCGACCCCACACGGTCGCAAATATGTAGTAGAGCTCCACGGAGATGGCGCTGTGGGATAAGGCGTACGGAAATTGCATCGTTAAAAACATTTTCACACACTGTTAGATCAAGGCTAAAATGTATTCTCTTACACTGCTCACCTGAAAGGCAGGAATCCCCCGATGGCCATGTGCACAGCCGTGTGTTTATACCACGGTTGTGCTGGAATCTGACGTGGAATGTTGCGTGTGCGGCACGGTGCCTGAAAGCTGCCAGACCGGTTTTTACCCACGATCCCTCCAATCACTGTAAGCGGGAACCCAACCAGCACCCAAGCACCTAGCAACAGGAGCACTGTAGTCGCAGGGAGTGCCTGAGTGGAACCGCTCCACCAGTGTACAGAGTTTACTACACTCCAAGTCAGAAAGAGAGGCGCTGCGAGAGAGACAGAGATTATACAACGCAAAATAATGCACTGAGCAATATCCTAACAAATCCTAAACTACACAATGTCTCACCAGAGAAAAGCGTGGAGGTGAGGATGATGTTCCAAACCCAGCGCTGACCGTGGATCTGCGTGTAGAAGCTACATGAGCAGTACCCAGATACACAGCTAGTCAGTGCATACAATACGATCGCCGCAGAGTTGATGGCTCCATGTCGATGCACGTTAAACATCCCCAGCAGTGCCATGATGATAATTCCTAACAACGAAAAGATCATCATTCAGGGTGCACGACGACAAAGATGCGGCGCACTCACACACAGATTCTTACCGGTGGCCAGGGTGAGAAACTGCGTTCCTACTCCAAGCACGGCGCACAGCAAGATTTTGTAGGGAGGAAACCGAAAGACGTCTGTGTGAATGATCTTCCAGCCGTTGTCCCCCTGATCCAGATCGTCACAGCTCCCGTCTTCTTCTACGTTATATCTGTAACATTTAAGCATTTTAACAGAACTGAATCAGCAACAGAGCTGCATATACTGTATGACTGAAGTCGTGCTTTTTAATAAAACTCTATATCTAGCACTGATGTGTGTGTCCCATACCATGCACTAACTATGTGCTTTCCATAAATCTCGTCACGATTATTTGTATTCTATTTCTCTTTTAACTTGAATGTTTGAAAATTAAAATAGAAGTAGAGGTAGAAAAAAAAAGGAAGTGGGAGGGAAGGAGAATGGAGTTGGAGCTGATAGTTTCTGCTGATAAAAGATAGACAAGTAGGAGTGAGAGCTACAACATTTATCACCTCTGGGAATAAATTAATAGCATTAACACATTCCAGAAAAGGATTCCACGTGTCACAGAATGTCTTGCTAGGGCCTGTATGTGAGAATTTAAGTTACAGAGAACTTCCCTGATCCAACGGTCAAGTGTTTGGGGGCGCGTGATTTTAAACAACATCAAATTAAACAAGATCAAATTCCGGGCTGGCGAACTTGTGAAACAAAAAAACAGAGCTTATTTCATTGCCACCGAGAGGTTAGTGACAAAATCAGAATACGATTAGCTGGGGCTCGTGTACACCAGCTGCAGACATCAGGGACAGTGGGTAAGTCCTGACTAGTTTTGCATTTGTGTAATGAACTTTGTGTGAAACTTTGCATTGGATTAGACCTTGGCAGACACAATATAGAGGAAGAGTCGACCAAGTTTAAGGCCAAGTCTTATTGCTGATCTGTTAAATCCAAGAACAGGTCATCTTCTCACATCTGTTATATCATGGTTAGGGGGTTCCTTTTGTTGGTGTTTACAGTTAAACATGTCAGTCAGTCAATGGGGTTGTGAGTTTTAGAGGTGATATTTGGATGAAAGTTCTATAAAGAATTAAAAGAGGTCATCTTTGAAGAGCATTTGATGCCATTACTCTGTCCGACTTAAAGATATGGTTTTTAAGTATGTTAATGTACATTTCAATATATGTAAATTTAAACTTCCTGTGCAACTATGCAACTTTTTTGTGCAAGATACGTTAATTGATATTTTTACATTTCAATATACGTAAATAAATAACGTAAAACTTCCTGTGCAATATATGTAAATTTTGGTGCCATATGTCTAAACTGTTTCTAGTCTAATTTATGTTGTGTATAAAGTGTGTAAAGTTTAATTTGTGTATCATGTGTAGTATGTTTAAAGAACCTAATTTCGTAGGACTTCCCACAAGTTTTAATGACAATAAACATTCTATTCTATTAAGTTTTTTCAAATAAGGCTCAAAATTTTTAGCACATTAAAAACAATTGTGTTTGTTCTTATACTGTTAGAGGGAGTCAAAGGTGGGAACATTAGGCAGAACGTGATAAAAGGTGTGGGGCTAATGTCTCACCTGGATCAGGTGCTCCATAGCAAAGGTGGAAGGTAACGGAGGACATTTACTTTGTTACTGTAGTTATGAACATTTTTCATGCATCTGTACTGCACTTGAGTAGTTTTATTAGGAGGATATGTTTAACTTTTACTCTGCTCAAAAACACAAAAGGTATCTGTACTTTTACTAAACTACACTTCTGCATGGTGTTTTATTACCCAGCAGTGGTGTGAAGTATCAAAAGCAGACTGTTATGTGCGACTTATGACTCGACTTTCCTTCGACACACGCCTAATTATGAACTGGTGTTTGAAATCAAAGTGGAGCCGATTTCAGACGGCAACAGTAAGTTTTTTTTTTACTATAAAAAATTTAAAATCTATTGTGAGCTTGTGTGTGTGTACAGGCCCTGTACTTTTGATCCTTAAGTAAATGGAGGACTTCTTTGGCTTAAGTAATATTTGGCACAGGAAATCTTTGTTTAATCAAGTACAGGACTTGTGTACTTTGCACACCTCTGCCAGACCATCATATTAAGGAATAAAACAGAATAGAATAGAATCTTTATTGTTACTATACAAGTGCCGTTCTTAGTGCAAGGCAAAGTGTTGGACTGTAGGATTGCCTTCAAATACTAGCATTTGGTGATTAATATAGGAATATGTTTAAAAAGGAATTTTGTGAACGACAACTAAATTGATGCAATTTATTTGGCCTATAAGGGAGAGCTGTCTGGGAGAGCTGTAAGACGGACCAGCAGTTGAAATCTCTTTCCGTTCTTTTGACTAGAGGGAGACAGTTTGCACAGAACGCGTCACGTACGGATGCTTTGACAAACACTTCCAGTTACCGAAATCCATCATCTTGGACAGGCAGTTTAAGTCGTCCTAAAGCAGTATAAACATTATGGACACTGTAGTTACCCCTCCCCCCCCCGCCCCCTAACCCAACCTCCACATATGACTTTTTCTCTCCCCCCATGCTACGTTCTTCCGTCTCTTTGATATCATTTCTATCCGTCCTCACCTTGCAAAGTCATTCTTTAACACCCTCATGAGGATGATGATAACGAAGCCTAGCAGCAGCACCACCAGCACCAACGAGTTAATGATGGACAGCCAATGGATCTCCAGCGTCTTCGGGAAGAAGGAGTAGTCTCGGAGGCGCTCGGCTCTGCGCGCATAGGGCAAGGGACTTTCGAACCAGTGGACACTGTAGGTGTGGGTCACCAAGAGACCCCCGTTATTGTGGTTTGCACCTTCGCCTGCTCCCTCCTCCAAAGGCACCGGCTTCACATCTTTAACGGACACGTTGGCAAAGATCACAGAGTTTCCATTATACTCAATGTTGAAGTCTAAGTGGGTCCACAAGCCAACCTGAGAAAGAGAGAGAAAGAGAGAGAGAGAAAGGGGGAAAAGGCAGAGATGTTCATTATGTTACTATCAGGCCAAACAAAATATCCAGAGATGCATCGGTATAATGAGAAAACATCGGCAAGTGACACAGCATGAGAAAAATCACAGATTTAGAGATTTAAAAAAAATCACAATAAGCAGACCTTGTGACTGTGAGGCAGAAAACCACTTTCTTCCATGTATCCCACAAATCCCCAGATTGGAATATCATCCAGAACAAATTCAAAGTAATATAGCTCTTCGATTGCTTCTCTCAACTGATCCACCTATAAAAATTTTTTTAATAAAAATAAATTGTTACCCATCATTACCTGTAAAAAAATGCAATACTTCTTTTTAAAATAAAATATTTAGCACACGCAAATCAAAGTCTAAAGGTACACCTGAAACATAAACGTTAAGTTGATTGATTATATGACATGACGGATAAGCGCTGTGTAACCGTGCGAGTCCAATGTCAACGATACCTCTTTCTCCGACAGTGTAAGCTGACATAGTGTTTGCTTTTCTGTGTTTTCCCTGAAGTTGATTTTGTATAAAGACTCTGCCATCCTGTCACCATCCAAAACCTCTCCCAGACTTAAGGCTTTATGGTGCACCTGCGCAATTCATAAATCGACCATAAAATCAAATTTTGCAACGATGTCAAATCCGGCTGTAATAAAAAAAAGTCACAATCACCTCTTTGGGTCTGCAGACGGGGAGTGTATAATAATGATAGGTTTCCTGGGGGTTATGATAAGGCCCCACTTTATTCACGTAAAGAACCATGGGCTCCCCTTCTTTATAAGTGGCTGTGTAGGACACTTGTGGAAACAGGCACAGGAGAAGGAGCCAAGAGCCCGTGATCGAGCCAAGAGTCGCCATCATGGTCCCTGTGAGAAAGAGAGAGAGAGAGAGAAAAAAAAAACATACCTTTAACGCCACAAACAGCTTAAAATATAAAGCTGGCAAAAATCCAAACACTGAATAAATATTTGTTGCTCTGCTCATGGCTCTCCTTCATGATTAGAAAAGCAAACAATGTGATGGAGGACGTCTCTAAAAGAGCATTTTAATTTGCTAAATAAAAATTATTCAGAATGTTTGTTTGTTTTCTCACAATTATTAAATTTAAATAAAAAAATAATAACCTTCAAAATAATTTTCCCCTTATTATTTCTATTTCATTAAAAGCATAGTCATACAGTGAAATCTCGGATTGCGAGTAATGCAGTTTGCGAGTGTTCCGCAAGACGAGCAAAGAGTTTTAATAAATTTTAACTTGAAAAACAAACGAGTCTTGGTTTCCGAGTACCGAGTAGAGCAGGCTGATAGAGAGAGAGAAAATGGATCTTTAACCTCTCTAATAAGAGTTGCTTTTGCTTTATTTATCATGTGCTTTTTGTTTTAATGCCGAGCGCCACGTGATCACAACTAAGCCAATGGTTTTTCTCTCTCTTGCGCTGCGGTTTTGTGGGTAATCGTCTCCCCTGCTGCGTCTTAGTGGGTGTCTCTTACTGGTATGACCATGTGTGTGTGTAAAACATTTTATTTTGTGTTTGTATGCGTGTGTGTACGCATGATGAATGAAGCAAAAGCAAGTCTTATTAGACCCTGAAGTGGAGAGCGTTTTCTCTCTCTGTATCAGCCTGCCCTTTGCATCTGTGTGCGCGCGCGTCATTGGACATCGTCCCCCCCCCCCCCCACAGACAGACCCCTCCTACTTTTGCCTTTACAGACACATACACACTCTTTCTTTCTGCTCTACACAGAAACACTGCTCTGTCGCGATTCTTTTCAAAGGTAAAGTGCAGGTTAATTTGTTTTATTTTTACTTTACAGCAGTGATTCCGTTAGTGTGTCGCTTAATCAAGTGTCAGAGATTTCTTGATAATTTTTTTGATAAAACAGTGTTTCTGTTGTGTGCGTGCGTGTGTGTGTGAAAAGAGTGGAGGAAGGGTAACTGTGTAAGATGAGAAGGGGAAAAGGGGAGGGTTTAAAAGGGGAGGGACTACTTACTTTAGCTTCACACACATACATGCGCTTGCATGCATAAAAGGAAACTTATTTGTCTGGATTTATTTTTTACTTTTTTTTAAAAGGTAAAGGGAAGGTTAATTTGTTTCTTTTTTACTTTATAGTTTATGTTAATTATTTTTATGTATTAAATTTTTTGGGGCTGTGGAAGGAATAATTTAAGTTTCCATTATTTCTTATGGGGAAATTCAATTTGGTTCACGAGTCTTTTGGAATATGAGCCTGCTTCCTGAACGAAACATGCTCGTAATCCAAGGTTCGACATTCTTTTTTCAGGAATCTATCGTATATCATGTGTAAGTACATGACCCCAGATCTTGGTCATTATAAATGTTTTTGCTCTGCACACCGTCTGTGAAGTTTGCACAATGTAAGTAATCGGGGCCAAACACTCAATCTCTCATTCCGGGCAAAAATTCATGTATTTGTATCAAGCATTTGCTGTCAAACTAAAATCGTGTTGTTGTTTTTTTTAAGTTACAGTGTATTTAGAACAAATCTACCTTGTTTCTTTACCAGGAACTAGCTGTAATTGCTGATCACAGCACAGTGGGACATGAGGAATTTTCATACGAAAAATGTAGATTTGGCCTCGATTACTTTTAGTAAGCCACTGTTGAGTGACAATCTCACGACTGTCACCCAACAATTTGGTTGTGCAGAACAGGAAAATAAATGACGACTGAGACATTATATAACACTTATACACAACTTAACATCAGACACAACAAGACATCAGACACTTATATACAACTCAATTTTGATTTAAGATAGACTTGAAAAAACAAACTAGCACAGCAGAAACTGCAGCTCCATATTGAAACTCCATATTGTGTGAATGCAGAAACTGCAGCTCTGCATTCACACAATATGGTTTTTAAGTTCTCATCACAGATGCTGGTTATATAAGCTGTAACTCCGGCTTTTGACTCACCACCAGTGTGGAAGTCTGACTAAGTTGTGCCTGCGTGAGCATATGTTCCCACCAACCTATCGCTGATCACCGCTGTTTGTCCAACCCATACACTTCTTCGCTCTCCACTTCAGGGTCTGCCTATATTTACAAGTAACTAAAGTGAGTTGTTACATCCATAACATTTCCTGCATTTCTATTGCCAGACTACCCACTAACACTATATCGAGTAGTCATATTCTAATAGCATTTTAGCTTCATTGCTTAAACCCCATCCTTATGTACCATTCTAGACCTTTGCTGAGCAATAACTAGAACCAGATCTCTTATTACAGTTTTCCTGGAACCTTTTAAATGTTCGGTTTTCCTTATCAGTCATTTGGGTTTTCTAAATCGTTAAACACTCTGAAATGTAAGGTCAGGGTTGTGAATCTGGTATGCAGTTCATGACAATCAGGATGACAGTAGAAATTTGTAGAAAGAAAAATCTGATAGAATCAGAGGTAGACTGTTAAATCAATTTAATTATTTAGGGGGGCACATTTATTACATTATTTTATTTATTTATTTATTTATTTATGGGGCCAAATTTATTAAATTTAATTAAAATTGTTTTATTTAAGTAATTTAACTCTTCCTTCAGGCTTTGGGAGCTTGATTTTCAAATGAAATGAAACATTTTATTTTATCATATTATTTTTTTTGTTTTTTTAGCCCAGGTAAAGGCACTGCTGATGTAACAGTTTGTAGGCCATTTCCTGAAGACGTCCGTGTGGTGGCTCTTAATGCACTGACTCCAGCCTTATTCCACTTCTTGTAAAGTTCTTGGATTAGCTTCGCTCCCGCACCTTTTCCTGTCACACTATTCCCCCTCCAGTCAACTTTCCATTAATATGCTTCAATATAGCACATTCTGAGGGGGTCAATGAGCGTTTTCTGGACAACTGTCTAGTCAGTAGTCTTCACCATAATTGTGATTGTGTGGACTGAATTACACGGAGAGATTCACAATATTTCTACAGTTTGAACAGTAATTTCCTCAAACCTGAAATTAAATATTCTAATATTTTGAGATACTGTCTGTCTAGATGATTTTCCTTGATGTGGGCGTGGCTATACGCATCACTCAGCAGAGCTAATCAATGCAATAGTTTGCTGTGTATACACAAGGTATGTGGAAGAAAAAAAAACGACAGTAATGCACCTTACAAACTTCCACAATCCTCATCAAACACAAACAAAAAGCATGACACAGCATGGCCTACACCAAGAAATGCAATGTATAGAAAGAAAATTGAACCTTGCGCCCCAAATTAAATAAAAATATTGATTAGAAGGGAAGTTATGAGCAGTTGCTTGTCCAATGCTTATCAGCTTATTTTTTAAGGGTAACTTTGAACTATTTCCACAAACCCATAACCCATCAATGGCGGGTACTAACGCTAGTTATTAAAAACATTTTCTACAACACTATAATTTTTTTAAGAAACACAGTACAATCAAGCTACAGGATTAGTTTTAGTACTTACATTGAAACCTCAGATTGCGAGTAACACGGTTTGCAAGTGTTCTGAAAGACGAGCAAGATTTTTAATAAATTTTGACTTGAAAAACTAACAAGTCTTGATTTACGAGTACCAAGGATCATGTATCACACATGCGCTTCTTATTATGACGCCGAGCGTCACGTGATTACACTGCATAGCGTCTATGGAAGTCACCTGACAAAGGAACAAACAATTCAGAGTGGAAGAGTCATTAAGAAAGAATCGCTCAATTTTGTTAACTGTACGTACTCTACGGAGGTTTTGTGATGATTTGCGCATGCCCGCCCAGTAAAAAATGATCAGTCAATCTCTGAGACTACTCATTCTTCTTAGTCACATTAAAAATTTGTTCAAAAAGAATGAATTTATGAAGTTTATGAACGACCCACCACTACTTAGGGCTCGTCTCTTACTGGTATAATCAACATCCGTGCACGCGTGTACTGTGTACTATAACATTGTGAACATGTGGGTGAGTGTAAAACATATTTTATTTTGTGTCTGTATGCGTGTGTGTACAGTGCGCATGCACTGTTTTTTATAACACTTGTGTGTGCGCGCATGTAAAGCAAAAGAAAGTCTCATTAGAGAGGTTAAAGATCCATTTCCTCTCTCTGCTCAAGGCTTAGCCTGCTCTTTGTCGGTGTGCGCATGCGCGTCATTGGACACAGACACGGTCCCAGTCCCAGTCCCTTCCCACTTCCACCCTCTGCAGGTAAACTACAGGTTAATTTGTTTTATTTTTACTTTACAGCAGTGATCGCTGTATTGTAAAAATGTGTCGCACAATCGAATGTCATTAGAGAGATTTTGTTTATTTTTCCGATAAAATAGTGTTTCTATTGTGTGCGCGCGTGTGTAAAAAGAGTGGAGAAAGAGTAACTGTGTAAGACAATACGGGAGAGAGGGGAACTTACTGTAGATTTGCACACACACAGCACCTTTGCGCACAAACAGAAACACTTTTATCTGTCTGGATTTATTCTTACTTTTTTTGTAAAAGGTTAAAAAAGTGCAGGTTAATTTGTTTTAGTTTTACTTTATATTTTGTGTTAATTATTTTTATATATTGATTTTTTCGGCTGTGAAATGAATAATTTGAGTTTCGATTATTTCTTTTGGGACAATTTAATTTGGTTTACGAGTGTTTTGGAATACCGCTTCTGGGGCAAATTATGCTCGTAATCCAAGGTTACAATGTACTGTATTTGAGCATTTGAAACTAATGTTATAAGAAATAGGCTGCATTTAATTAATCATCAAACTTTTTAAAGGTTTAACCGCCAAAATCGCATAAAATACACACAGTGTTCAGTTTGTACACAGTGTTCAGTTTGTGAAACCCTGAGTATGACATGCGAATCATGGTGACGATTTAAACTTGTCACTGACGTCATTTGGTGGCTTAAAAGCGACTTCTTGAATACGGAGTAGACACTTTCCCCTGAAAGCACTCCAGAACACTGGGGTTAGACGGACAGCCTGGTAAAATACATCACTGCTGGAGTGAGAAGATCAAAGCAGACAAAATAACACAGAATATAAACGTGGAGTTTTATAAATGTAGACACGCGATGAGGACACCGGTATGACACTGACTAACTTACTTTACACTTTCACTTCACAACACTCTTACAGTCGTGTAGCTCCAGACAATCGAGTTTTAATTATTTTTTTATTTCTCTCAAACTGGATTCACATACGTACAAGATCCGGGAATAAACGGCTCTCTGCCGCCAGCCTGCGTGAAGCCGAAACGCTTCCGTGAAAAGCGAAATGCAACAAAAACCTGTTTCCGCCGCCTGTAGTGCAGGAGTCCTCCCGGGCAGCCGGCGGGCTTTATCCCCCCTGTCCGCTCAGCAAGCAAAGAACACACACAGCCGCATATCTGCGCGTATCGCCGAATCCAGAGTTATTAAAAAACAGGTCGATTTACTTCTTTAACACATCCGAATGACTCGGGAGGAGGCGCCGCGCCGCCGTATCCACGTCACCGTCAACCAAAATATCGCCGATTTTTCCGGGATGGGCGTGGCCAAGAGAAACGCTGCACCTGTTTAGATAGTTTTACTTTCCCACAAAGTGAAATGTCATACCTAAACTTTTAAACAAAATACATAAGCCTACACTTATATCTTTTTATTTTATTTTAATATATACATTTACACCCGTTTCCGACAGCTCTTCATCGGTTGAATATTTCAGTAACTCTGATTTGACGCATGCGCAGTGGAGCCGCCGATCTTGTACTAAAGATGCACGCTCGGTCCTTAGTGAAGATTAGGTGAAGATTCATAAACCGCGTTCTCCATAACCGGGAAGTCGGAACCGCCTACTTCCGGTATCAGTACACAGTTCGATTTGACATATATTTAGCCAAATAAATGTATACCCACTTCAGAAAAACCTGTATAAATATTTTAATACTAAATGTATTGCAATACGTTTCTTATTTATATATGGTAATAATAATAATATATACATATATGATATGATATGAATATAATATACATCATACTATTTATCTTTTTCTGATGTGTCATAATTCTTTTGGCTGATTCTGTGCCTTATAGGTCTTTATGTGCTGTATGCTTCCCCCTGCAATTTTCTCCTTTTACAACAGTATTTAATGTTTAAAAAATGGTTGTCATATCATATAATAATAATAATAATAATAATAATAATAATAAACTAAGCCGTGTCGCTAAATTGGAACCAAAAAGTAATTTGGATAGTACTTGAATTACAGTATTTTTAAATAAAGTGGACATGATATTTGTGTTACTAGCGCCGAACATGAAAGTTCGATTTGATTAAACGAACGTGGACTAACATTTAAATTATAAAAATTTCAAATACAAATAAAAATAAACTTACTTCTTAAAAACTTATTTTACTTTGTTATTTATTCCTTCCTGTTACTTGACTATGAGCGCCGCCATCTTGAAATAAACTTGAAGCTCTTGGGAAAGTTGAAATTACAAGTCGGAAAGTCGTTTAAACAGATATTTCCCTAGCTAGCCAATCGAAAGCACCTTATTTGGAAATTCCTACTTGATCTAAAATACAGCAGGTCCGCGGTGGCTTCGCGCATGAGCCCATACAAATCAATCCTGATGAATCGATGTACAATATCCGGGGGGCACGCCGAGTCAGATCGACTCGTTATGTCTGATTACGTAAAGTTTTCGCAGCGCGCGCGAAATAGACGTGCTCGTCCCGCGTTTGTGCAGGAGTGCTGTATCATTTATATAGGTTTGTTTTGGGTGAGTGATGTCGTTTAATTATCTTTTTGCTAAGTGTGTTGTTGTTGTTGGCACAGTTCTTATACAGGCATAATCGATGTGTTAAAGCGACAGAGTTTGAGTGAACTAAACGCTGTAATGTCTGTGTCGCAGCTGCGCGCGCTGTAAATTACCCGCAATAACTGTGTTTATTTGTTAATGGAGACCGTGTGGAGTTGTCACTGATGTTAAAAACATATATTAAGTGTGAATACACAGCAATAGTGCCTGCCAGCGTCATAAAAAAGAGCATAAATTCACAGACGTGCATACAATACTGTGCAAAGTCTTAGGCACGTGCAGATACCTAGTATAGAGCATGGATGTCTATAAAAATACTGCAATAATCAGTCTATAATTAGTGTGACCAGCCTTTGCTTAAAGCATAGTGTCAGCTACAGTGTGTGCAGTTTTATAAGAAAATTAGCTGCTTAGTTTTACTGCAGACACAGGCCTTATGAAGATAGCTGATATTTTTTTGTAAAATTATTATTATTTAGCTTGAATACTAATGCTTGAAAATCAAAAATGTTTTTTTTTTACTAGTAAATTCTGAACTAATGTTGTCACAATACTGAAATATTTGTTTCAAACCCAGGCATCACTAAATGGTGGTCTGTACCTAGACTGATTTACAGTTCTGTCTGGACCCTGATGCTTTTCTGATGAATAAGAATAATTAATATACCATGTAGTCAAAGGCTGTTTCCCCCCAAAGTGTCTGTAGCTGTACGCATCACTTAACAGAGTCGCTCAACACGATAGTTTACCATGTACAAACAGTGTGAGGAAGAAACAGAAATGAAAGCACGACAGAGCGTGGATTACTCAAAAAATAAAAATAGAGTATAAAAACTGAACATTTAAAGATGAGTGAACAGATCAATGTAAATTCTTTTGCGGGAAGTTTTAAAAACAGTTTTTCTCATCTGTTTGAGCAAATGTATTCGCAGCAGTCCAAGGTGAGGGTGTGTAAAATGCTTGAACTGAGAGTGCGGTATGGCAGATTCACTAAATATTGATTAAAAATTGTTTGTTATCCAGACAAATACTAAGAAATATACTTGGCAATCAAAGCTTTAAATGTACACATGTTTTACTATATTTACTGAAAACTAGCAATACATTTTATTTAAATACTATGGAAATTTTAAACTGCTCATGTTTTTATAGACTTCATAAATACACATTAATAAAATACATATGCTATGAAAATTAAACAAATCCTGTATCCACAATGTATTTTAACACTGCAGTACATTAGGCCGTTTTACATTAGGGCCTTGGTAGCATTTCCGAGAACACTTGACCCCAAAGTCTGGTTCACTTTGATCAGTGAGGACACAATAGTTTCAATCAGTTGTTCCTGGTGTTAGTGAGTGTTTAAAACTGCATGATAACTGACTGGATTATGGTGCTGGGAGATTAGGTTCAGCAGGTATTAACTGAAGAAAAAAAAAAAAATATATATATATATATATATTTGTTTGTCCTCTGTCCACTACAGAGTAAGAAAGTATACATTTTGTACTTTTTTGTCTATTTTTTGAGGAAGTAGACTGGAATGTGTAGCCAATGTCCCAGCTCTCCCACACTTTAAAACAGTGTGTGCACAGCGGTGCTGTTATCAGGCGCCCACTTTTTTGCCCACTTTATAACTGAAATATGTTTTTCATTTTAAATTCTTTATTACTAGTAGAAATATATTAAGTATTTTTCTATTTTTACTCAAGTACAAATGTAAAAGGAGGACTTTTATGTGAGTAATTTTTTTACCTTGTGTATCTCCACTTTTTCCTCAAGTACAGGATTTGTTTACTTTGTCCACAACCTTTTTTCTAGTACAGTGGTACTATTCTGGTATAAAGCTCAACATTATTCTTCATATATATTTCCCCTTTTTTTAATGTAATTTAACTGCAATATTACAATGCTAATATTGTATTTCTTTTTCATCCATTTGTTTAAGAAATCGTGTTTTTCATAGTTAATGTCTTTGTAGTTCAAATAAAGGATTTAAGTGTGTAATTAGTGTGTTTCCATTCTCAGGCATCCAGCTGATCGACATGGGAATTCACGGCCTTGCCAAGTTAATAGCTGATCAGGCGCCAACAGCCATCAAGGAGCAGGATATTAAAAATTACTTCGGTAAGTCGGCAGACTATCATACAGTAAAGTGAGGGATAACGTGTGCAGTAATCATCAGGCTTTGTACACGTAAAATGAATTGTGTTGTTTATTATTATTATTATTATTATTATTATTATTATGTGCATTGTGGATTGATATTTTTAACCTACTTTTTTGGACAACAACAAACACATCATCAGGTGTACATACTGCAAAACAAACGCACACAAAAATAAATTTTGAGTTAAATGTAAACAAATGTGAAGAGTAAACAAACCACGTGTATTTTGATAGTTTTTAAGAATTTCAAACAAACAGTTCTCCTCAGACATATAATAATTACACAACAAAATGTGAAATAGTTACTTGTCCAAAAAACATATTTATTGTTTATATCCATGAAGTAAGTGGACAATAAAAGGTATCCTCCAGGTTATTTTTTCATTTTCCAAACTAGAAATTCCTCAAACGTTGAAGTGTAAAACTGAGAACGATGTCATTTTTGATCATAAACATATGTGACCTCCAGAACTCTGATTACTTTGAACGTTTGTCCCTCGTTTCCTGATAACCATAGGTGTTTATAAGTGTTTATCATTGCTTATTATTTAATTTCTTAAAAACATTAGTGTTTCCTTACCAATGGTCAAAATGAATGAACATCTCTACTTAGTGTGCTTATACACTGATCAGCGATAACATTAACACCACCGTCAAGTCAATAGAATAACTCTGACTAATCTACGTATCACAGCCTGCCGAGCTGGAGCTGACACAATACTAGGCTTAACATTTTGCTGTTTAATGTTCTGGCTGATCGGTGTATATGAATATATTGATCAATACATCTCTCCTGACAAATGGAGTGTACTTACTCTATATATTTCACTGCTTTGATTGTTTGTCACTAGTGTGACCTACCCAACTTTTTAATCTTTGCTGTACTTCACATTTAGGACGCAAGATTGCCATCGATGCCTCCATGTGCATTTACCAGTTTCTGATCGCAGTCAGACAAGACGGGAACGTTTTACAAAATGAAGATGGAGAGACAACAAGGTACCATACAAGTGATAGCTATAACAGATGTAGATACTCCTGTTTTTTAATATCACGCATTTCTGTAATAAATGTCTCCGTACTCAGGAGCAGTATTTATTAGTGTGTTATTAAGTAGTTTAGTGCTCAGAGTTGGATTTGCTCCACCCTGTATGAGAGGTTTGTATGAGTAGTCCAGGGGTGAGCGCTCAAATCTGTCCATGCCGGTACTTAGTAAGGAATTGGACATACAGTGGAACCTCAGATTACGAGCTTAATTCGTTCAGGAAGCGGGCTCGTATTCCAAAACACTCGTAAACCAAATTTAATTTTCCCATAGGAAATAATGGAAACTTAAATTATTCGTTCTACAGCCCAAAAAATAAATACATAAATATAATTAATACAAAATATAAAGTAAAAATAAAACAAATTAACCTGTACTTTACCTTAAAAAAATGTAAAAATAAATCCCGACAGATAAGGGTTTTCGTTTGTGCACGCAGAGTGTACGTGTGTAAAATGTGCGTGCGTGCACACACACACACACATTAACGGATAGACCGTTTTAAAAACCATTTAATAATTAGCAAGGAACATTCCTAGTCACACTCACGTGAGTGCATACTAACAGGATCACTGCTGTAAGTAAAACAACAACAACAACAAAAAACAAAGTAAACAGCTCCTCACCTTTGAAAACAATCGCAACAGAGAGAAGTTTGTTTATTTGGCAACCTGAGAGAAGGGGGGCTGAAGGGGGGCTCGCTCGCGTCTACGGCCCCCTTCTCTCAGGTTGCCAAACAAACACACAAACTCTCTGCCTTACACAGACACAAACACACACACGCACACTCAAAAACACTGCAAGCACTAAGACCCAGCAGGGAAGACGATCGGTCTCGGCTTTACAGCTCCCCTTCTCTCAGGTTGCCAAACAAACACACAAACTCTTCTCTGCCGCGACTGTTTTTAAAGGTGAGGAGCTGTTTAATTTTTGTTGTTGTTGTTGTTTTACTTTACAGTAGTGATCCCGTTAGTATGCACTCACGCGAGTGTGACTAGCGATGTTCCTTGCTAATTTTTAAACGGTTTTAAAAACGGTCTCTCCGTTAATGTGTGTGTGTGTGTGTGTGTGTGTGCCCGCACGCACATCTCATACACACAGACACACAGCGCGTGTGTGTGTGTATTCACCCAGCAGGAGAGACGATTACCTACAATTCCGCTGCAAGAGAGAGAAAAACCGTTGGCTCACTTGTGATGGTGACGTAACGCTCGTTGTTAAAACAAGAAGCGCATACGTAAAACATGATACTCGGTGCTCGTAAACTAAGGCAATGCTCGTTTTTCAAGTAAAAAATAATTAAAAATCGTTGCTTGTCTTGCAAAACACTCGTAAACCACGTTACTCGTAATCCGAGGTTCCACTGTATTTTGACTGGACTGGTCTTCTTGGTGTTTTCCGGCGGTTTGTATCCACTACGTTGCATTATCGCCATCTTCTGGTCTTGATCTGCACTCTGCAATTCATTATGAAGTTTACTTTAGCTATGAGCCATACTGATGTCAAAATGACTTCGTACCAGCTCAGCATCGTAGTGGTTCAAAGTCAAAATCTGTGAATGTGATGAAGTGGCTTTATGCATTTTGCATTGTTACTCTGATTTAAGGCTCCAATATTTTACTATTTCTTTAGAACAGTAACCAAGTTAGAGTATGTCTGTTAATGCCCCACCACATAATGCTTTTTGGTAATTACCTCAAACTCCCTTTATTTCACTCCAAATCTGCCATTTTAGTGTCTATTTAAATAAGCTACTGCTGAGCCACGCCCCCCACCAGTGCGGAACAAGCTGGGGGAGGGGATCTTATTATATGTTGACTAACATTGGTTGGTTTATTACAACAATGGGAAATATCAAGGAGTAGGGAATATTTTCATTTCCTCACATTTTTTGAATGTATACAGACAACTAAAAAAGTGAATTCTGAATGATATATCCCATTTAACATCAGACTACAGTACTGAGCTGGCGTTCAGTAATTCGCATTATATTCGGTGGCTGTGATACTGTCATCACAGCCATGTTTAAACTGCATGTGTCAGAAACTTAAGTGTACAGAATGTCTATAGTCTATATGGGATGTTGTACTGTAAGTGCTTGGTGGTTACTGTAACACAGTATATATAAATACACTACAGTTCCTACATAATACCAGTGATTAAAAACACTTTGTCTAAACTAAAACTACACAATTCTTCGAGATTATTTGGAAATAGTTGAGCTTTTTAGGCATAAAATAATATATTTGTTTTTTTATTTCTTTCCATATCATCCCGTCTGCCTGGCAGCCACCTCATGGGCATGTTCTACAGGACCATCCGAATGCTGGACAGTGGCATCAAGCCCGTGTATGTGTTTGACGGGAAGCCGCCTCAGCTCAAGTCCGGAGAGGTAATAAACGATTAACAAGAAGAAGTCCTGTTGGTCTCTGTGTGTGATCAGTAAGTCGCGAAACATCAGTAAGTCGTGAAAATCAGTAAGTCGGACAGAGTAAGTCTTATACGCCTTTGACACAAATAAACAATATAAACCATACCAATCCACTCAACTTAATTTGTCCCCTTTTCCCACACTGCCATCATGTGGCCAAGAACATAAGCACGCCTAAGGAAATGGATCTCACAGTAAAATGTTGCCTCTGCATCTTTAAATCACGAGGGGAATCCCAGGTGCCATTTTGTATCAAATCGAATTTCCCCATAAGATATAATGGAAACCCTGATGATTCATTCCACAACCCAAAAATATTTATATAAAAATTATTTATAGAAAAAGTTAAAAAAAGGTAGAAATAAAATGAAGAAACAGAACATGAATTTCGGTGCCACTTAAATGCCTGAACTGTCGATTAAAATATTTGTTCTCTGGATTTATATATTTTTGTAGATTAATAGTTTATTAGATTAAATAAAAAAAATTTAAAGCACAAATCATCAGGAAATGAGACCCATCCGAGATGCGCGTGAATGCAGCAACTACCGTTACACTTGCTCTGACGGCAGCAGGTGGTCTACCACTATCTTACCTTGCTAAATTAAACTTTGGTTAAAATGCCTAAAACTAAACGGTCGAAAGTGTGGCAATATTTCACAAGAAAGGATTCCGACACTGCGACGTGCAGCAAATATTTTACAGCAGTTGCGTGTAAAGGGGGAAACATGTCAAATCTAATGAAACATTTGAGGGCACACAGAATAAAGTTAAAAGCAGAGGGATGCACCGTGTTTGACAGCTTGCGGACAACAGCTGGCACTATCGGTGTGGACGACCCTCATACCAACCGTAGCAAAAAGGAGTTCGCTGATTATGATGACGACGGCAGCCTTTCCGCAGGTTGGTTGTAGGCTAATGTAATGTTAATCACAAAATGCAAATCTTGCATTCATGATAACTAATGGTCAAACAATGACATTAGTATTTGTAAAATACTAATGTAACATGGATTCTGTTTATAATTATGGCTTTCCAGCTAGTACTAGTAGTACTACAACAGTGACCCCATTTACCATTGCAAAGAAGTCTATGCATGTCCTGTGCAGGGCATGCAATAAGTCAGGAAATGTGTCGTATTTTGCTAGAAAAGGCAAATATGGTGAAATTTCTGCAAAAGAATTGCTAAAATTTGAAGCGGTTTAGTTATTGTAGTTGGGTTAGGTGACTTATGTTTTGTTGCTGTTGTTTTTTGTATTTACTTATATATTCATATATTCTTTAAACTTTTAATATATTGTTAAATTTTAAGCATTCAATTGTTTGTTCAATAAAAATGTATTCTTGAGTCATCCACCCTCATTTTGTGGCTTTTGTAAAGTATCGGTTAAGGCACCATTTTGGCACCGGTATCGAAAAAAACCCAAACGATACCCAACCCTAGATGCAGCCACTAGATGCAGCACTATTAATCACATAAACTAGTCTAAAAATGTATTACAGGTAATATATGTACAAAGTGAGGAATTTGCATAGAGTTTGTCAATAAAAAAAGTTTATTTATTTTGAGTTGGTAAATATATAAATATCTGCTTAATGAGATTAGTCCAATTATTTGATGTTTGCCTGGATAATTACGTTCCGATACAAAATTGTACATTTAATAGGTAAATATCGCAGCTTAAATTGCAATCATGTGTCAGAATAATTACAATATTTTCAATAATTAGTTTTTCTTAATCATTAATTCTTTACATGAGGCCTGTGATCACTTGCATTCAAACTACTTCAAGATCAGAAATAATTCTCATACACTTGTCACTGATGAAGTAATTCAGATTAACCCCAAATAAAGAGTCCATGGTCATCAAAGCAAGCTCATTATTAAAAGGAATCCAGTGTACGGGTATGTTTACAGGTGGAAACTTTAAAGCAGTTGTGGAACTCACTCAGGATAAGAGCATCTACTAAATGCCTAAATGTAAATCTAATGTGAATCTAATCACACGAGGTGTACAAAAGCATTTCAAAAACTGTACTATGGACTACATAACTTGGAATCCTGTAAAGGTTATTTACCAGTGAAGAGAATCAGACACCATGGTTAAGTTAACAAGTATTGGACACTCCTCCCAAAAAGACAAAATGACGTTTGTTCAAGCATTCAGTAAACACCATGTAGCGTTATCATCCTCTTGACGTCTTCCCGGGCTTCCTTTAAACAGGGTCAGCTGACCCCGCTGCTTTTGTAGAACCAAAACACCAAACCTATGTGCTTGTTTTTTTTATGCTATACATTGTATATTTGTGTCAAAGGTGTGTAAGATTCATTTTATTGGACTTACAAACGAATCCGACTTATGAATGTGCTCCCGAAACAGAACTCGTTCTTAAGTCAGGGACTTACTGTAATGTACAATTTTATGAATGCATATGAGTGTTTTCATTGTGACAGCGCAACATAATTTTCTGAAGTACTGACTAATATTATTTTTAAGTAATAATGTTTATATTTCTAATGCCACTTTATTCTAGTGTAACTTTCTGAGGCTGTGCTTTTATCACTGAACTTTGATGCTTTTTTTTTCAGTTGGAGAAAAGAGGAGAGAGGAGAGCAGAGGCTGAAAAGCTGCTAGCACAAGCACAGGAATTGGGTATAACAGAAACGCTTCACACGGCGAGCTGATGTTTAAAATCTCCAGAAATGACACCTTGGTGTTAAGTTCAAATGAAGTGAGTTAGCAGGGTTTTGAAAAGAGCGACAATTAATGGCAGTGACTTTTTTTTTTTTGAAGGTGAACAGGAGAACATTGACAAGTTCAGCAGACGTCTTGTAAAAGTCACCAAGCAACATAATGATGAGTGTAAGAAGCTCCTTACGCTGATGGGAGTGCCCTACATAGAGGTATTGTTTATCTAGTTATTGTTCTAAGTCTTTACTTACACAGGGTCACTTTTCAAAACATAGTCGCCTTGGATATTGATGTTTTTAGTGTACACGTAAGAGAGACGGATAGTGTTACAGTTGAGAGTCTGCTAGCTGTAGAGCTCTTAGGCTCCAGTAGACACTAAAACACAATTAACACTCATGAACAAACTCCACTTGCCCAGGCTCCATGCGAGGCCGAGGCCAGCTGTGCGGCTCTGGTGAAGGCAGGGAAGGTGTACGCCACGGCAACTGAAGATATGGACGGGTTAACCTTTGGAACAACCGTCCTGCTGAGACACTTAACCTCTAGCGAAGCCAAGTATGTTTATCTCGCTGTTGATTTCTATGTTATCTGTAACCTCAGTTTTAGGGAAGAAGAGTTTGCCACATTTCATGTCTTTGCATAATTGACTATTTAATATGTTCTGTTTAAAGCATTGCTGTATATTGTTAATTTGATACCCGATAAGGTAAACTGTCAGTTTAAAGCACAAAATAAATACATCGCTTAACATCTATTCTCACCGTCTAGGAATGTCTACAACTGCACATTTAACTGCTCAGTATTTGAACACCAGAATCACTACCTGGGTAGCGTAGCGTCTTCTTAGAGTAGAATTCTGATGCAAAGAGCAGCAGCATTGTGTCAGATCGTGTAATATACTGGTTTAATTGTTTAACCAAAGACCAGGAGGCAGTGGATGAAAGACAAAAGTAACAGACAGGTGGGAGAGAGACTGGCTCTTATGGAGTTTACTGATCAGAACTAGATGCAAAGTTTCTTCTCTCTGAAACTCCTGTGTATACTGTACAGTGATACAAAGAAATTTGCAAGTGATCCCAAACCTTAGTGGTAGTTTAGGTACAGTGGCCAATATTGGTTTAAGCCCAGGGGCCCATCGCTCTGTGTAGTACACCAATCCTAGGTGTAATACACAACATTTAAATCTAATAAGACGCCGTGTGTAACAAACTACATAGTTACACCACTGTTGATTTTCCAGCTGTTGCTATTATTGCTGTACAATGAATCAGCCAACAGGGAACTAAAACCACAGAAACAGCCGTTTTCACCGTACGCACAGACATCGTTGTTTGGAATAACAAGTCATATTTGACAACACATGTTTAATAGTAATATTTTTACCCTCTTGACCCTTTTCTCCCCCCACCACATGTAGGAAACTTCCGATCCAGGAGTTTCATTTCAGCCGCATTCTGCAGGAAATGAACATGTCACATCAACAGTTCATCGATTTGTGTATCCTCCTCGGCTGTGACTACTGTGGCACAATCAAAGGAATTGGACCCAAGAGAGCAATTGACCTCATCAAACAACATGGTTCAATAGAGGAAATCCTGGACAACATTGACCAGTCTGTGAGTTCACATATAATCACTAACACATGTTGGGCTGCATGGATCCCCTAGTGAGAAGTCAGTGTTTTTGTAGTTATGATGTATTTATTTTTAAACATGTTGATGACAAATGCTGTTTGTGTCAGGGTCTGATACTTTAATGTCATCAAGCTTTAAACCATGTGGGAGAAAATACCTGGTGCAGCAGGGAAGTTTTTTTTTAAAAGATAAACTTTGGAATTAGTGTTAAAATAAAGAAATGCATGACAAACTGGTTAGAGAGTTTTATAATACAGTATCTCAAACAATAACATTTAACAAAGGTAAATTAAAATCTCTCAAGTGGGATTGGCACTGCGTGCAGCGGCTTGGCAGTATGGGGTGTGTCAATCTACCGATGGTAGGGCTTAGACCCGGATCCTCAGATCCAAAAATCAATGACCCAGAGCCCTAGCCACCGCTTACACGCCTTACATTTAATGTATCCTTGTAAAAATAGTTCCTTTTGACTTGATACTTGACACACAGCTTTGATTTTAACAAAGTATCTATACTCAGCAAAAAAAGAAACGTCCCTTTTTCAGGATTGTGTATTTCAACAATAATGTTGTAAAAATCCAAATAACTTTACAGATCTTCATTGTAAAGGGTTTAAACAATGTTTTCCATGCATGTTCAATTAACCATAACCAATTAATTAACATGCGCCTGTGGAATGGTCGTTAAGACCTTAACAGCTTACAGAAAGTAGGCATTTAAGGTCACAGTTCTAAAAACGCAGGACACTAAAGAGACTTGTCTACCGACTGTGAAAAACACCCAAAAAAAGATGCCCAGGGTCCCTGCTCATCTGCGTGAACGTGCATTAGGCATGCTGCAGGAAGGCATGAGGACTGCTGATGTGGCTAGGGCGATAAATCGCCATGTCCGCACCGTGAGACGCCTAAGACGGCGCTACAGGGAGACAGGAAGGACGGCTGATCATCCTTGCAGTGAAAGACCACGTGTAACAACACCTGCACAGGATCGGTACATCCGAATATCACACCTGCGTGACAGGTACAGGATGACCACAACAACTGCCCGAGTCACACCAGGAACACACAATCCCTCCATCAGTGCTCAGACTGTCCGCAATAGGCAGTCCATGAGGAGGAGATGCACTGCAGTACTTCAAGCAGCTGGTGGCCACACCAGATACTGACTGGTACTTTTGATTTCGAGCCTCCCTTCATTCAGGGAAACATTGGGAAACATTTTTAGTTTACGTCTTATGGTGTTGACTCTTTTAGTGTTCATACAAATATTTACTCATTAAGTTTACTGAAAGTAAAAACAGTTGAAAGTCAGAGGACGTTTCTTATTTGCTGAGTATAGAAGCTTTTATGAATGAAAAATGAAATGAGTAATTAAACTTGTTTCCTCAGCCATCTTATTATCCGCACTAAACGTGCCTTTATCACTCACCGTTAACCGGCTAACCATGCTGCCATTATGAAAAGACATTAGGATCAGACTTGGTCATATGATGAATCTGCTTCAAAAAATAGTACCGCGTTAACATTTCTAGATTAATCACAAGTGTTAACATGTTACTATTGACAGCCCTAGTAATTAATTGAAAAACATATTGTGTGTGGTTGCACAGAAACACCCTGCCCCAGAAGACTGGCTTTTTAAAGAGGCTCGAACCCTGTTTCTGGAGCCTGAGGTAGTGGACTGTTCCACTGTCGATCTCAAGTGGAACGAACCTGACGAGGAGGGACTCATCCAGTTTATGTGCAGCGAGAAGCAGTTCAGGTGAGCATGGACACTTCATACAACACACACCTCTCTAGGATGGATTTAGTTTATTTACTGATAAGACGCAGGTCTATGTTGAGTTGTTTAGTTTAAAAGCAGTTTTTAATAGTACACTTTTACATTTAATAAGGAGAAGTATACGTTTTAGACAAGAGACAGCATATTGTGAAATGTTCCCAGCTGTCAGGTCTGTTATCTGTTCAGTATATTATTTAACATTTATTGCTTTCATGTTCGTTGGCAGTGAGGAGCGTATCCGTAACGGCTGTAAGAAAATCATGAAGAGCCGACAGGGGAGCACTCAAGGACGCCTGGACACATTCTTCACCGTCACAGGATCCATCTCTTCTAAACGCAAGGTTTGTACTGAAACTGAAATCTTTGTCCCTGTGCTGTGGCAAGCTTCATTCTGGTTTTAGATTATTTTAATTTCTATTTCACATTCCTACAGGAGCCTGAAGCAAAAGGCTCAGCCAAGAAGAAACAGAAGACAGGTGCAACACCAGGCAAATTCAAGAAGGGCAAATGAAGCCGTCTAAAGTGAACGCATGGGACTATGAGGAGCCGGGGACCGGTGAACACGCTTTGACTGCGTCCTTGTGCTTCCTGTGGGGTTTTCATATTGAAAAGTCACCTGGAAAAACAAAAGCAGTTACTGAAAAACTTGTCGATGTGAACGTGTTCTAATTTGAATTAAATAAAGAAGCTTTTCTAAACGCTTTGTGAAAGTTTTTTTTTTTTTCATGAATTGTACTGCCAATTATTTTACACTTGTTCAGGTCAAATCATTTATCCCCATTTAAGTTTATTTTTTTTGTCTGTGAAATAATAGTGATTTTGCAGTCTTCAATAACTGAATAAAACGGCTTAATTAGCGTTGGGGGCGTTACTTTTTAAAGTAACTAATTACATTACAAAATTACTGTCATTAAAAAGTAATCAGTTACATTACAGCATTACCTTCTGATAAAAGTAACTAGTTCGAGTACTTTTCCATTGCAGAAAATGAAAACTCCTTCGTGATTCCTCATGCATGTTGTTTTAGTCAAGAACTTTATAATTACTCTACCATCACTCAGCCAAGGCTGGCCCATAATCTGTTAAATACTAACACCCCTATCTCACCTACGCGGTTTCTTGCGGTGGCCGTGAGTACGGTTCATCATGATTCACCGCGAGTTTTGGCGATGTGATTAGGTTTCCATCTTTCTGTGCGTCTGTCCTCGTATAGTCAAACCTGAATGAGCTAGTATAACCACAGGAATAACAGAGTCGGAGATCCTGCTCACTGCGACTAAAGTGAAGCTGTTCTGTCGGTCCAGGCCTGAATGCAAATCCTCCGTACTCGGCTGCAGAAATGAACCACGGCTTTAGAGGGAAACACACCAGGGCTCGACTCGAATTGATTCACTGTTGTGAAAACACCCACAGCGTTTGCTTAGTTAGTGTGAAATGAGACATTAATATCAGAGAGTTAAAAACATCTGCGCAATTCGTTTCAGATTGAAATTTCATCTGCGTTGTTGAGAAGTAAAGTATGTTCTTTGTGGTGTGTATTTTCGAGTTATAGCTCAGACGATTATAATATAATAATTTTAATAATAATATTATAATAATTTTTATCTTTGCAGTCTGAACCTATAAACTACAACACTGATAATGTAGTGAATCCTTTAATACCGTATAAAGTGCACGGTAATTGTCAGGTTTGTGTTCAGTGGCGCCGGAGTAAGTTTGTGCGAGTGTCTCTTTTCCCCCACAAAAGTAAATAACACGAGAGCTATTAGAGGTTTTCCCTCAGTGTGAGTACTGCAGCTCAGCTGCGAGACATCATTTATAACAAATTAATAAAAAGTGATTGAGCGTAAAATGACTATAAAGTATTTCTGGTTCAATATTTACATTTAAAAATAACCAGAACTAATGAAACAAAACCACAGGATTTAAACAACATGATATTTATTTTTGATTGATCTCATTCCAGATAAGTGTGTTGATCTGATTTAAAGTCTGAATACAAGTTTGAGTGTCTGCAGAAAATTTTCACATTTCTAATTTTTAAGTTTGGGAATGGCTGTATACGGTTTACACAGTCACATGACCTCCACAAATGGGGGTCACTGTCACATGCCCTCTAACCTTTGGTCATGTGGCCAAAAGTTTTAAAAATGACACAAATATAAGTTTACACACAGTTTGTTGCTAGTCTGCTTTTAGATCTTTGTTTCAGTTGTTTCTGTGACGTACGGAAATATAATTACAAGCACTTCATACGTTCCAAAGGCTTTTATCGACAATTACATGACATTTATGCACAGAGTCAGTATTTGCAGTGTTGGCCCTTCTTTTTCAGGACCTCTGCAATTCGACTGGGCTCTCAACCACAAGGTGACCACACTTGACCACAAGTTCTCAATGGGATTAAGATCTGAGGAGTTTCCAGGCCATGGACCCAAAATTTCCATGTTTTGGTCCCCGAGCCACTTAGTTATCACTTTTGCGTTATGGCACGGTGCTCCATCGTGCTGGAAAATGCATTGTTCTTCACCAAACTGTTGTCGGATTGTCGGAAGACGTTGCTGTTGGAGGATGTTTTGGTACCATTCTTTATTCATGGCTGTGTTTTGGGGCAAAATTGTGAGTGAGCCCACTCCCTTGGATGAAAAGCAACCCCACACATGAATGGTCTCAGGATGCTCTACTGTTGGCATGACACAGAACAAGACTTTTTCCAGATGCCCCGAACAATCGGAAAGAGGCTTCATCCGAGAACATGACTTTGCCCCAGTCCTCAGCATTTCATTCACCATACTTTCTGCAGATGATCAATCTGATCAATCTGTTTTGTGGCTTCTTTGCTGCCCTTCTTGACACCAGGCCATCTTCCAAAAGTCTTCGCCTCACTGTGTGTGCAGATTCGCTCACACCTGCCTGCTGCCATTCCTGAGCAAGCTCTGCACTGGTGGCACGCCGATCCCACAGCTAAATCCTCTTTGGGAGACGTTCCTGGCGCTCCTGCTTTTCCTGGCGCTTGCTGGACTTTCTTGGACGCCCTGAAGTCTTCTTAACGAAAATTGAACCTCTTTCCTTGAAGTTCTTGATGATCCTATAAATTGTTGATTTAGGTGCAATTTTATGACCCACAATATCCTCGCCTGTGAAGCCATTTTTATACAACGCAATGATGGCTGAACACGTTTCTTTGCAGGTCACCATGGTTAACAATGGAAGAACAATGATTTCAAGCATCACCCTCCTTTTAACATGTCAAGTCTGCCATTCTAACCCAATCAGCCTGACCTAATGATCTCCAGCCTTGTGCTCATCAACATTCTCACGTGAGTTAACAAGACGATTACTAAAATGATCTCAGCAGGTCCTTTAATGACAGCAATAAAATGCAATAGAAAGGTTTTTTTTTGGGATTAAGTTAATTTTCGAGGCAAAGAAGGACTATGCAATTCATCTGATCACTCTTCATAACATTCTGGAGTATATGCAAATTGCTATTATAAAAACTTGAGCAGCAACTTTTCCAATTTCCAATATTTATGTAATTCTCAAATCTTTTGGCCACGACTGTACTATTGTGAGGTTATACACCGATCAGTCATAACATTACATCTGGAAGAAGTGAGTGGGAGATATTCGGCAGCAAATTTACATTTTGTCCCTGAATTTGACGTTGAGAGCAAAAAAAAAATGGAAAAGTGTCAAGGATGTGAGAGGCTGATAAAAAATGGCTGGATGGCTGGGTGACTGGATCAGAGCAACATCAAACCTGCAGCTTTTTAATTTTTATTTGTTTAGCGCTTTTAACAATTTACATTGTCACAAAGCAGCTTTACACAATCAAAAGAATTAAGTTTGTATGAAATGTGTATGAATCAAAATGATAAGATTGTCCCTGATGAGCAAGCCGAGGACGACGGTGACAGTGGCAAGGAAAAACTCCCTGAGATGGTAATAGGAAGAAACCTTGAGAGGAACCAGACTCAACAGGGAACGCATCCTTATCTGAGTGAAAACAGATAGCAGGGATTGATTTGCATAATATTATGCGAGACTGGAAGTTCAGTATAAGAGGAGATGTGTAAGATTAAAGTCCAGTTTGTTCCTGGAGGCTCAGGTAGACTGTAAGAAATTCCAGTCCTGAACTATTGAGCGACTGAAGTTACAGGTCCTCAGAGAACAGCTGTCTGCATCAGTCGAGGACAGGACCACCTTCATGGAGAAGTGGAGCCATCCCCAGTCACCACATGCATCCCAGGCAGACCACACGGGGCATCAGTAGCTCTTCTGGTCTGAAGTGATCAGGAACAACTAAAAGTGCCTCAAAAAAGGAAGACGGGTTGATGGGAGACCAGGGCTCTGGTGCATCATCTGGTCTGATCCAGTAGAAGAGCTACTGTAGCTCAAATTGATGAAAAAATGAATGCTGTAAGTTCTGAAAGAAAGGTGTCAGTACACACAGTTTGTTGTGTATAGGGCTGTGCAGCTGCAGATCATGCCCACCCGTGCCCACTTTCAAAAACACCTACACTGGTCATGTGGGCTTTTGATGAATTGTGTTTTCTTTTGCACCATGTGAAAGGCTGTGTGTGTGTCGCTCACCTGGGGAAGAGATGGCACCAGAATGCACTATGGGAAGAAGGTGAGTATGATACTCTGGGCGATGTTCTGCTGGGAAACCTTAAATCCTACCATTCATGTGGGACGTATTACCTCCCACAACCTCAACTCATCACCTCATTACCACAGAGTCTTGTTTGCACATTTGCACGTGTACTTTATGTTGTCTCTTTTGTATAAAAACATAGATAGTTCCCAGTCAGCCAGCTAATTAGGTTAGCTATTTTTTTTTTGTTAATTTATGTTGTATGGAGCACCCTGCTCCTGGAGGAATTGTTTTCGTTTGACTGTGTACTAAACTGTATATGGTTAAAGTGACAATAAAGCCGACTTGACTTGACCTGACCTGCTTAAACATTGCTACAGACCAAGCAGTCACACCTTCCCGAGAACAGCGTTCCCTGATGGCAGTGGCGTCTTTCAGCAGGATAATGTGCTCTGCTAAAACAGTTAGACATTTCTTGAAGAACACAATAGCGAGTTTGTGGTGTTGACTCGACCTCCAAACTTCAGACTCGTCCTCCAGATTCTCCAGATCTCAATCTAATTGCCTGTGAGATGTGCAGGAAAAACAAGTCTGATCCATGGAAGCCTGACCTCGCAATTTACAGCTAGTAACGGATCTGCTACTGATGGCTTGGTGCCAGATAATGTGATAAAGGGTTGACCACTTGGCAGGAATGACTACTGGTCTAGTTTCATGGGCTTGACAGGGAATTACTCAGCACAATGCATATAATGTGTTTAAGGGAGAATCATCATTGTAAAATTGTGAATTGAATAAAATCTACATGGGTCATAACGTCAAATCAAACTCCTCAAACCTTTTATAAATAAATGACCATAATATACAACAGATGCTGGGTGCAGAGAAGGGGAGTTTACAAGAAAAAATTGAATCTTCCAATCCATATTGCTTTCCTGTTGTCTGATCTGTAATGTCGGTGTGAGTGAGCAGGAAATGATTGCTGTATGACTGCAGTGATGATTATAGATTCTGCTTCACAAGTCACCACACACCAGACATTAAAGGCGTGGTTGTGCACACAGGGTTATTCAGGTGTTATACACATCACCCTGCTGGTTAAAGAGAAGTGAAACTAATCTTAATTGATTGTATGAAAGTTCTAATAAAAGGCATTTGATTCCAGATCTTTCACTAAATAAATAAATAAATAAATAAACAAAAGGAGTCGATTTAATTGAGACAACATAGTAGATATACATAATAAAGTATAAGGGTGCCATTACTTTTTGAAATATGTAATTAAATAATTTTGAACGACATTTTTTTATGTTGCTGCTTGTCAGAAAGTCCAGTAATAATTTGTGTTTATTTTTTCTTTTGCTTTTGTGACCAGTTTTGGGGGGAAAAAGAAGAAGAAACAAAATTAGGTCAAATACATTTTTGTGTTCTACTGATACTGAGTCCCAGTGGGTCCAGGAGGAACATAACATGCTAAGGCACAATTTCTCTGTTTATAAAGCTCTTTTCTTTTTAATGAGCATAATTACTCTAATTAACAGGCTGGATATTCTCGTCAACAGCTACTGACTTGTCATGTGATTGTGTGTGAAAATGTAAACAAACAGATTTTTACTGTTTGTACCAAGAACACTGCGGTGTGCAGAGCAGTGGGAATACAGTACTCTGAACAGTAAACATTGCTAAAATCTTTCCAGGTGTAGCCCAATTTTTTTGTTGTTTGGGTTCATTTTCTGTGTGAAATTGTTCTTAAAAAAAATGGAGTGGGAAGTGCTGGGTCCATGTAGGAGTGTCGTCAGTTTAAACGTGTCCCGCTGATGAAATTGTACACCAGAAACTGTGAGGTTCCACAGTAATGTGTAGCGAAAAGCTTGCCGTCGGGTGTCGGGTCTGAGAAGGCGATCTCGTCTTTGCTTAAATGCGACCCGTAGATGAAATTGTTCCTGAAATGGCAAAAAGAAACTGTATAAGTTATAACATGACTAGGTAAGTATAGAAAATTATTTTGCATTTGGCAGTTGACTGGGTCGGTGTTAGTATGCTATAGATTTTCATTGACATATAAATCAATTAATTTGTTTTACATTCGTTGTCTTTTTGATAATAATTTCCTATAATTTTAGACCATGCTAAACGGTTTTAGAATTTCAGTGTTTTAATATTAATTAAGGTTTCTGTCGGGTTACGATGTGTGTGTATGGTGTAATAAAGGACATCAACCAGAACGCATTTGGAGCCATCACTTGCAACATGTGTAGGATTCTTATTTATGCCTCTATAACTCAAAATGCAAATTTCATCAAGACTGAAAAAAAAAAAAAAACTCTCATGCTTTGTAGGAAAAGATCACAATCACATTACTACATTTTAGGGCTGCATGATTAATCGTATTTTTATTATGATAACGATATTTATGACCCACGATCAGTTAATAAATATCGTCGCGATTTTACAGTATAAAGACCAAACTGTTTTTTATGGCCGGAGTTTATGGATTGGACTGCGTCACTATGACGTTACTGCGTCTAGATTGCAAGCGCTTTCTGAAGCAGTAGAAGTCAATAGCAGCAATAACAGTCAGTCAAAATAAACATATGATGGCGGAGCAACGTGAGGAAGGTGCAGAAGTTAGTCATTAGTTCATAAAAAGGGGTCATAATTAGTTGTCTGGAACTATTTCGGTTTCGAGGAATGTGATGTTGATCAGGTACGGGTACTTTGCTCCTGTTCCATCCAAACGTCCCAAGGTAACACTAAAAACCTCATCAACCACCTTAAAAGCCACCACAAAGTACACTATCAAGAATTTCAACGACTGAAAGCACAAACAGCAACAACCAAAAATTTCCACCCATCCACAACACAGACAACAATACATCAGGGACATTGTTCAACACAATATCATATCTGCCTAGCTCGCAAAGACACCAGGAAATAACAAAGGCGATCACATACCATATAGCCAAGGATATGTGTCCAATAACCACCGTGAGCAGTAAGGGGTTTAAAAAGTAATCACAACACTTGATAAAAGATATAGCTTTTCCTCACGCAACCATTTTTCCAATGTTGCGTTGCCCTCGCTGTATGCGAAATGCCGAAAAGAAATAGAAAGAGGAATTTTCAGCCTTGAATATTTTGCTGGCACGACCGACTTATGGTCAAGCAGAACTGCGGAACTGAAGCGGGTTTGAGATGAAAAGCAAGCTTTTGCAAACTTCGTTTTTCCCACATGACCATAAAGCGGAGTTTATTGCAGTGGGCCTTTAAAGAAGCGATGTCCGCTTGGGGCTTGGTGGAAGAAATCACTACAGACAGCGCAGCTAATATGATTAGGGCAGCATTTTTTTATAACTGGCCGAGGCTACACTGCTTTGGTCACAGACTTCATTTAGCCATCGGTAAGGTGTATGGTTTTTCCCCAAATATACTAAAACAATTTGACAATTAAAAAATATTAATAATTGTTGTTGTTTTAGTGATATTATAATGACACATTATAATGACAGTGAGTCATATGTCTACAGTATAATAATTATCATTTTTATTCTGCTAATCTATCAAATTAGATACATTTAAAAGTTAAAAAATAATTGATTAGTCAAATACTATTCTGTAACATCTATTTTTTTTTTTTTTTTTTTTTGATTTTATTACAAGTTGATGTAAAAGAGGCAGTTTAATTTTATATATTCACCAAACTTTCCAATCTAAACATGTTCGGTTTGTTTATTTTTCTTTATTTGTGGCTGTAAAGTGCAATAAGAATACACAAGTGAATAAAAGTTCATTACCAAAGGAATAATCATCATTATTAATCGTGCTAAAAATTTTGAGCAAAATAATCGTAATAATCATTTTTTCTGTTATCGTGCAGCTCTACTACGTTTGGACCTGGCTTGCTTTAGTAGATATCTACATTGTCTATATTGCCCTATAACTCCAATTGATTAACTATTATTATTATTATTATTATTATTCAATCTGCAAAAAGTATGTATAATATGTAGAGAAATTGTTAAATTGTTTTCTTTTGCTGATTTATATATCTGCTGAAAACACAATGTTGCTGTTGATTCCTGGCAGGTTTGAAAGAGTTTTAACACACACCCACACACCGAACATGACTAATCAGATCTACCCGATTCATGTCATGTGATGTACTAAACGTATTGCTGCAGTGATGTGATAACAGCTGCTGCTCACCTGAGACACTCTATCATTCGTGAAGCAATGCCTCTCCTCCTCATCATGCTGAAGACCCAAATGCGACTGATCCCACACACTGCTGGCTCGGGAACAGTGGAGCAACACCAGGCTCTCTGCCGCTCAAACATCACCTTTTCCCTCTCGGAACCCTCTGGCACTGGTTCCTCGATCACTCTGTAACCCTGTAGACAAAAATCAATATGTAGACTTATCAAATCTATTATACAAAATCAAAACTGAATTAAATTAAATACAAATAAATGTTCTATCGTCGTCTTTTTTTGCAACATTAGACCTTACCAAGCAGGATACGAAACGGATTTATTCACAAATCAATCATTACGCACACTTCCAGAAATGGTATATTAATGAACATCCTGGTTCAAGCTGGTATGTTGTTCTCTGTAACGATTATTATTATTTTTTTTGCTTGAAGTCACGGTTATTGATGGAGAAGTCATAAAATAAATATTTAAAACCTAGTTTGTATTTAATTAATTAAAATAAGAGCTTCTCTGCATCACCATAACCCATCCGCTGTTGTGTACTCACCCAGTAATACATGTAAACACGTGAGTATACAGAAAATCAGCCTTTAGCAAAATAAACTAATATTCAATTCACGTGTGTACTGCTGAAATTTTAAGCATCGGAAATGTTTTTAGATGTTAATGATTTCAAGACGTTGGTAGCTCAATGATAAGGTTCTCATCTGCCACGTGGAAGGCCTTGGGTTCAATTCCCAACCCCTTCCCAATGTGAGGGTGAAGTCAGGAATGTGTAAAACCTCTGCCAATAAAAAAAAAAGTGCGGATGTGATAATAGCAATCAATCTGACCACCTCAAGCTGAGAGATCACCTGTAGGCTGATGAGAGCACGTCAAATTTCACACGCTGCGAAGCCACAACAGATGATATTGTTTTTTGAAGGATTAGGGGTAGTTCAGTGGTTAAGATTGTTTGGCCCTTAAGCAAGGCCCTATACCCTCAGATGGATAATGATATAAATGTCGGTTTATACCACCTCGGTTAATAACAATAAAACACTGACCTCCTGAATGTGTTCAGCAATCAGACACCCTGAAACTCTCTTGTCATTAGAAATGAAGAGGAAGGTTTTGGTCTGGGAAGGGACCTTTGTGTCTGCTTGCTGGAACCCCAGGTCGTTGTCCACCATCTCTCTTATTTCCTCTACCTTAAAACAGGAAAAAAAAATATTAAAGACAATAAATTCCCCTGAAGCTTTTATTCAGCACCAATTAAAACCAGCCAGCAAATAAAGGATCTTTTAACATGCACCAGTCAAGGGTCAACTCTGAGCGACCTTTAGCCTGCCCCTGCTTAGTAATGAAAGCACTTTAAATTAGAACACTAATCTGTACCTTTTTCAGTGCATATTTAGGGTCATCTGGGAGAACAAGTATAATCTTGCCATCTGGGTATTCCCCTAAAATCCTCTCCTTCTTCCAGCCCTGTTAAAAACAGATTGTAAATAAGTTTCATTATTAGCAGTTTGTCCCAAAAGACTTCACACCTTATATATAAATAGTACATCAACAGCATTTTAATACTATTTCTGATGCAAAAAACAATGTAAAAACCTGAATTTTTATTTAAATGCAACAGAATGCGCAGTAAGGTACTGTAAGGTGAAATACTCACCACGTATCTGACGGCGCTGATGAACTGGTTGTGGAACAGCAGGTGCTGCGTCTCGTCCTCGGTGGTAGACGGAGAATAAAGCATCCCACACACGTTGCAAGAGGTGGCTCCGAATGCATTCTGGTTATCCTTCATTACACCATACACACACGAAGCGTAATCAGACAGGAACTTCAATTGACATTAAAAATACAAAGACTGAAATCATAAAACCATTGAAATTTTTGAGACTGGTCTAAAATTATATACACAGTGAAACCTCGTATTGCGAGTAATGTGGTTTGCGATTGTTCCACAAGATGAGCAAAGTTTTTTAATAAATTTTGACTTGAAAAACAAACAAGTCTTGATTTACGAGTACCGTCTATCATGTATCAAGCATGTGCTTCTTGTTTTGACGCCGAGCGTCACGTGATCACAACTGAACCAACATTTTTCTCTCTTGCACTGCAAACTGCCAAAACCGCACGCATGTACTGTTTACTATAACACTGTGACCACGTGGGTGTGTAAAACATATTTTATTTTGTGTTTTATGTGTGTGTGTACAGCGGGCACGTACTGTGTATTATTGTAAAACACGTGTGTGTCTACGCGTAAAGCAAAAGAAAGTCTCATTAGAAAGGTTAAAGATCCATTTTCTCTCTCCCTCTCTGTATTTCTCCTCTCTTAATTCTCTTAATTAATTTGTTTTATTTTTACTTTACAGCAGTGATTCTATTAGTGTGTCGCTCAATCGAATGTCATTAACGATGGTCCTTGTTAATTTTTTCCGATAAAACTCTTTCTGCTACAATATGTGTGTGTTTCTTTGTGTGTGTGAAACTTAAATAAGAGAGGAGAAAAGGTTACAGTTTAAGACTGGGAGAGGGGAGGGTCTGATTCTTCCTCTCCTCTTACTTTAGATTCACACACACACACACACACACACACACACACACACACACACACACACACACACACACACACAGCGCCTGTGTGCACAAATGGAAACACTTATCTGTCAGGATTTATTTTGTACTTTTTTAAAGGTAAAGTGCAGGTTAATTTGTTTTATTTTTACTTAATATTTTGTGTTAATTATTTTTATGTATTTATTTATTTGGGCTTTGGAACAATAATTTAAGTTTCCATTATTTCTTATGGAAAAAATTCAATTTGGTTTACAAGTGTTTTGAAATATAAACCCATTCCCGAAACAAATTATGCTCGTAATCCAAGGTTCCACTGTACATCATAAAGGACAACATGAATTTATTCACATTTCAATAAAAATCTATAGAGTACTAACAGCTAAACAAGTGATAGAAACAAAATGTAAATTTGAAATATAAGTAATATATTTTTTTAAGTTGTAAACCATATAAATCCAGTGTTGTTCTTGGTGCTTTTGATGAAATTAAACTTACCGTGTTTTTTTGCTCCCCTTCTATATTTTCAGCTTTGATATTATTTGTGACTTCATGTCTAAGCTCTGTGTCTGACCCACTCCCACATGTGCCCCTAAAAAAAAAAAAAAAAAAAAGCAAACATTTTTTGGTGCATATAAAGTTTAAAACGGTGCATTTAAGGGAAACGGGGCCTCACAGAGCATTCTTAAGCGGATTATTTTCCTGTGTTTACCTCCGGTGAATCATGGACATGTTCACTTATTTCTAGCAGATATAATGGAAAATATGTCCTTGTTCAAACTTAAAGGTTCTGCAGTTATATAGTGACTTGTCCAAAATAGGAATAAAAAAACTTATTTTTACCACATATGTTTATTTATCCCTTTACAGCTCAATCTGTCTCAGTTTCCTTCTACTTTTTTCCTTGGGCTTAAAGCAGAACAGACTACTGGCTCAGGAAGAGAAGCATGTTGCAATCCACTTGCACCTTGGATTTTTGTATCCTCTCTATGAGGGTTTCTTTAAAGGGGAGGTTCCTTGTGTTTTTTTTATTTAGTTTTATCATAATTATATAAAAAGGTACATTTTCCCTTAAATAACATAACGGAAGTGAATCAAGAACACCTGCACATCAGTGTATTTACGCAGTCATTTAATCAACCAATTAAAAACACTGAACGTTAAAGAGGATGGGCTACAACAGCAGAAGACCACATCAGGTTCCTCTTGAATCAGGAATCTGAATCTTTCATTGGCACAAGATTATCAAATCTGGACAGGTGAAGATTCAAACAGCAACAAAAAATTCCAGTCTTCATTGGTTCAGTTTCAGTCAGTCTGTGCACATGATATCCAAGAAAGGCAACCTGATATGGTCTTTTGTTGTATCTTATCCACCTAAAGCTTTGACATGTTGTGCATCACTGTCGTAAAGAAAGCTCATTACTATTAGAGTTTGTGTAGGATCAGACCAATCTTTAATTTTTAAAATACTCAAAATCCGCCACCAATGACTGTACCCTGGTTAAAAATCACAGAGATCACATTGTTCCCCCTTCTGGTGTTTGTTGTTCAAGCTCTTGACCTGGTAACTTTATCTTTATGACGGTTTCATTCTTCATTGGCTGATTAGACAGCATTATTAACAAGAAGGCGTACATGTGTTCCTTTTAAGGTGGATGGTGATTGTATACAGACAATAAAGCTTTTAGTCACAGTCGTAAGAAAAAGCTCATTACTATTAGACCTTGTGTAGGATCAGACCAATCTAAAGCAGAACTTCAAATGGCAAAATGTACTTTTTTAAATATTAACTTTACACTTCGAAGATAAGAAAAGGTACATTACCTGTTTTTGACTTCTGAATTGTCTGTTGTAGTCATATGAGAGACATCTTGATGATTGGAGGACTTGACATTTGTTGATACTATTAATAGGGGAAAAAACACACCTCAGAATAATTGTTTTAACCAGCAGTTTTGGCTACTGAAAGGAATACATGCTCAAAATGCTCAGATTAAGACTGAAAATAAACAAAAACAAATTTTGGTCTAGATTGTGATAAGCCCATTTTTCAGGAGTTGTGATTTAAAGATTTAGTAATGTGCTTCAGATCATTGTCCAGCTGCATGATGGAATTTTGACCAGCTTTAGCGGTCAGACAAGTGGCCTCACATTTAACTCTAAAGTACCCTTCATGGTTTATGGTCGACTCAGTGACTGTAAGGTGCCCATCATCTCCCCTCTACCCCATGTTTGACAGTGTGTATGAGGTGTTTCTGCTGAAATTGTTTGTTTTTTCCCAAACATGGCACTGGGCATTAAGACCAAACAACTCCACCTTGGTCTCATCTGTCCATAGGACATTGTTAAGGTTTCTTCTGGCAACCCCTCCAAAGAAAACCCACCTGTTCAGCCTTGTTCTAATTCTGCCGTTGTGGACTTTAATGTTTAACATGCTCAGTGAAGTCTGTAGGGTCTGAGATGTAGCTCTCGTTTTTTTTTGTATTTTAAGGTCTGTCCTTGGGGTGAGTGTGCTGGGACGTCCACTCCTAGATAGACTGTCAACTGTCTTAAATGCTTTTCATTTGTGAATAATCTTTCAACGTTGAACTCCAAATTGTTTGGAAATGGTTTGTATAACCCTTTCTAGATTGATGTGCAGAAAAAGTAACTTCTTTAAAACCATTGCTTATGTCTTTCCCTCTTGACATTGTTGAATGCTCCAGACCAGCAAACTGCCAAAACTACAGATCAATCAATCAAAAGCTGATGATTAACAGCACCTGTCTGCAACTTACCTTCTTAAATCCTGGGGAAGCAGTAAATGGGTATTTAGTATTTCCTGCATATTTTTTGCCTTTATTTTTATTGAATAAGAAAAATGTCACGGAGAAAAAAAAGTTAAAAGTTGTTCATTTGAGGCTAGCCTAATACTGCAACCTGCTATGATCAGATGATTTTAGATGTTTCTTTTATGCGTGATACCTGTAGAATCGCAATAAAAGTCAAATCGGTACGCAGGTATCGAGATGATATGGTATCAGGTTGCGCCCCTGACAATTGTTTACCTGTAGGGGTCTTGGTGCATATGTGCTTTCCCAGTGTTCTAGAAGACTCTACAGCCAAAGTGCAGGTTTGCTCGGTTCTGCCCTATGAATAAAATACAAATATTTCATCAGTATAACTGATCAGTGTGGCAGAATAAGGCAGAATCAGTGCAGCGAGACATCTACTGTGTATCTCTGGTGTCTTTACCTCATGTTTGGGAGCAGCTGGCTTGCTGGTTTCCTCAGCTGGCTCATCCAGCTCAAAGTCATCTGGTGAGTATTTCGGTCTGGGATTATATGGCTTATACTCCACGACAGGCCTTGGCTTTAAACTAGTAATACCGTTTGGCATGGGCGGTACCACAGCCGGGAGTGTCCCCCTGCACTCGCTCGGTCCCGCTTTTAACACGTTAGCTGGTGGGAGGGGTGTGGGAGGATGAGGAGGAGGAGGAGGAGGAAGACTGGCTTGAGGGGTTGATACCAAAATGGATAAAGTCTGTGTGGATTCTTTCGCTTCATCCTGACTAGCCTGCTCCGATTTCAGCTTTTTAACACGCGTCCATGTCAGTTTGTCCCTCTGCAGCTCGACCTGTCTCAGCTTCTGAAACCGGGACAGTTTCTTTTTTTCTTGGGTTTTGAGTGGGACGGACACTTGGCTGAGGAAGAAGCGCTTCTTGGGTGTACCCTCGTTCGCCACGTGTTCCACCGTCTCCTCGGTGGTGAGGCTTTCCGGAACGGGCAGGTCACTTGAGACGGTGGGAATTGTCGCGTCCTCAATCTCGTTCTTAATCACGACGGATTGAGCGCTGTCGTCCGTTTTCTGTTCTTTCGCAGCTGTGTCGGACGCGATGTCGTCTGCGATTTCCTCGCACAGAGCCAAGAGGTTGAGCTGCTTCGGCGGCGGCCTCTTAGAAGCAGCAGCTCTCTCTTTAGCCATCGCTGCTAGACGAGCCTTGGTCCTGGCTTGAGGGTTCATTGCTTGCTTCTTCGGTGGTTCTTCGCTGGTTTGGGCAAGAGAACCTTGTGCGGAATCTTTCGCGCCGTCCTGCGGAAGAGAAGGAGTCGATGTGGTCTCCTTGCACACCACGGCTTTGCTGGTTTCTTCGAGTCCCGTCGATTCCTGCGGGTCCTGGGACGGCTGCTCATTATTGTCTAAGGCACTGAGGTCACCCGATACTTCTTCCACCGTTTCAATTTCAACTACACAGTGTTCGATCTCAATATCGTCCAGCGTTTCCGAGGTCACGGAGCCCTGTGTCGCCCCTGGAGCGTCCGAGCCGACCAGGTTCTGTAGGCTGTCCTGTAGAAAACACGTATTCGCCGCGGCAAATGCATCGATGTCTGAAATGTTGTCGCTATTTAAGTCGTGCTTGTTTAAGCTCGGTTCTTGAACGATATTGGAAAAGGTTTGTAAAGGATTCAGAGATTCCTTTGTCGCCTCTTCTTCCCCAGCGTCTACACGTGCAGGTGTTTCCTCGACAAAGTCGGGCTCTTTCTGCTCTCTGAGCGACAGTTTTTTGGTTGTTTTTCTACCTGTCTCTTTTTGACTCTGTTGGTTGCCCGAATGATGATACACCTCGGCGTGATCGTCGTTCAGATCGAGACTGAAACTGGTGATTCCTACGACCTTGTCCTTGTCCGGCAGCGTCGTCTCTTCACTGTGTGAATCGGGAGGCTGACCGTAGCTGTGCTCTATCAACACGGGGTACAGCAGAGCGGACCCTGTGCACGCCGTTTCCGAGAGCGGAGACTTACATTTGTCCTTATTTTTCACTTTTGGAGAATATTTCCTACTTCCCTTTTTAAGGACGGGCGAAGTCAGGCACAGTTTTTCTCCCTCTTTGTTTAAAGCTTTACCACTAATTTTGACGCCTGGGTCCTTCGCCGCTGCAGATTTAACCGAGCCTTTTTTCCTCTTTACGCCGGTCACGTTCTTAGAAGGGGTTTTCAGTCTTGAGGAGCGGCGAGGCGGGTTTTCCACGTCGTCTCTTAGCTGTGTCGAAGATTTCCTTTTGGATTTAACCGAGACTTTTTGCGGCGCTCCTGACCTCAGTGACCTTTTGGGCCGCAGGCACTGTTTGTCAGGTTCCGGCAGGTTCGAGTCCACCTGCTTCTTGTTGTCTTGGAGTTCTGAGGATTGCATTTTTCTTTTCTGACATGGCATTCTAGTGCTTCTGGAATACTGAAACACAGGAACATACGAGTGACACACAGACAATGAGTATAATAAAAAATCTCAACAATAATGTTAATTGCAGACAAATTAACTATTTTTTTGGACTCGCTTTCTCTTTATAGTGAGAAGATACTGACATTATATCTTCTTATCTCTCATACAATGGGATTTGATATGTTGTGAAGTAGTAATGCAATTATACACCAGCGTCAAACGTGATGCCTGTCAAGTTAAATATGTAACTTTGGTGCATGAACATTAATAAACGTTTGAGTGAGGGGCGTTCAAATCAAACCCCGGACTTCTGATAAAATTTCTCAGAATTAAGGGTTGACATAGATGCTTTTTATTCCCCTAAACATTGCTGTTCAAGCACGGTTCTTGAACAAATTAGAAAAGGTTTGTAAAGGATCCAGAGATTCTTTAGCCGCTCCTTCTTCCCCAGTGTCTAAATGTGCAGGGGTTTTCTCGACAGAGTCGAGTTCTTTCTGCTCTTCGAGTCACAGTTGGTTGTTTGGTTGTTTTTCTCTCAGAGGACTGACTCTGTTGGTTGACCAATTGATGATACACCTCGGCGTGATCGTCGTCAAGATGGAACATAAAAAAGCCGTAACACCTGACTATTGATAATCGACAGATAACTTGTCGGCAACTTGCAGAATAGACACATCTGTCTGTGGCAACTGTACACACCATCATTCAACTACACCACTTGCAGGTTACAGGGACTCGGCTGTCCTCGCTCCGAGCCATTTCCTTTAAACAAGTTCGACAGGCAGTCTCATCATGGCTCCGATGTACTAAGAAAACTTGGTCATCAGTGTAGCAGGGGGGTTACACAGAGGGGCGTTCAAGTCAAACCAGGACTTTTGATTTCACAGAATAACAGAAACTCCCTTCATTTTTCTATTTAATGGACAGTTAGTTAGATAGTAGGAAAATCCAGTACTTTTTGTAATAAGATAATCAGACTGCAATATTTACATTTCTAAAAGTGTATTCTGACTAAAAGCATGAAGACATTTACACAATATAATATTAAAGTGTACAGTCAGAAATATCAAGAACAGATCTTTGATAAGGATTGTAAGATCACTTTATAACCTTAACAATATTTATAAGTTATATAATATATATAATATATATATAACCAGGAGGCAGTATGATCTCTCTCTCTCTCTCTAGGTGATGAGAAAAACAAATCCGTTTTCTCCTCTGATTTGATTTTAAGGATCTCTGGTCGACTTTTAGACATTTGGGAGTCTGAGACAGTCAGGAAGCCGTTTAAACCCGCAGGTTCCCGCACTGAACCCCCGGTGTCGAGACAGTCCAGTGAGAGGACACGACGCTGAGACACGGACCTCTACTGTGTGTGTGTGTGATTTTTTTGGACGATACTGTAGCTTTAGCAAAACAGCTAACCTGCGGGCAGACAATTCAAAAGCGGCTCCTTGGTTGGAAAAGCGGCTCTGGGATCCCAAGGACGCTCAGAAACGCATGTTTAACGCACTGCACGCAATTATAATTTAATCAGAACTCCGTTTGATCACCGGAACTTACTTATCTTGCTCGGTTTTCAGAAACAGCTGTTCTGTGCTGAGTGAAGTTTACGTTCCCTTCCGGAGCTTATGTTTACTTCGTCAGCATTGGCACGTGCTCATCGTTCGCGTGTGTCTGAGTCGTCGCCACCTGTCGGTGTGGAGCACAGAGTTAACGTTTCGTAATAAAAGCTAGGAAAAAACGTTCCTATAAATCCTAATAAAAACTTTTTAACGTTTAAGAAGAATTCTCATCCATAAAAAGCGCTAATATATAATATTTTTAGATAATATTAAATTATTTTTAAGCAAAGGTAAAGGAATTCACAGCTGTTTTAGAACCAGCCGATAGATGGCGCTAATAAGTCTCTGCGCTGGAAAGTAGAAACGCGAGTTTTGATGGCTGGATCCCAAAAACAGGACAGCTCCATATATAATAGCACTACTTAGGGTAGTTACAGCAATTCCTTTTATCAGGCGGTATATAGTGCACTACGTAGAATGAATAATGATGCTGTTTGGGCGCGACGCAAACACGACTGGCGCCATATTCGTTTGGTTTATCAGATTGCGGCTGTGAAGTTGCATACAGTATTAATGATTCCGAGAAAAGATTGTTATTGCTTATACTTACGTTAGAAGTTGGATAGTTTGTTACAGACACATAAACTAGCAAGATAACGCGGAAGTTGAACGTCTCGCGCGCAGTCGCTATTCGGGTGTAGGATTTGGCTGCTCGCTCTTTCAGCACAGGAGAAGAGAGTGTTGTTCTCCCCCGGTGAAGCTGATCGACGCGCGGCAGGTTGTTGTCCCGAGGGCCGGGAGGGCAGAATGAGCAGCGCGCAGGGCGGCAGTGATGACGTGTGCACTCCGGGAAGCAGCGCGCGAGCCGCCGAGAGCACCGAGCTGTTCCAGGATCTGCTGCAGCGCCTCAGGGAGTGTCATGGCAACGCAGTGCAGGGTCAGGGGGCAAGATACTGTGTCTCAGTCTCACCTCATCTCATCTCATCTCATCTCATCTCATATCACCTGTCACACTCAGTACTAACACCAGTCATGATCAGAGAAAGGGACGACTGATCAACTCCACCATCTTCTGTGTCTCACCTTAATCTCACCTTAATCTCATATCACCTCGGATTATCCTCAGTTTATCTTTATCTCAATCTAATCTCACCTTATCTCATATTCAGTCATATTCAGTACTATGAGATGATGATCAGAGAAAGGGACGACTGATCAACTCCACCATCTTCTGTGTCTCACCTTAATCTCACCTTAATCTCATATCACCTCGGATTATCCTCAGTTTATCTTTATCTCAATCTAATCTCACCTTATCTCATATTCAGTCATATTCAGTACTATGAGATGATGATCAGAGAAAGGGACGACTGATCAACTCCACCATCTTCTGTGTCTCACCTCATCTCACCTTAATCTCATATCACCTCGGATTATCCTCAGTTTATCTTTATCTCAATCTAATCTCACCTCATCTCATATTCAGTCATATTCAGTACTATGAGATGATGATCAGAGAAAGGGACGACTGATGGAAGTTTATGATAATCTTCCTCTTCTTTTTCTTCTCTTTCCTGTTCTTCTTCTTGTTCTTTTTCTTGTTGTTGTTCATCATCTTCCTGTTTTTCTTCTTCTCAGAGCTACAGTTAAAGGTGAATAAACTGAAGAAGGATCGTTGTTTGTAAGTAATGTTTTATTCAGAATCTATTTTTCCTTAAACATACATTTTTTTTTATCAAGTTAGTTCAGATCCAGACGTGGAAAGTACTGGTGGTGTTCAAGTCAAACTGGGATTTGTGATGACTTGTCTCACAAACGAATTAAAACACTTCAAACACAGTGACAAGAATGAAAAACTACAAAGCTAAACACACCTCCACGTTCTCTCCGATCCTGCAGCACTTGCTCGACACTTGCACTTGGTCCCAGCATCTCTCATGGATTGAGGAAGACATGGATCTAGACTGTTTTCTGTACTTCCTGTAGAGGTCTGTACAGCCGAGTCACTTTACTAGCAATCCTTAACCAGCGACTAAAGAGCTAAAACAGTGTTTGACTGATATGTGAAGGAAACTTCGAAGCACTTTTGAAGGAGAGCGTCCGCAAAATGCTGATGATTTCTCCAACTTGCAGTTTAAACTGTACACGCAATCATCCACCAGCACCACTAGTAACTCAGCTAAAAGTTGTTGTCACATCCCTCGTACAGTTCTGACCTCATTTCAAGTAATTTCCACATGTTGGGGGGGGGATAAAGGAGTTCCTGGTAGGCCAGCTTTCCACATGTGAAGCAGACAATTCAGTTCAATTCAATTTTATTTGTATAGTGCTTTTAACAATTGACATTGTCGCAAAGCAGCTTTACACAATCAAAATACTTATTTATGCTTGTATTAATCAAAATGTAAAGATTGTCCCTGATGAGCAAGCTGAGGACGACGGCAACAGTGGCAACGAAAAACTCCCTGAGATGGTAACAGGAAGAAACCTTGAGAGAAACCAGACTCAACAGGGAACCCATCCTCATTTGAGTGATACCAGATAGACCGACAGATCGATCGTGACTTTGGTGTAATGAGAAAGCTTGCAGTCTTGTAGAAGTGGTATCCAAGCACTAGTGAAAACGCTGGGATTAGTGCATTAGTGTAACTGTGGATTATATAGAGAAATAAAGGGAGTTTTTATTTTACTTGTAACTGTGTTCTGTTATTGTCTGCAATCAAAAGTCCTGGTTTGACTCGAACAATCATTGTACAAAGCATACAGACATGAGTATGATTGATGTGTTAGTACTTTAGTAATAATTCACTTTTTTGAAAAGAAAATGAATAACTAAATAAATTATGTACTTGTGACAGTCTGGTTACTCAAGTAATTATTTAACAACACGTTCTATTCTGTGCTGTGTTTTCTGAGTCTGACTGATTTACTTTTGCCGTTAGTGATGCACAAAGACTGGAGGAGTTTTATAATAAGAACCAGCAGTTACGGGAGCAGACGAGAACGCTGCAGGAATCCATTAAAGCCCTGAAGGGAAGGTACTTCACATAGGTTTCCTTTCACTTTTACAGTTTCCTCACGTGAATGTTTGCTCATAAGATTCATACTTTACACTGTATAGAGATATGCTCTAGGTAACAACAAGCTTTTGACCAGTTTAGACCAAGACCACTTAAATAAATCAGTAAATAAAACTGAATTAAATATGTAATTAGTGGAAACAAACAGAACAAATTAAAGTTTTTTTAATGAGTCCCACAAACGAGTGGTTTTCTTTTGGCCATACAGCTGTTTAGTCCTAATCCTGTGAGTTCTTGTAACTGTGTGTGTGTGTGTGTGTGTGTGTGTGTGAGAAGCATACTGTATGTTTTTCTTCACCAGTGGTTTAAGTGATCTCCATTTATTAGTTTTTTTCTGACCACATTTCCTCCACGAGGTTGGAGGTTCAGCACTAAGCACTATCCCTCCAGGTTTTAATTAGCATGTATAATTAACAATAACATGTTGTAACCTCGTTACAGTTATTTAAAATCTACTTAATTGTTTTCAGGATTTGACACAGGCCGATAATTCGACCCTTATGAAGTGGTGACTTTTTTTCTTTTTCTTTCCCTTATTGGCCTGACTGTGTATTTGTGCATGTTTGAGGTGTACAAACAAAGCACCTTTGTTCATCTTATGAGAACAAATCAAACTTCTGCAAATTGATATGCTTATTCCCTTCTTCAGACATTTCAACACGCTTATTTTGCTTTTGAAAGAGAGAGAATTTTGAAGTTGAAGGTCCATCACAACATCCTGCATATCAAAGTAATCAGCAGAACTGAAGCCCTCTATTACTGGGTTTCTCTTTCATCTTAGTGACAAAGCATTAGGATATCTAATCAGAAGTTTACAAGTAGTCTTACTTTTTTTGGTTCCTAAAAACAACACCTCATGTTGTCTAATACTGTTTCTGTCCACCAAGTCACATGTCTGAAAAAGGTCTATTGCCTTGTTAACACTTTCATTCTTAGTTTAAGAATGGATTTAGTCAGAATCAGAATAAAGTCCAGTGTTTGTAAGTTTTTTGCTATTTGCAAGTTTTACCTTGTTACCTTTAATAAATGAATGAATCCTCAGCATGTATGTTTTGTTTGAATGTTTACTTGCATTTATTTATTACGATATATAGTGTTTATAAAAAAAAAATCAGATATATTTCTGGCTTTATAGTTTTTCATTGTACATTTCACATCTCTGAGTCTGATGAACTAACACACATGAATTATTAGATAAATAGTTAATCAATATGTTAATAAGAAACACTGTAGTAAGTAACTTCTTTTAAATAAACAAAAGTCTTCCAATAAAATGTAATGAAATTAGACGAGTTCATGTTTGTGTAATATGTGATGAATATGTTTTTAGATTACAGTCTGGACCATGTGATCGCTGCGGAGAAACAGAAAAGCAGATGAAAAAAACACAAGCCATGTTTGAAAACCTTCCACTTCTTAATGAACTTCGTAAGTACACACTCGCCTCTCTTTCAGTTTCTCTTTTACAGCGCGCTGGCAATTTGTTCATTTAAATATGTTTCTAAAAACCTATTTAAGTAAGTTTACAATATACAGTAGATGTGAATTGAAGTTTAAATATAAAAGAGTAGAATTCCAGATATACTTGTACAGTACTAGCCGAAAGTTTGGACACACCTTTTAATTCAATGTCTTTTGTTTAGTGATTTATTTTCTACATTCTAGAGCAATAGTGGAGATTTTAAACTATGAAATGACACGTATGGAATTATGTAGTTAAGTAACAACGACAGTCAGTTGTTATTTTAAGACATGACGCTGTTCTGGAACAGTTCTTGGAAGAACAGTATCGTGTTAAGTGCATTTGCAACAGCTTCAGAAATCGATTAACAAACAGCACCTCAGATTAGAGGCGTTATGAAGCTTTACAGTGCAGAAGTAGCAGATACATCTCAATATCAACTGTTCCAGATAACCTCGCCTGGATGCCTAAGAATCTTTTACACTAGTCAGCCATAACGTTAATACATTAGCGTGTATTCTTTATTGTAAATCAGTAAATTGGAAACAGAATCATATGCCTGATGGGGGCAAAGACCAGCCCGTCCGGTCCGATCTTACAGTAAAGCCAGAAAACCGGGCCTCCAAACTCAGCAGAGCCCAGTCCACATGACGCCCATGGTATGTACTGGACGAACAAGTTCGATCCATGAAGGCCTCACCCAGTCTACCCTGCGAGGTCTTGTGCACACCCCAGAGGTCTTGTGCAGTCATCCCCGAGGGGGCGGAGCCATAAAAACGCATAACTTCACAGTGAAATGGCGGATTGGTGTGTAATGTCATTTTTGCAGTAGTATTAAAGTTCAATACTACTGCAAAAATGACATTAGTATTAAATATAACAATATTTATATATTTTTTATTTTAGAATGTGAGAGGGACATGCTTAAAGAAGAGAACAGAAAGCTAAATCTTCAGCTAGAGCGGCTACGCGGCCAAATGTAAGTGATATGAACATGCGCGCTCACACACACACACACACACACACAAACACACCTCATGTTACTGTACCAGAAGCACATTCCATATTCACAGGTGCTCATGCATTCTGGAAAACCATGGAAATGTAGAGATCAAAGCGCTTTGCATGTGAATGGGATAAAATGCACTGGTGGTGTAAAACTGTGCCACAGAGGGTGTACATTGTGGCATATTTTTCTCAGCATGCTTGACGTATACACGTTTACTTTACATTTAAGACCAAGCAAGTCTATACCTCACTTCTAATATCCCATTAACATGGCAGTTGGTTAATGGTTAAATGGCCAATGAGAGAGAGTTTCACTCAGTAAGGTGCTCTTAACTGTAATGTTGATGATGTTGATGGATGCGAGGAAAAGGAGAATTTTGCTGGTGAGTAATTCTGTGAGGTGTGTGTTTAGTTTTCAGCAGACATCGTTCTCAGAGCCAGAGGAAGGCATGATCCCGGACTCGCCGAAGCAGCCGCTGTCCTTTCCTGTAGTCAACAAGATGAAGCGCAAGAAAGATCAGAGCCACGTTCGCTATGCTGAAAAACTGCTGTCTCAATCACCACCTGGTTAGTCACGCAGAGATTATACACACACACACACACACACGTGTCCTCCACAATTCAACATTAGGACGTTGATGGTTATAAATCACACATACAGTATGCAAGAAGAAATTCAAAGTTGTGGCACTTGTCTGTGTTTTCTGTCAGCAGGGAAAAGAAGAAAAGTGCAAATTAATTGATTAATCAGTACTGCACGAGGAAAAGTGCTGAATGACTGATATTCAGTGCAAAAGCATCACATTTGTTAATTTATTAATCTTGATTAGCTACATTTCAGACACTGAATAGCCAAATCATTTGTGAACAGAAATAATTCCCCAAAACACTACAAACTGACTGACAGCCCTGAGTGAGTAAAGTAACAGCTCCAATATAACAAATTGCTAGAATTGGACTTTTATATAGTGAACACAAACACATGGCACGATATAAACAGTACAATGTACTACGGCTGCACTTCATATCAGAACTAATATAATGTCGCTTTATCAATCAAAAGGTGAAATAAAACCCACTGTAGAAATCCTCATTTGATAAACTTTGCTGTCATTACAAAAACATAATTAAAATCGTATAACTTATTAGAATCACTTGATGACGCATTCACAAAGCACTGTGAAGGCCATCCTGGTAGACACTGAAGTGCAGAGTGAAGTGAGGAGTGGAGCGGATCACCAGACTCATGCATCAGATCATATTGAAGGGAGAAAAATATAATTTAGCTTTACATGTATTACGTCTTACAGCTTATAAAACACTTAAACTAACTTTTGTCCATGGTTTTAAATGAAAACAAGATTCATTATTCAAGATTCTAGTCTTAACACAATCCTAAAATAAAATAGTCTATTTATTTGTTCATTTTACTTTCCTGCGTTCTTCTTTCTTTCTTTCTTTCTTTTTAAAAAAGTTAAATTTTTTAACCTGGAACCCGTGTAGCCCGGAGATAAAAGTGCTTTTACCTGGAACCCGTGTATTGCGCGTTCCAGGTAAAAACCTCGGACACGTTGTTACACACAGCTGCGTCTGTCGCCAGGCGGTATAATTTGGAACAAGCTGCAATGTTGCAAGGTAAACAGACCCGTGAGGCCCGGACAGGACTTCACTCTGTACTTTGTTTTTTAGGAATCACACACAATTTAAAATATGCAGTGATTTGCTGAAGGAAAAAAAACTCTTGACAAGATATGAAGGGTAGTAGTATCTGTGTCAATTCACACGGTTTACCGAAAGATTTACAACTTTAGGAAGCCTCAAAACATAAAGGCAATATTAAACTTTGCCAAGGCATGTATAAAAAAAGATATTTATGGTAAAACAACTTCCTATGTCATGGTGAAACCTGGGTAAACTTGATGCGTGTCAGAATTATGGATATGTATGATAAACAGAAGGAACTGCTCATGATCTGTAGCATACCTCCCACATCTTATCCTCTCAGGCTGCTCAGATTTAGGCAAATGCTTAAAATATCAATGGATGGTTCTTAACAGACAGTTCTATTCAATTTGGTTTTATTTCCATAGCACCTTTAACAACGGCCATTGTCGCAAAATAGCTTTACAGAATAAAAAGAAATTATGGAAATGCGTTTGGAAAGTGTGAGGAAATGTGTATAAATCATGATCAGATTGTCCTTAATAAACAAGAAGAAAAACTCCCCAAGATGACAATAGGAAGGAACCTTGAGAAGAACCAGACTCAACAGGGAACCCACCTTTATCTGGGTGATAACAGATAACACTTAAGATGGACGATCACCTGAAGTATGTGTTGAAAGCAATGCGGAAAGTGGAAAGTTCTGCAGTGGGCGGGTCAATCACCATGTCACTTGCTGGAAGCACAAAACTGTCGGTGATGTACCTCATAAACAGGCAGGGAAGAAACTGATGTATCTGGGTTTCACACTTCAGGCAGTCATTGTGAATATCCTTAAATTAAAGCTGAAGGATTACACTTCACGGTTATTATGATTCTTTAATTCCAACTTCAGTATATTGTGAGACAGCTTAAAAAACAATAACGTTGTCTGTCCAAATATTTTGGACTGACTGTACACTTTGATAGAAAGTGTTGAAAGACCTGCTCTTGTCTGTTTTGTGTCCTGTAGACCGTCAGCAGCGAGAGCTGGACCGCCATGCTGGAGCTGTGCTGGTGCCAGAGACGTGTGATATGGATGTGACGTGTATTACAAGTAAGAGCTTCATTATCTGATAAACTAATGCACAAATCCAAGTGCCATCAGATTCTTACTGTTAACTCACGGTGATGACTATGGCTTTTTTATTGTGCTATTCTTAGGAAAAAAAGGATTTATTTATGATACAGTTTTTATTTAGACTACAGCAGGTTCTACAATTACCTTATTTCTAACTCTTCTATGTAATCTTGTTTGTGTGGTTTATTTAGAGAGCAATATCAAAATTCATGGCAGAACTGTGGTTGCAGAAAGTTGCCAGATAGAGATAAATTCTGAGCAGGTTAGTCAAAAACTATTGATTTTTTTTTTTTCCAGTGAAATGTTGTAGGTTGCATAGGTTAACACAAAACATATTTCATAAACTGCTATTTTTCTCCTGTTCCTTTATAACGCAGCACATGGTGCTCTCTAACCTAATTACACAGCACAGCATTGTGTGGCGTAGAAGCGAACTATTTGCTATGATTGTTTAGATTTAAATATAAATATTATATTTTAAAATTGTGAATCATGATCATGAGTATCTCAATACAAATCAAATCTGCACCTAGGTATCGCATCGAGTGCTCCCTGGTGATACTCATCCCTAATGTAAGGTGTGGCAATGCATTAACTTTGTTAACTTTAAGTATCTCTTGCTTTCAGATGTCGGAGAGTGAAGTAAACTCTCAGAGCGTTGTCGCTAAATCTAAGCACAAAGCAAAGAATGCCACTAAGTAAGTAGACGTTCGCAGCGAGCTGTTATCAGGAAACTAACCGATGTTAAAAAAAAGTGTTAGAGCTTGGTTTTAGTAATATCCTCACTTTAGCTAGAATATTATTTAGCATACAACAAATTTTAGTCTTTCAGAAAGGGGAAATCAAACGCATGTTGTTGTCTGTTCTCCGTTTTCTTTATAGTTGTCTAGGGCCTGAAGAGCAGAATAAAATGAAAACTCAAAATGGGCCGAAATCTTCACAGAAACAGTCGAGCAAGCAAACTGAGCAGGTACATGGTGTCGTGGATCAGGGGTTTGTACTTCTCATGAAAAAATTAAATAAATAAAGCTCTAGAGTATAAAAAAAAACGATGTTGCACTTTTATCCGTTTTACTGTGTTATTTTGAAGTTAGTTGTATTATATTCCCATAAAGACACTTTTCAAGGAACCATGTGTGAGACGCAGCTGGGAGACAGAACGGTCCATGCCTGATGCTCCATCTTCTCCACGCAGGGGTTCACTGCTGAGCCAGAACTGTAGTCCCAATGGTATGTGAGTGATGTTTCCCAATACTACAGCTGCTACACGCACATTTTTGCTGTTGTAATGTAAAAATATGAATGTATTTTAATTTCCACTTTTGTGATGATGCTGTGGCTAAACTAAGGTTTACAGTGGGTGTGGTCAAATAAACTAACATGATAAAAGATTTTAAGGCGGAATGGTGGCTTGGTGCTTAGCACAGTCGCCTTGCACCTCCAGGGTCGAGGGTTCAATCCCCATGAGTTGAACAAGTCTGTGTGCATGGAGTTTGCATGTTCCCCCCGTGCTTGATGGGTTTCCTCCGCGTACTCTTGTTTCCTCCCACAGTCCAAAGACACGCAGATTATATTAATTGGTGTTCCCAAATGCCCGTAGTGTGTAAATGATCGTGTGTGTGCTCTGTGACGGATTGGCACCCCGTCCAGGGTGAACGCCGACTCGTACACTAAGTCCCTTGGTTCCAGTCCCCCCCTGTATAACCCTGTATACAGGATAAAGTGGTGTAGATAGTGAGTAAGTTAGTGGGTGATAAAAGATTATTTTAATTATTATTATTATTAGATAATTTTAAACTTCTAATTTCAACATGATTAAATAATTTGTGGGTTGTTTTTATTCCAATAATATCTAAGATGATGAGCAACTCTTATTTGTAATTACAGTATTTATTTGTATAGTATACGAGTGTAAATAATAATTTTCTCACCATCTCCCAGATGAGAGCTGGAGCATGGACCCAGGAGCTGCTCTGTCCCAATATGATGCAAGTATCCTTCCTCATCCAGAGGTACTACTCTGAATCACACTTAAACTTGTGTAGCACTATCTATTGGTGTAAGTTTTTTGGTGGTAGTGGTAGCTCAGAGGGCTGAGGCACCGAGTTACTGATCAGAAGGTTGGCGGTTCGATCCCCAGCTCCACTAGGTTACACTGGGATATGCCAAGAAGGAATTTCACTAAGCTATAATATAAATGTGACAATTGAAGCTTAAATTAAAGTGTTGTGGATTTGATTTTGAATCACTATAAATGTCATTTTTACCCATTATTCTACACTTCCAGAATTAACAGTGAACAGGTGGTCATGTACATCGCATTTGCTTTAGTTATGCTTGAGATGTGTCTAGAGGTCAGTTATAGTTGTTTGATTTCAGTACATACAAGCGGTGCGAGTAAAGTTCTGGGAGTAAAAACTCCTATTATCTATTACATATACTAAAACTGTAAAGTTGGCTTGTCTGTACATTGAAGATGTTTGCTGGAACTCATCAAGATGGTTTTTGAAATTTGTGTCTGTCTGTTTGTGCACGCATCACATAAAAACTACCGAACAAATTTTAATGGGGTTTTAACAGGTGTATTTGGCCGAGCTTGAGGTAACATATAGGCTTTGTTTCATCGCAATCGGCCCGCGGGAAGAGAAGATACAGTGGGGAAAATAAGTAAGGAAATAAGTTTGCCCGCTTACAAAGAAATGAAGGGTCTATAATTTTTAACATAGGTTTATGGTACAGGATAGAGACAGAATATCAAGCAAAAATCCAGAAAAAGCACACAATACAAATGTTATAAATCGATTTGGATTTCAGTGAGGGAATACAGTAAGTATTTGAACCTCAAGTGAAACATGACTTAGTACGTGCTGGAAAAACACTTGTTTGCAAGCACAGAGGTAAGACTTTTCTTGTAGTTGGTTACCTGGTTTGCACACATCTCAGAACGCATTTTGATCCACTATTCTTTACAGATTTTCTCTTACTTTTTAAGATTTCTTGCCTGCCGCTTGGCAACTCAAAGTTTCGGCTCTTTCCATAAATTTTCTATAGGATTATGGTCTGAATACTGGCTACTACTATGGCCTATACTGGCCACTCCATGACCTTAATGTGATTCTTCTTGAGCCACTTCTGTGTTGTCTTGGCAGTACGTTTGGGTCATTGTCATGCTGGAAGATCCATCCACAAACCATCTTCAGAAGGGTTCTCGTCCAAAGTGTTACAATACATGGCCCTTCTATTAACCCCTCAATGCAGCACAGTCAGTCTGTACCTATAGCATGAAACCCGCCCTAAAGCATGATGTTTCCACCTCCGTGCTTGACTGTAGGGATGGTGTTCTTTGGGTCATCGTCAGCATTTTTTCCTCTAAAACCAGAGTGTCAAGTTGATGCCAAAGATCTCAATTTTGGTCTCACTTTATCCCAATCCTTCTGTTTATTGTCAAACTTTAGATGGGCCTGTACATGTGCATGCTTGAGTAGGGGGACCTTGCTGCACAGAATTCAATCCTTGGCGGCATATCATGTTACCAATGGTTTGTTCAGTGACTGTATTCCCAACTGCCTTGAGATCATTCACAAATTCCTCACTTGTAGTCCTGCACTGGTCCCTCATTTTTCTCATGATTATTCTTACTCCATGAGGTGAGTCAAAGTCCTGACCTGAATCCTATTGAGATGTTGTGGCATGACCTTAAAAGGGCGGTTCATGCTAGAAAAACCTCAAATAAAGCTAAATTACAACAATTCTGCAAAGATGAGTGGGTCAAAATTCCTCCAGAGCGCTGTAAAGTGTTGCAAGTTATCGCAAACGCTTGATTGCAGTTATTGCTGCTAAGGGTGGCCCAACCAGTTACAGTATTAGGTTCAGGGGGCAATTATTTTCTCACACAGGGCCATGTAGGTTTGGATTTTTTTTTCTCCCTAAATAATAAAAACCATCATTTAAAAACTGCATTTTGTGTTTACTTGTGTTATCTTTGACTAATAGTTAAATGTGTTTGATGATCAGAAACATTTTGTGTGACAAACATGCAAAAGAATAAGAAATCTGGAAGGGGGCAAATAGTTTTTCACACCACTGTATGTGTACCATATGAGCACATAACCAGTCTGTGAGAGTCAGATCTATTGTTGGTTGCTTGGGGATCAAATACTTATTTCCCTCACTGAAATGCAAATCGATTTATAATATTTTTTATAATATTTGTATTGTGTGTTTTTTCTGGATTTTTGCTTGATATTCTGTCTCTATCCTGTACCATAAACCCATGATAAAAATTATAGACCCTTCATTTTTTTTATAAGCGGGCAAACTTAGAACATCTGCAGGGGAACAAATACTTATTTCCCCCACTGTACACTAATTAGAAATTTAAATAAAAAACGCCTTTATATCACAAAAACATCGACCATAAAAAAATCATTAGTTTATATCAAAAATTCAACAGATGGCACTAAAATTTTTTTAATAATGCGCTTACGAGTGTGCACTTAAAATCTACTTAATAAACACAATCTCACACCCTCATTCCGCGTGCTTCACGTTAACATATAAAAAATTTAGTTCAATTACAGAATTAAAAGATGGCACTGTACATTATTTTAAAAACACGCTTATGAGTATAAATTCCATGTGAATGAAGTCGTGGCGCATCTAGTTTCTCTATATAATCTCCTGCTACACTAATGGTCTTATTCCAGTGCTTCACTAGTGCTTGGACACCATCAATGTAGAAAACTTTCTCAGTACGCCACAGCCATGACCGAACTGCCTTCTTCATGTCTGCAACTCCTTTAACATGTAGAAATGGCTTGGAGCGAGGTCAGGCCTGTGTGGGGGTTTGGCAATCACTCCAACCGAGTTCCTGTAATGTGCAAGGGGTTTTATGACACATTTTTTTTTCTTTTCTTTTCTCGCAGCCCAAAATACAGGCAGAGACTGTAGACTTTGACTGCACATATGTGAGCCATAGTTTGCTAGTAGCTCACCAAAAGAAGACTGAACTGGACCAGACGAACAGCATCCCAGGTATCTGCAATTCTGTTCACATTATTATCTGAACATTATAAATGTGTGAAATGTGCCTGGAGCCAGTGAAGTGCCAGTTAAATTACATTATTATAGATATGAGGGATTATATTCCAGGACCCAATGAAATACTCACCACAAGCAGAAGGACAGAAGTCTTGGACCAAATTATCAGAGTCGTATAAAGACACAAGTTAGAAATTAAACAAGACATGGCAGCACAGTGGCATAGTGAAGTCTCCTAAGATACTTTTCAGGTTCCTGCGGCCCTGTAGAGGATTAATGGTATAGAAAATTAATGTCTGAGACATCAGAGTCAATAATGATTTAAAGGTCGCGTGGAAAATCCTCGGGGAGCACATTAGTCATGTTGCAGGACCTTAACCAGTGCTCGTTAAGCAAGGTAACTTTGTGTCTTGTGCAGTTGTCCCTTCCGGCAAGTAAAAAAAAGTAATGTTTTTATCACTTGGTTCTGTGTTGAAAACAGTTACTCCTGCTAGCCATCCACTAGCAGTCTACAGTTCTGTCGACCAATCAGAGGATGTGTTTCTGACTGTAGCAAAAGAACTGCAATCTGCCATCTTTTAACTTAGTCATATTATTATTGCTGATAATTTATATTGATGATTGCTAAATGAAAACAAATGATTATTTACATGTTTCATAACCAGAGCAGATGAAACAGTCAGCTCTTATAATAATATGTATTTCGCAGTCCCAGTCTTTAATTTGCTTTCTTAAATCATTCTTAATCTTCAACAAATCTTGAAATTTTTAAATTCTGTATTTTTTTTTTTGTAGGAATAGGGCAGAAGGCTAATGACAGCTTAGCAAATATCTTTGATACCACTGGGCATGAAGATTATGAGTCCTGCCCTCAGGACGAGACGAGCGCCTTGGAGGAGGAGTATGATCATGAGGATGAGGAAGAATGTGAAAAACAAAAGGAGGACATGAAACAAGATGAACAGATGGAGGAAGCAGAGTTTATGGATGGTAAAGATTTTTACACTTGCCTAATAGAGCAATTAATAGCACTATGTAATTTTATGTAAAAACCACAGGCATGTAGTTGCATCAATGTACAGGGTGGGCCATTTATATGGATACACCTTAATAAAATGGGAATATTAACTTCCTGTGTGTAGCACATTAGTATATGTGAGGGGGAAAACTTTTCAAGATGGGTGGTGACCATGGTGGCCATTTTGAAGTCGGCCATTTTGGATCCAACTTTTGTTTTTTTCAATAGGAAGAGGGTCATGTGACACATCAAATTTATTGGGAATTTTACAAGAAAAACAATGGTGTGCTTGGTATTAACATAACTTTATATTAACTTCCTACAGTCTAATCACAACAATACATCATTAACTAATGCATTTTTGTTTGTAAACAGAACAAGAGAAACCCATGGGAGATTCTCCTGAGAGGTGAGATCTGGAATTATGTGTTCTGTTAACAGAGTATGAAATAAACGATGTATAATCATGGTCTGTTCTTTCCTTCGTGTACAGTGATAAGAACAGGTCTGTTGCTCATGTAGTAGTTGTACGCAAGAAAGCTGAACGGAGGAAACTTCAAGGTCACACGTGCAAGGAATGTGAGATTGTAAGTAAGATTTTGTTCATCCAAATATATACAGAGGCAGGAAAAACATGTATATGGACTTCAGGAAAAGTATAATATTTTAATACAAAATTTATTCTTAGACATTATAAAGTGGAACCTTGCATTACGAGCATAATTCATTCTGGAAGCAGGCTTGTATTTCAAAACATTTGTAAATCAAAGCGAGTGTAGTTTTCTCATAAGAAATAATGAAAACTCAAATTATTCGTTTCACAGTCAAAAAAAAAATACATAAAAATAATTAATACAAAATAAAAATTAAATAAATTAACCTGCACTTTACCTTTGAAAAAAGTAAAAATAAGTCCTGACAGTGTTTCCATTTATTTTTCCTGTGTGTGTGTGTATTTGTGTGTGTATGTGTGTGTGTGTGTCACACGCACGCACGCACTAATGTAAAAACACTATTTTATCGGGAAAATAAAAAAGAAATCTCTCTAATGACACTTGAGTGAGTGGACGGAATCACTGCTGTAAAGTAAAAATAAAACAAATTTACCTGCACTTTACCTTTAAAAAGAATCATGACAGAGCACTGTTTCTGTGTAGAGCAGAGAAAAAGAGTGTGTGTGTGTATTTGAAGGGGCACGGTGTCCAATGATGCTCGCGCACACAAAGGCAGGTTGATACAGAGAGGGAGAAAATGGATCTTTAACCTCTCTAATGAGACTTTTTTTCCCGTTACACAAAAGAGAAAAACCGATGGCTCATTTGTGATCACGTGACGCTCGGCGTCAAAACGAGAAGCGCATGCGTTTTACATGATACTCGGTACTCGTAAACCAAGACTTGTTCATTTTTCAAGTCAAAATGTATTAAAAATCTTTGCTCGTCTTGTGGAACACTCGCAAACCGTGTGTGTGTTTGTAATAACCAGTAAAGACCAGCTCTGTGCTCTGTGAAGATTTGTTTGTTTGTTTGTACACTGAAGACATCTGAGTATGCGTTTTAATGATGAATATTACATTTTAGCTTTAGTTCCCTGGTACACGGATCTGAATGTGTAAAGCCATGTAGAACATGTTTGAACATAGAGTCAGAGTTTGTATTGTCCTGAAAAATCCTGAAAAATCTAGAGTTTTTTTTTTTTTTTCAACCATTTTTTAACAATGTTTTATCTCTCATTTTCTGTCCAGTCTCAGGGAGTTTGTTTTGTTTTTTAAGCCACACATTGACCTATGAATCATTCAGGCATAAAAAACATCTAACTTAAGGCAGTGGGAAACAGGTGCAGGTGATGTGAGATGAGTGATTAGTATACTGGTGATGCTGGGGTAGGGGATCTACTGTGTGTACACACAACCACACACGCGCACACACACCAGTTTAGCGATTTAGACTTTCACTCACACAAGTGCGCGCACACAAACACACATGGACACATAGATACCATCTTGCTGCCAGAGCCAGAGACAGGAGGAAGGGGCTAATGTGTAGGACGACTTTCTCACACAAACACAAAAAAAGTACATGCGCACACGGATGTTGACTTTACAAGTAAAGCATGCAAACTTAAGACCTCGCTCGTTTTATTTAAAATTTTTGCTCGCCTTGCGAAACTCACAATCCAAGGTTCCACTGTACTGTAAACTGTACTATGCATAGTTATGAAAGAGAGAAAGCAACATAAAAATATATTAAATTCAGTGCAATAAAAGGTACAGTAGGCTAAAAGCAAAAGGTACCGTGGTCTAAGTTGTTTATAATACCTATATGTAAATAAAGTTAAAATTCAAATTTATCTTTTCAAATCAAGCTTTTGATTTTAAACCCACATGTCTTTAGCAAATAGTGTAGCAAAACCAAAGGAATTTTCCTTACTGTCCCAATACTTTTAGAGGAGACTGTGGGTCACCAAAAGTTTATTCATTCAAAAGAGTCCCACATCATATTTTACACTAATATTATATGTTTGAGGTAGTGCAATGTTTAGAAAAAAATATCAGGATTCAGACGTTTTACCAAATAATTCTCATGATGCCTTAATGTGTTTATGTAGTATTACGCTGACCTCCCTGAGGAAGAGAGAAAGAAGAAACTGTCGTCCTGCTCACGGCACCGATTCCGTTACATCCCCCCCTCCACCCCAGAGCACTTCTGGGACGTGGGCTTCCCTTCTACACAGACTTGCATAGAGAGAGGTACTGTTTTTATTTATTTATTTATTTATTTATTTATTTATTTACATTTAGAGAATATTTTAGAGTATATCTTCCCTCTTTGTGTCCATTCTAAATCACAATGATTACATTAATATAAATTAAGAATATTTGGAATACATTAATGTAAAAATTTTTAATATTTTAGGAATGAGGATATTTAATTCAACTTTATTCGTATAGCGCTTTTAGTGATGGTTGTCACATGGAAATGTCTAAATTCTGCAAAGGAACATAATTGTAAACATTAAAAAAAAAAAAAATGAGCAAATGTAAGGCAGTGATTTTAAGGAAGGACTAAGACAGTCCTGAGACAATAAAAGTAAGAAACCTTGAAAAGAACCAGACATAAAAAACAGACATTAAAGCATATGAATAATGTAATTATAAAAATTTGTAATACGTCAAAATGTGCAACTTGTCACAGAAAATGAATTATTGCTTTAAAATTAAATCTACCCTGCCATCATCGGACTTACCTGGATTTTCATAAACATTACCTCGATCCGTTAACAGGCGCCAAGACACTTGGAGAGAAAAAAGGTTTTCTTTGTGATGTGCTTGAGGTCCATGGTCAGTTTAATTGGCCTCAGTCATCCATTTCATGGGCGTGGTTTGCTTTAGGACAGCAGAGAGGACATCCAACGCAAGGAACATGTCTTTAGAGAACATACTGTATATCTAGAGGAGATCTGTCACCTGTAAGGAGATCTGTGCAGACTGAGACGCTTTAGTCAGGAGAGGTAGAAAGACCATCTCCCAAAAACGTGCATGATGAGCTTCATCACCAAGACTGAAGATGCAAAGTAGATCAAAGTGTAAAACCTGGCAGTCTTTCAGCTTGTCATCACCAATTACTGCGAGATCAAACCAGCGGAGACCAACAACTCTACCAGGGCTGTTTTAGATGTCTTTTACCTGCAGCAGCTTTACCGAGGACTGGCAAAAACTAGAAAATTGTGTATCAGTTAAGAAATCGAGAGAAGGAGCCACACTTACAGCTTCTAATAACAGCAGAAGAGAGGTGGATCTTGGAAGCAGCCAAAGGCTGAATTACAGAAATGATTGAAGTTCCAGATGTCTAGAAAGCTTAGATAGGCCAGCAGCATGTGGTTCTTTAAAGGAACCTGCAGACACTGTTTGTCTATAAAGTTTTTCTTTCCACAGTTTGCTGGAGGGATTTCCCACGATAAACACTTTGGAGTGGCTTAGGAGTAATGGGTATGAAAGTTCAAGCTTTGAAGAAGCTATAATAGAAGTTGTTAACAAAGTGGAAAGTTTATCCTGGTGACTGTGTCTGACAAGACCGTTTGTTTGTTTGTTTGTTTACGCCATTTGGCCGAAACCCTTATTCAGAGCAACTTGGATTTTTATTTCATTATACATCTGAGCAGATGAAGGTTAGGGGCCTTGCTCAGGGGCCCACGAGACAACTTGGTGGTGGTGGAGTTTGAACATGGGACCTTCTGGACCTAAGTCCAGTGCCTTGACCATCGAGCTGTAATAATACTAATACTAAATAATACTGGCAGCGAGGAGGGAGATTTGGACACAATTAATCACTCTCAAAGTTTAGTAGATAAATGGATGAGTCATTTGGTCTAAGAAAGTCAGAAAAGTCTTTCTTTATTAACAGAGACCGTTTTATATGTTAGGCTAAGCACCTGGTGTCACATACATGCACGTTAAAAACTTTAACTAGAAGTTTTTCGTTACAATAAAAACTTTTATCTTGGTAAAAGTTTAATAGACATATTAATAGAAAATGGTACATTATTTTAAAAAGGTTAAACTTAAAATTGTAAATTGTTTGTTTTTAACAGGATACATCAAAGAGGACAACCAAGCAGATTTACGTTTGAGGAGGAGAACACCTTACCTCGCTACATTCTCACCAAAAGCTAAACCGTAGTAGTGGGTTCTGATGTAACGCTTCATAGTTACGGAAATTTGTACAAACTAAGACTATAGTAGCATAACACAATATTAACTCTATAGCCCATGGGAAATTCTGTAGAAATCCAGTTTTGTTTGGGAAACTTATTTGTAATTAGTAGGTGTAATGGGTGTTTTGGTATATGATTCAGGTTGTAAATAGTAAATTGTTATAATATTGTTGAAATAAGCTATAATAAACACTTGTTTATGTTACTTTTATTAATGAAATCTGCCACATCTGCTCAGAGCCCAACATCACATGCAACTTAAAAAAAAAAAAAAAAAAAAAAAAGCTTAATGAAGACCATGTGACATTCAAATAGTGCCAGTACCGTGGAACCTTGGATTACGAGCATAATTTGCTCCGGAAGCGGGCTCGTATTTCAAAACACTCATAAACCAAATCAAATTTTTTCATAAGGAATAATAGAAACTCAAATTATTCATTCCACAGCTAAAAAAAAAAAAATAATAAAATAATAATTAATACAAAATATTACATCTTACAAATAAAACAAATTAACCTGCACTTTACCTTTCAAAAGAAGTAAAGATAAATCCAGACAGAATAAGTGTTTTCGTTTGTGCGTGCAGGCGCTGTGTATGTGTGTCTGTGTGTGAATCTAAACTAAGCTCTCCTCTCCCTGTTCTTCTCTTACACAGTTACCCTTCCCCCACTCTTTTTACACACACACACACACACACACACACACACGCGCGCACACAACGGAAACACTGCTGTAAAGTAAAAATAAAACAAATTAACCTGCACTTTACCTTTAAAAAGAATCGCGACAGAGCAGTGTTACTGTGTAGAGCAGAGAGAAAGTGTGTGTGTGTGTGTGTGTGGGGCACGGTATCCAATGACGCGTGCACGCACACAGACACAGAGCAGGCTGATACAGAGGGAGAAAATTGATTTTTAACCTCTCTAAAGAATGATGACTTGCTTTTGCACTAAGACCCAGCAGGGGAAACGATTACCCACAATTCCGCAGCGCAAGAGAGAGAAAAAACGTTGGCTTAGTGATCACGTGATGCTCAGCATCAAAACAAAAAGCGCATGCGTGATACATGGTACCCGTAAACCAAGACTTGTTAATTTTCCAAGTTAAAATTTGTTAAAAAATTTTGCTCGTCTTGCGGAACACTCGCAAACCACGTTACTCGCGGTTTCACTGTATCTGTTTAGGCTTCAGGGTCTGCAAGGTCTCCAGGCTCAGTACTATCTGCAGGATACCTGATGCAATCAAAAGCTTGCGTATTTCACAGCTCTCTCTTTATACTAACCTGAATCAGAGCGCGAGAGACATCTGTCCATAGGCTAGTTATTTGGTAATTTAGGCAAACGTCTACAGCACATGACTGGCGAGGAATGTCAGTGTAAAAAAAGTTCTGTACTGCAATTCCTGTCTCAAAACTATGTGATGTTCATTTTAGTGCTTTAATTTAACATCCTAAACATTAATAGATTGTTGGTTAGAATAACAGTACTATAGGTGTTTATTATAACTATGAATATTTTCTACCAAAATATTTATTAAGAAAGTAAGTGTAATTACATGTAAATATAATACTAGTGCAAAATTTGCATGTTCTGTCCATGTCTGGTTCATTCCATGTAAAAAATGCAAAACATTTCTTCTATAATTGCAGGTGAATAAATAAAAAAAATATATAAGGAACTTTTACATTTCATCCCCGAAAAATATTACTGTAGAAATTACAAATTTGATATATTTACTTCTAGAGACAATAAGAAGAGTTCACCAATTAATTTGTCAATTCTGTTAGGTTGCTGACATTACTAGCTAACCATATCAATTATTTGAGACATTATTGTTTTACTCTCTGTACACACTTGGTGTTTTAGTTCTGTGAACCAGACTTGCACATTGAACAGCTATTCAGGAAAACACTGAAGATTTTTACTTTGAAAAGTTTTGTACAGTCATGCATCATTTAATATCCTCAATATAGTCTGTGAAATACAGTGTAAACCCAGATTAATTATATTAAATAGAAATAACGCTCCAACACAAGAGATGTGTAATACATGAGGCTGAATGCTGCGAGTCAAAGAGTACACTCCTATGTCGTAAACCTATTCGTATTGGAAAAGGTCACTTAAAAAAAACAATAGAGAGGCAGAAAACATAATCCTGTAACATAGGAGTTTTTAATGGCTATCTATATATCAGTGTATGTGTATATGTGTATATATGCCTGGCATTGCAGTCACTTTGTTTTCTGAATTCTTGGTTTAAATAATAGACATGAAAAAAGCAATTTTTAACTTAAATAACTGATACTAGAAATGTGAACAATAACTATTTATGTTAAAGTACTGCAAAAAGATGTTTACTATCATTAATTGCATCAATCACAGCAAGAACGTGCAAACTCCACACCCACAAACTCCACACACGCAAACTCCACACACACAAACTAGATGGTTAAGGCAGGACTATATTTGTGTATAATATTCATACATATTTCCCCTATTTTCCAAAAACTGTGAATCCAAAAAATATGTACATTTAAACAACATATATGAATAATAAATAAACCTAAATAATATAGAAGCACATAAATGTCAGTTGAATAAGGTAGTCAAGGTCAGCAGAACTCTGCTGTATTCTCATTGCACGTCCTGCTCATCCAATTATTACCCAATTCTTTGGCAACAGTGCAGTGCATAAAACCACGCAAGCAAATACAAGCTACTGCATCAAGTGGGAAAACTTCTCTTGGAAATGCCTTGATGGAAACCACCAATAGATTGAGCTTGAGCTGACAGAAAGGCTACAGTAACTCTGATAACCTCTCTTTAATTACAGTATGGTGAGGAGAAATCACTCACTCACTCATCATCTATGCTGCTTTATCCTGTATTGAGGGTCGCGGGGGACATAGAGCCTATCCCAGGAGACTTAGGGCACAAGGTACACCTGGACAGGGTGCCAATCCATCACAGGACACACACACGGTGAGGAGAAATGCATCTCAAAATGCACATCAATCTTTTCAGGCTGGTGAGCTACAACAACTTATGACCTCATCAGGTGGCATTTCTGCCAGCCAAGAACAGAAAGCTGATGCTGCAGTGGGCACAGTCTTACCAAAACAAGGTAACAGAAGACTGGAAATAATGGAGCTTGGTCTGATGAGCCGCACACGATGCCAACACAACGAATCCATCGATCCAACCTGATTTTGTCGTTAGGCCAGGTCGTGTAATGGTCTGGGGAATGTTTTCTTGACACAGTGAGAAGTAGTTACTTTACAATTCTACTGTACAATACCCTTTATTTATCTTCATTGTAAACATACAATAATCATACATGACTACACACAAACATACAGTAGTCAAGCATGATACATGATACACTTGTCTTAACGATCTGAAAGGCCCAATTTATAATGAATCACTTTAGCCTCCTGGTATAATTATACTGACAGACTGATGGAATTTGGAGAATAAAGTAAATGTCATCTGCATTGTGAACATACTGGAAAGGAGGTCAGCGTGAACTGATATTCATGCATTTGATTGTCTACCAATTTTAAATTTCTTAAAAATATATTATTTATAGCCCTTCTGGTTCACTTATCCTTTTAAAGAGATTTGATTTTTGATTTTAAAGAGGAACTGCTTTAAATTCTTCAGTAAAATGGATTTTATATTGTAAGCGTATTTCATATTGAACTGTCAAGCGTAAAGTGGGTTTGATTCCTTTTTGTGAATTAAGTCCATCAGTAATGTAAATATTCTAAAAAATAAAAATATTAAACATTAAATTACTTTGGTCACAGCTTTTGTCTGAACATTAAGCATTTATAAAGCATTTATAAATATCTTTTTTGACCCTTCTGAAAAAGTTATTTATTTTATTTAGTTTTTGCCCAGTGTATGTTTCTGTGCACTGGGGGACGCAACAATATTAAAATCAAAGTCCCAGTATTACATTATATATTAGGACTTAGAGCTTAAACGACGCAATGTAATAATGAAATGTTAACTAGTAATATAACTAGTTACCATATGGCTAGTTTAATCAGAGCTTTAAGCTGAATGCAAATGAACGCAAACTTTTAATGCAAAGTTAATTACTATACAATATACCAAGGTGACATCTTTACCCCTTATAGTACAGTTAGAGTCTGTGTAGACATCAGTAATCCCTCTTACAGTACAAAATTAAACTTCATGTGGTCACAGATTTATAAATATTCACACACAAACAAATGGGAATTCATGAACATTAAACACTCCTTGTTTCTGATCGCCAGCCGTTATAGTGACATATAATGTTTAACACACTGTATTACAGTTCTAGTGATGTATAGTGAAAGTTTAGCCAATATTAGATATCTTGATGTGACTGTGTAGTTGAATTTGTTTTCAGCTCTCCAGAAGTCTGGTAGCGTATATTGACAGTGCCTCGCCAGCGTGGTTTATAAGGATGCTGCAATAAGAAACAAATGTACAAGATTATACATATTGTGGATGAAATGTGTTTATTTGTTTGTTAGTACTGTATAATAATCTTCTAAATCTATTACCACAATCATGAATAATCTCAAAAAAGTTTCCAAAGCGGTCACTTTACCAGCATAATGTTAAGGGTCCGAGTTCGGTCGTGAATATAAAAATAGACAGACTAGAAGCCAGAATCTGTAAGAGACATAAAAGACATTTAATAATAAAAGACAACAACTATGAATAAAATTGTAAATGGTACGAAATAATACTAAATGTTATACTATACTATACTGTACACACATGAAAAATATATTTTTTATAAGAAACAATTTATTCATATAATATGCTCTACGTGGTTACTACAATAATAAATATATCTTATCTTACAGGATATTGTATTATAACTACAAACTTTATTGAACATCTGTACATATATTAAAACTGTAAAGTTGGTGTGTCTGTACAAAAATTATTTGGCGGGATGTAAGATGAGTAATAAAACACATCAAGATTATTTTTGGAATTTTGTCTGTCTGTTTGTGCACGCATCACGTAATCCATACTTAACTCACCACGCATTTGTTTTGTAATCGGCCCATGGGAAGAAAAGATATACTACTTAGAAATTTAAATGGAAAACGCCCTTATATCATTAAAAAAAAAAATCGACCTTGAAAAAAACATTAGTTCTTCTTAAAATTCAACAGATGACACTGTACATTCTTAAATATGTGCTTAAGAGTATGCAGTTGAATTCCACGCGAAGTCGTGGGCACGTCTAGTACTCAGTAAAACAAATGTAAGCTCACGTGTAATGGAAGATTCAATTAAGGCAAATTTCATTAGACCTTTCACACTCATGCAGTATAAGGTTGTGAAAAACAATACCAGGCTGAATACATAATCATAATCATAAACCAAAAGAAAGAAAAGTCTTCAAAGAAGAGCAGGTGCTGAAATAACAGCAAAAGGCAAACAAATTAGTATTAATTAGCAAGGTTTTCAAATTTAATATACTGTATAGTACGCAAGTGTTCACACACTTCTGGCCGTATACTGTACATCATTAATTCACACTGCCTTAGTGTTTATAAGTACCGTGTACAGTAGCTTTTACATACAGTATGTAGGCAATGCATCTGCACATCAATCAGTTTCTGTTGTTGTTCTGTAAACACTGCATAGAGCTATTTATTGTTGATTCAATTTAATTAGTTTTTATTTATATAGCGCTTTAAACAATGCTTTACAGAATTAAAAAGAAAATTAGGGAAAGAAGTTTGAAATGTGCGAGGAAATGATCAGATTGTTCCTGATGAGCAAGACGAGGGCGACGGGGGCAAAGTAAATCTCCCGAGATGGCAATATGAAGAAAAGAAACCTTGAGAGGAACCATCTGTTCCTCAAAACTAGTATTCATCAGTCGTGGAGGAAAAACACCACAGGCATTGTTGCCCGAGCACAGGCTGGCTCAGAGGGTGGTGAACACCAAAATCATACTCTACAGGCTGTCCCAAAATTCTCCTTCTTCTTTACAGGAGGAGGTAATAAGAAAATTTCAATTCAATTTGATATGCGGTGAATCTGCAAATCGGCAGGAGGTGGATCACCTGCTGCTCTGGTGCAGTCAGAACAACCTGGAGCGGAACACGCTTAAAACTGTGGAGATGACAGTGGACTTCAGGAGAAAGACCTCATCACTTCTCATCCAAATAGAAATACCATTTCTCATGACCTGAAATGGAAATCCAAAATCAACTTCAACTTCAAAAATACCCAGCAGAGGAGGAACTTTCTGCGCCAACTGAGGAAGTCCTGTACGGTCTGCTGACACAGTTCGATACTGCAGTTATTGAAGACGTCCTGTGCACATCCATCACCGTCTGGTTCGAAGCAGCCACAAAACAGGACCGAAAAACAGACTGCAGCAAACAGTAAAAACAACAGGAAAAAAAAATCACTGCTGCTCTCCTGCTCCCTCTGCATGAATCAGTAAGAATCAGGAAACCGAGGAGGAGAAATCAGTACAGACCGCTCACTCCTGTGGACAAAACCTTTCACCTCCTCTATTCTTGCAGACGCTACAGAACTCTGTGCACCAAAACTGCAGAGCACATTTCTTCCCGCAGACAATCACCTTTATGAACAGTTGTACTTATCTGTATGCAATCCGCTAATTTATAAATAATAATTATAATAATCATTTATAATAAATCTCTTTCTCATTAAGAACTCGTGTTAACACATCTGGTGTGATGCGTGTAACTGCACTTCGAATGGAGTCTTTTAAATGCTTCATGCGTCCCTACAGGTAAAACTTAAGATCAGGTTTTTCACCGAGGCAGTTCCGGAGCGAGCTCGGCCCAATGTCGATGCAGTTCTTTGTTTTCATACAGCACAAAGCACTGGGGGGCTGGATTATCACGACCAACTAAAAGTTTGTGATTGCCATTCTTAAATTCTTTCTAGTAATGTTAAAGCCAGAACTGCTCGCAAAGCCATGATGAACAAATCAAATCAAATCAAATCAAACTTTATTTATAAAGCACTTTAAAAACAACAAGGTCGGCCAAAGTGCTGTACACCGCCTAACAAGAATAGGTTACATCACAGATGAAATAAGTGTCAGTTTAAATAAACACATGAATATTAGTCAACAAATCAAACTGAGTTGTAGGCAAGCGTAAAAAGGTGTGTTTTAAGTGATGACTTAAAAACCATAAAAGATTAAATTTGTCTAAGATGCAACGGCAGATCATTCCATAGTTTAGGACCCGCGACAGAAAACGAACGTTCCCCCCTGAGTTTTCTCAGTGTTTTGGGGACAACCAAACGAGACTGAACAGCTGACCTAAGAGAGCGAGCAGGGCAGTAGGGCTGGAGCATGTCTGACACATACTGAGGGGCGAGACCATGTAAAGATTTAAAAACAAATAAGAGAATTTTAAAATCAATACGAAAGCGAATCGGGAGCCAGTGCAATGACTTTAAAATCGGAGTGATGTGCTCTCGTTTTTTAGTACCAGTTAAAAGCCTTGCAGCAGCATTCTGTACCAGCTGTAATCGTGCATGAAGTTTTGAATGAAGTTCACCATTGTTGTTATTGTGCTTGCTGCTAGCATTTTTTTTCCCGCTCGCATTGCTGAGAAAGTAGAGCCGTACATGGACGTATACAGTGACGTAATGACTCTCTATCCCACGGAAAAACAAAGCCAGTTCTTAGCCGGTTGGCTCTGAACCGAGACCAGCCCCAGACGTGAAGCAGCACATGGTTCACTTTGGTGGAGAATGGACTTTAACGTGGCCACAGAGGAGCCTAGGAACTGTTGATACAACTGTGTGCTATATACGGAGAATTTTGGGACATCCTGCATATGCTGGTTGGATACAAGGTCACACCCTATGATACGCCCCTCTGTAGATCCCTCTATGAGAATTTCACCAGGACACAACCAATGAAATGCGTAAGAGTATGTCCCTTGGCCTGACCGCTTCGGAACACCTTTTGGGAATTTTTAAACAAACAGTAAAAAAATGTAACATCTTCAGAGAAGAAAAGATGAAAAGCAAATTATAAGGTGTTTATCATAAACAGCAGAATATTATACAAATACACAAATTAAATGCCATAAGTAAAGGGACGTACCAGCCTTCACTGCAGTTTCATGGGCTGTAGATGTGATGCTACAGTATCTTATTCTACACTGTGTATGTACACTACTTATGTTTCATCATTTGTGAGTAAAATTTAAGGGTGGATGTGTTTTTTTCCTTCAAAATAATTAAGATTTTTCACACAGGACATTTAAAAATAAAGTACAAAGTGAATAAGACTGAATAAGAATCTAGACACTGAAATCTCCACTCGTTTTTCTCATTCATGTGTAATAAATGAGTATGAAAGGAGAAGTCTCTGACCTTGGCCACGAACAGCCAGACTGCGCAATGCACCAAAGAAAGTCCGCTCTTCAGCTTCACCCAGGCTAGAACCAGAAAAAAGCCAAGTACAGCACTGTTGGAAAGAATATTTCATTAGCACATCAAGTTGTATTTTTCATTCGAGTCACAATATAATTGCTTATACTGTAGAATTGTTAGCAGAATCTTTGTGCGTGTGTCACAAACTAATAAGGATAAGGGGCAATTATATATTCACATAGGGCCAGGCAGGTACGGACACAGTTTTCCCATAATGAATCAAATAATAATTAAAAACTGCATTTTATAGTTTTCTGTAAGTAATAAAATTAAAATGAAGGAAAATTAGGTAGGAAAATTACTATCAGAAACACAATGTAAACATGACATCCTGAAGGGTTTCTTTCCTACCTGGCAAAACATCCACTATAGAACTTATAGGACCTGCGGAAAGGAAAATCCAGAGCACCAAAAAGATCACCTAATAAAAAGAAATGAATACATTTACAAATAACAAATGCTATTGGAGATTCATCACAACACACTCCCTCGGTATAATGAGCCACGATGCATAACGTAAAAGGCCCTGAGGAATAGATGCTGGATCACCTGTTGGATGTGCTGCAGTCGCCAACAGCAAGATGCTTAAAGAAAGGGAAAAAAAAGAACAAAATTATTATCAACAACAAATTAATTCGACTGTAAAAGACAAGCGTGAGTCGGTTTATTACCTGACCGTGTAGTTGATTAACTGTTGTTCAAGATCACTGGAAAATACAACAAACAAACTTTTAGATTGAATATATGACACTTGCCACACACTGAAGTCTCTTGGGTTTGAGTATAGCGCATCCCATAGAACAGAATTCCAGTTTTTAATTCTGGATTTACAGCTCAGTGTTAACAAACAGGTTTATGTACACAAAATTATTAAAAACAAAGTACATGATACTTAATATTCGGCTGCATATTCCTTGTTTACAATAACTGCATCAGCGCATCATCAGTCTGAGCACAACAGGGGTTCTTTCTCTTATCTCGGCTTTAAAGGAGCTTTTTCTCTCCCATGAACAGCTCCCTGGGGTTTATGTTGGTTTATGCTTTTTTGAGAACAAATACACACAGGCATAACCCAGGACTCAGACCAACAGACATTCAGAGCTGTTACCTCTGTAAAAACCCAACATAACACCTAGAGTCTCTTCAGTTTGGAGCAAAACAAATGAATTGACCTTGCCATTCCAATGCTGCAAAAATATATACACACATTAATATTTGTACCTATGCATATTATGAGGGGCGTTCAGGTCAAACCAAGACTTTTGATTGTGCAAAATAACACAACACAGTTTTGAGCGTAAAATTAGTAAAGTAATTTCTCTCTATAATCTACTGCTAATCTGCTACATTAATGCACTTATCTCGGCAATTGGATACTTTCAAGGTAGAAAGCTTCTCAGTACAGAGCCATGACCGGACAGCCTGCTTCACATCTCAGCTCCGTTAATGACCCACAGACATGTGGAAATGGCTTAGAGTGAGGTCAGGACTGTACAGAGGATGTGGCAATAACTCCTAGCTGAGGAGTATGAGGTTGTGCATTGTCCTGCAAAAACAGAACACCCTTGGCGCTCAAACCAGGGCATTTTAATTCCCGAGAGCAGTCAACTTAGAGTAAAGAGTCTGATCAGCGTACTCCGCTTGCTTCATGTCTAAATGTGACGTGTGACTGCAGTCGCTCGATAGTTCAGGACTGGAATTTCTTACAGTCTACCTGAGCCTCCAATAACAAACTAGACTCCGTATTTACTTAAACACATCTCCTGTTATACTGAACTTTCAGCCTAACTCACAGGATGACGACTGTAGATCAATCCCTGCTATCCGTTATCACCCAGATGAGGATGGGTTCCCTGTTGAGTCTGGTTCCTCTCAAGGGTTCTTTCTACATCACAGGGAGTTTTCCTTGCCACCTTCGGCTTGCTCATCAGGGACAATCTGATCATTTTGATTTATGGTACAGGCCAAAAGTTTGGACACACCTTCACTCATTCAATGTGTTTTCTTTATTTTCATGACCATTCACATTGGTAGATTCTCACTGAAGGCATCAAAACTATGAATGAACACATGTGGAGTTATGTATTTAACAAAAAAAAAAAGGTGAAATAACTGAAAACATGTTTTATATTCTAGTTTCCTCACAATAGCCACCCTTTGCTCTGATTACTGCTTTGCACAATCTTGGCATTCTCTCGATGAGCTTCAAGAGGTATTCACCTGAAATGGTTTCCAACAGTCTTAAAGGAGTTCCCAGAGGTGTTTAGCACTTGTTGGCTCCTTTGCCTTCACTCTGCGGTCCAGCTCACCCCAAACCATCTCGACTGGGTTTAGGTCCGGTGACTGTGGAGACCTTTTTTTTGTTAAGTACATAACTCTACATGTGTTCATTCATAGTTTTGATGCCTTCAGTGAGAATCTACCAATGTAAATGGTCATGAAAATAAAGAAAACACATTGACAGATAGATGAAAAGGTGTGTCCAAACTTTTGGCCTGTACTGTATATAAATTTACATTTTACTCAAACTTCACAAAAACTATAAAAAAATTAGTTTTTTTGGAAATTAGGTTTGAATAAAACATAAAATATTCGTGGTTAAAAAAGTCATTAGATCTAATAATATAAGGCCACATAATTCTAATCACGTTATTTTTCATTTCTCTTCGTCGTGTTTATTAAAGGTTGGGCTGGAGATTTTCACATTTCAAACTGACACATGGCCCACTTAAGTTTAAAAGAGCTCACTAAAATGTCAAAATAACAAAAGCTGATTCACACACCCACCTCAGATGGTTGGACTTTGAGTTCCTCTGGAACACTTTGTATAACCCTAAAATAGACAAAATAAAAAACTAAACATGATTACTGTACATTGATTATATTGCATTGTATATACAGTAAAGCAAAAAAATTATTTAGTCAGCCACTAATTGTGTTAAGTTCTCCCATTTAAAAAGATGAGAGAGGCCTGTAATTTTCATCATACCTCAACTATGAGAGAGAAAATAATCACATTTTAGGATTTTTAAAGAATTTATTTGAAAATGATGGTGGAAAATAAGTATTTGGTCAATAACAAAATTTCATCTCAACACTTTATAAACCCTATGTTGGCGATGACAGAGGCCAAACGTTTTCTGTAAGTCTTCACAAGGTTTTTACACACTGTTGCTGCTATTTTGGCCCATTCCTCCATGCAGATCTCCTCTAGATGTTTTGGGGCTGTCGCCGGGCAACACGGACTTTCAACTCCCTCCAAAGATTTTCTATGGGGTTGAGATCTGAAGACTGTCTAGGCCACTCCAGGACCTTGAAATAAAGCCACTCCTTCATTGCCTGCATTGTGTGTTTGGGATCATTGTCATGCTGAAAGATCCAGCCACATTTCATCTTCAATGCCCTTGCTGATGGAGGGAGGTTTTCACTCAAAATCTCATGATACATGGCCCCATTCATTCTTTCCTTTACTCGGATCAGTCGTCCTGGTCTCTTAGCAAAAAAAACAGCCCCAAAGCATAATGTTTCCACCCCCAAAGCATGATGTTTCCACCCCCATGCTTCACAGTATACCTACTGGTGTTGTTTGGATGCAACTCAGGATTCTTTCTCCTTCAAACACAAAGTTTTATTTTGTTTTCATCTGACCATATAACATTCTCCCAATCCTCTTCTGGATCATCCAAATGCTCTCTAGCAAACTTTAGACGGGCCTGGACATGTACAGGATTTGACTGGCTTAAGCAGGGGGACACGTCTGGCACTGCTGGATTTGAGTTCCTGGCGGTGCAGTGTGTTACTGATTGAAGCCTTGTTACTTTGGTCCCTGCTCTCTGCAGGTCATTCCCCTCGTGTGGTTCTGGGATTTTTGCTCACAGTTCCTGTGATCATTTTGACCCCACAGGGTGAGATCTTGCGTGGAGCCTCAGATCGAGGGAGATTATCAGTGGTCTTGTACGTCTTCCATTTTCTAATAATTGCTCCCACAGTTGATTTCTTCACACCAAGCTGATTACCTATTGCCGATTCCCAGTCTTCCCAGCCTGGTTCAGGTCTACAATTTTGTTTCTGGTGTCCTTTGACAGCTCTTTGGTCTTGGCCATAGTGGAGTTTGGAGTGTGACTGTTTTAGGTTGTGGACAGGTGTCTTTCATACTTATAACAGATGCCATTAATACAAGTAACGAGTGGAGGACAGAGGAGCCTCTTAAAGAAGAAGTTACAGGTCTGTGAGAGCCAGAAATCTTGCTTGTTTGTAAGTGACAAAATACTTATTTTACCAAGGAATTTGCAAATAAATTCTTAAAAAATCCTACAATGTGATTTTCTGGTATTTTTTCTCTTATTTTGTTTCTCATAGTTGAGGTATACCTATGATGAAAATTACAGGCCTCTCTCATCTTTTTAAGTGGAAGAATTTGCACAGTTGGTGGCTGACTAAATACTTTTTTACCCCACTGCATATGTTTCTGTGTGTGTGTGTGTGTGTGTGTGTGTGTGTGTGTGTGTGTGTATGTATACTGTACAGTAATGTGCAAAAGTCTTAGACACCATATTATATGCTGTACATATAATACATTTTTGATTATATTTGATTACATTTTTCGTAAAAGAATACATAAAAGAAACTTCTATAAAGAGCAATAAACTAATAAAATAAACAGTCAATATTTGGAGTGAAAACTCATTGTTTAAAAGGAGTTTTAGACACAGATTTGTGCAGTTTTATAAGAAAACAGCTGTTAGTTTTTACTGAGCATGCTGGAGAATATGAGTTCTTCTGGTAACGTTGTCACACTCTCTCCTTTCTATTTTTTATGCAAATCCTAGAAATTAGGACATTAGGTTTTATGTTTCCATCTGAAAACTTGTCCGTCTTACTATACCGTACTATATTTTCTTTCTTTACAGCTATGCATATATTCTCTTGTAATGTTATTTATTAATTTTTAAGTTATATATGAAAATACTGAATGATTTTGTACATAATTATGCAGACATGATAAACATATATAACACTATTGGTACAACATAATCACTATAATATTGTGTCTAAGACTTTTGCACAGTACTGTACACTGTATATACACACTATATATATATATATATATATATATATATATATATATATATATATACACACTACTGTTTAAAAGTTTGGGGTGACTTTCTAACTCCAGGATCGTTTCTGATTTTAATTTCTTTCTACATTGTAAAGGAATGCTGAAGGCATCCAAAAAACGCATTAATCTCCTTTGAACAGTTGATATTGAGATGTTTCTGCTACTTCTGCTCTGTAAAGACTTCATAACGCCTCTAATCTGAGGTGCTGGTTGTTAATTGGTCATTTTTCAGGCTGATAACTCTAAACGAACTTCTCATCTGTGGCAGAGGTAGGTTTTGGTCTCGTCCTCCTGCAAATGCACTTGACAATACTGTTCTTGTAAGAACTATTACAGAAAGGCTGACCTCTGTGTCTTAAAATAACAACTAACTTTTGTTTTTGTTGTTGTTATGTAATTACCTAATCCCATATGTGTTATTTTATAGTTTTGAAATCCTCAGTATTGCTGTAGAATGTAGAAAATAAATCACTAAACAAAAACAAAGAAATTTGCAAGTGACCCCAAACTTTTGAACGGTAGTGTATATATACTGTATATATATATATTTTTTTTTTTTTTTATTGCTGTAATATTATAGAACAGTTAGCTCTGGTGCACTCATGATTTGACAAGCGGTGCTCCAAAGAATTAATAGCTTGTAACATTAAAATCCATTAGTTCGTTTCCTCCTGGCTCTCGGTCACGCTGCACCGCATGCCAACCTGTCTCACTCTAGATAGTCATGGGAATTTTTTTTTTTGTGTGTGTGAAACTTCCGTATTGATAAAACAAAAATACAGAAAATATTGTGTCATACTGGGTCTGTTCAATCTGGATTTTTAAAATAATTTAAATTAAATCAATATTGCAATCATGAGGCTAGATATCAGCACTGCTGTCACTGCCGGTGTCTGAGGCCCAGCCATGCTGAGATTCACAACTTGCTAATTTGATAATAATATATATTTATTGTATTTAATATAAAGATGATTATATTGGTCAAACCACCAAGCAGAAAAAAAAAATCAGTAATATATTTGTGGTGATTTTACAATTAAAGATTCATACTTATTTAGGGGATGTGAATTTTTATTTTTAAAATAAATAAGTCTCTGAGCCTATACTTTTTATGTCCTTTTGTTACTGAATGTTTAAATTTCCTTTGAGGTCAATAATGCATGGGTGTATTCTATATATCTGTCTTACTATTTATCTTTCTGTCTATGTACAATATTAGAAATTTTCACATCTCTTAAATAACAATGACATGCCGTATTAATCATGGGCATGTTATCCTGTAAAAAACACAAAGAATTCTCCATCTACAGAATCACCACACATCTACTGGTGATTTTGCTGCTGAAGCGGTAAAACAGGAAAGCTTTTTTGCCCCATCATGTGTACATCGTGACTTTGATTCCTCCACATCGGCCGGACGCCAAAGAGACCAATTCAGGCCATGCTTTCCCTCCTTTATTAATTATTCCATGCAGAAATGTGCTGTCCTTTCAGCATGTTAAGCCAACCTAATGTGCTGCCTGAGAAGAAACATCAACAGACAGCTGTCTGCTTTCACGTGTCTCAGAGGGAGTGTGATATGACGGCTGATAGCTGTCGCACGATAGTAGAGACTAAAATTATCAAACAAACAAATAACATGAGACTATGGAAGTTGTACATGCATCTAAATTGGTTCATCAGGAAATGACACAGGATATATGGAGTAAAATAAGCCATCAATAACAATTAACACTGTAGACGTAAGAATGTCCAAAATGACTAAATTAAATAAACAGACTCACCAACACAGCAAAAGTGGACGATCGCCCAGACATAACCGTTTAGCCCAAACTGGGGTCATTATGCAAACAGAGGACAACCAAAAAGACTATTATATTGTGCCAAACTAATGAATTAAGTTCAGCATAAACAAATCTGATGCAATTTGATTACAAAAATCTGACCTGATTTAACCCTGTTCAACTAAATAGTAATGTCACACCTAGCTGTACTTAAAAATAAATAAGAAGTTATACTGTGCAAAAGTCTAAGACACACTGCGTTTTTAGTACAAAACTTTGTTATAGGTTTAAAAATATATATATATTTTATGACTATTATTGAATCTGTACAAAAAAATCAGGTTTTCAATCATCAATATTCCACCACAAAATTAGATGTTACAGAACAATGTTAGTACACCAGAAAAGAAAGCAGCATTTTAAATAAGCTTCCCCTTTTAGACAAAAAAAAAACCCTAAAAAAAAAATAGAAGCTGCCGCGTTCTGCATGCAAAAAAAGACACAGGTGCAACAGAAGACCTGTGCGTGCAGGATGCAAAACTTAGTAACTAATTTCCTTACAAAACTGCACAAATTGAAAAAAAAAAAAAAAAACCCTGCACAAAACTAAAGAGTCCTTAAAGTGTCATCATGACAAATACTGACTTTCTGACTCAAATACTGACTCTTTCATTAATTCCTGCTCTACAACCCACATTTGCATGCACCGAAGACTTTTACACACACTGTAATGGAATATATACAGAGTCAGTCAAAAAAATGTACACACACTTCAGAGAGGAAAAGTAGTATGATGTCTATTATATGAATAGTGATAATATTATTATTGTAACATTATATTTTTCAGGATATTGATATATAATTTAGTATTAAAATATTTATACAATATTTATACAAGACTATATATATATAATAATTCCACAAATATGTGTTTTTGTCTGGAGATACTGAAACCAGCACTTGCAAGTTACCAGAAGTGGTTGTTGGCCTGATTTAGGGGTAAAAAATGTGTTTAAAGAAATGATTTCATTTAATGTAATAAAAAGCTGTTACATTTGATAATATAATTGGAGGTTGAGATAAAGACCTTTAAACAGCTTGTTTTTGTCTGCATGTTGTTTGGTATGAAAAAGAGATCATGTGCTTTACCTGGAGATTTTGAAGTATAAGAGTACCAGCTGAGATCACCAACAGATTCTCACTAGAAATAATCAGAAATCTAAATTACTCAGGGAGAACTGCAGATAAGAAATGCCTACAGTTAAACTGTATTTGTAAAGCTTGTTGTCTGTAGTAATAAAATCTACATGTGTCTGTTTGTTAATTCCAAATAAAAGCTCTGAAACTTGGGTTATGATATTTGATACTAAAAATGAAACGAGACCAACATACGATAGTCGACATGGGATACAGGAAATTCCTGCACTGCTGCTGTGCCCAATCACCACTTAGTAAAAATGCTCACCAAGAAAGTTTTACATTCAGTCCTGCTCACTATTATTGGCACCCCTGGTGAAGATGTGTTCTTAGGCTTCTAAAAAAATAATTTTTTTATTGAAACAATATAGAACCACAAGGCAAAAGAGAAAACTCCAAACTTTATTTAAAGAACAATTATTCAGTGGAAAAAAATCCCACATTAAGAAATATATATTTTTTACATGAAAGTATGTGTACCACAATTATTGGCACCCCTGATGTCAATACTTTGCACAACCCCAAGACAGCACTTCACACATCAGAGAATTGGAGAATACAGATAGAGGGATCTTTCACTGTTCCTTTTTGCAAAATCTTTCTAGATCACCAAGAGTCCTGGGTCCTCTCTTATGCACTTACCTCTTCAGCTCACCCCACAGGTTTTCAGTTGGGTTGGCGTCTGGGGGATGAGATGGCCATGAGAGGAGCTTGACTTTGTGTCTGCTGAACCATTTTTGTATGGATTACATCACATGTTTTGGGTCATTATCCTGCTGAAAGACCCAATGACGACCCATCTTCAGATTCTGACTTCAGAGGCCATCAGGAAAAACTCTAGTCTCTTCTGACCACAGCACACGGCCCTAAGTGTTAGCACCGCTTAGCAAACTCCAGATGTTTATGATTGTGATTGTAGGTGAGAAAAAGCTTTCTCCTTGCATGCCTCCCAAACAGCTTGTTGTCATGTAGAAAGCGTCTGATGGTTGTCATGGAGACTTTGTGACTCCACTTTTTGATGTAGTTCTCTAACAGTGAGGTTTGGAGATTTTTTTTACTTCTCTTATCATCCTTCTTACTGAGTGTAGTGGCAAGATAAACTTGGGTCCTCATCCAGCCTTGTCTGTCTCTGTTCCAGTGGTTTTAAACTGCTTAATGATTCCTCTGACTGTAGATATGGGCGAGTTTAGGCGAGCGGCTGTTTCCTTGTAGCTGTCGCCTGACTTATGAAGGTCGACACACATCCACTGTACCTTACTGGAGTGGGATGTTGTCTTGTCTTTCCCATGTTGAAGAGTGGATAAGAGAAATAGGCCACTGTTTCAAGTCAGATTTATTCCAAACAGAAAGTCATGAATTATTAATTAATTAAAGGTGCCAATAATCATGGAACAGGTGATTTTATAAAAAAAAAAAAAATAAATAAAAAAAAAAAAATATATATATATATATATATATATATATATATAGTTTTTGGTCCTGTTCACTTGAGTTAAAGGTTAGATCTTTCTACATTTTTTAGCGTGAGATTATGTTTCCGCATTAAAAAATTATTATTAGAAATATTATTATTTATTAGAAGCCTAAAAACACATCTTAACCAGGGATGCCAAGAATTGTTAGCAGAACTGTATAATCCTGGAGAACAAGAATAAAATAAACCTTTACCTGAATATCTTCATCCATGATGACTTCTTCATAGAGTAAAACCAAAAAAAAAAGAAACTTTGCATTATTATATGGTTCACTATTATATTAAATATCTTCGTGGATATTCAGGAAACTCACGGTTTCACAAATAGTTTCACATTATCAAGTGTTAAGATAAATTCATATTCTGTTGTTTTGTTTTCATTCAGTAAAACCTCGTCATCAAAAAACTTGATTCTGAAATCTTTAATATATAGCATGTGTGTGCACAGTATTGCTTTCCAGTGTAATTTTAAGTTGTGGGGTGTAATAACTATTGAATGTTGTTACTGAAAGTCCCAGGGTCAAGGGTTCAAGTCCCGGTATTAATTAATTTATTTTTTTTGGATTGGGAGAGAGTATTTCCCTTTCGATGTAATAAATCTAGAATTACACTTTACTGAAAAATAAATAAAACTTTTTCATAATATTATAATTATTTAACATTATATACAGATTGTTGCTTTTTTACGTTTATAATATATTATAATATTTTTTTTTCATGGTTAATATACATACACACACAGAGTTGTACTTTTTAAACCTCTTTAATGAGTTTGAGAAAGAAAAATATACATCCTAAACAATAATTCAACATACAATATGAATGTGTAGATATATATTGGACTATGGTTCAGAAGATCCCAGGTTCAAACCCCACAACCACCAAGTTGCCACTGTTGGGCCCTTGAGCAAGGCCCTTAACCCTCAACTGCTCAGATGTGTAATGAGATAAAAATGTAAGTCGCTCTGGATAAGAGCGTCTGCCAAATGCCCAAATGTAAATGTATTTATGTAACACATAACGAACATAAGAAGTGTTTTTGTGCTTACCCCTTTTTGAGTGACTCTAAAGAGCAGAGAGGAGACCACCTCTGACACATTTTGCAACACAAAAAAGAATGGGACAGGCTAACCAGAAAACAAACAAACAAACAAACAAACAATAAATAAACGAGAGAAATTGTGGGTGTAATTTAACGTTATCGTTATCTGTACAGAAATAACAGACGTACCAGAACAGACAAGGCCCTGGATCCGCCATATATGTTCCCCAAAAAAAGGATGGATCCCGGAAGCCAGGACACTGCTGCAGATCTGATCATTTTAATAACGGATATTATTAATACTCAACTTATTATCGATTAATAAATTAATTGATTTAAAAATAACTTGTATTAGAATGTGTAAAGTGCAAGAAATTTGTTAGTAATTAAAAGCCTAAAGTCAGAAAACATGCATCCCGTTCAAGCTCCTGAGTGAGTCTAGTGTACACATAAGAAGACTAACAATGTGTTTATCAGGTTAAAATCATATAATCTGCCAAGGAGTTACTGCATTTTAATATACGGATTATGCGCTGAAGTTTATATTATACAAACATTTTTTTTAATCCTGTGACCTACTGTTAATATAAAAAAAATGTTAAGCTAAAAAAAAAAGGGGAGAGGGCATGCCAAACAAAATGAATTTTAAAACAAATAGGTGCTAAAATAATTATATTTTGTCTCTATTTGGCGGCACTTCTTTTAGTGTTGACTTTGGAGCGAGCACTCTTTCAGCCAAAATTATTATGGTGTCATAATCTGGCTTTTCTAGAATAAATTATGATATAATAATAATATTATAATTATATATAAATTATATCTAGCTGGCATTAAGAGGAAAACTCATTAAACACAAGATTTACTAAGATAGCAGATACCTGCAATGCAGCAGTCAACCAGCCACATTTGTTATAATTAAATGGTGTGGTGTCATTATTTTAATTGATGTGTGTCCTGAATGGAGAATCTAGCTGTGGAGACCAAAACGAGTCTGTGAATATGTTCATTCCAATTATAAAGTTGGGTGTTTTAACATGGGGGTCTACAGGGATTGACTCGCTTTTCCACAACAGCTCCTAGTGAACATTCTAGGAACTGCACGTTTTGGGACTTCTTTGTTGGTTTCGTTTTTTAGAAACGGTAGAGCTTTATAACTATTTAATAAACCACCAATCTACAAAATTATGCAGCATAATTCTGTTACCTGGGAAACCCATTTATTTCCACCCATCCCAGTTTTCCAGTCAGCCAAAGCAGAAGAGCTCCAGCGCAGGTCTGCCACCTGGTGGTCAGAGAGAAGAAGACAAGAGCAAAGCAGTTAATCAGTTAAGTAAAAAAAAGTTATTTAAAAAGGGTGTTTTTATGAACAACACTTACAATGGCAAATAAATGAATAAATAATAAGAAAAGTTAAAACAAGGTGATCATTAGGGATGTGAATCACCAGTTACCTCTTGATATGATATGATATTATGTGCTGATTCGATTCAAATTGCGATTTTAAGTGTCCCAATTTTAAAGTGTCCCACATTCCCCCCGGATTTATTACAATTTTAAACAAAATAGGTTTCTTATAACATTAGTTTTCTTACTTAAAAACCACCTGCAGGATTTAAACAATACAAACTCAAATACAAGATTTTTGCATTTAACTTCAACTTACATTAAACAAAAAGCTTAATTGTTACTGAGCAGTGTGTACCTCTGTCATGTCATCCACCATAACGACTCTTTCTAAACAAACGTAGCATATTCACTTTTAGCACAGGGGATAAAAACGTCTAAATAGTCTAAGAGTGAGCTAACTGTAAGATTATAAAGAATGTCTCTAAAGTCTCAAAACTCAACTTGACAGTGAGCTTGTGGGTTGAGTGGCTGCAAGCAGCTTCTAGCGGGGCGATCTTCTAGCGGGGCGATCTTCTAGCGGGGCGATCTTCTAGCGGGGCGATCTTCTAATGGGACGTGTGCGATTTCTTGATAATGTAACACAATGAAAATGTGTTTCCTGAGCTTCTTCTCTCTGTACCCAATCATTTATATCTGAGGTTGATCGTCCATGACCGGTGGTCCCTGAAAACCTGGTATTGTGGTAACTGCTGATTCTGTTAATCTCTATTTTAACGTAAAAATACTTCAAAAAACAAAACACAATTCTGGAGTCAGTGGGTTGATTTGTGAATCACCACACCAAAGAATTTGATTCATACCTGAATCAATTTTCCCATCTCTAATGATCATGAAGTGAAGAATATGTAAAGAGTTTTGCTACTAAAGTGCATGTAGCTGCTATAAGTGTCAGACTTTCTTACCCCTGGAACAGGGTGGGGAAGGTAAACTTCAGCACAGAAAGTACATACTGAAAAATAGAAGGTTACTGTTTGTTTTTAGCATTTTAGTTCGAATTTGAACATATAAAATATAATATTAATAACAATAATATCAAATATAAATATAAACAGAATGCCAGTTAATTGTAATAAATGCCCTTAAATGATGTCTATTGTCTTAATTATAATATTATAGAAGTTTTTCACCTTATTTGCGAAACAGGATCCGACAAAAAGCATACAGAACAAAATGCCTGGAATAACTCGTGCTAAATTCATCAGTTAGAAAGCCAACTTTTTGGAGGTAAATAAATACAATATATTTAAATAGATAAACATTGATGGACACTGCGCATCCATTAGAAACCGAACTTTACCGCGGCACGAACACTCAGGTGGACACGTAAAGCTAGGAGGAAAACATTACTTCCGGTTTCCGGTTTGGAGTAATCCCCGTTCTGCCAAAATTCAGAGATGAGCACGAAAACAATCATTTTTTGCTTATTGTTTAAGGCTAAGTAAATTATTTAAAAAAATTATGTAAATACCAAAAAATATTCTGTTATGATATTAATAAATTTGATACTGTTAACTGAAATAAAATATGACTTTTATTTTGAAGAGTCTATTTTTGTGCTCCTGACGGCTAATCGCTGTCGCTGTGACGTTTACACAAAAACCCGAGCACGGTTTTTACCAAGTGTCTGAGTTTAAGTTCAGGTTTAAATAGGCGTGTGAGCGTAGTTAACACACACACATACACACACCGCTAGTATAAGCACTGTCTTAGCTGATAATTTAAGTAATTTATTGGTTTAGTTTGTTATATCTTGAGATAAATCGTGAGTTGCCGTTATGGATCAAGTGAGCGCAGGCCAAGGGGAAATAAAGGTGAGTCTCCTGCGTTACGGGTCTGTTGTACAGGACCCTCAGTAAGAGTGTGTGTTAGTGTAAATGAATACGTGTTTTAAAGTGAATTACCCGGTTTATATAACAGCAGTGAGACGTGTGACTGTCCGGCTGAGGCCTGTTCCTCTTCCGCGAGGCAGTAACTCACTCACTAATGGTGCTGTAGGGTTTTTATGCTGTAACTGGTCATGGATTACAGTTCTAAAGATTAAATGCTCTACGTAGCGTTAAAATGTCTCTCTAGACACTTTATCGTGTTTAATGACATCATAAAGTTCGTTTTTCAGACCTGTCATGCTGCCCTGATTTGTATTTTTTTTAATATAAATTCTATTTGTGCTCGTTTAAAGTTTTGATCTGAATGTCATACATGAATTTCCCCATGAGATAATGAGACGTGAATAAAAGTATGATATCTTGTTTTGACGTTGGAACGAATCAATAAAATGACGTCATCGCTAACTTACGTATGATTCTATTTAAAGGGGACGCGTAAAGCAAAATGCACTTCCATCTTCTAACTCTACTGTACACACCGGCCTCTAGTGTACAAACTTAATAATAATAATAATGTCAGGATAAAAAGTCTCTGCTTTCTTATACTTTTTTCATTATATATAATTGTATGTATTTTTCCCGACGTTATTCCCCTCAGAAGCCTGTTGCCCGGCTGCTCTGTGTCAGGGTGCGGCTCAGCACAGACTTATTTACATAGATTATGACTCAGCAATTCAGTCATAGGACTAAAACAGAATTTCCTCGCATTCTACATCAAGACAGTTCAGGATTAAGGGCCTTGCTCAAGGGCCCAACAGTGACAACTGGGTGGTGCTGGGTTTTAAACTTGGGACTTTCCAGACCATAGTCAAATGTCTTAACCACTGAGCTAAATGAACTCTAGAAATACACCAGATTAACCAGATATACCTATATAATTACTCTGTACAACTGTGGTAAGCAGAAAAACATCTCAGAAGCCATGGAATGTCAGACCTTGTAAAGGCAAATGTGCTTGAACAGCAGATGAACACATCACGTTCCACTTCAGTCAGCCAAGAACTGAATACAGAATTGTAGAATACAACTTCTTTAAACTAACCCAAACAATAAACAAACACGAAAAAATATCAGTTTTTAACATATAGTCATTTTATCAAAAAAAAAATCCAAGAGTTTTGGAGGTGTCGTTCCCCCCATGTTACTAAATCACACGCATTCCATAAGTAACTCTAGACTTTCTAGTACAATAATGTCCTTCAAATGCAATACAGTATTTGTATTCTGCATCTATTTACTAATATGTAATTAGATTTTGGTATTGACAATAATTAATCATACAAAAACACAACCTTCACTGAATAATCAGATTTCAACAGGCATTAGACAGAGTTAACACTAAGCTCTTCAGGTGGTAATTTAGGGTAGGAACACTGTTAGGAGAGTCATTTCTGCACACCAGCATATATTTTGGTATCTCTTAGGGTTTTTTAGTCATTTATTATTATTATACTTCGACTTTAAGTTTGTTTTAAACATGTGTAAAGTATTTTACAGTAATTGATGATAGTCCCAGTTATCTTTACGGCAAAACTCGGGGTACTCTTTGTAACAGGTTTTCGTTAATAATTTTTCTGATGCATTTGTGTAGTACTTGAACTTCTTCTTTTTTTCCCTTCTTTCTTTTTTTATTTAGAATCCATGGGGTAAAGTAAACGTCCCAGCAACCACTTCCTCTCTGACAGATGTGATGAGTGAACAGCTGGCCAAGCAGCTACATGAGGAGTTTAACCCCTCCACTACCTGTAATGAGTGAGTCTTTAGGCCATGTTGTTGGTTTGCATTACTCGACTACCATTTTATTCAGTTTTAGCACTAAACCTCTTCTACAGAGTCCTCTTGCAGTTCTGACAGTTATACAGACGTGTGTGTTCCATAGACTCGTCTCAAAATGAACACGCTTTGTTGATGGTTAAGTTTTGCTCCTTTCAGTGACTTGGACGTTGCCAGTTTCCAGCAGGACGCAGATACAGATAGCGACCTGATGTTGGCTCAGATGCTTCAGATGGAGTTTGACAGGGAATTTGACACACAGTTACGCAGAGAAGAAAAGAAATTCAACGGAGAGAGCAAAGGTACATCGTAAATCCATATACTGATCAGTGACTCATCAGTGCTAGGAATAAGCCACAGTTCTACAGCAGACATCCAATCTTTAGTCAAAGTCCTGTATGTGTATCATGTGACACGTTTTACGAAAGAAAAGACTTAAAGAACAAGTATTTTATAAGTTTATTTTTTCTCTGATTTTAATAAATGAATTAAATGTGCATAAATGACATAAAAAAATATCATTACAGCCTCATTTCTAACACAGAGTTGCGTACTTGCATTTATGAACTGTTGGTCTTCTCTAGTGTCGATTTCCTTTGAAAACTACCGCATGGTTCACCCGTTTGAGGACAGCGACAGCTCTGATGATGAGGTAGACTGGCAGGACACGCGCCACGACCCTTATCGCCTTGGTGAGTGTTACCCCAAGCCTAATCCATGTACACCGGTGTCATGCACAGACTTATTCAGTTGTATTATTTGTATAGTCGTAGTCCTGTGAGTAGCTGTGCATGTACTCATGTAAGATCACAAGTCAACAAATCTAGTATATCACTGTTTTACTCAGTAACTTGTATTTAATTTCTATTTAATTTAAAACTCCTGACTGGAACCTTTACAGGCTGCACGGCTGATTGTCCACAGTAGCTGGCAAGGAAGCACACTGGCAAAGAGCTTTAGACGTTTATCTCTTTTAATTGTTAAGATCCTTATCTTGTTGTGATGCGCCATCTGACAATTCATACTTAAAACTACAGTAAAAATAGGAAAAAAATATAGGTAGATATTTTAGCATTAATGAGTGTGTGTTAGTTTCTGCGGAGGTGTGTGAGGCATACCTGAAAATAAGAAACTGTAATTATAAATATATGCAGATACACAATAAAGAATAAATGCAACCAACATTTTTAAATAAGTGCTCTAATGTTATGTACACTAGATGCCTTTTAGCGTAAAAAAATTAATAAATCATTATCAGCATTTCACCTCATTGTAGTGGGTGCAGTTTAATTTTTGAATTTGAAAAGGCAGGGTGTGACTGAGGGATTAGCTGAGAAGGTATGTTAAATTAGTTTTACCATCTGCTCAACATGCCAACTGTGTGAGACAAGTAAGTAATTGTTCTTTGGCGGATGTGTGATCCTGGATACACACACGTACAGTATTATGTAATTTAGTGGTGCAAAAAGTTCTACAAGTTAAAGTAAAACTGTATTGCAACTTTTGGGGACACTAAACCCCATATGCCTTTGATATTTTGTCTGATTAACAGAAAAGCCAACCACTACACCAAAGAAAGGTTTTGTAGGGAAAGGCAAGAACATCACCACGAAACATGATGAGGAGGTCTGCGGACGCAAAAACACCGCACGCATGGATAATGTAAGTTTGAGCTCATGTGATTCCAGGCTGCTTTTCCAACACATTGGGTACAATGCAAGTCCTTTAAGTGATCTTTGTCACCTTTTCACTACTGATCATTTGCATCCCTGAATATTAATAAGTATTATTGTAGTGTAACAATTTACTAGATAATATATTCTCTTCCATTTGGGTTTGTTTCTTTTGTATTCTGCTTGACCTCGTCTCCTACAGCATTTCTTCTGTGTTCTTATGTTGCACAGTTTGCTCCAGAGGTGCATGTCGGTGACGGGATAAGCATGGACCTGAAGTTGTCGAATCAAGTGTACAATCATCTGAAAAGACATTGTCAGGCCGAGCAGAAACGCAGTGCCCGGCTCCATGAGAAGAAGGAGCACTCCACCGCTGTAAGTCCTGCGCCGCTCTTCAGTGTGCAATCAAGCATGAAAAGATATCAGTACTCAATGGATACCTTTCACTCCTTTAAAAAAAATGGAGGGAGGAACGAAATAAATTAAATAATTCTAATAAACATAGACAGTGGAGTATTTGAGGGTTCCAGATTTAAAATATTTAAGTCTTAAATTTTAAGTATCACCATATTTTAAAATGCGATAATTTTTCTCGTGGTTAAATTCATGTGATTTTGTTATTTAAGTAGAAAATCAAGGTTTTAACAATCCTACAGTATGTAAAATGATTCTCAGTTGCTTTGTCAAGTGTTCTACACCGTTTGCCAAAAGTATGTGCACATCTGTCAATCACATTTCTATATCAGGGCCTTCCTCGAAGTTATGTTCCCATAAAGGTACTCTTGTCTTAAATCAAAAATAAGTACGGAAAAAAACAATCACATTGTATCTAGAAAAACTGTAAAACCTAGTGTTTTTTTTTCTTTCTAAGCTTTTGCTATTTGAATTGTTTCCATCTACAGGAGCAGGCAGTGGACTCCAAGACCAGATTGCTCATGTACAAAATGGTGAACGCAGGAATCCTGGAGAACATTAATGGATGTATCAGTACAGGGAAAGAGTCTGTGGTGTTCCATGCTGATGGAGGGAGGTGAGTGCTGGCTGTGTGTGTGCAGGACGAGGATGAGGGTTTAGCATAGAGGTTCCCAAACTTCAGGATTTTGTAATGTTACCTTGTTACACATCTAAAATAACAAGACACCAGTTTTAATTGTAAATGCCCCCCAAAAAAGTAAATATTTGTTTTTAGCATAATAATAGGTTAAAATATTGTAAATGTTGTAATTCAAAGTATCATTCTAAATCTAAAGTATTATCTCTCAGCTTTGAAGAGATGCAAATTCCAAAGGAGTGCGTCCTCAAGGTCTTCAAGACTACGCTGAATGAATTCAGGAACCGGGACAAATACATTAAGGACGATTACCGCTTTAAAGAACGCTATAGTAAGCTGAATCCTCGTAAGATCATCCATTTGTGGGCTGAAAAGGAGATGCACAACCTGGCCAGGTGAGACTCCAGCATCCTCAGACACAGTTGTACAGGTTCTTCTTTATTGATCATTTTAAAGATTATATTTGTTCCTATCTTCAATATTCTATTTTATTTTTTATGGCTGTCAGGTGCATAAATATTTGGACAAAAAAGTAATTATTTTAGTTAGCTACCACAGTTGCACACTTTTTAGTTTTTTTTTTTTCTTTTAATTTATTAATAAACTCCCTTTAGATTTGATTATGTTGCTGGTGAAATGTGGTGAAAAATGATTCCTCATGTACACACAAATGTTTTTTTATGAAAAAGTTGAAAGTATGGAATATGCCCGTGGCATCAGGAAAGAAAAAATAATAGACGTGATAACCTGGTCATTCAGTACATTCAGGTCATCAGCTGACCTGCTCAACTGAAGTAACCCTAAATCATAACACTGTCTCCAAAGGCTCGTACAGTGGCCACTATGCATGATGGGTGAGTCATATAGGAAAAGTATGGACTCATCAGACCACATGACCCTCTTCCATTGCTCCAAAGTCCAGTCTTTGTGCTGTATAAACACAGCTGTTGGTCCCAATCCTCTAAGCTCTCATCTAAGTGTGTGTGTGTGTGTGTGTGAAAATATTCTTACTTCACTATTTAATTATTATATATGTTTTTGTTTGATTAAAAAAAAAATAGTTTTACAATAACTTCCTCCGATAACAGATTTTTTTCCTGACTGCATTTCTAGCAGTAATTTAACACTACACAGCTGTCCTTCAAAATGTTATAGTGTTGAACAGGTTTTAACCCAATTTCAACAATCTCCAGAGTTGTTTTCTTTGCTTGATGTAAGGCCAACAATTTGACCCTTCTGGTCAGACAGTTCTGTAGATTTTTAGCTTTTTGTTCCTATTGCCATCTCGGGGAGTTTTTCCTCGCCACCGTTGCCTTCTGCTTGTTCATCAGGGACTATCTGATCCATGATTTATACACGTACACATTTTAATAATTTCTTTTGATTGTGTAAAGCTGCTTTGCGACAGTGACAGGTGTTAAAGCGCTATACAAATAAAATTGAATTAAATTGAATTTTACATTAATAATACTTACAGCTAAGTAGTGTCAACATTGTAGAAATTACAGCACTTTGTGTCTCATCTTTTTAAGTGGACAAAATTAATTGTGCAAATCTTTTGCATTATGCAGGTAGCTTAAAATAGTAACTACTTTATCAATGTCTTACATTTTAATGGACCTGACTATACGTTTTTCTCTTGGATATAAACACAGGATGAAGAAAGCTGGGGTTCACTGCCCAGAAGTGGTGATTCTGAAGAAACATATTCTTGTGATGTCTTTTATCGGTCAGAACCATGTGCCAGCTCCTAAGATAAAAGACGCCATGCTGACTTCGGAAGACATGAAGAAAGCATATTACCAAGTCCTACAGGTACATACAAGTGTACACTTTCATACACAAAATTTGTGCATGGTTTCAGTTTACTTCACCCACTGTCCACTTTAATGGGAACACCAGTATACCTGCTCAGTTATGTGCCAGTAGAATGATGCAGAAGATCCTGCAGATACAGGTCAGAAGCTTCAGGTAATGTTCACATCGAACTGCAGAATAAGGAAAAATGTAATCCTTCACTCTGTCTGTGCTATGGTTTATGGGCTGATGTGAATATTTTAGAAACTGCTGAGCACCCAGGGCTTTCACCCATAAGATTTACATTTGGCAGACGCCTTTATTCAGAGCAATCTGTGCTTGAAAGGTTGTTTCAAAAAAATAAATCTTGATACTGGTTCACTACCACAAGTTGGGGGGGGGCTGAACAAGCACCTGAGTGGCCTGTGTGGATAGAAATGGATGAAACTGGCACAAGAGTGTAGATCAGCAGTGTGAGAGGAAAAGGAGAGTTGATTGTTCACACATTACCCCAACGTTGTTTCTGTGCACTGACCAAAGCTGAAATCTGAGTTGATCAGTGAAATCGCATGATCCTGACTTGATTCATCTCCTGGGATTCACAGCGGTTCGGATTTGCTAAAATTTGGTATGAGTTTTATAAAATCCCATGTGAAGATGGCTTACTAGGTGAATGGTTATAGAAGAAGAACAGAAGACCAGCACTGAGCCTTGTCACGCATGGGTCCATTGGCGTTACAATATTCTATCCACAACTCCTCCTAAACCATTTATGGGACTTTGTCCAAACTTTCACAGAACCTTCATCAGAAAGCATAAATATGCATTAGCTATTTCAATTTAAAAGTAGGACATTCAGTTTTCCTTAAGGCGCATAAATTCTATGCCATTTTGGACAAAATTCTTAATGTTGATGTGTCCAATGGTGCACGTAAAGATTCAATTTAAATTTAGGTCACTGCTTTTTCATTGTTTAAGAGAACCAAAATGGCATTTAAAAAAACATTTAAAGTAGACATGATAATTCAAGATAAACCATTTGTCTAAAATAGGTGTAAATTACACCATTTTTGGGGAGGAATGATTCTTCCTAGGGTTCTGTAGTTGACTTGTGTCTCTCCACAGATGATGCAGCAGCTGTTTAAACAGTGTAACCTTGTTCATGCTGACCTAAGTGAATATAATATGCTCTGGCATGAAGGAAAGGTGAGGAAGTTGTTTTTAGTTTCTGTAAGATTTAAAATGCTTTTTAAATGGTTGTAACCTAATGGTATTGGTGTAATTGTTGTACAGGTATGGTTAATTGATGTGAGCCAGTCTGTTGAGCCCACTCACCCTCATGGTCTGGAGTTTCTGTTTCGGGACTGCAGGAACGTTTCCACAGTAAGTGTCTCCCTACAAAATGGTACAGTGGCCAGTTACCGTTTTTATTACAGTTTCTACATATCCCAGTTCAACACAATATTTAACTTTCGCAACATTCCTAATATATTGAGCTAGAGCACTTTTACAGTACTAAATTGCATTGTTTTATTCATATTTCCTTTTTTTCCCCTCCAAGTTTTTCCAAAAAGCTGGAGTTACAGAAGCCATGGACGTGTATGATCTCTTTAACACGGTGTCTGGACTGAAAATCAGCAGCGACAATGAGGCAGATTTCTTAGCCCAGGTAATTATACAATAAACTGTTAAAACATGAGCTTTTATTGCTTTTTAAAAACACTTCTGGAGTGTTTTTGGTGAAAAAACTGTTTCCCAAATCAGCATGTGGTGAATAAGGAAAACTAGAAGCTTTAGGGAGAATTTTTTTTTTTTAATTTGGTTTAAAAATGTGTTTTCCATATTGTCTTGTGAGCTGTGCAGCACCTTCTGAATTTAGTTCTTATCCAGGTACCATGCAAGTCAAGCTAGAACTGGCACATCAACAAGTGTTCAACTTCAGTTTCAAAATCTGCCATCGTCTATTTAGGGCATATGCCAATTTTATGGACGTTAGAGTTTGACTGCCAGCTAAATAAGTATTTAACATGATAGAATTGTAAGCACTACCTGCTCAGACTTTAAATACACCCATCTTCCTGTCCTTACAGATTCACGAACTGGAAAAGATCAACGAGGACCACGTCCAAAAGCGAATCAAGCAAGCCTGTGCCGATATTTGCGAAAATGGCCCGCCCTTGTTAAATGAAGATGATTAACAATAAGATAACCAGATAACCAGAAAAGTCTGGTCAAATCGCAAGTCGTGAGGTGTCAAATGTCAGGATGTTTAAATGCACTACACAGCGTTTTCTGCTGCCTTGGCATCTGAAACATCCTTCTTTAACCATGTTTTGATGGACTGCTTCAAATGGCAAGCAAGTTGTGTATTAATATATCAAATATATTAATACAAGGCAGCATCAAATCTGCTGTTTGAGCGCAGCCTGTTAACGATCAGTTTTGCAATATGGGCAAATAATGGGGCAGAAATAAAATGACAAATATAACTAAATTAGTAAATATGGCATGGTGTCATATAACTCTCTTTACATAGAGTAGTGGTTAGAGTGGATTGAATGGCTATTTAAAGCATTCTGTACCGAACATATGAGGCGTGTTGATGTATTCAGAATCTTGTGGCTTTATGTTCATGTTGCTAATTGCTGGCTTCATGTGATCTTTTAAAACTCCTGGAGGAAATGAATAAAAGTTGAAATTGGCAAACGAAATGTGATTGGTTCAATTTTATTAAGCAGTTTTTTACAGAAATAAACAATTAAGGATATAAATTAGAACATTTTAAGGAAAAAAAGTATAAATTCTCAGTTCTTTATCTTTTTGGCTCACGTAAGATGCTTCGGGCATCTTTGGTACAGGAGTGACTTGATACTAGGAACACAACACTTGTAGCCAGTCATCAAAAAAAAAAAAAAAAAAAAAAAAAATATATATATATATATATAAATAGACTATAATGACTAAAACTAACCATACAAAATGATTGTGAAATATGCAAAATAATTTTAAGAACAGTTTTATTAGCAAAATACAAGCTTAATTAAATCAACTTGGAGCCGTCAAAACAAAACATGCATTTAAACATGCAATCGTTAAAACTATCATTTGATCCTTTCCATGGCTTTCATCTGGGGAGAATTAAAGGAGTACAATAAAAATCTACATAAACATTAAAAATTAAATAAATTTAAATAAATAGTACTGTAGTTTTGTATGACTATGCACCTCTCTCTCTCTCTCTCTCTTCCTCTCTCACACACACACATGCACATACACAAATCATCAAATTACTATTATGGTATTTAAAAATCTATTTTGACCCTTTTGTACCCAAGCATTGAGGTGAAGCCACAAAGTCTAGTGAAAAAAAACAACTCTTAAATTATAATGAAATTACACAAAGAACAAGTCTTTTATAATCATTAAAGCTGTCAGTCATTTAAAAAAACTCCTGTTTTAAACTGACTCCTTGTGGGGTGCGGGTGAGTAGTGTGTTACAATATTGCATTCTGATCGCCGTTATTAGTTCCGAAATGATTATACGTATTGTTTTTAATATTTATAACAAATATTACATAATACATGGCATTATTAATCTGTAGGTTAATGGTAAGGGGGATTGGGGTTTCTGCATCCCCCCTCAAATCAAGCCCTGGTTGTAGCTCATTTCATAAAGATATGTGTATGTGGATAGTGGCTCTTGATGCACTGACTCCACTCCTTGTGAAGCTCTCCCAAGGTCTTAAATTGGATTTGCTTGACAATTTTTTTTAAGTCTGTGGTCATCTCTGTTTGTGCACCTTTTCCTAGCACACTTTTCCCTTCCAGTCAACATGAATATGCTCCATTACAGCATCTTCTATGGCCTACCCTCCTGTCGATGATTGTCAGGAAAAAAAAATCATTAGTTCATCTTAAAATTCAACAGATGGTGCTGTACATTTTTAAATGTGTGCTTATGAGTGTGCAATTGAAATCTACTTAATAAACACGATCTCACCTTCATTCTGTGCACTTCATGGTAACACGTAAAATTTTTTATTCATTCAACAGATGCCGTTATACCGTTATATTATGCAATTAAATTCCATGTAAATAAAGTTGGAACACATCTAGATTAACAATATAAAGTCTACATATACTGAATAAAATACAGGCATATCAATACTATAAAGATGGTAGGTGTTCATTTTTGTGTGTTCTAAGGAACAATCTACAGTGGAACCCTGGATTACAAGCATAATTTGGTCCGTAAACCAAATCAAATTTATCCATAAGAAATAATGGAAACGAATTATTCATTCCACAGCCCAAAAAATAAATATAAATAATTAATACAAATTATAAAGTAAAAATAAAACAAATTAACCTGCACTTTACCTTTAAAAAAAGTAAAAATTAATCCCGACAGATAAGTGTTTCCGTTTTGTGCGCACAGGCGCTGTATGTGTGTGTGTGTGTCTTCTCCTTTCCTTTTTCACAGCTGCCCCTTGTACTTAAGCAAAAAAGGGTTCATTTTAATGGTTAATGTTTTGGGTCAGGTGTAACCCTGAAAGTAAAAATATGTCATGTGGCATAAAGTTTCTTTTTTCATTTCTTTTCTGCTATCGATGTCCATAATAAACATATAATAATTACAAAAATCCAAAATCCACCAACGTCCCCCCCAAATAATTTTTCACAAATATCTTCAATGTGCAGACATGCTAACTTTACAGTTTTATTATATGTAATATATATATATATATATATATATATATATATAATAAAACTGTTAAGTTAGCATGTCTGCATCACGTAAATACCATCTAATGAACTTTAATGGAGTTTTCACAGCTGTATTTGGTGGAACATATAGGTTTCATCACAATTGGCCCTCAGGAGGAGAAGATATGCTAAATTCAAATTGAAAACAACCTTTAAATGGAAAAATCAACCTTGGAAAAAAATTTGTTTATCTCAAAATTTAACATATGGTGCTGTACAAGTTTAAAAAATGTTCTTATACTGTAAGTATGCAATTGTGTTTCCAAATATAACTGGTCAGTTAACGTATGTCTGTCCATTTGCGATATCTACACAATTAAAAAATTTCACGCAAACAAAGCACAAGTTATTAATAAAAACAACAACACAATGTGCCCAATACAATAGTTTATTTTTAAGTTCACTTTACTTTAAATTGAACAATAGCAATAACACATACATCATGTACATTTGAAACAAGTGATTTATGTTAATAATCAGTAACTGTTTAGATTAACAAATTTATTTTATAATCTTCTTCTTTGTCTTTCGGCTGTTCCCTTTCAGGGGTCGCCACAGCGAATCATCTGCCTCCATCTAACCCTATCCTCTGCATCCTCTTCTCTCACACCAACTAACTTCATGTCCTCTCTCACTGCATCCATAAATCTCCTCTTTGGTCTTCCTCTAGACCTCCTGCCTGGCAGTTCCAACCTCAGCATCCTTCTACCGATATATTCACAATCTCTCCTCTGAACATGCCCAAACCACCTCAATCTGGCCTCTCTGACTTTATCTCCAAAACATCTAACGTGGGTTGTCCCTCTGATAAACTCATTCTTAATCCTATCCATCCTTGTCACTTCCAAAGAGAACCTTAACATCTTCAGCTCTGCTACCTCCAACTCTGCCTCCTGTCTTTTCTTCAGCGGCACTGCCTCTAAGCCGTAGAGCATCGCTGGTCTCACCACTGTCCTGTACACCTTTCCTTTCATTCTCGCTGATATTCTTTTATCGCACAACACACCTGACACTTTTCTCCACCCATTCCAACCTGCCTGTACCCGCCTCTTCACCTCCTTTCCACACTCTCCATTGCTCTGGACCGTTGACCCCAAGTACTTAAAATCCTGCACCTTCTTACCTCTGCCCCCTGTAGCCTCACCGATCCTCCTGGGTCCCTCTCATTTACACACATGTATTCCGTCTTGCTGCGGCTAACCTTCATTCCTCTGCTTTCCAGAGCATACCTCCACCTCTCCAAATTTTCCTCCACCTGTTCCCTGCTCTCGCTACAGAGCACAATGTCATCTGCAAACATCATAGTCCATGGGGACTCCTGTCTTACCTCATCTGTCATCCTGTCCATCACCAGAGCAAACAAAAAGGGGCTTAGAGCCGATCCTTGATGCAGACCCACCTCCACCTTAAACTCTTCTGTCACACCTACAGCACATCTTACCACTGTCTTACAGCTCTCATACATGTCCTGCACCACTCTAACACACTTCTCTGCCACTCCAGACTTCCTCATACAATACCACAGCTCCTCTCTTGGCACCCTGTCATACGCTTTCTCTAAATCTAAAAAGACACAATGCAAATTTATTTTATAATAACGACTGTTAAAATTGTTTAGCAAGTCACATGATACGACACTACTCCCACTATTTACTTTGGTTTTCCACCTCATGCACGTCTTACATACGAGTATATGCGGTTAAATGCAAGTAAAGTGCATGTATTATTACAGTCTAATTATAAATCAATACATTTCTGTAAACTGTATAGATACACTTTATACACATTTTCTGGTCACAGATTAAAAGTATTAAAGGTAGAAACGTTAAAAGCTTCCACTCTGTGAGTTCACAAAGCATTAAAATAAAGATACATATTATAATAATTGTTAAACAAAAGCAGAGATATATAACACATATAGATACAAGCTCTCATAATTTCAATAATAGATGCAGTATAATATGATGTAAAATAATAAAGAAATATGTAATTTATACACATTTCAGATTCTTACACCATTTAGATGACAACTGAGAGCTCGTCAACATTTCCAGTCTGTGTATCCACTGAGCCCTCAACCTGGGTCATGTAGCGCCTTATACACTGCGCACGGACACATGGTGTCTGGAGGAGAAGCCTGGCGAGATGCTGCTTATAGTTCTCACCCACAAACACGTAAAGAAATGGATTGAGGCAGCTGTGTGAGTACGCCACAGCTTGAGTGACTTGCAGCATCAGATGGATCCCTTTGCTGATCTCACACTCTTGAGGTAGGATGCCCATCAGTTCCAGTGCTTCGAGGAATGCTGCAATGTTGTACGGTATCCAGCAGCAGAAGAATACCACCGTGACCACAACAACTAGACGAATAACCCGTTTCCTAGTTTTCTGAAGCTTCCAGAGCACCATCGATTAACAAAATCCCACAATACCCAGTGGAATCATCATGCCCAAAACATTCATTTTAAATAAGGCTGTACTTCTCCCATAACTGTGATACATAATTGCTTGGTAAGCAGTGCAAACTACTCCAGTATCATAAGCTTTACCTTCAATATGCAGTAGCTCAGGAAATGATGCTGCAACAGCTAGCATCCAGACTACCATGCTAGCTAAAACACCAAAAGCCTTTTTTTGGATTCTCAAGGCAAACAAAGAATAAACAATAACTAAATATCTGTCGATGCTCATCAGCACAATAAAGAAAATACCAGCGTAAAATCCGATGTAGTACACACCGAGGACCAGAGTGCACATGACGTTACCAAATACCCAGGTATCTCTGGCATAGTGAGCCTGGAAGGGGAGAGTGAAGATTAGTAGAAGGTCAGCGATGGCCAGGTTCAGGAGAGACACATCTGTCATGGTTTTTATCTGAGCACCTCTTAACATCACCCACAGCACCAGCATGTTGCCCAGGAAGCCCACCACGAAGAACAGAGAGTAGAGCACTGGAAGGAACCTGCTTGCATCGGTTCCATAATCACATGGCTCAGAAACAACAAAGTAATCATATGTTGTGCTAAAAACAATAAGCAGAAAGTTATTAAAAGAGAATTTTCTGAACATGAAAACATGTTAGTGTGCCGTGATGATTTGTGCACGCTGATATACAGACTTTATATATTATTACAAACTTAAGCACAGTTCAAATGTTGTGTGAAAGTTCAGGACGCAGAATAGAATAAGATAAAGACAGAATATCAATCAAAAATCCAGAAAAAAACCACATTATAAAAATCTAATAAATCAAGTTGCATTTCAGTAAGTAAAATGAGTATTTGATTCCCTACCAACCAACAGTAATATTGGCTCCTACAGACTGGTTAGGTTAGGTGCTCCTGATAACAACTCGTTATGTGTATAAAAGCCACCTGGCCACAGAATCTCTATCTTCCATTCAAACATCACCACCATAGGCAAGACCAAAGAGCTGTCATAGGATGTCATGGACAAGATTGTAGACCTACACAAGGCTGGAATGGGCTACAAGTCCATCAGGAAGAAGCTTGGTTAGAAGGAGACAACTGCTGGAGCGATTATTTGCGAAGTGGAAAAATAACCATCAATCATCTGTCCTCTGTAGCTCTATTCAAGCTTTTACACTATGCAGTAAGGATTATCATGAGAAAATTGAGATATTAGTCTAGAACTACATGGCAGGAGCTTGTGAATGATCTCAAAGCAGGTGGGACCACAGTCACCAAATAAACCATTGGAAACACAATTTGTCTCCATGGATCTTTCAGGGCCCCTCCTCAAGAAGGCACATATTCAGGCCCGTCTCAGGTTTGCCAAAGAACAGAGAAGGATTGGGAGAAAGTGCTGTGGTCAGATGACCAATATTAAGCTCTTTGGCATCAACTTTGGCATTGCAGTGTTTAGAGGAGGACAAATGCAGACTATGAGCCTAAAAACATCATCATTACAGTCAAGCATGGAGGTGGAAACATTGTGCTTTGGGGCTGTTTCTCGGCTAAAGGTATGGTAACTTTGCTACATTGAGCGGTCACTGGACAGGGCCATGTATTGTAAAATTTTAAACAGCTGGGATAGCTCAGTGGTTAAGGATTTTTTAATTGAAAAGATGTTAACACAGTCTCTCTTGGAAATGGAAAAAATGCACAATATTTTCAGCAAACATTGATGCATAGTTACTTCTTATGCCATAAATTGAACAAAAATGAAAAATAAAAACATTATGGCACTGTGCAAATGTCTGAGCACCCTAAGAGTTCCAGAGTCTCAGAGTTTTTTATAAGGTTTCAGACCTTAATCAGTTCATTAGGTCTGATGCATGGCAAAAGCTGTCATTAGTAAATGGCAATGAATATATTTGGCAATGGCAAGCTTTACAAATACTTTGATATTTGGTGGTGGTGCACCGTTCAACAAGACCTTCATGGAAGAGTCAGCAGAAGAAAACCTTACCGGCACCCCATTATAAAATCCAACATCAGAAGTTTGCAACAGAACATCTACAGAAGACTTGTTTTGGAAACAAGTTCTGTGGACTTATGAAGTTAAAATAAAACTATTTGGCCACAATCAGCAAAGGCATGTTTGGAGGAAAAAAGAGCAGCATTTCATGAAAAGAACACCTTGCCAACTATTAAGCATGGGGGTGGATCTACAGTATCATGCTTTGGGGTTGTGTTGCAGCCAGTGGCACAGGAAACATTGCACGGGTGGAGGGAAAAATGGATTCCACTAAATACCAGACAATTTTGGAAGCAAACATCACACCATCTGTAAAAAAGCTGAAGCTGTAAAGAGGATAACTTCTACAACAGGACAATGATCCTAAACATACCTCAAAATCCACTATGGAATACCTTAAGAGACGCAAGCTGAAGGTTTTGGAACGGCCATCACAGTCTTCTGATTTAAACATCATTGAAAATTTGTGGGTAGATCTCAAAAGAGCTGTGCATGCAGGATGACCAAAGAATATTACAGAACTAGAAGAATTTTTGCAAGAAAGAATGGGAGAAAACCCCAAGTACTGTACAAGAACTGAAAGACTTTTAGCTGGCTGTAAAAAGCATTTGCAAGCTGTGATATCTGCCAGAGGAGGCGTTACTAAGTACTGATTATGTAGGGTGCCCAAACTTTTGCACAGTGCCACAATAATGCTTTTATTTATTTATTTTTTAAAGCTTTGTTCAGTTTATGACATAAAAAATAACTATGCTTTAATGTTTGCTGAAAATATTGTGCCTTTTTTCTATTTACAAGAAAGACTGCGTTAACGTCTTGTCAATTAAAATATCACCAAAATCTGTTATTTATCAAGGGGTGGCTAAACTTTTGCATAAGACTGTATATTAAAGTTGATACACTTGATCACTTGTGACATTATATAAAGGAATGCAACTCCATATTCATATTATTTCATAATTTTTAGACATGTGATAGAAGTCATTATGGAGAAAAAGAAACACTTTCTCTCCATTTTTCCAAAGTGCATTTGACTGCCATTATTATTTAGAATGTAATATCTACTCACCTGTCCTCATATGTTGTTTCTTTCCAGGGACCACTGGTAGTGCTCATTGATGCCATTCAGCTTCAAACACAAAAATGTAACTTGGGTTTAAAGATATAGAAAAAGAGGGAAACATCTGTATGCATTTGTATGTGTCAGTAATCTTCTGAATCTGTTCTTATTAACAAATAAAAAGTAAAAGTTTGGACACAGCTGCTCATTCAACATCACTTGGACTGATTTTCCAACATTTCACATATGTTGACAACACCTTGCCTGTCAGTTGAGCCAAAGCTGTTATAAACAGTGGCTACTCTGAAGAAGGCACTACCTTGAGAAAGTTATTTTTAAATTATTTATTTTTTTAATGATGTGCCTATGACATCATCAGAGCCACACTTATGTTCTATATAACAGCACAACCTCAAGTGTCATATTTCTTAAGTACCCCGTCTGTAAAAACCTAGTTAAAGTAGTTTTTGGCGGGGTTTTTTTTATACCATGATGAAGTGTAAATTTTAGTGTTCCTTCATTCAGTTCTGAGGAGCCTCGCCCGGAGCATCCCTAAGAAGGTACTGTTTATAGAATAGGAGAGATTAAGACATTTGAAATGCTTTGATGCCCAGGTGTCATATCTGTATGATTTGCAGTTTTATTTGGGTCAGAAAGTTGTATTTAATTTGTTGATATTATTGGCTTAATGGCATGTAATTGGAACTGATCCTGCTTTTATGTAGATTATGTAAATGTTTGTGTTGGTCTGTGTTCGCAGATTTTAAAGTCAGATATTTAACGTCAGTTCGCATCATGTTGACACAATCGTGCATTACACAGAAGTTTATTTAATTTCTTTTTTACTCATTAATTTATTTGTGGTCATTTTTTCAGAATGAGTTCAGTATACAGGGTTTTTGAAATTTAAGGTTTATACTGTACAAAAGCTTAAGTACTGGGATGTTCCAGTGACACTGCTTCAGTTTGGTGGAGCTCATTTGCTTTTTCGGTAATTAAGTTTTTCTCAATGCTGTTTCTTCACACATTTTGACTGATATTTTATGTGCATTTTTAATTGTGTTGTACGTTGTTAAATAAAAGTAAAACTTTTGTAATAATCATTTTTTTTATTGTAATTTGGGATATTTTAAAATGTAAATGGTAAGAAAAATAAAAACCCCAGAATGAGTAGGTGTGTGTAGTAACTCTTACAATACAGAAAGTAAATCATTCAAGCAATAGGTAGAGTTTCCTGAAGCACAACGCCCACCATACTGTATACACACACAATTAGTGAAACACTTTTCCTTTTTGGTTCAAAACTACATAAACTAAAATAAAATGCTGGGGTACACTCTAAAAACTAACTCAGAGGACCTTTTACCACTACTTAATTTAATACATGGATGCAAGTTAAACATTCTAATTAATTGATTTAGATGAACTTTGTGAAGTTGTGATCAAATAATAATGCTGGTAATTATATTAACTTAATTTTGCATGTAATTTAAACTCGAATTTAATTGTTAATGGGTTAAAAACAAAATTTAAGTTGTCTTAATTTTAAAAAGTTGGCATAATAAGTTAATTTTTTTAAGTTATATCCTACCCCCTATGCCTGGACGTGTTCCAGTGGTAAGATTGTGTGTTACCAGACTTATAGGCTAACCAAACTCAATATAAACAAAATTTCATGGTGAGTAACACTTCAATTTACATCTAATAGTTCTACTAAAGTAATGAATTTACACTTGTTTCATTGAGATAACTGCTCAGCAAGAGAGCTGTTTGGAAAAACATTATTCAAGTTTTGCTAATTTGACCATTTGACTGTAAGCTACATAATGTTAACTAATTTCAGTCACAGCCACAGTTTTTAAAAGTCTTTTGTTCATTCACATAGATGGCTGTGTGCTTCCACTGTAGGCAAATTGTAGTAGCAAAAAAGTAAAAGCAGAGTGTTTCTTTTATTTTAGTTTGCCTGTATTTTAGTTACTTTTGTAATACAATTCAAAGTTAATATTTGTCTGGGGTTTGTGGTATTTTTCATAATAATATGTAAAATGTTGGTATTGTGATTCTGACCGTATCACTGAGGTGTATGTGTCCACCTGAAATTAATATTTTCCATCAATAGTTATTCAATAGACATTATCAATCTAATTAGATTAGTGTGTTGTTAAGTTTGTCAATATTGTTTTAAAAAATGGGCTGTGAGTGCAAACTGTAAATTTATCTCTCTCATTGGAAATGACTGGTGTCATTCAGAGCTTAGTCTCTTGGAATGTTCTATGACATGCTACTTGGCTTTTGACTGATATATTTATAGAGATTTGCCTAACTTTGTTGTGATAGCATAATTTATTATGCTTAGTTATTCTTAATGAGGACTTTTGAATTTTGAGTTTTTTATTTGCATTTTGTGCAAGATTTATATATAATTTGTTCACATACTCAACTGCATTTGAAAATAAAAGCTAATTGCACAAAAATAATGGTTGAACTAATGTATTTTTTTTTATATATATATCTACTACATTAACAAAAAACAAAAAACCCTACATAAAAAGAAACCTGAAAAAAAAATCTATTTGAAGTCACTTAATTTTTTAAATGGTTGCTATTTGAAATTATTATTATTATCGTACTTAAACAACATATAAAATTGCTTTAAAACAATATGGTAAAGCCATTTGGAGCAACATAATTTATACGAGTTATCAACTTAAAAACTTGCCTTTTGTCTAACAGTTAATAAGTGAGGGGTAATTAAAATAATCTTTGACTTTGAAGAGGAAAAGCTAATTCCCCCAACGCAAAGAAGCTTGTTGGTTCTAAATAATTTCAAATGAAGTTGTCATAACTCAAAAAGACTAATGCAAAACGTTGCGTTAATTTTTTTTGTTAAGTCTAAACATTTCTTTTTAGAGTGTATAAAATCACTGTATTTTTCACACATCTGTTTTTGTGACATCTATATACACAGTACATAAAAACACATACACAAAAAGTACACAATGTTCTGCTGTGCTTCAATGATTTGAATCAGTTCACAAAAACAGCATGTTTATGGGCAAAGCACAAAGCGTAAAGCTTATCACGGGGTTGGCATTAAAATACCCGTATATAGCAAAGTCAGCTGAGAACAAATAATAGAATAATGTATAGGCATCTATAAAACTATTCCTTATAAAACAGAAAGTAAAAGTGTACCTTGGTTATTCACGGCAGCTGGAGCTCGTGTCGTTCTGCGCTGTAGGAGAGTACGGGTGGAGGAGTCAGGGGCGTAGGAAAGGGAGGGGTGGGACAGACGGGTCCCCTTATATTGAGAGGTATATTAAATCATTTTGTTTTTTGGCAACAAGGGTTTCTCAGCATGTGAATCTGAGGGGAGCGCGTCTCTCCAAGTCCAATAATAATAGTTTGGATGGCTTCATAGGTGTACGTCCAGTCCTTTTAAAATTCAATGTTTGGAGCACAGTTTTAGATATTATAAAAGGAAGATGTAAATGTGCACATGGACATAGAGACAGCATTTATCATCCCATGGAGCATGTACAGGTTCATTAGCTGGCTTAGTGAGCTAGAATACTGTAGCTAGCCAGAGCACAAAGCCACACCCAAAGACTCATACGGTTCGACTCCACTCACTGCAACACAAATTAAGCGTCAGCAGGACTAGAGTTGTGTAACTTTTTACGATACTGGTGCCAAATCGATACTTTTAAAATGGTAATGGTGCCTGAACCTTTAAAAAAAATAAATGAAAAAAAAAAAAAAAACTATGCAAAATGGAGGACAACATTAAAGAATGCCTTTTATTGAAAAAAAAAGAAATAAAAATGTATTTATATCAGTTATATTATTTATATAGTATACATACATATTATATACAAGACACCTAATTTACATACTACCTAACCCAACTACACTAATTTAACTGTAATTACAAACAGAAAGCAGTAAATGATCTGAGTCATACTGTGCGTTAGATGGCAGGCAGTTCATGTTAATTGATGTAAATATGGAGTCCAGGTAGTTATTGGAGACAATCGCATTCTTGAACTATTAAGCAACCGCAGCCAAGTCAAGTCCTCAGAGAAACAGTTGCCAACACCAGTCGAGGCCAGAACCCTCTTCATGATAGAGTGAAACCATCCTCAGACACCAGACGCATCTCATCATCCCATATGTCGCTGGACTGTCAAAAAAGCTAAAAAGGATTTTTGGAAAGCACAACATACTGTACCAGTTCACTTCAAACCCACCAACACTAAGTCACTAAAAAGCTCGTCCAACCCTAAGACCGCACACTCAAACATAAGAAAAGCAATAATATATATATATATATATATATATATATATATATATATATATATGCGGTCCAATGCAGTGAAGAGTTTTCAGAGCTCCACAGTAGATTGGGAAGACAAAACAACCCTTCATAAAATGATGCATCAACACAGAAGGAGCAACACCTCAGGACTTGAATCGGGGGTATACCTTCATCTGAAGGACACACATTTGAGGATGAAAATGACCAAATTTTGAGGGAAGAGGACAGACGATTCAGGAGAGGGATGAAAAAAGCCATTAATAAGCAAGTGAAAAATTCTTTAGGTGGAGGTGGAGGTCTTCGACACAACCTGTCTCCTATTTATATGATGCCCTTCCATCCCGATGAAGATCAAGACCTCTTCACAGGTCCACCAAGTAAGCCACACTTCTGCAGGACTTCCTTTACTCTCTTTGGTTTATACATCTTAACATCTCTCCCTAATCCCTCACCACCTCTATTCTCACCTTCTCCATGGTTCACATAAGGAGCCTTCTCAGATAGAGGAAGATCCTTTGGCCTTGGAGGATTAAATACAAGGAACTTTCCAATTTACCTTAGACTGAAGAAGCTACTTGGAAGAATAGTGAAATGTATCTAAGAAACAAGAAAAGTCCAGGTGACATGACTGAGAATCTATACAGACACATTTAAGACCATCTTCGGGTCAGTACTTCTGCTCACCTAAATATTGAGTAATCTGCTGCCAAGTTGTTTAACGTAGGTAGATTTAAGTAAATGCACTCCTAATATTGAACACTTGCAAGCATAGGAATTACACTGCTTTAGGAAGAATGCCAAACACCATTAAACATACCACAATCAAATGCTTCAAGCAAAACAACCCCAACGAGTGTCAATCAGAAGCAGAGAATGAATAGCGTAGATGGAATGCATGAGGAATATTTCCCAGGTCAAACACAAGGAGCCCTGGTGTCATAAAAAAACACAAAATTCTATCCCAAACTGGCACAGAACTACAGCATGTCTGCACAAAGTGAAGCATTTAAAAAAAGAGGCTCAGCCAGGTGCATGGAGTTTACACTGAATTTGTTTTTTAATAGTCAACATTCAAAGTCTCCTTTATTGTCCATGTTAAAAATACAGAAGACAAAGAAAGAGATGAACTTGCATTTGTTTTATATGATACTGCAAAGGCAATTAAAATGTGTCTACACATAAATACAACAAAAACACAACAAATAAATTAACTAGGTTGCTCGATCTTGTTCTTTACATGGCTGTTTAAGAAGCACATGATCTTGTTTGAAATACACTGTCCATTTTAAAAGAAGGTTCTTAATGACTTTTTTTTTTTGTGCAAAAATACTTACTATAAGGCATGAACTAGAAATCAGTACATGGGACATATCCATCACATGACTATCAAAAAATAAATAAAAAAATCCAAATATTCAGTGTCTTATATGTGCTCTATCATTTTGCCATTTCATTACTGGTGACCGTTAGCAAAGCTCAAGGCGTTCCCGTAAGGGTTCTCAATGGGTAGAACACTTGTTTTCTTGTTCAATCTCTGGTCATGGTGTTTCCTGCTAGAAGACGACTGTTGTTTTGCCTGAACACGAGCATTATATCCACCTTCCTCTGCTTCTTGAATTGATGTTGGATTGGTGTGCAAGTCATTTGGAGCTTTTCTACACATTTTTGAACAGGGCAAAAGGGAATAACATATGAAGCTGGCAATTTCAGTTTCCATATTTATACCAATAAATATATGTAACACAAAAAAAGCGCTAACCTTTTAAGGACAGACTTCCTATGATTAATATGAACTCCAAGACAAACAAGGAAGAGGATAAACAGAAGAACCAATACAACTCCTGCTATCACTCCTGGCAAAAAAAAAAGGTACACAGTTTGATATGAATCATAGCGTCTTCAATTGCACAGCTGTGGCCAAAAGTCTCGAGAATGACAAATATTAATTTTCACAAAGTCTGCTGTTTCAGTGTTTTTAGATTTTTTTTTGTCAGATGTTAGTCACGATTACATTGTTTTATGAAATAACAATATTTGCAGGGTTGACACTTCTTTTTTTAAAACGTCTGCAGTTCACCCAGGCATAGTATCAATCAACAAGACAAACTTCTATGCCACATCCTGACTGAAGCAGCCTTTTTTTTCTTGAGTAATCCAAGGCTTGGAGCCTCCTAAGGATTGACGAGTTCTCAATGGGATTAAGGTCTGGGGAGTTTTCTGGATTCCTACCATGGATGGTTTGTTCCCCGAGCCATTTAGCTATCTTACAAAATTGTGAGTAAGCCCACTTCCTTGCTGAGAAGCAACTCCATACATGGTAGCACTCTTGAACAGCTTTTTTTCAGATGCCCCAAACAATCGGAAAGGAGATTCATCAGAGAAAAATACTTTACCCCAGCCCTCAGCAGTCCAATCCATGTACCTTTTGCAGAATATCAATTCGTCTCTTATGTGGCTTCTTGCTGCACTTCTTAAAATGTATGAAGATGAGCTCTACCATCAGTCCTGTGTCATGCCAACAGTTAAACTCTTCATGTGCGGTTGCTTTAATCAGCCAAGGGAGTGGGATTACTTACAATTTTGGCCAAGAACACCATGAATAAAGAATGGTACAAAAACATCCTTCGACAGCAACCATTCCCAACCATCCAAGAACAGTTTGGTGTCAAACAATGCCTTTTCCAGCATAATGAAGCACCTTGCCATAAGGCAAAAGTAATAACTGAGTGGGTCTCTTCCAGTAACACCACTCTTCAAGTACCAGTTTCACAGTTTTCCCATGTCATAATTTTTTTCGACAGGGGTTCATTTTGTGGACATAAATGAAATAGGGAGTAGTGTTTTTTTTTTTTTCTAACCTACTGAGCTGGAATAGACAGAAGTGTCAGATTGCTTAAGAGTGGATTTATCCCCCCCATGGGGACAGGTTTTATCCCATGGTTAAAATACATGCTTAAAAAAGTTCCCTGGTGAGTAACTGTGCAATTTTCCCTTGTGCTGACATTTCCCTGTCTCGTGAAGTACAGTGAGCATTGCAGTATTAACCCTTGACATTCCACCGGCTCTCCAGCATGTTTGTTGGGATGTGCACCATGTGTTACAGAGAGGTATGGATTAGAGCTTGGTGTAGACCACTGGAGTATGACTGAGGGGCTAGCTGAATGGATCTGGACTAGGTCTTGTCAAAGTCATTTAGAACTCTGCCATGACTCATTAATGTTTTGCACACATTTAATCCCTCTGCTGCGTCCATGATACACAGTCTTCTTTAGATGGTGATGCACGTAAAAGTTTTTTACAAAAATGGATTGGCAAACAAACACGGGTAATCACAAGATTTTTTTTTGTGAATGACTGTTTCCTCTACTTCATAAAAAAATAGCTAATTTCATGTACTTTTGAAATTAAAATTAAAATTATTTGTTTATTTTCAATGAACTAAAAATGTTGGGTGAACATCCTCCAAGTGTGGTAATTCCATAATTTTTGCCAGTACTTTTATCTGCATCACTTGAAATATAATACAGTGAAACCTCGGATTATGAGTAACTCTGTTTACGAGTGTTCCGCAAGACGAGCAAAGCTTTTTAATAAAATTTGACTTGTAAAACGAGCATTGTCTTGGTTTACGAGCACCGAGTATTATGTATCATGTATGCGCTTCTTGATTTGACACTGAGCGTCACGTGATCACAACTGAGCCAACAGTTTCTCTCTCTCTTGCGCTGCAGGTAATTATCTCCCCTGCTGGGTCTTAGTGCTCGTCTCTTACTGGTATAATCAACATCCATGTGTGTGTTTTTCTTTCTCTTGCGCTGCAGATGTGTTGTGTGTGCGCGCACGCGTAATTTGACACCGCGCCGGTTCACACACACGCTCTCTCTCGCCTTTACTGTCAGTGTTCGAGTGTGTGTTATGCGTGTGCGCACGCGTAATTTAACACCGCGCCTGTTCGCACACACTCTCTCTCTTTCGTCGTTAGTGTGTGTCAGTGTTTGATTGTGTGTGACCGTGTCAAATTACGCGCGCACACACAACACACACTCAGCAGCGCAGGAGAAAGAAAAACACCCACACAGCGCCTGTGCGCATAAATGGAAACCCTTATCTGTCGAGATTTATTTTTACTTTTTTTAAGGTAACGTGCAGGTTAATTTTTTTTTTTACTTTATATTTTGTGTTAATTATTTTTATGTATTTATTTATTTGGGCTGTGGAAGGAATTATTTAAATTTCCATTATTTCTTATGGGAAAATGTGCTTTAATTTACGAGTGTTTTGGAAAATGAGCCTGCCTCCGGAAAGAATTATGCTCATAATCCGAGGTTCCACTGTACAATATATAAGCAATATTTTGTATTTAATCATATATGTTCCACAAACAAATTTTAGTAAAAGATAATATACTGTATGATCCAAAATATACAGTACTGAAACTCGCACATCTTGGATGCGCATTTGCATTTTTCTATGGGGCATCGCTACAGACACACAAATTCCCAGTAGTGAAAAGGAAGTTGTGTTTCAGTTGTTGTTGGAAATGAGTCTCTCGACGAAGGAAAACGTATTTATAATTGCGTATTATTTCTGGCTCATACAGAAGTGGTTGTGAACGGGGTACGAGTTTAAAATAGATGGCTAAACAATTCCTTGCTGTACCCGTCCCATTCCCTTGATGTAACACCAACTGATGCCTACTTGTGGGGACGTGAAAAGAGAGTGTGTTCAACTGTAAAGATCCGCCAAGAACCATGCCTTTATTACATAAGCAAATCATTTCCTTTTGCAGGAGTCTGCAGTAACCTTTGTTTCAGGAATCCGGGTTGAGAATCTGTGCGAACGATATGAACACTGTCTACAGCAAAGCAGTGCACACACACCGCAGTAAATCAACATGCTAATAGTGTTTATCTGTATGGTAGTTTCTTTCAGAAGAAATAAACTCACAGATGACAACGAGGTAATATTGTTTATCTTTTCATTTCAGTAATTGTATATTTGGCATATGCTGGATAAATAATTTTATAAATACCTCACCTCTTGGATCAGTCTGACAGCTGATTGAAGTTGGAGCGCTCTTTACATCTCCTGAACATAATTTGAACGTCAGATCATACCAAAGAGCTGGATGGAGATTGTGGAGCTCAAGTCTGGTTCCGTTCAAGTACTGAGGGTTTCTTCCTTTCATCTGCACTTCTACTCCTGTCCATTTCCCAGATGGAGCATCCCAAACTACACCCAAACCACTTCCTCCAGACAGCTGCTCACAACGCAGACCAGTCACAATCAGAGATGCTTGAAAAAACAAATAAATAAAAAAAGATTACTTGCGCAGACTCAGAAAGTAAGGCTTAAATCATCATTCTTGATTGAACACTGCAAAAATATCCCATCAGTCAATCATGTGGCAACAGTACAAATAATGCACATGTTAAGAGTTACAGTTCTGAGTGTCATTAACTGTAAAGTGGTGATGGTCAGATACCAATGATCTCCTGAGTTTGTATGGCATAAAAGTCTCTGAAATTCACTTGCTTTTTGATCACACCACACTTTGACCTCCACTTTGCAAAGTAACGCTTAGTGCATATGTATGTGCACCCATTCAATCCTTGCCTTGTGTGCAGATCTGCAGTATTTGAGTCTGAACCGTAAACATCTTTTTGAAATTTGGGGATTTTTGCCCTGACTAAACTTAAGCACATGGAACTTACATGTTTTGGCACCGTATTACCTTAACGACTTGCTGTAATTCAACAATAACAGTTAGCTGAGCATTAATTTCTGTGTTCAAATACTGGCACCTACAACAGATAACTCAGGGAGTACTCATGCACTTTCCTAATAAATGAATTCATTCTGCTGTTCAAACATGAATAGATAAACACATAGTTAAAAAGACAATTGGAACCTGTGACTGAAGTGAACGTCAGGCCTCTACTCTTCACGCCTTCAAACACAGTATAAAGAGTGAAGCTGTACTTGGTCCTAGGAGAGAGTGATGAAATTGTATGCCTAATTACAGGAGCGTTCTCTAATACAGCAACTGGGGTCTCAGCACCGCCGCCACGTCTCAGGATGTAGCTGAGATTACTGCCTTTCACTTCTTCCCATGACAGTTCTAATCCATCTGCTAATTGCTGTGTAACATTAACTCTTGCCACATTGACAGGCACTGGAACAAAAACAAATATTCACAAATTTACTGCATTATCAAATATGTACAGTATTCAGTATTTTAATTCATTTATGTTTTCCTCATTACAGGCATAGTCTAAAAGTAATATGCAATAGGCAATTTACAGCTCTATCTGGCCAGACCAAAAGTTACGATTTAGCTAAGTCAAGAACACTGGAGAGGGTGGGGGTATCTTTGCCAAGTCTACCATTAAGATACTTCTGTATATAAATACATTTATTTGATATATTTAAATATAAATACAGTGATGGATACACTGATTCCCAGCCCTGATCCTGGAGGACCCCCTGCCCTGCACATTTTAGTGTTTTGTCTGCTCCCAGCACACCTGATTAACTAAACAGCTTTTTTTAAATAGAAGTGGCTGTGGTAGAGCAGGGAGATGATCAAAACAGGACCAGGGCAGGGAAACCCGAATATACAGTATATCTATTCAGAAACAAAGAAAAGTGCCTGAATATATTTTTTTACTTTATTCAATAGTTTTTTTTTTTTTTCATTTCTGTTAAGTGAATATTTTTACCAGAATCAGTCTCGGCCTGAATTTCTTTCTGGTTGGGTTTTTGCATGTAAATAGCACTATATACTGGCTACAGAAACACATCCTGTACATACACGCTTCACCTATATAATGATGACATAGAGATTTAAAATGGGGAGGAAAAAAAAGAAAAGGGACCATAGCTTACAATTCCAGCTTGAAGATGCACATCGAAATGTGTCAAACAGCTTAGAAAATGGCAATGTTCATGGCAAATCACAATTTTTAAATAAGCAAAGTATAGGAACATGTGTTAAAGTTGGTTGCGTATGGATAATGAGTAGATCCTTTCTTTCTCCATACTTTGACCTTTCCATCACATTGGTAGAGGTAAATCTTGTTTTCTTTATGGACATGAAATTCAACAAAAAGGCAACCTCAGGTATCATCAGTTCAATGAATCACTTGGAGTAATAGCTAAGACCATGTGGGTGAAATTGTTTGTATCAAATAGGGTTTAAAAGACTCTAAACACAAAATAAAAGATGCTTTAGGCACACACATGGTCACAGTGTTATAGTAAACAGTACACACAATTTTAAATATGCATATATGAATATATAAACACGTACAATAATAGCAGTACTCAAAGGTAGACGTTCACCAAACCTGCTACGATCAGCTGATTATTATAGTTTTACACAACACATAGCACTAAAAGAGGGGTGCTAACATGACTGTATGCTTTTACATGAGTTAAACATAAAGAACATTTAATTTATTGAAAAATGCCCCCCCACACACACACACTTACTTACTGGTCACTGCGGAGAAGTTGTAGCCACTACTCCTCTCTCCTCCAAATACTGTATAAAGAGTGAAGGTATATTTGGTCCCGGGACTAAGAGATGTTACAGTATGCGTTGCCAAAGATGATCCCCAATACATAGGAGTGTATGCCTCAGACCTGTTGCTTGGTTTTAGGATGTAAGTGTATGCATTAACCTGGTTGAACTTAACCCACTGAAATGTTATTGCAGTCTCAGAACGAGCCCCTACAGTCACTCTGGCAACGTTGGAGGGATCTGAGGAAAAGAAAGAATTTTCATGCGACATTACCGATTCTCCACTGGCACATTACAGAGGCTACTGGACGTGAGGAATCTTGAAAGAGCTTACTAGTAACAGTAGTAAAGTTGAAAGCATTTTGCTTTACTCCTTTAGATACTGCATACAAAACAAAGTTGTACTTGGTCCCAGGAGACAGCGATGAGACTGTATACCTTAAAACAGACCCATTAGCTGATACAGTAAGTGGAGTTTCTGTTCCATTACTGTATCTCAAGATGTAGCTGAAATCATTCACTTTACTCCACTCCAGTGTAAGCTCGGTCTCAGTTCGTACCTTTACAAAGACACCAGCAGGAAAAGCTGCAGAAAAAGAGAAATCATTTATTGGGGGATCGATCAAATCCTCTATTACAATTAACATAACGGATACAATGAGTAAAAGAAAAGTTATTAGCCGTATAGAACGTTAATCCCACATCAACCCAGCATGTGAGCAGGTGGCAAATTTTGAAGGGAATGAAAAAAAAGATGAGATTAAAATACAGTTTTAAAAAGTAAGAACTTGAAAGGACTGTTTATAACCAAAAGTCTCTTTATCTTTTACAGAACATGTGGCACATTCCACAGAGACTGCACTTCTGTCAGTTACTGAGAAGCTCCATGCTGCGACTGTAGATCAGCTAAACTATCATCTGTGTTGATCCTCCTGGACCTTTGCTTCTTACTAAGAATATAGTCTTATACGACCAAAGACTGAAGTTTTAAATAGCTGACAAAATTAACACTAGTATACACTTCGTTGCAACAACATCTATGATGATGCTTTTTGCAGATTAATTCAAAGAATTTTCGGACTAAACGCAAAATTCTAAGAACTGGCTTTGTTCTTCCATGGGATAGAGAGTCACGGCATTACATCACTGTATACGTTCGTGTACATTTCTACTTCACCCACTAATGCTAGCAGCAAAAAATGCTAGCGGCAAGCACAACAACAATGACGAACTTCAACATGGTTTTGAGGGCAGTTCTCCTGGCTTTATTATTACTAGAATGCATTTAGGGTACAAGGTAACAGTGCTCACCACTACGCGACTGTGCTGTCTACATCTAATGAACCAATTACTTAATAACTTGCCAAAAGGTACCAGCCAATGACTATTTTAACAGTATTTTCTTGTAGAGGACATCAAACTCTATATTTCCAGTAAACTTCTGGAGGAGGTTATGTGCATTTTGGTGCTTGTAAACGACAGACGCTAATGAGTCAGTTTTGTCAGGACTTAAATTACTGTAACTTTGTGAAGTTTTAAAAATATCTTCACAAACATGGTGTCATTTTTAAGGGGTTTTCAAGAGCTATCTACTTCTGTCACATACCTAGAATGTGTTAAAAGAGTTTTGTCAGTTTATTTGTGATATGAATGATAGGCATGCATACTGTACAACCCAGTGGTGAAATACATCATGCGATTGGGTGAAAACCACAAGTCTTTAATGTGGAAAGCAGATAATGTCTAAAAATGTGGTCAAAAACAAGAAAAAACGAAAAAAAAAAAAAAAAACCAACCCAACAACCTAAAAAAACTTCAAGAAACCCAACAAGTGCTTTAATCTTACATGGCAGCTGTGACTGCGTCTAGAATTCATGAATAGTTGGAAACACATGAGACAGCAGTTCTCCTGATAACATTTCTTATGTTTACTTTGCTTATTTAATTATAAGTACACACTTAAAGGTTTCATAAGCGAAATTTAACATCTCAGGACGAGAAATAATTACAAAAATGTCACCAAGGTGAAATAAATCAAAAACACACATACACAAGCCATAAAAAGGTTATCCAGTCAAGATGTACTGTATGGAACAACTAAAGTTCATTACATTTATTACAGTACAGAAATACAAACTCACCCACAGAGGAGCAACTGAGCAGCAAATCAGCAGCAGGTGGAGGATCTCCATCTCACACAGGGTAGAGTTAAAGTGATACTGAACCCTAAAGACCAAAAACAAACCGGGATACAAAGTTTGGGAAGACAAAACCTCCACCAGCTCAAGTCTCGTGTTAGCGCCACCTACAGGTCACTAGGCTGTACTCACACTAGTCCTCAATATGGAGGGAAACATTTCGAAACACACTATTTAACCTACTTTCCCCCTTTGTTTTTGAACAAATGCTTTAAACAAGTATGTCGTTTGACAGTTAGTTTGTTTTCCCCACAGGTGAAGTGTGAAAGTATAAACCTGTGAAGTAGGACTTTGTAAAATCTGATGTGAGACAAAACAGAAGTGAAGCAGTTAATCAACTGTGACCATGTTCAGGTGTGTAGAGTCAGTGAGAACCTCTTCCTGTTAAACATGGTGGTTTGCAGAAATACATTTAAAATAGTACAATAATAATAATAATGATAAATAAATAAGCTACTACCTTGCCAAGTACACATCGAGCACAGTGTAAAGTGTTCGAGTTGAGTTATCTAGTGAGCATCCGTTAACATGTCCAATCAAATGTCCAATAAAATGTCCAATCAGTGCAGAAAGAACCGTTTCCGTTTCTCACACACAATTGTTGCAAGTTGCATTTGGCAAAGAGACATGGGTATGTGCCAGGATAATGCCAGTGTTTTATCCCAGTGATAAAAATACAGAAACTTTATTTTCATTGCAATGATACAATGTAATCTATTTGGTACTGTAGCTCTCAAAGAACAGCAGCAATAAAGAAAATGTAAGAACAAAAGAGAACTTCAATCAAATCTAAATATATCTATACAATCTATGCAACAGAATATCTGTACAGAAGGCCTTCGATCTTCATTTCCTGACAGTGCAGTGCAAACAGGTATTGTCAAAAATAAGAATGTATTGCAATAATAATAATAATAATCATAGAGTCCTGATTGTCCAGTATCTTTCCCTCGATGGAAGGGGCACAAACAGTCGGGGTTGAATCCTTGATGATGTTGCTAGCTCTTCTGTGCAGTCGGATTGGGGAGCTTGGTTCCCACAATTATCTATGCGTTCTTAACTATCCAAGCCAGTTCTTTTCCCCACTCTGCAGTGCACCTGGTGTACCACACTGTGAGCTTTATTCACTAAGTAGGAAGTGTTAGTGGTCCATGTTAAATTCCTTGTGATGTGCAGCCCCAGGAATTTGATGTCGTTAACCCTCTCAGCTTCCTCACCATTTATGTGGAGACGGGGTGATGTCGATTTGTCCTGGTTCTCCTGTAGTGCACAGTGATCTCCTTTGTCTTAGTGGTGTTCAGAAACAGGTCTGAACACCACTCAACCTGATGTTGAACTTTCTTTCTGTAGTGTGTCTCCTCGTTGTCTGATATCAGTCCCAATACTGTGGTGTCATTGGCAAACTTCACTATGATGTTAGAGGTGAATTGGTGTGCATTATGTGTGAATAGGGTGAAAAGGGCTGGACTGAGGACACAACCCTGCAGTGCTCCTGAATTCATGATGAGAATGCATGATGTAACAGGTTTGACTAAAAGAGTCTTACTAATGTGTTTTTTGTGATACACAGCAAGACATCACAAATCAATTACTTGCACACTTTTATTACAATATTGTTGGAAAAAAACAAGCATTTCATTACAGCTTGTGTGGAGGCATCAAATGCACTAAAGTAACAGTTTAAGATAACAGAAAAACATCATTTTAATTGCTAAATACCTGTTTTAATACAAAATAAATAACAGAAGCAGCCATGCTTTATTCTACATGTATATACTACATAGCAAAAAGTAACACAATCTGCATGTTTAGGACTTTGATTTGAGGGTCTTCTTATATCTCAATGATGTGTTTGAGTAAGCGCTCTAAAGTAGGAGTTTACTATTATTCTCATTTGGTTTAGAATAACACTAAATGTACATTACTAATGTAAACGGTTGCTTTCTGAGCTCAATATTTGAATGAAAACACACCCAAATTTTAGACATAGCAAAGAAAATCCTAGTTCACAAATATGTAGACAAGCACAAGGACTTCAAAACTGATCAGTTGCAGAAGCTCTTCGTTAGTGTTTATGATGTGCAGCTATCTAAAAGAAAGAAAGGAGGTAATGAAATAGCCAGATATAAACATAATAAATAGATACAGTACAGAATGTCTGAGTAATGTCTGAATGCCTTCACGATTGCTGCCAGTATTAATTACCTACAGCCTGGCATAATTTTTATTATTTTTTTTAAGTTGTGTGACCACCTCACTTGCGTTAAGTTAAGGCTTTTTTAAATAAATAACAAAAATTATAATTACAATATTGAAAAAATAAAAGTGTCACACAAAATTCTGGTGTAAAATTTTGATTTACACAATTTACACAAAAAAATCAGTAAAAAATATACAGTATAACCAACATACCAAAGAATATGTAAATAATCAATAACAACAGACAAACAACAAACAGACCAACAAACAAATAAATAAAAAAAGAACATAAACTTAAAATATACCACCTAAATAGAAAAAAAATCATCGTGTTTCATTAATTAAATCCAAATGTCGATTTTGAGAAGTGGCGGCACTGTGGCTTAGACAGTGTTTAGACTCACGGCCAGGTTCGAGTCCTGTCTCTCTGTGCATGGAGTTCACTCATATGTTCACCCCATACTTGGTGGGATTCCTTAGGGTACTCCGGTTTTCTCCCACAGTTCACAGACTAGGCTAATTTTTCAACCAAATTGCCCGTAGCATGTGACTAAGTGTGTGAGTGTCTCTATTTGTGTGTGCCCTGCGATGGATTGGCACCCTGTCTAGGGTGTACCCGGCCTTGTGCCATAAGTCTCCTGGAATAGACCCCCACGACTCTGTAAAAGGGATAAAGTGGTATAGACTGTGGGTGAGTGAGTGAGTAAGTTTAAGAGGTTTTGGATTTACACACTTCCCACTACTGATGGGTCGTTCAAAAACAATTTGTTCTTTTCGAACGAATCTTTAACATGACTCAGAAAAACGAGTAGTCTCGGAGAGTGATTCGTTCGTTTTCTACTGAGCGCGCATGCGCAAATCATCGCAAAACCTCCGTAGGTTATGTACAGGAAACAGAATTGAGCGATTCTTTCTCAATGACTCTTCTACTCCGAGTCGTTCGGTCCTTTGTCACGTGACTCCCATAGACGCTATACGGTGCGAAAGATTCAAAGAACGAACAACTCTGACTGAAAGATATGAGAGGTGAGCTACTCATTCTGTTGATTATAATATGTCCTTAACTGCATTGTAATATTTTAATTACTGGAACTATATCCAGAATGTATGTATGTAGACGTAATGGTTTTGATGAACGAGATTCAAAGAACCGAGTCACTAAAATGATTCAAACTTCCCATCACTACTTCCCTCAGGGGATAAGTGCCGTTAGTGCGCATGCGCGTCGCGATGCAACTCGGGGGAGGAAACGGCGCACGGCTGCAGTGTTCATGTGGTCACGTGATGTGTATAGTTCGCTCTCTGGGTAAAAACACACTCCCATAACTTGTGTATTTGGTGCTGCCGAAGCTGTAATTTATTGTGAGTCATGAGTGAGGATTATTATTTAGAGCTGAGCGAAAACCCGGTGCAGTTTGAAAATGCCTCGAGTGTCAACAACGTGTTTTTCGACGAGGCGAATAAACAGGTAAGAAGTGTTTTAACACGATTAGCACGCAAAGCTAACTGCTGTCAGACTGACGTTAAACCGGCGTTAACGGTCTCTAATACAGTCATTTAATCTCTAATAACGTTGGCTAGTTTATTAGTGTATTATTATTATTATAGTTTTTTCACGTTTAGCCACTGCTAGCCGGTTTCTGCAGAATGACTGATAATCTCTCTCTCTCTCTCTCTCTCTCTCTCTCTCACACACACACACACACACACACACACACACACACACACACACACACACACATCCTAGTCTGTTCCTGTTTGGTGAGTTAAGTGTGGTTTTTAATGTTATACGTGACATGTTATAGTAACATAGAGGTGTTTCTCGAGGGCTGTAGTGCAACACAACAGTGTACAAAACACAAGAGGCAAGTGCATGACAGAAAAAAAACAATCACAGTATGCACATAAAGGATAAAGGCTGCAACCTGTAATAGATATACTGAGAGTAATCTGAGCTATCTTGGCTGTAGTGTAATGTGACAGTCTCACTGCAACTCTGTCACTCAACAACAGGATTCGTGTAATTCTTTCACGCTGATAGATTAGTATTAGGGACAGGCATCACCACGGACCATCTGATACCAAACCATCACAGTACAGTGTTTCCTACAGGTGTGTAACATACCTGCAGTAAAAGCCGGCATTAGTGATATTATTATTTCAGGTCGAAGCCCACAGTACATGTCTGCCTGTCTTTCTGTACGGCAGAGCTCTTTGTCTAACGTATAAATACAAAATAAATAATTCTTTAAGTTTGTATGAAATGTAAATTTGTATGAATCAAAATGGTCAGTTTGTCCCTGGTGAGCAAGCCGAGGACGACAGTGGCAAGGAAAACTCCCTGAGATGGTAATAGGAAGAAACCTTAAGAGGAACCAGACTCAACAGGGAACCCATCCTTATTTGGGTGAAACAGAAAGCAGTAAATGATCTGCATTTATACAATACAAATAACATTTGTAAGGTTGAGAATCTTACTCCTCGTTTACACCAAGTTCTCTTCTTTCTTTGTTAAACAAATACACTCGTTTGCTAATGTGCTGTTATTTTATATTAAGTAATTCCAGCTCAAGAAATAATGTTAGCTTTTTTCAATTAATATCTGTTAGTGCAGGTCTTTGTTTATATTGAGCAAGTAGTTTATTAGTAGCTTGTTTTAACATAGATTATTAAATCTGTCACATAGCTTCTCATAACATTACTATTACTCAGCATTTTTATTTCACTTATGGTGCAGGTTAAACTTTAGGCAGATTTCTAATATCTTTTTGTAAAAAATAAGGTTTTGTGTGATGCTGTGATATAATCTGTCACATAACTGCTCATAACTTCACTCCTATTTATTATTTAGATTTTAGTGCATAACACTGGGGTCTGAGTTCAGGATTTTATCCCGCGCTATTATTCTTTTTACAGCAGCTGTTATCCTCTACAATTACTTCCTCTTAGTACACTGCTTTTGCCGTAGCAAAATAAACAGCGGTAATCTGAGCGGTAACTGTCCACTAATAGTTAATCGATTTAAGTCATAAAGTCATATTATAATTCTTTTTACTTTATTATACTGAGTCTTGACTTTAAAACTGTTTACCAAACCATGACTTTAGCGTACCAATACACCCCTATCTTGTAGGGATTCAACGGTGAGCTTTGTTTTTCTGTTGCGCTTACAGGAAGTGTAAAAACTTACTTGTCAAAGTAATATCCTTGTGAATGTCAGGACACAAGGTTTCCCAGTAGAACATTGCCCATAGCATGACACTGCCTCTGCCACCTTGTCCTGTCCCGATAGTGTTTCCTAATGCCATCTCTTCTCTTGGTAAGCGGCAAACACACAGGAAAAAGTGTTTCCTCAGACCAGTTTACCTTCATGCTCCATGGGTCAGTTTTGATGCTCACATCATCAAGCGCTTTTGGTCAGTGGACATGGGTCAGCATGGGCACCCTGACCGGTCTGTGGCTACCCAGACCCATACACAAAAGACTGTGATTGACCTTTGTATCAGAACCAGCAAGTTTTTCTTCAATTTGAACTTCAGTAGCTTTTCTATTGGATCTGACTACATGGGCCGGTCTTCGTGAGTCCATACCATGTTGTCGCTTCACTGGTTTTCCCCTTCTTGGACCACTTTTTCTATGTCCTGACCACTGTAGACCAGGAACATCTGACAAGAGCTGGAGTTTTGGAGTTGCTCTGTCGTCTAGCCATCAGAGTGTAACTCATGTCAAAGTCTCTCAAATCCTTACGCTTGCCTATTTTTTTCTGCTTACGCATCTTCCGGGACAAAATCTTTACTTGCCACAATCCCACTCACATCCATTGTAACAAGATCATAACATGGTCATAATATTCAGAGGTATAGTGCAGTGCATGCCTTGATAGGTCAGGGCTGTTCTGGCTGCAAAAGCAGGTCGAATGTTATGGCTGATCTGTGTGTGTGTATGTGTGTGCAAAAAAGGATATTTATTTATTTAATTATAACATTTCTGTTATGGTACACATACTGCTTTGCTAGGTTTTTGCTGTGCGATCTGGTGGTGCCACTGGGGTTGTTGTCAAGGGCCCAGAGGACAAGAACTCAATTGCTTTCAGGTATGAATCCGATAGTCGAAACATACATCAAATCATGGTCTATGCTTATACCCAGACAAAAAAAAGTAATACGAAGTTAAAGTATAAGACAGACATTCTATTATAAACAGACATTCTATTATAAACACACGTTTTTATTATAAACACATTTTTATCAACAGACATTTTTATTATAAATGGGCATTTTATTCTATGCTATTTTCTATATAAATAAACCCAGTGTGTAAATAAACAGTAGTGTTTTAAGAATATTGCCTGCCACACTGTTAGTAGATTCTCCCAATAACATGTCTGTGTTCTTCATGTCTCTCTCATGTTCTCTCCATGCCACAGCAGTAGAGCATTTTAATATATATCTGTGTTTTGTGTTGTGTGATGGATTCCTAGGTTTTTAGTACACCACTGGAACTCTTGTTGTGTGTCTTGGGCCCAAACTTGTTTAACTTGTTTAAAACAAATGTACATTTGACCTCATGTCTGCCTTCTTATACATGGGCCTCTTTTATTAATCTTTTAGTGTTATTGTTCATGTACTGTAAGACAAACTAAAATAAAATTCCCCCCTACACACATTCAAACACTGATCATTTTTTTATCATTTGGTGGTGTTTATTGAAAACTAGCTCTTCTTGAAATAAAATTTCTGTCTTTAATATACAGAATGGATGATAAGGGTGAAGTAAAGTGTATAAAGTTTTCCCTGGGAAACAAAATCCTAGCTGTTCAGCGGACACCAAAAACCGTGGTATGTATCACAATCCAAAAAAAAAGATCTGATGTTAAGACATTTTCTTATTATTTTTCTAATGACTTTGTTAATGTTGTTACAGGATTTCATTAATTTCATTCCTGATTTTCCACATTTGGAATTCTCACATGAATGCAAGGTATGTTCAGAGACAACAGTGTTTAAAAAAAGCCTAGTGTGTACAACACAGTACTCCTTAAAAAAAAAATTGTTGTTTAAACTTTCAGACCAAGAATTCTAGTGTTCTGGGCTTCTGCTGGACCAGCTGGAATGAAATTGTTTTCATTACTGACCAGGGGATAGAATTTTACCAGGTACGCTTCCATTACAGTTAAGATTTTTTCAGTTGCATGCAGGAATGGAAAAGTGAAAATGTTAACGCTAGATATATTGAACTTTTGAAATCTACTTTTAGCAATTCTAAGTTGTTCTTTTATATACTGAATTTATTTTGTTATGCAGATAGTTATTATTATAATAATTACTTTATTAATTACTTCATTTATTTATTTGTTTGTTTATTTTGTCCTGAAAAGGTGCTGCCAGAAAAGCGAACACTGAAGTTATTGAAGAGCCAAAGCATTAATGTGAACTGGTATGTTTACTGCCCAGAGACTGCAGTGCTCGTGCTGTCCACCACTGTACAAGGCAATGTTCTGCAACCCTTTGCTTTCAAAGTGAGTACTGTATAGTTTGTGTATGATACACAAATACCTTTAAATCTCTGGTATTAGTGACTTTACAGTATTTACAGTAAGGATCCTGTCAAATAATGTCTCATTAAATTAAATAACTCAAGACGGTGCATCTTGTACAAATTCTTTAACCATCAATTCAACCAGTAAGTATAAGATCTAAAAAAATTATACTATTTTAATTATTACTTTGCTGTAAGCGAAAGTATTTAATAGGAATGGGAATCACCAGGGGCCACCTGATACGATGTTATCACGGACACATGATACTTAGGTGCCGATTTATTTTGTATTGCGATTCTGTTGTATAACGATTTTATAAACCTCCATATTCAATATACTTAAAATTATTATTATTTTTTTACAATTTCAAACAAACTAATTCACTCAAATAATTCACTCCTACCACACAATGTACTACTTCCAATGTGCAAATAGTTTTGAGCTCACCACCTGTAGGATTATAGAGGAACTGCAAAGTTTTACCAACTTAAATGCAAATGTATGTAAAAAATTGTTAAAAAATTTATTTAAAAAATGAAATGTGAAATCAATGTGGTGATACACAAATTGTCACGCAAAAGAATTGCAATATTTAATCAGTTCCCCATTCGTAATATTTTTATAATTTTAAAGAATTAAAGAATTGGTGTTGATTAATAGTGGCTCGAGTGGCTTATCAATTTGGATAAAATTTTGGAAATCCATTGTAGGATCATTTACAAATGATATTTGGTGTTCATGAAAATCCATGATGATTATACATGGATTACTGCACTTACAGATCTCTAGAATATTTCTTGTTAGCCTATTTTATTTTAGTTAAAATTTAACAGCTGTTTCGTATAATTTATATTGTTTTGTATAAAGCACTACTTAAAATAAAAAATAAATAAATAAAACACTCCAACACAAATAACAAGTTATGAACAAGGTATGTCAGCCGTTTAGTTAAGACAATGACTCTGCAGTTGAATATAAAGGACAGATTAGCTGGCTGTTCAGATAGACATTCAGAATATGGCCCTGCTGGTCTTTAAATATCAATGGCTGGGTAAACTTGGTGTGGCTTTGAATCTTATGTCCTTTAAACAATTTAAATTTATATCCAAGTTTCATAGTGATCTTAGAATATCCTTATAAGCAACTGTTCTAAATCTAATTATTTATAGTCATGTATTGTAATTAAGACATGTCTGTATGAATCCTGGTCTGAAGTTACTGTTATTTTAATTACTTAATTAATTTATTTTTTAAGAATGGGACAATAGCCAAAATGCCGAAGTTTGAGATCGAGTTGCCAGTGGCTCCCAAACCAGCCAAAATTATCCTTTCAGAACGCGACATTGCAGTGGCCACCATGTGAGTCTGGTAGTGTTAATGTTTATTAACTGCATGTTGTATTTTGTATGTTTCGTTTTTTTGTGCTTAATTTTGACAAAAGTCTGTCACAACAATACAAATGATAAGCAAGTAATAATCTTTTTCTCCCTTTTGTATTTTCTGTTATAGTTATGGCCAGCTTTATGTCATGTATCTTAAACATCACACAAGAACCACCAACAGTCCAGGAGCAGAAGTAGTTTTGTATCATTTACCTAGGTGAGCTGAATTTGTCAATTTAATCACAAAATTCCCAAATGTGTTGCAGGTTATATAGACATAGCCAGGAACTTATGTAGAGTTTGTCAATAATTTTTTAAAGTGTTTGTTTATGTTTAAAATACTTTTGAGGTGATAAATACTGGCAAACATCCACTTAATAAGATCTTTTATAAGATTATTTGCTGATATACACTTGAATACAAAGTTGTACATTTAAATACATAGATCAACAGATAAATATTGCAGTTTAAATTGCAATGTGTCAAAAATAATTGCTTATTAGTTTTTTTATTTAAAAAGAAAGTTAATAATAGTAATAAAAAATACCCCCCCCCCCCCGCCATTTTTATCCCCTTTTTTCCAGATTTTATTTTCCTCTTAGAACTTGACAGCTATAACGTTACTAAAAGTTACTATAAACACACTCTAAGGAAAACGATATCTACCAGCTATCAGACAGAAGTCCCATCACATTAGTTACACACAGGCTACACACATTTACAGTTCCAATACTTCTTTAAGCTACACTGTAAGTAATATATACATAAAATACGTACACTACTGCTCAAGAGTTTGGCATCACTTTCAAAATGAAAAATAAAAATTAGTAACTCTAAATGAACTTCTTATACGCCTTAAAATAACAACTGACTGTTCTTGTTACATAAATACCTAATTCCATGTATGTTATTTCATAGTTTTGAAATTGCCAGTATTGCTTTAGAATGTAGAACATAAATCACTAAACAAAAACAAAGAGTGTGCAAGTGATCCCAAACATGTACATGCATTTTTTACAATTCTGTGAAATAACTGTTAAAAAAAGCTACATATTAGATGTATAATATTAACTTATTTAAGCGCATACAAATATTAAATTAAAATGTAAAAGACATGTCAGCTTCAAAAGTATTGATTTTAAAACTGCTCTGTTTAGCTAAGAGTCTATTAACTGAGTCTAATATGTGCTCTACCATAAAGTTATATACTCTCAGAACTAATGTGCTGTTTTAGTACCAAATACTGAACAATTGTATTTTTAATCAAACTTACTTCTTTAACAGAGAAGGATCCTGTAAAAAGGCACATGTGCTGAAACTGAACACCTCGGGCAAGTTTGCTCTGAATGTTGTGGATAATCTGGTGGTAGTGCACCATCAGAGCTCACGGGTGAGTGTTACTTTATTGTACTGCACTTACCCTTTCTTTAGTGTTCTATGCAATGGGAATAAACATACTTTAAAAAAGCATTTATATCAATTTAATGTCAATTCAACCAAATAAAAAAAATGTTATGCATCAGTGTCTTCAAATAACTTTCTATTCTAATCTTAGAAACTGATAATTACAGAGTTCTACTGATTAGATCTTGATTCTTGAAAATATAGCTTTTTCTTATTCAAAAGTGTTGACTTGTACAGTACAAGTTAAAGGAGCACTTTGGGACAGAGAGAGAGTTTAGAAAAGCTTGGAAATAAATAAACTGCCAGTCAAAAAAATTCACTTCAAAAGTGTCAAATTATTTCAACTTCATTTCTAAAAAAAAAAAAACGTTAATAGAAATCACTTGGGGAAGTTGCATTGATAAAACTCCACAGTAGGAAGCACAGTTAAGTCTGCAGCATAAAGCATAAAATTGGGAGAATATCCACAAAACTCACAAAATTGGAACAAGACAGCTGTGTGGACATAAGAAAACCACTTGTTAGTGATGTTAATAAAAAAAATGGCTTTAATTTATTAAGGACCATAAAGATTGTGGTGCAATGGAAAAGGGTTATGTGGTCTGGTGAGTTCAAACTGACCCCATTGCACAGTGGTTGGTGCATCAGGGTAAGAAGGAAAGCGCATGAAGTGAAGCACCCATCGTGCATAGTGTTCACTGTTACAAGCCTTTGGAGGCAGTGTTATGGCCTTGGGGTGCTTGAGAGAGAGGACATGAAGTTAGTTGGGGTGAGAGAAGAAGAAGCAGAGGACAGGGTTAGATGGAGGCAGTTGATTCGTTGTGTCGACCCCTGTAAGGGAACAGCCGAAAGACAAAGAAGAAGAAGATTATTATTAAAGTTGCATTGTGCAGGTGGCTAAACATAAATGAGCATCTTATCTATCTTTTCTCACCAAACAGCTTTCCAGATCAACAAAAGACAGTTCTTTTGTAGTTGTAGATAGTTTTGCAACTGGATGGACTGGTTTCTGCATCTTTTTTTGTTCAAATACACAAAATTATGAATATTTGTGTGTGCAAGCAGTACTTCAAAGTTGATAATAATACAGATAATGTACAGATAACTGGTCTATGGTGTGTTTTACCAACTTTCAGAAATTCCTACTGCTTCTATAATGATGCCATCGGTATTTTAGGTGTACAGTTACTTTAGGTATATTTACACTATTACAATTATTGTAAAATAACACTGTTGGTACATGGCTAATACGATACAATACTAATTTTAAAGTTCTATTTTGTTTGTTTTTGGGTGTGCTCCCAAGTTGATTCAAGGTCACCCCATATATATTGAAACTGTCCCAGGATCAGTAGGAATTTTAAGGGTATTTTTTGGGGCTTTTTTTTCTTGCTGAAGGTTTGAAAGTTGGGACATGATGCTACTTCAGCAATAATTTTTTTCAGCGCCTATGGAACAGGTGTACATAACCTTTTCTTTAACTTTTTCAGACTTCTCTTATTTTTGATATCAAGCTAAAAGAGCCAGACTGTGCTCTGAATATTCACCAACCAGTACTTCCTGCACAGTCAATCCACCCGTACAAGATCTCCGTCACAGGTGCTTTCAGAAGGCCAGAGCAAATTACACTTTAGTCTATTTAATTTGTTAATATTATTAAAAAATATATTTATTAATTATTTCACATGTTGTGTAATTATAATTTGTGTTTATTCATACACTGCCATTACCTGCAATATTACAATAAGTATTTACATAGCTGACATTTTCTTAATTAACAGGTACCTAGTATATCATGTCATTTTAACGTAATTGAAATAGATGTTATTCCACAGGACCAGTGGCCGCTTCCAGTCAGCCATGTGAACTTTGTATCCTTTACAATTTTTGCTTGTGACTATTGTAACTTAGGTGGCTAAAATTCTAGAGTGACACATGGGTTAACAGGTTTTAATGAAAAGGTTTTACTGAAGTTGCTTAGGACATAAACATAAAAGCGATTTTACACAAAAATTGCACTATAAAGCTGCTAAAAACATGCTTAACACGCCGCTTTCTTTCGCTTTATTTATTTATTTATTTATTTATTTTTTCCCAATTTTCTCCCTAATTTAGTCGTGGCCAATTCCGTGGCTCCCACATTAAGACTACTACTACCATTCAGCCGGGAGGGCCAAACACTATCACGTGTTTTCTCTGAACCGCGTGACGCCAGCCAACCACACCTTTTCAAACTGCTCGCTCACGCACCGTTAGGGGCGGAGTAACACATGGTGTAACTTCCGTGTGAGCTTCCTGATTGGCTGTAGAGCCGTGATTAACGTGGGAGCACAAAGTACCTCTCATCCCTCTCCTCTGAGAGAGCTCGGCCAGTCAGCTCTCTCTAGACCTCCGGCTGTGAGAGGTAACAGCATCACCCGGGGTTCGAACCAGCAATCTCCAGATGATGGGGCGAGCACTTTATCCCTGCGCCACTCGGAGGCCCTTCTCTTGCATTTTTTAATTCACACTGAACACACAAGTTCAGCATAAACATGAATTTGCTTTTAAGGAGGTCACCTGCATTCATGATTCGAAAGAAGCCTGATGTTTAATGATGTTTCACATGACATGGGAAAGGGGCCCAGACTAATACACTGACAAAGTGAAACTCCACACAGAAAGAAATTTGACCCAGAATTGATTGTGGACCCTGCCATATTAAATACAGTTTAGTGTTCCATGTAGCATTTTTTCTCCTTGTCTTGTCTGCCTTAACATTTAGACTCATCAACTTGGAGTGTCTTTCAGCCAGATATTATAATCAGTGCAAGTGAAGGTAATAAGATTGTCCCTTAATTTTCTACTGACAATAAAAAAAATAAGCAGACATATTCAGACAAACAGTTTTATATTTATACGAAATAGTGGTTGTACATAAGCTTTGACTTTTTTGTATGTACCGGAAAGGTTATCTTTGGTATCTTCATGTCAAGCTCCATCCAACTGTGAACCTCCTTCAAGACAAAGGAAAACTGATGGACTTTCTGCTGCACAGAAGCGAATGCAAAATGGTCATCCTGTCCGTATGCTCACAAAGTATGAAGAATATAAATTTTTATTTAGATTAAATAAACTTGATAGAATTTTCTCTTTTTGCAATAACGTCCATTTGCAATAGAATCTAATTATTTAAGGTTAAACCTTAAAGCAAAACAGCTTCTGCATTATGTATCCTGAGTCGCAGCATTGTCAGGTTGACCTGTTTTGTATGAAAGCTCATTGGCCATTTTTTTCAGGTCCAAATTGTATGTTATTTTGTATATACTTTATAACAACAGAAACTTTGGCTCCCCATGCCATCTTGACCAAAATTTGTACCCAACCTTGCAAAACGTCTTGTGACTAAATGGGCTGATTTCTCTCTATCCAGTTACCAAAATCTAAGGAACACAAGATTGTAATTCATAGGATCTTAAACCAAGGTGCAGGCCTAATCAGGCCATTTAGCAGGGGAACGATCTGAAAATACAATTTAGAAATTACCTGTAAAATCTTTGCCTTATAAAATGACCAGTGCGTCTTAGTACGAGATCGGAGTCTCCAATAAAGCGGCAACTCAGTTACATGTACAGTAAATGAGGAATTGTGCCCCATAATAGTAGTAGTTTGTGCATTAAGTAGAATATTTTATTGAATGTGTCTTCTCTTTTTTCTACATTTGTACATCTTGTACTTAAGTGCTTGTAGGTGGAGAGAAAGGAAACTTGCCTGTAGTGGCCACTGTATTTGATAAACTAAACCAAGTGTATAAGGAATACCTGGATGCTGATCAAGCATACACTTTGGTACTGCAACTTCCCCTCTTTTACACTCACCAAGTACCAGCGATAGATTAAATGAACAATAATAATGAATAAAATAGGTTGTATAAACAATTTCAGTCTTTTCGTTAGTTCTAAGCAGTGTTAATACTAGTGTAATTGTCACCGTTTACTGTTTACATTTCCTCTTTTTCTAGGCTATGGAGTCAGGACCTAGTCGCTTCAGTAACTCGTGTAAAAGACCAGTTCGAACACAAGCAGTCATCGATCAGTCAGACATGTACACACACGTCTTCTCTGCATTTACTGAAAACAAGGTGAAAATGAAAGATACTGTTTTCAACAAACATCATTTAAGAAGAATGAATCTCAGTAAACGATATAGTTGATGAAAAAGTATTTGCCCTTCTGGATTTTCTTTTTTTGTACATATGTATTTGTCACATTACATAATTTCAGATACTCATAAAACATTTAATATTTAACATAGAAAACTGATCATTCTATTTATTGTAGGAAAAAATTTTACAACTAAACTCTTCCATTACGCTGTAAAGTGGTTTTTATTATTTCAACTGTATTAATGAGATCTTGCATGAATCTCAATGGGAATTAAGTAGAGACTTTAAATAGGCCCCTTTAAAAGCTTAACTTCTATTCTATTCAGAAGTGATTGCACTTGTGCTTTAAAATCATTGCCTTCCTGTATAACAAGTTGTGCTTAAGATGGCACACCCGATGGCTAGATCGTCTCTTTGAGAACTTTTTAAAAGAGCAGAATTAATTGTTTAGTAATTTATGACTTCCCTTAAGCAGCACAGCTTTCCCACACAACAGCATTACACCATCATGTTTGACAGTTAATATGAACTTATTGCTGTTAGATTTACACTTGATGTAACGAGACTCATGTTGCTTACCTAGATCAGTCTTTTGCCGTGTAGCTTTCCAATGGACCCAGTCTTGCCTAGCGTCTGTCCAGTGGTGCAAATGTGAATCCTATCTTCATCCAAGTGGAGTGAGGCCCGCAGATCCCTTAGCTGATTAGATTCTGGATTTGTCGGTATGCTGGCCACCTCTGTGAAGATTTAGCACATTTTAAGTTTTCTTTATTTGTGAACAGCAGCTCTCACTTTGGTTTACATGCGCCCCAGAATCTTAACATTGAAAACACTTTCCAAATAACTTTTTTCCACATTTGTTTCACCGTTGCTGGAAATATTCTATTTAAGTGGTGTTTACATTTAACAGGGCCAGCAGTAATCAAGCTTGGCTGTGTCCAGTCTACTTAAATATAATTTCCAATCATATTTGGTAAATTGGTTGATTAACTAACTAACTAAATAAATATTAGTTTTCACAACAGAGCCATTTGAATAATTGTTTTATTTTGATAAATTACCTGAACAATTAAAAATTGTTTTTTATTTTATTTGGGTTTTACTCGGGTTTCTTGTATAAATTTTTTTCTAAAGGTCTGAAATCAAGTTTGAATTGTGACAAAAATGCAGATGTCTAGAAAATCAGGAAGGGCCAAATACTTTTTCACAGCACTGTATGTAAGTAATTATATATAATGACATAATTGTCATTATTTCAGGTCTTGTGTGTTGTTGTTTTTTTAATACACATAGACATGTGAAAAGAATTGCAATTGAAATTTTTTTTTCATTATTTTATTTTACAGGATGTATCGCATAAGTTTGTCATTGCTGTTCTCATGGAATACATTCGCTCACTCAACCAGTTCCAAATTACAGTTCAGGTACAGGTACACTGACAGACATGTTATGATTATTTCTTACAGTCTCACAACCTAAACATTATAAGATATATAAAATGTTGAATTTTATTAAATCAAATTTATTTCAAGTGGAAAGAAAAATAACATCCCAGTTATTGGCAAGCATGCATTTAATATTAATGCACTTGAATAACAGCAATTAGCGTTCTCTCAAAATGCTCGATGAAATGGAGAGTGGAGAGGTACAAAGTCAGATACAATACAAAATGTGTAGACTTGGATGATTGCTTTCAATCATTGTATCTCTAGAGCACCCAGCAGCATTCCAGTTAATAGAGGCAGACAGATTTTTAATTGTCCTCCTAATTTGTAACGTCCATAATGGTATGTATGTTGGTGGAAAGAACAGCACCATCGTAGTTAGTGTTGTGCTTTAGGATCTTTTGTGCGTGTAACCATACGCCAAACTCACCTTAAGTGTTATTTTAGTTTTTCTAAACATGAAGGTGGTGTGTTATAGTAACTTTCTAAAAGAATACCCAAATGCTACCAACTCATACAAAACTGAAACATATTGACGCATTAAATTGTAATATGACAAATATATATATATATATATATATATATATATATATATATTTTTTTTTTTATTATTATTATTTTTTGACATTCATGCATTAAATAACCAAATTGAACACACTAGTGATTGCATAATGTTCAGCTAACTATAGAGACTAGACTAGATTACACATGTTTAAACAAGCATTACTGTATGTGTTGTGTAGTTTTAACCGGCCCTCCATGAGCTAAAATCCCCTTAAAAAGTTATTTGTTGGTTGTTTTTTTGCAGTTAATAAAGATAAGTTCAGGTCGGTCATTTGCATTACAAATGAGGGTATATGAAAAAGCCTTTTTAAAAGACATTTTAAAAAGGAACTAAGAGAATAGTGTTTTATTCGGATATAATTTTTTATGGTGTATTTACATGTAAACAAGTCATCTTTAGTTGCAGCCACACAAATGAATCTTTTATTTATAAAACATCACAAGTTTTATTAAGAATGCTGGCAAAGACATGCAGTAGTAAAGGGAGAACCATGAAACAGACATATAACATTCTCTCTTTTGTATCACACACAGCACTACTTCTATGAGCTTGTTATCAAAACTCTGGTCCAGCATAATCTCTTCTACATGCTTCATCAGTTCCTCCAGTATCATGTGCTGAGTGACTCCAAACCACTGGTGAGTTCAGTTTTAGGAAAATACTTCATGCATCTACTGTAGAACTTGTGTTCAAACTAGTGTGTCTTGCCATAGAATATACAAGTCTCTTAGTTACAAAATGAGGTTAGTGTCTAACTGCTTACAGTGCTCTCAGTACCGAATCCAGTCACACATCGCTAAAGATATAGATAAAAGAAACTAAACCAAACAATTACACTTAGATCTGAAACCATTCTATAATTTAAAAATGCTTGCTTAAATTGTACATAATCTGCATTGTATTGGTAGATTGATGATTTAGGTACTTGTATTCATTACTGTAAATATATTTTTCTGGTTTAGGCCTGCCTACTGCTGTCGCTGGAGAGCACATACCCTCCTGCACACCAGCTCTCTTTAGATATGCTGAAGGTAAAAGTGTGTTTTTGTTCTTTTTTAATGCTAAATGCATTAATAAGTGTTTTAAAATTGTACTTTTAAAATATTTTTGTATATGTCTTTGTGTGTGCAAAACAGAGGCTCTCCACAGCGAACGATGAAATTGTAGAGGTTCTCCTGTCAAAACAGCAAGTACTCGGGGCTCTCCGTTTTGTCCGCAGTGTTGGAGGCCATGACAATGTCTCAGCACGCAAATTCCTAGATGCTGCAAGGCAGACTAAAGACACAATGCTGTTCTTTACAATCTTCCGATTCTTTGAGCAAAGAAACTACAGGTTACGTGGCAATCCTGCATTTAACCCAGGTAGCGGCGGATTACTTATTTTGTACTTTTTAAATATTTTGAATGATCACACAGCAGATACATTTTAGTTTTTTTAGTTAGTACTTATTAATATTATTATTATTATTATTACTTCTAGTTGTCTTTTAGAATTTTGTGGGAAAATTGGGTTGTCTATATGCTGTTCTTCATTGGGTGACCTAATGTTTTTTTTGTTTTTTTTTTTCAGGTGAACACTGTGAGGAGCATGTCACTTACTTCAAAGAAGTGTTTGGAGAACAAACATTAATGAAACTTCCAGTTGTCTAAAGAAAAGGGTGAAGATTTCCTAGGCAAGCTCCTGAACCATTTGTACACAATTCATCTGTTTAAGGTGAAAAATGTTTCAGTGGTTCACATTCAAGTTATTTTCTGTTCATTCTAGTGGCTTAGTTAAATGTGCTTGTAAATAACTCCATTTCCATGAGAAATTTCATAACCGTCTTTAAATGTTATACAGTATATGTACATGGTTGATGGTTTTGACCAACCAAACAGTGATCCCCTAAAAGTAATAGGAGGCATGGCATGGTCCATGACAGGTGTTCACATACCTTCAACCTTATATTGTAAATGAATTGAGTAAGCAATACAACAAACCACTTAACATCAACAACAACAAAGTGGAAGCATTGAAGTAATTATTTTTATTTCTAATTAATGTAGAAGGTATACATGTATAAAATGAGAAATACTGTAAATATCTGTAATAAATAATTGCATTTACATATATTAGATAAATTGAACAGGTGTGGCTCATTCTTTGTGTGCGTGTGTGTGTGTGTAATTTATAATCTATAAATCATATAATTATGGGGAAGTGGTAGCTTTGTTACTGATCAGAAGGTTAGCAGTTCATGCCCCAGCTCCACCAGATTGCCATTGTTCCCCTTGAGCAAGGCCCTTAACCCCACCTGCACCAGGTGGGGGCACTGTATCATGTTTGACCCTGAGAAAATTTTCTCCGTGCAGTGAGGTGTATATGACATAAAAACTTTATATAATCTATGTACGCATAACATGGAAAAGATGTTAGGTTCAAGGGCTTTCACAGTGATATTGTACTGTAGGGAGAGGGGAGAGACCTTGCTGATGTATAACTATCTTGTATATTGTTGCTGTGCTCAGTCTAGCCATGGTGTGACACCTTTGAGATGAAACTGTCTTCCACAACTGACCTTAGTATCAGAGTTTGGCTATTCCTCAACCAGTTTAATCCTAAAGTCATTTATGTGCCAGTTAATGACTGTATGTCGATCTACATATGAAATTGATGATCATTAGCACCTGCGTGGTACAAGTGATTAATCATACATTTCTTTCTGATCCTACAAAATCCCTGTACAAGTGTGCAAGTGTAAGTAGTGATACTGGTTTAAAGCCAAAGGGTAGTCACACCAAATATTTATTTGATTTAGATTCTTCTTTTGTTTACGCACTTTGTACTTTAAGTGATAAAAAAAACAAGTAAAATATATAATTTTGAAAACATTCTTATTTTTACAGCGATTCTTTTTACACCTGCTTAAAACCTTTGCATAGTATGTACATTAATCAGCCATAACATTATGACTACCAACTAAATCAAATTCTAATTTTATTTGTCTCATACACAGTACAAAATGTAGTGAAATGCTTATACGACTGCCATTGACCCTAAAAGAGAATTAAAGTTTACAAATAAGAAATAAATATGAATAAAAGAAATACGATAGAAAAATTTAATAGAAAAATTAAATTAAACTAGGAAAAATAGAACTAAAAATAAAAATAGAAATATGATGTACATAAAAATAAAAAAATACTGTACAAATTGAAATATACTGTACTGGGTGTGCAAATATGCATAGAACAAAGTGTCTTTGTGCAAAGGTTATTAAAGTGTCTTTGTGCACTGGTCCAGGATGTAAACGTAAACATGTAGTGTAGTTGTGAAGGTAGGTGTGCAAAGTTATTAAAGTGTCTTTGTGCAATGGTCCAGGATGTTAACGTACAACATTTAGTGTAGATATGAAGGAAGGTGTGTGTGTAATTGTCCAACTATCCTTTGGTCCCCCTTTTGGCACCAAAACAGTATTGATCAGTGTCTGTTGACACCTTTCTACTGAAACCAGCATTTAATTTTTACAACAATTTCAGTTACTGTTGGTCTTTTCTATTGGATCAGACTATACAGGTCATCATTTACTCCCCATGGGCATCAGTGAGCCTTGACTGCCCATGACCCTGTCGCCAGGTTACTGGTTTTCCTTCATTGAAAAACTTTTGGTAGGTCCTGGCAGCTGCAGACTGGGAAAAACCCATAAAAGCTACAAAAGCCCATGAATTGGCCCTGTGGCCCCATGAGATTCACTGTCCAAGTCAGTCATCTGATCTCAACCCAAGAATTTAAATCCCAATACATGTGTAGCCAGGGAGCATTAAATCCATCAAACAGATAAACAAAATGAGTATGTATAAATTTTCTTCCCATGTACAGTAGGTTTTCCATGCCATTAAAGACAAGAAAAGCTACACATGTATATTTACTGGATTAAGGCAATCTTTTTGTGTGAGTTTGTTCCAGTATTTATGAGCCGTTAAATGAGGTTTGTGGTACTGAAATGACTGTATTTCATAAATGGTTATTGAACCCTAAAACTAAAAGTCTTGACTTAACTCACATCTTGTGGTGGTGTACAGACGTCAAATGCCAAAAACTTCCAGAATTTCTGGACCTGGCAGTAAAGATATAAAAAAAAATGCTGTGTCATTAAAGTGACATAATGTGTACTGGGAAAGTGATGACATACCTGTGAAGGTATGGAAGTGCTTAGGAGAGGTGGCAGTAGAGTTTTTGACAAGTTTGTTTAACAAGATCTTGGAGAGTGAGAGGATTCCAGAGGAATGGAGGAGAAGTGTATTGGTGCCAATTTTTAAGAACAAGGGAGATGTGCAAAGCTGTGGCAATTATAGAGGTATAAAGCTAATGAGCCAGACAATGAAGCTGTGGGAACGAGTAGTGGAAGCTGGGTTAAGGGCAGAGGTGAGCATTTGTGAGCAGCAATATGGTTTTATGTCTAGAAAGAGTACATCAGATGCAGTATTTGCTTTGAGGATGCTGGCGGAGAAGTACAGAGAAGGTAACAGAGTTGCATTGTGTCTTTTTAGATTTAGAGAAAGCGTATGACAGGGTGCCAAAAGAGGAGCTGTGGTATTGTATGAGGAAGTCTGGAGTGGCAGAGAAGTATGTTAGAGTGGTGCAGGACATGTATGAGAGCTGTAAGACAGTGGTAAGATGTGCTGTAGGTGTGACAGAAGAGTTTAAGGTGGAGGTGGGTCTGCATCAAGGATCAGCTCTAAGCCCCTTTTTGTTTGCTCTGGTGATGGACAGGATGACAGATGAGGTAAGACAGGAGTCCCCATGGACTATGATGTTTGCAGATGACATTGTGCTCTGTAGCGAGAGCAGGGAACAGGTGGAGGAAAATTTGGAGAGGTGGAGGTATGCTCTGGAAAGCAGAGGAATGAAGGTTAGCCGCAGCAAGACGGAATACATGTGTGTGAATGAGAGGGACCCAGGAGGATCGGTGAGGCTACAGGGAGCAGAGGTAAAGAAGGTGCAGGATTTTAAGTACTTGGGGTCAACGGTCCAGAGCAACGGGGAGTGTGGAAAGGAGGTGAAGAGGCGGGTACAGGCAGGTTGGAATGGGTGGAGAAAAGTGTCAGGTGTGTTGTGCGATAAAAGAGTATCAGCGGGAATGAAAGGAAAGGTGTACAGGACAGTGGTGAGACCAGCGATGCTCTACGGCTTAGAGACAGTGGCGCTGAAAAAAAGAAAGGAGGCAGAGTTGGAGGTAGCAGAGCTAAAGATGTTGAGGTTCTCTTTGGGAGTGACAAGGATGGATAGGATTAAGAATGAGTTTATCAGAGGGACAACCCACGTTAGATGTTTTGGAGATAAAGTCAGAGAGGCCAGATTGAGGTGGTTTGGGCATGTTCAGAGGAGAGATTGTGAATATATTGGTAGAAGGATGCTGAGGTTGGAACTGCCAGGCAGGAGGTCTAGAGGAAGACCAAAGAGGAGATTTATGGATGCAGTGAGAGAGGACATGAAGTTAGTTGGTGTGAGAAAAGAGGAAGCAGAGGATAGGGTTAGATGGGAGCAGATGATTCGCTGTGGCGACCCCTGAAAGGGAACAGCCGAAAGACAAAGAAGAATGTGTACTGGGAAAGGCATTGATTTTCAGGGACAGGGTTTAAAAAAAAGGTACAGTCCTAAACATAAATATAGGACAGGTAGCAGCAAAGGTGATTTCTTGACCATAGTGAGCTATGTTTAGCATAGATCACAGTCTCAAAACATGCCTAATTAATATATTACAATCCGGATCTAAGGTCAGTGAGCAATAAATCCATCAAACAAACAAACAGATAAACAAAACGAGTCTGTACAAATTTTCTTCCCATGTAGGAAGTCAACTTTTAAAAATGTATCTTAGATATTTATTTTTTATTAAAGGCATGAAAAGCCACACATGTATATTTATTGTATGTACTGGGTTGCCGATATAACAAACATAATAATAAAAAAAAAACTTAAAATCCACAATACTTTAAAACATTCCTCAACTATACCAAACAATTGCTATTGTTGTGGTGTTGTACCTTCATTCTTTTACTTCACTAGGCAATAATTTACCCAATGCAGTTACTATAGAAATAGTCAAACTTTGTCTGAAGGAAATCACTTGACTGCAGGTAATCCTGTACAGACCTGTCGCACTTCAGGAAGGCAGGCATCGTTATAAGAGCTCTTTTTTTTGTTTGTTTATTTCTTTTGCATTTAAATTGTCAACAGTGACTCACCACCAGCGGGCAACTATTTGAGGAATTAGATGGAAAATTAAAGAATTACTCGGCATGGAAAATGACAATAAAGAAATGGAGGGTTCTGGTGTAGAGCCAAAGAAAGTCACTGAACCTGGAGGTACAGAATCAACGAGGATGGGAACAGAAGTATCTGTTACAAATGAAATGGTAAGTCAAAATGGTCGAAACCCACCATATGATCTGGACGACATAAAACCACCCCTCATCGATACCTCTTCAGGTTGGTATATTTCGTTATGAAACAAAATTACTCCGGTGATTTACTGTCCTTTCTAGATGTTGTGAGATTGTAGGAGTGTGTTTTGTGTGTGCTGGTAGTACTGTATGTGTGTGTGGATACTGCTTTACTGTATGGTTGTATATGTGATCATCACAGGAAATTTTTATCAAAAAACATTAAAATCCAAATGCAGACAGTATATCAATAATAGAGTCATTTTTTTTTAGATCGCATTAGAGTACTCAGATTACTTTTTTGATGTAACGAGTAATCTAACGCGTTAGGTCCGCCATTTGAGTACTCAGTTATTTAGTTATATTTTCAAAAATATCATCTGTTATTCCAGATGAGCTCAATCCATGAGCCAGACAGCAGTGATTCTGTTTTTGTAATTCTGTGTGTGTGAAAATCGTCCTGCAAGCCCCGCCCCAATAACCCGCCCCCCACAGTTATTCCTGCTGGTTTACCTCTATTACGGTGCGGTTTGACTCGCGGTGAGAAGCGGTGTTAGGCACCGTAAAATGCCGCAAGTGACTGCCTGACGTTCCGCGAAGTTCTGCAAGGTCTTAGTACAGTGGAACCTCGGATTACGAGTAACGCGGTTCACGAGTGTTCCGGAAGACGAACAAAGATTGTTAATACATTTTAACTTAAAAAACGAGCGTTGTCGTGGTTTACGAGCACCGAGTATCATGTATAACGCATGCGCTTCTTGTTTTGACACAGAGCGTCGCGTCATCACAACTGAGCCAACGGTTTTTCTCTCTGCAGAGTGTGTGTGTGTGTTATGTGTGTGCGCGCATAATTTGACACTGCACCTGTTCAAACACAAACACACACACTCTCTTTCTCTCTTGCCTTTACTGTGTCAGTGTTTGAGTGTGTGTGTTGTGTGTGTGTTTTTCTTTCTCTTGCACTGCAGAGTGTGTGTGTGTTATGTGTATGCGCACGTAATTTGACACCGTGCCGGTTCACACTCTTTTTCTCTGTCTCTCTCTCTCTCTCTCTCTCGCCTTTAATGTGTTTGTGTGAGTGTGTGTGTGTGAAACAGAGAGGGGGTGCTTCACTCACACACAACCGGCACGGTGTCAAATTACGCTCGCGCACACACATAACACACACTCAGCAGCGCAGGAGAGAGAAAAACACACACACAGCGCCTGTGCGCATAAATGGAAACACTTATCTGTTGAGATTTATTTTTACTTTTTTAAGGTAACATGCAGGTTAATTTGTTTTATTTTTACTTTATATTATGTGTTAATTATTTTTATGTGTTTATTTTTTTAGGCCGTGGAATGAATAATTTTAATTTCCATTATTTCTTATGGGAAAAAGTGCTTTGATTTACGAGTGTTTTGGAATACGAACCTGCTTCCGGAACGAATTATGCTCGCAATCCGAGGTTCCACTGTATTAGTATTTAACAGATTATGGGCCAAACAAGTGATGATGGTAGAATAATTATAAAGGTCTTGACTAAAATCACAAAGGAGTTTTTATTTTCTGCAATGGAAAAGTACTCAAACTAGTTACTTTTATCAGAAAGTAACACTGTAATGTACTGGATTACTTTTTAATGACAGTAATTTTTGTAATGTAATTAGTTATTTTAAAAAGTAACGTCCCCCACCACTAAGAATGAGTCAGTAGCATTTTTTTTATATGTTTAAAAGTTGAGGAGGGAAAATTATCTGCACATCAGGAATGTACTGTACAGTATGTGCACTGAATAGATCTTGCAGAACCTGATCTGATATACTCGAGTATAACAAGGACCTTACATTACACTCTCTTTGAATCTACTGTCGAATCTACAGTATTTTTGACTTTCACACCGTTCCTCATGGTTCACTTTCTTTTGGTGCAGTTTGGTGCAAAAATTAAATTTGACCTGAGAATGTGCAAGATATTAGTTCAGTATTTTTAACAGCCTTTTATTTATTCAGTCATTTATGTATTTACAATGAATAAAATAAATATTTGAACTTCATTGATGTCTCATGTTTGAAACTTTTTCTCTGTGATATCAAATTTGAAATACAGTTGTGAGAATATTCTCTTTGAGTGGAAAGTCCTTATTTTACAAGTTGTTGCTAATTTTATGCCACAGGTTCTACTCAACTGAGGTGTCACATTCTATTATTATTATTATTATTTACAGTATTTTTGCAATTGATTTACAGTACTTGTATATAAAACACTAAACATTCAAAACTGCAAGGTTGTTGGATTGTTGTTTGTCAGCTGCTGGTTTATGCAAGCAAAATATGACAAAGTTCATTTTAATATTTAAAACTTTTAAAAAGCTACTGAATTCTTAATACATTAATTAAACTCATTGCCCCATTGTTACAGTTATATCTGGGTTTCAAATTCCCTGAAACGCTTGTATACGAGATGCTAATTTCAGTGCTCATATTCAGCCGGTCGATTCATATTGCGTAACTCAATGCCAAAAATTTACCAATACCAATTAGTGATTGTAATTTCCTTTTATGCTCCTTCTCTCTCTCTCTCTCTCTCTCTCTCTCTCCCTCTCTGAGTTTGTGTGTGTACGTGTCTACATAATATTACTTTTTCAATGTCTAACAGGTGCCACCGGACATAGAAGAATTGGGGCTTTAAAAATGAAATCTAACACTCAAACAGCGATGTCAGGCATCTCGTCCCCTACAGCTATGACTGCAGTGAGTGTCACTAATTTTCCTTGGCTGAATTAATTGAATTGAATTGAATTGAATTAAATTCATTCAATCATTCTCAGGCACCTCGAAAATACTCCATGCTACTGTCTAATGAAGCAAAGAAGGAGATGGTTAAACAGGCTAAAGCTTTGAAGGAAGAGCGCAGAGCTACGCTAGACATCAGACACAAGTATCTCATTGTAAAGCTTGCAGACACGATTAGCCTGGGGGAGATGGAAGTGGAAGAGGCCCTGATTTCTGACGATAAGGTGGGATGAACACGGTTCCTTGCCATGTGAAATAAGAGAATTAGTGCAATAACGTGTTGTATTCTTACAGTTCAGCATGATCGAGGACTTCTTTTCAGCCCATGGATCCAAGAGACTCCTTTTCTACTATCAAGAAGTGCAGCTGGTAAGTCATTTATTTTCTACTCTTACATACTGAAGCATTTTAACGAATTAAAACGGAACCTAATGTGTGTTTTGTTTCAGTCTCCCCATGGAAACGTTTTGCCCTGGATGGACTCCCAGACTGCAGCACCTGGCCAGAAAAGATTGTTTATTACTACTGGTACTGCAGAGGTCAGGAAAGAGAAACTCTTTGTTTGTGGTTAACGAAATGGGAAAATATAACATGTCCTGCTGTTCAAATGTGCACTTGCATCAGCATCAGTGGAGCGTTAATGCAAATCGTCCACTGTAAATCCAAATTTCCACTCTCTACTTTAAAGTTTTTGGGAAAGAAAAAATGTCTAAACGTTTAATATCCCTTATGTGGTGTTCATAGGTCTCATAAGACTACTGGACATATGTGTATAAATTAAAGAAAGGCTTTTGTCTGTACAAACCTTAGGTACTTGCCTGTTAAACCTGCACCATACTGTAAATTAAATCAAAATGTTGAGGTTATGAGCAGTTATCTACCAGATTATGAACCTCAAGTTTTGACAGAGTACTGTGCATGCGTCAAACTGTGGGCGCGTCTTAAATCAACCGATGGACAGAATTTAACGAAACTTTTGAGTACTTGGATATCTGCCTGAAGTTTAACCTAAGTGTTACCCTAAGTGTCAAGTAAAAGCCAGATTTAATAATCGACTTTAAAATAAGCTATACTGGTAGACTACTTTCTCACTGCAACAAAAAAAAAAAACCCTGCACCAATAGATATTAATTAGAAAAGCTAAACTAAATATTTTAACTATGAATATTTTTACGTACTATTTTGACTCATGACATAACAGCGCTGAAGTGGTATAAGTGATTTTTAATGTACTGGAATATTTTTTTATCTAATCTACTACTCTGTGATTTACTCTTCAATTATTTATAGCTTTAACCTTTTAAGTATTTCTACAAACACTTTTCCCATCAATGATGGGTACTTTGATGTGAAATTTTAGTAAAACCATAAAAAAAAAAATCTCGCATTTTTGTTGGATTCTGTTGGCTAGTTTTGTGGTACGAATTGTAACATGATGTCCATCAGTGCTCTTTTTTCTACTCTGTTTAATTTATTTTTGTTCAGCTTAACTATTACTTCCATTTATTTTATTTTTTTTGTGTTACAAAATTTATTTTAATTTGACTCCTTATATGTAGTGTTACAGCGTTATATGTGTTTGAGTAAAGTCTGGCATCTCTTGAAGTGATATTGATTTTGCTAATAGCTCATTTTTGCAATACAGAAGTTTTACCAGATTTGGTTTTACATAATCCCATAGTGTAAATCCTTTAAATGTTAAAAAAAACTCAAAGCATTATGTTTTGTCTTTCAAATGCATGTACCAAATTAATACACTGTGCATCCTAAAAAAGTTATATTGTAGAAAAGTGTTTTTAAAATTTTCTTTTTATTATTATATAAAAATTTCATTTCAAGCTTAAGGTTATTACTTCTATTTAGAGAGTACAGGGTAAATACTTTGTATCTCTCGATCTACTTAAGTACATGTAACCCCAATCATGGAGTGGCTGGAGTCAGTCCATTAAGAGGCACCATGTACAGAGGTCTTCAGGAAATGGGGGCATTTCTATTATCAATCCCTTCCAAGACCAGAGACAACATCAGAAGCGTCGTACCTGGTCATCTTGCACTGAAAAAAGAACTGGATTGTTGCTCAGTGGTTCTCTCCACACATGAAAGCAAATTTGGGATTTCACATGGAAACCAAGGTCACAGTCTGGAGGAAGAGTGGAGAGGCACAGAATCCAAGTTACTTGAAGTCCAGTGTGAGGTTTCCACAGTTGGTGATTTGGGTTCCATGTCATCTGCTTGTGTTGGTCCAACATGACATTGGATGCTGATTTCCTTTTCCTGTTTTAATTTCATTTCCACCACTTACTGGTTTGCTAACCATGATATTACTCTGCTTGACTGGCCAGCCCACTCAACCTGACCTGAAGGAGACAGAGAATCCTCAATTCCATGCCACATTTATGCCATAACTTATGCCAAAGGATCTCTCTCCAAGTATTAAGTGCATACATTAAACTTTTTTTTTTTTTTTTTTAAGTTGGACATTTTTGTATTGTAAATGCTTTTTTTTGGGGGTTGGTGATTTTCATGAGCTGTATTTCATAATCACCAAAAATAAATAAATGCAAATTCACTTTGCATGTAATGAATTTAGAATATTTAGAATAGTTTTTTGCTCTTTTTGGAGGAAAAACAAATTCCACATTATTCTCATTTTTAGGTGCACTGTATATATTGCTTAGCTGTTTCATTGCAAAAACATTGAACAATCTGTACTTACTGTAGCTTTAGAAACTAGATACTAATAATTCTGTCACTATTTGTACTGTGTTGTTGCTATGGGGCGTTTGTCATCTCTAACAATGGCTTAACATCTCCTGCAGAGACTGAATGGCGCTTGTTTATTTTTTCTCCGAAACACGGACAAGGCCATAACAACTGCTAATGTATCACAGGTCAGTGGGACCATAACGGCAATTTAATTTTATTAATATGAAAAGCTTCTTTAGTATTATGTTATTTAACTCATATTCACTTTGCAGGAGGTGAATTTTGGGATGCTTGATTGCACCAATGGAAACTTTTTACAGAGTCTGGAAAGGTTTTTTACTCAAGTCACTTATCCTGCACTCAGGTCACATGAGGTATTTAATACACAATAATATTCTCAAGTCATATGAATCATATGCAGACGCTTATGAGCTTAGAATTTCCCAGAATTACAGAAATTATTTTCTTCAATTCTGTTTCCCTTTGGGTCAGTGATGAATATATAAGAATATATTATTTAAAGTTTTACTAATTGTTGTTTGAATTGATCCTCTGTGGCAGGACTGGGGAGTCGTGAAAGAGGGTCAGAGAGACTCTTTTGTCCAGGACTTCCTGCTCTCCATTGACAAGTTCATCTGCAGTTTATCCTCAGCCAGGAAAAACTTAGAGAACAAGTTTCAGCTTGAAAGAATTACATGTGCTCCAGAACTCAGTCACCTTCAGGAACCAGCAGATTTCAGCAATGCAGGTTAAGAAAAGACCCAATAATCAGACTATTGTGTAAAAGTTTGCTGAAAATATTGTGAATTTTTTTCATTTCCAAGAGAGACTGTGTTAACATCTTTTCAATTAAAAAAAGAAAGCTTGCTAGGAATAGCATGCAATTGTAACAATATCAATATTTTGATATGTATTTATATATTATAAATTGTATATTTATAACATGTAATTTACTATATATATATATATATATATATATATATATATATATATATATATATATATATATATAGTAAATTACAACAATAAAACAATAAAAAGGGTAATTGGTGTGCACTTCATGTACAATTGCAATTGCATGTTATTCCTAGCAAGTAACTCTGAGCTGGTAGAAAGGCTGGAGTTGGTGCTCCTGTGTTGGACGAAACAGATAGAGCAGGTGCTCACTGAAAGCGAACAAATGAGAAAAGAAGCGGATAACATTGGGCCTTCGGTGGAACTGGAGCACTGGAAAAAACAAATGATGATCTTTAACAGGTAGGTGTCCAGAGTTAGCTTTTAAAAATGTTTTTTCCATTTGTTTGTTTGACTCTGGGCAGCCCGGTGGCATAGTGGTTAGCACTGTGGTCTTGCACCTCCAGAGTCCTGCCTTTGGGTCTGTGGGTGTGGGTTTAAAGTCTATGATCAATAGTTCAACATCTCAGGGACCTTCCACCATTACAGAATTTGGTCACGAATTGGTGTGAGCTTAAGATAGTATAAAATTATAGAGATGTATCTTCAGAATAAAGAATGTAGATTATAAAATATGTAAAATTAGTTTAGACATAAATGTAACGATGAAGTATCTTGCTCCACCTATATAAAATCTTTTCATGCCACCTCACTGCTTTTTTTCTCTCATGTCAAAAATGAGACCATCGTGAAAATGAATGAGGAGGAGTAAGAGGAAAGGGGAGCTTAATCGGTTTGTAGTGGCTCTATGATATCAGGGACTTGCAGAGAGGGAAGAGAGAGGTGGCCTATCCTAATGTACATGTCATGATAGGAAGAAACCTTAAAAGGAATCAGACACAACAGGGAACTCATCCTAATTCATGGTATCATGACCATATATCAGCCCCTGGTATACCTGTGTGAAAACCTAAGAAAGCACCTTTTTTTATTATTATTTCTTTTAGACACCACCAATTTAGGGAGGTCAGTCACTACCCATCACTTTAGTCAGACCAGTCAGAGGTGGAGCAAATTATTACAGATTTCTCTGATTCCTCAAAACATATTGACTGGTCATTATTGACCCTGAAGCCAACGTGAGGACTGAGGTATTAAAAATAATCAGCTGTATTCACTATAAAAAAGAAAGCCACTGAAATAAGTTAAAGATTTATACAGATTAATTTACTTATAAAGCATGGTGTAGCAACAACACTGTGCGAAAGTGAGTATTTATCCTGGTGTTAATGCATTTCATGTCTAAAAGTACACTGTGATTTGGATCTGGCTGCATTGGGAGACGCAGCCTTCTTTGACGTTTCTTTCCTCTCAATGAACTGTGATAGGGTGTAGAGTGAAGGGGCATTGCGAATTGTCTGTAAAATGACTGACACAAGACCTGTCCAAAATTTCCAGCCTTTTCAGACCCCTAATACATACAAACTACAGCCATGGCTTAAACCCATGTTTGTGAAAATCTTCTCTCCCTGTCCTCTTTCCGAGGTTATTCTTCCATCAACATACCTTTTTACTTCAATTAAAGCATCTTTTAATATTTAGTGGTAAAATTTTTTAAATATTAGTATTATACAAGATAATACTATGATGGGTTATAAATGAACCCATAGCAGATTTTTAAAAGATCTGCTTGACATCTTATTTAACATTAATAGTTTATTTTGTCTTGACAGTGTTTTGGATGAAATGAAGCAGCCGGAGGTTAAGAAAGTTATGGGAGTTCTGCAGGTGGCAAGGTCAAAGGCTCTGAATAAATGGAAAGAAATGGTTTGTTTACATACCATCATCATTGGACAAAGACAGATTGTGTATTTTAAAACGTAAATGTGAACAGAATTGAAGGCGTTGTTTTTTGTTTGTTTATTCTTTTTTAGGATGAAAATGTCACGTTTGTGGCTAATGAGGCCAAGGATAATGTGAAATATCTATACACCTTAGAAAAATTCTTCAAGGCACTGGGAAAATGTACCCCGGTATGTATGAAATCTGTGAATCCCTCCTGACAGTATTAACATGTACTGTAAATAAAACTACTGATTTAAATAAATTTGATAATTCTTTAAGATTATTTCATGCATAAATAAAGTGCATTCAGTGAAGAACATTAATTTTAGTAGGAGATAAAAAACTTGTGTGATGTGGCAACTCAGTTACAGAAGGTACAAAAATAAAATACAGTAACTAATACTAAAGACTTTTACATGAATTTCTTCCTGTGTGTTGTGGGAATTCAACACACCAAACAGTGGTTTAGTGACAGCCTGCAGTCTTTTTAAAAGAGTAAAATGTATAGAATAAAAAGTCTTTTTTTCTGAGAACTGATTCATTAAAAAAGAGAAAATAAATGTAGATTTCTAAATCCCCCTTTTTTTTTGTTGAACTTCCATTTCCTGTTTTGTGTGGTCATGAATTTAACAATTCGCCCCTTGTTTGTTGCCGCACCTCATGAATGTACATCCGGCCGTAGGGTCTTAACCTGTCTATTCCCAGTTGTACTGTATATTTTTAATGTGATGATTTTTGTGTAAAATACCGTTGTGGGTTTTTAGACATTTATTTTGACATTCCTCGTGTCTGTTTTTTTTTTTTTTTTTTTTAGACGAATATGTTGGCACACATACCAAGTCTACTGAACAGCATTCTATTAATCCAAAATGTGTCTTATTCCTACAATACCTCTGAGCATATGACCTCCATCTTTGTGAAGGTCACTAATCAAATGGTCAGCACTTGTAAGGAATACCTTTCTCAAGGAGTGACCAAATTTTGGGACTTAGACAGGTAAATACCACTTTTTTTTTTTTCCCTACACAAGTAAGATTAGGATTTTGGTGCTTTCATAATCCACTATATAAACAAAAGTATGTGGACACCTGGCTGTCAAACCTATTTGGGGTTTTTAAGCATCTTAGAGATGGAATTGTTTAGCTTTTTTTTATAACATTCTTTTGAAAAAATCGTAGCTTGATTTTCAAATGAGGCTTTGGGGATGTGTGCTCTTTCAGTTATAAGAGCATTGGTAAAACTGGGACCTCGTCTTGGGTGAGAATGCGTAAAACATTGTTTTAAAACACAGGAATTCTGTTGATCGCAGAGGTGTTTAATGAGGTTGAGGTCACAATGTCCAAATGGAATTGTTGACAATTATGTAAGCTTTTAGCTTTGTGGTCTTGGGAAGGCCTACAAATAGCATTGAGGGTCAGGTGTCCATATATCTTTAATCATGTAGGTAATTCTTTATGACCTTCATATTTTTGTAAGTACAATGTGCATGTAATTGTTTAAGATTAATTTGCTTCTTACAGAAAAGAAATGCTGACGAGAATCAGTGAATGTTTGCAGCTAAACCAGCAATATCGGCGGTGCTTCCAAAAAATATGGGAAGACCTCCAACAGAACCCCACCAAACAAAAGTTTGAATTTAGGTATACAACACTTAAAGCTACACTAGCTATTTTTGCATATTCTGGAGGCTTCTGAAAGCATTCCCAACCACTTTAGGTGCAGCCTATTATACTGTTTTACAAAATTATCTTTTCGAAATGTTTTACGTTTTGGCCATCACTTGCCGGGTTAACAACGACCGCCACCGGTGCTGTTGACCTATAGGGTGCTGGTGGAAATTGGGCTACTATTGGTCGAAAAAGGAGAGAAGGAAGGCGTGTTCGAAAGCAGAGAAAGAAAAGGAAAGGCAAGAGTTTAGGAGTAATAGTAGGGACTTTGAATGTTGGGACTACGACAGGGAAGTCAAGAGAGTTGGTTGATATGATGCAGAGAAGGAAGGTGGATATACTGTGCATCCAGGAGACCAGGTGGAAAGGTAGCAGGGCTAGAAGCTTAGGATCAGGGTTCAAATTGTTTTACCATGGTGTGGATAGGAAAAGAAATGGAGTAGGAGTTATCCTAAAAGAGGAGTTTGTTAGCAATGTTCTAGAGGTGAAAAGAGTATCAGACAGGTTAATGAGTATGAAGCTGGATATTAAATGGGTGATGTTAAATGTTGTTAGTGGTTATGCCCCACAGGTAGGATGTGAGTTAGAAGAGAAGGAGACATTCTGGAGTGAGTTAGATGAAGTGATGCAAAGAATCCCCAGAGGTAAGAGAGTGGTGATTGGTGCAAACGTCAATGGGCATGTTGGGGAAGAGAACAGAGATGATGAAAATGTGATGGGCAGGTTTGGTCTTCAGGACAGGACTGTAAAAGGACAGATGGTGGTGGACTTTACAAAGAGGATGGAAATGGCAGTAGTGAATACTTTCTTCCAGAAAAGGCAGGAACATAGAGTGACATACAGTATAAGAGTGAAGGCAGAAGCACTCAGGTAGACTACATCTTGTGTCAATGTTGTAATCTGAAAGAAATTAGAGACTGCAAAGTGTTGGTAGGGGAGAGTGTAGCCAGACAACACGGGGAATGGTGGTGTGTAAAATAACCCTGGTGGTGAGGAAGGTGAAGGTAAAGAGGACAAAGGCAGAGCAGAGGACAAAGTGGTGGAAGCTGAGAAAGGAAGAATGTTGTGTAGTCTTCAGGGAGGAGTTGAGACAGGCTATGGGGGGTCAGGAGGTGCTTTCAGTTGACTGGACAACTACAGCCAATATGATCAGGGAGACAGGTAGGGAGGGTACTTGATGTATCATCAGGTAAGGCAAAAGTGGACAAGGAGACTTAGTGGTGGAACAAGGAAGTCCAGGAGTGTATACAGGGAAAGAGGCTAGCTAAGAAGAAGTGGTCTGAGAGGACTGAAGAGAGTAGAAAGAAGTACAGGGAGATGCAGCGTAAGGTGAAGGTAGAGGTGGCAAAGGCCAACGAAGAGCATACTGTATGAGGACTTGATATGCTAGATTGGATAGTTAGGAGGGTGAGGTGGATCTGTACAGGTTGGCGAGGCAGAAAGATAGAGATGGGAAGGATGTGCAGCAGGTTAGAGTGATTAAAGATAGAGATGGAAATGTACTGACAGATGCCAGGAGGGTAATGGGAAGATGGAAAGAGTACTTTAAAGAGTTGATAAATGAGGAAAATGAAAGAGAACAAAGAGCAGAAGAGGTGACTGTTGTGGAGCAGGAGGTAGCAAATATTAGTAAAAGTGAGGTGAGAAGGGCGTTGAAGAGGATGAAGAGTGGAAAGGCTGTTGGTCCTGATGACATACCTGTGGAGGTATGGAAGTGCTTAGGAGAGGTGGCAGTAGAGTTTCTAACTAGTTTGTTTAACAAGATCTTGGAGAGTGAGAGGATTCCAGAAGAATGGAGGAGAAGTGTATTGGTGCCGATTTTAAAGAACAAGGGAGATGTGCAGAGACATGTTCAGAGGACATGTTCAGAGGAGAGATGGTGAATATATTGGTAGAAGGATGCTGAGGTTTGAACTGCCATGCAGGATGTCTAGAGGAAGACCAAAGAGGCGATTTATGGATGCAGTGAGAGAGGACATGAAGTTAGTTGGTGTGAGAGAAGAGGATGCAGGGGATAGGGTTAGATGGAGGCAGAAGATTCGCTGTGGCGACCCCTTAAAGGGAACAGCCGAAAGACAAAGAAGAAGACACTTTTTGAAAATGTATTAAAAATTAAATTTAATAAAAAACTTTAATGAATTTAAATGAAGAGCTAATTTAACAACTAATTTAGTACTAAGGCCCTTTATTCAGCAACCTACATTTATCCTATTATATTCAATTTATGTGTATAGCGCGTTTAACAATTGTCATTGTCACAAAGCAGCTTTACACAGTCAAAAGAATTATTTAGGTTTGTATGGAATGTGAGTGTGCATGAATCAAAATGGTCAGATAGTTCCTGGTGAGCAAGCCGAGAGCTGCAGTGGCAAGGAAAAACTCCCTGAGATAGTAATAGGAAGAAACCTTGAGAGGAACCAGACTCAACAGGGAACCCAACCCTCATTTGGGTGAAACAGAAAGCAGGAATTGATCTGCATTCATACTGTGTGTTAGGTGGCAGGCAGTTCAGCTGTAACAGTTGATGTTAACATGGAGTCCAGGTAGTTATTGTATAATATGTTCCAGTCCTAAACTATTGAGCAACTGCAGCCAATTCAAGTCCTCAGAGAAACAGCTGTCATGTGACGAGATCTCCAACCAGAAGCGTGGCCAGGATGAGTCAGACAGATCCAGAGGGCAGATTGAGTCTGGATCACTGGCAGCTCATGAACGACATGAGTAGCTCGACAGAGAGAGGGGGGGGAGAGAGGGAAGAGAAAGAAGGGGAGAGAGAACAGGAGAGGGGAGAGCAGAAGAGGAGAGATAACAGGTATGGTCGCAGTCACATAATGTATAATGTGAATATATATTTAGTGAAAAGTGCAAGCAGAGACTCAGGCAGGACTAACTATGACAACATAACTAAAAGGGAGAGCCAGAAGGAAACACAGACATGTAAAGCAAACAATCACCTCACCATCAACAAACCTGAGTGATCAATGAGAATGGGGAAGACAGCATCTACACATACCAGTTTACCTAATACCCTATGTCCATGAGAACCCCCAGATCTGCTCCTTTACCCAAGACAAATCTATTTATAAAAATGCTTGATTAAATAAATACGTTTTAAACCTAAACTTAAACACTGAGACTGTGTCTGAGTCCCGAACACTATTAGGAAGCCTATTCCATAACTTTTGTAAGAAAAAGCTCTGCCCCCAGCTGTAGTTTTTGAAATATGTGGTACTGACAAGCAGCCTGCATCCTTTGATCGAAGTAGGCATGGCGGATCGTAAGACACTAGCAGTTCACTCAGATACTGTGGCGCGAGTGTATTTTAAAATCAATGCGAAATTTCACAGGGAGCCAATGAAGTGAAGATAAGATTTGAAGTGAGAGGTTTGATGTGCTCGTATCTTCTGGTTCTAGTAAGTACTCTCGCTGCTGCATTCTGGACTAGCTGAAGCTTGTGTATGCACCCAGTTGAACAACCAGTAAGGCATTACAATAGTCCAACCGAGAGGTGATAAAAGCATACTAAGTACCAAGTATAAAAGCATACTAAGTACCTAAGTACTTGGTACTTAGCATACTTAGTACCAAGTACCAAGTACCCTCCTACCTTATTTTCTGCATCGTTTAGCGACAATATATTTTTTATCTTGGCAATATTTCTGAGGTGAAAGAATGCTATCCTGGTAATATTATCTACATGAGCTTTAAATGAAAGGCTGGAATCTATAATCACACCGAGGTCTTTTACTGTTGCACTTGATGGAACAGAAAGGCCATCTAAAGTTGCAGTGTGATCCGAAATCTTACTTCTAGCTGTGTGTGGTCCCATGACTAAAACTTAAGCAGAAGGAAGTTAATTAGCATCCAATCTCTTATGTCCTGCACACATTGCTCAACTTTATTAAGCTGTTTTTTTTTCATCTGGTTTTGCTGAGACATATAACTGTGTGTCGTCAGCATAACAATGAAAACTAATACCATGCTTACGGATTATGTTGCCCAGAGGAAGCATGTAAAGGGAAAAAAGCAGTGGGCCTAAAACTGAACCTTGTGGAACACCAAACTCCACTAAAGAACATGCAGAATAATCACCGTTTAAGTCTACATACTGATAACGATCGGTCAAGTAGGATCTGAGCCAGGAGAGGGCGGTTTCCTTAATTCGTACTAGATTTTCTAATCTGTGAAGAAAAATACTATGATCAATGGTGTCAAAAGCTGAACTGAGGTCGAGTAATACAAGCATAGTTACACAACCCTTATCAGAGGCCAATAGGAGGTAATTTACTACTTTAACGAGTGCTGTCTCTGTACTGTGATGAGGCCTAAATCCTGACTGATACAGTTCCTGTATGCTATTTCTGTGTAGATATGAGCATAGCTGCTCCGCTACTATCTTTTCCAGAATTTTAGAGATGAAGGGGAGGTTTGATATTGGCCTGTAATTAGACAGCTGACAGGGGTCGAGCTCAGGTTCCTTAATTAGCGGTTTAATAACTGCTAATGTAAAAGATTTTGGAACATACCCAATGCTGAGTGAGGAATTAATTACTGTCGCCTCATATCACTACCTCCGGTGTGTGTGTGGAGTTTGCCTGTTGGTGGCGTGAGGTTGTGTACCTCAGCAAAGTATCTTCCTTCTATAGCAACGACCACTGGTGTGAAGTCGGTGTGGTGTAAATTGTTTAATCATATCCTACTATGTTCTTTTAGCAATGATGGTTTAAAATAACAGTAATTAATAAAATTACAGTCTGTATTATATATTTCGCTATGTTTCATTAAACATGTAATGAAAATACAATAATTTTATTTGATATAGTTATCTACAATAATAATAATAATTTTTTGGGCAGTGACAATTATGTCTTCGGAAAATTTGATACATTCTGCAAACGCCTGGAGAATATTGCAGACTTGACTACGACTCTAGAAACTCTATCAGCTTTGCAGTTAATTAAATTGGAAGGCATTGAAAAAGTACATGTACGCTTTCAAACTATTATAAACAACATCAAGTCGAAAACATACAATATGCTGGATCAGCGCAAAACGGAGGTATGACATAGAAGTTATTCCAGATGTTATTTCTTTATTATTACATTCCAAATGTTGTTATTTCTATATTATTATATTTTTCTGTGCATGTCATGCAATGTGATATTTCTCTCGCAGTTCGACAGTGACTATGCAGAGTTTAAGGGCCAAATACAAGGCTTGTATCAATGTCTTTATACACTACTGGATACCTTCTTTCAACAGCCACATCCTGTAAGGGTTTTTTTAACATCTCCTGATTTAGATTCTGTTGTATCCTCCCATTAATGTGATATCATTATTTTTGTTTATTTCAATTAAAAAAATACAATATATTACAAAAAGTTCAGTTGCAGTGAAGGGAAATCAAAAGGCTACAACATACAAAGACTTTCTAGACAATTAGTTGCATCAAGCGTGTGGAGAAGGCTCACATACAGGTGTGATGGTAAGGTGGACACAAACTTTTGCCTGTATAGTTTAAAGAATCTTAAAAGAGCTCTTTTTCCTCAAGCATACTGTAGTGCGAGCATGATGCTGGCAGCAGTGAGGTGTGTGACTTAATGGGACAAAAAACCCTGTTGGTTTTTCTAATTTGTCTCCCGTGAGGCTTTAAATGAATCACAAGCAACAGTAGTGAGAAAGGAGAACTTTTCGTTCGTCGAAATTTACTGCACACTTGAAATTTTGTCTTCTGTTTCTTCGAAATAAAAGACAAAATGTTTGTTGTCTTACTCTGGAGGTGAGATATAGCCGAAAATAGTTTAACCTTTACACCCCATAAAACGCATTAAATCAAATCATTTAGAAACTCTGACCATCAGTCCTTTATAGTAATGGAGTCGGTTAGGGAGCATCTAAAAAGTGCATGAACTGGCCAACTAGGTAAGACCCTAAATTTGTCTACATTACAAGATATCTAATGCATTAGGTTTTTTTGGGGGCATCACTTCATGGACTTCCCTCCTTAATTTGATGTGCCCATAGGAAATATTCTATAACTGGACTCATCCACCCACATGACCATCTTTCACTGCCCCAAAGTCTAGTCTTTATGCTCCCTGGCAAATTGAAGCCTTTTTCTATTTACCTTAAATAGCAAGTTAAGATAAATTAAAATTGCTTTTACCCCTTTATTACACACAGCAACACGGTTTGGTTATTTGTAAAAAAAAATAAAAATAAAAAAATAAACAAATCCCTCCACAAAGTTAACAGGTCACTTTTATATGCGTTAATAAAGCACTGCTCAGTTTCTAACCTGATTATAGTAATTTTAAGATTTGTATATTTTAATATTCAGTTATTATTTTAAAGACATATAGATATCAGTGCAATTTTCCTTAATTTAAAAGCTTTCCTTAATTTTCAGACAGAGCAAAAGCTTCATCTGTTGCTAAAGTTTGAGAATACAGTGGGGAAGCAGATGGACCTTAGTAATAAGTATGCAGTAGTTTTGCAGCATTTTGTCAGTGACTTAGAGCAAGTTCGAAAGGTGTACAAAAACAACAAAGACAACCCTCCCATGTTGAGAATTCTGCCTCCTGTAAGTGGAAACTGAACTATCTTGTTTTTTTAATGCCATGCTATTATTATTATTATTATTATTATTATTATTATTATTATTATTATACTTTTTACCAATATGTGTATAAAATATGTTTATTGCAACTACTGTTCACTTTGTTTAGGTGGCTGGGAAAATAATATGGTCACGTCATCTATTCAGAAAACTCGAGATGCCAATGGAAATACTAAAAAGAAAAATGGATATTTTAATGGTAATTTTTATAACACTTCGTTCTGACTGAGCAATCACTTTTGACCACTGTATCAATAATCTATAAAGAAAATGTATTGTTGTGGTTAGAAATTTCTAAAACATTCATCAAAAACACGAAATATTGGGCTTTTGCTGATTTAACTTGTAAGGACTTTCCTAGAGTTATTTACTTTTCCTATAGTTTTCATAATTTAGTGTCTGTTTGTTTATATTTTATAATTATTATTATTTGCACTTGTGCCTCAAATCGTGAAAGACCTGGTCTTTTTCTGGGGAACAATAATTGTACAACCTGCATCTTTAATAAAAGAAAACACCAACAATTTTAAGGACATAAGATATGACAAAGAGCATAGTAGATTTGCACAAATCATGAATGTTTATTTGATCCATTTGTCAACACCTGCTGAGTTTAAACTGTTGTAGTACAAGTACAAGTTATTGGGAGGTGTAGGTACTTTCCCAAGATTTGGAAGAAGCCACAACTGTCACCATTGGCTAACAAATATTGGTTCAGATGATCACTGCCAACCCAGGAACCAAGTCACAGGCCTGTTATGAAGTGAAAGCTGCCAGAACACCAGTGTCAATGCCACACAAACAGGTTATACAGTATATTGCCATAGAATTCTTTAAGTTTTCAACTGACCACATGGACAAAGAAAAAAGCCTTCTGGGGGAAGGCTCAAATATATGAAAAAATTAAATGATATGAATTAAAATGAGCTATTCAATCCTAAGAACATGGTACAACATTTGGGCAAGGTGGTGGTAGCATCTTCGCTTTGGATCTGTTTTGCTGTCAGTGGACCTGGTTTATTGTACAGAATGGATGAAATAATGGAGAAGGAGGACTACCATAGACTTTTTCAGGAAAACCTCATAGTCATTAGCTAGACTAAAAAAAAATCTGACTGTTTCATTGCTGGTTGTGAAATTGATAAAACAGGCTAACTTTAAGCTTTTGGAGCCTCAACCCTATCACACATTTGTGTACTGAGCAGGTTTATGTCAGACAACCAACAAATTTAGTTGTACTGGATCAGTTCTGTTAAGGAGAGTGATTAAATATGTAACCAAAATACTAACAAAAGCATCTGCTAAAGGTAAAACTTTTAGAGACGAGTAACCAAATATTAGATAGGTGATATATACAGTATCTTTTTAAGCCAACTCTATATTCATACTTTTGAATCTGTGTTGATTTTAGAAAATCTAAAGCAAATTAAAACATGCGCACCAAATTATTGCGGTTTTCATATACAGTGGAACCTTGGATTATGAGCATAATTCTTTCTGGAAGTGGGCTCGTATTCCAAAACACTCATAAGAATTACAATTTCCCTATAGGAAATTATGAAAACTCTAATTATTTGTTTCACTGCCCAAAATAAATACTTAAAAAGAATAAATACAATATGTAAAATAAAATAAAAAAAATTAACCTGCACTTTACCTTTAAAAGGACGATTGGCGTCAAAACAAGAAGCGCATGTGTGCTATATGATACTCGGTTCTCGTAAACCAAGACTTGCTCGTTTTTTAAGTCAAAACATATTAAAAATCTTTGCTCGTCTTGGGGAACATTTGCAAACCACATTACTCGCAATCTGAGGTTCCACAAATTTTTTTGACAAAAAACATCCGTAAGTGAAGATGTTTTTATGACCTAAAAAACAAATATAGTTCAATATTTATTAATGTTCTTTCTTACTTCCAGTAAATAAACAAAAACACTCACTAAAATGTCACTAGGCCTCTGTGAGAACACAGATTTAGTCATTATACCGTGCAGTCATCCGTTTGCTTTAATTAATTATGATAGCGCTTAAGGCTGAAATACTTTCTGAAAGGATTTAATGAATAAAACTAAACTGCCTGTTTCTTGTGTTAGACTCCTGAGGGTAAGAAGGTTATACATATGTATAACAAACTGGCAGCAGTCCTGTTGGAGTATGAGCTGTTGTATCACAGAGCCTGGGTCAGTGCAGTGGAACGTGGACAGCAAGGTCTCAACGCCTCGCTTCTCATCAGGCACCCACAAACTAAGGTATTTACTTAAGCTAAATAAATTAATATTATTATAATTAATTATAAATAATTTAAGCATTAGGTTGTTTGCAATCATGCGACTATATACAGTATGACACATACGATCCCTCTGGAGGGCAGGAAGTAAAAAACTGAATGTATGAAATAGGATAAAGTGAAATTACGGTGGATAACGTAATGGATGCCCAAGACTATAGCAACTTGTAATTCGACTGACCATATTTAATACTGCAACATTAGCTCTAAAAGCACGGACAACTTCCATTTTAAGGATTTACATGGAATTAAACACTTACATACTTCATTATGTTTCCGCAGGTTGGACAGTAAGTTTTTTGTATGCCGTAATATAGTTCGTTTTTGGCAAACAAAGAGAACATTTAGGATTAGATGTTATTTTTTTCTTTAGAAAATTAAAACATGGTTTCTACATAGATCTAAAACTGAGGAACCGTCTTCTTCTTACATTCTGCCATCAACTTATTGGTGTTAAAAAAATACTGAGAATCTTTGATGAAAAGTGATTATTGCTAGGCTGTTTGTCACCTGCGAAAAAAACAAAACAAAAACTATAATCCCCTGACTTTCAAGGCTGCTTCATAGCAACAAGTAATGAGGACCTTGCTAGAAATGTAATATTGTCTTTCAAAGCTAGCTAAGTAAAAAAAAGAAAACTTAATTTTCTTAAAAGTAGTTAGTCAGAAATTGTATTAAATACCGCATTCAGGTAAAGGGTACTAACCAAGTTACTGACCACACTGATAATGCTCCATGTTTTGATCATACATAACATATTATACAATGCTACCTGCTACATAACCTGTCTCAGATAAATGTTCTGTCTGTCTGGTTGTCCAAACATATTATATCGCAGCATCACACAAAACTGGACAGAATTTAATGAAACTTTCGAGGTACTTAGATATCTGCCTAAAGTTTAACCTGCACCATAAGTAAATGTAAACAAACACAAACACCTGCACCAATAGATATTAATCAGAAAAGCTAAACTGAATATTTTTACTTTAATTAGTTAATTTTTTCGACGCTGAAATAATAGCGCTAAAGTGGTATAAGTGAATTTTAACGCACTAGAGTTGTTGTAAAACAAAAATCTTTATCTGATCTACTTTCACAATTCCTCATCTGTGATTCACTCTCCGATTACCGAACACGGAGTGTTCTTTAGTGTTAATGAGTCATAAGACACTTAACCTTACAACACTTGATTTCTATGTATTAATAAGTTAGACAGAGAGTTCTGCCATACAGAAAGACAAACAGACATGTATGTGGGCTTCAATCTGGAATAATAATATCACTGATTACATTAAAGCTGATCAACGTATTTTTAGCTTTAACCTTATTACTATTTCTACTGTACAAACTCTTTTCATGTCAACTACGGGTACTAACGCTAGTCTTTTATATGTAGATAATCACAACTTAAAATGGCTGTACGCATTCTGAAGATATATGTACTATCAGAGGCAGTGGTGGCTCAGAGGGCTAAGGCACTGAGTTACTGATCGGAAGATCGGGGGTTCGATCTCCAGCTCAGTCAGGTTGCCACTGTTGGGCCCTTGAGCAAGGCCCCTAACCCTATCTGCTGCAGGGGCGCTGTATCATGGCTGCCCATGCACTCTGACCCCAGTTATGCTGGAATATGCGAAGAAGAAATTTTACTATGCTGTAATGTACGTATATGTGACGAATAAAGGCTTAACGTAACTAATCATACCTTTTTAGGAGATCTGTATAAACCTGGACCCTGTGGTCCTTGAGGTACTAGAAGAGGCAAAATACATGCAGAAGTTGGGGGCTTATGTACCGAAGGTAATCCTCAGTATGTATGCTAACAAAGCTGAGGTGAAAAATACTCACAACAAGTAAGTAGGTCTCAGAAGAATTAGTAATATAGATTCTCTTAATACTTGCCTTAGTGTAACTTTTTTTTTTTTTTTTAATAAATCCTTTTTCATTTACAGACTAGTGGAGATGCTGGAGTACTTTGGGGCAGCAGTAAGCAGAATCCCTGCACTGCTCCAGCCTCTAATAAAGCCTTTTATTAATCGTGTGGAGATGGCACTTTCTCCTGGATTCACCATTCTTTCCTGGACCTCTCTCAACATCAACACATGTGAGACAATATGAGAAAGTCTTAAACATAAACTATTTTATATTCTTTAATTTGTTTTACCCCATATTACCAGTGAATTAGAATCACCTACAGCCAGGGGCCAAAAGTTTTGCTAATGACACAAATATAAATTTTGAATATTAATTTTCACAAAGTCTGCTGCTTCAGTATTTTTAGATGTTAGATGTTACTGTGGTGTACTGAAGTATAGTTACAAGCATTTCATACGTGTCAAAGGCTTTTATTTATGATTACATTAAGTTTATGCAAAGAGTCATTCTTTGCAGTATTGACTCTTCTTATTCAAGACCTCTACAATTCACCCTGGAATGCTGTCAATCAAGTTCTGGGCCACATCCTGACTGATGGCAGTCAGAATTTATGTTTTTTTGTTTGTCCACCTGCCTCTTGAGGATTGACCACAAATTCTTAATAGGATTAAGGTCTGGAGAGTATAGAAAGTTACAATGTTTTCTTCCCCGAGCCACTTAGTGCTCACTTTTGCCTTATGGCAAGGCGCTCCACCATGTTGAAGGCATTGTTCATCATCAAACTGTTCTTGGATGGTTAAGAGAATTTGCGCTCAGATAATTATTAAGATAAATCTTCTACTTGTGTTCATGCATACCTGAAAACATCTGTTAGATTGTTTATCTTCTTGAACTGGGGGTCCAGGACCTTCTACAGTACAGTATGTTGATTAGAAGGAGGTACTCTGTGACATGCTTTTACAGATAAAATTACAGAAAAAGAGGAAAAACTGGTGATTTTGCCAGTGGGTTAAAACAGGGCTGGAAATATTTCACTTGTTATCTTCACGTTTCACACTCTATTATAATATCAATAATTCCTCTGTAGTCATAAAGCATGTATATGAAGTCCTGCGTCACCTGGAGCAGATAGTGAAGGCCACCACAGACATACTGGATTGTCGAATTGAACAAGTTTTGGAGTTCATGTCTTGCACTGACCTTCTCGCTCTCCCTGAGGACAAGCCTGTTGTTCCACAGTGTTTTCTCATCCAGACTGAAAGCACAGTGAGAGCAGCGAGGCAAAAGCTGTCACTGTGAGTGCAATTTTTTAAACAGTACCATAAATTGATTTATGAATTTTTAAAAGAAAAATAAGCCATGCCAGCCTTACATGGCTTTTTATATTACTGGATGATAATCATTTTTATTTAAAACTGTCTTACCTGAGATATAGTTGCATGAAATCATATTTTTATATATGTAATATGTTTTATGTTATGGGATAATAATTGATCTTCTTTTCAGTCAAAGTCAACAGGTTGAAAATTCAATGTATGAGCTCTTTAAGGAAATAAAAAGAGTTATGAGGCCCGCAGACATAGTGAATGTGGAGGTGAGGAAAAAAAATAACTTATTAGCAAGTAAAATTAGTAATACATCATATCTAAGTGGCACAGTGATCTTTATGGTGAGGGGAACTTGAAAATGCAAAGAATTTGCTAACTGTGGTACAAAAAATAAGCGTCGTGTAGGTTGAATAAGGAATTTTATTTCCGCCTGCTTTATCCACTTCTGTCTTTAGAAAGTATATTAGGCCAAAGTCACAGGCCTTATGCAGCTTTGGAAAAAAAAAATTCCAAAGCTTTGAAATTTTTTATTTTTTGCACATGTATTTTTTTTTTTTTTTTTACAGATGTACCTTGTAGTGTCAATGTGTTTTGCTAAGGGTCCATGTTTTATTATTATTATTATTATTATTATTATTATTATTATATGCCAGTGCTAGTTAATTTGGACACAAATTATATTATTGAAATGAATAATATCATAACGTGGTTTGCAGCGCTCAAACTTTAATATTCTAAGCATTTTAATGATATATTGTTACCATATTGCTTTAATGCTTACAAATGATGTACAATATACTGGAAGTTTAAATGAAAACAAGGCCCATAAGAGGGCTGATGATTAATAGGTGAAATTGTTTTTGTATCCAGGAGCCATTTCAGTGCCTTCACCCTGATGTTAAACTAAAGACTCGATGCCTGCTTTGCATACCTTGTAGTTTCTATATGGTGATGGGACAGTTGTGTCACAAGAACACTGAGGCGTTGGTTAAAGGTAAGTCACCATCAGGCAGTTTCAATGTATATAAGTATCACTATTATTTTAAAAAAACGTACTCATATGTATATTTTTTAATTCTTTCAAAGCCACAAAACACTCTCTGGACTCTCTGAGGTGTCGAATTTATGAAAGCCCCAAGTATCAATCCGCTTTCTCATCAAACCATCTGGCAGCCCACCCACCACTTTTTAGGGTTTCCATCGAGCTGGCCATCCCCAGTATCATCCTTAAACCCAGTTTAGAGGAAATGCAGGTATGTACTGTAGTATTAAAAGGTCATCTTTTATAAGCTTTTGTTTCAAATTTAAGTTTTATTTATTACATACACAAACAAACACGGTATAGCATGAAGTGAAATGCTTATACAATTGTATGTAACCTAAAAAATACACTTACATTATAGCTAAAGAGAATAAACTATAAATAATAGTTAAAACTGAAAATTTTATTACTCAGTAACAAAATTTACAAAATGAAATTGTAAAGTATGAAAAGTAATATAGGAAGTATAAAAATGTAGTGTGTTGCAGCATCAGTAGGATTGAGGAGTATAAAATGTGGATAAAAGCTCCTCCTCATCTGTGTTTGGCCTTTTGTCTGATTTTCACATGGACTTTGACTATATTCCTGGCCTTGGTCAAGCACTGCTTGCTGTAGATAGATTGTATGTCAGGGATCTCAGTGCAGTTTGTGTACTCAGCTGATCAGAGATCAAGACCCAACACAACAGTGTTGTCAGAAAAAACTAATGATGAAGGTAGAGTTGGAAGTGGCTGTTCAGTCATAGGTGTAGAGTGAGTACAGCAGAGGGCTCAGGGCACAATCCAGTGCTGAGGGTTAGGGAGGGTGAGGCAATTCTGCCCAACTCTACAGGTGTGGTCTGCAAGTCAGAAAATTGCAGATCCACTGACAGAGGAATGGACGCAGGGGGTGGAGGTGTGTGAAGGCCAGAGGTGGAGGGTTATGTGTAAAGGCGAGAGGAGGGGTGTGTGAAGCGAATGGTGTCAAATTATGCGCGCACGCACAGCCATAACGGCATGCTGAACCAGAGAGAGAAAGTAAATGGATCTTTAACCTCTCTAATGAGACTTGCTTTTGCTTTACATGCGCGTTGTACACACACGCATACAGTATAGACACAAAATAAAATATGTTTTACGCACACACATGGGGTCACCGTGTTCTAATAAAGAGAGAGAGAGAAAAACCATTGGCTCAGTTGTGATCAGTGATGCTGTCAAAAATTTCAAAATGAGAAGTTTGAATCATTTATGAATGAATCATTTTAGTGACTCGGTTCTTTAAATCTCGTTTATCAAAATGAACGAATCTTTTTTTGAGTCATTTAGTTCATTTCGTTCTTTTGATCAGAAATAAATAAAATGTTGCATTTTCAATAAAAAGAACCCCAATATGTCTACATACACAAATTTTGGCTACAGTTCCAGTAATGAAAATATTACAATGCAGCTAAGGACATATTATAATCAACAGAATGAGTAGCTCACCTCTTATATCTTCCAGTCAGAGTCATTCATTCTTTTGAATCTATTGCACTGCATAACATCTATGAGAGTCACGTGACAAAAGAACAAACGAATCAGAGTAGAAGAGTCATTGAAAAAGAATCGCTCAATTTTGTTTCCTGTACATAACCTACAGAGGTGGTTATGCGCATGCACGCCCAGTAGAAAATAAACAAATCACTCTCCAAGACTACTAGTTCTTTAAGTCACGTTAAAGATTTGTTCAAAAAGGATTAATCGTTCATGAACCACCCATCACTAGTAAAAACCATCAGCGCATGCGTGATACATTACACTAGGTACTGGTAAACCAAGACTTATTCATTTTTCATGTCAAAATTTATTAAAAATCTTTGCTCGTCTTGCGGAACACTCGCAAACCGTGTTATTTGAATTCTAAGGTTCCACTGTATTTTATTAATTTTTTTCCTCTTGCCATGCAGTGTATATACAGTGCATTCGGAAAGTATTCATAGTTCATCACTTTCTCCACATTTTGTTATGTCATAGCCTTATTCTAAAATGGATTCAATTCATTTTTTTCCTCAGAATTCTACACACAACACCCCATAGTGACAACATGAAAAAGGTTTACTCGTTTTTTTTGCAAATTTATTAAAAAAAAAAACATTTGAGAAAGCACATGTACATACTGTAAGTATTCACAGCCTTTGCAAAATTTCTGCTGCTTTGAAGGTCTCAATGAGCACAGTGGCCTCGATCATCCATAAGTGGGAGAAGTTCGAAACCACCAGGACTCTTCCTAGAGCTGAACTGAGCGATCGGGGGATTAGGGCCTTAGTCAAGCCACAGAAGCCACTCCTTAGTAAAAGGCACACAGCAGCCCGCCTGGCCACTCTACCAGAGGGTGGCCAGGCGGGCTGTCGTGTGCCTTTTACTAAGGAGTGGCTTCCGTCTGGCCACTCCATCATATAGGCCTGATTGGTGGATTGCTGCAGAGATGGTTGTCCTTCTGGAAGGTTCGCCTCTCTCCACAGAGGACCTCTGGAGTTCTGACAGAGTGACCATCGAGTTCTTGGGTGGTTTCAAACTTCTTTCACTTACTAATGATGCAGCAGAAATTTTTCTGTAACCTTCCCCAGATTTGTGCCTCGAGACAATCCTGTCTCATAGGTCTACAGGCAATTCCTTTGACTTCATGCTTGGTTTGTGCTCTGACATGAACTGTCAACTGTGGGACCTTATATAGACAGGTGTGTGTCTTTCCAAATCATGTTCAATCAACTGAATTAACCACAAGTGGACTCCAATTAAGCTGCAGAAACATCTCAAGGATGATCAGGGGAAACAGGATGATCAGGGGAAACAGGATGCACCTGAGCTCAATTTTGTGTCTCAAAGGCTGTGAATACTTATGTACTGTACATGTGCTTTCTCATTTTTTTTTTAAATAAATTTGCAAAAATCTCACGTTTATCATATTGTCACTATGGGGTGTTGTGTGTAGAATTCTGAGAAAAAAACTAATTTAATCCATTTTAGAATAAGGCTGTTCTAAAATGTGAAAAAGTGATGCGCTGTGAATACTTCCCGGATGCACTGTACTTCATGAGTTTTATCTATAGAATAGAGCTTCAGCGCTCCATCTTCAGCTCTGTGGGATTGTGCTCACAGAGTATTTTTAGTCTTTAACATTTTAAGACAATTTCAGTCCAAGTGCAAATCTAGAAGAACTGTGTCAGATTCTCCAAGATGCTCTGATGCACAGTATATGTGCAGGTTTGTGTGTACTATATAGGTATATATAATTGAAAACATGTTTTGTCTTTGATTAAAATTTTTTCAGAGTGTTCTGTCCAAAGTTGTGACTACAGTTCTGTCGATGGCAAAGGATATCCCACTCTGGAAATTTTCACATCTACATCACAAACAGCAACAGGTCTTACATATTGTTACTTTTACTATATATATTTAACATAAAGATTCTACCATATAGCTCTTAGACATGTTTAATAATACGTAAAAGATTGGTAAGTAATAGGTAGTCTCTAGTAAAAATTGTTCATTTATATTATACATGTAGTACTTGGTTACCTATCATCTTTATAACATAATGCTGGCCATACAAAATTTCTTTTTCTGCACTAGGGGGGAGGACCATTGTTAAATTGGTTATACTGTAGGTCGTATGTCGAATTTAAAATGAAATGATTAATTGGATTTAAAAATGTGTGCTATTTATATTGCAGGTGGAGCTGCAAGCAACACGAGAGCTAGCAGATGATGGACCAGCCACCAAACAGCCAAGTCTGAAGCCACTTGACCGACAGATTGCTGAGCATAAGGATATTATTAAAACAGTTGTCCAGCTAAACTCCATAATATTTTCTCTTAAACTGGATCCTGAAGGCATTCTGGATGACTTATCATATTTCTCTACATTGTGGAAACAGGTATGCCATATTTTTAACTCATGGAAATACTTATACAACCAGTAAAAGAATGCAATTACAGCTGACATTAACATTATAACCACCTAAGCCTCTGCATGGCCTCTCAGGGTGTGCTGTGGTGTCTGGCACCAGGATAATGGCAGAGGATCCTTTAGGTGAGGTCACTGTGGGATGGGGCCTCTGTGGATAAGACTTGTTTGTTCAGCACGTCAGCCCATCAGTGCTGAGTGTGTTGAATTTGGAGGCTGGGACAGTGGCCTTGGGTTCTTTGGCTGCTGGGACCCATGTCCTGCTGTGATGCATTGGGTGTTCTGGTGCTTTTTTGTTCTGGCCAGCATTGACGTTTTGGTAAACTTTGCAGCATTGGCTTTTCAGTGGAATTGGACTGGACAGGCTGACCTTTGGTCCCCATGATCATGGAAGAGACCCATAATCCAGTCACTTATAACATCACTTCTAGGACTTCTTGTTGTTCTCTGCAATGAAGACAGTTCTTAATGACATTGGCTGAATTCTCCTGACAGTAAAGTAGATAGGTGTCCCAGGGTCTTGCTTTGTTCCTCCAGTTCTTTACTGATGGCACTAGTAGACATCTTCTGATATTGAAGGGAAATAAACATAATCTGTCTTTAATCTGCTGCAATAAATTCCCCAGGCCAACCACGGCGTCTAAGGTCTTTAACATTGCCCATTTCTTTTTGCTTCTTTAAAATATCTTGAGCAGCACATCTTGAAACCCCAGCCTGTTTTAAAATTGTTACATGGGAGAGACCTTGTTAATGTACAATAGTATAACGACCTTGTATCTTGTTGCTATGCTTTTGTTCTGGTGCTTTTCTGTTTTGGCCAGAACTTTTTTGGCAATCTAGCCATGGTGTAACCTGTGACATCCACAACCTCACCTTTGTAGCAGGCTTTGGCTGTTCCTTACCCAGTTTTAATACACAAAAAAAATAAAATGTTAAAAATATAAAAATAAAATTGTAAATTTTTTACACAGCTGGTTATATTTCAGTTAATGACTGTATTTCAACATACATATAAAATGCTGAAATTCATTAGCACCTGCTGGTATAATTGGTTAATCATACGCCAGACAAAGTTCCTGCCATTTTTCAAGTGTAAGAGTTGATGCTGGATTGAACCCAAAGTGTAGTCACATGAAATATTGATTTGATTTAGATTCACTTTTAGACTCAATTTGCATTTTGTAAATTGATACAATTGATAAAAATAAAACTTTTGCACAGTACTGTATATGTTACTACTGTATATTTAAGTGATCTACTGTGCATATGATCTATACTATATAGTACATATTGTATTTCTCTCTTGTCTCATAGTAATCTTTTCATACTTAGTGCATTGCAAAAACAAAAGAATGGTCCTGTCACAAAATTTTTCAATATACATGTTAATTATATAAAATATTACATATTGTCATCAATAATACAATGGTCACACCAGTAAAATAAGTTTCTTAATTATATACATTTAGAACAGGATTTTTAAAAACATTTCGGTATTCATTAAAGTGTATTAAATGTTATACTTATTATACCTTTACATTCCATAAATGATCACAATAAAACAAAACGTTTAGACGCTATGGGGTAAAAGTCCAGTAAACCTTTTATTTCTTGTTTCATATATTTTACCTTTTTATTAAAGGAGGAGAGAAATCAGAATAAGCCCCAGATCCATCACAGCCCTGAACAGGAATAAATGAATGAATGACTAAATGAAATTTCACATTTTTAATTGCGATGATTAATATTAAAAATAATATGACAGGATTTTATAATAAGAGCTATTCATTAATACTATTCTTTTTTTCAAAGGATCCTGCAGAGCAAGTGAAAGCATTTTTGGCAACCAATCCATCTCTTCCTGAGTTTAGTTCCCAGCTTTCATACTATTCTGTAAGTTATCTAATTTATTTTATTCTGTCAATTATCCAGTACTATCCAGTGTCCATCTTTTATACGGCATAGATCAGGAGAGCAAGCTGAATTTACAACAGTAATAATTGACTTTAACTGTGACTTGTTGTAGTTTAGTACAGTTAGCCAGTCACTCCTTTTTAAACTTGTTCATTAAATACAGATAGAAAAAATAAAACAGATAAAGGAGCAGCCATTCCTATTCATATGAATATCAGAGCTGGATAAAAAAAAAAATTCTTATAAAAGTTGTCAAATTATAATTGCTGTTTAATGCTGTACTGTCAGTTGGTACATTACATGAGTTAGCTTACAGAAATACCCGGTGATATAAACAAGCACCATTATGATGTCATCGACATCAAGCATGCATTTTTTTAAATACAAAATAGTCTTTATTTTGGTTCTATATTTGTTTACCTATTATATGACTTTGGCCCAATATGACTCGGACTCTGCAGAAGTCCTGGTGAGCATTTGCCATTCCAATGCTTTCTAAACATATTCAGTGGGTGAAGGCCAGGGTTTAAGGCACTCGAGTTCTTCCACATTAATCTTAGTAAACCATGTCTGTATAGACAGTGCATGGTTTGTGCACGAGGGCATTGTGATGATGGACCAGGTTTGGGCCCTTTATTTCCAGGGAATCTTAAGGCTGAAGTAAACAAAGACACTGTGTGCTTACAACTTGTAGTAAATGTTTGGGGAAGACCCAAAATGCATTTGTATGAATGTATTATTTTCTGCAGGCGCTTACAGCCAAGATAGAGGATCTTCCTACCTTTTGCACTTTGGGATTTGTCCTTTATGACATCCAGTCCCTCAAGCTTTCCCTGACCCAGGAATGTCGAGCATGGAAGCGTACATTTGGGATTGCTTTAAACCAGCTTGGCTCTACAGATATGAGTGAGCTAAGTTCTTTTGTTGATGGGATGACCAAACAGCTTCAGAGACCAATCTCTGACCTGGAGGATGTGAGGGAAACCATGGATGCACTGAAGAAAGTACGCGAAGCAGAGATATGGATTGAGGCCACTATTGGGCCAGTTGAGGAGACCTTTGCGCTGCTAAATAGACATGAACTACAGTTCAGTGATGGAAATGCTGAGAGGGTTGACACTTTAACTTATGGTTGGAAAACCCTCAAAGGATTGGTGAGATTTTTAAAACCATCTATCTGATGGTTTTAGTCATAATGTTTTGCACATAACTACACAATCTGTGAGCATTTTCCTTGATTTTTTTCTTGTCCTTTTCCATTTAAGGTAATGCAAACCCACAACACTCTTGAGCTGATTCACCCCACCATGAAAGCAGAACTTCTTACTGGTGTCAAATCCTTCCAGGCTGCAGTTAAATCTTTTTATGATGGCTATGACAAAAGGTATGTTTTAAATGAAGTAAAATGGTATATTTAAATTTGCTAAATATTGTTTAAATGTTTTTTTTATTTTTTTTTTCTGTCTTCTTCCTCCACTGGGTAATTTAACACTTTTAATTTAACACTTTTAATGGAGCTTTTTTCAGTGTGTGTTGGATTATTCTAACCATGTGCTATCGAGAACAGATGATGTTAAATACATCTGATAATTCAGTTGGACTTATCTATCTATTAATTTGTTTGTTTCTTTCTTTCACTAGTCTAATAATGTAATTAAAATCAGTGGAAACATTAAATCGAATAAGAGATCAATTGTTAATTGTTTCTTGTTTAGATATTTCTCCAATTGTAATACTCATTGTTTTGTCTCTCATTTTCTTGGGTACATAACAAAAGGTATTTCTTTCTTTTTCTTTTTCCTGGAATATAACTGCTTGTGTCCTGATTGTAGTGGCCCAGGTGTTGTGGGACTGACGCCTCGTGAAGCCAGTGATCGGCTGCAGGTTTTTCAGGTGCAGTTTGATGAGCTCTGGAGGAAATACATCACGTTTTCCAGTGGTGAACAGCTCTTTGGTCTTACAGTTAATGGTACGGTCTTTTCTTGATTGGTAAAACCTCTAATGCAAATGTTAGATGAATACAGTGGTACCCCGGCATACTGTACAAATTTAATCCGCTCCTGGTGCAAATTCTAAAGGTGGAATTTCGCTTTTGTGAAATGCATTTTCCCATTCTTGTGACGCATGGTGCTACATATGTCTTCACTAAATCTTGCACAAAACACAAAACAAAAAACACACAAAAAAACATGTAAACCTGCTTTGCTTTGCTTTCCACTGAAGCAAACAAGTTTTGATCGGCTCATGTGCCGAAAATACTTAGTACTGTATGCAGAGGCAAAATTTTTGTTCTTCAGGGTAAAACTTGCAAGGTGGGGCATTCGTATGCTGAGGTATCACTATTAGAAAAGTCCCAATTGTTGAAAAGATCCTTAAAAGAAATATTCTTTACCTTTTAATATACTGTACCTGCATCCACAATCAAGTGCCGTCTTTGTCGCACTTTTCTTCTATTTGCAACTCTCAAATCTACTATAGGCACATCACCTAACCTTTACAGGACCTTTAAAAGGAAGCATAGATCTGCACTAACTGTTTCAATTATAGAAGTAGAACATTCTCTATGACACATCTTCCCTAGAAGACTTATAAGGTTTTTTTTTTATATATAAATTAAACCATAAAATCTGGAATTTCACTTTTCCTCTCTGCAGAGTATCCTGATCTTCACAGGATCAAAAAGGAGCTCAACCTTTTGTCCAAGCTCTACAGTTTGTATAACTGTGTCATTGAAAGTGTAAATGGTTACAGTGAGATACTGTGGGCTGACCTCAACATAGAAAAGATAAACAGTGAACTCCAGGATTTTCAGAACAGGCACAGTATTATATTTTATATGATATCTATGATATACTTGTTTTGTACAAACGTTCTATCTTGAATTTATGTAAATCATTTCTAGAATCCGGAAGCTTCCCAAAGCCCTAAAAGAATGGCAAGCGTTTAATGACTTAAAGAAAAAGATCGATGACTTCAATGAAACTTGTCCACTGCTTCAGATGATGGCAAATAAAGTTAGTTCATCCCATGGCACATTTTTTGTTTAGTTCAGTACAGTACGCATAATAGTGCCGCCAAAGGTTTCAACCAAATTGTAATTTCTAACGTTTGAACTAATATTTAATATGTTTTTTACATTTCTTTTTGTAAATCATCAACCTTTTTAGGCAATGTTGCCCCGCCACTGGCAGCGCTTGAGTGACATTACAGGGTACACGTTTGAAGTGGACCATGGGAACTTCATTTTGAAGAAGGTCTTGGAGGCTCCGCTGTTGAAAAACAAAGAAGATATTGAGGTAATTTATATAGAAAGTATCCTCAAGTACATAAACCTTACTATGAACAAAGTGAAATATGAAGGTAATTTTAGTACTGTTTTTTAACTGCTTATTAAACTTACTGCTTCCCATATTTACTCTTCTTCTTAGGATGTGTGCATCAGTGCTGTGAAGGAACGCGACATTGAGGCGAAGCTGAAGGACGTGGTGGCAGAGTGGAGTAGCCATCAGTTCACTTTTGCACCATTTAGGTAGAGATGGATTCAGTTTGATTTTTATTTATTTTTTTGTTCAGTTGCATTTACATAACCAATAATCAATTAATGATTAATTAAGTCCAACCCTAGGCACACCTCCACCTTAGCTTTATTTAAGTTTTAATAAAACAGTTGTAGTAGCACATACGCTGATGAACTCATTTATTTGTGGTGGCCCGACACAATATCAACATTGGCTGACACATATATTATTATTATTATTATTATTATTATTAATAATAATAATAATAATAATAATAATAATAATAATAATAATAATAATAATAATCCTATTATTTAAATAAGGTACAACCTTTTCAATACCCCCAGAAAGGCCGATACATTTATCACTTACTTTAACATGTAATCTACAGTATGTAGGAAGCACCCATTTCAAAAAGGAAAAAAGGTCAAAGTAAGTATGGTCACATTTTAGAAAAAGAGAAAATATTAAGGTATGTACTGTAGCTGTTATCTCTTTATAATATTATGCAGTTGGTAATAAAAAAAAGTTGAAAATGAGACGCATGTTACAGTAGTTAACATTCCTCCGTGTCGTGTTGTTAACCTTAATATCCAGTGTCGCAAGTCATTAAGAAAACTTAGGACAAAAGTTTTTTTTTTTTCTTTTTTTGGACACTGAAGGGGAGATTTCCCAGGTCACCATACACACTAGAGTCACTGTACATGAGGTAAGATCAGGTGGCACCAGAGTACCAGAGCAAAAACTGCAGCAAAATCAAAATACAGAACAGAATGTAAAGCTGTACAATCAGGCAAATCAGTCTGTAATAACTGAAAGATATAATGTGATTATTTTTTGTATGATATGAACTAATAATATATTGTAGATAAATACTATTAATTATTTTATTTATGCTCTATACAAGTAGCTATATACCGTGTTTTACATGTTTAAACTGCCTGTACAGCTACACTGACACTGAAGACCTTTCCTATTCAGAGTCTCAATTGTGTCATATTGGAATATCGATTTTTCTTTAAACCATTCACATTTAAAATGTACCGTAATTTTATATTCTATTTTGTATACACAACAGGACAACTTAAATTTTGGTTCAATTAAAAACATGGAAAACTGTTTTTTTTTATTATTAAATGTAATGTGACATACAGTACAGCACATCACATTCAGATATGTGTGATACAAATTGTGATTATTAACAGCATAGTGCATGTTTGTGTCAAATACATATTTTCAACCTAAAACCTTTGACATACAATTATTATTGGACAATGAAATAAAAGTGGGCGGAAAAAGTGTCTTATCCAAGTCTCTGGTCTATGCTTTCTAGGAATCGTGGCGAGCTGCTACTGAAAGGCTCGGACACCAGGGAGAAAGTGACACTTATAGAGGACAGCCTTATGGTGCTGGGCTCACTTATGAGCAACAGGTATCTGATCATTTGTTCATCTACTATATAATTTATTTCCCAGAAGCAGTGAAAACTAAGACACACTTTTAATACAGACAAAATAACACATTTCACCTCATGCAATTAAAAAGTCACTGTTACATGTTTTGACGTGCCTAAATATAATAGTTATCCAAAAGTATAAAACTGGACTGGGAGCTTAATATGAATATACAGGATTACTATACAAACACATGGAGATGGCAGATACGAACGTGACACTCAGTTTAAGAATGGAAAATATACATTTTAATCAAAAGTATTGGAGGTGAAATCTGAGATCGACTCTGATCAATAAAGTGGCACTGAGCCGTTTTTACTGTAATGCAGACGATCTCAGGGAAACTGGCCTGCTGCTTATCCCAGGTGATGTAAATGTTAATAATTCATGTGCGACAATTTAGAAAATAATGGAATTTGGAGCAGAGGTGCTAAACAGCAGAGGTGTGTCTGCATTTGTGCCTATGTGCATTCATTTATATATTTGTGTGTCTGTCTCTGTCTGTCTGTCTGTCTGTCTGTCTGTCTGTCTGTGTAAACAAAAAAATAAAGCTCCTGAAAAGCAGAAATCGTTCCTGTGTCCCATTACCTTAATCTGAACTAAGCAATACAAATCCAGAGGAATATACTGTATGCACCCAACAAAACCAAAACAACTAAACTGAAATTGTACACCTGTGTGCTGCACAGTCGCAGCTGTTTTAAGTTCCAGTGGAAACTCTCTATCTCCCCATCTTTTTCTCTCTCTCTCTTTACCTCCATGTGTGTGTGTTTGTGTTTAAAGCAGTTTATTTGGTGGTAGGCACTCGATATACAGTACACTGCCTGATCAAGAAAAGTCACACACTCCAATATTTCTTGGACTGCCTTTAGTTTTGCTGACGGTGCGAAAATGATTCCTCATGTTTCCAGAACTACACTTTCATAATTTGAATCCTGCAATATGCCCATGCCATCAGTAAAGAAAAAAAAGTTATTTTGTTTGATGCATTCCCTTCTTATCCCGATGGATCCATCACTCTGGAATCACTCTGAACAATTCTATGATTTCTTATCACATTGTGCATGTGGACACTTTCACTATTAAACAAAGCTAGGATTTCTACTGTGAGTTTCTTTTTTTTAATCATGCATCTTTACTAAGTGTTTCAGTGATCTTAATGATCATTTACTCTGATTTCTTCAACATTTCTTCAATGAAGTTGAAGGTTCAGCATGTTCCTTACAAGGTTGGATAATGTGTTGAACACTTCTTAAATCTGCTTAATTGATTTTGATATTTGCAGGCCAATAATTTAAAAGTGTATATGATCATTTTTGTGCTTTTTCTAAACTTGTTTTTTCCAAATCCACTTTCTTGGCAAACAGAAAAGCGAAACCACAGAGATGTCTCCCCACATCAGTGTCACTTCTGGCCTCCTCGGAAAGAATAACTTTTCCCCATGACACTTTTTCCATTTCAAAAACATTAAAAGGACATTGTTGTATTTCAAAATGGCCTTTACACTTGTTTTATGGAAATTAGGCACTGGGCGGTCGCACTTTGTTTTTAGTAAAGTTTATGACCAAGTTATTTAGATTTTCCTGCTCTTCATGTGCAGTGGAATATTAAGAAACCTTCCTATTAATGAATATAAAGCATCTAATGTACATTATACAACTTATTCATGATCGCTTTGTTCTTTATCCATGAATTTAGATACAATGCTCCATTCAAGGCCACTATTCAACAGTGGGTACAGAAACTGTCAAACAGCTCAGAGGTGATCGAGAAATGGCTCAGTGTACAGAACCTGTGGCTGTATCTGGAGGCTGTGTTTGTTGGAGGGGACATTGCCAAGCAACTTCCACAGGTTTGTACCATTTTGTTGTATATATTTTTCAGTATTCTTAAAAGGTTAATTGATTTAATTATTAAACGGTTTAATGATAATTTATTTGTCACTGGTCTTAATATTGTTTAATAAGAAGTTGTTTCTACATCCTGTTTCTTGGGGAATTCTCTGGAAACTCCACCTGATTAACACCCATCTATCCAGCACTCAATGGGCAGCTCACTTATTTTTTAGAATAATAGATCAAATTAATTAGAATTGGTCTTAAAAGCAATAAAGCTCATAGGAAAACTCATATCGAATATCTTGCATTAGTAGCATCAAGCCAGTGACCCACTGATATCATCAATGTGTTGCATTCTGCATTTTTGATTGTACAGTAATACAACAGATAGCCATTCAAGCATGTGTGTGTGTGTGTGTGTGTGTGTGTGTGTGTGTGTGTGTGTTTTTGTGCTTTAGGAAGCTAAGCGATTCCAGAACATTGATAAATCATGGCAAAGGATCATGCAGAGGGCGCATGAGGTGGTAGGTGTAGTGCAATGCTGCGTGGGGGATGATACGTTGTCTCAGCTACTTCCACACCTGCTGGAACAGCTTGAAGTGTGCCAGAAATCTCTCAGTGGATACTTGGAAAAGAAAAGGCTTGTCTTTCCACGCTTCTTCTTTGTGTCAGATCCTGTCCTCCTGGAGATACTTGGCCAGGCATCAGACCCTCATACGATACAGGTATGAAGCTCTCCCCTCATTACCCACATATACTTTTATAGTTAATAAACTAATAAAAAAAGCATTAAGTCTTATATTAACTCTCATTAAACATAATATGGGTATAGACTCCTGGCTAACAGTGTAATATCCAGACAATATACACAATAAACTGTACACCCTCTTGGTTAAAATGCATCTGTTGCTAAAATGCACTACAACCCCCAGCTCTGTAGCTTTCTGTTTTTTGTAACACTCAGCCTTTAGTTTCTGTTGGTCTGTACCGACTAAAATCTAGTAATGATGAGATAGAGTCCAGGATTAGCTCCAGATGACTTTTACTTTCTTCTCTTTGCTTTGTGCTTTAGTCTGGCCTGGTGTCTTTTACATCTTGTTGGCAATGTAGGGCCATACTCTAGGAAATGTGAGTTTATATACAGACCTAAAGTAAAAAATAGCAGCAGACATACAGTACTGTTCCTCCTGATGGTGTAGCTTTCCAGCATAGAGAACACTAAGCCAGTAAATGGTAAAACAGTGAAATTGTCACAGTTCAACCCAGTGCCTCCATATCATAACCCCTATCAGACATGCAACTTGTTTGTTTAAAAGTCTGCTTTTGGGCCTACCTACTCTGTCTAGCTCAGCCTGGGAACCTGACAGAATAATCCAGCCAAAATAAACCCAGCAGACCTTTAATAGATAATGGTGCACTGGGGGGAACACTACTTGGAAATCACCAGCAAGACCTTCTGCAGTCCAATAACAACCTGTCTGTTCTGGTGCAGCAGATGCAGATAGCTCCCACTCCATCTCTTTAACCATATCCTTATCCTTGTTACCCATAGCTTACATCACCACTCTCCTCACCAGAAATACTTGTTGGAGTTGACAATAGCTTATTTGAGCAACCACCACACAAAGCCTAAAAATTCAGTCACATTCGCTTGACCAATCCTTATCTGTCCAAGCACTAGATGGCAGCTGCCTCACTACATTTACATTTAGGGGGTTAGTCCAAGTACTGGAGTAACAGATACGTCTTGAGTCGTAGTTTAAAGATCGTCAAAGTCTCTGCTGTACGGTCATCTAGAGGAAGTTTTTTCAACCACCTAGGTGCCAGAACAGAAAAGAGTCTGGATGAATGCCGCCCTTGATCCCTGAGAGATGGTGGGATGAGGCGAGCAGTGCTGAAGGATCAGAGGGAACGTGGTGCAGTGCGTGGTGTTATTAGAGCAGAGATGTAAGTGGGTGCTGGGCCATTTTCAGCTTTGTAGGTAAGCATCAGCGTTTTGAATTTGATGTGGGCAGCTACAGGAAGCCAGTGCAGGGAAGGAGAAGTGGGGTGGTGTGGGAGAACTTGGGAAGGTTAAAAACGAGACGTGCTGCTGCATTCTGAATCATTTGCAGAGGATGAATCGTGGAGAGAGTTTCAGTAGTCCAGTCTTGAAATAACAAAGGACTGGTTGGAGAATTCTGCTAAGGGAGGGAAGGGAAGGTCCTGAGGTTCTGCTGTAGGAGTTTGGTTGGGAGTGAAGGACTGGCGAAGGATTGCTGCAATTTTTCCATCATGGAATGTGGCAAAATCGTCAGCAGTCAGAGAGGAAGTGGCAGGATGGTTGGGATTGAGTAGTGAGAAGATGATGTTGTGGAGTTTGCCAGGATCATGTGCATCAAGTTGCGATTTCTTCCATCTCCTCTCTGCAGTTCTTAATTCTTTCCTGTTGTTGCGTAGTACATCAGATAGCCAAAGAGCAGGACAAGACGGCTTCTTTGGTTTAGATGACAGCAGGCAAAGGAGATCTATGGATAAGGAGAGAGAGGAGAGGAAAGTTTCAGTCGCAGTGGTAGAGAGGAGAAAGAATTCTGGGTCTGGGAGGGATGATAGGGTGCTTGAAGACACAAACAAAGGGGGGACAGAGTGAAGGTTTCTGCGGGTAAAAGAGAAATTTTGGTGGTTAGGTTTACATAGAATAGGAAGGGTTATGGTGAAGGATACCAGGTAATGATCAGATTTATGAAGAGGAATAGTCGTGATATCTGACTGGGGATGGGTGGCAAAAAAACAAGGTCGAGAGAATTCCCTGCCTTGTGTGTAGAAGGGCAGCTGTTTAGAGATAAAGAGAAGGAGTTAAGGAGAGGGAGAAGGAAAAAGGATTGAAGTTTGTCAGATAGAAGGTTGACTCACACCATATCATTACGACCACACTGACCCTGTGACTGCCTGGAAAGTCTTCCCACAGGGATGTCTGTTTTCTCTGTTCTCATTGGTGGCTGGGATAATATGACCATCTTTATCTCTGGCAGGGATTCTTCATTGTGTAAAAGAAGGGCAAGTCCCCTACTTTTCAGATGCTTTATCATAAACTTGACTTTAGTAGCTTCTCCCCTGAGTATGTTAACACCAACCAAGTTTCTGTCTTACTGGGGTGGGGATGCCTTGTTGGACATAAAGAAGAGGATAGGAGCAATAATATCACAAAGGTCTCTGAGGGATAATAAAATTCATCCAGGCTCAACTTGCTGTTGAAGGAAGCTGAGTCTCCATGTCTGTTCTGGATGGACCATAGGAATTAGAATTATCTCAAGATAGCCAAGAGTGCTTCATTAAGGATGGTGGTTATAGTTCTTAAGATTTAATTTCATGTTCTATTGCCCAGGTTCCAAGAATTCCAACTGATTGTCATGTCAATTTTCTCTATTTCAATATCATGTTTATTCAGAAACTATTTCCCCCTCCAGATCATTTGTGGAAGATGCACTACTATAAATAGTGACTCTAATGAAATGAACTTTGGGGAATGAACCAATGTTGCTGTTTTGTTCTGGAGTTAGGTCATAGCTCAAAGATCACATGCCACCCTGGTCGAGATAAAACATTTATAAGTCTAGTAGCATATCCCTCGCTAGAGACCACTCCCTGTACTAAACAGACTTTGTAAAGGGCCTAATCACAACCGATGGCAACACCTGTATCATGCGATACGTAATGGATCAATTTTCCAAAGCAGCCCACTTTTTTCTACTGCCAAAACTCCCACCGGCCAAAGAGAAAGCTGAACTGTTCATCCCCCATGTTTTCCACCTCAATGGCCTGCTTGTGGATATTATATTAAATCATGCACCGCAGTCACCCCAGACAGACCTGAGCAGACAGAAAGAGCCTGAGATTGAAAAGGCCTGTTGGCTCCTTTAAGACCTACACAAATTGTAAATTAGCTAATTACATGTTAAAGGGGCTGAGAAAACACAAAAATGTGTGGGGCAGAGGATACATTGTGACCAGGGTTGTGAACTTCTGATATAGACCTTACATCGTGGCTCAGCTCAACACAAATTAGCAAGTCAGAGGTCACTGTAGAAGGAAAAAAAAACGGACTCAAAATTAAGTCCATCTTCTTCTGGGTGAAATGCAATTATAAATTGTTATTCATTCACAAATGTATGCTATAAAGTCAAACAACGTTATTATGTCAGGTTTGTTATGGCAATATCATAGCTTCTGTAGTCACAGGTAGCCAAAAACAGGTATTCATGTTGATGTTAACAGGTGACAAATCGTAGGTTCGTAGGTAATTTGTGACAACTCAGCATAGGTTTGACAGAGCTTTTAGTGGAGTTATAGGTACAGTATTAACATTGTAATTTCATAGGAAATGCATTGCGAATCCATCATTGAGGCATATGACCAAGAACCATCAATAATTTCTATAAATCCTGTTAGTAAACTAACTTATTTTCCATGTTTTTATAAACAATATGTGCAAAGTGAGCAGCTAAACACATATTTGCTATATAAGTAGCTATACGTATATTTTCTTTTCTTGTGTTTCAGAATCATTTGCTGAGCCTTTTTGATAATGTGAACAGAGTTGTGTTCCATGAGAAAAACTATGACCAAATACTGAGCTTTCAGTCACAGGAAGGAGAGTCAGTAAATCTGAGCAATCCAGTTAATGTTCAAGTAAGAGTTCTGTTTTGTTTGAGTTGTTAAAAAAACTGGGACTTGTGATTAAGGCATAAAACCAATTAACATTTACAGAAGACACAGTAAGGTGATGGAGTCGCAATAAAACATTTAAATTGTGCAGATGTTTTAAAGATTACATGATTTACATTTGTAATATTTCCGACTGAGAAGGCTTAAAGCCCACTGCAGTCATTCCTGTGAGCACTAAATAAATTTAATGCTCCTAAAAGTAATAATATGGCCTGGTTTTCATTTATATTTAGATCATGCTCAAACAATGGCCTTCAATAATAATAGTATGGTTCATGGGTCAGGCAAAACTTTTCATATATATAACACTGTGTCCAATTATAGTTACTGATATATATATTTTAGGGAAATGTGGAGACCTGGCTGGGATTGTTATTGGATGAGGTGAGGAGGACCATACACAGCATTATCAGAAACGCTCACATGGCTGTAAGCGATCCAGGTTTAAAGCTCACTGAGTTTCAGTCAGCGTTCCCAGCTCAGGTAGGGCTGTTAGGCATCCAAATCATCTGGACCAGAGATGCAGAGAAGGCCCTCAGCCTCAGCAAGGCTGACAAGAAGGTTTGGGAAAATATATTTAATCAATTTGTGTCAAAAACTTTAAACAAATGGAACAAATATTAATTTGTTTATTACAAATTGATTAATTTAAATTGTGTTTCATGCAATACATTTCAAAAATCAATAATGTTATAAATCAGAGGTACTTTGGAGAAAGTCATCTGCTACATCAAGTTGGCTATGTGTGCTGTACTGTATATCATACCAATATTCTTTTTACAGATCATGCAGGCAACGAATCAGAGGTTTCTGGATATTTTGAATGAGCTGATTGATATGACTACTCATGATTTGACAAAAATGGAAAGAACCAAATATGAAACTTTGATAACAATCCATGTGCATCAGAAAGATATATTTGATGATCTGGTATGATATGCTAAACTATTTAATATATAAACAATATCGCATAAGCGGGAGTGATGTGATGTATATCATGTGACATGGCCATAGACAAAAGGGTTCAGCTCGAGTACTGAAGATATCACGCCCCTCAAGTGTGATATTGCTTTTGTGCAACAGTTCCACAAACACCATTTATTATCTACAGGTTATTATTTGGTGAACAGTCCTGAGAAACAAGATTCAAATGGTCAGAATTCAAATCAGACAAAGGCCTAAATTTTCACTTGATTTTTCCACTTATTCCGCTTTCAAATTTAAGCTAACTTCTGGGTTTCCTGGATTGAATCCTAAATAGCATTAAATATAAAGCTAGTATGCTAAGGCATATAATCCCTTGATCCACGCACCAAGTAGTGCCCTTGATCAGGTGTAAAAGAGGGATTTGGGATTTAGCCTTGTGTTATAAGCTTGTTAGCTTTGTAGCTCACGTTAGCTGTGAATAAAACATCACAGGTGGATCAGAGGCAATTCAGAACGACGTGGAAGAAATTGTTAAAGAAACCAAGTGTGGTTTAAGGTGATATAACATTATAAAATGTATTTTCATGCTTCCATGATTGTTTTTTTATTGTGGGTTTTATCAGGCAGCTGCTTCACTCTTTCCGCTCTTTTCAGTACTGCAGACTGAACCGACTTACGTTCAGCCATGCTAGTACTGTAGGATTGTTAGAACACATGTGACATGGAATGATGCATATAGTTAAATGTCCAGGTGCTGTTATGCTCTATTATCACCACTTGGGTTGGAAGTAACTATTGTATTACTGTATTAACCTACCAGTCTGAATGGATTTTGCATAAATTTGACTTTGAAGAACATGTGTTTACAGGTAAAAATGAACATTCGATCTAAAACAGACTTTGAGTGGCAGAAGCAGTCACGTTTCTACTTTGATGAGGACACAGACAGGTGCATGATACACATCACTGATGTGGAGTTTGATTATTGCAATGAGTACCTTGGGTGCACTGACAGACTAGTCATAACCCCTCTTACTGACAGGTAAGGAACTAGACACTGTAGAAGCCAACTAATTATTCAGATTTATATTTTACCTTTTGTTTTACAATTGTAGATTCATTTGTGGTAAACTGAAGCAATTTACATTTGTATAACATCTGGATATTTTAAGGATCTGATGACTTTTTTTTAAGTTAGCAAATTGATTTGCAATTATAAATTGTACTGTCCTTTAAGACAAAGTCTTGTAATAATAATAATTCTTTATTTGACTGTTCACTTTAGATGTTACATAACCCTGGCGCAGGCACTAGGTATGGGTATGGGTGGGGCACCAGCAGGTCCAGCAGGAACAGGAAAGACTGAGACTACTAAAGACATGGGTCGTTGCCTTGGTAAATATGTTGTGGTCTTCAACTGCTCAGATCAGATGGACTATCGTGGATTAGGACGTATTTACAAAGGTGCATTATGTCATTTCATACATATATAATTATTATGGTTATAAATTATGGTAGCTATAGCTATGATGGTTAATATATGATTTCATCAACTTACATAAAAAGCCTCAAATTTAGGGGTTTGTTTTAGTGTGGTTTGATACGTTAACAATGTTTACTGTTTGTCCAAAAGGACTGGCGCAGTCTGGGGCATGGGGCTGCTTTGATGAGTTTAACCGCATTGAGTTGCCGGTGCTATCAGTGGCTGCTCAGCAGATCTACATTGTGCTCCAGTGTAAGAAAAACAACAAACCTCAGTTTATCTTTACTGATGGAGATGTCGTAGACATGGACAAAGAGTTTGGCATCTTTTTGACCATGGTTAGTACACATCTTTTCATTACATTTTATTTTTTTCTAATAGAGATAAGATTTATCCATAATGTGAAGTGTAAAGTCCTTAAGGCATAAAGCTAGGCACAATGTTAGCATTAACACATTAACACATAGGCTGTGTATGAATAGCCCACATTTGTTAATATTTGTATGAATACTTGCATGACACACATTTAGATATAGAAAAAGATATAGGAATTGTCTTCACTTGTGCACATGTGTATGGGATCTGGGATGTTTGGGATTTGCACTATTGATGTTGCTAACATTAGGGTAGCTCAGTGGTTAAGGTGTTGGACTACTGATCTGGAGCAACCTTGAGCAAGGCTTTTAACCCTCAATTGTTCAGACGTGAAATGATATAAAATGTCAGTTACACTGGAGAAGGGCGTCTGCCAAATGCCGTAAATGTACTGCAGTAGCCGTTTTAAACTAGGAAATGGAATTTTATGTATTTTTTTTGTAAAACCAAAAAAAGTGGAGCAATGCATCCACTAAAATGCCCCGATGTTTCTATATCAAACTGAACAAACTTGTTATAAATGCCAGTAAATGATTATATTTATATTAAGCAAATAAAAGCCTTGTGTCTTATAAAACAGAATCCAGGATATGCAGGAAGACAGGAGCTGCCGGAGAATTTAAAGATTCAGTTTCGTATAGTGGCCATGATGGTGCCAGATCGTGCTATCATTATGAGAGTCAAACTTGCGAGTGCTGGCTTCCGAGACAACCAGGTGCTCAGCCGCAAGTTTTATACGCTTTACAAACTGTGTGAGGAGCAGCTCTCCAAACAAGTAAGCTATTCTGGGAGTAACTGATGACAATACATGTTAATTCTGAACATAATGTTTTTAATAAATGAAGTTTAAAGTCATAAAATTTTGTTGTGTAAACAAAGTAAACAAGTGATGAAGAACGTTTTTAAAAGTTTTTAAAAAGAAAGGATTTTACAGGTTCACAGTTTTATACTACATTTATTTTCAATGAAAATGAAAAAGACAGGCAGGCAGTTTACTTTAAGCATTTACAAAATAAGTGTGTGTGCTAATAGCATGCCAAGAGCATCTCTTTAAGGGTTAATCTTGGTAGCCTCAAACACTGTGATTTGCTCACCATTTACCTCAAAATTCCATGTGCAGTGGAACCTTGGATTTACGCTCCAGAAGCAAGCTCGTATTTCAAAACAGCAAATTTTCCTATAAGAAATAATAGAAACTTAAATAATTCATTCCACACCCCAAAAAAATAAATACATAAATAAAAATAACACAAAATATAAAGGAAAAATAAAACAAATTAACCTGCACTTTATTTAAAAAAAAATAAATAAATCTCATCAGATAAGTGTTTCCATTTATGCGCGCAGGCACTGAGTGTTTGTGTGTGTGTGTGTGTGTGCGTGTGTTTGTGTGTGTAAAGCTAAAGTAAGAGAAGAGGAGAAATCAGCCCCTCCCCCTCTCTCCCTTCTCATCTTACACAGTAAATCTTTCTCCTCTCTTATTTGAGTTTCTCACAGACACATTAACGGAAAGACTGTTTTATCAGAAAGATTAGCAAGGAACATCGCTAATGACACCCGCGTGAGCGCATACTAATGGAATCACTGCTGTAAAGTAAAACAAACAGACATATTAACCTGCACTTTACCTTTAAAAAGAATCGCGACAGAGCAGTGTTTCTCTGTAGAGCAGAGAGTGTGTGTTTGTAAAGGTGAGAGGTGGGGTGTGTGTCTGTGTGTGTGTGTGTGTGTGAAGGGGCACACCGTGTCCAATGGCGTGCGCACACACATAACAGCAGGCTGATACAGAGAGAGAGAAAATGGATTTTAACGTCTCGAATGAAACTTCATGCGCACTGTACACACATGCATACAAACACAAAATAAAATATGTTTTGCACGCACATGTGGTCACTGTGTTATAGTAAACAGTACACGCGTGCATGGATGTTGATTATACCAATAAGAGACGAGCACTACCCACAATTCCACAGCGCAAGAAAGAGAAAAAACGTTGCCTCAGTTGTGATCACGTGACGCTCGGCGTCAAAACAAGAAGTGCATGCGTGATGCATGATACTCGGTACTTGTAAACCAAGATTTGTTCATTTTTCAAGTCAAAATGTATTAAAAATCTTCGCAAACACTCGCAAACCGGGTTACTCGCAGTCCAAGGTTTCACTGTACCACAATGTAAGATTATAGTACATGCACAACTGTGTTCTTTGTGCAGCCATTGTGAATGAGTTCTTGACAGGTACTGTATGTTGTGTGCAAAGAAGTTTGTCCTGAACTTCATGTCTGCATGTTTATCTACTCATAAATCCTTATTATAAACAGTGGGTCTCTCTCTCTCTATCTCTTCTACCTGTGTTAATTTAATTTGAAGTGTCATCTGTGTGTTGGTGCTCTACTGTATATTCGGTGAAGCAGTTGTAATGGGGAGTGATCCAAACAGTGGATAAAAGTCCATCCCAGTAGGTAGTATTGGAGTTTGAGGACAGCCCACACCAGACACTCGACCCAGCTAACGTTAAGATGTTTCTGTCCATGAGACACTGAAACATTGCTGGAGCACCAAACATCTGTAAAAGAGGCATACAGTACAGTAATGGTGTAACCCAGGCAAAGTAAAACATGTTTTTTCGCCTATAGATATTGAAATCAAGGGAATCTGGCAATACAACTTAGTTTAACTTGGTGTCAAATAAAAGTGAGCGTTCCGGTCAGACGTTCCATTCAGGCCTTTCATTAACGTGAGGAATTACATATTCATCCAATTTTATGTTATAATGAGTCACATACTGTAGAATTGGAGCTCTCTACTGTATGTGGTACTAAAAACTGGGTCATTTTCTTGTAATTAAAAATATATTTGCTGACCATATAGTGTAAATACCTATTTTTATACCTGCACAGGTATCCAATTGTTAAATCAGTAACTTACAGTATGTGGCAGCAGCACAGACGCAGGTGCACTTTTAAATATGTTCAGTAGTTTGAGGTACCATAATTGATGATTTCTGCAAAATAATAACAAAGCTAACTACTGTACTGTATATATCGCTATTATTTATTTTTATGGTTATACTTTACCTTCTGAAATGTAACAAGTTATTACCATATTATCTATTCTGTTGGTATGTATTTTGCAAAGTAAACTATGTATGATTGTCTTTACGTTACGTGTTGTTTTTGAGCTTTACATGTTTTGTTTGGAAAAGACATCAAATTATAATACACAATTAATTTTTAAGGAGAATCACAGTACAACAATTCCTGCTGTGTTTCTGTGAGAATGCAGCAGTAAATATGTTCTGATATTCGTATGTTTTCCTAGGTTCACTATGACTTTGGGCTAAGAAACATCCTGTCTGTTCTGAGGACGCTGGGAGCAGTGAAGCGGTCTAACCCGTCTGAGTCAGAAAAGACTGTGGTCATGAGGGTGCTACGTGACATGAACCTCTCCAAACTGGTATGTCACTGTCTAAATACTTGTGGTTAATTAGCACTAAAATAGCATTTAAGCGCTAGCAATGTATGTCCCTGCTAACAAAACAAAATTATTTTATATGGTATGGTATATATTGTCTATTAATTGTCTATTAATTTTATCTTAAAGTTTTAGACCAGAAAGCCGTAGGGAATACATTTTCTTAAAAAAAAAAAAAAGATTTTATAAAGTTTTGATATTTAATACTTGTGCCTTTAGTGTGGGTAATAACTATGACCCCACAAGTGAAGCTGGGTTTTAAACAGATTACAGTGATCAAAGTATTTCTTATCATTTCCAGATCATACCTCATTTTTCTTACAGCCAGGGTGTCACAGTGTCTTTTAAACTTTTATACTGGTAATAAGCATCTGATTTTTTCTTTACAGGTAGATGAGGATGAACCTCTGTTTCTGAGTCTGATTAATGACTTGTTTCCGGGCATCAGTCTGGATAAAGTTGGTTACCCTGAGCTGGAGGCAGCTATTAGCACTCAGGCTGAGGAGGCAGGCCTCATTGCCCATCCACCATGGATGCTTAAACTGGTGCAGCTCTACGAGACGCAGCGCGTGAGGCATGGTGAGTCATACAGTAACATTAACTAGACTACTGTACATGAATTTTACAGAAACTTACAAGGACTTCAGAATAGATTGATTAAATGGCCAAGTTTGTTTACTGCCCTTAGTGGAACCCACTGATGTTTCCTGACATACAGTAGCTATGACAACAGTGTCATCATTTGAGGGACATTAACAATGAGGGACTAAGACTGCTTTAAAGGATATTACTTTTATTTAAAACTAAGCAGATGTAAATGCAATAAATATTCAACAAATTCTATGTTTTAACTAATATTATTATTATACAAACCAAGGCTTTTCAGAATAATTACAGAATAATGGACATACGATGCATGTTGGGCTTCATCACAAGGCTTTATACGTAATCAGAAAATTATATTAAAAATGTTGTCTAATACTGTATGTCTCTAAATGTTGACACCCATCTACTGTTTAACGTCTCTAGGTTAAATTCCTCATGGTACATGAAGCATGGGGAAGGAATAGAAAATTCACATGTAAACAAGTTTCTGTGTCTTGACTTTTTATTATTAATAGTAATACATACTGTAGGAAGCCAACAATAAAGTTCACACTGAGTTTTTACCCGAATTAATACATTATACAGTGCAGTATGATTTTTTTTGCTGACCGTTTGAGCATATTTTTACATACAACTATCTAAGGTTTACGACAAATCGTTTGATGGTTTTTGACAGGCATCATGACTCTGGGTCCCAGTGGAACGGGCAAAACCACCTGCATTCATACTCTGCTAAAGGCTATGACAAATTGTGGCACTCCACACAAAGAAATGAGAATGAATCCTAAGGCCATCACGGCCTCACAGATGTTCGGTACTCTGGATGTGGCCACAAATGACTGGACAGACGGAGTGTTCTCCACACTATGGAGGAAGACTCTGAAAGCAAAAAAGGTAAGAATGATGACTGTGTGTTTAATATCTGATAGCAGGTAAGTGTTCATAATCTTAATTGGTCATAACAGAGCCAGAAATAAACAGATTTTAGAAATTCACAGAATTGGGTTTTGCAGGATAGTTTCTGTAGGTTATACAGCAATCATTAAAATCATTAAAATAAAGTGAGGTATGATGTATAAATGATGTACAGTATGATGTACATAAGCACAAGTGCCAGTCTAAATGAGCTCTAAATCCTCCAGTGTAAGGTTTTGTCTGTTTGTCTACTTCAAGGAGTCCAGCCATGAGAGTTCAACCATCTCCTAGCCATCATGTTGAAAGTTCTTTAGGAGTATTGTTACAGTTCACAACATCACCCAGCAACAATTCTGAAGTTTTCTAGGAGAGAAATTACTTTCCATCACTGCTCCATCACTTTCTTATCTATTTTGAAAAAGGCTTAAAGTGCTCAGTAACTGAGGACAACTAAGGATACCTCATCTTGAATATACTATACTGTACATTTACAAAGCCTTTTATTGTTTTAGACCTTTGTGAAAGACAATAAAAGCACAAACATCCTTGAAAGCTGACCAGGTCAGTATATTGGTTCTGGATTGGAAGACCAAGGGCAGCTGACCCAGCTTGATTTTGGCCAGCCCTCCATACTGTAGTCCTCAAAGTCCTGCCCAACAGCTCTCTGGGAAGGAGAAGGGGTTAATGTGGCCAGCACATTTGCAATCTTGCTGTACATCATATTATGTTGCTACTGTAAAAGAGAACATGAGGTTGCTTTACTTAAAACAGTGATAGAATAATATGTGAATGTTTCTTTGTTCTCCAAAGAGCTCCTGGTTTTCAGCTCCAGGCAAACAATCCCAGTAGTACCCAGTAGGGGGCCATAGTCTAATCCTGTGTAAGCTTTTTATTTAGAACTGCACCCTTTGCATTATAGATGAATACTTAAAAAAGAAAAGAAAAACCTTTTGAATACAAATTCCACCATGCGTAGACACACAATCAGCACCCTGTTCAAGGGAAGATAAAGAGAGAGATTATATCAATATGTGAGACAACAGATATCTGAAGTGCCACGTGAATGATTACCACTCCGGTTCATCACCAACAACCTTTCTCCCAGTGTAGACTCCCTTACAGTTTCAGAAACTGTCCTATTACAGTATATCTAATATAAATGTGAAATATGTTCCCACTGACTGTAATAGATGAACTTGGTAAAATTCTAATTATATGCTACATGTACTGTATGTAATGCATAAAGGTTACTTTATCTTAACTTCTAGAATATTATTTATAATTTCTAACACAGCCGAAAGACAAAGAAGAAGAAGATTTCTAACACTTGAATGTTTGTTTTTAGGGGGAATGTATATGGATTGTTCTAGATGGTCCAGTAGATGCTGTCTGGATTGAAAACCTCAATTCAGTTTTAGATGACAATAAAACTCTCACCCTGGCTAACGGAGACCGCATCCCAATGTCTCCGTATTGTAAAGTGGTTTTTGAGCCTCACAACATAGATAACGCTTCTCCGGCCACTGTCTCTCGTAACGGCATGGTCTTCATGAGCTCATCTGTGCTGGACTGGAGACCCATTCTACAGGCGTGGCTAAAGAAAATTCAATCATCACATGCAGATGTGCTTCTTAGCTGCTTTAACAGCATCTACCAGGTCAGTGTCAGAGGCCAGAGGTACCGTGGCTCCAGCCACCCATAAATATTACCAATTTCAAACACTATAGTCATATTTTTGTATATAAAAACAATCAAGACATTTAGAAAAGTCATGTAAATTAACTAATATACAGGTATGAAATAAATAGACATTAAACCTCACTTAACCCCAATTTATGATTTCTATTGGCACCGGTTGCTTTAAAAACAAATCTGAACATGGCTCCCTTTTCTCCTTGCTTCTGCACAAAATGCAAAAAAAAAAAATTGCTGCATTTTTGAATCATTCCCAGTTAACTCCTCACTATGCATGTTCTGTATACAAATTAAAAACACAGAGTGTTTTTTAAATTTATATACATTCTGCAGATTCTAACTAGAAGTTTGTACTGTATGTTTCCACAGGACTTGATGAACTTTGTTTTTACTGCAGTTTCACCCAAGATGCAGATTCTGGAATGCATGTACATCAAACAGACAATTGATATTTTACAGGTAAACCCAGCGTGTTATTTGTGGCCATTGAGAAGGTAATTAGAAGGGAGTGATCCTTTCCCAAATCAGTGACTCTGTTCTTTATTTTTATTATTTTTTTTATTGGATGATGGTGTTATCTGGTAAGATGATAAAAGTAAATCCAGCTGGATAAAACAAAAACTGTGTCTGTCTTCAACCGTTGAACCAGTTCATGATGGCTCATTAATGTGTTTGGGGAGCAAAGGCTGCCCCATGTAGTCTGATCCAACAGAAGAGCTACTGTAGCTTAAATTGCTGAAAAGTTAATGTTGCGTATGGGGCTGTGTAGCCGCGGCCTGGTCAGGGTGCCCATGGTAACTCTTGTTCCCCGCCAAAAGTGCCCACAATGGGCATGTGAGTATAAGAACTAGACTACAGAGCAAACGAAGAAAGTGTCCTGATAAATCATGGTTTGTTTTTTTTTTACATCATGTGGACAGCTGGATGCGTGTGTGTTGTACTATAGAAAAAAGCAAACCGAAAAAAAAATTTGTGTAATGTTCTGCTGGAAATCCTTGGGATCCTTGGGTCTTGCCAAGTACACCCCTTCATGGCTTTGGTATTGCCTGTCGCACTATTGATAAATTTGATTATCAGTTTAAGTGATTACAATATGTGACATTTTTGACTCTTTTCTTACAGGGTCTTCTTGTCGAAGAGAAGAACTTGACGGTGACTCACGTTAGCCGTCTGTTTGTGTTTGCTGTGATGTGGTCTGTGGGTGCATTGCTGGAACTGGAGGATCGAGCCAAGATGGAGGTGTTTCTCAGAAATCATTCAGCCTCACTGAACCTGCCTAGCACACAGGATGATCAAACAATCTTTGAATATGTGGTCAGTGAAACTGGTGAATGGGAGCCATGGTCAAATAAGGTAATTTTAAGCTTATTCTGAATTTGTTAAATGTTATCTAGAAGCAGCTTAAATGTAAGTATATTATAGTATAGTATCGTATATGCTATAGTATATTAAATAAAATAACATTAGGATGTTTAAGCTTTCTATTTCTGGTAGGGAAACTGATTTGTTAATTTTACCTAAACCTTAATGAGCTTATTGGAAGCAGATCTTGATTATATCAGATTAGATTTTTCTTACAATGTGTTACATTTTTTAAAATAACATTTTAATAATATACTTATGGAAATTATCAAGTGTTACCTGATGGTTCGACTAACTTAAGAATGATATTTAGGAAGAAATAGCACAAAACTGGTTGGATTCGCTGACTACCAGTTGCTTTTCCTGTGCACACACCTAACCTTCTTCAATCAGGCATTTACCAACACTCCTAAATGAATAAGGTTTTGATGTATAATAGTCTGGTTACACCTCAATGGCCTGAAGCGCAATCTCTCGTATACTGTACCTACTGTATATTTGGTATAGATACTTGTTCATTTAGGGCAGGTCTGCATAATCACGTTGTACTCTATAATATTGTTGTTTCGGCTCCTCTTTGAAATAAAATATTCTAATATTTTGAAAAACTGAATGAACTGCAATCTATAATCATAAAAATGAAAACCAAAAAATATTAAAAATATTTTACTTGACATGTAATTAATTAAAAAATAATAATTTTAAGTTTAAGCAAGATTATAAAAACATGGTCTGTAACATAAATTATTTATAGGGTTGCTGCAATATTTTTACTGTTATAGAGACTCTAAATTATATAGTGAGAAAAATTATAAAGCTTAAATTGCATTTGTTTAAACAGATTAGATCTCAAAATGTGTTTTCATTCGTCTTTGATTTTGTGAAAGCCATACAATATATAAAATTAACATGTTTTCATACTCAACAGACCATACAGTGATGCATTCTGTATTGTGGATTGTTTAAAGTGGTTAGTCAAAAAAGACTTTTAGTTTGGGACAAGTGTACCCAAACTATACCAACAAAATGCCACCATTTTTCACTTATTTTGGCACTTATTTGTATGTTTTGTCTGTAATACTTATTCATCTTATTCAAGTAATAATTCTGGACTTGACATTATATATGTATTAAATTACTGAATATGCAATATACTGTATGCAGACTTCTGTTTGCTTTATTAACCTCATATTTTAATTTGATTGTTATTATCAGGTGCAAGAATATCACTATCCTAAGGACACTGTACCTGACTATGCCTCTATTTTGGTGCCAAATGTGGACAATACACGGACTGACTTCCTTTTGCAAACTCTAATGAAGCAGGGCAAAGCGGTTCTGCTGATCGGTGAACAGGGCACTGGCAAGACTGTAATGATTAAGGTTTGTTTTTGCATTGAACTGTTTATCTTTTTTTTTATGTGTTCAACCTCTTCACTTTGCTCATCTAATTAACTTGTTTATCATCAGTAATCATCACTGTGTAAAATAAGATTATTGTTAGATTGGGATAGATGTGTTTGTTTTTTATATTCACAATGCATTGCCTCTTCTGCAGGGCTACACCAGCAAGTATAACCCTGAAACTCACCTGAGTAAGAGTTTAAACTTTTCCTCAGCCACTCTGCCTAGCATGTTCCAGCAAACCATTGAAAGCTACATAGATAAACGAATGGGCACGACGTATGGACCGCCTGCAGGAAAAAAGATGACAGTTTTCATTGATGATATAAATATGCCAGTAATTAATGAGTGGGGAGACCAGGTGAGCTTGTCACTTTTTAATAAATATTTTAATTAAAACCAATACAGAAAGAGTTACAGACGAACAGTTAAAAAAAAAAAGAAAAAGAAGTATATTTAAAAATAGCTAAGCTTATTTGCTTATATGTTTCCTAAAGGATAAATTTTCTCTAATAGAATTTATGTTTTTTAACACTTTTCACTTATGCGTATAGCATGTTATTGTGCATCGAGCTGACGTTTTTTCCGATTATCATTCTACATTTTTCTCTGGTTCTCCTCAGATATTGATTAAGTTGTCTTTGAAAATTAGACAAGCCTAAAATGATTTTTAAACCATTTTCTTTTGCATTAATCCAGTGATTGACCTACCTGGTGATTTGTGGCTTGTTGTTCAGATAGTGGAAAAAGCTTCTTTTAGGCAATGTATTAAATTAAATGTTGATATATTCCATTATTGTGTCTCCTCAATGATTCATTATGAGAAATACTCCAGTTTCTACAAAGAAAGGATCTTCTCAATGTCTTCACATTGTCCTCAGACCATAGTAATACAGACTTATTCCTAGTTTTAGGAATTGCAGAGGCATTAGAGTGGCTTACCTCAGATGCCATTTTAATATTACCAAAAAAAATTCTCTAGCAGTCTGTCCTCTCTTTTCTCCAATTTAACATACCTGATGAAGTCAGATACTGTAGCAGTTGTTCTGGTCTATAATGATTTAAAGCACATGGAATAAAGACAAGGGCTCCTGCGGTCTTAAAAGTGTCTAACAGTCATAATAAAAAAATTGTATCCATCCATCTCCGAACCTTTGTAGTCCCACTAGGGACTGTGGAGGCCAATAGTGATGGTGGTATTCATTCCCTTTGTATGACCGTGGTAGGTCCTCTGGAACACCAGAGTGTGGTATAAGTGGGATAAGTTAATTTTAACGTGCTTTATCTTTATCTGATCAACCTTTTTGATTTTTTCATCTTTGATTCACTCTCTGATTATAGAACAGGAAGTGTATTTAGCTGTATTTAACGTAAGAAGTATAACTTAGCGTAAACAGCGCGTAAGATAACCTTAGACAAATTTATTTCTTTATATTAATAAGTTCTACAGAGAGCTCTGCCGTACAAAATGACAGACAGACAAGTTTGTGGGCTTCAACCTGAAATACAGTAATAATATCACTGATTACACTAAAGCTGATCACATTATTTTTAGCTTTAATCTTTTAACTCTTTCTACTTTTAACTCTTTTCCTATCAACGACTTCAGATGGTATTAAATATTTCATTAAATAAATAATTTCAGATGTTCTGTATTCATTTACAATTCTTATTTTTGTGTCCCTCCCTCAGATCACTAATGAAATAGTCCGTCAGCTGATGGAGCAGGGAGGCTTTTACAGTCTAGATCGGCCTGGAAAGTTTATCAGCGTAGTGGATCTGCAGTTAATTGCAGCTATGATCCACCCTGGAGGCGGCTGCAACGACATCCCACAGCGTCTTAAGCGCCAGTTCTGTGTGTTCAACTGTACTCTTCCATCCAACTCTTCTATAGATAAGATCTTCCACACATTGGCATCTGGATATTTCTGCCCAGAACGAGGGTTTACAGAGAGTGTGTGCTTCCTTGCTACAGCACTTGTACCAACTATAAGGAAAGTGTGGCAAACTGTTAAAATGAAGGTGACACAAATAATATTTTTTTGTTTATATTGATGTGGTCGTGTTCCATTAATTATATTTGGAAATATCTTGTTTGCTTAGCATTTGCACAATTGCATTACTTTTTTTTATTATACAGAGATACAGAGATTATACAGAGACCATACATTGTCACCATTCTGAAAAATTTCAGTAACTAAAAGATATATTGTGTCTTTTCACTTCAGTTTAATTTTGTATGCTACAATTTATAAATTATTTTCTTTTTTTGTATTTATTAAAATTTAAATATTTAAAAGTACATTTTAGCAAAAAAAAAATATATATATATATTATATACCTGCATTTACTCTGTATTACTAATAAAATCAACCTTTCTAGATGTTGCCATCTCCTGCAAAGTTCCACTATATCTTTAATTTACGGGACCTGAGTAGGATATGGCAGGGCATACTGACCATAGGAGCAGAAGTGTGCAAAGACAAAGAGATCCTGCTCTCTCTCTTCCGTCATGAGTGCGGACGAGTTATCGCAGACCGCTTCATTGACCAGAACGATAGTGAGATCTTTGACAGCATTCTGGAAAGGGTGAGGGTACCATATAATGTTTGAAACATTGAACAAACAGAATATTTAAATTGCCTCATTTTGTATGCATTGGGTTAGTGTTTCCTTTCAAAAGCTACACTTGATGCTGCGTGAAAACGCTATGGGAACATCCCTGTGTTCTACCGGTTGTGAAGCATGTGTGTATCAAACACTCCAAATTTTGGCTTATATAACCTCGGTCAGGTGACGTCATCTGATGAGGTGCACCTGCAGGTTATAAATAGGAGTAAACCGGAAACATCCTTGGGTCTTTTTGTCTTCAAGGACTGCATTGTGTTTGCGTGTGTATAAGTGTTATATAGATATCGATAACTCACCAATATGGCAGAGTTTGGTAAGAGATGTGTGCCTCCCTGTGACAGATCTCATACGGATGGCGATCTCCACACTTTCTGTTTTGTGTGCTTCGCGCGGCTTGCCTTCTTTAAAGAGAAACCGTGAGCCGCAGCACATTTGTGGGATGTGCAGATCTGGCAGATGTGCATGAGATGAAATCCATCCTTTCTCTCGCGCTCTCGCCAGATCAGGAAGTTTTAGCGTCCACTCCTCAAGCGCGCTTCAGCGCTTCTTGTGAATGGGCAGAAGAGACTTTCTCTTTTGCTTCCGTGGAAATGGACATAGCCACCTCAGAGCAGTCCTCTAATGATGACATAGCGTATGAGGAGTTACTTGAAGAAAAAAAAATCCCCCAAGCGCTCAAAGTTAGACGACAGGTTTCTGTCGGGTGGCCGGGGAAGGGGCCTCAATGACAGTCCCTCCCCTTCTTTGGTGACCTCCATGACGAGTTAACTCATTCATGAAATAAGCCCTATTCAACCCGTGTTTTTGTGCTATTGACATCGATTTATTTAAATGTCACTGATGGAAAAAGCGCGGTTTTATATGATGATGCCCCAGATTGAAGAGATGCTTGCGGGCTGTCTCTCTCCTGGGAGCTCATCCTCCCTGAAAAAGCCCTTTGATGGTGGGAAAAGCTTTTTCAGGCAGCGGGTCAGACTGGTGCTGCCCTGCACACCATGGCGGTTTTGCAGGCATACCAGCCTGACCTGCTGAGAGATCTGAGCACTGGTGGGTCTATCGACAATGCAGCATTTGCGGAGCTACGCCAAGCCACAGATTTATTTCTCCGTGCCACCAAGCAGACGGCCCTTGCTATTGGCCCTTCTATGGCTGCCATGGTCGCCATGGAGAGATATTTGTGGTTTAACCTCATGGGCATCAAGGACAGGGATCGCGCTTTCCTCCTTGATGCCCCCATCTCACCTTCCAGCCTCTTTGGCGATGCCGTAAACACAGCGGGGAACCTACTGCCAGATATGTTTCTTTAGGTACAAAGCACTGTAGAGAGAGGCTACTGTATTCATTTTGCACATCGTCCTCAGCGTTTCAATGGTGTGGTCTCCACTTCCAAGAAACCGGAACGAGCGCCTTTGCTGACTGGGCAATTACAGTATTTGCTGGAAAAAGGGGCCATAGAACATGTTCCCCTGCCAGACAGAGACCCATGCTGAACATCAAATTTTGACAGCCAAAATGATTTTTTCTCAAATCCAATCAAAGGATTGGTTTGTGACAATCAACCTGAAGGACGCATATTTTCATGTAGAAATATTGCCACAACACAGGAAGTTCCTGAGGTTCGCTTTTCAGGGGCAAAGCTTACCATTATCGGGTCTTTCTTTTTAGCCTAGCTCTGTCACCCCGGCACATATAAAATGCACGGATGTAGCTCTGGCTCTATGATTCCAGAGCATTCGTATTCTGAATTATATAGACGACTGGCTGATCCTGGCTCAGTCTTAGCAGCTAAAGCTTCGACATCGAGATGTCGTCCTAGCTCACCTCTATTGAAACTAAAGAAGAGGCGAGGAGAGGCATTCTCTTTTTTGCTCAAAGGACAACGCCACCCCGAAGTAGTCAGTCAAATCTGGGAGATATTTTATGTAGCAGAGGTGGACCTTTGTGCCTTGCAAGAAACAGCACAATGTCCCCTTTACTACTCTCTGACTACTCCAGCCCCCCTGGGTCTGAACGCGATAGCCCATACGTGACCCAGATTACATCTTTATGCATTTCCTCCGATAGCTCTGCTCCCGGAAGTCCGGGTGAAGGTCCGTCAACAGGGTTTGCACCTTTTATTGATAGCACCCTGTTGGCCGACCAGAGTGTGGTTCTCAGATCTAATATCTCTCCTAGATGACTCACCATGAGTGATTTCAGTGAGGAGGTATCTTCTGTCTCAGGCGTAGGGGACAATATTTTATCCCTGGCCCGAGTTTTGGAACCTTCTCGTCTGGCCCCTGAGGGGGACTCCCTCCACTAGAAGAACTTATGCCCGTTTTATACGTGGAGCTAAATGGTAGATGCCGTTTACTAGAGCGACGGTCCCTTCTTGAACTTAGCGATTGTGCTCGAAGGTCTGATTGACACCCCTTTCGAACTACTAGAGTCAGTGCCTGTCAGGCTTCTGACCCTTAAGATAATTTTTCTTATGGCCATTACTTCTTTGAAGAGAATTGAAGATCTGCAGCCTTGGTCAGTCTCCCCATCCTGCCTAGACTTTGCCCCTGGACTAGTCATAGCTATTCTGCATCCTCACCCGAACTATCTTCCGAAAGTTCCATTCTCGACCATGCACCCAGTTGTTCTCGAAGCCTTCTGTCCGGTGCCTTTTATAGCTCCAGAGCAGAAAAGACTTTACTTACTGTGTCCAGTACGTGCTCTTCAGATTTATGTACACCGCACTAGCCAGTGGCGTAAGTCAGAGCAGCTTTTTATATGCTAAGGGGCTGCAACCAGGGGGGCAGCCGCCACTAGAAAAATGCTGTCACATTGGGTGAGAGATGCCATTGCCCTAGCCTACGAGGCGCATGGTCACACTTTGCCTCTAGGAATCAGGGCTTATTTGACCAGGGGGATTGCCTCATCAATTGCGCTGGCAAGAAATGTCCCCTTGCAGCAAGTGTGTGATGCGGCAGGTTCTTATGGGTCCTCGAGTCAGCATCTCAAAGTTATGTCTGAGACCTCCTTGGCTATTGTGCGCACACACAACACAACCCTGGAGGTCCAGGCACTTGCAGTGCGGCAGCATTTATATTCTCTTTTCCATAGCCTTTTCACACAGCATCATGTATAGCTTTTGAGAGGGAATGTCTCGGGTTCCTTTGCTGTAACCCTGTTCCCTGAAAAAGCGGGAACGAGATGCTGTGCACGCCAAAATTTGGCGTGTTTGATACACACCTGCTTCACAACCGGTAGAATAAGGAGCGTTCCCATAGCGTTTTCACGCAGCATCTCGTTCCCGCTTTTTCAGGGAACAGGGTTACAGCAAAGTAAGCCAAGACGTTTTATCTAAATTCTTGGTGAAACTACCTTTATGTTTTTGCTTCACTTACAGGGTAGCAATATGAAATTATGATCTCATATCTGTGTACTGTGTAGATTCTGTTAGAAGACCATGGAACTGGTTCAACGGAGAATAATCTATGGGAAGAATATTTTGTGGATTTCCTTAGAGATGCCCCTGAGATAATGGGAGATGAACCTGAAGACTCTGACATTTTGACTCCAAAGATATATGAACCTATTCCCTCTTTCGCCGCTCTGTCAGATCGCCTTGCTCTGTTTCTGCAGCAGTATAATGAGTCTATGAGAGGTGCTCCAATGGACCTGGTCTTCTTTAAGGTCAGTTTGAAGATTTTATTTTTGGTAATGAAATATTAGCTTTTTTGTGTGTGTGTAAATCTATCTTATCACAAAAAGTTTTTTTCAATAAAATATTACAGTGGTACCTTAGCATACAAATTTAATACTCTGAGGCAAGTTCTTACGAAGAAATATTGTATTGCGAAACACATTTTCCCATAGGAAATAATGTAAGTGCAGATAATCTGACATGTAAATGAAGTAAAATATAAAAATAAATCAACATTAAACCTTACGTAACCTTAATTTATGATTCATCTGGCACCAGCTGCTTTAAAAATCAAACTAAAAGTGGCTCCCTTTTCTTCTTGCTACCATCCTTGCTAACATTCTTAAAGAGTAGCATTTGTAAGGTACCACTGTATATTAAGGTACCACTGTATATATACATGTGATGACAATCTTTCATATATTTAATTATTCTTCTTGTCTGACAGGATGCAATGATTCACCTGGTGAAGATATCACGCATAATTCGCACTCCTGAAGGTAATGCCCTGTTAGTTGGTGTAGGAGGATCAGGAAAGCAGAGTCTCACACGCTTGGCCTCCTTTATTGCTGGTTATCAGATTTTTCAGATTACTCTTACACGGTAAGCATTTGAATATATGGATATGTGTGTATATTTATATTTATAATAAATATTGTTCATTTCCAATTTTTTTTAAAGAACCTACAATGTGAGTAATCTCATGGAGGACCTGAAGACCTTGTACAGAATTGCAGGAGTGGAAGGCAAAGGTGTTACTTTTATCTTCACTGACAATGATGTTAAGGATGAGTCCTTCCTTGAGTACATGAATAATCTTGTGGCATCTGGTGAGGTCTCCAATCTGTTCGCTCGAGATGAAATTGACGAAATCACTCAGTATTTGATTCCCTTCATGAAGCGCCAACATCCTCGCATGCCTCCAACCTCTGACAATTTGTACAGCTACTTTTTATCTAGAGTACGCAGTAACCTCCATGTTGTTCTTTGTTTCTCTCCTGTTGGGGAAAAACTTCGTTCTCGTGCATTGCGGTTCCCTGGTTTAATCTCTGGATGCACAGTGGACTGGTTCCAAAGATGGCCAAAGGATGCTTTAGTAGCTGTTGCTCAGCATTTCCTGGCTAGTTATCCTTTTCAGTGCTCCGAGAATGTAAAAAAAAATGTGATCAGCACAATGGGAACATTTCAGGATTTGGTGGCACAGATATGTATTGAATATTATCAGCGCTACAGAAGGCAGACCTATGTTACACCCAAATCATACTTATCTTTTATTAAAGGATATCAGACCATTTACCATGAGAAGATTGGAAATGTGGGAATGTTGGCAAAACGGATGAACACAGGTATGAATGTTTAAGTTCAAATTCATAATTAAAGAATGAAACAACATAACATGGATATAAAAGTTGAAGGTCATGAAATCAATATTATTTATTGGAATATTACCTTAAATGTTTCGTACTATATATATATCTGAATACGCTAAATGTCTCCTGCAGGTCTTGATAGGTTAATGGAAGCAGAGCAAGCTATCAGCCAACTTTCCAAAGAACTAGTTGTGAAAGAACAGGAACTGGAAGTGGCATCTCATAAAGCAGATGTAGTCCTTCAAGAGGTGACTGTTAAAGCACAAGCAGCTGAGAAGGTTAAGACCCAGGTCCAGAAAGTGAAGGACAAGGCCCAAGCTATTGTGGATGAAATAGCTGGGGATAAAAAAGTAGCAGAGGCAAAACTGGAAGCTGCAAAACCTGCTTTAGATGCTGCAGAGGCTGCTCTACAAGTAAGTGATAAAATTGGATCATTGCCCTGAAAAGAAAAAATCATAGAGCATGAATCATTCCATTATTGTTCAGTGGTTTCTCTCACATCCTTTTCCTAGACCATGATAAATTAAATTGTTACATTGATAAATCAATGGATCATGTGATGCCGGCATGTTTAACTATTGGCTGTTAGGTTTTGACCCCATTACTTGCTTAGAGAGTTTTGCGGGTCATCGTTGTTACTGTTTAATTTTGCCCACTGCTACCACATCACAGGCATGTGATACTGTACCATCAGTGAAACAGGAAATCTGTACACTAATATGTTAATTAGGTGGCATGGTGGCTTAGTGATTTGCTCTTGCCTTGCATCGCCAGGGTGCGGGTTCAATTCCCGCTCCGGGGTCTGCATGCATGGAGTTTGTATATTCTCCCTCTGCTCAGTGGGTTCCCTCAGGGTACTCTGGAAAAAGGTACCGAAGCATTCGGGCACACACATCCAGACTGTGCAACAGCTTTTTTCCACAAGCCATCCGTCTCCTCAACAAAAAGGGACTGGACTGATAAACACAAACACACTCACACACACACAAACACAAACATTATCACACAGCTTAACTCAACTACCTCAAAATATTGAGACTGGACTGACTAATCAACACAAGTGCAGACACACTGACCTACACCACCAAATTATCGTACACACCAACCTGTAAATGCTTCACTGTTTTTAACAATCTTTTTGCACAATGATCATTACTGGACTACATTTTTGCACTAATTCCTCAAATCTTGCTGCTGTTTTAAGGAATGTTTATGTTTACCCACTACCTCAACACCATATTTTATGTTCGGTTATGTCGTGGTTGCGCACTGTCACTTTGTTGTTGCTCTTGTTTGCACATTTGCACGTGCACTTTATGTTGTCTATAAAAATGTTACTTAGCTAGTTAGTTATTGTTAATTTATGTTGTAATTTATGTTAGGTCTCTCTGTCCTGTCTCTGCTAGCCAGTTAACTAGGCCTCTTGGTTAGCTAGTTTAGTGTCTCTGTTAATTTATGTTGTAAATTTATGTTGCATGTAGCACCTTGGTCCTGGAGGAACGTTGTTTCGTTTCACTGTGTACTAACTGTATATGGTTGTAATGACAATAAAGCCTACTTGAACTTGAACTTGAACTTGGTTTCCTCCCACAGCTCAAAGACATGGTAGGCTAATTGGTGTTCCCATATTGCCCTTAGTGTGTGAATGTGCGTGTGAATGTCGACCTGAGGTCCTAGTCCTACCACGGCTGTAAAATGGGAATAAGTACAATGTTATATGGCAGTTCTATTAAGACCAGTGTTTTATTGTCTTTTATAGTTTTGCAGTTCCCATATGAAGTGAAAGTGGGAAAAAGATTCCTGTGATTTATATAGTCCATATATAAATCACAGATTCCTGTGATTTATATAGTCCATATAAACGCTAGTGACTTGCTGGACTGTGCACTATAAATTATCTGTTGTGAGGATAGTGTTGACCTAGTTTTACATAAATGTAAAAGAGAATGTTTACCAGCTCTGTATGAAGGATCCTCTCATATTAGTTTATTTTATTATTATTCTGAAAGAATGAATGTTACTGATATGTTAGAATGATTTCTATATGTTATATTTTATTTACTGTTTTCAGACTATAAAGCCGTCAGACATCGCAACAGTGCGTAAACTGGGGAAGCCTCCGCATCTGATCATGCGAATTATGGACTGTGTGTTGCTACTGTTCCAGCGCCGGGTTGATACTGTCACCATGGACACTGAAAGGTTCTGCCTAAAACCCTCTTGGAGTGAAGCCCTAAAACTCATGAACAACTCGGGCTTTCTTGGCATGCTTCTTAATTTTAACAAGGTCAGCTTGCACACTGAGTGTCTTATTCAACTGCTCACTTAAATTCAACATAGAGTATGCATTAAAATACATGTTGCAAATGTTTTTTTGTATGTAATTCAGTGCTAGCGGGTCTTATACAGTAATTCATCAAAGCCGTAGCAGTAAAGTAGTAACTGTAAAGGAACACTGAAATCACCTAATGTAAAATCCATGACCTACGACTGAGACTCAGCTTGCTGACACCGTGTAGAATGTTTGACTTCAGAATGCTCCAGAGTGTCTTGATAGTCTTGAGACTTCACTCTACTCTACACAGATTTAAGACACCTTGTAAAGAATCCCCAGAACATAACCTAGCCTCCTCCATGTTTCACAGCATGTACAGTGTTCTACTGCACTGGTCTACTGTATAAACATATACAGCTGATGTAACTTGCCAAAAAGCTCCAGTTTTGTCTGATTTGTACGTAATAAGTGGTTTGTAAATATACATTGTGGTTAATTCCAGTCTGGCTTTTTAATTATTTGCTTTTAACAGTGGTGTCCTATTGGGTTGGCTTTTATTAAGACCATTTTTGCTCAAACAATGATGAGTTTTGTGATCGGACATAGTTTTATAATTTTTTTTAATAATTAATGTATCTATCTATCTATCTATCTATCTATCTATCTATCTATCTATCTATCTATCTTATATTTGCTACTATAGTCTCGGGATAATTAAGCTGCTTTGGCGATGATCTGATATAGTTTACCTTTAATGTGCTTGGAAATATTTTTTTTTCTGCTCTTAGACAACTCTCTCCTTTGCTTTCTCTGCTCCATAATACCAGCAGAGTGAGCAGTTTTCACCATTTATGTTACTATAGTCAAATTATTTTCAGGCTTTTCTAGGGGGTACCAGCTCATTTGTGCAGACCAATTTCATTAGTTTAATTTTTAAGTGATTCTGTTGAATTCAAAGGTAATGTGTCGTTTTAATTAGTTGATGCTAGTAAGTATTCAATTATTACTTACTGTATTATTACATTTGTCAGTATCAGGTTATTATACAGGGTACCAACAAATTTGTCCATGTCTGTAGAAGAATAAAATAAATCAAAAGAATAGAATTACCCCGAAAGCCCTTCCATGACTTACTACTAAACAGTGAACCACCACCAGCTACAATCTCCTTCAACTTTGCTACAGTATGGCAAGAAACAATACAGTATTTTTTTTTTCAATAAACCTATAAAACGGTTCATCACTGTACTGAGACATTGTTGTGCATCAGAGCCTGTTTCTTAAATAATCTCAGGAAACATACAGTATTTTTTGGGAAGAGATATATATTTTTGGTACCTGGTAGTGTATTGTTTGCTCCATTGCTGCTAACGCAGTAGAGAATTGCACCACCATCACCCAGGACCATTAGTGGGGGCGAAACGTATATAAACAATAGGCATAACAAAGGAAGTAATTCCTGTTGCAGCTGAAGAAGTGCAGCTTACCACAGCCAAATACTGTGTGGTGCATTTCTACCCCACCATCAATCTTTTCAAAAGAATCAATCTTTACACATAAAAAATGTTTCTTTCCACCTGCAGCTGACCTCATAAATGTCCTCATTGCCCATCCTGAAACAAAAATACGCAGGTGGACACTTTGCTGCCACAACCTTCACTCTATTTCTCCAATCATTTGGGACTGATTAAGCAAAAGGAAATCCCTACATTTCTGACACTACTTAGTGGAAACATGCTATGCTGCGCTACACCTGTCTGGAAACAAGTTCACAGTCCCCTGTCCTCCTTTGATCATTTGTTAAAGCTCTTTAAATGTGTTTAATTACTCTCCAGATGGCAAATTAATCTTTTGACTGTTTTTAAAGTTTTTATGATCAAGCTGCTCTTGGTTTTGTCATTCAGATGCCCAACAACCTTAATCATCTGTTTCAGTTTCCATGGCCTTCCATGGTTCATGTTTGTTTTTTATTCAAAATCTTTTCTGTAAAGCAAAAATAAAACTTAGAAAAAGATCAAACTTGTACTAGTGAAGAAAAATAATAATGGTAGAGGGAGCAAAGTTATGTCTTTAAAATATTGTATATACTGTATACTATTGTGTATGTATTTTACAAAGTCAGTTCCTACACTTGAGGAAAAGAAAAATAGTATGATGTGTATTATATTAATATAATATCATTAATAGTATTATATTATTATCATCATGATATTATCATATACTGTATATCAGTATATAACATATAGCAATAAATTTAGTAATAAAATATTTATACAAGTATTTTTTCCTGAAGTGTGTATCCTATACATTTCTTTTGGCTGACTCTGTATATAAAGTATATACACTATTATTGGTTCATCATATTATTCCCACATATAATTTTTGGCTAATAACCCAGTAAAATATTCGGAATGTTTTCTTTTATTAAAAAGGACACAATTACAGAGGAGGTTGTCGAGCTTCTTGTGCCTTATCTGAATATGGATGATTATAATTTGGAGGCAGCTAAGAGGATTTGTGGCAACGTGGCTGGACTTTGCTCCTGGACTGAGGCTATGGTAGACTTCTTCAGCATCAATAAAGAAGTCTTGCCTTTGAAGGTAATGTTTTTTTTATAGCCTGTATTTTGAAAAGCTATTTAAATGAGATTACTAGCCTTTAATGGAATGAAAACTTAAACTGCCTACCCCAGGCTAACTTAAAGCTTCAGGAAGCCCGACTGGGTGTGGCTCAAGATGAACTGTGCAGAGCTCAGGAACAGTTAGATGAAAAGCAGAAAGAACTGGATGAAGCACAGGTAGGTCCAAATAGTTAATTTTAGGAGATAGTTATACATTAGAATTAAACTATCATTAATTTTGGGTTTAACACAACATCTTAAATCCAAGTTAAAAAATATGTTTTTTTGAATAATTTCATTTCATGAAGTTATCCAATTCATGATGCACAACACCTCGCCCATATATTCACAATTTGGATTTAAAAGCAAATATTAAAGAGCTATTAATTGAATAAATATTGCAGTCATTAACATGTTCCTGTTGAGCCGGCAACTGATACTGTGACTGTGTTTCAGATAGTTTAAATTATTGACCTGTATCAAGCAAAGAAAACAACTAAGAGTATTTCTGAAATTACTGAAATTTGGTTAAAAACTGTCTAATGCATTATTAAGACCTGGAAGGATAGTGATGAACCATCATCCTTATGGAAGAAGTGTGGTGAGAAAAATGGCTGTGATCTGAAAACAACAGCTGGTGGTGTTGCGTCATCGTCATCATCAAAATAAATAAATAAATAAATGAATAAAAAATTAGAAATCATGTTATATGCTATGTTTGTTGAGACAAAAGTGATAAGAACTTGCAAGATTGGGAATAAACAGCTGTGGCTGTAAGAAAACCACTTGTTAGTGAGACTAATCAGAAAACAGTACAGTTCAGGTCATATGGCCTGGTGAGACCAGATCGGCCCTATTCCAGAGTGATTGATATATCAGGGTAAAAAGGAAAGCACATTGTGAAGCGATGCACCGTCGTGCATAGTACCTACTGTACAAGTCACTAGAGGCAGTGATATGATCTGGGGCTGCTTCTGTTGGTCAGATCTACGCTTAGCAACCTTATGTGGTAATAAAATTAAGTCAGTTGGCGACCCCACTGAACTGAATGACAAGGTTATACTGTCTATCGATTTCTTTCCTTCCATCATGGCGGGGACGTACTCCGATATGACAATACCAAGATTTATTGGATTCACATTATAATGGTCCTGAAACCATGATAAATATTTTTTTTTACCCAAAAATCAGACACCGTAATTCTCTGGGATGTGCCAGAGAAGACTTTATTGAGTGGTTTGACTCTCCTGTCACCAACACAGGATCTCAGCCAACATTTTTTTCAATTCTGGACAGAATAAGGGTTATGACATTGCATAAGATTGTTAGAAAACATGCCATAGGGATACGCGCTGTGATTAAAACTAAAGGTTGTGATTAAAACAAAAAAAAAATTAAGGAATGTTGCATCTGTGGCCTGTGTGTGTGTGTGTGTGTGTGTGTGTAAGGAACACCTTCACATTACACATAAAACTTAGTACAGTTACTGTATCTTACCAGAGAATCATGTAACAGCAGCACAATGCTGATCTAGACACTGATCTAAAGGATCATTAGAATAGGTGAAAATGTAATCTTAGTGACTTTAATGGAGAGGTTTGAGTATTTCAGAGACTGCTACTTTCCTGGAATTTTCACATGTACTGTAACAATAGTCTCTAGATTTTACACAAAATATATCCTGTGTGTGTCGGATCTGCAAACCGAGACAGTGTGGATGAGAGAGATCAGAAGACATTAACTGGTCTGGTCTGAGCTGACAGAAACTCAATTTTTTGTATAAAGTCTAAAGATTGTTGTGTGTGTGAAATTTCTAGGAATTCAAAAGTTATTCAAATACCCAACTAGTACTAAAAACTTGCCACAGGTGAAACTAAATTTAACTAGTTGACACGTCTGTGATCAAATGCTTGATGTTTACATTAACTTTAATCCTTGACCTGTACATTTTTTATATAAAATTTGCTTTATTACATTATCTCAGATATCACTCATGTTGTATATACAGGCACTTTATGATGGAGCAGTAAATGAGAAGCAGTCACTGTTGGATGATGCTGAAAGTTGCCGCAGAAAAATGTCCAGTGCTATGGCACTCATTGATGGACTCAGTGGGGAAAAGGTGAATTTATGCACAAACTTCTTTTTTTAGGATTATGGAATCCACTAATGGTTAGTGCCAAATAAGGCCATTAGTTTTAAAACATATATTATGAGAATGTATAGTTAGCCATTCATAAAATTATTGTTTAGACAAGTTTAGTTTATGAATAACTGCTGCTTTCTTGGGATTTTCATGCATCGAGTGTCGAGTGTCCTCACTGTGTGTGTATGCTATTTTTTTAAGGAAGTATGTAATTAGCACAAAACAATGCCCACATGCAGTCAGATCTGATGGCTCAATGAAGTCCATGCCAATCCTGTCAAAGGGCACATCAATCATTGGTAATGGGCACAGTGGTGCTTTTGAGGCAGCCAGCTGACTCACCAACTGGCATTCCTAGCATGTGGATATAAATGAGCCAAAAGATGGTTTGGCATTTTATAAACTCCTAAACATTCAGCTTTTAATGAGGTCCCTGGAATAAAGGGAAATGCCTTGTGGAGAGACTCTCTGAGGGAGGAATGAAGAGCGTCATCACCCTGATGTGGAGCTCGTGTTTGATGGACTCAGCACCACCTTCCTACTGCAGGATCCGTCCACTAGCATATCACTCGTTAAAGTTGCAAACTCTGGCCAATCCATCTGCCGCCATCCTATGCTTTTTCCCCATTAGATAACAGTTAACTTGTTATTAGTGACTGGAGAAAATACTGTACATGTCTGCTAGCATTGCACCACACCTTTACAAACTGTCACACACATCACCTACACCATGCATTCCCTAAAGCCCCTCACTGAATCAGGGTGTCATGGACTAAGGTGATTTCATCTTAAGCCCACAAGGCCTGATGGGGACCCCTAGTTAACCCATCAGACCAAGGGTTAGGGAGGGGAAAGGGGTGTTTAAGCACTGCCTGCAGATAGAGACATACGGGGAAGCCAACAGAACAAGAGTATAATTTTAAGAAGAGGAGTACAAAAAAATAAATAAAGAAACATATATGCAAGACAGTTTTATTATATGCATCTGAACGAGTCAGTTCCCAGTCTGTTCCCCTCACACCCTTGCTGAATTGAGCCTGTACCCCTCATACACTTACAGATTTCTTTGCCAACTTGTCACGCCAACTGGCTGCAACTTGTGCTGACTGGTGCGGACTAGGACAGCCTCAGCACGTTTTTGAAAACCTATACAAAATCATGTTGAGAGGAGTGTAGTGTGGCCTAAGCCACCATGTCTCCAACAGGATAACTAAATACCAAAAAAATCTTCCGCCATCCCTAAACCTGGAAAAATATAGGGAAAAAAGAACCAAATGATTTGACATAAATTGGTCTTTTGTTTTCTCTGTTTTGTTAAATGCTTTCTTTAACCTGCTGGCATGAATCCACTGGGGTTGACAGAAACTAACTATAGCAGTCTAGATTTCAAGGGTCAGGCCATAATTTATTTGAATGGGAACAATTTTGATGTGGTCCATGGTTTGATGAACACCTCACACAGGATCGCAGGGAGGAAATCAACACAATACACCAACACAATTCTCCTTCTTTCCATACTCACTTTCTTTAACCTGCTCCTCAAGGTGCGATTCATTCTATGGACCACCCAACTAGACAGTGGAACATATGGACCGTGAAACAGTGCTCAATTATTTACAACCCTGTATAGCAAATTCTAAAACTTTTGAGCAAAGCGTGTTCCATTATCACCATTGATCACTATAGAATCTAGGAATGATCTTGTTTGCCGAAATATTTACAGCAATAATTAAATTTTCTTTTGACTGTGGAAATGCTTCAACCCCTAGAAAGTTGTAAAATTAACAATGACTAGCATAAATGTATAAGTTCGTTCTGGCAGAAGTGGATATAAATCCAAAGGAACACATTTGGGATGCGGTAGCCCATAAGATGCAAGCAGTGCAACAGTGCACCTGCAAAATCTGCAGAAAGTGAAAGATGCAGGCTTTCTATCATGGACTAGAATTTTAATATCTTGACATAAAGACAGTGAAGAATTGAGGCAGGTTTGATTGCAAAGTGTGGCACAACCCAGTGTTATAGTGTTCTCTAATGTAGGTGAAATTCTTTACATTAGATCTTGTGCATATCTACTGTGGGTAACCCCCCCCCCCAAAGTTTTATTCAAGTTGGATGTGAGATTTCTCTTATAGTTTGATGATTTTTTAAGTTACTATTTTTATGCATCTGTGGAATGGTATATCTTTGTTAGATACGCTGGACAGAGAGCAGTACTGAATTTCAGCGACAGATAAAGCATCTAATGGGAGATGTACTACTAGCTACTGGGTTCCTGTCCTATGCTGGTCCTTTCAACCAAGAGTACCGCAATCATCTTCTAGAGCAGTGGAAGAAAGAAATGAATATCAACTCTATTCCATATAGTCAGGTATGCAAATCAAGTACATTTTGAGAGGCTTTTTTTGTAATTTTTTGAAGGAGTTAAAAGATGAAAGGATATTTGAGTGTAGATTTACAAAATACACAACTTTCCACATTTTCTTTGTTTAGAGCCTAAATGTTATCAGCATGCTGGTAGACAATGTCACTATAGGTGAATGGAACCTTCAGGCCCTGCCCAATGATGAACTGTCAGTGCAGAATGGTATCATTGTTACTGGTGCCTCCCGATATCCACTTCTCATTGACCCTCAGGGCCAGGGAAAGACCTGGATCAAGAACCGTGAAAGTAATAATGAGTTACAGGTATTGAGAACAAAATACAAAAATACAATACAATTATTCAATGATATAATTGTGAAATAGAAAGTATTGTAAACACATTTTTTCTATTACTGTATGTATTAACATTATTATTGTTGTTTGACTTTCTGCTCATTAGGTCACTTCTTTAGACCACAAATATTTCCGAACTCACCTTGAAAATACTTTGTCTCTTGGCAAACCCCTACTCATTGAAGATGTTGGGGAAGAACTGGATCCTGTTCTGGACAATGTTTTAGAGAAGAACTTCACAAAATCTGGCTCAACATATAGGGTATAAAAGATCACTTGGGTCACTATTTTTTTTTTTTTGTGTTACATACATTGCCCTTAAAATGCAATTTACATAAAAGTTATTAATTATCATTACGAATGATTTCATCCCATAAATTGCATTCTTTTTTTAACATTTGTTTTGATATATTGTCCACCTCCATTCCTCACACAGGTTAAAATAGGAGATAAGGAAGTAGATGTAATGAAAGGATTTACACTCTATATTACCACAAAATTGGCCAACCCAACCTATAGTCCTGAAATCAGCGCAAAAACTGCAGTTGTGGACTTTACTGTCACAATGAGGGGTCTAGAGGACCAGCTGCTGGGACGGGTCATCCTCAAAGAGAAACAAGTAAGACTATTGGTCAAATCATAATGCATGCTGAACTTTAAATAGCTCAAATTAATGTACATCCTGATAAACATTTGTCATTTAATTCCTATAAAGTGCCACTAAACTTTTTAACATTATAGTGTTACACCCTTTACCCAAAATGGACTTGGAATCTGCAGAATATATCTAACCTGTAGAGAATTTGTATCAGGCCCAGAACTATCAAGAACTTGAAGAAACTTGATCTCAGCTAAGGCAATTACCAGAGATAAGGTTCTCGCATTACAACTCACGGCCTGATCCAAATTACTTGAAAAGTGGCAGGGATTCTTTACAGTAAGTCACATAGCAAGACAGAGGAGTCAGATTTGAAGTCAATTGAAGGTGTAGACTTGGTGCACCTCAATTTCCTGATGCCACTGGAAGCTGCAGCCCAAGAAGAAGAAATCAGTACCCGAAATAAGTCTAACAGTCAATGGCCAAATTACCCCGGTTCTCATTAGAACCCACCTATCACCATTCAAGAGAGCACTTGTTACCCAGTTGCAAAGGGAAATTTTCCAGTGTGCCTCTATCTGGTCACTTATATTTCTTCAGGCATGTTTGCACACATTCACCACTACCATTTACTAAGGTGCAAAAAGTGTGGTTCAGGTTCAACTCAAGGCTGTGCTGAATATTGGACGGGGCACCACAGTAATAAGAGTAGCCCTGTGCTCTTGGTGCCCAAGGTCAATGGGCTAGGGTGTTTTTGTATAAACTGCAGAAGTCAATTCATTTAATTTATTGCCAGTGCTACACATGTATGTTTTTTACATAAGTTATCCATAGCACGTATAGTCTACACTCCATTTATTAAAGGGTAAAAATTAACCAGAATCTGGTGACATGACCAGTTGGTGTTTGGGCTTACATATGGGCCATGTCATGTTCCACAAACCAATTTAAAATGATGTTTGCTTATCATAGTGCTGGACATACAGCAAAGGGATGGACAGCAGCAATATGCAGTTAGGCTGTGGCATTTAAATATTGCCAATTGGAATTAAGGGGCCCAAAGTGTGGCAAAAAATATCCTTCACGCCATTACAACACCAGCAGCAGCATGAACTTTTGATACTATTGATATATACTTTCATGTTGTTAATGCAAAATTCTGACCCTACCATCTGAATGTCACAACAGAATTTGAGACCAGGCAATGTTTTACGGTGTTAATAATTGTGCAAACTGTGTATTAAACAGGCTAACATAATAGAGCTGGCTCTTTTGTCTAAATGCATGACATATTTTTACTTTATTTCTGTTTAAGGAAACATACCATTACTAATGTGGAAATATTTAAGGGGTATGTGAATATATATGCAAAGATTAAAGATTTTAAAACTAATGAATAACTAGAAAGCCAAATTCAAGAAACCATTTTCCATTCTATCAAGGAAATGGAATCAGAACGAGTAAAACTGGTGGTAGAGGTCACATCCAACAAGCGAAAGATGCAGGAGCTGGAGGATAATCTGCTGTATAAACTGACCAGCACACAAGGTTCCCTTGTGGAGGATAAGTCTCTGGTAGATGTGCTCAGAGTTACGAAAAGTACGGCAGAGGAGGTATGTAGGTCAAAAGACATAAAAAAAAAAAAAATAAATTTAATGTAGCTTTCATTTTTTATTTTATTTTTTTTATTAGTGACAGTGGTTAAGATTGTATATATGTACAGGTAGGTACAGTTTACACAAACTCACTCACACACACACATATATATACACATCTCATAGGGGATTTATATGATCAACACCAAACTAGGCCAATATGATCTTAAGACATTCCGGATGCAAAATTGCAAAGGGATTTTTGATATTTTAAATGGTTCAGCTGTGGCAATGCTTTAAACTTATGCCAAAAAGTGGCTACTAACTTCCTGAATGACATCATATTGAGTGAAAGGTTTTTCTGGGATCTGGGGCTTTTTGGAGGTCTTAACATACTCAAATAAAATGATCATCGTTGCTTTCCAAATTTATTTTTAACAGTGTACATTAATACAGAAATCATCCAAACTATTAAATAAAGTCTATGTAATTATGTAGTTAAACAACCCAGAATATTTTTATATTTTAGATTGTTAAAAGTAGCTACATTTAGCCTTGATGACAGCTTGGCACATTCATGCAATTCTCTCATCAGATTCACAAGGTAGAGATACCTGGAATGGTTTTCAAGTCACAGGTGGGTCTTGTAAAGACCTATTTTATGACACTTCTTACCTTTTAAATGTGCTTTAGACCATCAGTTGTCTTGTGCAAAGGAAGGATGGGTACAGAGCCAATAACCCTATAATTGCTACTACTGTAAAACTACTGTACAAGTCCCTTTTATGGCAAGAAACACTGACCAGTAAAGAATGACCAGTCTCAGAAACCCCTAATTCACAGTACCTCAAACTAGAGCCCACATACAGTAAATGCTTTTGGAGTTCAAGCACCAGGCATATTTCAATAGCCACTGTTCAGAGGAGACTGCGTAGGTCAGGTCCTCATGGTTGAATTGTGGCAAAGAAACCATTACTTAAGAGTGGACTTGTTTGGGCCCAGAAGCACATGGAATAGACATTAAATCAATGGAATACTGTTTAAATTTGGGAATTTTGGGTTTAACCACCACATCTTTGTTAGATGTAGAGAGGGTGTAAAGATGGTTCCTGAATGTGTGGTTCCCACTAAGCATGGATTGTCATTGTGTGGAGGTGTGATTTTGCTTTTCTCCTTGTGACACTGTTGGTGACAGTCAAAATTAAGAACATACTTAACCAGCCTGGCTATCACAACAATTTGCAGCAACATGCCATCCCATCTGGTTTGCATTTCGTGGGATCATCATTTCTTTTCCAACAGGACAATGACCCAAAAACCTACTGAATAGGTTAAGTAAGACCTAGTTGTCCAAGAATGAGACTGAAGGAGTGCTGCATCAGATAACCTGGCCTCCACAATCACCCATTCTATTCAATCCAATTGAGAGGGTTAGGGGTGAAGGGATGAGTTGGAAAAGAGAGTGCAGGAAAGGCAGCCAGTGAGTACTTAACACCTCTTGGAACTCCTTCAAGAGTGTTGGATAACCATTCCAGGACTACCTCATGAGACTGACTGAGAGAATGGCAAGAGTGTGCAAAGTTGACATCAAAGCAAAAGGTGGCTACTATATTCTGGATTATTTAACAAATTTTGTTGACTACATTACTCCATATTTGTTCTGTCATAATTCCAATGTCTTCAGTATTAATATATACACTGTTGAAAACAATAAAAAAAGGAAAACCATTGAATCCTGAAACTTTATACTGTATATCTTCCTTAGAATATTCTAAGGAATTTTTTTTGTTTTTGTCAGATATCCAAATGCTTCAGTTTATACCCTTCCATTAGTTGTTTTGGCATCAGGTACACCCTCAGACCACAAAAAGCAATCACTGCACGCTGCTCTTCTTTTGTGCAAATCACATATAAGACATCACTTTTTGCTTTCACTGCAGTTAGAAATGAACTGATGCAACACGTTCACACCTACACAGCAGTGCCTGGGGAGACAGTAGCCTTGAATGGAGAGTGCTGATAAGACAGTGCGGCCAACAGACGTTTGAATATAAAAGGACTCACCCCTGTATTTATAAAAACTAATTTAAATAAACACTCAAATTTACAATAAAATATATGTATACACATTTTTCATGTGGTTTGTGTAGTAGAATAGTAATGATACTATTAGTACAATTAGTCTGTTCGTACAGTATTATTTGTTACTAGTAATCCAATACTAGTACATTATATTGCCTTGTGTATTCATTTTTATTTTTTTACTTTTTCCAAGGTAAGAGAGAAGTTATCAGTGGCAGCAGAAACTGAAATAAAGATCAATCATGCTCGTGAGGAGTATCGTCCAATAGCTACAAGAGGCAGCATCCTCTATTTTCTCATTGTCGAAATGAGCCTGGTCAATGTCATGTACCAGACCTCACTGAGGCAATTCCTTGATATTTTTGACAATTCCTTGGAAAAGTCACCAAAGTCTCAAATTACCCAGAAACGACTCGATTACATAATGGATTTCTTGACCTATGAGGTTTTCCGTTATACAGTTCGAGGCTTGTATGAAGATCACAAATTCCTATTCACCCTTCTTTTGGCACTGAAGATAGACCTTCAAGCCCAAAATATTTCTCACAGCGAGTTTCATGCATTTATTAAAGGTACGTTCACGAGTTTAGTATGACGGCTACAACATACAGTTACCCAGCAAGTATTACAGTCTTATACTGTCTGTGCAGTCATTTCTGGATATAGATAATGTCGAACTAAAAGTGTACTGTGCGATTGTTAGTACTGATGATAGTATCATAAATCCTGTCTAATAAAGGCCACACATGATGTTTGTACTAGGAATGTAAAGTTAAACACATTTTCATTGCATGAATATAAATGCAGAACTTTTTTCTTCAGTTAATCATGCTGAATAAGATCTCTTAATCCTTAAATAAATAAAAAAAATAACAAAGAACACAATGCACACCAACATATCTACTGTAAGTATTTGAACATTATTGAGGAGCAACATGTAATTATGTAACATTAAATATCAGCTCATAATAACACTTATTGCAACTCACATAATGCTCACATTCTAAACCAGCTGATGTTCTTTGCGCCTCCCTGACGCACACACACTGAGTTATGACTGACAAGCAGGCATGGCAGTGAGTGTGATCACTCTGAACCCTGACCTACCTTTTTAAAAAGCGCAGCCTTAATTAGCCTTGCTTGCAGATAATGCCGAATTGTAATTTGCTAGATTACTGTACATTTCGTACCTGAAACAGATTAAGCTTATTGATAAAAGATTGTAGTTTAAGTGCAAGGTCAGGGATTGAAACTATTTTTTCTCAGTTCCTAATCATCGCCAATGAAATTATATAATTATATAAATAATTTCCCGATTCATTAATATTAACAATAAATCCAAATATTTGTAATAAAATAACATGGAAAATTGTAAACCTTTTCTTCTAGGTGGAGCATCTCTTGACTTGAACTCCGTCGAGCCCAAGCCAAAGCGATGGATCCTGGATATGACGTGGCTGAACCTGGTACAGCTATCTAATCTGCATCCCTTTAGTAAACTTCTACATCAGGTGGCATGCAATGATAGGGTCTGGAAATCCTGGTTTGAGGAAGCCGCTCCAGAGGATGCAGCCCTTCCTGATGGATATGACAGTCTGGATGCCTTTCACAAGCTATTGCTGATCAGAAGTTGGTGCCCTGACCGCACTATTGCACAGGTAACATAAAAAACTTTTTCCTTCACATTGCCTAAAACAACAAAGGTTGAATTTATTTATTTATTTAAATAATTAATATGGTTATTGATATGGTTGATTAATATGTTTTATTGTTTCTCCTATAAATGTTTTTTTTTTTTCATTCTAATGTAATGCACTGAGTAGCTTTTTTTAAATAAGCCATGTTGGAATTTATTGGCATGCATCAAGCAAAGAAACTAATTAACAAGTTAGAGATTGCTGAAATAACTGGAAGTTGTTTAAGAACTGTCCAACACATAATTAAAATCTGAATAGAGGTGAATTGTCAGCTTCATGGGAAAACTGTTGATGAGAAAGAAAATATAAAGAATTCATATGATTGTTTCTAAAGACCAAAAAAATCTATTAGCTAGGGAGCTTAAAGATTAAACTTTGGACCAATGGAAAAACATTATGTGGTCTATAATTATTACAGATTATTTTACTGTTTTAAAGCAATGGTTTTGTCTCATTTGAATGGAAGCATATGAAGTGAAGCATCCATCATACATAGTGACCACTGTACAAGCCTCTGGAAGCTGTGTTATGATCTGGGGTTGCTTCAGTTGGTCAGATGAATAAAATGTCAGCTGAAGACCTGAACGTACAAAATGATCATGTTATCACACTTCAATTTTTACACATGAAAATAGTCCTGACCCTAACCCAATTAAAAACCTGCAGATTTTTAAGGTCTGTAATGGTTTGATTAGAATGGGATCTCGGCCAAACATACAGGGTAGGTGAAAATTAACTAGACAATATTTAATGGCTATAGAACTTGTAGTATCACTGAAGCACCACCTCATGGTGCACCACACTATTCTGCTCTTACTGTGCATGCGTGGTTAGACCAGCATTTTCCAGGACGTTGGCCAGGATGAGGTAGAACCCATAAATGGCCTTCAAGAACCCAGGACTCACACTATGGGATTTTTTTCCTTTGGGGATACACACACTAGAAGACATGGGGGCATGGATTCAGGAGATTCTCAGCAATATCCCAGACGACTTCCTTCACAAGACCATGCATTCCATCCCCAGCCGATTGAGGAAACTGGTTGACGCCACTGGTGCCTATGTGAAAATTTTGAGATTTGCTTCAATTTTCTTATGTAATAAAGTACACGTACAATAAGAGTTAATAAATTTGTACTGTATTAGAAATATGGACTTTATTACTAATTTTTAATGTCTTTTTACCTTTCACCCACTGTGTATATGCAACTCTGGACAGAACCAAATGTTGGAACTTTGCATAGGGTTGGTGAAAGCATACCATGGCGAATACACACTGCAATCAAATCTAAAGGCAGTTTAATGAAATATTAGTGGGTTTGACTTGACTGGAGTCAAGCAGAGTGTTTACATTTTCATTTATTCTATTTGAGTCAAAAACTAGTCAAATGGCAAATTGGCAAAATGATTAAGAAGACAGAGCTAGACTAACATTCTAGAATGCAAGTGAGAAACTTGTACAAAGCTTTGTAACACATTGTATATGATATTAATTAATAAATAAATAAATAATAAAAGCCAACAATTGACATTTTTCATGTTGGTGGGGACACAGCAAATTTATTTAAAAAAATGTAAAGTAAACATTTAATCTAATCATTCCTAAACTATCAGAGTCTAAAATGTTCCCTATATGTATCATGTGGCTACTGCTATAAAAAGCGTCCCTGAAATGAACTTGAACAGCTGATCAGCCACTGAGCTTTAAAGTCCCACCCCCTGTGAGATTCTGTCAGTCCATTGCTCTTTTACTGTCCTAAGGAAAGCCCCTCACACACTTCACATAACATGAGAATGCTTAGTATAATTAAAGCCATCTGGCTCATAATAGCGTCTCATATTTGGAGCTCTGAGTAATCATAAAAATATATGTGAATAATTCCCCTATAACTCTGAGCAGAGGTTAACATACCACATAATGACGGTGTGCCAGACACACCTGTTTAGTCTCCATCATTTGCACAGCATACTATTTTTGGGCACTGCTATTACTGCACAGAATACCCTTATACAGGGATGTCCAGACCAAGGCTCGTCACCGTTACTGCAAAAGTACTTGACATACACACTGTCACGGTACGGTTTGTGCATTGATTTTGAAGTCAAGGTTTTATGGTAAACTGGAATGGAAAAAAAAAAAAAAAGAATTATGAATTTACTTTCCAAACATATAAACTTGTAAAAACTTGTAAACAGTAGTAAATGGCCCATAATTCCCTGAACACATATCTTTCTTTACTTATTTGTTACTGTTTTTTGCACATCCAAGTATGCACTTTTGTCTCAAGAGAGTAAATAAGACAAGACATGTTTTAAATCAAGTCAAACTTTGTATAATGATATATCTAAAGCTAATCCTTGTATATATGGTATAACAAACACAATTGTAATAATTAACAATAATTCTGGTGTGCTTGTGCCCTGCCACTGGTTTGCACCCCATCAATAGTGTACCGTTCCCAAAATGTGTGAGGTGTTTCCCCTGTCAGCCTCATCCTGGTGCTCACTCACACCTGCTGACTTACTGGCCATCAACTTATACGCCTCTAAGACAGACTCACACCAGAGTAAGAGAAACTGTTGTCTTCCCCTCATCTTCCCCTCTGTGAATTCCCCCAAATTCCCCAGGGTTGCATGCCTCCTAGCGATACAGTAAGTATCTCAGCTGACCCATGTACTAGTCCCACAAGTTGAGACAGCACAAACATCCATCTAGTTCTCTATTATGGCCATTTGGTATGTCAGACTCTTGAGTATAAGAGGATTTCCATTTTGAGTTTCCAGGTCAATCCTCTGAAACGTTATGTAGCAACTACATGAAGTCAGATGATGACCTGAAGATACTGAACTGCCAGGTTATCAATCAGATGAATTTTCTTTTCATAATGCCACTAGCATATTCAAGGAGTCCGATTGTGAAAAAGTGTTTTTGGAAGCATGAGGACTCATTTTCACACATGACCTGGCCATTACATTGTGTGCTGTAATCTAAGCTGAAAGTGAATGAATGAAATCTTAGAGTGTGTGACTGTTGTTTTCGGCCAGGCAGTGTGCTTTACTTTGTTAAATGATGTTTGTTAAAATCCTGACACAGACCTATACATTTGTGGCAGGCACGAAGGTATGTCACAGAATCAATAGGACACAAATACGCAGAGGGTGTGATACTGGACATGGATGCGATGTATACAGAGAATGACAAGAGGACGCCAATCGTCTGCCTTCTCTCTATGGGTTCAGATCCCACTGAGAATATACAGAGGTTGGCAAAAACAAAGGTATGTCACCTTGAAGCGGATTAAAGATTGCATGCATTTTGAAACTGTAGTCAAATACAGATAAAACCTTATTAGTATTTTAGCACAAATATTCTTCTCATAAAGGCCTGTTTGGCTACCCGTTGTGGCTGTCCCACAACTAACAGCCTGTTGCACTGATGAAACATTATTGAAGACTATGTTGCTTTGATAACAGCCTTCACCTCGTCTGTACTAAGGTGTTTGTCATCTTCCTCTTGACAGTATTCAGGTCAAGTACAGTATGAAACATGGTCAGCAAACCCATTAGTTGTTATTTTGGCGCTGTGTTCAGATGCTAAGTCCTGCTGGACTTAACTATACTTAACTTCTCATTTACAAAGCAACTTTTTTTAGGGTGTCCTCTGTCAAACTATTTCCATGGGACAAGGACAGGAGGTCCATGCACGAAGGCTGCTGACCCAAAGCATGTCAGAAGGTGGTTGGTTACTGCTGCAGAATTGTCATCTTGGTCTGGACTTTCTGGATGAACTTTTAGAGTCCCTCACTACTACAGAGACTGTCCATGACAATTTCAAAGTTTGGGTTACTACAGACGTACACCCAAAATTTCCCATCAATTTCCTTCAGTCATCAATCAAATTCACTAATGAGCCTCCACAAGGTATGTGATGTTTTAGGATTTTCTAATAGTTTTAAATGTACGTAAGGGCAGGGGTAGCTCAGTGGGTAAGATATTGGACTACTCATTGGAATACTGATCAAAAGGTGTCAGGTTCAAATCTCATTACCACCCAGCTGCCACTGTTGGGACCTCAGGCAAGGTCTATAAACCCCCAATTACTTAGATGTATAATAAAAGTATAAGTCATTGGGGATAACGGCACCTGCCAAATGCCTTATGTGTAATTTAAGATTTGCACACACAGGGTAGAGTATGTCCCTTTACAGACAATTCTAATTTAATGGATTTAAACCTAATTTCCTGCTTCAAACAAGAAGCAGTGTTACATCCAGCAGAATTGTCTGATAATTTAATCTAACCACAATACATCACTATGTTTTGGGTATTGTAAACTATGGAGTGTCATTCATGGCCTATAATAAATACAAATATATGACACTATTAAGTTTCATCTATCCTGCATGACTTTTTTTAAACAGAGTTATGCCTGACTATGCATCCTCTCTTCTTTCTTCCGAGTTCATGTCACTGCAGGAATACACTGTTCACATATGCTGTATGGAGCCACACTTCTTCAACCCCAAGAGTGATGATAATGATAATGTCATTTATTAATAAGTTGTACAATGTCATGTTGTCATATTGCACACAACCCTACAGGCCTATCCTACACTGCTGGCTGTGGTGGGCTAAGATAAAAAGCAGCATAAATACCTTTTGACACCATTTCAAAGCTTTAACCAAAAACGCTTTGGCGTTTGTGAACACCATATTTCAGTACATTACTCATGCATACTTATCACAAAGCTATATGGGAATATATGGGGTGTGACATACCAAAATCCAGAGCTGTATCGATTACTGCTTTTCCACATTCAGGTTGTTTAATGAATTAATGTGATGCACATGCATATTAAAGACCTATTTTATTGACATTTCATGAGAAAATTGGTAATAAATATACAGGTCAAGATAATAGCTGATTTTTAATGAGGTCATATCATCTACATATGTGGTGATGCTTTGAATTTATGGTAGATTTTTTTAACTTGTGTAACTTGTGTAAAAGAGTTGTGTTAATTGTGATTAGATAAAGTGCTACACTTAATTGGGCAGTCTTGTTTCACACTCCATATGTAATAATAGTAATAATAATAATTTTTATTTATATAGCGTCTTTCCGGAGCTCAAGGTCACTTTACAATAAGTATATGTATTCACACATTATATAAAGTTGAAGGCTTATTTTTGGTCCAGGTTCTATTAAACCATGGCCAGTGCAAAATCTGGTGATATTTTAATGTGCACTGCATTGTAATGGGTACTGTGTTTAAAGCAGGGTTCTGGGATGGCACCAGTCACAGAGATCAGGGTGGTTCCTGTAACTCACCAGCTAAACAATTACAGTGGCTCTATCTGTACATGCATACTGTACATCCTTACTCTGTTAGAAACAATATGCCATTTTATAAAATTTGCATTGTGTTTAAGGTTTTACCTGCCTTTAATTCTTTTGTCATGAAGGCGTGAAAGCTGGTTTAAGGAGGACCTACAGCAGTATTGCTCAGGAACAGCTAGAGATAACCAACATGCCACAGTGGAAACCTTTACTCTATGCCGTAGCCTTTCTGCACACCACTGTACAGGTCAGACTGTTTGTATAACTCGTCATTTTAAAATGTCAGTTCCCAAACTCCTACAGCATCAGTTCAAGTTTGGTAACTACACTCAGCGTCCACTTTATTAGTAATACACTGCATGCATTGCTTTTAAAAATAGTGAATAGACAGAAAGACGGAATCCTAGTAACTAAGTTGTACATTCTTTTTTCTGATGTCTGTATACATTTTATTTATGCCTAAAAGGAGAGGCGTAAGTTTGGTCCACTTGGCTGGAATATCCCCTATGAGTTCAACCAGGCAGATTTCACATCAAGTGTGCAGTTTGTGCAAAACCACTTGGATGTGGTGGATGCCAAGCTTGGTGTGAACTGGAACTGTCTGCGCTACATGCTTGGAGAGGTGTGTAGTATGTTTTGTTTTTATTCATGCATACATGTATATACTGTATATAGTGTATAAACATTTGGCCTATCTAAGGTTTTTTTTACCAAAGTAAAAGTATATGAGTTAATATTAAATAGTGCAGACATTTTCCCTTTCAAATTGGAACGTGTTGTTTTCCTGAATAGGAAATTTAAACAAGCCATAATTAGTCTGAAATATCAGTAAAGCAACACCCCAAATATAAAGCAAAGGGCACGGGCAAATCAACTATTTATCTTTATAACAAGGAAGGTAAGAAAGAAGGAAGAATAGAATAAAAGACTGAAGGAAGGAAAGACAGAAGGAATGAATGGTGGAAGGAAGAAGGGAAGGAAGGAAACAAGAACGAAGGAAAGAAAGGGATCCTAAAACATAAAGAAATATTCACAAAGATATTCAAAAGGGAAACTGCAAAAAGCTTTTAAAACTAATTCTATTTAGCCATGTTAGATGAAAAATGTTTGTTTCATTAATCTATTAACTTCTTTAGGTTCAGTATGGGGGACGGGTCACTGATGATATGGACAAACGACTTCTCAACACTTTTACGCGTATTTGGTTCAGTGAGAGCACCTTCGAAGACAAGTTTTGTTTCTATAAAGGCTATACTATACCAAAGGTTAAGATGCTGCAGGAATACCATGCCCATATTGATACTCTGCCCCTGGTCGACACACCGGAGGTAGGAAACAGTCATATTTATTGTGAAATGTTTAGAATGTGTGTTAATAAAGATTAAAGGTAAAAGTTTCTTCATATCTGCAGAGTATTTAGTAACCAATGACACATGGCGAACCTAGCGAAAGCTAAACCTTTAATTTTTTTTTTTTGTATTTATTAGGTTTTCGGCCTCCATTCAAATGCTGAAATCACCTGCCAGACAAATATGGCCACTGAAATTCTCAACACTATTATCAGCATCCAGCCTAAAGACAGCAGTGGTGGGGGAGATGAGACACGGGAGAGCACAGTTCTGCGACTCGCCAGTGAAATGCTAGAGAAGCTTCCTGCTGACTATGTTCCTTATGAGGTGTGTCTCGCGCTGTACATGTACTGCTTATGGCTCATTGTTAAGTATCTATATATGCCACCATGTATAAAAAGCAGGAGAAAATAACAGGTATTGCAAGGGCTGGATTGGTAATCTGGCATATTGGGCATTTTCCTGGTGGGCAGACGCACTTCGAGGCTGATACAGTATTTAAATTAATTTATTTATTTATTTAATTAACCACACATGGACTGACCCATCATGCAGGCACAGCAGCCCATTGGTTTGTCTATTATACCTACAGCGTAAGCCCTAGGCAGAGTGATGGGCTGATGGCAGTGCATCACAAAAAATAAAATATCGTAGAAGAAATGGTTTTCTTTTGTTTTTTTACGAATAATTATCTGAAAAGTGTGGCGTGCATTTCTATCCAGCCCCCTTAAGTCAATACTTTGTAAAACCACCTTTCGCTGCCTATAATTTGACCCCCTGAGACACACTAACATGTTTTCCATGATTGTGGGATACCCACATAGTTCCTTACGAGATGAGAAACTACTCTCTGTATCAGTTAGAGTTAAAAGATTTGTTGACTGCTGAAACACATCACTGCAGTAATTATTCAATCAAAGTCTCTTAAGGATTTTCTTACTTAAATCCAAATTGTTTTTTTACGTGGGTGTGTGTGTGTGCAGAGTATAAAAAGAATAATAAAGCTGAAATACGTAGGTGATTTTTTTTTTGTTTAGTTTTCCAAACATAAAAGGTGATTTATAACCGTGTTTATACAAACAGTGGGTTTAAAAATATTTCACACATATACGGTTTGCCCCTAATGTGTCTCTTCCTGTAATGTCTTATTAATGTAGGGGAGATTTGTAGCTGGTGATTTGATCCAGTCCTCCCTGCAGGACACTTTACAGGAGATTTATGCATGTGAACTTCCCACCTGAATCAATAAAAAGCTAAATAATTTGATGTATACTATCACCATCTAGTGAAAGTAAACCTTTATTACAAGTAAATAATAATAATAATTTTAAAAAAGCTATTCATTGAATTTATTTTGCTTGTCCACAGTTCCTGCATAAAGGATAAAATAGACCCCATGGAATAGCAAACGGAGAAGATAGCTCTATTCAGATGGAATGAAATGTACACAGGGTCTCCTTTTATACATTTGCTGATTTGTGAGCGATTTACAATTGGATTGGCCGTGTCAGCATTTTCCCCCTTTATGAGAAAACATACTGCCCTAATTGCTTACAGTTTTTCATCGTTTTTAGATTTGGCGCAAACATTTAAATCCCATCAAGATTATGCGGACGTTGCCATGCATTACAGTGTTTGACTACTCTTACATGCCATATTGGCATTAACATATTAGAGTCCAATGAATATAGGCGGAAATACCGTGCCCACATACTGGTGGTGTGTGTGGAAGAAGCGATGCCTATATACCGGTGGTGGAAGAAGTAGTCAAATAATTTACTTAAGTATTATTTAAAGTATAAAAGTAAGAGTCCCCCTAATGCAACACCATAATATTGCATTACGTGTGTCTACTGTATGTATATTATGTTATGCACAAAAGTGCCTTTGCAGGAACTACCCTGAACGATGCAAATTACAGTGCTGACATCACTAATGAAACCATCATATGACATATTTAAAAGATAATTGTCCTCACTGTGTCAGGACACACTTTGACTTTCAGTTGTGTCAACTTACAGGCTGAAAAGCCATTACTGTACATAAAATAACACAGCTTTTTATTTTTTTAAGTATTTTATTATTGTTTCATTCATTTATGAATGTATTTATTTTACACTCATGCTTTACTTAATGTCAATGTTACATTCAGTAAAAAAATATGCTGTAAGTCATAATGTTACTGTGTGTCTGTTTGTCTTTATTTGTCTTTTTGATCATTTTAGCAGTATGCCTCACTGGTTATTTAAAACAGATTACAGTATCAGCAATAAAATATATTTGATTAATTCTGTACACACACACACATACACACACACACACACACACACACACACACACACACACACACACACAAAATGTTAGGTATAGTTAGTTATGACTGAATTATCTACATCATGAATTTTTACATGGATAATGCTCTGCCTAAACCTAATCCTAACCCACCCTGAACACCGACGTGCAAAAATCCAGGGATTAGTGTGCATGAAGTAAAATAAAAACCCATAGCTGGTTTTATATTTTCACATGCAGGTGAGGAAACATTTGCAGAAAATGGGACTGTTCCAACCGATGACCATATTTTTGCGTCAGGAGATAGACAGAATGCAGCACATCATAGGCTGTGTGCGTAGCACTCTCACCGACCTTAAATATGCTATTGATGGTGAGTCAATCAAATTTTACATTTATAAATGACATCTAAATTCAATATGGCTTTATACTTATGTTTTGAGCGGTTATTTGCTTTCTGTGAATAAAAGGCACAATAGTCATGTCTGAAGATCTTCAAGATGCTCTAGACAGCATGTATGATGCTCGTGTTCCAAAGCTGTGGCAGAGAATTTCGTGGGAATCAGCCACGCTTGGTTTCTGGTATACTGAGCTTCTTGAACGAAACCAGCAATTTCATAGCTGGACATTTGGAAGCCGTCCCCATCAGTTTTGGCTAACAGGATTTTTCAATCCCCAGGTATAGGTTAATAAATAATTTTTAATAATCAATTTATATTTTCCATTGGGTGAGGACATACTGTATACTGTAGCTACAGCTTTGCTATAAGGGATAGCTTTAATTGAACCTTATTAAAATTACCAATGATTATCCAGATCATGATAACTGAATACTAAAATCTGAATTTAGTAACTACTTCTAGTAACGATTACTCACAAACAACAGGGTAAGCTTTTCCTTAGAGTAGAATAAACACATTTCATATTGCATGTATCGTTGTTTCAATTTATTGTACAACTGAGTGATTCAGATCCTTTATTTCATATAAGGGCTTCTTAACAGCTATGCGGCAAGAGACAACCCGTGCAAACCTGGCTAAAGGTTGGGCCCTGGACACTGTTGTGCTGCTCAATAACGTAACAAGACTGATGAGGGAGGATGTGACGGGTCCACCCCCGGGAGATACAGGAGGGGTCTATATATATGGACTCTTCCTGGATGGTGCAGGGTGGGACAAACGGAACAGCAGGCTGGCAGAATCATCTCCTAAGGTATGCTTTGAACAATTTAGTGCGGAATCTCTGGTGCGAACGCAGCAGCACATACTGTAAAAGTGATTAACCAAATTTTTTTTCTGTATGGAGCTGTCTAACCTCTGCTGGATTGAAATCACATTATTCCAGTTGGGACGTGTTAAATAGTGATCGTTTTTCAGTATTTGTAAAAAAAAAAAAAAATTAAGTTTCCTGTATGAGACTTTCTATTTTTTTTTTTATTGGGTGGCAGGTTCTCTTTACCCCTATGCCAGTGGTGCATGTCTACGCCGTCAGCAATGTCAATATGGCGGAAATCAAGCGACCTCAAGGCACCAGCTTGTACACCTGTCCAGTTTATAGGAAGCCCAAGCGCACTGACCTCAACTTCATATTCAATGTGTTTCTCCAAAGCATACAGAACCCAGACCACTGGACACTAAGGGGTGTGGCCTTACTTTGTGACTGCAAATAATCTGTTAATCTTTTATTTTTTTTTCTTCCTTTTTTCACTTTTGGGCCAAAACACTTAAATGTTTTTTCTTTTGGTAGAAAAGCTTTAACATACATAATGTGTTCTGAAGTAAAATCCAATACTACACTGTTTTGTAGAATTATGTGCTATACATGTTGTTCCACTTGAAATTTAGGTTGTTTTGTGTTGCTATTTGTTATTTGACCAATTCTTTTTTTTTTTATTAATTTTTAAATTTAAGTCTATTTTAATCAACTTGTTTGCACTTTTGTTTGTTTCTTTGTTTAGATATATTTAGTTTAAAATTCATCCTTGGCATAACACAACAAAAATAAAATATTTCCCCCCAGTCTACATCTGTATTACTTTTTATTTATTTATTTATTTATTTATAAGAGTTCTTAGAAACCACTGGATTGATTTGACTTTGTTTATTTCAAATTGCTAGATGAGATCATCAAGGTTAATAAAAGTACAATGCTGTAGCACATTACACATAAATAACACATACATAATGCTGCATGCAAAATCTTAAATAACATTTTATAATCTAATATTTAAACACTAGAGTGGGTTAGGAATAATCTCACTCACATTTGTTCTGACTTTATTCCTGCTAAATCATTAAACATCCATTATTAATCCAAGTGAGAGAGAGAGTGTAAAAATAGCTAAAAACGATATTTATGTCAAGTGACTTCCCTTATTCATTCCTTCAAGGTTACCAACCAGCCATAATATTTTGGCACGAGGCCTGCTAGGTCTGTGTGACTGGCCCGAGTTTTGACCACCGGGTGCTAGACTTGTGTCCATCAATAGCCTTCCGATCAGGAACTGTAAATTTCTTAAACATGACTCAAACCTCCAGATATTTCTCCAATTCCACTGACTTGTCATTTATGAAAGCTCCTTCATGTCATACATTGGCACTTCTGGCTCAGCTCCTTTGCCTGCTTCTGCTCCTTCCTTCTTTGGTGTGGGCTCTGTGTAAGCTACATGTGGAGTGGGTTTGCGCCCCTTGGGTGGTGGAATGGGCGCCACAACCTCTGTCGTACCCTCAGCCCCTTCCTGACCCTCAGCCACAGTCCTCTCCTTTTTCAGGTTTAACTTTGCTGGGACGTTCTTGGTTATGGTTTCCTTCAGGCGTTCACCTGACTGGCGGATCTTCTCACGGCGCTCAGCTGGAACAATGCGCTCACCTAGTTTGTTAACCTTGGTTCCCAGATTCTCCTTGGTCTTGGTCATGTTCTCACGGGAAAAGGTATTCTTCAGACTCTCGATGCGCTTCAGGCCAGTCTTCTTCAACTTGGCTGCTGTGGAGTCAGCTTCTTCAACAACCATGTATTCCTCATCTGAGTCAGGATATACGATCTCGGGTTCAGTTGGGTCCACAGATTCCCCACCACCTGCTGCTCCTTTTGGAGTTTCCTTTTTGCCTGCTACTGCTGGGACCTCAGAATCACCCTGGGGAAAGTTAGCGTATTTATTTTAGTGTAACTTAAATTGTCACTTTATTAAAATATAGAATGTGTCCAATACATTTAGTTTTTTTATGTTTTTTTTAGGCTTGCACCAATTTCAAACATCTCATTTTCTCTAATTAATCAAAAGTGTTAACATTTTTTAAAGAAGCTAATAAATTATGCTTGATATTAGACTAGCCCAGCGCTGATCAGTAATTACGGATGGGCTCAGTGCAGCAACCTAGAATGACTCACAGCTGATAGCACTATATTAGGACATGTCTTCACAGACTAACCTCTCAGAATAACCCTGCACAAGTATGTCAGCTGTTGCCTGCATGTAGCACTGCCTAAGACCACAGATTATATTTTTTTTTAAAAATTTATTACAAAACAACGATTACTCATTTTATCTTTGTCTGGGATTTGCGAAAATGTCAGCTAAAAATTTCCTAAAATATGCACAATAAAAGATGATGTATAAAACTCGCAGGTGTTACTAATGTAAATGTTGTTTATAATGGGTACTATTATTAATTATTGCATAAATAAATATAATTTTGCTTGCCTACTTATATACGTATAGCAAACCTAAGATAAGTCATGTATTTTAAATTCAAATTCAAATTCAAATTTTATTTGTCACATACACAAACATACACAGTACGAAATGTAGTGAAATGCATTATACAGTGGAAGCTAATTTTATATTTTTGTATTTACGTGGTTTGAAATTATTTTAGGATAATTCTCAATAATCAAACTATTAATACTATTATGAAAAATATATATTTATGTGAAATGTGGTATGTGTAACCGAATTTAGAAATATCAAAACTAGTCTGCATATTTTGGCAGGAAGAATTAAATCCTGCGTAATAATGAAATAATACTTAAACAGTAATCTTTATTGTAAATCTGTTTGTTACCAGTTTGAGAAATATAATCCTGAATATCACATGTTACCTTCAGAAATGTATGTATTATATATTCCTTTAATTTTATGGAGTATTTCTAGAATATTAATGACTTAAACACTGCCAATATTGATGATATGTTATTTATACTATCAGTATATCATTAATAATTAATTGCAGTAATTAAGTAGCTGAAATATCTACTTATTATTAAGTTAATTTTATTAAGTATAATTATTTAATAAATATTTAAAATATCATTATTAGTACATAAGTTACATTTTTGGTAATATATATATATATATATATATATATATATATATATATATATATATATTATTTTTTTTATATTTAAATATAAAATATTTTATATTTAAACATCTAAATGTAAACAACTAAATGAATTCAATTAATTTAAGGAATAATCAAAAACTAGTAAAGACAATGGAAATTTATATATATATATATATATATATATATATATTTTTTTTTTTTGGGTTATTTTCCATGATGTTACTCTACTTAATGTTCTTTCCCAGCTGCAACATGCTATTTTTACAATAGGAACCCCTACTGAATAATTCAGAGATGGTCATTAGTAAGACTTCACATTCCTTACCTGGTATATTACCACACGGAACTTGTTTTTTTGGAGCAGCTCACTCTGCGTTTCCTCTACCTTCTTGACACGTACATTTTGCTTTTCCACACGGACCCGGACATCCTTAATGTGGCAGCTAACTTTTCGGGTTTTCTCCAATAGCTTTTCCACCGTACCACTGGTACTGGTGTGCTCCTTGGTCAACTTCACTACATCTTCCTGGATGGTCTTTACAGTGTTCTCCAACTCCAGCTGTCTCTCTTCCATGCGCTGCTGGCAGGCCTGTACATTGTCAATGAGCCCAGCCACACGTTCCAGTAGGGTAAGAATATTCAAGGCATTGGGCTCATCTATAGCAGCCCCAAGTCCCAGTTTTTCTGCCATGCCTACTGTACCTGGACCAAGTCTGAGCTCCTACCTTGAAGAGTAGAGACCAGGATTAAGGGTCCTCAGGTAGAAATGTTGCCGCTAGCCTCAAGGTTAGTGTAAGGCAGTGTTTCATTTGCTTTCAGAAAACCTAGATGACACACTAGGGTGAGACACACTCCTCCAGCAACAGTTTAACTGGACTATTGGAAAGAAAACTGGGAAAGCTCCACCCCACAGAACTCCAAGGGGCTCAAAGGGCAGACAACAGACCACGCTAAGCCAAAGAGAGACAGATAGCAAGTGAGAAAGACCCAGAAGAGCCAGGCAGGGAGGGTACCGAGCCAGTGGCACAAGTATTCAGTTATATTTATATCTGGTAAGGTGACACTCTGACATTTAAAGACGTGTAAGAGAGACCGGGACATGTTGTCACTCTTTTCACTTTTTCTGGGGCCCGATATATTACAATAAAATATAAGTAACACAGAATGAATGAACAATGTCTCGGGTTGTTCTACTTCTTATGGCTTTTTCTTAACTGTTTCTTTTAATTGGTATTAAAATCTAAGAATGCATGAATCAAAAAAGCAATGAGCCTAAAAGTCAGGGGTGGCTCTTAAAGTGTGTGTACTGTACACAAGGTACTGTATGCTTAGCAAATATATATATTGTTAGATTAATAATATACTGTGTATGACATACACTGTATGGCCAAATGTTTGTTAACAGCTGAACTCTAATATAGTATGTAGTCATATAATAAAAAAATTTTCATGCTATATAAAAAGTTTTTTTGTAAAATAAAAATTTATATTTGCAAAATGAAAAATGACAGAGCAATGTTCGGATTGCCTGCTTCATGTCTGGCCTCCCAGGCACTCCTTTGTCTTAAACATGATGAAATGGCTTAGAGTGAGGTCAGGTCTGTACTGGGATGTTCCACTACTCATGTATTTTCCGAGACGATAAAAAGTTTTGCCAGGTTGGCTTATATCAGAGCGTTGTCAGTTGGGCTTAAAATGAAATGAAACATTAAAGAACAGGTTGATTAAACCCCACCAAACCTTTAGAGGGCTCTCCACTGCAGTTTGATGTCCCACTAGCACCCCCTCCATGCCTGAATGCCCAGTGGACATTTAAGGGCCAAAGTGATGTCTTGCCTTTTCATCCTTTTGCTTTATCAGCAGAATATTGATTGCATCTCTTTCCTGAGCATTGATTTTCAGAGCTTGCAATGTCTTCGCGTTACTGATACTTTGCATTTTTCCCTTGTCACAGAACTTGACTTGACTGATCATCTTTTGTATCTTTCAAGGTCTGATGTTTCGTCAATGGAATGATGGTGCTTCCAGTCAAGGCTTAGGCTGTCAGGAATCTTAGGATATTGGATTGCAGGATATTGCAAGGATGAGCAATCGTTGTGTAAAATAGAACTCATTGTGTTTAAGATTTGCTGGTTTTCATCCATATGTGCCACAGATTGGTGGGATGTATTGCCCTGACTTTTGTCATTGACAATCTACAACCGATTTTGAAGTTTTTATCATTAAATAATTATTCCATTGGCATGGTGAAGGCCAATAAGGATGGTGCATTTATTCAATATGACACTTTAAACGGTGGCTTATTAGCATAAAAAAAGCAGTTCTAGACCATGATTCTTGCTGGAGGACAAAAAAATCACAGAAAATAGCTATTAACCTTTTGTGCCTTCAGTGTTTGCTTGAACAGCGCAGCAACTTTTGATATAATTATACAAAAAATGACCAAAAAAAGACTAAGCAAGGTAATCAGTGCTTACTTTGAAATTGAATCTCATTGCAGCCAAGAGAAGATATTCCTGCCCAAGGGAAGGAATTGTGACCCTGTTTCATGCCAAGAGGCTGTCCAAATGTCTAAAAATACATCACCAACTGCAGCCTATTATTAACCTTATGAGGACCTATTCTAAATCTTTATTTTTACACAGTCCAGGAGGACCTATTTTACAACTTTTATTTTTACATAGTGCATGTGTCAGACAACAACTGGTTCCTGGTCGACTGGAAGTGAAACAAGTGCAGATTTGTTCCCCTCACCACATCAGATGTTCCCCTTTCAGGATTCACTAATAATGTTATTTTTAGGTATTACATAGTAAGAATGAGAATATAAACTATCAAATAATATTGGCCTGTGCAAATGCAAGTATACAAACAAACTTAATAAACACATCCAATGCAAATCTCCCTTTCCACTACACCCCAAAGGTGCTCAAGGATGCTCTTCAGCAAAACTCAGTTGTAACAAGAATTTATTTGAATTACTGTTGAGTTTCTAACAGCTCAAACCGGTCTGGTCATCCTCCTCTGACCCCTGGCATCAAAAAGGTTTTTTTCCCCCCAGAATACTGCTCCTAACTGCATATTTTCTCTTTTTCAAACCATTTTCTGTCGATAAAATGCTAAAGTTTTCTGTATACCCTAGAGATGGTTGTGTGTGAAAATCCCAGCAGATCAGCAGTTTTGAAAAGTCTCAAGATGTGTGCTTGTATCTGGAACCATGATATAAACAGCAGATCTCTTAAGTTTTTAAAGAATCAAACTTGTTTGTCGACCACTGCGATCTTGGTAATGTTAAGATCTTGAACTCTTTGTCATACTCCTCAGACCATTCTCAAACCATTTTTGCAATGTGCAAGGGTGTATTATCCTGCTCCAAAAGGCTACTACCATCAGGGAATACCGTCTCTATCGGAGTTAGCATTATGTTTTTCAGCAATTTCAGCTACAGAAGATCTTCTATAGGATCGGACTACACGAGCCAGCCCAGATGCATTTGTAATAAGAGAGATTAACGTTATGCCTGAGTGGTGTTACCTTGATACATATATTATTATTTGACACCAAAAAAAATTTATTAATAATAATAGTTATTATTATTATTATAAAAATAATACTTATTCATATTCTTTGCTCAAAATAGAAATGCAATGATATCACTTTAAGATTTTTTTATTTAATAACTTTATGTTTACTGAATATGTCAACTTTATTGAAACAGTTGGTTATTTTGATGTATTTTATAAGAGACATTTTAGATTGATAAGAGGACAAACCCCATGCAGTTTAGTTCACAGTGACACTTTATGCTGAATATAAAAACAAATAAAATAGATTGTAGAAATTTGTTATAATTTCCATTCAAAATAACCAGGTCTGTGAATTCCGGAGCAAGGATAGTATTTTATTATTACTATGCAGAAAGAGTGATTCATTCAAATGGGGGAGAAAAAAAAAACGTTTTACTGTTTTTCCTTTACATTTAAACTGTCAATCAATTGTACCGAGCCGAGACAAGTTTAATCTCATAAATATAAAATGCTCACTTGCTCACAATGAATGATTGACTGTTATGCTGTAATTGGTTTGATCTCAAGGTTGTCGTTTTTTTCCCCTCTAAGAGGTGTGCAAAAGTTTGGGCACCCTAAGAGTTCCAGAGTTTCAGAGTTTTGTTTTTTTACAAGGTTTCAGACTTTAATCAGCTCACTAGATCTGATGCATGGCAACAGCTGTCATTAGTAAATGCCAATTTTAAAGCTTTACAAATACTTTGACTCGACAAACTTTGTGCACCCACTTACGGACACTCAACAACCATGGGTTCCTCTAAGCAGCTGTGCAAGACTCTGAAAATGAAAGTTATTGATGCCCACAATGCAGGAGAAGGCTACAAGAAGATAGCAAAGCGTTGTCAGCGTGCAGTTTCCACAGTGAGAAATGTAATTAAGAGATGGCAGTTCAGGGGAACTGTGGAAGTCAAGATGAGATCTGGATGACGAATAAAACTTTTGGAGAGAACTGCTCGTGTGCTGGTCAGAATGACAAATCAAAACCCCCATGTGACTGCAAAAAACCTGCAGGAAGATTTAGCAGACTCAGGAGTGGTGGTGCACCGTTCAACAAGACCTTCATGGAAGAGTCAGCAGAAGAAAACCTTACCTGCGTCCCCATCATGAAATCCAACATCAAAAGTATGCAACAGAACATCTACAGAAGCCTGATGCATTTTTTTAAACAAGTGCTGTGGACTGATGAAGTTAAAATAAAACTCTTTAGCCACAATCAGCAAAGGCATGTTTGGAGAAAAAAAAGGAGCAGCATTTCATGAAAAGAACACCTTGCCAACTTTTAAGCATGAGGGTGGATCTACAGTATCATGCTTTGGGGTTGTGTTGCAGCCAGTGGCACAGGAAACATTGCATGGGTGGAGGGAAGAATGGATTCCACTAAATACCAGCAAATTCTGGAAGCAAACATCACACCATCTGTAAAAAGGCTGAAAAGAGGATGGCTTCTACAACAGGACAATGATCCTAAACATACAAACATACCGTTTACAGGCACACTTGGCCCCGGGACCAGTTGATTTTTGTCTGTGAGCATGCAATGAATATAATATAATCGTTTTGTAGTAGAAGAAATTTCACAATTTTAGTTTTTACATTGTTACATTTCTGAACTAAAAAAACAGACACAATTCCTTTCCACTCTCAGTGCCCCAAAGCATCTCTAAAAGCCCAGGGTGACAGATTAACCCTGCTTTTAGGAAAAGGTGCTGTTTAACGGTTTAACAGAACTACAGAAGGTTACAGCAGTTATATCACACGAAATACCCCATGCTCTTCATGAAAAAAATAGAATAAAATAAGATTGTGTCTGATGGAAAAAAAAAAAACCCCGAAAGAAATCGATTGTAATTAGTGTTTTCCCTTTTTTATTTGCACACATGTATGTGGGCTCTCACTCACTCATTTATTATCTATACCGCTTTATACTGTATACAGTGTTTCCTGGAACCTGTCCCAGGAGACGTACGGCCCGAGGTGGGTTACTCCCTGAACAGGGTGCCAATCCTTCACAGGGCGCACACACACATACACTCATTCACACATTTGGGAGCACCAATTAGCCTAATTTGCATGTCATTGGACTGTGAAACTGGAGTACCCGAAGGAAACCCACTAAGCATGGGGAGAACATGCAAACTCCATGTGCACAGACCCCATGATGGGAATCAATCCCAGTCCCTTAAGGTGCAAGGCTACAGTGCTATCCACTACACCACCGTGCCACCTATGTATGTTTGCTCGCTAGCTAAAGTAAGCCTTTATTCCCTGATTAGTCTCAGTAAGAAGTTGTTTTCCTACATCCCAATAATCCTTTGTGTACTTGTCACATTGTGCATGTGGAAAGGTTTTTCACATTTTAAAAGTATGTTAACAATTCAAACGTGTACCCTCATCTGTGCAGAAGGCATTCAGGTGTCCCTTCCACTTCTGTTTTCCCAACTTCTGCGTCCTCCTCTCCTGTCTTTGTGTGGTGTGGTGAGAAAGTCTGGGCTGGTCTGGTCTGTTGGCATTCTAATTACCCCTTGCTGCTAAATTAACCCCACTCATGGCAGTTAACCCCACTCATGGTAGCAGTTATAGTAGTGAAAGTGTCCTGATTGAGCAGAAAGAGGGATGGGGATCGTAGCATTGGCTGGGGAGGCCTTGCTGTGCTCATTAATGTAGACTCCTTCCCAGAGACAGCCCAAGACCAAAAGGGAAGTAGGACAAGTTCTGAAGTTGGTTCTGGAGATGTGTTAAACCTATTTACATAGGTTTGTTCTTAATTATTTGAATAACACCAGTCTGTGGACTGAGTTCACTAATAAGAGGTCACCAGATCTGGTACTGGGGATGGAAGGCTGACAGATACATGCACCTGACTTTTCTCTCCCCTTTGTTTCACAGTGTTTGTTGGGGTGTACTGATCAATGTTTAAATTCACAAGTACAAGAATAAAGACCTGGGTACTGGTGGCTCAGTGGTAATCTTCTCACATCCCACCCAGAAGGCCAGGGTTCAATTCCCAGTGAATTCCCTAACCCAGCCACTGGATGGCGACCCCAGGCCCCGATACAATGAGAGGGAACTGAGTGAGGAATGGTATCCACTATGTGGATTGGATGGTCCACTATGGGAACTCCTTGATGTAAGCGGCTGATAAGAATAAAAATGGACTCACCTGTGTAAATCTTCCTTCCCAACAGTTATCCTGTCACACTCTGATAAAAACATTGAAGGCGAGGGTGACTAAATTTCTTTAAAACCGCATTCGGATTCAAATTAAAGTACTACTATAAATTAGATCGTAATTACTCTATAATTAGTAGAGTATACGAGGCCCGGGGGAGAGTTGTGCAGAGTGGTGTGAAAGCAAGTGCAAAGGCAACAGGATGGAACTGTGAGCACATACAGTAGAGATAAATCCATCTAAGCTACTAACAGTGTAACTATTATAGTCACTTTTCTTCACGTTAAGTTGCAATGTAATGCATCCAGGTAACACTTCCGTTACTCACAGTAAGCCGTGCAGTGCAGGGTTTCTAAACTAAGGCTGAACTCCCCTGGATTTGTAGCGGCAGTGCAGCGAGCATTGGAAAAATTATTAAAACTATTGAAACTGGCAAAAAGGTTAAAAAATTGCCCCGACATGATCAGGGAATTGTACTAAGACATTGGACCATACAGTTACATGCAAGCGGAGTTAAGGCGAGCGGAATAAGTCCCAGTATACAAGCACGGGATGGGAATCAACGTATTGACCAAAGTATATCGACTCTGCTATGATGGATGATGATATGCCAACTTTCAGCTTGTTAGTATTGGACATTTTTCTGGCTGACCCATTACGTTATAGATCAAGTAATCGACACAAATTAGTAAGCGGCAAACTGGTAACATGCAGAATGGAGAAAACATTCACTTTTGTGGATTGTAATTGTGAAGCATGCGCAGCGCACTAAGGCCATTTTCTGTACAATTTCATGCAGCAGTAGGTTAACTCCCAACCACAGTATCTGAGTGTTGGTCCGACTTTCCTTTTAGTCTGAAGTTCAATTTATTTTAAAATTATAAATGTAGTCTACTGGCCTGTAATACAGCTGGGGGTGGTGGGGTTTTTTTGGGAGGCGGGTTAAAAACAGAATGAACACAAACTTTTAATTTCTGTATACAAATCATGCACAAACAAACTGTTTGTTTGAATTAAAAAAAAAAAGTTTAAACCAAAAAAAAAAACTTTATTTTGCATCCACAAGCATGCACAAATGATGCACAAACACCCTGCCACAAACACTTTCTGCCAAAGCGAGAGCCAAGGCTGGGTCAAACCCTGGTGCATGGTATGTTTGAAGCGACCTACTTCAAAATTTACGTAGTAAAACAACAAATCCTGGCCATATACAGTGTGTTGAGCAAGGGTGCACATATTAAACTCAGGGGTCACTAACAGTAATAACTCCTGTGCAAAATGTTTATCAACTTTGTTGTTATCAACTTATCAACTGTTTAAGATCTCCACGGGTGCTAGAAGCAAATATTTTGGTAGGAAGGCTTCCACTGAAATTACAGGCTATGAAGTCCTGGATCGGGTAAAATATCTGCCTTCGTGGACCTGAGCTGATACACACGACAATAGACAAGTCAGAAGACAATTTATTTAATATCTACATCACTTGACACAGTTTCATGCGATATGCAGTGTCTAGAGTTAAATTAAGGATAATTTTATCAAGGACGCCACCAATAAAATTACAAATTAAAATCTACACACATTTTAACATTGCAACATTAACTAGTCATCCATCCACACTGCATTCAATTGTCTGGAATTACCTTTTAAAAACTGCTGCCGCTTTGTCATACATAACCAACTCCATTTGGTGTTCAGCTGCGCTCACCAAAATAAACACATTCAGTGAACAAAGTGTACAGCATCTGTACCAAAATCATTTCACAAACACGTAATAAAAATAAGTAACGGGGGGAAAATGTAGACAAAGAAAAGCTGGCTTTCGTGGTTTAGTTGGCAGTGGTTCGTACTGTCAACAAGCTCCTTAAATGTCCAGAAGGAAATGAACAATAAGGCACCGAAAATAAACATATCGTCCACAGATAAGCGTCAAATAAAAACAAAAGGTACTCTAAAATGCAATCCACATGGTACAAAAGATATAAAAGCAAAAAAAAAAAAAAAAATCAAATAAAACAGGCTACATCATCCTGGACGAGGTGTCTGATGAGAAATGACCCAAGTTTTGCTTTTGTCGACGTCCTCGGTTATTCTTAGGGCATTTCCTGTTGGGAGAAATTTTGCAGGGGAGATTATTTGCCACTTATGGGACGTGCTTTAGATTATTCACCTTTCACTTGATTTAATCCATTGCAAATTTTAAACAGATGAAAATAATACAATAATACAGTTAGTCACCTAGTGAACCAGTGTAACGATATATTTCAGGATAAAAACTTTAAAGCATTTATTTAAGTCCCTCTGGATAAGTGCGTCTGCCAAATATCGAAATAAAATTGTAATACTGTTTTAGCCCAATCCAGGTAGAGTATCATTCATTAGTTCATTTTTTGATGTAAAGCCAAAAATAGTTTTTTTTTTTAAAGGAATGGTTATGACTATAACCTTTGTTCCCTAAGTGAGAGAATGAGGTACAAGTATGTGATATCTGAAGTCACCTATATTCACTCCGTAAAGGCAGTCAAACCCGTTGTGACGTAGGTGTACTTTGTGCCTCTACCTACAAGCCATCGTCACCACAGTTGACTCAGTTCGACAGCCGCTCTTCACCAAGCTAAGCTGAGAGGTGGGCCAGCCATGTGTTGTACCTCATTCCTCTTCCTCAGGGAACAGAGGTTGCTGACCAGCGCTGTAGGAGAGCTCATGGTCCTCTGACCCCTCGGAATACTCCATTTGGTCTGCCCAGCTAAGAGCGGGGACTTCTGCCGAAACCCCTCGTCAGCAGACACAGACGAAGCTGGCGACAAAGCGCACATGACTCGGGCTGAGCTAGTGCTCTCCTAGCATGGAGAATTCGGGCACGCTTCGTGCTGGTCCTTCTCGTTCAAAAGAGAAGCCGCACTTCTGAGGACGGGGGCGAACAGCAGACTTCTTCTTTACCACATTAGCTTCCATGCTCATACTAGCTAGCACCGTTAGCATGGCTAAACAGAAGCCAACCAGACTGAGATGTCGCTAATGCTCTAACTGACAGTGAACTTCAAGTCAGCGCTCTGCGGGTAGACGACTCACCATATGAGGCTGTTGTCGCTAACACCAACCGGAACAGTTACGCTGATTTTACGTTCAGTCTTATAATGTAAAATGTAGCGTTGACTAGCAGCACCTAGAAAACTCTACGGAGAAGGTGTTCACAGCGAAGTGAAGAACGTAAGAACTGAGAGTCAACCGTGGTGTCGATGGCTTACAGTATATAGGCGGGGCTACACCTACATCAGCACGGGTTTGACTGCTTTTGCGGAACGAATGCAGGTGACTTCAGCCATCCTGAGAGAGGGTGTGATATCCCATGGGTTATGTGTCGTACCAAGTGAATCGACTGAAAGGGAACCACTTGTTTCTTTAATATTTGTTTCCAAAATTATATTATATTATATTACCTTTAGGTTTTGCAAACAAATTCTAAAAAAAAAGAAGTGTTTTTCTTGTTTGTTTTTTATATTCAGTATATAAAAACAAATGAATAACACAGATTATGTTGCAGGCCTTGACTATGATGCGTATGATGAGCTTTTCAGGGGTCACTAACCTGGTGATGCACATAACGACGGCCACAATGACGGCTATCTGCACTGCTCCGATTATAGCAGCTATGAGTACGTAGTGCAGTTTCTGACCGCTGGGCACCACATACAGTATGTTAAAATCAGCAACTTCCTCACACCGTGGTCCTGTGTACCCAGAATCGCACCTGAAATAAAAGAGGGTCATACAATAAAGATCTGACGTTTGACAGACACACAGACAGACACAAGCAATATTATACTGTATGTTTTGATGTAACTGGATCAGGACATCTTAGCAAAGTTAAATCCAAAATCTGAACAAAACGCCTACCGACAAGAGGAATGTCCAAATTTGTATTCACAGTGGCCATGAACACAAAAGTTGTCGTCTGTGCAGGGAACTGGCATCCAGCCGTATCCTTTCCCTTCTCCTGGATCTGCTGTGCCTATAACATTTAGAGTTTTCTTTTTAAAATGACACATTTCACTTTGTATATAATGTAGAATCATTCAAAGATAAAAAGAATATTTATTTTACTAGTTGTTGACCAGTTCTTACTTTTATTAAAATCACTCCCAACAAAAACTGAAACAACAGAATTTAGAAAAATTGAATTTGTTTACCAAAAAGATCAGGCTTGTAAGGCAATCCATCATCAATTTTCTTTCCCTTATCTAAAACAAGAGAAACTATTGTTTAAAAAATCCTAAAAACATTTAGCATTATTACAAACTGTAAATATGTGTTGCAAGCAAATTTTAATGTTGTAAAAAATATTCTGCCTGGAAAAGGAATGTTATGTTCAGGTCTTTGAGCCATCAGAGTTTGTGTTTTCTCTGGTTTATAATTATTAGCCTAACATTATGTCAAGCATGTTATAATTCATATAATGTCATGCAGTAGTACATTTACAGTACACAGAGACTCACAGACGCAGTTTAAAACTGGGTTACAGTGTGGTGTTTGATATTTGATGGGGCTTCTCGTTTGGCATGGGCTGAAAATCCTTTAAAAGCTTTACACCTCATTCGTGAATTTAAGGGCGAATTTGTGAATTGTATTAATTTTTTATTTGTGTAATTTTTTATTTGTATGTATGTATTTATTTAAATAAAGAATTACTTAGAAAAATGACACACATTCCAATGTTTCCCATTAATTTTGGAGTGCTGATATTGAAGAGGTCTTTGTTATTTTAGCAGCATCTGTCTGCATGAGAACTGCATCTACTGTACAAGTGCATTACATAGTAGGACTGATTTGGAGAGGCCAAGGAATGTTGTTGTTGGTCTTTCAGCTGCTCCCGGCAAGGGGTCGCCACAGCGGAATATCCAGTCCGCACTACAACTTTGCACAGGTTTTACGCCGGATGCCGTTCCTGACGCAACCCTCCCATTTTATCCGGGCTTGGGACCGGCACTGCATCCAGTGGCTGGGGTTTTTGGGCACTGGCTGGGAATCGAACCCAGGCCTTCCGCATGGCAGACGAGACACCTACCACTGAGCCACCAGTGCCCTCAGGCCAAGGAATGTATTCAATAATTGTATTATCAACGCCACTTATAATACTGTATGACAATTACTGTAAATGTCAATGACAATCTGACAGCTGTTGTAATAACTTACACAAAAAAAAAAAAAATCTGACTGTATAGACAGACATACGGACATACAGACAGACACACGGACTGAGAAACAGCCAGACTGACATTTTTCCGTGGCTGCTTTCAGGTCCTTTAATGTATGAAACGTTTTTTTTTTTTTTTTTTGTGTAAGTTATTACAACAGCTGTCAGATTGTCATTGACATTTACAGTAATTGTCATACGAACTGTGGAAGCAAGGGCGTGGGATCTGGTAACAAAACTGTACACCTTATACTGTAAGGAAGGAATAAAGGTTGGAAATAAATTGTAACAGATTTATTCCAACCTTAAATTTTGGTTTGGAAAACCAAAAAGTCCTTTTCCTGTCAACGCAGAGTACTTGCGCTAGTTTATAATATAAAGCAAGCAAAGTTTCAGTAGATTCAGTCCCAGAAAAAAGGCTGCATCTTTGGCTTTACAGTGTGTATTAATGCTGTGACATCATAACTAGGCCATCAACCATGATCCTACCTGGGCATCTTCCTAGATGTTTAACATCAATCTGTTCCTGTTTCAGACATGAAGCTTCCCGTACAAGGCAAGGGTTGTTGTAGGAGTTTCCATCTGTACCACACACTGGATTCTCATTATGCCCACTGCAGTCAATTTTACATGAACACCTGGCAAACAATAGAAAACTGTTAGTGTATAAATCTTTGTTTCTGGACCTGATAATCCCAACAGAAGACACAATTCTTCAGTTCATTTCCAAATCATTCTCATTCAGTAATACAACCACTGCCACACCTGAAGAAAGCGCACTGGGATTAAGAGATTGGAATGAAACAAACAACACTAACCAACTCTTGTAAAAAAATTATTGTTGTGTTCAAGTTTCACCAGAATTTAAGATTTCCTCATCCTCTATTCCCCAATTTCTCAAGGCTCACACGAGCGGATGGAGCGGATAGTCCTCTGAGTATCCTCTTTCGTTACGCCGCTCCCAACGGTGAAATGGGTAAGCAAAATGGGCAAGCATAAGGATATGATCAACTGTGACATGAGCCAAATTGTGAGGGTTTTTCAATATTAAGCGACCTATGGTAATGACGTCTACCAGTGTTTCCAATGTACACCTCTGCCCTATTGTCTAAGTCTTTGTGTTTCCCAAAGTGTATATGAATATTCAACCTTGTGTTTGAAGTTTTTGTTAATGACAGTTTGTGACTTGCACATACAGTACGTATCTCCTCTTTCTGCCAGATACTATAACGTAATCCAGTCTAGCAACATTTTACCACATGGGTTCAGAACAGAGAGCACCAGCCATTATTTCTGACATGAGCATTATAAATCTGTCTAACATTTGAGCCGAGTCCATCACAAGCCTAACCTGATCCCATCCTGATCCATTATCTGCATGCATTAAATCTTATATAATAATCTATATAATCCATAATTTATCAAATAGAAAATGGAGGTACACAATGTTATAAACAAATGTGATTTTGTTTTTTCCAAAAAGTTAACATTTGCCACAAAGGCAAAACTACCGAAGCTCCCATCATCACTAGAAATGCATTTCTCAATGCAAAAATATAGACCACAAAAGTACCATAGTACAATATACTTTACAAAATAGACATTTCTTCAAGATTAATAATAAAACATAAAAAATACAACAAATAAATAAATACAATAACTGGATGAAAATATTTTATATGGACTAATGAAGGTGAATATTTTACTGAAAAAGACACAGAATCCCTTATAAATAATTCAGATACTTACGAGTCCTCATCCTCTGAATCCTCATCACATTCAGCACCGTATTTGCAGTTGCTACATTTAGTGAGTTTCTTGCTTGAATCTGTACCAGATCCTTCGTCATCTACAAAACATTAGGAAACACACAACCTTAAGTAGGTATTCATATCAAGCACTTGGTCAATAAGGCTAAAAAAAAAGATTAGTCGTAGTAGTGGGTGGTATGACTTTTTGTCAGGAGACTTCTTTTCAAAACGGGGCAGATGATCCAATCATTAAGTGAACAGACGTACTGGAACAATTTAAATGAAGGTAAATAACACTTAATGTTTAGTTGTTTTGAGCACATGTCCTAATCTATAGGAGACTGAAAGAAAAAACCCTAAGAATGTATATATCTTGTATGTATAATTTCGACCCTGTGTTGATCTGCTTGTGTGATGCTGTGACCGAATAATCTGGCTGGACAGACATAGATACAGAAAGAATGGCACCTGTAGCTTTTGTTTACACCCCGCCGGGACACAAAAACTCTTATGTTTTGTCATAAGTCTGGAACAATTTGTTTATTGTTTTCATTTTTCATTTGCTATATTTATTAGATTGCCCTGTTTCTGTGAGCAGGGGACTCAGTTGTACAGTTCTCCCTCGCTCCCTCACTGTCTGCCATCAGTGCAGTCCTCGGTCACATTTATCAGTCTAGTGTTAATTAAGTACATCCTGTTTTTTTCCCCGGGTCGACGGGCGGGTGTTAGGGTGGGTCGGGTTGTCTCTCTTAGTGCGGCAGTAAGGGAATGAATAATGCATGACCTGTTCATCACTACACAATGCTCTTAATTACAATGAACCTTTTCCTTTCCTTTTTTACCATGCTGATAATTTTTGCAACTGGGGAAAAATATCTCAGCTTTTTTCACTTACTGTGATTGTTGTCTATTTAAGTGTTGGCGTTGTATCTAGCAAACAAGGACTTGCTTCCATGTTTGCTAGATACAAACCAAAACCTGCCATTTTTACTTGCTTAAGAAACTCCTAAACCTCTTAAAATTATTTCTTAATACTTTTGCATTGCAAGCTCTTTTTTTTAAGAGTAGGATCTTATACTTTGCTAGTATTTTTTTACTTTTTCTTGTTCAGGGGAATTTTTGAAAAACTAAAATTTTTCCTAGAATTCTTTTTTTTTATGAATACAACCCATAATCTTTTTTTAATTTTGTCAATTTAACATTAGACCTATTAAGACGGTGAATCACATAAAAATGAATAATGTTTTAGACATACAGTATTGATGGCGTGTGCATGCTTTGAATTGCCTTAGACCACAATTATTTCCAATATCATCTTCAAAGTTACTTTTCAAGGTATCCAATTCTCCCTGCCTACTAATGCTGAGGAGGAAAAAAGATTTCGCCTATAATACCTTTAGCATCTAATTGCAGCTTAATCGCTGAACCCAGAAGGCATTGGGTAAGGCAGGCAGGACTGGAGCCAGATTCTGATTTGCAAATATCTATAGAAGTGTGAATTGGGAATATCAACTCATTCATCTGTCTGTTCAAGTGATGCAAAGTTGTCATCCATATATGGTTTGTATAATGAGGAAATACATTACTTTATTCATGTCAATCAAAGTGGGATTTAACGGCTGATTCTTTGATACTCGGGCTGCAAGTGAAAGGCCATTAAGGGAGAAGTCTAACCTGAATTGATGCCAAATCATAAGTGTGTACGACAAGGTTTGATGTGAAATTAGACTTAGAGAGGCATCCGTGTTTCCTAAGCTACTATTTGTAATGTGGTTAGGGAGGGGGTTTGGGTGGATGCCTTCTCCATCATTACCAGATGAATCATATTTTAGCCAACATAGCACTGATCCAAAATTATTACTGATGAACATAAGAAGTTACAGTAGTTAATGCCATCACACCCAAGGTTGCCTTTTATTCTAGATAAAGATTAAGATTTGACTGTTTAAGTTAAGAAAAGATGTAGTTAAAAAGATTAAGCGGGCCTTAAAAGACATACACAAGATGGATACAGACCAGGTCCTTATTGTATTGATCATCCCACCTAATGAAAACGATAAAGTGCCCCAGCATTCAAAGTCTTAGTTTCTGATGCAGCGGATGCTGATTACTGGTTTTAAAAAGATCTTTAAATTTATGGGTAATACATACCCGCAGATATCTGAATTTCTTGTGGTTAATCCTAAAAGGGACTGAGGAGATAAGATCTCTTAAAAGGGCAGTGCCAATTACCATTTAATTCACCCTTCTGATGATTGACATTATAGCCTGAATGTCTACAAATTCCTTGAGCTTCTCCAATAGTTAGAAAAGGCTTGATGCTGAAACAGATATATTATCTATAGAGCAACAGATATTATGTATCACCTACATATGATGACATAATTAAATATATCCCTTTGAATTTTATCAGATCCTCTCAAGGCTGAAAAGGGGACATGGGTCCTTAACTTGTGCCATGTCTGATCTCAAAAAACTCTCTCTTTGGTGAAATTTTTTGGTGAATACAGTGGTCATTGGGACGGAAAACAAAACCCTAATTCATGATATGAATTTGGGTCCAGAACTAATTTTTTTTAATGTGCAAAAAGAAAATCCTAAATCATCTGATCGAACACATTTTACGCACTGAATGACACAATGATTTCTTGGGTTTGGGAATAGTGGGTCCACATAAAATATTCATAATTCATTTAAAAGCCATCAAATGTTTTACAAAATCATAATGATGTTTTAAAATCCCATTTTGTAATGTGTGATGACTGACAGGTGGATTGTCTCCATTCTATGAGTCAGGATTTTTGCGAGAATTTTAGCATCTGTGCTTAAAAGAGACTGAGTGATGCAAGTTGCATTCCATACGGTTTTTCTTAAATTTTACTGTAATACCTTTTTGATGCATACTAGGATGTAAGACTGATAAGAGCATCAGTGCAGTTCGGGGGAAAAACACTTCTGCTGGATATCTATATGAGCCTACAGATTTGCTGATCTTTATTTTTAAGCTCCCTGTTCTAGCTCCAGAGCTGATGTCAGGATCTATAGTTTTTTTTATATACTAAATTCTCAAAGTCATATAGATCATTAGATATACCAGACACATGCAGTGATTGGTAAAAGCTACAAAAACATGAATTGATTTGTAGGTTAATCCATGTCTTCCAAATAGGTGGCACGGTGGCACAGTGGTTAGCGCTGTCACCTTATACCTCCACGGTCTGAGTTCGATTCCCACCTCGGGTCTGTGTGCATGGAATTAACGTATTCTCCCTGTGCTTTGTGGGTTTTCTCCCACTCTCCAAAGACATGCAGATTAGGCTAATTAGCTTTCCAAAATTGCCTTTAGTGTGTAAGCCAGTGTGTATGTGCTCTGCGATGGATTTGCACCCCGTCCAGTGTGTAACCCGCCTCAAGTCTCCTGAGACACAGGATAAAGCGCTATAGACGATGTGTGAGTGAGTGGCTCTCAATAAAATTTCACATGCATTTTACAATTATTAACCTTAGCGCAGACCTTTTGACACCACTGATCATATTATTTTCCCTGTAGACTCCACTAAATGGTCTTTCACCACAGTACCTACGCAAGCAGCTTCTAATATTTAATGACTCCATACAGACAACCTGAAGATCATGACAAGATTACAAGGGATGTTATTACACACAATCCATAAAGATGGCAATGGACGTCCTTTCTTATAGCTTATGGACTGCAATTGTAGGGCCAATAAAAAATTTAGTTCAATGCAACAGAGGCCAAATTAAAACCGTATTAAATTCAGAAATGATCTGTACTTAAAAGTTGGCCAAAAGTTTTTGTTTACACAGTTGCACTTTTTCATAATTAAAATAAAGCTGTAATTTTTTTTAAATATAATTTCATAAACTGAATTGGCAAATCGTGTTGGTAACTTGCCAATAAATAAGTATAACTCATACAATCCACTTTTCAACCTTTTCCTCAAACATTTTCGCTTAAAAATACTTATTTTACAAATTGTAATTTCTGTGCAATTTACTCAATTTGGCAATTTACTCAATTTTTTTCATACTTAAAAACCTGTAAGAAATATAAATGCATGAGATACATCAAAGATCAAATATTAGTGCTATTGAGTTGGACTTTTGTCTTGTCTTCAGCCAGGTGAATTCAAATAAATGGAGAAAATTACGCAGCTCCAGTAGTTAAAGCTACATTGTACTCCATCGGTATGAATATGCATACTGTTATTGTTATGTATTCATAAATAAATACAATGTAGTATTTTACTCCATTCAGGTGGCAAACAGATCTGATACGTACAGACTATGTGGTGTGTATGTCCTATAATGTTTTAACCAAAATCTCCTTCTCATATCCCGTTCAATCGTTCACGACTGCTGCTGTCAGTCAACTGGACACGTGACAACTTGGGATACGTTTAAAATAGCATTCCAGTCATAATTAATTTTTTCCAGTTGAAAACGAAGGGAGTAAGTGTACCTTTTTCTGCTCTGAAAAACAACTCACTATTTACAGTAATATAACATTTTCCTTATTTCAAAAAGTTATTCCATCATCTTCAATGTGGAAATCCATATGTTTGCATCTCAGCCTAAGCCCTGTTTCTCAGTCTTTTTCTTTATCTAAAGTAGTTATGACCTTCAAATTGATTTTTTTTCTGTTTTTATCTTTTTGCGGTTTTGTAACTAGGCAAATAAAAGTACTGACCCGAAGTGTAGTTCTGTAGAGCAAACCTTCTTATTTCCCCCATACTGACTTTTACTAGGCAGCGAGTCCTTATACAGGCACAGTTAACTCCAGGTTTGCTCTACAGAAATACACTTCGGGATCATGAATCCATGTAAAAGCTAAATACATATTTTAAATATTTGTAAATTAAAAGTATACGATACAGACTGTAGGCTGAATTATATATTTAGGGTATATATAACTATATAAGACTAATAGTGAAATTTTTTTTTATGGATATTTTGGGGGGGGGGAAAGCCCTAAGAAAATCCATTACCCCAGTACAACTACCAGAATTTATTTCACTGACTTTATCAAATATTCAGGGAAAAACAAAAATAATAAACTTAGTGCCAATATCAAATCTCTGTTCTATCCCGGGATCAGTCCTTAACTAAGTTGTAAGGGGTTTTGCAAACTCTCCCATGCTCATGTGGGATTCCTCCAGGATGAATGTGTGTGTAATTCATTTCTATGCATTCCGTCCATGTTTCATCATATTTTACCATGTTTGGTGCAAGAGTTTGATTTATTATGTAAACAACAACCATTTATGCAGCAAAGTACAAATAATATTTCACAAAAACACAGCATCTGATAGAAAATAGAAAAAAAATATTATTTTGTGCATCTCTCTCTAGCTTTATACTGAATTTCTTTTCTCCGCTACCAAATAAGAACTTTTCACCGACTGCAGTAATTACTTTAACCTAGGAAATGCTGCATGAAGAAAATGCATACAAGTCCAGGGAAACAAGTCCAGGTTTTTTTTTTGTCTGTGTTTTTTTTTTTTTTTTGTGCTTTAGTCAAGACACAGCACCATGGGTACTAAGAACATTAACATGGACGGTAGCAAGGAAGAAAAGGAAGCCACTTTCAGTTTGGTTTTTAAAGCAGTGGCAAGAGGAATGAAAAATTAAGGTTAAGTGCAGTTTAAGTCTATTTAATTCATATTTTACTTTATTTGCATGTCTTTTCTAAATGTTGTAATCACAACATTTAGAAAAGACATGCAAATAAAGTATAATATGAAAAAAATAAAAAATATATATTTTAGTATATATTAGTAAAATATTTCAATGTGCAAAAATATAATTATAGTGTTGGACACTGGTAATGTTGGTACTATTTTTGAGTGGCTGGGACGGATTATCTTCAATTTCATTATTGGGAAAATGCGTTTCTCTCCTCCAGGTTTGATTGAATTTACATGACACGGTTCCACTCCGAGTTTAACCCTAAAATGGGAGGTTAGCGTCTGGTAGGGCATTTGGTGTTAAAACTTGTGCTAAGTTGTATACAAATCATATAGTCTGCTGTGGCGACCCCTTAATCTAAGGAGCGGAATGACTGATACACTATGTTGCACAAGACTTATGTTTTGTTCCTAATTGTTAAAAAAATTAAATAAATAGTTTGCAAGAATAACATCATGTGAAAAAACATGACCAAAACCAGATAACAAGGAAAACTGTGAAAGTTCAGAGAAAGAAACAGGTAATAAAGCAGTAAGAAAACAGATGCAACAACACGGTAAAACAGTCTTTTGCAACTGAGGAAAACAAGCTTGAGTTCAAAACAATTAGAGTGCAGATGAGAACACCAGAACTCAATACCGGACATGAACAGAAGCCAAGAAGTAAGACACTTCGTACAAAACATAAAAAGTCTGCTGAGGGTAACCCTGGCATTAAGAAGAAAAAAAACATTTGTTTATTTTACTAGTTACATTTATTTTCTTTCGTATTTCTTTTTATTAATATTTATTCCTTATATATAGTTTTTATTTTCTTTTTAAGGTCACTGACAGTCGTATGACTGTGTATGTGACAAATAAAATTTGAATTTGAATTTGAAGACCACACAGTACATAACAGAATGTTTTTATAATGCAATATTTCAAATTTGCCCTGTCATGGATTGGCACCTGTCCAGGGTGTACCCTGCCTCATGCCCTAAACCCCATGGGATAGGCTCCAGCCCCCCGCGACCCTGAATACAGGATAAAGCGGTATAGAAGATGAGTGAGTGAGTGAATATTTTGAATTTTTATATATTTCCCGCTAACTATTTAAACATATAATAAAACTGTACAGTTGGTATGTCTGTACATTAAAGATATTTGAAAAAAAAAATCATTTGGAGGGGACGCAAAATGAGTAATATAACACATCAAGGTGGTTTTTGGAATTGTTGTCTGTCTGTTTGTTTGTGCACGCATCACGTGAAAACTACTGAAGGAATTTTTATGTGGTTTTCACAGGTGTATTTGGCCGAGCTTGAGGTCACATACAGGCTTTGTTTCATCACAATGGGAAGTAAGAATATGCAAATTCGAAATTTAAATAAAAACCGACCTTATATCATAAAAAATAAAATAAACAATCAACCTTGTAAAAAACATTAGTTCATGTCAAAATTCAACAGATGACCCTGTAAATGTTTTTAAACGCGCTGATGTGTGTGCAATTCGCTAGTCGCAGGCACATCTGGTCTCTAATAAACACACTGATACTGTAAGAATGTGAAACTGTACCATAATTTACATTTCTGGCCACACCACCCACTACATATTTTTCTGGGTATGCTTCTGACAGTAGCTTAGATTTTAGGCATAAACAAGAAGGCTTTATCAATGAAACTAAAAGATTAGAGAGAAAAAATAAAATAAATAATAAAATTCATTTTTCTTACCTCCATCCCCAGACCCTGAGCTGCTATCTGCGAACGAAAGAAAACAGTTAGGGTTAGCAGCGTTCTGTACTCTCTTACATGCACAATACAAATGCGTTAATAGATAAATACAACTTTATATGTATTTTAAATAGACAACTTTACCATGAAGTTCACTAACAAACAAGATTTCAATTGATGATTTTTTTAGGTTTTATTACTTTATTAAATTCATTTTTTTTCCATTTGTAAAAATATCGTTTGTTAAGGAGCCATTAAGAGCACACAGAAATTCCTGTGCACCTTTTCAGGCAAAAAAACCCCTTAAAATCACCCAACAGGAAGAAGTTTAGTGTTAATCTTACAGTTAAGACTTTTAAGCGGATCATAAAAATGTCCACCAAGAGAGCTAAGTGTAACTGAATCAGCCCCACAGACTTAGTTTTTTTATTTGGTAATTTGCATAATCTGCAACATTTGATAATTTGTTTTTGGAATTTGTATGGAATAGTATTCTTACAATTCTGTCATCAATCTAAAGAATGGGCAATAATTAAATTGCTTTAAAACATCGTAATCATCATCATCATTATCTTCATCATCATCATCATTATTATTAGAGCTGTGAATCAAATTTAGACTATTGTTTCAATTAAGCTTGATTTTTGGGTATTCTGGGCATTAACCTATATAATAGCACTAATGCTTACAGTCCGATCTGACTACTTTAACTGCATTTCTAACAGGTTTTGGAGTCTTAAAAACTATTTAAAATACCCTTTTAACCATTAAAATGGTGTGGGGTTTTACTGATTGTTTAGGATTGCATAGATTGAATCTTATTTTTTCTGCCAAATTTTCTGCTCCACACTCCATTCTAGTAATTGTCTAGCTCTTCTTTTTTTCTGATAGCTAAAGCAAATGTCATAGTGTCATGGTGGCTTAGTGGTTAGCACCCCGTCCAGGGTGTACCCTGCGTTATGCACTCTCCTGGGACAGGCTCCAGGCCCCCTGTGACCCCGTGCACTGTGGTATAGACGGTGAGTGGGTGAATCAGATGTCCAATCAGGAGCTCCATTCAAAATGACCTCAGCATTAAAAACTGGTTGACCCCCCCATATGTATGGCTCTCTTCATGTCATTCCATAGCATCTCTATTGGATTGAGATCTGGAGTGGAGTGTCACTGCGCTCCTTTGCAAACTTCATGTGTGCATCAATGTTCTTTTTAAGTAAGTAGTGGCCCCATTGTGAAGTTCTGCCATGAACAGCCTCCTTCTTCAATGTTTTACGTAATGTAGAATCATGAACACAGATGTTAGCCAGTTCCTATAATGCCTTTAAACCTTGGGCTGTCACTCTGGGTGGTTTCTTTACCTCATTGATGATTCTTTGATGTACTTTTTGGGTTTTTATGGTTGTTCTCAATAAAGACAGAAGAGATCAACTCTTGACTTAGATGAAGATCAGATCACATTTTTCTGCATATACACACATGCATATAATAATATACTGTTTATAGCAAGACACATAGCATAGAGCCAAAAAATACACTTTGCATGCATCAGCCCCTGCTGCTTTGTGTACTGCATTATCTTGTAGAATGCCACCTTGAAAAACACTTGAGACAGCAAAGACACCAGTCGCAGGACGTTCTGAACTCTAACCAAGCATATCCACTCAGATTTACCTACAAAATATCCCAACCTTCAGCCGACCAGCTTTCAGCGCACGTTTCGCACAGCTAGTATTGTGCTGTTGTGATAAAATTTCACAAGTATTTTGACGTATGGTTTAATTATTGTTCTGTGGTTAAGACGGTTAAGGAGTGTGTTAAGACAGCTTACACCCTACAGGTAGCCACCTGCAGGTATCGCTGGGGGTCCAAGAATTAAGTGTTTAGAATGATTATTATAAGCGGGGGGTTATTATATAATTAACTATGATTAACTATAATCAACAGGTCTGGCCAAATACAAGTGAATCTTAAAAAGTCCTACAGTGATCACTTATCTTAAGATGCATAACCGAATTAATGTGATCATTTATTTATCTTAATTAAATGAAACCATTACATGATTAATTGAAAAGCGCAAGTGTTTGTGTTAGGACTCACCAGGATCACAGGGTCCAGGAGAGACTAGAGAGATGTGATGTTGCTGTGTGCAGGCTGCTTGTTTCAGGTAGCACTCATTCTGATAGGTGTCCCCGGTCGATCCGCACACAGGGATGTATTTTTCATGACACTGTTGTAAAAGTCAGACACCACATTTGAAATACATTATTTTAAGTGTGTAGCTTAAGTTTTGTGTTAATTACACTCAGTCTCTTTGTGCACTCTGTGGGTTTGCTTGGCGAAACTCGTTTTGGAAAATGCTTGAGTGTGAATGTGGAGTTTCCTTTAAAAGTTGAATAATCTGTCCTAACTGTACATGTAAAAGGCATGAAACATGAAAAGTTACCTGAAACTGGCAAACACATTTCGGGTCGGCACTACTGTCCCTGCAGATTCCACCGAAGCGACATGTGGATTTGTCACACACTCGCAAATCACTCTTCTTCTCAGACAAATCTGGGATTTAAAAAACAAAAACAATAACAAAACAGCTTAGCATTCAAACACACAATGTATCTCAGTGATTTGTGCTGATGTTTACTTCCTGAGAGGTCTCAAGCTCTGGTCCCAAAGGGAAAAACTGATTCTATAGCTGAGCATGCACCTACTTATTAATGAATGTACCTTTCACCTAGGCAGTGAATTCATCCAGGGTAGGTAGGTAGGGACTCATGGAGCAGCCACGCTTACTAGGACTGCCTATCTTATAAAGCTATCTATATTAAAAATAAATAAATAATCATAGGCCCATTGCCTGCGATTCTCAGCTGACAGTACTGCACTTATGCTCTTGACCATAAAGAAAATATATGACTTTCTGCATCCTGGGAGGACAGTTCCTGATAGATCCTTGTTTGATTGGCACATGTTTAATGGGAAATAAATGGGAAGGCAGAAGGGGAGGGATTCCAGCAGGGTGAAGCTCACATTACAGCCACAGTCAGACATTTGCATACGCATGGCCTGGACAAAAACTAATTAAATTCAACTAAGCAACTAGTTTAGGGTCTTCCATTGATATATGTTGGCAAATTATATTTCTGGTGGAAATCCATTACACCTCATCCTCCAAATAACACCATTCCTACAGTAAAGCATGGAGATGTTAACGTCTGCTGGGGAGCATAAAGAATGGACTGTGGAGCATTGGAAAAACATCATGTGGTCTGATGAGTCCAGATTTCCCATGTTCCAGGGTGATGAGTCCATCAGGGTAAGAAGAGAGGAGGATGAAGTGATGCATCCATCACGCCTAGTGCCTACCGTACAAGCATGAAGGAGCATGAGGAATCGTTTTCACACATGGATTGGCCACCACAGAGTCCAGACCTTAATCCTGTTAACGTCCTGCTATGGGAGACTGAAGCAGTGGAAAGCAGTAGGAAAGAAGGAAAACTGTATGGGATAAAATACTGTCAAATTCTTAAAAAAAAATCTGCTGCCCTCTGCCAGGGTAGATTTACCTTCCAACACAACAATGACCCCAAGGGTAAGCAAAACTAAGCACACAGTGGGTGAGGGAGAAAAAGAAGAATGTCCTTGAATGTCCCACTCTGAGCCCAGAACGCCACTGAACATCCGTGGAATCACTAGAGGACGACAGTCTACAAACAGTCACCATTAAATCAACCCAACCTGAGCAGTTCTGCAAAGAAGAGTGGGCAAATACTGCAAAGTCTAGATCTGCAAAGCTTTGTGTGCCACTGATAAGGTGATTAAACCTTCTGCAAATCGGTGATTGTGTTCTGTATTTTCTTTCTATTTTTTTTTCTGACATGTTGGTGTTATATCTTTTATGTTAAAAGTTGCACTGAGTAAATACAGCTGGATAAAAAACAGAAACTGTGTCTGTGTCTTTTCTATACCAACGAAAATTTTGATGTTGGATGGCCACCACTTGGTCATGGCAAAGATGTTACTCTGTTTTAGAAGAATCAAATTATCGTCCTGCATCAAGAAATAAAAACAACTACGGAGAAACTTTCACAATTGTCTTAAGATCTGTAAAATGCATTATTAAAATCTGGACGGATCGTAGTGGTGAACCATCATCTTTAAGATGGAAATGTGGTCAGAAAATTATCTTGAATTCCATTTAATTCAATTCATTTCATTTGTATGGTGCTTTTAACAATGGTTCAAGTGAATTAATCTCCCCAAAAGAAGGTTATGGAAATAAGGGCCAGGGGTAACTCAGTGGTTAAGGCATTGGACTACGGTTCGGAAGATCCCAGGTTGCCACCAAGTTGCCACTGTTGGGCCCTTGAGCAAGGCCCTTAACCCTCAACTGCTCAGATGTGTAATGACATAAAAATGTAAGTTGCTCTGGATAAAAGCGTCTGCTAAATGCTTAAATGTAAATGTAAGGATGAAATATGTATAGATTAAAATGATCAGAATCTGTTGTTGAATGTGTGTAATGGGAGATCATTTAAATTCTTAGTAAAAACTAAGTGTAAAAAAACAACAACAGTAAAACTCACAGTTATGTTTAAAAGTGAAAATAAGAGCATTTACACACAATGTAAAGAGAACAAGGGATTGGGACTAAAGAACATGTGTAGTCTTAAGAATACCATATCAGTGAGGCTAATCAGGAACAAAGGCTTCGGTCTGCTGGGGAGCATAAAGAATGGACTGTGGAGCATTGGAAAAACGTCATGTGGTCTGATGAGTCCAGATTTCCCATGTTCCAGGGTGATGAGTCCATCAGGGTAAGAAGAGAGGAGGAGGAAGTGAAGCATCCATCACGCCTAGTGCCTACCGTACAAGCATGAAGACGCATGAGGAATCGTTTTCACACATGGATTGGCCACCACAGAGTCCAGACCTTAACCCTGTTGAGAATCTTTGGGATGTTCTGGAGAGCACTTTACCTAGCGCTTGGACTCTCACATCATCGATACACAATCTTTAGATGAGAGAAATGAATGGACAGAACCTGGACAGGATCAACACAAAATAAAGCACTGGGAGTACAAAGTAAAAAAAAATGTTTAAAAAAAAGGCACTACTCATGAAAAAAACATAAGCATGGAAAAAAAACATCATAACAAGATAAATAGTTTTGTTGGTCAGTTACACAAACTCATCTCTCACTATGTCTTCAATTTGTCCATCCTCAACTTTCCACAACACAAAGGCAGCATCATTACCTCTACCGTCTCCAGCTCCGCCTCCTGTCTTTTCGTCAGTGCCGTACAACACAGCTGGTCTCATTACCTTCCTGTAAACATTCTCCTTCACCATTACAGATACACGTCTATCACAAATCACTTCTGATGCTTTTCTCCACCCGGCCTGCACTCTCTTTTTCACTTCTCTACCCTATAAATCAGGGTAATACTTTGGACATTTGATCCCAAATAATTAAACTCCTCCACATTGACCAACATTTCCTTGCAACTGCATTCTTCAACCATTCTTCGCCTTATTTTACGCACATGGACTCTGTGTCTCATCCTATGCCATCCATATACAGGGAAACTTGTGATCTCGTCCATCACCATTGTGGTCCATCACCACAAGAACAAGGTGGTAATATTAGATCCTTGACGCCATCCCATTTCTACATGAACCACTCTGTCACTCCCCCATCACACCTCACCACTGTCACACTGTCCTCGTAATTATCCTGCACCACCCTCACATATTTACTCTACCACTCCCGACGTCCTCATTTAGGCCTCTGTCATACGACTTCTCTAAATCCACAACTCCTTCTGTTGTCCCCTATATTCTCAATTTACACTCTCAAAGCAACAAAACATCTGTAATGTTCCTTCCTGCCATGAAACCATACTGCTCATCACTTGTACCCTCAGCCTAGATTACACTTCTCTTTCCGATACGGTGTGGCTGATCAACATTATGTCTCTATCTCCTTTATTCTTGAAAATCTACTACCAGTACACTTCTTCTCCACTGTCTCGCTTCCAAAGATCTTGTTAAACATTGTGGTTAAAAACTATACAACCTTCTCTCAAAACATCTCTGTGCTTGTATTGGTACATCATCAGGACCAACAATCTTTTCGTTCTTCGTCCTCTTTGTATCCGTCTTCACTTCAACCTTACCACGCTTCCTGATTCACCATTCCCAAGGAACTTATTATTCCCAACTTTCTCTCTCTTATTTTCTTCATTCATTTGCTCCTCAAACTACTTCATTTACCGTATCAAGATATTCCGCTTGATTTCCATCTGCATCATTTATCACCCTAACCTGCAGCACATTCTTCCCAGCCTGGTTCCTACAGTATATATTAAATGGTGGCCAAAGGTTTTGAGACTAAAGTGAAATTCAATATTATAATGGAATTCTCATTTTTTTTGCAAAATAATCACAAAAAAGATCATAAAAATAATTAGTTATTTCATATAATGAAAGTGCTATACAACAATCAATATTTAGTATCAAGTCCCTTATTGTTCAAATGCTGCTGCTGGATCCGGCTGGGCGTGGAGTCAAGAAGACATCTGCAGTACTCTGGTGTCACTTGATCGAGCCATGGCTGATTTATTGCTTCCTGAAGATCATATTCAGAAATATTTTCTTTCTTCCATTAACTAAACCAGCAGATTCTAAACTCTAGAGCAACTATTTAGCCAGATAAGCCAGGGCCAATAAGTGACATCACCCTTTTTGTGCACAGAAAGAACTATAATATTGTACATGGCATACTGGATATTATCTACTGGCTCATACAGTAAGAGTCTAAAACTGGTAAGTTTCGTGGCAGGCTTTTGAAGAGAACTTAAAAAGAAAATATAATAATAATAAATATAAAATAAACAGGCTAAATAATGGGGGGGTCACAGTGTTCCATTAACAAAATCAGAATGTTGAGACAATAGCAGAGAAGATTTATGATTTCCTATTAAATTTAAGGAGTTCACATGGTTTTGAATTTCACAGAGGAAAGGTGAGAGTTTAGGAGATGTTGGGAGCCATGTTTTTCCAGTTGATGCAATAAATTACTGAAGCCCAATAAACTTTACTTTTTGGAACATTCTTGATTAAATTTTGCATTCCTATTTTATAAACTGAATAGGAAAATCTAACTGTTCATGAATTGGTCATACGCTAGTACACAACCAGAATCATCCAGTAGCAAAGATATGTGAGGACCAGCGGAGTCACTGTCTATGACTGACTGACTGACTGACTGACTTCTTGATTTGACAACCATAAACGCATACATATATATACAGCACGATATGAAAAAAAAAACGTAATGAGAAGGAGATGGAACGGTGCCTTAGTGGTTAGCACTGTCACCTTGCACCTCCTGGGTCGGGGTTCGACTCCTGCCTAGGGTGCATGGAGTTTGCATGTTCTCACCCTGCTTGGTGGGTTTCCTCCAGATACTCTGGTTTCCTCCCACACTCCAAAGACATGCAAATTACCCATAGTGTGTGCGTGCATGTGTGTGTGTGTGTGTGTGCCCTGCAAAGGATTGGCACCCCGTTCAGGATGTACCCCACCATGTGCTCCCACACCAGTTCTAACAGGACTGTGCACCAGTGCACAAAGCGAGGTCCTTGACCTCACAAAAGAGGTCAGAGTTGAAGCTGTTGAAGGCTGGGCCAACATCATATTAAACCCAATGGATTAAGAATTGGATGTTACGTAAGTTCATATGCATGTGAAGGCAGGCGAGTGAATACTTTTGGCAATACAATGTGTATAAAAATAAAATGAAATGGTAAAAATATATATCGACTGTGGAGTCAGCGTGGGGACACATGAAACGCCACACAAAACAATCTCAATTCGGAATTAAACAGTTTTTTTTTGTATCATTTCGTGACATTATGTTTATGTCACTAACTCTTTATTTAATTTGTAATGTTAATTTTTCTTATAATATAATAATGTTTAGCTTTTGGAGTGTTACCCTTTAAATGAAGAGTACTGTATTGAATGGGTGCTTGTATTTTGACCCAAAATACACTTCAGTTTTTAAACACTGTACCATATACAGTTCCTTATACTGCTGGTGGAATACTTTAGACTACATTAGCATTTAACTAAACTACTGTTTTAAATCTATTGGATTAATGTCATAAGATATCTGACAAAACTTTAAGATAATTCAGTTTAGTAAAGTAATACATTTCAAAAATAAAAGTGCAATAAATACATGCGCACATTACAGCATCAAATTCGCATTTATTTATTTATTTATTTATTTCTGGGGAAGATTTATACCCAGCAGTCGGTGAGTCTGACATGATCAGCACTGCTGGATTTGATTAAACTTCTGATGTTATAAACACTACTGTCATTCAAATTCTGTTTCATCTTTTTTTTTTCCCTAATCAGGGTGATTTTCTTTACAGCGGTGCCAAACATGTAGAACTCCTCTGCCAGCAAGTCTAGTGCCCTTAAATCCCCTAAAAATACAGTTTGAATGAAAATCTAAAACAATTAACTGAAGACGTACTATTACAAACATCTGATCTTGTTGTGACTATGACCCTGTTTGAATTCGTTCCAAAATACAATCAGACAAGCAGCATACTGTGAAAATTCCATAAAAACGCTGTACAGTGAGTCATATCGAGTGCCTTATGGTTAACACTGACAGGAAGATTAGCTTGGGTGGCATAACAGCACAGTGGGAAAGGTTGCTGCATTCCAAAAACAGGATCCTGAGATGCACAAAGTTCGATCTTATTCCAGGGCATTAAAAATGCATGATTAAATTACACTGCCTGGCCAAAAAAACGCTGCTGCTTAGATTTAATGGTAAAGAAAATAATTGGATAATTACTGCAGTGATCAGCCAGAACCAATGCTTTAAACACTAACTTTAAGAAAAAAAAAAAAAAAAAAAACTTTGGAAGACGTATCCCACGGTTGTGTCCAAGAAATTATTTTAAAAAGAGATTGCTGATATTACTGGAATTGGGATACGAACTGTCGAACACATTATTAAACCCTGGAAGGACAGTGACAGTGTGGTAGTGGGGGGAAAAAAAAGACCATGATCGGAGATTATTTAAACACTTGGTAAAGCTGCATCACAAAAATAGTTATCATAGCTATGTTTAATAGTGAGAGTGAAAGCACTTCCACACTCACAATGCAAAAAAAGCTGCAGGGCCATAAATAAACAACGTGCAACTGAGCTTAATCAGGGAAAAGGGTTTAAATTGATATGGAGCAAATACAAAGAAGATTTGGAGAAATTGATAAGAATCATGTGGTCTGACGAGCCCAGATTGAGCCTATTTCAGAGGGTGTTTCTATGGGCGTGTCAGGGTAAGGAGGGAGGCACATGAAGCGATGCACCCATCATGCATAGTGGCCACTGTACAAGCCTCTGGAGGCAGTGTTATGATCTGGGGTTGCTTCAGTACGACCAGGTTATCCCATCAATGGGATTTTTCTTCCATAAAGGCACAGAGATAACAATGCCAAGATTCACTGGGCTGAAATTGAGAATGATGTTCTGGAAACACAAGGAATCGCTTTCTTACATTAATTTGTCACAAACGCACAATGATGTGAAGCTGCCTAAGGCTGTCGAAACAATGTCATGGTGAATATGCATTTTTTTTTGCCAGGCAACTAAACACATTTGACAAGCAAAAATGTGAGGACGATATATAAAAAAGAGCTCTTCTAGTACTGTAGCTTTTTGTACCCAATATAATATATAAATATAATATATATAATATAAATACCTTATCCAACCACTCAAATTAAAGTGACTGCTGTTCCTTATTGCTGCTCCTTCAGCCTCCTTACACACACCCATGGTCAGTAGGCAGTTTTTTTTTTGTTTTGTTTTTTTATCTAACTGATTATAATTATAATTACTTAAACATTAATTATTATAGAGGTACATATCCAGTACTGTGCAAATGTATTATAATTCTACATATAGTTAGCCAAATAACTGCTGTAGAGCGAGGATGTCATCAAAAAAAAAGTTTCCACATTCTAAAAAACAGTAATTAATGAAACAATGTCTTAAAACAAAGTCTTAAAATCTAGTCTCGGGTACAATTTGGAAATGAGCTGCTTAGGTTTACTGAACATCCTGCAGAACCAGACCTGCTTCTTTTATCATCCATGCAAAGCCCAGAAGCTTTCTCTTTTTTTGGCTAAAAAGTGCTCTTATATAATATATAATATACTGCTTTCTTTTCTGGCCTGGAATTATTATTTATTTCTTTTTTTTTTTGGCTAAAAAAACTAATGTTTAAATAAAAAATGTACTGACTTAATAATGAAATCATGAAATAAACATATAATGCAAAATTTGTACAAAAAAAAACCTACAGGGTGCCAAAGATATTTGCACAATACTGTGTATACAGTTTATGTAAGTATCATCCACTTAACTAAAATTAGGATAATCTTCATAAACTCCAATTTTTATGTACTTTTTTTATGATTACAACAACTGTTCATCATTCTTTACAGCAAAGAATAAGAATTCATTCTAATACTGCAACAAAGGCAAAAAGAGGCAAGGTGAAAGTCTAGACATTATATCTACAATGTACAGAGCCATTGCTGTTGTAAGATATATTGTAAAGATTGGGTGAAGATTGGGCATTATGCAGTGCGTCACATCTGCACATTAGAAATTCATGTCCTCGATAACCAACGCATGGTCTGTGAAAAAACATGAAAAACATCTAATCCTGTTCCAGTACCTATAACACAAGTCAACCGTGATATTAAGCCTCTCAACCTAATATTATATAAGACCAGGTTTAAGACCATTCATGTTATCCTGGCTCACAAAAATATGAAGTTCAAGCTGCTGCCTATCTGATCTTGCGGGCAAAAAAAAAAACACAATTCTCTTAACTAAAACTCAATTTAATCGGTTACACTGAAGCACACACCATGTGTGCAGTGTTTCTTCACGTTGCAGTGCCATGCTCGATGAAGCTTTTAAACTATCTAAAAGGGGAAAATAGTGCAATCTCACCTGACTTTGACACGTTCCACAAAATTACAGGAACAAACCATGCATTGTTCATGAACGTGGTGCCATTCTGTCACAAGCTGTATGTACCATTTTTGGGGTGTAAATCAATGAACAATCTAAGATGCTTACATAAATCACATCTGACAAATAAAAAATGTGTGTTTGTAGATGTTCATTATAATTACATTGTAGTTATGAACATTTCCTTAACAAATTTTATTTAATACTGGCAATTGGGGATGTCAATGATTAGTTATTTATAAATTTATAATAAGAATGTAATGGGTTAAAAACATAATCTTCTTAATCTGTTTTTCAGATCTTTTTAATATTTATTTGGTTTGAAGGAGCAAACAATTTGCATCAGATTTAAAGAATTATCAGCAACCGTATCAACTTAAATAAGCAGTTTGATATTGACTAGTAGCTGTGTATAAAGTGCTAAACTCAACAACAACTGTATGCTAATGTTAGCCTAGCTAACCTTACTGGCCCTGCGTCTTACATGCTAATAACTTACTTGAAGACTTTGGTTTCTGCAGCTCCATTTCTAAACTTTTGGATTGATTTAACCTGCCTATAATCCACTTTTAAGCAAATCAGTGAAGTCGTTGATTTCTACAATTTTATTACATTTTTATCAATTTTACATAAGATAGAAAGAAAGAAAATTCATGTGGTGGTCACCGTTGATATTCTGTTGGGCTGCTACAAATAAACCAATGTATTAAAAATACTGCATTGTGCTACCAGAAAGTTTTAAATGGAACTTAAACTGAGAACAAATAACGGTCTTGCTGTCATAATGATTATTCAATTATGGATTATGGAAAATATTGCTTAAGAATTACATGCAAAATTCGCAAACTTGTCTGAGAGTTCTAGTCTCTTCAGTATTACAAAGGAGACACAGCAATAATGAAGAAAAACAATTGGTGCACTGCAGACAAACACCTTAAACACAACATTAGCCACTAGCAAGCTAGTAAATGGGTGCCCATTAATATAAAGATAAAATAATAAAAATCCATAAAAAAAGATCTCTGTTGGGGAAAAATACAGCCTTGATAGTGTTAATCCAACGTGATATAACAGCTCTGAATGCCATAAGTGTAGAACACTGCAGTAACTACAAGCTAATCTACACAAACGTGCAGATCAGAGGATAAACAGACCTTTTCCCAAACTGAGACCCTTTATCTTCTTGCCTTGCCCAGTCTTATCATGTATAAAATGCAAACATAAATCAGTCACTCTCCAGACCACTTATCTTGTACAGTGTCACATGGGCCCTGGGAATTCGAGGCACTAGACGGGATACACCCTGGACGAGGTGCCAGGCCACCGCAGGGCATAAACACACACACACTCACTAACACACTATGGGCAATTTGGAAATGCCAGTAAGCCTAATCTGCAAGTCTTTGGATTGTTTGGAAACCGCAGTAACCGGAAGAAACACACCAAGCATGAAAAGAGGATGTGCAGAAACCCAAAGGCAAGACTTGAACCCTCAACCATGGAGGTGAGAGACCACAGTGCTAACCACTACACCACCATGCCAAACATAAACCAAAGTACATCTTAAAAGCTAGATCTCCAGCTAAGCAATTTCACAACATAGGTAAAAAAGTAAAGTTTAAAAAATAAATCAAAAGTTGATGCATAATGCTGTGATACTGTACATGATTAAGCAGCCATTTGCTCTTTACATACAAAACTCCTGCCAAATCCAATCCAGCAGCTGTGAATGTAAATTATTGTGAATTACCTCAATTATCATCATAGTCTTTACAGGGTGACTCTCAACAGCATTCTTTTAGATATTTGTATACAGTTTATACAGTACAGTACTGTGCAATGGCCTTAGGCACCACATTATCTGTAGTACAAATGTTATATAAGTATGTTTATCATATATGTACAAAACCAGTCACTATTTCCAAACATGCCTTAAGTATAAATAAATAAATAAATAAATAATATTACAGAAGAATGTTGTAAATGCATGCCTGTAAATAAAGCAACATACATAACAGACCAGTTTTCAGATGGAAGAAAAAAAAATTATGTAGGCTTCTGGGTTTTGCATGAAAATAGATTGGAGTGTGACAAAGTCTGGAGTGACCAGACAATCTCCTATTCTCCAGCACACTCAGTAAAACCTAACAGTTGTTTTACTTATAAAACTGCACACATCTGTATCTAACACTACTGATTACTACACAAGGCGTTTTTACACCAAATATTGCCTGTGGTTATGTTATAACTCTTTAGTGTTCTTTATAAAAGTTTTTATTTATGTAGAAATGTTTTTAAAAGGATTTTTCCTTATGCCTATTCACCCCAAAGACGTTCGTACAGTACTGTAAATAAAGCAGCTGTTTTTACTGAGCGTGCTGGAGAACAAGAGTTCTTCTCTTAACTTTGTCATGCTCACTCCTTTCTTTTTTCATGCAAAACCCAGGACAAAAGATTTCTTTTCTACTTGAAAACTGGTGTCATGTAACATGTTGTTTTCCTTACTGGCATGCAAATATTTTTCTGTAATGTTATTATTTATTATTTTTAATGGATGGTGACATGATAAACACATATAAAAAATGAAAATTTGTATTAAAGACAAAAACGCTGCCTTAGAACTTTGCACAGTACAGTATTTTTGCAGGTGGCTCAGTAATCTTGACTATTTTTTTAATTCACTCACTCACTCATCAGGGCACAGACACAGACACACTCACGCGCTCATTCACACATTGTGGGCAATTTGGGAATGGCAATTAATCTAATCTGCATGTCTTTGGACAGTGGGAGGAACCCAACATACACAGAGGAAACCCAACATACACAGAGGAAACCCACCAAGCCAGGGGAGAACATGCAAACTCCATACATACAGGTTCAAGGCAGGAATAGGACCCAGACACTAGAAGTACAAGGCCACAGTGCTAAGACTATTGTACAATGAAAACATTTGCCAGCAACACAGCATAAGTCAATGACGATAAAAAAAATATGTATGTGTGCTTATATAGTCACCTGGCCAGTGTATTTTAACGGGAAGGCTTTGAAGACTTCAAACTGTATATTTGGGTTTTCAGATATGTCAAGTAGAACAAAAGGTATTATTACTTTTACAACATGTAAATTTGACCACAACCAGAATAATGGAATGACATCACAAAAATGTAAAACTTTTAAAACGAGCATGTTATTTTAATTTCTGGTCATAGAAACAACCAAAAACAACAATAAGAACATGTTCTCGAGTGTATCTGTGCTGTTTATTTGCTTATGTGACCCTATAAAAACAATTATGTTTGTATAGTTGGTTAAAATAAACTAAAATTCAGTTTAGCCTATTTTGTTTTGAGAAAAAAAAGGATATACAGTCCCTCTATACTGCAAAATCTTGAGTCCTAAATATGTTTATTTAAAAAAAAACAGCAAAACAAATAATGGCTAAAATGCTCTGATCTTTAACGGCTACAATCACAGCCAATCACAGCCTTTAAAATACAGCTATAAAAAACACAATGGAATATGATTTTTTGAGCCTATTTGTTTGATTATTCTAGAGGAACAGTGTTTTAATGCTGTGATTGGCCAGCTTGGTGGCTTAGCAGTTAGCACTGTACTTGCACCTCCAGGGTCCGGGTTTGATTCCAGCCTCAGGGGCTGTATTTATGGAGTTTGCCATGATTGGTGGGTTCCCTAAACTCATTTGACAAGGGTACTCTGGTTTCCTCTCAAATTCCAAAGACATGCAGATTAGGCTCATGAGCATTCCCAAATTTACAGTGTTGACTGTATGCATTGAAAAATGGGAATAAATACAACGGTCACCATAGATGGATGGATACTGTAGGTGGATGGATGGATGGATGGATGGATGGAATGTTGTGATTAGCCAAAATGCTATGCTAGTCCGATTTTAATAATTTAAAAATAGGTATATTACTCTATTTCTTAGATAATGGGGTATCCATTGAATACATCATATGCTAAATGAAAAAGATAGTTCAATATAGAGACAGAGGAGTCTCCCTTTCTTTATTGTGGTATGGCCCAGGAGCCATGTAGTATTTCCTTGCCCATTATTTCATTCCTTCATTTGAACTCGTTTTGTTTAGTTTTTTTTTGTCTGTAACTTCGCGTTTGAAATGTTTTATTGCATGATTATAAAAATACAATAACAGAATAAATGATTACAGCCTCGATCCTTACAGTAGCGTTGAAGGGTGGGGTTCAGGGTGTCTCACCTAAGCCAAAGACACAAAGGCACCAAACGACACACACACTCACAGGCGTATAAAGGAGGTGAAGTGAATCGTGCAATCGTGTAATCGGAACACAAGTCGTACCTGGACATTCTTTGCCTTTGTCAGGCAGGCAGTCGCTGGAGTGAGGATATGACGCCTGAGCTCCGAGCGCAGCCGCGATGGTCAGGAGGCAGAAGAGAGCGCAGTGGAGATGGCGGCATCGGAGTGTCCTGATCCTAATGAGCTGAGAGCTGAGCTGACCTAATATCATGATGACACAGGGGTGTCCGAAGTGCTAGAAAGGTTTATTGTTTTATTTATTTATTTCTTTACTTATTTGTTAAATACGATGCAAACAACCCGTAGGAGGAAAAAAAAAAAAACCACACGCGCTAATGCATGTAGCTACACTGTATCGTATTTAAACCCAGCGTGTTTGATGTTCCCGAAAAACGAACACTCTGTAGCAAAAACGTATCAAACAGATCCAAGGGGGGAAAAATCCCGTGCATGGAGTTCAATACACACTGAGTGTGTTGCTGTGGGCAGACCAGTACACTCCGTCGTAGCTCCTTCAGTCGTTCCTTCCCCTTTGTGCCGTCTCTGTGTGCATCTCGACTCTCAATCCTCTCCAGCCTCTCCCGATTGCAGACCGCGTGTAAGTGTGTGTGTGTGTGTGTGTGTGTGAGAATGAGAGAGGTTTTTATTATTATTCTTATTATTATTCCACTGGATGAGGCGTGTATTGATGCTCGAAAAAAAAAACCGGTATGGCAAAGACAAAGCGCTACACTCGTTACGAGCACCCTGCCAAAAAGCCAACAACAAAGGGTCCGAAAAGGATGGTTTGAAGTCATGTGACCCTAAGACCACCTCCCCCAACTCACATCGGAAATCTGCTGAGGACGCTGTAACTCCAGAGAGTGTTCCTCTGATCTGAAGGAACCCAGGGTAACCAGTCCTACTGAGATGTTTATCAGTCAAGAAGAAAGTCTACGGGTTTTTAAATCAACTAGTATTAAATAAATTCTATTCAGAAAAAAAAGTCATATTTATATTTAAATTAAAGACCAGAAAAATATTATCTTTTTTTTTAAAAGCACACACACACACACACACACACACATATATAAAGATTAATCAAAACTTAAATAATTGTTAAATGTTAAAAAAAAAGATCATCTTTTTCTGGTCTTTAATTTATAGATAAATATGACTTTTTTCCTAAATATTATTTATTTAATACTAGTTTATATATATTGGTAAAGAGTAGCTCAGCGGCTAAGGCTTTCTTTGAACTATGGTCTGGAAGGTTTCAGGTTCAAACCCCACCACCACTAATTTGCCCCTTTTCGGCCCTTAATCCTCATCTGCTCAGATGTATAAATAAGATAAAAATGTTGCTCTGCATAGGGGTGTCTGCCAAATGCTGATATATATGGTGGTCTCACTTAGGTCTCATCTGTCCAAAGGACATTGTTCAAGAGGTTCTGGTCATCATGGACTTACTATGCCGAGTGGGACCTGTAGGGTCTGAGATCTAGCTCTTTTTTTAATATTTTTTTTTTTTTTTTTTACATTTGCTGAGCCTTGAGTCTCCCATGTCTCCCATGTCTCCCATGTTCTTTTTAGACAGAAAAGTTATCTTCTGACAATCCTTCTCAACAAACCATACTTGTTCAGTCTTGTTCTTATTGTTTCGTCATGGGCTTTAATATTTACCATGCTCAGTGAGGCCTGTAGGGTCTGAGATCTAGCTCTTGTTGTTTTGTTTTTGTACTTTTGCTGAGCCTTGAGTCTTAAGGGAACATGGAGTGGTATTAATACCAAATTACCTAAATTACAATACCACAAGATATGTATACACTCTACAGAGTCAGTCTAAAACAAGTTATACACAAAGAAAAACTTGTATAAATGTTTTTATATTAAATTTATTGCTATATGTTATATATTGAGCAATGTATTACTGATTGCTTCAGCAGATTCAGACTGAGCATTTTTATTGCAACAAGTTTTTGTCCAGTTTATTTAATATGCTATTGTCACTGTTATACTTTATTATAAAGTAATATAAATCATTTTTCATGAAGATGTGGAATTGAGTACTGGAATATGCCTATAACATATACTATACATATAAGGAACCCTATAGGTGTGATACTCTGGTCATTCAGTACATTCAGGTCGTCAGCTGACTTTATTTTATTGCCACATACAGTATCATTGCTGAGCCTAGACCTGAGCAACTGAAGCCAAACCCCAGATCATAACACTGCCTCAGAGGCTTGTACAGTGGCCACTATGCATGGTCTGTGCATTGCTTTATGCACTTCCAATCTTTCCCTGATTCACCCATCGCTCTGAAACAGGGTCAGTCTGGACACACCAGACCACATGACTTTTTTCCATTGCACCAAAATCCAATTCTTATGCAAGTACTCCACAAAGAAACTGACTTTCAGTTTTTTGAACACAACTGAAGTTGATACTGTTGATTTCATGAATGTGCAAATCTAGTAGAGAATTGTTTTCAGCAAAATTTCTTTATTTATTTTTTTACCAGAACAAAATAATAAATTAATAATGCATAAATAAATGTACAATTTATTGGCTGTGTTCGGATGCTTTACAAGTTAATAAAACCTTGCAGGCATTGCAAGAGATAAAATGTGTTGGGCCAATTTATTTAAAAATTGTAGCAAAAGTTATTTTTTAATCATATTAATATTAATTATTTGCCTGATTGGTTTATAGATGGATGGACAAAGAGGACTGAACACTGAATAGGTTCTTAGACAAAGGACATTACAGCTAGAATGAATCACGTTAGCACTGGTGAGTTTTACGGCGAAAGCAGTGTAAGTAACCTCCCTGCTGTGATGTAGTTTTATTTCAAGGGAGCTGTGACTTTTCAGATGATAAAAATAAATTGCTAATTAATTTTGTAAAAAAAAAAAAAAAGAAAGGTTTCAGCTTCTAAAATCTAGTGCTTCAGTGGTTGGCAATATGTATTAAAATAAAAAATAGTAATAATAATAATTATAGTTATAACCCAGAGAAATGTGCTTTATTTTTCCCCAAAGGCAGATTAAAAAATGATAACTGAGATATTGTGATGTTACTGAAGCTAATGGAAATGATGCCCTAACTTGCTGATAGCATCAATATTTGACCTTAACTAGACTACTCCAGCAGAAAGACCAAGTGGGCGGGATCATTGCCCAGGTAACTATCAATTACTTCGGTGTGGTACCCAATCTGCACCTTTATAATGACCCGCCATTCATCTCTGTAAACTTTAACTGGTGGAATTGTTTTGTTCTTGCCCTTCCCTTAGGCCATGCTATGGTACAGGTAAGAGGCGCAGAGTAAACACTCATGTTTAGTTTAGAAAAAATCAATGCATTCTTTTGTGTGACCTGAGAATAACGAGTCTCCATTTAAAATGCAAGTGAAAAAGCAGGTTAAGTTTTCTTTAAAAAATGAAAATAAAATTTCATTCCTACTTCCTAAATAAAATCAGTAAGTAGAAATGAAAAGGGTGACATACAGAAAATACTCAAGTAAATCGCTGATACAAGAAAGAAATACTTAATTACAGTAACAAAGTATCTGTACTTCATTGTATTTGTACTTCATTGTATTTGTACTTGCCACCTCTGCTCAGGTGTACAGGTGCATGTGAAGGTACAGACTACATACTGTCAGGTACTAAACTGTCCCCCACCAATACCTGTACATGGCTTTGACCTTGCATGGTTTGTACATACACTGTAAGTACATACAGTAGATACTAAACTTATGCAGTAAAAGTTTTGACATTTTATTAGAAATATCTTTTAAGTTGTGACTATGTTATTATGGACTCATCATAATGAGAGAAGTAAGGAAAATGGATAATTAATAAGTGTTTAATAGTCAGACCTATTTTTTTTTGTTTTGAATTTTATAATAAGTGAATTCAAAATGTTTAGTTTGCGATCATGAGCTGCTAATCAGTAGTTCACTATAAAAAATGATTTACATTTTGGTTGGCATGGTGGCTTGATGTTTAGCACTGTCACCTTGCACCTCCAGGGTCAGGGCTCGATTCCCACCTCAAGTCCGTGTGTGTGGAATTTGCATGTTCTCCCCGTGTTTGGTGGGTTTCCTCCAATCCCCGGGATTCAGGTTTGCCTCTCACAGTCAAAAGACATGCAGATTAGGCTAATCGGTGTTCCCAAATTGCCCGTAGTGTGTGAATGAGCGTCCAGGGTGTACCGCGCCTCCTGCTCTAAGTCTCCTGGAATAGGCCCCAGGTAAAATCGTTAATAGGCTCAAATCCAAGTCTCGACTAACTATTGTATTCTTTAAAGGGAAAGTTACAAATTGTGCTGCTTGACTTGTCACTATTAAAGAGACAAAGAAGTTCAAATAACAGTTTGGACAGTCTCACAAAACCCAAAACAGAATCAGGAAGAAGTTTCGTAAATCTCAACTGTTAAAAAAGAAATGCCGCTGGCTAAAGGGTGGTTTTCTGGATAGGGAGCAAAGGAACCAGGACTTTGCCTTAACACAGAATATTAGCCTTATTGTTCCCTAAAAAGTGGCTTTTTTGAGACATGGACTAATTGCTGTTTACTAACATAAACTGTGACATCCTGGAAGAACTGAACGCAAGTAGAATTTAGAAAGCCAGGATGTCTGAAAGAGCACGGCTTGGCTTGGTTTAATCAGCACATCCTGGTTTAATCTGTTGCACGTTTGCAGAGCCAGGGTGAGAAGGTGTAGATAGCAGAGATAAGAGTGCATGCACAGCGTTATTACATAGACCCGGGGAGTCGATCACGGAATTACTGATAGCAAAGTAGATAGGGGCAGCCTTTTCATGAACTCGGCAACAGCTTTTTATCAAGAGATGAATAAAATCTCATGTAAAAAGGGAAAAATGGTTGCTATAATTAAACAGGGAATAAGCGTGATTAAATGCATAAGTATTCCAGAAATGAACAATTAATAACCAGTGCTCCACTGAAACTGTCATAATTACATTTCAAGGAGTAACGTTTTTCACTGTGCAATTATTTATTTAGCAAACATAAGATAATTAAGACAAAAATAATATTTATCCAATATAATTATAATTTATCCAGTAACTTGTAGATCCTCCTTTAGCAGCAATAATGTAAAAAAAAATCATTTCCTGTATGACTTTATCAGTCTCCCACATGGTATTAGACCATCCTACTTAATGTACAATATTTCATCAAGGTTTTGGGGCATTTGCTCATGCACTGCTCTCTTAAGGTCCTGTCACTGCATTTTACAGTAGGTTGAGCTCCGGACACAGCGGTCACGTCACTGGCCATATCCAGGAACATCACCGAGTGGTGCAGGCACTGAAGGGAAGGGAAGGACATGAAGCGATGCGCCCTTCATTGCGTAGTGGCCACTGTACAAGCCTCTGAAGGCAGTGTTGCTTCAGTTGCTCAGGTCTAGGCTCAGCAGCGTTATGTGGCAATAACATGAAGTCAGCTGATGAGCCACCACATTGTGTGCTGTAATCAAAGCTAAAGGTGATTGAAACATTGTTTCATTTTACTGTCTACTTTACCCATGTCATGTGGTTGACCATAAGCTTGACTTTTGACTTTTGAGCCTGGCCGGGAATCGAACCCGGACCCTACAGGTGCAAGGCGACAGTAGAAATGAGAATTGGATAAACTTTAGAGTAGTCCATGTGCAGCTTGTATAGCAGCACAGATTTACTGTCCTTAATAACTCAATACGCAGACTTTATTGTGTTAATAACTGGCAATGAAAATGAGTACACCCTGGTCCAAGGTGTTAATATTTTGTGTAAGCACTGTTGTTATCTAGCACGGCCTTAATCCTCCTGGGTGTGAAATTCCCCAGAGCTGCACATGGGTTGCTTGGTTAATAAAATTCAGTACCTCCTAAATAATGAACAATAAGATGTATAAGGATGTACTAAGACCCATGTTTAAGGATTTTTCTAATTAGCTTCTTACTAGAACTCTCAGAAGCATTACATCATACTGTAGTGCTGCTAAAATCTCAGTTCTGATCGGTCAGATTCCGTTAATATTCCATAACTGTTTGGGAAATACCATTTATATTAATGCACTCATTTTTTAAAGGTTATTATATGTATCCAGTAGCAAGCATTTAAACGGGGCCTTGTGCAAATGCCTAACAGAGAAACTCTACAAAGGCAGGGAAAAGTTTGGAAGTGGCACATTGTTTACATTTTAAACCAATGAATACGGGGCCCCTAAAGGGAGATGTGTAATGAAATATTTATTACAATTTTATTTTTTAAAATTGCAATAACTGTATACACAGATCAGTCATAACATTATAACCACCTGCCTAATTTTGAGTAGATCCCCCATTTTTATTGCAACCACCATGAACAGTTTGATCAATTTGATCTACATTACAGCTCTTCTTTCGGACGGGACTACACGGGCGAAGCCTTCACTCCCCATGTGCATGGGTACTCCTTGGCCACCCATGATTGCCAGTTCAATGGTTTTTCTTTCCTTTGATTACTTTTGTTATGTCCTGACCACTGCAGACCAGGAACATCCTACAAGAGCTGCAGTTTTGGACTTGTTCTAACCCTGTCTTCTAGCCATCACAATTTGGCCCCGAGTTCGTTCAGTTATGATGTAAATATAAATATTAGGCATATGACTACTATTCTCTGCTCACAGCTGGAGGAAGGAGTCGTTAGAAATCCATCAAGTCATCGGGGGGACTGAGCTTGGCAGCAGCGAGACTGGTACTCATCTCCCTCAGTTACGCCCCCGTGTGCGCTTCATGATTGGAAACGCTTCCCGTAGATTATATGAGACCAACATAGAGACTTTTGTGCAAGTAGGCAGTGACAGGAGTTTGAGAACATCCCAGTGTTTGAGGCAAATGTTCCGCTCCCTTTTCATGGCTGATTTTCTTTCTGACATTAAGCCAGTGTGCCTCATGGGCACCAGAGTCATAGCGCTTCCCACAAAGGTGACAGTGACAGGTGATAGTGTTAGCCAGTGGTGGGTCTGGAAGTGCCCAAAGGAAGCCTGAAACTAGAGACTGGGATGATTGTGTGGTTTTAAACACCTGTGACTATTCAGGCTTTCTGTAAAAGACACGGGAATAAAGGCGGGTAATACTGTAGCATGGTGCTAAAACTTCAGGGTAGATTCATTGATAGATTCCATCAGTAAATCTCAACAGACTCAGTTGAGTCAGTTTTATATTTCAGGAATCGATTTTTAATGAAATGTGAAACACATACGGTTGTTGTGCAGTTACTGTGCCTACTTACTCGACATTCTCTTTAATTCAATTCAATTTTATTTGTATAGCGCTTTTAGCAATTTTCATTGCCGCAAAGCAGCTTTACATAGTCAAAAGAATTATTTAAGTTTGTATGAAATGTGAATTTGTATGAATCAAAATGGTCAGTTCTTTACATTTTATTAGAGTTACAATGTTCATTATCCCACTGAGATCGCTGTCAAAATGTGTGATCAACATCGGAATGTCTAAATGATTTAACCATCTGAAGTTTCAAGAATTTAAAGAACTTTATCGATCCAGAGTGGAAATTAGTAATAAATTAGTAAATGCACATTATATAAATGTTATAAATTGATTTGCATTTTAACAAGGAAAATAAGTCTTTGATCCCCAAGCAAAAGATGACTTGGCACAGAGGTAAGACGTTTCTTGTAGTCGGTTACCAGGTTTGCACACATCTCAGGAAGGTTCTTTGTCCACTCCCCTTACAGATCCTTTTAACACTTCAGGTTTCTTGCCTGTCGCTTGGCTGTGATGAAAATCAAAAATCCATATCCCAACATGTTAGAATGTTTCTTTTAAAGTTCAAATAAAAATTACAGTTTAGTTCAGTACACACATGGAAAACGCTGCTGACTTGCCAGATGTCCAGAAGACGATCAACACCCCCTCAGGAGGAGTGTAAGCCACAGGAAAGTGATTCGTGCTCAAGTAGACCCGACCAAGAACTGAGTGCATAAACTAAAATTCCTTTACTGTCAATCCTTTTTAAGCTGTAATCATCAAAACAACTAAAAAGATTTGAGACATTTAAATTCATGTACGATTAATAGTATTTTTATATTAGTAACTCAAATAGGTTAAGTAGGTTAAGTTACTGATTGCAAGGTTGTCAGTTTAAGCCCCACTTCCACCAGGTTGCCATTGTTGGACCTTTGAGCAAGGCCCTTACCCCTGTCTGTTTCAATTTAATTATATTTGTATAGCACATTATGGAAATTTGAATAAAATGTGAAAAATGTGTATTGACAAAACGATGAGCAAGAAAAAAAACTCCAAGATGAAACCCATCCTTCAGGGGTGCCGAATCATGGCTGATCCTGTCAACACCTTGAAAACTCTAACATGTTACTCCAACCATTTTTGAACGATTTTTGGGGAAGTTGGCAGGGCACACACTGAGAGTCCCCATCATTACAGAATTTCATTATTGTTTAAGGGTGTACTTGGTCTATAATAATCTTTAGGTAAGTATATGTCAAAGTAACATGATTGCGAGGATCCAAGGCTTCCCAGTAGAAGATTTATCACTGAGAGTTTTACAATTGTCAAAAATAAAAAAACAGAAGCCAAAATTTAAAGACCATTTCCTTTCTTTCCTTGTGTAGACAAACCAAGTTTTAATGTAACATTTAACAATAAATCTACATACAAAATGTACAAGAATTTACAAATGGACAATGAGCACCGTAAACAATCTGGAAAATGAAATCAACAACAGACAGATTTTCCACATTAATAAAGACGAAAGTAAAGACTGTGCAAATAAAGAGACAGGTAATGCTGTACAGGTTTTAATTTCATTGCTTCAGCTGACGACAGAGGGAGCCAATCTGTGTGAGGCAGCTGGTGACTGCCGGGGGAACCGACTCTCTGATTTCTCCCCGCCATGATGCCAAAGCCTCCAGGGCTTCTTTGGGGTTGCTGGGTGCCAGATCGTAAATGGTGTAGACTGCAGAAAGCTGCACCTCCCATGGCACACCTATGCACAAAATACAGTATTTAAACTCATTACTGGGCAAAGCACTTTGGTGATGAGGAGGGGAGAAAGAAAGGAGAAGAAAAATAATATATAATAATAATAACAATATAAGAAAAGAAAAATTGTTGGGTATAAAGAAGAAATTTATTACCTTCTGATATTCCATGTTTCCCAAACAGGTTTATGGCTTTTGCAACATTTTGGACTGACATGCACAGTTTCTCCTTAAGGCCCAGTTGACCAAGTCGTCCTGACAGAGATGAAAAACGACCAACAGTGAAGCAAATCAATTATCCACAATTAATGTTAGATATATTGGACTTACAACTGGATTTGCAAAAAAAAACAAAAAAAAAAACCTTACCAATCAGCCTCAAAACTGCTGCTACACAAACGTCTCGGACTGGTGTTTGCTCAGACCTCGGTTGTGTCACCCAGGCATTCATAACAGGCCAAAGCTCTTTTCTAGTAAATAAAATAATAAACAAACAAACAGACAGATAGTTAGATATAGTATGATGTGTGGTGACAGTAGATCAGCCATTATGATCTTACAACAGCATGTGGAAATTATCTTGAGACTTATCAGTTATCTATATTTTCTTAAAAAAGAATATATATTAAATAAAAAATTCATCAAATAAAAAACTTTGTTATTGAGAAACCACAAAACCCAAGTCACATGCTCCTGACACCAAGTCACATGGTGACCATATTATAAATGAGTAAGTGCACATATAAAGTGAAATGTAAAGAGATTTACATGACTGTCCATCACCTCCACGGTTTATTCTGCTTACCTTTTGGCTATATAGTACCGTTAAGAATTTAAAACTACTTCTATCCCTGTTAACTACACTTACTGTCTGTCGCCAGCTCCACCAGACATGAAAGTTTACGTGTTGGTGGAGCAAAATAACTGACTAAATAAGGAAACAAAATTATAATCTGTTGATAATAAATGGTGTTTGTGAAACTGTAGTATAAAAGCAATATCACACTCAACGTCTCATGTGACATTGCTTAATTATTATTGTTAAGTAAGTCCTGGATGCATTAATCCAACAGAAGTTTGATGCATCGGATACAGAAGTTTGATATACAGTACCCTATGATATTGTCATGAGTCCATTTCCAGCCCAGATGTGCACACAGGAGATCCAGACTAACGATGTATTCCCAGGAAGCAGGACAGAGGTCATCACCATGGCGATCATGCTTCTGGAACATCAAAGTGCTGTCTTCGAGAAGAGCCTTTAGTATGCTGGTGATCACTTTGTGAATGTCACCTGGAGGCATCTAGTAAAAAACAAAATAATAATAATTAAAAGTGTATAAACTTCAGTAAGAATGAACTAAGAAATCCTAAGAATTGATAGAATGGATACATTTGTCACTGGTTGTAAATTTTTCATAAGTATCTAATTGTGCATTATTGGCAGCCATTGTGTTGTCACGGGTGGATCCAGATTATGTACAAAGTTAGAGATGGGAATCACTTCCCAATACGATATCATGATACCTCGATGCCGATTCAATTAAAATTGTGATTCTATAAGTATCACGATTTTATAAATATACGATTCGTTTATTATTTTTATAATATATTCAATATATTTCCCAGGTTTGGTTACAATTTTAAAAAGTTTAATGAGTAGCTAAATTACTGTTATAAGCCTGTTCGTTATAACATTAGTTTTCTCACTTAAAAAAACAAATAAACACTTTAAAAAATAAAATAGATTTTATTTAACTCCAAATTAAATTAAACTGAACCATTGTATAAAAGCACAATATAAAGATGTTCTGTCCCGTCAGCGAGACAGCTGTTTACCTCGTCCCAGTGCAGATATTTGCTGAGGTAGTCTAATGTCTCTCCTTCTGCTTTGAGCTTGGTCACAATGTGAATGGCTCGGCATAAAGAGCTGTCGTGGGATAGAACGGTCGGCCATGTTGTCACCATGAATAAAATAAGCTTTGGGGCTTCAGGAAAGTCTGCAATGGAACAAAACAATGGCACATAACTACAAACACGCACACACAAATCCTTAAACAAGGCTAGAAAGCACATGCTACTACTATGGTACTTTTGTTCAGATTTTAGTTTTACTGGTAAATACATTTGAAACAGAATAAAATGAAACCTCACCTTCTTTTAAAAGGCTGTAGGCAAGGGCATGTGCCTTCTGACAGTCTCCTCTCCAACGACACAAGCCTACATACACCCTACAGTAGGACTGCAGGAGTTCATGTTTCATACCAAGTCCCTCCTCTTTGATCTTGGACAAGACAGCCAACATAAGCTCCTCTGCTAAAGACTGATCAAGATGGCAGAGGATTAGGAATTAGTCATTAGGAAATTTATATGTAAAGGCTTGGGATAACTACTAAAGGACTGAAAAGGAAATTTGGACACAATCAACATAATTTAGAGTGTTTTCACATTAGGCACAATTAATTTGTAGCACGCCTAGAAATAATGTCAAACACACACACCTCTCTCTCTCTCACACACACACATTTAGGGCCCAAACTGACATTAGAACCTGTATAGTGTGTAATGTGTGCAAGTAGTTCGCTGCCCACGGGGTGGTGATGGCACAGGGTGCTTGGGCCCGTCATCGTTGCTTGCAACTATATTTTTGTTTTTGTTCTCAAACACACATATTTACACAGGGCGATACAGCAGGTAACCCTAGGATTCTCTTACTTTCAGTCAGTACAAAGATTTAAATTAACATCTCCTTATATTGGTTAATTTGGGCAGGTTCATACACATATACATAGTTAATGAATAAGAGCTCTTAATAAGGTCATTAAGGCAACTGTACAGTTTTAATAGAAATTAACTACTACATTTAAATTACAGCACACTAATAGAAAAAAGATGAATAATTTACCTGGTTTGAGCAAAAATCAGCAATAACACATTTTTCTTCATCTCTTAGGACAGGGATGTCGGAGATCCTTCCAAGAAACACGTGACTCTTGATTACAGGCAACACATCAAAGCACGAATTTTCAAGTTTTTCAAACACACTGAAGATGAGGGACTGTGTATCATTTGCATCGCCCACGGCATTTCTTTCTTTTTCTGCCGTTTGACTGCTGCTTGACTGACCATTTACTGGAGAGTATTTTGGTGATGCTACACCATTACTTGGCTTGTCATCATTAGCTCCCCCACTAAGGGGAAGACTTACAGGATCAGGTGAACAAGTATCAAGGCGAAGCCTTTTGGCGCTTTTCGGTAGTAACACGTTCGCTCCGAATCTTTTCGCCTTTTGGTCTGTCTTTGTGAAAGCTGTGGATGACGTGTTGATCGTTTTATTCCCTGAGATTGGATTGATGGGAGGTGGGGAAACCCCTCTCTCATTCGCAGCCCTCCCGAGGTTGACATTCCCGCGCAAAATATTTAGAGTCCTGGCTTGGGCTGAAAGCTCCGGATACATGGTATCCAGCATCTGCATGGAGTTCTCCTGTGAGGCAGACGGGGATGAGGAGTTTAATGCAGATGAAGGTAGCCTTCCTGGAACAGGAAGCGCATGCTTGGGAGTTGCTGATCCAAACTGCAGAGGGGAAGAGGGAACGCCACGTGATGGTGAAGGGGTGGTCGTAGATAGTGGCGTCTTTACTTCTTCTTGAAGGCCAGGGTCAGGAGAAGGTGCTTTTGACTGGTGGTTGAAGGAAAATGGCCCTTCTGTTGATGACCAGGTAGGCAACTGGATGCTGGGCCGATTTTGAATAAGGTGCCTCTTAAATTTTGGTGGAGTTGCAGTCAATGGTAAAACAACTGGAGGTAGTGGAGGACCCATCTCTGTGAGAACCTTTCTAATTGATTCTGTAGACAGAGGTGAGGTAAGTGCATTTCTGGAAGCGACTTTTGTGAGAGGTAGATTCACAATATTATCCAAAACTGATGGTGTAAGCGTATTTATCGAAGATGCAGGACAAATAACTTCAGATGTATTAGGTGAGTCTTTTGGTTTGGCACCATCCTCTTTCAGGCAACCATTCATATTTTCAGTCTTGGGGCTAAAAGATCGAGATAGTACACCATTTTCTTCCTGACTGTGTGCATCAAGATCTGGTAAAGAGTTATTCAAACAGTTCTCAGATTCATCTTGATCCATCTTTGCTAGTCCTGTCTCTTGCAGAACATCTACGTCTTCAAGAATTGCAGGTTTGCACACATTCACAGTAATGCTGCCATCACTCACATGGCCATCGTCCTTTTCCTTTTCTAGCTGATGATGCTCTTCTTTCGCTTCACCGTGTGTTCCCTGAACATGATCAACACATTCCTGGGTTTCATTAAATACTGGGTTCTTTGAATTAACACCGTCCAAATCCCCTGCTCGCAAACAGTTCCCTTTGACTTTTCTTTTCAGACCTAGAAACTCCTCCTCATCTGAGGAATCTCCAGAAGTGGCATCATTAAGTATGGTATAAGATGATTCACTGTGTTGTCCACCAGAGCTGTTGTGATCTCCAACCGAATTTAAACCTGCATTAGTCTGTAGAGTCAAGACACTCTGGATTTCCTCTTCCGTTTTTTCTGGCTCTGTCTTAGAACATGTTTGTGGAGAAGATGATCCAGGCACACATGAATTAACTTCAGAGTGATTCTGGACCGATTTGTCGTCTTTCTCTGGGGACTCCTCAGGGAGTGTAACCTGCTGTACGGGTTCTAAACTTTGTCTGACTGCATCCTTAGAATTTGTATCCTTAAGTACTTCATGGCTGCCGTTACATAATGATTTTCTGTTTATTTGATCTGTACGCTCCTCATTGGTGCTGATTACCGTGACTGGGTTGAAGCCAACACATTCCCCATCTGATTCATTCGGTACGCTTGCTGTTGCAACTGTGCAAGGTGAATCTTCTGTGTTTTCCATTATTTTGCACATATTTTCTACTTGCGTTTCTTGGCTCTCTGTCGAAACTTTTCGAAGGTTTTTGTTATCTGTATCAGAGAAAACAGGGGAAAAAACTGCTACACTGTCGTCTAAAGGTTTCGGTTCTGTAGACTGTGGTTTTTGCCCATCTTCAGCCTTTGAATCTGAACACTCTCTGAGACTTGCTTCGACCTCCATCTCGTCCTGAAACAAACAGTATACAAGTTTCTGAAATGAACTACAAAGGTTTGTAATCAAATGTGCACTTATAAAGGGTTTAAAAGTCTCAAGATAATAAAAACTGACAATGTTTGAATGCTTAACCTGGTGGCCAGAAGGTGTGCATTATTTATATAAAATAGGTTTCTTTTAAACACATTCATTACAAGGTATCATGTTTCTACAGTTATAGCCTGTATTCTGAATGTTCCACATAATCTAGGACTAATAAACAGATTAGATTGCAAACCAAAATGTTCAGGAATGTTTTAAGAAACATAATGAGTTCAAAGTAATGACAGAGTCTTCAAATTTCCCAGATCTCAATCCAGTAGGATGAACGTACTGGACAAACAAATTCGAGCGATGATTGCCCACCTCACAGTTTTTAGGTCTTAAAGGATCTACTGCTAATGTCTGGGTGTAAAGATTTCTAAAGCCAGAGGAGTTTACACTTAGATTTTGCCTCATTAACTTCGAGAAAGAGACAATGAGATGACTAACTAAGAAAGCTGTGCAGTTAATCGTATTAAAATCAAAATTGCAATATGGACCCGTGCAATCAATCAATTCATTCATTAACTAATCACGAACACTTATGCAATTTATCACAGGTAATATATGCATAGTTTGAAATTTATGTAGTTCCTCAATAATTTAAGTTTTTTTTAAGTAATTTTGAATTGATAAATAAATATTCGCAAACATCCTATTAATAAAATAATTTATCCAACTATTTGCTGTTATCTTGGGTAAATACAAATACACAATTTAATAAAAATGTATATTTAAATATCGCAGTTAAGTTGCAATCCTTTAAATAGCAATTGCAGTATGTGTCAAAATAATTTATTTTACTCAGATTGTGCAGCCCTAGTAACTAACTTTAATTAAGTATAATTAAACAAATGTTGTAAACGCATTAGATTATCTGTAAAACCTTTTTCCACTTTTTCATACAAGAACTGTACTTCACTGTCTTCGGCTTTCTGTCAATCCTCAACATTGACCTGTGGCTCTGATTTTATAATAGTCTTTAATAAGCGGAGAATTTAAATGATGATCAGCATGTTTTTCTTAAATATTATTTAATGCAAAAAATTGTTATTCATTCATAATTAATTACCAACTCATCAGGAGGCAGTGGAGATATAGGCGCGGGCAAAGGATGAGAGAGGCTGAGAATTTCCCAGATGTCTGGGGTTTTCCTGCAGCTTTCTTCTTTTAATACCCAATCAACAGGACCATCTTTATTAAGTGATGAATCGCTGGCTTCATCTGTATTTGTGCAGCTTTCGTTTAGATCCGTAGACTCCGAGCTTCTTTTCTTCTTCCTGCCCATTCTCCTTGTCTTCTGGTCTGTAGTTGGACTGCTTGGTGTCATTAACAAAGATACAGATTTACTCGTCTCTGGAGACACTTTAGCTCCTTTTGGAGATGAGACCGGTGACTGAGGCATCTGCTTTCTAAATGGACTGACAGGCAGTGGACAAGGAGATCTCGGAGGTCGGAACGTTGAGCGGTGATTGTCTGTGGATAAAATAAAAATGTTAGTTCATGAGCAATGATTAGATTTTAGAAAACGTTTTACTTAGTCGCTATTATTAGTAATTACCGTTTGAGCCCAAAGTTTCTGCCGTTTTGGACAGAGGGTCCACACAGTGCCAGACTTCCTGTAGGAGGGTCCAGATTTTAGCTGAAAATTACAAGAAAATAAAGGTGACACATTGTAAGTATGAATTAAATAATGGCATGATTTCTAGTTTTTTATTTTAAAATGTCTATTTTTTTTATAATATGCAGTGAAACAATATCCCAGTTTCCTAAAGTGATAATTTTGTGGCAAATTTAGTTTTTTGTCTGTACCAATGTACCATGTGTATTTGTATTATAATGTCTTATAAAATTTACAATTATATAATGATTCAATAATTATTACTGATTTGTTTGATTGGTTTAAAGGTTTTATTTACACAATTTATTGTTGACATTAGTTGCAGCGAATAAAATTTTTCTTAGAATCTAGAAAATATTGTAAATGGTCTTTTTTAAACTATGTGTATTTTTTTGTGTTGTCTGAAAATACCTTTGTCAACTTTGGACTCATTCTCAGTTTGTGTAGATGCACAGCTTTTCTCTGCAATGACAACCAATGTTTTATAAATATATGTTTTTACATATATGCAATTATGTCCAAATATTCAGTTACACATATAAAGTAAAAAAAATATATAATATATAAAATATAAAGTAAAACAGAGATTTCAATGTTACCTTTGTTAAACTCTTTTTCCATTGTTGCATATTTTTCCTGTAGTTGTAAAAAAAAAAAAGCCAACACAACAGCATTTATGTTACTGTTCCCACTTAAAGTAAATCTTTAAATTATTTAAATAATTAAAAATGGATACCTCGATTAATCTGTTGCTTTTTTCAAGATTATTGTTTTTGTTCTTCAATTCTTGGATTGTATGATTCTGCTTAAGGTTTATGTCTGTAATAACAACATTACATATTAATAATAACTAAATATAATAGTCACGTCATATCAGGGATTTTATCTATCTATCTATCTATCTATATATATATATATATATATCTATCTATCTATATATATATATATATATATTTTTTTTTATACACTAGGGTTAGCCAAAATACAGACCTTCAAGTGCCAGAAGTTGATTTTCAAGATTGCTTTTTCTGTGGAGGGAAAAGAGAGAAAAAAAGAGATCGAACAATCAGCCTATTAGCTGAAAAGTAAGCAAACATATCTAACTTGTATTGCTTTAACAAACCTACACAAATCACCCAAATTCTACATCATAAAACTAGCTAGCTAACACTGGCATGCATGTACATCCTAGATTGCATAATTGCAAACTTTAACCATTGTAGCGAGTAATAAAAAAAATAAAAATAAAATGACTGCTGCCTAAAGTATGGTGTTATATTTGGGCCCACTCCTGAGCTTTGTGTCAGGAATCTCCTGAACCTGAAACTCTCCCACTCTGGTAAACAGGAAAAAAAATTACATTTGTATTAAAACTCAAACTGTACCATAATTATATAATGAACATACAGTCCCAACCAAAAGTTTAAGGCCACTTGAAAAATGACAAAAAATCATATTTTGCATGGTTGGATCTTAACAAGGTTCCAAGTAGAGCTTCAACATGCAACAAGAAGAAATGGAAGTGAGACAAAACATTTTTTTTTGAGCATTCAATTAATTGAAAATAATGATTAAACTGAAACAGGCTGTTTTACAGCTGATCAAAAGTTTAGGACCACATGCCTTTAAAAGGCCAAATCTGTGCTGATTGTCATTTTCATGTCAGGTAGTCACACGTTCTGATGGCAAAGGCAAAAAGACTATCCCTTTTTGAACGTGGTCAGGTTGTTGAACTGCATAAGCAGGGTATCTCACCGCGCCCCATCACTGCTGAGGTGGGACGCAGTAAGACAGTCAATTGGAATTTCTTAAATGATCCTGAGGGTTATGGAACAAAAAGTCAAGTGGAAGACCCAAAAAAGTTTCACCAGCACTGAGCCGGAGGATCCAATTGGCTGTCCGTCAAGACACTGGACAATCCTCGACCCAAATTAGGGCCGTTACTGGTGCTGACTGCAGCCCCATAACCATCAGACAGCATCTGAGACTGAAGGACTTCAACAACATAAAACGTCTTTAAGGACCTCGTCTCTTTGCACGCCGCAGAACTGCTCGTTTGAACTTTGCAAGAGAGCACCAAACATGGGACATTCAAAGGTGAAAGAAAGTTTTATTCTCTGATGAGAAAAAATGTAACCTTGATGGTCCTGATGGTTTCCAACGTTACTGACATGACCTGCAGATTCCACCGGAGATGTTTTCTATGCGCCACAGTGGAGGGGACACCATAATGGTCTGGGGTGCTTTTTCCTTCAGTGGAACAATGGAGCTTTAGGACGTGCAAGGGCGTCAAACGGCCGCTGGCTATGTCCAGATGTTGCAGAGAGCATTCCTCATAACTGAGGGCCTTCGTCTGTGTGGTAACGACTGGGTTTTTCAACAGGACAACGCTACAGTACACAACGCCCACAGGACAAGGGACTTCTTCCAGGAGAATAACATCACTCTTTTGGCCCATCCTGCGTGTTCCCCTGATCTAAATCCAATTGAGAACCTTCGGGGATGGATGGCAAGGGAAGTTTACAAAAATGGACAACAGTTCCAGACAGTAGATGCCCTTCGTGCGGCCGTCTTCACCACTTGGAGAAATGTTCCCACTCACCTCATGGAAACGCTTGCATCAAGTATGCCGCAACAAATTTTTGAAGTGATCAACAATAACGGTGGAGCTACTCAGTACCGAGTTTATGGTTGGAAATTAGATTTCCTGTTTTGGGGGGGGTTTACGGATTTTTTAGGAGGTGTGGTCCTAAACTTTTGATCAGCTGTAAAACAGCCTGTTTCAGTTTAATCGTTGTTTTCATTAAATTGCATGCTCAAAAAATGTTTTGTCTCTCTCCCATTTCTTCTTGTTGCATGTTAAAGCTCTACTTGGAACCTTGTTAAGATTTAACCATCCAAAATATGATTTTTTTCCATTTTTCAAGTAAACTTTTGATCGGGACTGTACTTTGTTCCACCATGTCGTAAAAATGGGGAAAAACACATCGATTCAATCATTTATTAGGATTCTTTTGTGTGGCAGTTTAATCCTACTGGTGGTGTGCTCTAAACTATTCGCACAGTACAGCATCCTGTCTGGTAGTTTGTTTAGAATTGTAAAGAAATATGGAACAAGTTAAATATCGAATTAGAATATTTATAAAATTAGGACCAAGGTATCGTGACGGTATTGTATCATGTGATCCCTGTTGATTCCCATCACTGACATGTGTCTCATATTAAACTAGCATTTAATAAGTGAGAATGTAATGTTCTATTTAAACACTGGACTTAAGTTCTCTTTACATTAAACAAAAACATTTTTTTGAAGAAAAAAAAAAAAAAAAGGTTTCGATGCATCCATCAATAAGACTGAGATGTCCTGATCACAGTATTTTTGTATTTCTCAACACACTTACAGAATGAGTGATTTGGCATTCTGCAGCTTCAGACCCTCCGCCTCTTCCACGTCCTTTTGACTCAGCCTGAGAGACTCCTTTAAAAACAGAATAAACCAAAACAGATTAATGTTGTGGTTTTACAAACATTTCTACAGCACTGATTAATCCAAATCCTCACCTGAGTCTTCTGCAGGTCGCTTTCTAGCAATTTCTTCTCAGCTGTCAGCTTAGAATTTTCTAGCCTCTGTGTGTTTGCTGCATCTGAATGAAGAGAGAAAAGCGATGATTTAAACTAGGATTTCTGTGAATTTTCAGATCGAGTCTATAGCTAGTTTTACAAAAGTCTAAAGGTTGTGTAAAGGTATAATACTATTCTCACCTTTCGCTTCCTTTAAACTTTCTTCAAGCTTTGCGTTCCTGAAAACATAATTAAACCTTAACAGTTACTAATTCACAGGTATATAACTTTTACTTCTGTAAACACATTATTACATTAGTGAACACATAAGTTATGTAAACTTTATAGACGTTCACATAAACTTCTGTAAAGTACCAGAAAAGTTCTTACATAGCAAGTGCCTTGAGGTTCTCTTCTCTCAAACCATCCACTTCCTCAGATTTCACCTGATACACTTTCAAGGCAGCCTTAATGCAATGAACAGAAACAATAAACATGCAATGATGACACAGACGGGCACCAAAATTTATTCATATAAATCTTTAACAAATTATGGAAGCGTGAGTTAGAGAGTAGAGCCTAAACGATATTAACACTTTCACCAAAAATTACATTAACTGAAATCAAATCAAGATCATTTTATATAAATAATAATAAAAAAATAATAAGCTAACATTATTAGTAATTGCTGTACAAGCTAGTACAGCAGGGTTAAAGCCCAATAATGCCACAGCTATTCAGATGGGATTTCTGTAATGGATTAACGGCCTCTCAGCATGATATATAATCAATATAGATCCATAAATCATTAATGGATGATTAGTGAACTTACTGTGGTTTCCTGTAGCTCAGCTCTGACTGCCTCGTACTCCGCTGTCTGCTTTTCTAACGGGCCAAGTTTTAGCAACACCTCGTCTAGCTCTTTGTGTAGCTTAGTGCTCTCTCTAAAAAAATAATAATAATAATTATATATATGTATGTAAAATACAAATAATATTAACCACACACACAACAAAACACTTTTGTTACAGCGTACATTAACTACAGTGACCTAAAAAAGTATTGGAATCACAAGGCTGATATTTTAGTCATAGCTAAATGCAGATTGAAAAAAAAAATAAATCAAAATTTCTTGAAATTACATGTAAAGGTAGAAATAAATAAATACATGAATGCATGAATGAATGAATAAATTAATTTTAAAACGGTCTTGTTCCTCCAATACTTTCTGAGGTTTGGCCTTTATGCCCGTCAGTCCCAAAAAAGGAGTCGGGGTGTGTGATACTGAAGGTGTTTGTCAGCCACAGTGAAAGAAACGTGTTAAGATTATTACTTAAATCTTGTGCTTTAAAATGAAAATGTAGAAAGTGTGCCTACTGTCAGTCATTCCCAGATGTTAGGACTTAACAGCTGTGTCAGTCAATCCTAGTGAAGGAGGCATAGCTATAACGTTTATAATTAAAGGAGAAAAGTCTTACCTTTGAGATTTCTGAAGCTGTAATCACTTAGTCAAGGAAACTGACAGTAGTTTTAGATTTAAATTTCAGTAAAATCAATGATCTGACATGCCTACATTCATTACATCAGCACATGATGTAAATACATTGAAGTGTTTCTTTTAGCACATGAAGCACTGCACAGAACGTTTCGACAAATGAGAACACAGCACTCGTACCCATGTAAGATGCTAAATAATAGGGACATAACTGTCCGGCGGTCTCTGTCCAGTTCCAGTCAAACTCTAGCACATCAGAAGGACTGACTAGGAGTTTACTCCACAGAGAGGTGCGCTACATGTCGAGCGGTTTCAGGGTTCATGCAATAGCAAAGCAACAGCAGTTGTAAGTCCCCAACTTACGAACGAATTCAGTTTCGAGAGCTCATTTATAAGTCCAATTTGTTTGCAGGTCCAACAAACACTCTTTAGGTACTAAGATTGGAAACAATTGGCTATACACAATATAAAACTAACATGTTCCATGATCTTGTCTTTGTTCTTTAGAATTGTGCTGATGATTGAACAATTCATGTTAAAAGAACGAGCAATGACTGCCATCTTTTCATTTTTCTTCATTCTCTCAATTATTTTATTATTCTTATTTTGTCTCCATCGGTATTGCTTGGCGCTTCTTAACAGTATCAGCTTTATCGCTACTATTGCACTTGCTTCCGGACATCCTGGGATACACGCTGCACGCATGCAACGATGTACGCCGGACATGTTGTCTAACTTCTGCAATTGAACATGCACAATGCTTGTCTGTTTCTTTGAAAGGTTGTACCCCTCGTAACGCTTGTAAGGGACTTACTGGATATGCTTCCGACGTGGGGCATTCTGAAAAGTTCTCTTCACACTGAGCTCTGGGACAATCGGCATTGACTTTAAACATAATAATATTCATTTGCATATCTAGCTACTCCTAATTTAAATCGGGTTTAACGCCTTCATTTACGTGTCCTGGTTTGACTTGAACGCCCCCCGAGATTATATATCCAATAAGAATCTAATAATATAAGAAGTTTGGCCCTATACTCTGAATCTTGTGACTGTGTTTGGATCTACAATTCTCTGTTTGCCCTTTTATCACCCTCAGCCTGTGGCCCTGGGGCTACCTACTGTATGTTCCTTCAGACAGCTTAGTCACACTAACATACAAGAGACTGGGACACCATAGGGGATTATAAGTTTCTCTCCTTCTGTTTAAACGAAACCCACAAACAAGCACATTTAATAGTACTGTACTTAATCACTCTGATCTCATCAGAGGAATTCAAATGGTTCTTATGTGCACATATTGTTCATAATTGCATCCATAACTAGTAAATTGGTGCTTAGGTGCATAAAGGATATCATCACACTTCTCTTTATACTCGCTCAGCAGGAGGCTGAAATGAAAAAGAAACAAAAAAGTCAACAAATAAGTACATGATTATTCTTCTGTAATGAAAAAGACTTCACTAGTTTAGAGCTTCATATATAAAAAGTCAGTACATTTCATAATCACTTGCATTATATGGCCAAAAGTTTGATAAAGACACACAATTACTGTCTTTGCATGCTGAAGCATTACAACTTTTCACTGGTACTAAAAGCCCAAATGAGTTCCAGCACGACAGTGACAGACCCTGTGCACAAAAAAACAAGCTCCAGGAAGACATGTCTTCCCAAGGATAGGGTCACTGAACGCCTTTGAGATGAACCAGAACGAGCGATCGTGCCAGACCTTCTCGCCAGACCTTGTGGCTAAATAAAGAGAACTCCTCCGGGCACATGGTAATATTTTAGTCAAAAGCCTCCCCAAAAAGAGTAAAGGTTAATATAACGACACTAAACAAACTAAATCTATAACTGTAAGTTTTTAAAAAAAAAAGGTGTCCATAAACCTTTGGCCAGTTGTTCCCTCTTCCTATTATAAAGTCCTATAAGGATGTAAAAACTATCATAAAGAATATCATAAAATTATATTCTTAAATAAGTGCCTTTGGTTTCTCTCATAATGATTGAGGAAATTTAAAGATGACAAATTGTTGGTTTTTATTTTCCATATTATATACAACATGTATTTATTTGACCTTGGTGAATGGTGCAATGGAACAACCTACATGCACACTACTTTCAGTACTTGAGTATATTACTTTATAATAGTATTTATAATATATACTATATATTTATAACATTTATACTCAGTTTAATGGTACTTTATAAAGTATAATTAAATCATAGTAGTTTTTAGTACATTACTGATACAGTTTTTAACAGCTAACACTTTATTTTCACTTCCCCGTGAAATTTCGCATCGATTTTAAAATACTACTTTTGACGTATGAAGCATTAAATGGTCTCGCGCCGCAGTATCCAAGTGAACTGCTAGTGTCTTCTGATCTGCCACGCCTACTTCGATCAAAGGATGCAGACTGCTTGCCAGTACCGCGTATTGTAAAAACTACAGCAGGGGGCAGAGCTTTCTCTTACAAAGCTTTAAAGTTATGGAACAGCCTTGGAATTAATGTCCGGGACTCAGACACAGTCTCAGTGTTTAGGTCTAGGCTAAAACTTATTTAAGTAGCCCGAGCATTTTTGTAAATAGATTTGCGTTGGGTAAAGGAGCAGATCTGGGGGACTCATGGATGTAGAGTATTAGGTGAACTGGTATGTTTAGATGCTGTCCTCCCCACTCTCAAATCACTCATAGTAAATCCCATAGTTACTCCTGTCAGAATCCCTGCTTGCACTCTACACTACATACAGTATACATTCACCTTATACATCACGTGACTGTGATCATACATAACTGTTATCTCTCCTCTTCTGCGCTCTCCTCTCTTGTCTCTCTCTCCTTTTCTCTTTTCTCTTTTTCCTTTACCTGTCTTTCTGTCGAGCTACACATGTTGCCCCTGAGCTGCCAGTGATCCAGACCCCCTCTGCCCTCTGGACCTGTCTGACTTGTCCTGCTGTTAAAAGCGCTATACAAATAAAATTGCATTGAAATTAATTCCTCATCAGCAGCACAACTGTGTAAGATAGAAAAGCGTCCCTGGCCCAGTGCATCAACATATGTTTCGCAGAATGATGAGCATGATGGGCAAATAATTTGAGTAAAAACCTGTAAAAAATGTGGTATTTTACTTCCTAAGATTTAACCTGAGGAAACAGTTATTGGTAAACCATAACCTGCCAAAGTGCTCTAGAATAAGTGGCCATTTTAATAGTGTTTTTACTGCAGATGTAAGATGTTAATTTGTAAGAAGTTTCATGGCAATTGCTTGTTATATGTAGTAACATCACATCATATAATATGTACTGATTTATATTTCCATATATGAATGCATATGTGTGTGTGCATGTGAGTTAACTGTCTACTCACTCTGTGTCTATGATCTTCTGTTTCAGCGTCAGTAAAGCGGTCACATACTCATCCAGGCTCTGAAAAACATCCAAGTGTACAACTGAAATTGCGTCTCAACTGTTGTACTTGGGATTTGAACATTGGTGTTTCCCATACAGTTGAATTCCACTCAAACCGATAACATTGGAGACTGTACCGTGCCACTTAGAGGATTATAGAGGAAGAGCAACATTTTAACCGCCCCACATGCAAAAATATACAAATTAAAAGTGTTAAAAAAAAAAAAAAAAAGTGGACTTAGTGGGTTGATAAATGAATTGTTACACAAAAGAATTGATGGAATATGCATCAGAATCATTTTCTCCCCCATCTCTACTGACCATTCAGAGGGCAGAATTCAGCATCTTTCTAAATAAATAAATGAGAAACACTTGTAAATGTAATATAAAATGTAATACAGTATACATATCATTAAAAACTTTTTATTTAGCGCTGTAAGGAGTCACTAGTTTTAGAATTTAATAACAATTACGATATAAACCTGAGGTAAAATGCTCCTGCTTAATTGGGAGTATGTCCAAAAAATGTCCAATTTGTTTACATATTACCTATTAGTGTCTAGTACTCTAAGAAGTATTTAAAAAGTATTGGCAATGTATCATATATCAAATCACAGTCGCCATAATATACACTTCCAGGCCCAAAAAAAAGCACACGCATTCATAATTTATTGAACTGCCTTTTGCTTTGATTACGACCGTGGCATCATTTCGATCACCTTTCGATCACCTTTGCCACTGTTGCAAATGCAAGACACTCTGTAAATGTCGGTATACTATGTGTTAAAGCCTTCTCCAGCACATCCCAAAGATTCTCAATGGGTGACACTGATTCTCAATGATGCTTTTTCCCTCCCTGAACAACTCTCTCACAGTCTGAGCCTGATGAATCCTGGCATTGTCATCTAAGAATACGCCTGTGCCATCAGAGTGATGGAAAAACCTGTTTATTCAGTATAGTCAGGTCTTCAGCTGATCCTAAACCTGACCAACACAAGCAACAACAGATCGTAAAACCGCCTCCTACAGACTTGTACACTTGGACTCTATGCATGATGGGTTCATCGCTTCATCCGCCACCCGCCTCTTACCCTGATAACCCTGACTGAATCAGTTAGGGTTAAATAACCTGGTTCCTGCGGACACAAATTAATCACTGCAGTAAAGCTCTTAACTAGTTGCTTAGTTAAATCCAGGTGGTGATTTTATATTAGACAAACGTGAAACTGTCTGTTGATGAGAGGAGAAGGTAAAGGTACACTGATCACTACAACTGCTGCAGAAAACACAATACATAAACTGATTTAGTAACAAACTATTGGCACCTCTGGGTACTTATCATTAGCACCATCACTGGTCATGTGACCCCTGATAGGTCACATGACCAGCTGTCTTAATGATGCTGAACTCGCGCAGGTAAAGACCCACTCATTAAGCTAACACTAAAACAACTAGACACAAGTCGATGAAAAACAAACAGTTTTACAGATCATTCACACACACACACACACACACACACATTCTATATAAAACTGTACATAGAATCGTCTCCTTTGGACGCACCTGATTTAAAACAGTGCAGTTTTGACAAGTGCCAATAGTCGCTTCTGATCCGACTTCTCCAGCCCCGGACTGGTTCTCCCCCGGCATCATGGTATTTAATTAACCTTAAAAATTATTTACATAAAAAAAAAAACAAGACTCAAAAACGGCGGTTTGTATTCCACAACAGGACACGGAGCAAAATAACACTGCGCATCATGGCAACGTAGTGCTGCACGCGGACGCTCAGGACCCCAGCGCGCCAAAGCCCCGGGCTGCCCTGCGCACGCGCCTGAGTAAAAATAAAACCCCTCTTGAAATTTACCTAAAATATAACAGTATACTATGAACACAATTTTATAGTAATAATAAATATACGCCTTAGTAAATGGTACTAGACCACTTGAATATGTGAAATGGAATTTGTTTACTTGTTTACTTTGTTTACTTGTTGTGTATGCGAAGATGTAAATTGGCATACCATTCCCCTTTTTTCTAGTTTATTAAAAAAAAAATATTTTGCGGTATATTAAAAAGGGGGTTACATTAAATCCTAATTATTCAACCTATTTCAGAGTGTGCGTTGCTCATAAAGCTAGCCACGCCCCCCGAGCAGCGCCGATTACAGCTCTACTGTGTACAGTTGAGACGAGAAACCCGGATTCGAATCCCTCTAAATTACTCACTGAACGGATCCGACTCTCACGAGTCCTTTGAATCAGTAAGGATTCTGACTGAGGTATTCCAGTAGAGGGCGCTCACCCAATCCATCGAATACCTGGATGCCAATGAACCTCACACGCAGAGTCCCTCAGATCCGCCTGTTTCACTCCGCGCTACGATCCCACAAACCCCGCAGGTCCCCTGGTCTTCAAAATTAAGAATGATCAATGGCAAATATTTATTTTAATGACAAATGCACTTAGGAATAAGTTTCGACAACAACAAAACAACATAATTTGGCTTGTAGGCTAATATGAATATGTTAAATATGAAAAAGAAATGTTACCGTTCATGTTAAAAAAATTTGATTAATTTAATTAAAAATGATAGTAAAGCCAGGATTTGTCTGTGGAAGAGCAATATCACATTTACTGTGATGTGAAGGCATAGAGGAGGTATAATAATTGAAACAGTCATGTTGAGTTAAATAAATTCAAATTCGAATTTTATTTGTCACACACACACAGTCATACACAGTACGATATGCAGTGAAATGCTTTAGACAACTGCCTGTGACCTTCAAATGAAAGACTATGAAATAGAAATATAAAGTTACACACCTGCTGGACATGTAGGCCTATCTTACTCTGTCAGTATTTACAGTCACATTCAAATATTTGCATTGAGTGTAATATTGTTGCACTTTTATGTTCATAAGAAGGCTAATTGATCATGTTAATTAATCATGTCAAATGTGTGTGTGTGTGTGTGTGTACACACTTTGGGAAAAGAAAAACTTGTATAAATATTTAAATACATTAATTTATTGCTATACATTATCTATCTATCTATCTATCTATCTATCTATCTATCTATATATATATATATATATATATATATATATATGATAATATTATGATAATAACCTGATAATATTAGTATTACTAAATTATGATTAATACTATTAATAATACTTTATACTACAGTTTGTATACATTTTTGGGTTACTATATACAGGGTGGGTAAAAAAGTATTTTATTTATAATTAATATTTAAAGTAACCCAAATAACCAGGCATTAAAAAATCCATATTTTTAGAACAAATTTATTAAAACACATTGTACTTTATTAAAAAAATGTCCTTTATTACATAGTAAAATGAAAGCAAATCTTTCAATTTCAATGTGGTGACAACCAGTTTCCTCAATCGGCTGGAGATGGAACACTCAGTTATCTGAAGGAAGTCGTTTTGAATATTACTGAGAATCTCCTGAATCTGTGCCTCCAAGTCCTCCAGTGTGCGAGGCTTATGTCTCTAGTGTCCTGTACACACCCTCCTATGCGTAGCCCCACAGGAAAAAAAACAGCTCTCTCCGGCTATGGGAGGCTGCAGCATCATCCGGGATTTGACCTTGCGAACACTAGATGATAGGGTGATGACTTCACTGCCGCGCCACTCGGCGACCTGTGTATATGTTTTTAATCTATTCATTTATGTTGTTATTTTTATTAATTAATTCTAAGCTTTCGCGGTACGAGTGTAAGCCGTCATATAGGGGCCCTTTTAGTTCCACGGCTCCTGCATAACTGCTGCATTACACATAACGTGTGCGTTTTGTTGGATTTTCTCTTAATCAAGTGTGTTTTCCCCTGAATTTTTTCTTTTGTCCTCCTAGAATATACAGAACCTGATGCCTGCAGGATGAGAAAAATGCCTGTGTATGTGTGGTGGGCCGTCATGAGCGTGTGTGTGCAAATCCAATGCACTTACAGTATTTTCAGAATATCACACACAAGCTTTCCTTAGAAGTTAGCAGCTATGAGTATATGTATTAAATAGCTGTCACTTATGATATAAGAAGCTACTGAATTGATTGTAGATGCAGTCACATGTTTTCCTTATTATAAAATTGTCCTCATCCCATTCTGCACTAAACAGATGAGACTGAAATTGTTCAGATTTTTTAGCAAGTAGAAAATAAAAAATAAATAAATCACAAATGTCATGAGGCTTAGGTGGGGTACACCCTTGACAAGGTGCCAATCCGTCAGAGGGTAGACACACACAATATGGGGGAACAATTTGGGAACGCCGGTTAGCCTCATCTGCATGTCTTCGGACTGTGGAAGCAGACTGGTGTACCCGGAGTACACCAGGCACAGGGGGAACATGCAAACTCCATGCACACAGAGGCAGTAATTGAACCTGGCCTGGGATCGACTCGGGACCCTGGATGGGGAAGGTTACAGTGCTAACCGCTAAGCCACCATGCCACCTTCTTAGCACTGTTATGTGGCAATAAAATAGTCAACTGACGACCTGAATGTACCAAATGTCCAGGTTATCACATCTATGGAGTTTTGTCTTTCCTGATTGGACAGACATATTCCATATGTGCCTGTTTGTAAACGTGTGGTTCTGAAAGCATGAGAAAATCATTTTCACACAAATTCGCCACAACACTGAGCACTGTCATCAAAGCTGAAAGCTATTAATGAAATCTTTAAAGGAGTTAATGAAGTCTTGCCGCTATTAGGTTCCAGCGTTTTGTTTGTCAGGAAACATTAACACTGGTGGTTTCTGTAATTGAATACAATGTAACTGCAACTGACAAGAGCACACAAAGACCTTATCACTGGCCTAAGGGGTGCTCAATCCACATGACAAATGTGCAACATTATTTAATAAAATTTCATTTGTACAGTAAACCACTTTTAACAATGGTCATTGTCGCAAAACAGCTGTACTAGAAAATGTGTGTAAATCAGATTGTCCCTGCTGAACAAGCTGAGGCCGACAGTAACAAGGAAAAACTCCCCAACATGGCGATAGTGAGAAACCTTGAGAGGAACCGGACTCGACAGGGAACCCATCCTCACCTGGGTGATAACGGATAGTAGGAATTGATCTGCAGGAATACTGTGCGTTAAGCAGCTGGAAATTCTATATGACAAATGATGTGTTTAAGTTAATATGAAGTCCAGTGTGTTTTTGGAGGCTGAGGTACAAAACGGTAGTAAATTTCAGTCCTGAACTATTGAGCAACAGCAGTCACAAGTCCTGAAAGAGCAGCTGTCTGCATCAGCCGAGACAAGGACCGTCTTATACATAAGCTACGTTTTAATTAATTATGTCTACTAGATACAACCTTACGCTGCATAAATAGACTAATAGCATACATGTTTGCACTAGTAATGGCAAATTCACCAATTTCTTTTTTATGATAGGTTTCATTATTGATTCAAACAAATCAAAGTACGTTCTGTTGCTCATGCTCCAGTATATATCAAATAATATACACATCCTCTTATGGTTTTGTCCAGAAGAAATTAAATTAATCCACTATTTATCCAAAATAAATACATAAATAAAAATAAAAACTATTATAAATACTATTATTTAATAAATTCAGACATCACAAGTGTTTTCCCTCCAAAGCTTTAATCAGTGTGGGCAGTTGGTAACAGGTTGTGTAGACATCTAAAGAGACCAGCATCTGAACAGTCTCACATTCACTTAAAAAAATGAAGGGAAATAAAAAACTAAAAGTTACACTTTATATAAAGGATCCTATCGTCCAGAGTGATGTCAATCTTTGACGCTCTCCCCGTAAGTTGCAGGAGAAACATGTCCTTGCACTAAGTTCTCTTTGCAAACGTCCTGCCATGATCACGAGAAACCAATATCCAAAAGTAGCAGCAGTGCAGGTTATCGAACAGATGCGCACACATACACACACACGACTGCCAGGTTGACGAACAGTAGTTTAAATCCAGTCCGATTATTTCCTTCTACTGTATAATTAACCAAACAAGGATGCCTGTGTGACTTAGACAACACCACACTTGCTCTTTTCTTCTTCTTTCAGTCGTCGGCCGTCTCCAGTACGCTCTCGCTCAGAGCCAGGTCCCAGTAGTGCTCGGCGCCGTGCTTCTTAAAGTGTTCACGGGCCATGTTCTCCGTGGGGCACTGCTTGAATTTCATATCGCCGAAACTGCGCTCCATCGCTGTGCCCTGTGATGGAGAAAGAGAGGGAGAAAGAAAGGTCTCTTTTTAGTGTTTTCTTTTACATTCTAATGACACACAATAAAATGCAGGCCAAATATAGTTAATGATGAAAGTGATATATAATAAAAGATATGTAAAAACAAACCTAAACCAATATTTACTTTGTTATAAAACAGTTTGACTTGAAGCGTTCATCATAAAAGTATATACAATATCACGCTCCATGTGCTTACCTCCCACACAAGTGTGCACTTATTGTGCTTCTTTGACCCTTCGTCATCAGAGTTATCAGGGTCTAAAGGAAACACAATGGGCCAGATGTTAGAATCTGCAGATATTTAATTCTAAACAGAACCAAAGCTTTATTTTGCAGCAAAAAAAAAAAATTAATTCTGAATTATTTCGAATACTTGACATGATATTTAGAAATCCAATTGCATAATTAAATAGCTTTCTTAAAATATTAAACACAAAGCCAAAAAAGGAGGAAGAAAAAATATAAAGACAAAAAACGTTTAAAGGGTTGAGGCTCTTGGGTACTAATGGGAACGTAGAGGGTTCAAGCCCTAGGCTACCACTGTTAAGGTCTTGAGCAAGGCACTTACCATCTGCTCCAGGGGCGCTATAATCCTGGCTGACCCTGCGCTCTGACCCCAGTTTACTAACTGGAACATATTCAGGCTTTTGTAAAATAACTTTTCCCTTTTCACCATCAAACTTTCACCAATCCTCTTTGTTATGTTGGGAAAGTCTTTACTTGACTTAACTACTTTCTTTATGTAGGTCGGGGATACAACTTCTCTTACCATCTCTCTTTGAGCTGAGTTCCTTCCATTTAATCCTGTTCAGCATCAGCCGCTTGAACTTCTTCTGTGATTTGGGTCCTGTAAATGAGGAACATCATTTTAGAAAGTAACCTAATACAACCAATACTATTAATTCATTTGCCCTTTAACATTCTAACAGCAGTGCTATACACTTGCAAGCCCCATCAATGAACATCAAGTTATTGTTAAACTACCTAGGCTCCTAAGCAGGGCAGAGAGCACAGTACATGCTGCAAGTGGCCATTTATTATATTTTACTTATACAGGTGTCTAATTTCAAGAGAACTTTGACAAGTGGATAATAAAGACAGCAGAGAACAACAGATTTCAGCCACTCTTACCTCCTTCCACCACCACGATATTGACGTCTTTGTGCAGCACCACAGTGCCAGTAAGATACAGCTGGTTTGCGTTGGCTTCCACTTTGAACTTCTTGGCTGGGTTATGCAGGTTTCGAATCCTGAGAAAGAAAAATCACGTCACGTTGTTGCTAGCCTTAGAACCAATTTTAACCCCGACATCACGCAACACTACAGGATATAAAAATCACATACACATCTATCTACCTTAATCACTGATCCCACCTTTAATCTCTGCGGATAAATTTATCCTAAGAGCAAGTAAACATCACATCAACACACGCTGCTGAAATCATTTAATCAATACTGCACTGCTTCTACTAAAACTACTAGCCACTAACAAGACTTTGGTGTTTATAAAGATGTTACCTGTAGACAGCGATGTGAACACCGTGACTCAGATCTTCCTTGAGCTTCTTTACTTTCTTCTCTTTCCTTTGCTCCGCGGTCAGTTTGCGAGCTGCATTTGCCTCCTCATGGGCTCTACACACACACACACACACACACAAACACAAACAAACAAAAAATTTAACAGGAATAATGATTTTCTAAACATGGCTAATTTTAAAATAGATTCTAATAGCCATTACTATATATAAATATACCCCCTCTTTTACGGATTGTCTTATTGCCAGGAGTACAACACAGCACTGACCTACAATTCATTTGTTAGAACTAAAAAACGCTGTTGTGGTTAAAATCAGGTGCAGGTGCACTTACTTTTGTCTCTTGGCCATCTGTGCTCGGACGTGAGCCTCCACTTTTGTGGGATCCTGCACCGCTTCCGTACCCAGCACACGCATCAGATTTGAGATCCGCACTACCAAAACACAATTCTCCTTTAAATTATTATTTTTTTTTACATTTTCCCAGGGCGAGACAAGATTACAACCAGGACAAGCAGGACATTTTTATTAATGAAAATCTATCTGATCATCAAGGAGACAACGCTTATAGCTATGACACTACCTGGCCATTTATTTTTTTCAGTAATAACCAATGCTGTGTGATTAAACTGGTTGTATAATCGAATAAAGCTTTTGGTGTTTAATTCAATTATTACCTAATCAAATTAACCGATTAATTAAATAAATGGGTTGGTTTTCGATTCGGGATTAAATCATACTTTTTGAAATATTGAGGAAAATTTTTCAAATGGTACATTATCTAAAATTGACAAGTTCCTTAACTTTTGCATTTTGCAGAAAATGCAAACTGCTTTAAACTTCCACATTACTGCAATCTACAGTATGTATACTAGTATGGTGCATCAGTTTGGCAGTAAAATGATTCTTTTTTTCAATAATCGAATCATTAAATAATTGAAAAACTTTTTTCATTTTAATACATAGATATGTTTAGTAATTTTAATGCTTAAAAAAACATGTAAAATGAGTGGTACCAAACTAAATATAAAAAAACATAAATCAAACTTAAAAAAAAAAAAAAAGTCTACCCAAGATTCACAATTCTAGTAAAAACAGCATGTCCCCTCCCAGAGGTGCTTTATTCCGATACCATTTTTCCCCTCCCGATACTTCTGATACTTGGGCTCAGGGTATCGGCCGATACCGAGTACTGATCCGATACCTGGGTGTGTATCTGTATATATAGCTGTAGATACTACTAGCTCTGTATTAATTGACAGAATTATTTTATGCTGGCTTTAGATTTATCCCATAATAAAACATGAACAAGTACATATGGTAAACTAGGGTGTTTTTATTATCTGACATACATTTAACAGTAGTACTTATTTTTGAAAAAGAAACTGAACTTCAACATCTGAAAAAGAACTTCAAATGCAGCCACAATTCTAACACTGTAAACTGAAAAAGGTATTTTCAAAAGGCTTCTTTACTGCAACAGTGGTTGCTTGTGGCAACACGGCACAACTTCCTGTGTTTGCATTCTGAGCAGCGAAGAAGAATCGATTTTTCGATTTGCAGCGTTAAGCAAAGCTAGCGGGCATAACTAGGATATGTTTAGGAAAATGATATTGGATCGGTACGTGGACTCAAATACTCGCCAATACCGATGGCAGATTTTTTTTTGTTACCGGCAGCATTTCCGATACTAGTATCAGAACAACCCTATTTATTCCTTACATAAATATGGCTTGACTCATTTTGCTATTATCAATTCCCACCTGCTAACTGAAGGTGAGGGTTAGCATTTAACTTCCAACACAGGTGCCACCTGCTGCTCATGCAACATAGACGCCCATGACGAGTTAGCTTGCATTTTTTTAAACAATGACTAATAATAATAATAAAAAGTAACTCTCTACCTTTGGGTTCAGGCGGGGGCATGAGGCCGAGTCGGACCTTCTCCTGCACCTCTTTCTGTCCCTCGCGCCGTGTCTGCCTCCTCAGCTTCTTCTGCTCCTTCTTGGTCAAATATACACCCAGAGTCACCGGTTTGTCTGTATCCACTGAGACAGAACAAAAGAAAGAGAATCTCTATCTGAGCCCGGCAATGTTATTGTGATTATTAAACAGCATCTGCAGAATTCTGTTCATACACAAAACTCGAATGTCTAATGATGTTCAAGTAGTTATAGAATACCTGGAGGGGCCATTTGGGCAGGATGTTCCACCAGATTAGTGATTCCATGAAACTCCAAGTTGTCGAAAACAGTCTGAACAGTGCTGAGAGAAACAGACAATAAAATCTTCAAAAAAAATTGGGCGGGTGCTTTAGTACCATCTATATAAATCTATATTAAATAATAACAAGAATAAAAACCTTTATTAGAACATAATCATTAGAACATAATACTTTGCAGAGCTGCCATGATTGTGACCAAATTCTCAGGGTAGACTTTTCACCCTATTCATTTACCAGGCTGAATAAGGGGTAAATCATTCTATAACAAACACTCTCTACAGATTTCACACTGGTGACTTTTTAATTCAAACACAGCTTCACTGCAGTCACCGTTAAACAGCTTTCCTTCTTACATTTCTATGTTGTTTGGGAGAATGAAGGAGTCCCACCACTCGACGGAAGGCACTTCACCTTCGCCGAGCTCCTTCTTAGGAGCGATCAGAGCCAGCTTGGTCGACGCCTGGATGCCGGTCTTTTTGGCAGCCTGCGCAATTTCCATCTGCAACCTCTCCAGCTGAACCTGAGGCAGACCAATAGTAGGGGAAAAACAAACAATTACATGCTTCTATTAGGAACTGAGATGGAAGGATAAAAAAAATAATAAAAAAATTCACACCTTGCATCGTAAGTGTAAAAAAAAAAAAAACAATTGATATTAAGGCCTTTAAAATGTTGTATTTAGTATAGACCAAAAAGTTATGTTCACCTTGGTTCGTATCCGCTGGCCTATTTTCTCAAAGCGGCCCTTGTCGTGGAACTTGAACATCCTCCTCTGTCTCTGGGGTGTAAGCGCTGGCATCCTGGGGTCGAAGAAGGACGTGGACTCCAGGTCATCGCTGGGCTTTTCTTTCAGCTGCAGCTTGAACTGCTCTCGCTTTACTGCTCTGATATTAGCTAGAGAGGGGGCAAGGGAGACGAAATCAGGTATCTTTACAAATGTATCTATCTAAACAAATAATACAATTAACAAATAATAAAAAATAAACCAACAATGACAAAGCTGACCTCCCTGCTGGTGTAATTAAAATATTGCCAAGTAATTTTTGGTAAAAATGGTAAAGATATACTGAAAGCAGTCATGCTACAAAGCAACACACTTTAATCTCAGTTTGAAATACTGCACTAAAATACTGCATCCATCCTACTTAACAGTTTTCTACAGTTTAGTGGCACCACTGAACACATTCCCATAGACTTCATTTTGGCAGGTTACGGTCTTTTAACCTTTCCATCGATTTCAATGTTACCTTTCAGAGTGGGCATGCGGTGTGTGAGCTCCACTTCTTTGCCGCTGGCATCAACAGTTCTCCCGAGCTCGTCCAGGATAAGCGGTGTCGGCTTTGTGATCTCACGGGCCTCAACTTTACTGTAAAAAGAACGCAAACACGGACAGTGCATAGTGTGAGCACAAACAATGATGCCGTTAGAGAGAAACTAGTGACTGATCGCTTGTATTAAAACGACATAAGCCTTGTATGATAAACTGACTTCAAGAATAAACAGTACTTTAAAATTTGAAACAAGGTAAATTGCGCTTGTGTGTTCTCTGCTACACTCACGGTGGTGCAATGCCCATGGCATGCAAGTTAGCAAGTGCCACCAGGTTGTGTGGTCCTGTGTTATTCACAGTTCCAAGGATGCCTGGCTTCATGGCAAGCGTGGACTGAATCTTGGCCTGGAGCTCGGCAGCTTTGCGTGCTTTCTCGATGGCGTCGTTCATGAAGCTGGCGGCCTGTGACGGGGCGATGGACTGAGTTGGGCCTGAAGCGGAAGGCAGGACAGGGCGTATCCCGGTGACCGCTGGCTGGGGGGTAGGCAGGGGCAGTCTGGGCTAGAGAGTTACATACAATAGGCAAGTCAAATGATTCGTAAAATCTGAAGGAATTTAGATGCACTAATTTAAAAACATGGTAAAAAATGTTTCTTAAAATCATTACCTGAGTGATACTAAGCTGCTTCTTCCTCTCTTCAATCTGACGAGTGGCTGTTTCCATCATCTGCTTTATCTGTGGGAGAAATGGATCAGGATTTGTTAAAAATAAATAAATAAATTTCAAAAGCAGCTATGATACTTTTTCATTCGCTCAAGTCAAAAGCACATGCAATGCACTGCACGAAGTTCTGCTTGGTAACCTTGGGTCCTGACGTGACGTTTACTGTCTCCCTAAACATTGCTGCACAACAAGTAATGTCAACTGTATTTCATAGTGACACAAAGCCATCACTGGCAATTAAAAATATCTGTTTGGATCAGACATTAGAGGCTCTGCTTCTTTGGAGGGGAAAAAATAATTTTAAAAATCTGTGATGGATTTTCCATACACTGTGCAGGTGTATTAAATGATGGCAGTGCACCCACAGTGTAGATTGTAGCGTTTGTATGCGGTAAAAGAAAAGTGATGAATTTGACCTGAAATGTTCATGCATTTGTAAACTCCTAATCCTAAAGACGTTATATTTCAATTAGAAAACATGCAAGTTGTTTTAAAGCGTTGCTTCTTTCTTCCTCCAGACCCCAGAAGCCGTGCCACTAAAAAGGCAACATTTTGACTCGAACTACAGACACACCGGGAATGACGTGTGGCACGACGCATGACAAAGATAAACCTTTTATAACAATATGAGTGTTTAGCCAAACATGGGTACACACTTGCATCTTGGTGAGCATGCCAGGACTTTCTGTAGGAGGTCCTGGGAGAACTTCTGGCTCTTCGACCTCCTCGAACCGGGGTACTCTCTTCTTCTTTGCTGCAGCCCCGCTACTCTCTAGCTCTTTCTGTGCCTCCACCTCATCACCGAATACGTCCTGTAGAGAGAAACAATAAGCAAGGTCACAAGCTGTTTCAAGGAAAACAGCTTTGATGTAACAGAAAGAAGAGCTTCACAGATTTTTAAAGTCTTAATAAATACATAAATAAATGAATGAATAAACACACACAACATTTTACATTCTCTTATTATTTTATGTAGATTAGAATAGTGCACGCTTAACTAAAAATCAAAAATTGCCCATCCCATAACCATAATCAACAGGCTGTCATAAATGCTTAAAGCTAAAATGCAACTGTCCTATGGAACTCACTTGTTATAACGTGGCTGCATCAAAAATCAAAACTCTTTTAAGGTTTTTAATAAACACACAGTCGCTTTGTATTCGGCGGGCCAATCATGGCTACTAATTAGTAGGCAGCGAGGGCAGGTACAGTGGGGGAAATAAGTATTTAATCCCCTACAGTTTATCTAACTTTGCCCACTTATGAAAAAAAATATAGGCCCTTCATTTCATTCTATGTTTATGGTAAAAGATTGAAACAGAATATCAACCAAAAATCCAGAAAAAGCACATGATACAAATGTTATGAATTAAATTGCCTTTCAATGAGGGAAATAAGTCCCCTACCAACCAACAATAATTCTGCCTTTCACAGACTGGTTATGTCCTCTTGTGGTACACATTAATTTAAGAAGGTGCTCCTAACAACAATGTGGTACGTGTAAAAAAAAAAAAAAAAAAAAAAAAAAGACACCTGTCCACTAAATATCTTCCTTTTAAACCTCACCACCATCGGCAAGACCAAAGAGCTGTCAAAGCAAGTCAGGAACAAGATTTTGGACCTGCACAAGGCTGGAATGGGCTACAAGACCATCAGCTAGAAGCTTGGTGAGAAAGAGACAACTGCTGGAGCGATTATTTACAAACTATTGATAACACAATACGCCTGCATGGATTAAAAATCCTTCAGTGCAGCAAGGCTTCCCCTCCTCAAGAAGACACATGTACAGACCCGTCTGAGGTTTGCCAATAAACAGAGAAAGATTGGGATAAGCTGCTGTGGACAGATGAGACCAAAAGAGTTCTTTGTCATCAACTCGACTTGCTGTTTTCGGAGGAAGAAAAATGCTGACTATGACACTAAGAACACCACAGTCCCTACAGTCAAGCAGTTAAAGGTGGCTGGGGCTGTTTCTTTGCTAAAGGTACAGATTGACTTTGTGGCACTGAGGGCCATGTGTTGTAAAATTTTGGATGAGAACCTCCTGAAGATGGTTTGTGGATGGTTCTTCCAGCATGAAAAATGACCCCAAACATACTGCCAAGGCAACTAAGGAGTGGCTCAAGAACAAGCACATTAAGGTCATGGAGTGGTCCAGCCAGTCTTCAGATCTTAATCCAATAGAAAATTCACAGAGAGAGCTGTAACTTCGAGTTGCCAAGCAACAGGCAAGAAACCTTAAACATTTAGAGAAAATCCGTAAAGAATAGTAGATCAAAATGCACCCCAAGATGTGTGCAAATCTGGTAAACAACTACAAGAAAGGTCTTCCCACTGTGCTTTCCAGCAAGGGTTTCTCTACTAAGTCATGTCATCAAATACTTATTTTCCTCATTGAAATGCAACTTAATTCATAACATTTGTATCATGTGCTTTTTCTGGATTTTTAATTGATATTCTGTCTCAATCCTTAACCATAAACCTATGATAAAAATGATAGACCCTACATTTCTTTGTAAGTGGGCAATCTGTAGTGGATCAAATACTTATTGAACTCACTTTCTTCATAAATATCACAATAACTTCCTTTTTTAAGAGAAAGTCTATTTCCCTCATAGAATTTGTGCTAAATATTTGGTCATTGTCGGCTCGCAGGCATGGAGCGGTAAAGTGATCTTGGGCTGCCTTGGCCAGAACTACGAACCGCTCTTCTGCTACAGGTTGGTGAGTGAGGGTCGAAATACAGTACATGATTTAGCTGCTGTCTTCGTGAAAAATGTCATACTCAGATTATTCACGCTGTTGTTCTTAAGCGGTAAATGGGATTTGTTGTGTTAAAGCTTTTGGCAGATATTTCCTTATGTGATTTTGCTTTAGAAAAAAAACTTATTACAATTTGGGCGACAAAATCTTAAACAAAATTTGTATTATTTTCCAAACTGGCACCAGGATTTTGATGTGATTGTTGACTTTTGTATTTTGTATTTTGTGTTACTGTATCGGTTTATGTAAACAGCACATTGAAAGACAGCCAATCTATAAAAAATAAATAAAGATTTCTTCTGCCTCGTAGCTTCTTTTAATTAATTTTAAAAGCTTGCGTTATGGTTTTGCGCAATTATTTGTTTGGCGTGACACAGCGTGCTTTCAGATGCGAGCCGCCAGTAAACACCAACGAAAAAAAGCGCTTACGGCACCCTCAAAGCGGAAGGAGCTGCAAACAGTTAGCTGTGTATTGATTTGAAGGAGCGTTCTGTTGCGGGATGCAAAATGGAAAGGGAGCAATAAAAATATAAGCAAGCCAAGAAAAGAAACCAGCAAGAGAAAACGACAGAAATTGTCAGTAAAGACTTATGTTATGCCTGAGCTGTAAATTTAGAAAAATTTTGGCCCGAAAAATAAGTTGCACAACTTAGTGTTTTTGTATAATTATTTACTTTAATGTGTGCCTTAGTCTTTTTGATACGTAGTCATTTGAAAACCCCCCCCCCTTTTTTTTAGTTTTTGCATCTAAGGAAAGGCTTTAAAATAAGAACGTACGCACTGTAATGCACTTAACTCATCTCAGTCAACTGTAAGCTATTCCTTTTATTGTGAATAATGACAATGCTGATTTTTGATAAAATTCTGTATGCATTTAAAAAATAAAAGTAGATTTAAAAAAATAAAAAACTCAATTAATCTTTGTTTCTCTTATACATTTTACATTGCTATTTAATTAAGCAAAAGTAAATTTTATTCGATTACCGATTACATTTTTGGTAAAATACTCGATTACTAAAATATTCGACAGCTACAGCCCTACTATCAGCAACTATCTGCAAAAATTCAATCGGAACATCCCAATTATATATATATATATATATATAAAAACAGAAATTATGTTTCAACACATGACAGTAGGCAGCATCAACGAATGCAATAACTAATAGCTGTGCGGTAATAATGCATCTCCCCCAAACATTGAGGAGTGGCAGCAATTGAACGCACACACCATTTGCAGGAAATGGTAGTGCACAGGTGTCAGGATCTGCACGCGAAAACGCTCTAGTTAGGGGTGGGCGATACAACCAATATCGTCTATCATGGTAGAAGCAATTTTCTACCTCGATAACGATATATATCACAATATAGTAATTTGTATCTGAAAATGCATAAATAAAAATTGCTGGCTCAATCAGGTGCCACAGTTTCGTCCCACTTTAGATGTGTTTGGCTTCCCATAGAAGTGAATGTCTATTACATGGTTTTGTAACGTGCAACGTCACGTGATCTTAACCGCGATTAAGACGATAGACCAAAATCTCCATCGGTTGACAAATTTCTACCGGTTAACCGTGTATACTGGTATATCGCCCACCCCTAGCTCTCGTGTATGAAATGTCTTTATAGGAACTTACCTTTAGCTCTCTCTTGCGGTTTTTCTCGGCTGTGCCTTTATTGCCCCTTGAGTTCCTGCTCTCTTCCAGCGCTTCGAAGAGACGCTCTACAAAGCTGCCTGCTGAGTCATCCAGAAATGGCCTCAGCTGGTCTGAGAGATACAATTATGATAAAAAATAAATAAAATCATGACAAAAACAAATTACAAGTCAAAATGTGTAAAAACTTTACTGGTGAATGAACCTGGTTAGCCCAAGCTATTACAGAATCATTTTTTTTTTCATTTTGCAGTGGGTACAGGATTTTTAAACCATCGTACTACGGTTCAGTACAACGACAGATCAAGCACAGGGTTTACGACTGTGCTGAATTAATTCATACCGCATTCGTACAGCAGCTGGGATATCAACCTGTATTTGAGCGCAGAGATGCATGTTTTGTACCTGTTGTCTTCCTTTTGTCCAGGCCTTTCCCTAAGCAGTGCAGAGCCGCCGTGACCACAGTGGGTTCGGAGAAACCAAGCACCTTCTTTACGGTGCGCTCCACCCAGGGCCGCAGCTCCTCCACCTCCCGCTTGGGCAAAGACATCCTGCGGAGATCTGAGGTCAAGGAAGAAGTAAGGAGAAAAAACAAAAAAACAAAATTAGTCTCAGAAAATATTCTGTCTGTATGTCTGTACATCTGTCCAGCCAGATTTTGTCACAGCAGCATTTAAAACTGACTGGACAGAATTTAATGAAACTTCTGCAAAACGTACATATCTGCCTGAAGTTTAACCTGCGCCATAAGTAAAAGCGATGTTATAAACATTTATGTGCCAGATTTAATAATCTATTTTAAAACATGCTACTAATAAGCTACATGCTCAATGTAAACAAAAACCTGGACTAATAGAAATTCATTAGAAAAGACAACTGAATATTTTTACTAGGATTAGTTCATATTTTTTACTGCTGAAGAGGTATAATTAAATTTTAACATGCCGGAGACGTTTTAAGAAAAAGTGTTATTTTTATTCGATCTACTTTCTCGATTTCTCATCTGTGATTTACTCTTTCATTACCAAACATTCGGCTTGGCATAAACAAGACGTAAACATAGGCTTTTCATTATCCTCTCTCTCGCACTCTCATTGATGGTAATAAGATGAAATGACAGTAGATTCTAAATCTTGTCATAAACTAGGTAATTTCTGTACAGTTCCTTAATATTTGGTCACCAATCCAACGGAAACAAATACTGTGTAAGGTCGTCACACCAAACAAAACATTGTGAAATTACAATTTTAAAAAATTAAAGGGTTCATCTTTGTTGCAGATAAACATGTACGTGGGCTTTAAACTGAAATAATAATATCACTGATTACATTAAAGCTGATTAACCTTTTAACCCTTTCAACAAACTATTTTCCGGTCAACGACGGGTACTAACGCAAGTAAGTAATATTTAGGTAAAATGTTCTTTTTTTTAATGAAACCCTCTAATATTATATACATGAAGAGATTTCAGCTATTACAAACAAATATGTATACAAAAACTAATAAATACCCACTATAGATCAAATAAACATGCCAATGATTTTGCATACATATAATTAACTTTAATATACTTCAACTCCACCCTCGATAAAAAAAAAATGAAGTTATGTTTAACGTAAAGTTGTTTTATTCATGCTAACGCAGGTAGCTAGCTACCACTGCGGTTTTATTTAAACATTAGCAAAATCTCACCAGATAATTTCTGTCACACTCTTAATACCAGGCAAAACTTCCTCCTGAACTTTGAGCTCCTCCGATAAAGAAACTTCCAGAATGTGACTGAGATTTAATCACAGACACGCAAAATAAAAATTGGCGAACTTTCTAGCTCGCGCGGCGTCCAGACAACGTTCAGATGGTGCATTAAGAAACCGGAAGTTTAACGAACAGACTGTTCCGCCGCACAGCGATACAAAAATATATATGTAATCGTGGTGATGCTGCCACCTGCTGGCCTGGTGGCAAAATGATCCACAGCTTGTTGTAGACGCCTAAGCATCACACCTGCTTGTGCTTGTTTGCTGTTATAATAGTCTGAATTAGATTGTGAAGAGTGTGATCTGTATTAATCTATAAAAGAACATTAGTGGGGTCAGGTAATGTGTGGTAATGAGATCACACAAAGTTCCAATGTCCAGTGACTTCGATGACTCCAAGTTATTGATATAAAATAATTAACATTTCTATAAAAATATTAATAAATATGCAAAGTGGTAATATTTAATAAAACAGATTGTGCCCTTTGCAAGACATGTGGCCACACATTTTAGGATAGATGTTGAGCTTTAAACAAGTCACAAGACCTGGAGGTTATTGAAATAAAATATAGAATAATAACTTATTATTTATTAATAAATAAGCAGAGTGATAACATTTATTCAGCTATTTATAATGTTACTATTTATAATATTAATATAATCCGTATTTCAGTTGGACAGTATTTTACAGACGGTCCCTAACTTGCTCAGGAGGCGAGGACTCTCCACTCCATCCCTGGTGAATCATTTCGTGCTTTGTGTCACACTGGCTGGTGTTTGTGTCCTGTCAACTATCTAGGAACAATTTAAAGAGAAGCGGGTGCAGACTGGCCATCCAGGAATTCAGGAAACTTCCTGGTAGGCCGGTCTTTTGTAGACTGGTCCTTTTTCTTTGCTAACCCCAGGATTGTATATCTGCTATATACATATCATCATATACTGATAGGTCATAGCTGCAGAGACATGCCTCAAGCAATCCAGAGTAGCAGGTTAAAGTTTCCATCACAATTAGCACTGATCTAGCACTAATTATAACTATCAAGCACTTGGAAAGTTAGAGCACTAAGTATGATGTATAGTACCTTGTCCCACACATCGGTTAGTGTTATTGATCAGGGATTAGGGAGGGATTCGAGATTCAGCCTTTTTTTAGAAGTTAGTTAGATTTGTATAACCAGAACAACATGGACTTTTAAGAGGCAATTTGGACTGAATTAGAAGCAATTACAGTACCTCAGCATATGAATTTAAACCCGCTTTGCTTGGCTTTCCACTGACACAAACGAGTTGTGAATGGACATATGCACTGGCGTTCAGTTCGACTAATTTCCTTTACTCGTATGGCGACACTGCTCTGTAAGCCTAGGAAAATGTATTGCGAAATTTCAGTTCTTAAGGCGAAAATTTGTGATGTAATCCGATCCGGTGTGTTCTCGCTTTTCCTTTGAGACATGCATAATAATGTTAGGAAAAAGTTTGACATCAGAAACGGAGCACTGCAGACAACAAATTTACAATTTGGATGCAGAGAAAGTGAGAGAGAACGAACAAGAGAGACATTTTTACTATGAGGCTTTTTTTTTTTTACTGTGAGCTAGCAAAACCACTGCACTTTTGTAACTTAAGTAAATTCAAAGGTGAGTACGTCTGTATTTTTTACTTAAGTACACATACAAATAGAGGACTTTACTTTTACTTGGATAATATCTGCCCTTGGGAATCCCTATTTTACATAAGTACAGGATGTGTCTATCCCAACTCTGGCTTTCAGTTTAGTTACTATTAATGCCAGATGGAAACAATGGCTTGGCATTGACTTTTGATTTATCCCTTCTTTGTTAATTAGGTATCAGAAAATACACAAATCATGTACTTGAGCAAAAGTAGAGATACCCTAGGTGAAAGATTACTCCAGTTGAAGTATAAGGCCCCTTATTTACATTTCTACTTGAGTAAAAGTACAAAAGTACTTACCTTTAAATTTGCTTAGGTATTAAAAATACTAAGCTTGTATTAACTCTCTGTGGCATTTGTCAAAGGGCAGCACGGTGGTGAAGTGGATAGCACTGTCGCCCTGCACCTCCAGGGTCAGGGTTTGTTTCCCGGCCAGGCTCGATTCCCGTCTCTGTGTGCATGGAGTTTGCATGTTCTTTCCGGGCTTGGTGGGTTTCCTCCGGGGACTCTGGTTTCCTCCCACAAATATAGGTAGATTAGGCAAATTGCCCGTAGTGTGTGTATGAGTGTGTGAGTGTATGTGTGTGTGTGTCCCCTGCAATGGATTGGCCCCCTCTCCAGGGTGTATCCCGCCTCGTTCTCCTGGGATAGGCTCCAGGTCCCCGTGACCCTGAATACAGGATAAAGCGGTATGGAAGATGAGTGAGTGAGTGAGCATTTGTCAAAGTAAAACTCTCTTTCTCTCTCTCCTATATTTGTGTTTCTTTGCAGTATTTCAAACACCTGCTACATGATTAGGCATTTTATTGAGAAGACAAATTTTGCAATTACACATAATGGTCAGCAGATGATGATACTCCTGCTTCAAATACTACACATCACTCTAGTTATTTAACTAGATGTAGGACGTAGTGTAGTAAAAGAAAAAAGTATTCTCTAATAAAACTACTCAAGTAAAGATAAAGTACATAAAATGTGTACTTAAAAACAAAGTACAAAAGTAAACATACTTATTTGCCTTCCACCTCTGATAGCTACTGTTGCTTAAATGGGATTGTTAATTTATTTTTACATAGATAACGTAAATGATTTATCACTCCATATTTGATATTCACATTTTATACTTGATTTATTGTTCCTTCGACATAGGCTAGTACTTCATTTTATTTAAAATTTCAAGTTAATTTTAAAATACAGAACCTCTGCATAAGAACACCCTTCCACAAGAATTTTTGCCTTAAGAAATGTGCCTGTACGCTCAACATTTTCATGAAAGAACCATGTCTAACTTAACACTGGCTTGCACATATGTCCGGGTGCTCCTTTAAACTTGTTTGAGTTTGTCAGTGGAAAGCCAAGCAAAGTGAGTTTACATTTTCTATGTGTTTTTAATTTTTTTTTATTTGCTTTACTAAAGACATGGGTCCCAATGTTGTTGGGACATTTGGATGTTAACAAGGACAGTAGCAAGAAGAAAGGGGAGCTACTTTCAGTTTCTTTTTATAGCAGCCAATGCCAAGAAGAATCATAAATTAAGATTATGTAAGGGTTAATGTTTATTTATATCATATTTTACTTAATTTATGTGTCTTTTCTAAAAGTTTTGATTGTTTTTATAAGCAAAAAGATGATTATAGTATAGGAACTTGCCTTTGGAATGGATGAAAGTCATATGTCAAGGTACCAGCTTATTATTGTTGACCTATAAAGCACTAAAGGTGCAGACTGTTTGTTGTTACCTCGTATAATAAAGACTTCGGGGGGGGTGGCTTTCTTTAACGAATCTCTACAAATGAAGGTCGACATATGACCTTACCCATTATGTGAAAGAGACTATGACAAATTATGTGTTTCTCTCTTTCTTTCTCACTTTTGCTGTTAAGCTGCACATGCAATTCCTAAGATATTAGCTTTCCTGACCATTCTGCTTTCGTAATCTGCCTCTTCCATCCATATGTCCTACAGTAATTTTAGTTGGAGTTCTTTTCATAGGGAGACACCTCACTGCTACTGTGGATGGCCCCATATGCGCTAAAATAAATAAAACTACAAGGATGGTTCCAATGTAATTGTTTATGACTGTAGTTTCCCATAGTTTTAGAACAAACATTGGCAAAAAGAGTTTTAAAGTCTTTTTGTAGTATTTGCTAGTCAACATATTTGCTAGTTGGTTGACCTCCAATAAATGGACTTTACAGTCATGTTTAGAGTTCATATCAACTCCTTTTGGCTTCATTTTTGTAACATAATAAAAAAGTACAGTATATGTTCTTTATCTGAGGTTGTATTTGCCTAAAAAAATAAGACCTGCTATGATCAAATGATTTTTATTATTATTTTATTAAGAGAAAAATAACAGAATTAAAAGGGGGGCCATTAAATTTTAAAAATTTAATGCAACCACGGGGGGGCGCAATCCAGTGTCTTCTTGTGCTAGTCCCAAGTCTGGATAAATGCAGAGGGTTGTGTCAGGAAGGGCATCCGACGTAAACATTTGCCAAATCAATGATGCGAATCAAGAATATAATTCCCATACCGGATCGGTCGTGGCCCGGGTTAACAACGACCGCCACTGGTGCTGTTGACCTACAGGGTGCTGGTGGAAATTGGGCTACTGTTGGTCGAAGAAGAAGAGGAGGAAGGCGTGTTCGTAAGCAGAGAGAGAAGAGGAAAGGCAAGAGTTTAGGAGTGATAGTGGGGACTTTGAATGTTGGGACCATGACAGGGAAGGGAAGAGAGTTAGTTGATATGATGTAGAGAAGAAAGGTGGATATACTGTGTGTACAGGAGACCAGGTGGAAAGGTAGCAATGCTAGAAGCTTAGGATCAGGGTTCAAATTGTTTTACCATGGTGTGGATAGAAAAAGAAATGGAGTAGGAGTTATACTAAAAGAGGAGTTTGTAAGGAATGTTCTAGAGGTGAAGAGAGTATCAGATAGGGTGATGAGTCTGAAGCTGGAAATTGAAGAGATAATGTTTAATGTTGTTAGTGGCTATGCCCCACAGGTAGGATGTGAGTTAAAAGAGAAGGAGAAATTCTGGAGTGAGTTAGATGAAGTGATGCAGAGCATCCCCAGAGCGGAGAGAGTGGTGATTGGTGCAGACTTCAATGGACATGTTGGGGAAGGGAACAGAGGTGATTAAAATGTGATGGGCAGGTTTGGTTTGCAGGACAGGAATGTAGAAGGACAGATGGTGGTGGACTTTGCAAAGAGGATGGAAATGGCAGTGGTAAATACTTTCTTCCAGAAGAGGCAGGAACATAGGGTGACATATAAGAGTGGAGGCAGAAGCACTCAGGTCGACTACATCTTGTGTCGACGTTGTAACCTGAAAGAGATCAGTGACTGCAAAGTGTTGGTAGGGGAGAGTGTAGCCAGACAACACAGAATGGTGGTGTGCAAAATAACCCTGGTGGTGAGGAAGGCGAAGAGGACAAAGGTAGAGCAGAGGACAAAGTGGTGGAAGCTGAGAAATGAAGAATGTTGTGAAGTCTTTAGGGAGGAGTTGAGACAGGCTATGGGTGGTCAGGAGGTGCTTTCAGTTGACTGGACAACTACAGCCAATGTGATCAGGGAGACAGGTAGGAGGGTACTTGGTGTATCATCAGGTAAGGGGAAAGTGGACAAGGAGACTTGGTGGTGGAATGAGGAAGTCCAGGAGTGTATACAGGGAAAGAGGCTAGCTAAGAAGAAGTGGGACACTGAGAGGACTGAAGAGAGTAGACAGGAGTACAGGGAGATGCAGAGTAAGGTGAAGATAGAGGTGGCAAAGGCCAAACAAAGAGCATATGAGGACTTGTATGCTAGGCTAGACAGTAAGGAGGGAGAGGGGGATCTGTACAGGTTGGCAAGGCAAAGAGATAGAGATGGGAAGGATGTGCAGCAGGTTAGAGTGATTAAAGATAGAGATGGAAATGTACTGACAGATGCCAGGAGGGTGATGGGAAGATGGAAGGAGTACTTTAAGGAGTTGATGAATGAGGAAAACGAAAGAGAACAAAGAGTAGAAGAGGTGACTGTTGTGGAACAGGAAGTAGCAAATATTGGTAGAAGTGAGGTGAGAAGGGCGTTGAAGAGGATGAAGAGTGGAAAGGCTGTTGGTCCTGATGACATACCTGTGAAGGTATGGAAGTGCTTAGGAGAGGTGGCAGTAGAGTTTTTGACAAGTTTGTTTAACAAGATCTTGGAGAGTGAGAGGATTCCAGAGGAATGGAGGAGAAGTGTATTGGTGCCAATTTTTAAGAACAAGGGAGATGTGCAAAGCTGTGGCAATTATAGAGGTATAAAGCTAATGAGACAGACAATGAAGCTGTGTGAAAGAGTAGTGGAAGCTAGGTTAAGGGCAGAGGTAAGCATTTGTGAGCAGCAATATGGTTTTATGCCTAGAAAGAGTACATCAGATGCAGTATTTGCTTTGAGGATGCTGGCGGAGAAGTACAGAGAAGGTAACAGGGAGTTGCATTGTGTCTTTTTAGATTTAGAGAAAGCGTATGACAGGGTGCCAAGAGAGGAGCTGTGGTATTGTATGAGGTAGTCTGGAGTGGCAGAGAAGTATGTTAGAGTGGTGCAGGACATGTATGAGAGCTGTAAGACAGTGGTAAGATGTGCTGTAGGTGTGACAGAAGAGTTTAAGGTGGAGGTGGGTCTGCATCAAGGATCAGCTCTAAGCCCCTTTTTGTTTGCTCTGGTGATGGACAGGATGACAGATGAGGTAAGACAGGAGTCCCCATGGACTATGATGTTTGCAGATGACATTGTGCTCTGTAGCGAGAGCAGGGAACAGGTGGAGGAAAATTTGGAGAGGTGGAGGTATGCTCTGGAAAGCAGAGGAATGAAGGTTAGCCGCAGCAAGACGGAATACATGTGTGTAAATGAGAGTGACCCAGGAGGATCGGTGAGGCTACAGGGAGCAGAGGTAAAGAAGGTGCAGGATTTTAAGTACTTGGGGTCAACGGTCCAGAGCAACGGGGAGTGTGGAAAGGAGGTGAAGAGGCGGGTACAGGCAGGTTGGAATGGGTGGAGAAAAGTGTCAGGTGTGTTGTGCGATAAAAGAGTATCAGCGAGAATGAAAGGAAAGGTGTACAGGACAGTGGTGAGACCAGCGATGCTCTACGGCTTAGAGACAGTGGCGCTGAAAAAAAGACAGGAGGCAGAGTTGGAGGTAGCAGAGCTAAAGATGTTGAGGTTCTCTTTGGGAGTGACAAGGATGGATAGGATTAAGAATGAGTTTATCAGAGGGACAACCCACGTTAGATGTTTTGGAGATAAAGTCAGAGAGGCCAGATTGAGGTGGTTTGGGCATGTTCAGAGGAGAGATTGTGAATATATCGGTAGAAGGATGCTGAGGTTGGAACTGCCAGGCAGGAGGTCTAGAGGAAGACCAAAGAGGAGATTTATGGATGCAGTGAGAGAGGACATGAAGTTAGTTGGTGTGAGAGAAGAGGATGCAGAGGATAGGGTTAGATGGAGGCAAATGATTCGCTGTGGCGACCCCTGAAAGGGAACAGCCGAAAGACAAAGAAGAAGAAGAAGAAGATTAAATTTTAAAAATTTATGTTTGTTTATTGAATTAAATTTCCTGTTATATAATTTTACTTGTGTCCATATAGCACAGAGTTCTATTAGGGATTTATTTCTCCAGTATTAACCAACTGAAGGATGTCCAAAGACATCCCAAATTGCCCATAGTGTGTGAATAAGCATGTGTGTGTGTGTGTGTGTGTGTGTGTATCCTGTGATAGATTGGGACCCCATCCAGGGTGTACTCTGCCTCATGCTTTAAGTCTCCTGGGATAGGCTCCAGGCCCCCAGTAAATTATGAAATTTAAGAAAAACATTAGAGCTTAAAGTGATACCAATTATTGGTTTATGGCTATAACCTTTTTTCCTATAACACTATTCATTTTTTCTTCATGGACCTGGGATATGTTTCCTTTTACCTCTAGTGGGCAAGATTCCCCCATTATTAATATAAAGTTTTAAAATGAAAAAATTATCAGCATATGGATGTTTTTTATGTTTTTCTCTATTAATCAGAATTTTTTATTATTAGATGTCTCCACAAGGATAAGATTTGTGTGTGTGTGTGTGTGTGTGTTTGTGAGGGGGCGTGTCTCAAAATCGGTTCAAAAAATCCAACGCATGCGCACGTCCGCCATGTGCGACACAATAATTGGTCAAAATGGGTTAAAAACAAAAATATAATTCCATTCTTTGGCCATTTAGATTATTCTGCATTATGTGATTTAAAAATGCTTTATATTATAAATAAATTATGTATATATGAAAGATAACACTACACATATATAAAAATCTAAGCTCACAGAGCGGTTGGTTTTCAAATCCCGTGCGCATGCGCACTTCGAGTTCGGCTGGATTTAAATCCCACACGAATGCGCTTTTGAGGCTTTCTGTACCCAGACTGCGCCACATTGTAATGCCGAAGGAGCGGAGCGGCTTCATGGTAACGTTCTCGTTGGGCAGCCGCGCAGTTTACCGACTTGCTGGGGAGTTTTATCCTGAATCGAATCGCGTAGGTTTCCGCTCTCAGATGCATCAGTTTGTCCGGACGAGACGTTTTTCTTAATAAATAAGGAGGCTCGTGGTTTTTCCCCCCTGTTAAGTTGTTTGGTGTTGGAGCGCTGAAGATTAAATGGACCCCAGGGTGGCTTGGATTCAGCCCGAGCAGAAAGGACCAGCCAACGTTTTGTGGATGCACATCTGGGAGACCTCGCACGGATCACGGACTACTCATACCTCCCCGAGCCCGCGGGTGAACCCGGCCATGGCGCCAGGTTTGATGAAAACCAGCTCGTCCAGCTGTATCAGCCCGCATCCCGGTCAGGTTTCGCCCAGTTTCTTTCTGCCTCCTCCGTTTGATCACTGCAATCTGACTGCACTGAATGGCACTTGCACAGAAGCAGGGAAGCCGAGTGCTTCTCCCAAAAATGGCTCCCTGTCTCCCTTGTCCTCCTCGCTGGACTCTGAAACGGACAGTCCCAAATCGGACTCGTGTGACAGCACAAGCGCCCACCATCCTCATCCCCATCCCAGACTCATCTTCAGCTTCAATGAGCAGCTGCACAACATCAATGACTATTTGCATCAGCACCAACAGCAGCATCTCCATCTCCATGCACATCTCCACCAACACCATCATCACCGCAATCCGTCTCAGCAATTCCCTCAAGAATCTGACCATCACAGTCATCATCACAACAACCACCATCACAGTCATCACCATCCAGCCAGGAAGAAGGCTGAAACCAAGGCCAGCAGCACTTACGGGGTCAGCAACCTGCTCTCCAACTCCAACTCCAACCTCTTCTGCACTGGGATGCCATGGAAGACGAGGAGATACAGTCCAGGGGTTAACGGGTAAATTCAACAGGGACGGGCGATATGTTTCTGGTTTCGTTTTTCTGGTTTCTTATTTAATAATAGGTGGAGTCGTCTTAAAAAGTAATCTGGATACGGCGCTTTTAACCTTTGATGTGGGGGAGAATAAAATGTGCACCTTTTCATCATATAATCTGAAACATTTTGCTTCTTAAGTTGCTTCACTTGCAGTTTTTTGGTAAATGAGTTTAAATTAGACTTCAGTCTCAATTTTGGTGATCCAGAATCATTTTCATTGTATTTTTACACTTGAACTTGAAGTCTCTAAGGTTTACAGGGTGCCAATGTTTAAAATCAAACACTAATTGTTTGCTTCAAAAGGACATGACCAACAATCGTAGTAACTGACATGCTTGTGTTTGAAAATCTCTTGTTTAAAAACCTTAAAAAAAAATTTATTTGACCTCCCCCACCCCCCCTTTTGGGTGTCAGCCATTTTGGAAAGGTAGAGAAAAATGGAGAAAAAAAATGTTCCTCTGTGTGAATATAGCTTTATTTCATCAGTTGTAGCTATTTAATGAATTAGTTAATCAACACTTCAACTCGTCAAATTTAACCATGCTTGATTTAATCAAAATGCAGCATTTTGGGCAAAGCTAAATCGTTTGTTTGCCAAGTTCAAATGTAGAATCTAAATCAAATCTCCAAGTGATGTTCTGCTTCTAACAAAACCTTTATTTATATATTTATCTTGTTTCTATAATTATTTACACCATTAAATTAAAAGAATTCTAAAAAATAAAGGTGGTTTAGGTGTGTTTTGTGAAGGCTTTTGTTGCTTGTTAGCTACATTAGCCTCATAGATTCAGTATCTGGTGGTTGTTTGCTCTACTAGCATTAAAATTTTCAGTATTTCACTTACCTACACTAATCTCACAGGTTCTGTATATTCAACTATCTTAGCCTGATAGCTTAAGTATCTGTCAGTCGTTAGCTATTCTAGTAGTCTCTCAACGCCATGCCTGTTAGCAGGGTTAGCCTTACTACTCCAGTTTGAAACTAAATAAGCACATGACAAAAATGTCTTCAGACAATTTTGTTTTTGCCAAACCAGCTCATTTCTTTAACTATGTATTTAGTAATACATTAAAGCAAGTAAGCTGTGCCTTACCACACACGTCCACACAAGCTTTTAAATACAATGAACGTATTTAAACATAAAATTTTTCTGTTAGGATTTTGTTTTCATGCTCCTTTTTAGGTTAATGCCACTAGCAAAAATGTGCTTTTTAACACAGTATTCTTGTTTTTTTCAGTCTTCATGAAGAGATCGTGGACTTCTATGCCTTTATGTCCCCTCGACCTGAGGAAGAAGCCATGAGGAGGGATGTAGTGAACCGCATCGAGAATGTGATCAAGAACTTGTGGCCGACGGCTAACGTGGGTAACATCGCTGAGATGGCTGGTTACAGATTCAGACCTTTTTTAAAAAAAAAAAAAAAAAAAAAAAGGAGGTTTTCACTTAGCTATCGTGTACCACACAATCTGTTACGAGTAAATTTAGATTAAATTAAAGACGTAGGAAGAAATGTTTTACTAAGACAGGCCGCAAATGGAGGTGGCACTGTGGCTTGGTGCTTAGCGCTGTCGCCTTGCACCTCCAGGGTCCGGGTTCGATTCCAGACCATTACACTATATGTTTTTAATGATTGAATGATTTAAAGCTCAGTGTGTGGCTTGACAAACAAAAAACATTCCTTTAAAACTGCTCAGGTACAGGGACTGGATTAAAAAATCGAGAGCCATTAACTTGCCAAAAACGAGAATAAATTCTCCCTCTTTGGATGCAAAACATGAAGAAATGTGTGGTGGTTTAAGACTTTCGTGCAGTAATTTGTAATTTTTTTTTATTGTTATTTTTGCTAAATCTCTTTGAATGTGGAGTGAGTTTTTTTGGATATGTGCCAATCAGACAGCAGAAACCTGTAAACGTTAACATCAGCATGTTTATCCTCGCAGTGCAGGGAATTGCCAACTGTTACTGTTGGACTTAAAATTCAGATTGACAGGAATGTTTTTGCTCTGTCATGTCATCTAGCGGACATTGCTTTTTTTCGGGTGTACATGAGGTACGCAAACATGTTTCTTCCATTGTCGCTGGTTTTACATGTGTAATGCTATGAAAGTAAACCAGCTGTAGGAAGCCTTATCTGATTAGGAATATTTGCTAATTATAAAATTACCTTTACTCTAAATGTTAAATCATATGGAATTTATAACGCCCACTTTTATGATCAACATCTGCTTATTTTATGATGCGTCAAGCTCAGGACTCTTTTATTAGCGTGATAATCATGAGTTTTACTTTTGTGAGCCATCACAGATTGGATTAAGGTTATATCCATGCACTTTAGCATTATCTGGTGTGATCATTGTTACAAATTCCACTTGTGTAAGATCACTGACGTTAGAGTCTATGCTTTCTCTAGAGTGGACCAAAGTACAAAAAGTTACTTTTTATTCTGTTTAAGCCACCTGAAACTAATCTGCCAAAGGTCATCAGTGCTTTATGGTAATGGTGAGATGAAAGGAGAGCTTAAAAAAAAAAACTGTATGACCTGGGTGGCTTTTTAAAATCCTAGCAAGATTAGTTATAATGAAAATGCTCATCAAACTTTTTGACTACTTTGTAGCTGATTAACAAGTCACAGATGCGACACATCACTGACCTAAACAGTCATGTTTCTAACTTGTTGACACTAGTTCTACACATGTAATGCTATGAAAGGAAATCTGACGTAGAAAGCCTTTTCTTATAGCCATAGCTGATAAAGCAGGATGATGTACAAGAAGGTTGCTTTGATATCTAACCCTAACCCTACCAGGTATTGCGATTTCTGTAGTTTATCCTTTTTTTTTTGTTTATTTGTTTTCCGGTTATGTTACAATTGTAAGCAAATTTGGCAAACCGTTTGCTCCAACCACATGAAATTCTGTGTCGCTGGCCAATGTGTGAATAGTTTAGAGTGCACCCCTGTAGGATTATAGAGGCGCTGCAGCCTTTTATCATGTAAAATGCAAACGTGTATGAATAAAAATATACCATTAGTCAATATCATGTTATCAGCCCTAGCAATGTCACAATGAACACAAAAAAACTGAGATATACTGTTGTAAAATAATATAAATGCATATTAAACTAGTCAGATTAACTAATGTCATTATTATAAACAAGTGTGTAACTCGATGGTTTATTCCAGAGTGCTGGAGCTGCTTGTCAGATGCTGTTATTGAAAAATAATTAACCCTCTGTTTGGTATATTCAGCAACATTAAACTTTTTTTTTTCAGGTGCAAATATTTGGCAGCTTTAGTACCGGACTTTATCTTCCAACAAGGTAAGGAGCATTTTCCTCAAAGTTTAATCTGTGACACGGTCAGAGAATGAACAGAAACTCTGGGGTAAGGAAGAAAAGAGAAGGGGGGGAACAGAAACGAAAAGGAAGATGATTAGGTGACTGAATAAATGGGTGAATTATGTGGTCTATTAATCAAAGAGAAAAGGAAGCAAGAAAGCAGTGGAGCAAGAAAGAAAGAAAGGAAAAGAATGGAAGATGGAGAAAGGAGTTTCGGGAGTGAGTAAAAGAGTAACGGGAATGACATTTGTGAAAGGAAGTCGATATGTAGATTTATCGCCTCAAATGTCTATAGGAAAATCTGTTTAGTGAAACTAAAGGTCATTGAGGCTATGCGTGTGTGTGTGACAGTGACATTGACCTCGTGGTGTTTGGGAAGTGGGAACGTCCTCCTCTGCAGCAGCTCGATCAGGCTCTGAGGCAGCAAAACCTCGCCAAACCCTTCTCTATTAAAATCCTGGACAAAGCCACAGTATGTCACTTTATAGCTTTTTGACCTTTTTTTTTTTTTAAATTATTATAATTTTTTTACCATGGACGCTGTTTGTTCATCTGGCCTTCTGTATCCTCAGGTTCCTATCATCAAGCTAACTGACAGGGAGACGGAGGTGAAGGTGGACATCAGTTTTAACGTGGAGACCGCGGTCAAAGCGGCACGCTTCATCAAGGACCACTTAAAGGTGAAGCGTAGTTTTGAGGATTTACAGATTTAATTCTGGAAAAGCCTTGAATTAGGCTGTAGCCTATGATTATAGTGTTATAATTGAGAAACCTTTCGTCTCAGCTCTTGGACATCGTTTGGTGTTAAAACTCAAAGTGAACTGCATGCAGCGGGTTTTTTTTTTTTTTTTTTTTTTTTTTTTGGGGGGAAACATCAAACACAACAATGATGGCAAAAATCAACCTGTATTTCATTTTGTTACCCTTGTATGTTTGTTGTTGCAATGAATGATTGCTTGTTATTTCTGCGCTGATTCTGTGTTTGTGTTTCTTTCCTGGTCTCACCCCTGCAGAAGTACACCGTGCTCCCGTACCTGATCTTCGTTCTGAAGCAGTTTCTGCTGCAGTGGCATTTAAACGAGGTGTTTACGGGAGGCATCAGCTCCTACTGCCTCATTTTAATGGCCATCAGCTTCCTGCAGGTAAAAGAACCACTTGAACGTTACACAACCAGCACAAACCACATGCTGTCCTGAAACTTTTCATCAGTGCCTTGACAAGTGGGAAGAAAAACCAAAAATATTTGCGGGTAGACGTGGGAAGTCGCATGCTATGCCCTGTTTAATATATTGTGTGGTAACGGCTGTGGGATTGTGCTTTAGCTTCACCCCCGGATCGACTGCAGGGCGACCAACATAAACCTTGGCATCCTGCTGATCGAGTTCTTCGAGCTCTACGGCCGCCACTTCAACTACCTGAAAACGGGGATCCGCGTGAAGAACGGGGGGGCTTACCTTTCCAAAGAGGAGATGATAAAAGCCATGAGTAGTGGTCACAGACCCTCCATGCTGTGTATTGAAGATCCCAACTTACCAGGTATGAAGGAAATGAATAAAATCAATTAAATTAATAAACTTACTGCAGTGTCGTACTTCAAAATACAAAGGGTGTCAAGAGACGAGTCAAACTGGGACTTGTTATAAAATTTCTTGTAAATGAAGGCATGAAAGTGATTGACGTTTACAGAAGACTTCAGGGACAGTGCGATGATGAGACTCTTAGTCACAGTGAAAAGTTTAAACGGTGCGAACGTTTTAAAGGAGGCCGTACGTCCTTGAGTGATGAGCTGAGATGGATCAGAGCTCACTACAGTCATTCCTGTGAACATCCGGTGAGTGGAACGCTTGAAAATCGACAGACGAATTGTCACCAACCTGCGGGAGACGCACATGTCTGTGGGAACTGTTCACACGATCATTGACCAACACCACTTGCACATTACAGGAACTCGGCAGGGAGGTATTGCCACATCTCTTGTATTTCATCTCAGTCATGACCATTTCCACATGTTTGGGCCCGTAATGTAGTTCCTGGGCGGGGCAGCATTTCCAGATGCGAAGCAGTCTCAGAAAACTTCCTACCTTGATGGTATCCAAACACTAGTGAAACACTGGGATAAGTGCAGCTCGGATTAGTGTAGCAGGGGATTATATAGAGAAATAAAATGAGTTTTTAACTTTCGTATCTGTGTTAATCTGTGTTTTGTTGTTTTGCACAATCGGGTCCCGGTTTGAACACCCCTTGTCGTTAACTCCTAAATAACAAGTATATGCAATTAAAGTGTGTAAAATAACTTAAGTACATGTTTAAATAAAAAAAAAAAAGAGTAACTTTTTTTAAATTTATTTTTTTAAGGCAACGACGTGGGCCGCAGTTCTTACGGAGCCCTGCAGGTGAAGCGGGTGTTTGATTACGCCTACATCGTCCTGAGTCACGCCGTGTCTCCTCTCGCCCGTTCGTATCCCAACAAGGATAACGACAGGTCAGTTGGTCATTGGCTGACCTGAGCAAAATTTTTACATCTCACGTGAAGAGCCATGGGCTACAGCGATAAGAGAAGTTTATAATGGTTTCTTACTGTAGCAAATTTTGTCTTAGTATCTTCTTATCGCCACTTTTTGCTATAATTGGGTGTGTGTGTTGATTAGTGAAAATATAATTGTATTATTTACCATACCCTAATGAGTTCATCAGAGGTGGAACCTCATGTTAAATGTTTTGAAGATAAAGTCAGAGGACTTTATCTCCAAAGCATCTAACATCTAACAGGCCAGATTGAGGTGTTTTGGACATGTTCAGAGGAGAGATGGTGAATATATCAGTAGAAGGATGCTGAGGATGGAACTCCCAGGCAGGAGGTCTAGAGGAACACCAAAGAGGAGATTTATGGATACAGTGAAAGACAAAGAGAACCCTAGGGTGGCTTAAAAAGTGATTTTTAAAGGAAAAAAAATACAAGTTGATTTGCTAAAGAGAATGCATTTACAGAAATGTCCTGTAACCGTCTACAATGAATACAGTATGTAAATGACGCATGGTCTGTGTCCCTCAGCACACTCAGCCGGATCCTGAAACTGACCCAGGAAGTGATTAACTACAGGGAGTGGATCATCCAGAAGTGGGGGGACAGACACAATGCCAGAATCAACCGTTGCAGTGAGTTCAAGTCTTCATGGCATGCTGAATTTTTTTATTTTTTTGTGCCTACACAGAATGCTATAACTTTAATGCTATAACCTGCACCATGTCTGTGTATGTGTGTTTTATCAGTTGTCCAGTTCGGAGGCGACTCCGAGGATCAGCAGAGAGACTCTGCATCTCCCCAAAGTGCCGATTCTCATATGTCTCTGTCCAGTCCTCAGCAGCACTCGTCATCATCTTCAGCCTCTTCTGTTTCATCGCTCTCAGGAAGTGACATTGTAGGTTGGCATGATTGCCTGAGTTATATTTCAGAAAGGTGCTTTAGGTAGAGATGACGCCCTGCTGTCAGCTGGTTGTTTAAGTTGTTAAGCACTTTTAGTGTAATTAAACGTTTAAAAAAAAAAAATTAACTTGCTGCTGTTATAAACATTTAGTGTCCTTTTTTTTATCCACGTGCCTGTGAAACACAATGTTGTTTCATCCCTTTATACAGACTTTTTTTTATTTTTTATATATTTTTTACCCCAGGACTCAGACTCCATACCATCTGGACCTCAAGTCCCCCAGCAAACCTTTGCAGCATACACTGTGCCCAGCACTCAGCAGAGGCCACAGAGCGGGACAAATCCGTCAGAAACTACTTCCTCTAATGCACAGGTATAACTGTCTTCAGAGTCCTGTAGTAACTAGTCAGGACAGCAGAGTGCACCATTCTACTGTACATGTTGCAGGCGTCTGGTACAGAAATTGCATGTTTGTGATATTCTTCGGAGCTGAAGGGTAATGGTGGCTAATGATTAAAAAAAAAAAATATATATATATATATATATATATGCTCCAAAGTTAAGTGTTTAAGTGACACAGTCAGAAAACAGTCTTCTGCAATGTTGCCGGTTCAGCACTATTATTTCAGGTTGTATTAAAGGGTTCTTGACCCATTTCCAGTATTTTATTCATTTACTCATTTATTTATTTATTTTTTTGTTTTATTCATTTCCTTAGATTTTTTGTTTTCCTCATTTGCCTGATGTAGCCCAGTAATTTGACGCTTTGACCAGGCAGTGTAATTGTGTTGTACTGTATTTAATAGATCAGATTTATGGATTACTGTTTCGTGACCTAACGAGTTAGTCTCAACCTCAGATGACCCGCCTTTAGTCTATGGATTGGCCAAGTTCTGTTCACTTTTCTGGCTATAAACTTAATCTTTGTTTTATTGATATTTTATTAAATTGATATCGAGTCTGCAAGACCCTTATCCTGTACGTTTTGGTGTTTCAGGTGCGGAAGCCCAACCTTGTATCTCTTCCCCCACCTGTACCTGGCAGACCTCTGTGTTTGGACGGGTGTGTGCCACTGAGCAACGGATACCGGCTGTCCTCGCCCATCTACCTCGGCCCGCTCCCCGGCCTCCAACACCAGCCTAAGGTAAACATCCACTTGGGCTTTTCACATCTGTCATGGATCCTGGCAGATAACAGAAATGACCACGTTGTCCCCATGAAACTTACTGATTACAGGAGATATTTTGGTTTTGCTGAGTGACTTAAACACAAGTACAAAGTTGCACTCAACTAATGTTAATTTATTTAGCCAAAAGAAACCAGTTCCCCCCCCCTAAGTTTGACTTATTATCTAGGATTAGGATGAAATACTGGCTTTATTCGCTATACATTAATCGTAAATTTGGATGTCCAGTGTGCAGGGCTAGCTTTAGAACAAATGCATATTACTAGAAAAAATATTTGAGTTATATGATTTATTTATTTATTTATTTATTTTTTTGTGCGTGTGATCTTGACTTTACTTGATTTTTAATCCCCCCCTCACAATTGGCTTAAAATCTCTAATTGTTTGCAGCATAAATCTACATAATGATCAGCCATGTCTTTTAAACCACCTACCCAATAGAGTAGTCCTCCCTTCATTAGAGCAAGGACTCTACAAGAACTTGTGTGCTGTGGAATCTAACTCCAAGTCCATGCACTTCCATCCGTGGATCTGACTTGTTTGGCCAGCACATCCCACTTATGCTCGATCTCCGTGAGGTTTAGGGAAATTGGAGGCTGTCATGTTCCTGAACCATTTTTTGCCGCGTGTCTGGTCACATTATCCTCCTGAAACAGACCACTGCAACTGGGGAACATCTTTCCCAGAAAGTGGTTTACTTTATCAGCAACAAGTTTATGTAGGTAGTATTTGTGAAAGTAACATCCACATGAGCTTTGAGCACCCATGACCCGGTTGCTAGTTCAATGCCTTTATTTTATACTATATAAGATAAGATAAACCTTTATTAGTCCCACAAGTGGGAAATTAGTTTTGCCACGGCAGCAAAAAATAAGACAAAATAAAAAAAAGTAGAAAAAAAAAAATAGAATACGACCAGTATAAAATGTATACTATACAATCTGGCTATAGAATATGGACATGTGTGTAGAAAAAAATTTTTTTTTACATAATTATATATATTAGACTATAAGTAAACATATACAAGTATATAAGAAACTATCCTCTGTACACCAAGGATGGCACACAAGACCTGCCGTTTGAGACTCCTTAACGAAGTTAAAATTTGGCCTTTGTCAGAGACTCGTACTTGCCCATTTATTTATTTATTTATTTATTTTTTTTTTTCCTGCTTCCATTGGTTCAACTTTGGGAACATACTGTTCACTTGCTGGCTAATGTGGTGGGATACCAGGTGTGGTCATGTGAGGAAGGGTATTGAATTACAGTTCATTGGTTTTTAAGACTATGGTTTATCAATGTATATTTATAATTGACATTTTTTTTTGTATTAACATTTTTAAATGTTGAAGTAAATAATAATAATAAAAAAAAAACATTTAACATTTTTATGTCAAGGCAAGTGAGCAGATAAAGACGTCAGATTTTGGTGGTTTGGCCCAGACCTCGGAGGTATAAAATAAAACTTCGTTAATAAAAAGTATAAAGAAGGCACACTCACTCCCTCCCTCATTGTCATTACCGCTTTATCCTGTATTCAGGGTCGCGGGGGAGCCTATCCCAGGAGACTTGGGGCACAAAATGGGGTACACTCTGGACAGGGCGCCAATCCATCGCAGGGCACGCAGCCCCACACACACATTTACACACTACAGGCAATTTGGGAACATCAGTTAACCCAACCTACATGTCTTTGGACTGTGGAGAAAACCGGAGTACCCGGGGGAAACCCACCAGGTACGGGGAGAACATGCAAACTCCATGCACACAGAGACAGGAATCGATCCCGGACCCTGGAGGTGCAAGGCGACCGTGCTAACCACTACACCACCGTGCCGCCTAATATAGGGAACATTTAGATTAAATTGGAGGAAGCCGTATGCAGATAGAATTCTAAAGAGTAGTCATTTAGTTACTACAGTAGCTCAATAGTCCATTCTCTTTTAAGAGTTTTATTTACCCAGTGACTGTAATACTCTGAATAGAGTTAGGAGTTGGAAAAGATAAATTCCAGTAGGGCTCATGTCTAAATTTTTGATTGTCCTGTTGGATTGATCACAAAGACGTGAAAATGATCCAGCATTGTGGGTGTGAAAGAAAATCAAAGTTGCCTTGTGATGAGTCTTAATTCTGCTTTATTGTAAATATTTTTTTTAGTTTCATAACGTTCAGAGGTTCGGCCCGAAGGTTCCCGGTGGCTTCGATCCTGGTTTGATGCCAGCACCTCGCACCAGTCTTCCACAGCACAACCGAAACACGTGGCACAGAGGAGGGGGGAAACGGCGCCCTCTAGCCTCAGTAGATAGAACAGCCACAGGTCAAAGGTAGCCATTCCTGTCTCCACGCGGTCCAAGCTGCGTATCCACGTCACCGGTGACTGCCATTTGTTTTTTTTCTTTGTTTTTTTTTTAAAGTACTTTCCTTTATTCACTTATTTTTACTATTGTTTTTAAATTTTCCCTTTTTTCCCCCTGTTTGTGCCAAACACTAAATGTTCTCATTGCAGCCAAGCTGTATTGGAGTTTAGTAAAACTCGTGCAATATGAGTGTTTTTATAATTTGCCTTTTTCTTTTTTTAGGTTATTTTTAATTTATGTTTTACTACTCTTCAGTGTTTACATTTTTGTGTTTTTGTGTTGTCATGAGCATAAGCCGATGAAGGCCAAGTGTGATGTTGCATCTGTACTCCACTACTATATCATCATGTCTAAATCCCGAGTCGTTGTGAATTTTCCTTTTGCACTCAATGGCTTCCCAGATTGCTGGAGTTCAGCTTCAGTACCAGCAGGTGGAGCCACTCACTCTGTGCCAAATTCCTGGGCCTAAGTGTTACTTATGTCACAGTTGCCTGTACCTTTTTTTTTTTTTTTTCTCCTTCTCTTTTTTCCCCTCCAGCCAAACTGTCAAATCTTGTTTTTCATTTTGTTTATTTGCCTGAATTTCTCTTTAATCCTTCTCTTCATTCTTTCTTCATTTTCTTTCCTTTGCCTTTACAACACAAGGAAATAAGAATGAAGTAATGGCCGTGGTTCCTTTTATATGTAGAATTACACACAATGTAAAGGTGGCCTCCCTCACACCTTAACCTGATGACTTTTTGTTATGTATGCTCATCTCCTGCACCGGTAGTTGGTGTCGTTGATTTATCAGCCTTAACTTCTTTATTATCCATTCCACTCCACTCGGTGAAGATGCATTTCGTTTACATTAGCCTGGCCAAAAAGTGGTTCCTAATCCAGTATCCATACCAGATTTCCACAGTTCAATGTCCACACCAGTAGGTGGCACCAAAGATCTGTGCTGTACAATTTTCTTGTTTATTTGGAAGCGAGATGTGCCAAATTTACAGTGCGAGTCTACCAGACCAGTACCCCAGGGTGAAGGTTTCCCAGGTACCAGTGCCCCAAGAAGCACTAGGCCCAATAAAAACATGCAACGTTTCCATCTATGTTCTATGCAAATGTCTTGGCGCTGATTGGCTGTTAGTCACTGTTGTCTTTATTGTAGTGTCCTCACTGTAATTGTACTTGGGATCACAAATGTGATTTGGTTAAATCATGTGATCGCATTTTAAACCTTTTTCTTTTTTTTTCTTTAAACAATGGAACATAACTTCCTGCCCTATCTCAGAAAGAAAGTGCTCATCCATTTATGATGTTACAGTTCTTATAGCATTTTGTCCCAAAGATGGAGCGCACCAGACATGCATTCAGACCAACACACATACACACGCATTCAGAGCTGCACACATCTATATATCACACACACACACACACACACACACACACACACACACACACACACACACACACACACCATTGCTGATTTATGAATGTATTCTCTTTTTCTTTCTTTTTTTTTTTTTTTTTTTTTAAATTGCCTTTTTTGCCCCTGGGAATTTTTTATGTAAAGATTTTTCTACAGATTATTTTTAAAATAAATATCTTAAATGACCAAATGACTTGTCTGTGATTAATTTCTATTGTACACTGTACGTTATGCAATGCATGGTTTGTTATACAGAGTTGTGTGATATCAGATGTGGATAAATTAATTACCCCATGGACACTTTTCGGTCCTTTTAGCCCATCTGTACAGGGTTTCTGATCTCTGCTTATGTGGATTCCTTCCATGTTTTGCTGTTTTTACTTGCCTGTTAAAACATAGATTGGGGGACTGCTTATGTTAAATTGTCCCTGTGTGCGCACATGGCTCCTTTTCACCTCACAGGCTGCCTTATGTTCTCCTGGGAATTTAGATATTTGACCCAGTGCTGGCCCACATGAAGGTTGTATACTTCCTGGCTAATAAATAGTTGCACACTTTATATTGGCTCGCCTTTAATTTGGATTATGGTGGGCATTAACCATGGCATAGTTTCGACATTTTACAGTCACATAATTTATTTGCATTCAGAGTTGCAAAAATTTGTGGTGAGATCTTTTATTGATGGTCAAACCCCTCTCCAGCACATCCCAATCATTTTCAATGTGTGTGAAAATGATTCCTCATACTCAGAGCCTCTTTTTTAATTTGTTCTATATACATTTTTTTTCTCTCTCTCTCCTATAATATAGATTTTTCACTGTAGTTGTAGACGGGCTTGACATTTTTTGTATAAACCTTTTGTATAAAACCTTGTTGCTTAAGAATCATAAGAGTTCCACTTACTATAAATATGTCTGTGACCTTCATCATTTACTCTTCGTGTTAAACCATCCTTGTGTTTTTGGAGATAAAAATTAAGTACCTTTTTTGAAAGGCCTCAAATACAATGCAACTGTTACCAGGCTACAGCAGGTACTGAAGGACAGTTTATCCCATAGCCTCTAAATTGTTCCTATTAAAAAGATGCTCACTTTTTGCAAGTTGCAACAATGCTTTAAATATAATTTATACTATTCTTATAATCTCAAACTTGAAAATTTGGCAAGATAATTTTAATATGTGATAAATATTTTTATTTGATTTTTAACACCGCCATGACCAGGGTGCTGTCTTCTTCTTGATTTAATAATCTTTTTATGAATACCAGTTTTAGCCAGATAATCAGCATCTCATAAAGTCATTACAGTCATGACACGCTTCTAAGGTTGCATTTATTTCACCTGAAAGCCCCCTCAGCCACCTGCGCTCTGTGTAACGCTTCCTCAGAGATGCCATACATCTCATTCTCTGCACGTAATGGCCTGTCGGCTTCGATTTCACAAGGTATTATGCTCCAGCTCCAGGATTTTCAGTTTGAGGCCTCCAGACAGCTCTCAATTTTCATCCTCATTTTGGGACCCTTGCTTCATCAAGCCCCATCATAGATCGCAGTCATGCATGCAAGCGAATTTGCAAGCCATGCAAGGTCCCTATAGATTCTAGAGTTCTAAACAAATAAACAAACCTAAGTGTTTTATGGCTCTGTCTACACTTTACAGTTACAATAGAAGGGGAAGGTAATAAATCACAATAGATTACTATTATGGGTTACTCTGCCCACCACTCTGTGTAGTAGTCTAGAGGCTTTCCTGAACTGCTTCTCCTTTCCCCTACATCTTTTTGGCCGTTTTGGCCTCGCTGTCCAGTCCAAAAAGTGAAAAAGGGATTGAAAAATATTTGAATAGTATATTAGATTTAATTATATATTATTCTTTAACATATAAAAACATTATCTATGTTTGACCCTTTAACATTTTTGCTTACACATAAAATAAGTCTTCTTCTTCTTTGTCTTTCGGCTGTTCCCTTTCAGGGGTCGCCACAGCGAATCATCTGCCTCCATCTTACCCTATCCTCTGCATCCTCTTCTCTCACGCCAACTAACTTCATGTCCTCTCTCACTGCATCCATAAATCTCCTCTTTGGTCTTCCTCTAGACCTCCTGCCTGGCAGTTCCAACCTCAGCATCCTTCTACCGATATATTCACAATCTCTCCTCTGAACATGTCCAAACCACCTCAATCTGGCCTCTCTGACTTTATCTCCAAAACATCTAACGTGGGTTGTCCCTCTGATAAACTCATTCTTAATCCTATCCATCCTTGTCACTCCCAAAGAGAACCTCAACATCTTCAGCTCTGCTACCTCCAACTCTGCCTCCTGTCTTTTCTTCAGCGCCACTGTCTCTAAGCCGTAGAGCATCGCTGGTCTCACCACTGTCCTGTACACCTTTCCTTTCATTCTCGCTGATACTCTTTTAACACACCTGACACTTTTCTCCACCCATTCCAACCTGCCTGTACCCGCCTCTTCACCTCCTTTCCACACTCTCCGTTGCTCTGGACCGTTGACCCCAAGTACTTAAAATCCTGCACCTTCTTTACCTCTGCTCCCTGTAGCCTTACCGATCCTCCTGAGTCCCTCTCATTTACACACATGTATTCCGTCTTGCTGCGGCTAACCTTCATTCCTCTGCTTTCCAGAGCATACCTCCACCTCTCCAAATTTTCCTCCACCTGTTCCCTGCTCTCGCTACAGAGCACAATGTCATCTGCAAACATCATAGTCCATGGGGACTCCTGTCTTACCTCATCTGTCATCCTGTCCATCACCAGAGCAAACAAAAAGGGGCTTAGAGCTGATCCTTGATGCAGACCCACCTCCACCTTAAACTCTTCTGTCACACCTACAGCACATCTTACCACTGTCTTACAGCTCTCATACATGTCCTGCACCACTCTAACATACTTCTCTGCCACTCCAGACTTCCTCATACAATACCACAGCTCCTCTCTTGGCACCCTGTCATACGCTTTCTCTAAATCTAAAAAGACACAATGCAACTCCCTGTTACCTTCTCTGTACTTCTCCGCCAGCATCCTCAAAGCAAATACTGCATCTGATGTACTCTTTCTAGGCATAAAACCATATTGCTGCTCACAAATGCTCACCTCTGCCCTTAACCTAGCTTCCACATAAAATAAGTCAAAATTGTAAAAGATTTCCAAAAAAATTCAATTGTATTTATCAATGTTTCCCCCCCCGATTTTCTCCCTAATTTAGTTGTATCCAATTTCGACTCCGCTAGTAGGCGTCTCCCACATCAAGGCTACTACTCAAACAGGGTCAGCCTAAGACTATCACATGTTTCCTCCGAATGACGTGACGCCAGCCAGCCGCATCTTTTTGAATTGTTTGCTCACACTCCGCAAGAAGGGGGGGTGTGTAGTTGACTACTACAAACATGGTGCAGAGGGGAGAGGTTGGATGCGTTCTTACTGTGCTGTCATTGGGATGTCACTGCGTTGTGACCAGGCTTGGCTATGAACATGATAAGCCCATGCTACGCTTCAGAAGACCACATTATGTTCATATTATGTTCTTCTTGTGCTTTCCATGTTCATGGCAGGCATGCAGCAGGTTATCAGTACGTCCATGTCACATTCAGAAAAATTAATATAAATAATGGATAACACCATTTTTGATATAAAAAAAAGCACAGAGCATGTCAGGGTCTTTCTACCAACCCGCCAGGTGCACTGGCAACATGGTAAGTGCGTGAAAAGGGCCAAGTGAGAGGGACCTGATAAGCACCTGTTCATGTGCTTGATAGGAAATTATTGACCACATGGTAGCCGAATTGAGAATCTGACAGGGACGTGTATAGAAAATGGCATGACCGTTTTGACCACAAACTTTATGGTTTTCGTCTCAGTGTGACAGGTCCCTAACCTAAAAATAAAAATTTACACTGAAAAATACAACTATGCTAAAGTAGGTTAAAATGTCCAGTGGAAATGTAGTCTATGCAATTAAAATAAAATTTTCAATGACACATTAAGAAAAAAAAAAAAATACATGTATAGCATAAAAAGTATTAAAAAAATATTTTTAAGGATATTCAGGATATTTTTAAGTCACATAAAATGCTCTTCAAAGTTATAAATGTAAGAAGTAAACCCAAAGCATACAAATAAATGTAAAATGCAATGTGTAAAAATCATGATCTTTAAAACTGCTTTCCTATGTGAACTCTACTTTGAATAGAAAGTGTTTGGTGCCACTTTACGTCATTTCATTGCAGAATATGTAACTGTTTCCTTGCATCTCTTTCTATCAATTCTGTGTCAGTCATGTTGTTCCTCAAATGTTATATGGATCCGTAGGTATGTGATTAGGTACAGAGATTGGAAAATGTTTAGGAAAAAAAAAAAGCATATTAAAAACACTTTATTTTAAGCATTTATTTTATTCAGATGTTTGTCATACAATTGTTTTTTAAAAAAATATTATGATTTTTTTTTTTATGGATTACATCATAAAATACATCTTAAAATGGAGCATCTTTACCATGTGGCTCTAACAGAAAGAGGAAGGCCAGCCACCATGTGGAGTAACCTCATTTCCTCCACTTTATTCTTTTGGTCTTTAGACACAGTTTGTAAGTGAAAACAGGGAGTTAGACTAAGCAGGAAACAGAGAGCTTCTTCTTCTGCATTACGATCACAGACTTGTGCAGCAACTATAACCCTAACTCGATTCATTTGTCAGAAAGATCCCGTTTGGAAGATTCCTACTGGGCAAGGATTTTAAACCTCATGTGTCATGTTATAGCCTTCTGCCAAAGAAACAAATAAACCTACTGCTGTTTATATAGTGTAAAAAAAAACACAATTATACAAGCTTCCAAGATAAAAATAAGAACTAATTATGCTGTATCTTCCAAACTTTTTATTATGTCTTAAGGTTTACAAATGCAGTTTCTCTCGTCAGGTCAGCTTGTCAGAAACAATTCACATACATTTTCCACTTTAAGGTAAAAGACTGCACAATTGTCCAATTTGTCTGTCTAGCCTTTCATACTGGTCTAATGAAGGAAGAAAGTAGAACATATTGTGGTACTAAAAAAAGGCTGGTAGAGGAGTAAAAGATTTTTCAATAACAAAATGTCCTTTGCCTGAAATGACGAGAATTAGAGCTCTTTTCAGTTCGATTCAGACGCAACGGCCGAGAGAATATGGCAGAAAAGGGGAGGATAATTAGAATCTCAGAATGTGAACTTGAAAATATAATGTTCTGTCTTATGTATTGTGTGTTTTCTATGTAAGCCTCTATTCTTAAAAAGTTTAAAGGACTTAATTCTTTTCAGAGGCTATGAGAATCTAAAAGCTTTTCAGAGGATATGAATAAGCACTTATAATGGCAGAAATATCTAGACACAGAAAATGAATGCATACGAACATCTGACCTTCATATTTGATCGAACTACATGGGCCAGCCATGGCTCCCCATGTGCATCAGTGAGCCCTGGCCACCCACGACCCTTTCGCCAGTTCACTTGTTTTCATTTCATCATCCCATCCCACAAGACCTGTTGTTTTAAAGTTTGTAACCCTTTGAAGCAAGATAATCAATGTTATCTATATATACTGTAATAGCTCCAAAAGTATTGGCACCCTTGTGAAAGATGGATAAAACGGTCATAAGAGAGAAATGAATGACATCCATCCTAAAATAAATGCTATCCTTTATCCTTATCAATATACTAAAAGTATTTTTCAGGTGCCACTATTATGTCACAACCAACGATGATGATACTCAAACACATATTTTTTTGCTTTGATTGTCTATTGGCTATAATAGTTTATTATAAAGGTAAATTCTAACAAAAGAAGGTGTTCAATTATTTTTCATAACAGCACAGGTTTAAATATTTATAGCTTTAACTTAAATAATATGTATTTATCTCAATACATATCATTTACCAGATACATATGAGTTACTTTATATTAATGCAGCAGATGATTTTCAAGCACTTGTTGTACAGAAGTGTCAGCTCCTTGTAAAAGCAAGTTCCCTGACTGAGGAAGTAATTGCTGTTATTGCTTACATTATGGATCCTATAAAATGTAATTTCCTTATTAGTCTCTCTCTCTCTCTCTCTCTCTCTCTCTCTCTCTCTCTTTCTTTCTTTCTCTCTCTCTCTCTGATTGCTGCTTGAAGCAACTAGAAAATGTACCCTGGTCTATCGCAGATGCTTGATTACATTAACTATGAACAGTTAAAAGTACAATGTGTCATTATGTTATTAATGCTAACTTACCTACTTATAGTCTATAATGCTTTATCCCGTATAAAGGGTCGCAGGGGCCTGGAGCCTGGCCGAGAAAGCTTAGGGCACGAGGCAAGGTAAACCTTGGATGGGATGCCAATCCGTCCCAGGGCACACACACGCTCATTCACACACTATGGGCAATTTGTTAATGCCAATTAATGTAACCTCCATCTCTTTGGACTGTGGGAGGAAACTGGATTACCTGGAGGAAATCCTGGGAGAACATGCAAACTCCATGCACACAGACCCCGAGGCAGGAATTTAACATGTACCCTGAAGGTGCAAGGCAACAGTGCCAACCACTATGACACATTGCCGGGTGTTATTAATAGATTTTTTTTTTTTATTATTGACAAATTGCTGTACTGTAAAAGAAACAGTCTACTGTCTCTAATATATTTATGAACTGTTTGCCTAATTAAAACAAAAAAGATTTTATGTGTAATGAATGATGAATATATGAGAATTTTTTTTTAAATTAAATTTAGTTTAACATTTTTTAAATAAAATTATCTAAATAATTAAATTATATTCTAATCTTTTTAGATGTACTGTACAGTATATAACTGCACTGGAACATTTATCTGGCTGTAACACTCTAATTATATGAGCTCCCTCTATACAATTTCCTTCTACCAATACTTCATTACATTTTACATTTTAGGCATTTGGCAGGCGGTCTTATCCAGAGCGACTTACATTTTTATCTCATTACACATCTGAGCAGTTGTTAAGGGCCTTGTTTAAGGGCCCAACAGTGGCAACTTGGTGGTTGTGGGGTTTGAACCTAGGATCTTCCGAACCGTAGTCCAATGCCTACGATCATTAATAACAAAAAAAATTCACAAAACAGAAACTTCTAACTTCTAAAAATGTTAATTTATGCACTCAGTACTTGGTCAGGGCTCCTTTAGATTAAATTACTACAGTACATGCAGCATGGCATGGAGGCAATCATCCTGTGGCAGTGCTGAGACATTATGAAGGCCAGGTGTCTTTGGTGCCTTCAGCCTGGATGTATTGTTGGATCGGGTATTTCTCATCTTCATCTTGACAATAGCCCACAGATTCTCTATGGGGTTCAGGTGAGTTGTCTTGCCAATCAGGCACAGTAATATCATGGCCAGCAAACCAGTATTAGTTCTGCCACTCTGGGCAGGTGCTAAGTCCTGCTGAAAAATTGGCATCTCCTTAAAGACAGTTTGTCAGCAGACAAAAGCATGATGTGCTCTAAAATCTCCTGGTAGCTGGCTGTGTTGACTTGATAAAACACAGTGAACCAACACAGCATACCAAATCATCCAAACTCGTTGGACTTTAAGCAGCTTTTACTGTGTTCGTGTTCCTCTTCAGGCGCTGGAGTGAAAAAGGGATGTGGTGTAACGGAGGTTACATTTTATTATGCATTTATTACTATTTAGGTGGGTTGCAGTAATTCAGCAGGTGCTGCAAATTCTGTTGATGTATGGTTTAAAGTTTTTTATTTTGTTACATGCGTGCACCTGCTCCTCTTGAGGTCTTTGCCTGGCCATGTTGCTTGTGCACATTTTCCTACCGCCCTTTTCCTTCCAGTCAACTTTCCATGCATGTGCTTCAATACACCACTCTGTGAACAGCCAGCTCTTTCAGCAATGACCTTGTACCCTCCTTGTCAACTGTCAACCGTCAATTCAGCAGTTTTCTCCATGATTTTGGTTGTATGTACTGAAGTAGTACAAGTCAAAAGTTTGTACACACCTTCTAACCAAATGTTTTCTGTTCAGTGGTTTATTTTACAGTTTGGAACAATACTGGCGTTTTTAAAACTATGAAGTAACATACATTGCATGTAATTAAGTAACAGCTACAACTACAACAGTCAGTTGTCATTTTAAGACACAAAAAATTCAGCTGTTCTGAAACGGTTCTTGCAAGAGCGGTATTGTGAAGTGCATTTGCAAAACCCATCAAGCACAATGATGAAACTTCAATGATGTTTCTCATTAAGACCTTCCTAGGAATGTAAAGACCAAAACTTATCTCTGCTGCAGAGGAGAAGTTTATTTAGAGTTACCAGCCTCAGAAATCACAAAGTAACAACCAGCACCTCAGATTAGAGCCGTTATGAAGGATTTACAGAGCATAAGTAGCAGATACATCTCAATATCAACTGTTCAAAGGGGATTATTGCATATTTTGGACGCCTTTAGCATTGTTTTACAGTGTAGAAAGAAATAAAAATCAGGACCAACAATCAAATTAGGTGTGTCCAAATATATGGAGACCCTGCCTTTTTTAATTTTATGACCTGTAATTCGTAATAATTAAAACAACCAAAAAAAAAAAAGACTTTAAATATTTCATCTTACATGTAATGAATCAATTTTTTTAATAAATATGCAAAAAAAAAAAAACAGCATTTTTCACAATTTCCCAATATTTTAAAATGCACCATACGTAATATAATTACTGTTGTCTATTCATTAAAACATCACTAGGCAGTGACACAATATAAAGATATCTAATTGGCTGCAAAACAAAATTTTTTTCTCAAACTGCCACTGCCAAAACACCATGAAAGTCTGTTAATGATGCAATTTTATGTATTACACCCTAGTGCTGTTGGTTTAGACTGGTAGGTTGCAGGTGTTGATTCATGTAATTGTTGTAATTGTAATTATTATTATTATTATTATTATGTTACTTATTATAATGTATTTTTTTTATCTTGCTCACACCCCTGCATCACTATGGGGGTTTGTCCCTGCCTTATGAATTTACAGTTAAATAAAGCTACTTTTTAATCTATTTTATTAAACCAGATCCATGCTGCGTCTGCAGGTTGCAGTGATATGCTCTGCTGTTTACTGTAGCTTATTAAACTGGCTAGCAGGAAGTTAATAAGCTACAGTGAGAAGGGGAACATAGCACCAGAAAGGGGAGCAGTTTTAAAGTTAACTTTGGTGAGCTTTTGTTGCTTTTTGATAGTTATGATTAAACTGAAACCTTCTATTTGTAAAAAGAAGTAAAGGCATTTATACACTGTTGGATATTATTTGGGTTCATATGGTGCTCTTCTTCTGCTATAAGAGAGATACTTCTTTGATTAAAGCAGAGACAGTTTTGTATATCCTGTCTCCACTGAATTCAACAGACAGAAATACATGTTCCCTTCTCATGTAGATGAAAATATTCTGTTCAATCTAGGCCTTTTTTATTACATTTACATTCAGGCATTTGGCAGACTTACAAAACTGCTTTGAAGTTTCCGTTATTGAATGGATTGTTACACTGGTTGCTACTGTATGTTACAAACTAAATATGACTGTTGATAAGTTTTTTTAGGGCGTGGGGGATTAACCTGTCTCTGCTTCAATCAAAGAAGTCCTGTAGTGGCGGCCGGTCAATAAGGGGCGCTGGGGCGCCCCCTTAAAGTTAGGCAAAGAAGAATGCTACTTTAACATATTTATAATAATAATCATTTATTTAAATAATGAAATAAAGTAATTTGGTCAAAATTTTCCGCTGCATTTTTTAATATAATTTATTTACAATAAAATAAATTCTAAACTGTATTGCGTTCATTGTGTTTGTGTATGCGGGGCGCCGCACAAACGAGTGTCTATGTAGGCAAGTAAATTTTTAAAAAGCATGTGATTTAAGGCTGAGCTCTAATAGGATTTTTTTAAAACCATCCTTCGAACCTTCCCAATTTTGTTCGAATCAATATTGTTTTTAAATATTTGGACTTATGTGATTGGACCATTCTCAACGAGTCTTATTAACGGTCAGCATATTGTTAGTTAATGTACTGAATAGTGATTGACGTGGAAGCAATCCAAATATGAGAGAAAATTCAGTAATTTCTTTGCTAAAATACCCCTTCGCAAGGCGATTGGATGAAGAAAGAAAAAAAGTTAAAGAGCTTGGACCAGATTAACTTGATCTTTTAATTAAGCAGCGATTAAGTGATCGCGGCCGAGACTAAACTCTGTCCTTTTTCAGCAGTCCTTATGGCAAGCGGAGCTGGTTGACTGGATGCGATGTGAATCATGCCTTTATTTTATACTAGTAGTAATAATGCCTAATCACCTGATAAATCCCTATTTACAGATGATTATTAAAAGTTTTATTTTAATTTTGTTTACGCCTCTCCCCAAAAATTTTGCACCAGCCAGGAGTGAGTTGCCATAGTCCAGTCTTAAAATAACAAGGGACTGAACAAGTACCTGAGTAAATTCTGCTGATGTTGCAAAGAAGAAATCGACAAGAATAAATAAGGTTTAGAAAGTGTGGGGACAGTTGATTGTCTAAAGTTACCAAAGATTTTAAACAATGACTTAAGCAGTGTCCAGGGAGATCATAAGATTCTAATGGGATGAAACACCTGGTATAAACAGCAGGATGTGATGTCTGCCAGACATGCTGAGATCCGGCAACATCATATACTCCCCTTGATGGCATGTAAAACTGACCATCACACCCAGATATCATTGCTGAACATTACATTGTAGATTTAGTCCTCCTTTGCTATTATAATGTGATTCAATTTAATTCAATTTTATTTGTATAGCACTTTTAAGAATTGTCATTGTTGCAAAGCAGCTTTATGGAATGTATGGAATGTGAATGTGTATAGATCAAAATGGTCACATAGTCCCTGATGAGCAAGCCAAGGGCGACAGTGGCAAGGAAAAACTCCCTGAGATGACAATAGGAAGTAACCTTGAGAGGAACCAGACTTAACAGGGAGCCCATTCTCATTTGGGTAAAACAGACAGCAAAAATTTATCTGCATTCATACTGTGTGTTAGGTGGCAGACAGTTCAGTATTACAGTTAATGTAATTGATGTTAATATGGAGTCCAGGTAGTTATTGGAGGCACAGATAGAATTATAGGAAATTCCAGTCCAACTATCGAGCAATTGCAGCCAAGTCAAGTCCTTAGAGAAACTGCTGTCAACATAAGTCAAGGCCAGAACCGTCTCCATGGTAGAGTGAAACCGTCCCCAGACACTGGACGCATCCCAAAGGGAAACACTGGGCATACATTTTACATTTACATTTACATATACAGTTAGGTATGGTCACAGTCACATAATGTATAATGTGAATGTATATTTAGTGTAGAGTGCAAGCAGGGATTCCAGCAGGACTAACTATGACAGCATAACTAAAGGAAGAGCCAGAAGGAAACACAGACATGAGGGCTCCCTGAGATGTAAAGCAAACAATCACCTCACCGTCAACAAACCTGAGTGATTAATAAGAGTGGGGAAGACAGCATCTAAACATACCAGTTTACCATAATACCCCAGATCTGTAGTTTTCATAATACGCGGTACTGACAAGCAGCCTGCATCCTTTGATCAAACTAGGCGTGGTGGATTGTAAGACAGTTCACTCAGATACTGCGGCGTGAGACCATCTGATGCTTTATATGTCAAAAGTAGTATTTTAAAATCAATGCAAAATTTCACAGGGAGCCAATGAAGTGAAGATAAGATAGGGGTGATGTGCTCGTATCTTCTAGTTTTAGTGAGGACTCTCGCTGCTGCATTCTGGACTAACTGAAGCTTGTTTATGCACCTAGTTAAACAACCAGACAGTAGGGCATTACAATAGTCCAACCTAGAGGTGATAAAAGCATGAACTAGTTTTTCTGCATCGTTTAGTGACTAATACCATGCTTACAGATTATGTTGCCCAAAGGAAGCATGTAAAAGGCAGTGGGCCTAAAACTGAACCCTGTGGAACACCAAACTCCACTAGAGAACATGCAGAATAATAAGCATTTCAATCTACATACTGATAAAGATCAGTCAAATAGGATCTGATCCAGGAGAGGGCTGTTTCCTTAATTCCTACATTTTCTAATCTAATCATTTTCTAATTTCTGAAGAATACTATGATTAATGGTGTCAAAAGCTGCACTGAGGTCAAGTAATACAAGCATAGTTACACAACCCTGATCAGAGGCCAATAGGAGGTCATTTACTACTTTAACGAGTGCTGTCTCTGTGCTGTGATGAGGCCTAAATCCTGACTGATACAGTTCATGTATGCTCTGTCTATGTAGATATGAGCATAGCTGCTTCGCTGCTATCTTTTCCAGAATCTTAGAGATAAAGGGGAGGTTTGATATCTGCCTATAATTGGACAGCTGACAGGGGTCGAGGTCAGACTTTTTAATTATTGGTTTAATAACTGCTAATTTAGAAGATTTTGGAACATACCCAGTGCTGAGTAAAGAATTAAATATTTTCAACAGGGGTGCTGTTATTTCTGGCACTATACAGTATGTTTGAGAAAATGTGTCGGTATAGGATCTAATATACAGGTATACAGGTAATATACAATGAATTCGCAGAAGAGATGAGAGAAATTAGTCCAAGGGGAGTAAAGTATTCTAGGTTCCGATCCAACATGTTTAGTCTGCATTAATTACCTTGTCCGGTTTCAATTTTATGCCTAATGGAATTGCTTTATTACCTTATAACAAGCTCCAGTCTTCGCTAGGCTTTCCACTAGATTGTGAATTGTGGATTTGAGTTCATTCAATGAATTTTTATTTTCCTACCAGAAAATATATTAGCAAGTAAAACTTGCTTAAATTCATTCACTATTATAAGATTACAACAAACAACATGTAAGGTCATTACGATACTAGATTATTCTTTTTAATTTTAGGATATTTTATTCTTATACTGGCAGATAATTTCACTTCTTTCTAGAACTGAATGCATAAAAAGGAACAAATTTACTTGTCACTTTCAAGCCTAAAATTAGTAAAATTGAAAAGAAATCTGGAAGGCAGAAGCTAATTTAAGCACAAAGCAATTAAGGTTAATAGTTTTGCTCAGGGACCGAACCTTGCCGAAACTGACACAAACTCCCAACCCTTTCACCCACTCCGGAGCCGCCACTGCTTCAGCACTCCAAGATGCTCATTATAAATAGTAAGACTTCTGTAACAATATGATTAAAAATCACCAAGAGCATCAGTGACAGATAGCACTTTTATAAAGATTTATTTTTACAGTTTTTCTAGAATATGTTACGAGAAGTTCCTTGTGTGCACTTTTTTATAATCACTAACCTAGATCTGTCACTGCATACCGGATAATTATAGCTGAGTTCCTAAATCATTCCCCAAAGTCTTGTGGGTAATGTGGGAGTGCGCACAATTGCTTAGCAAAATGGAGATGTGTTTTAACAGCTGCCTTCTACAGTTTAACTATGCAACATAAACTGTTTAAAGGAAAGCGTCTGTGAATAAAATTTCTACATAAAGTCAAAAATATGATTTAGGGGAGTCCAAGTTAAACTGGGACGGATGTCTGATGAACTTTCTTGTGAATAAAAACATTTACAGAAGGCTTCACTCACGGTACAGTGATACGTCTCTTAGCCGCAGTGACAACTGAATGGTGCACGACTTAAAAACGACTGTCCATCAGATACAACATAAACATGAAAACAATCTCATCTGTGGGGGCCTCAGCCCCACTGCAAGTGCTTCTGGGAACATTCAACAGAATGCCTAATCCCTGAAAATGAATGGATAACTTGTCACCAACTTGCAGTCTCCAATGCTACTGGAACAAATTATGCGCACAGTCCAAGGTTTAACTGTACCATATATTGCTTTTTTAAACTTTTGGTCATTCAGTAAATTCAAGTCATCAGCTGACTTAATTTTATTCCCACATACTGTAACATTGCTGAGCCTATACGTGAGCAAATAATGTAACCCCAGATCACTGCCACTATGAATGATGTCTGCTACTTCATGCACTTTTATTCTTATACTGATGCACCCTCCACTCTGGAATAGGGTCAATCTTTACTCATCAGACCAAACTTTTTCCAAGCGTTTAAGTGATTTCCATTTGTGTTGTTTTTCCGACCCCATTTCTTCTACAAATTTGCTGGTTCAGTACTATTCTTCCAAGTTTTAATAAAGTGGTCCAGTAACTTTGATTTTCATTTTGTTGTTTTCTTTGCTTGATGCAGTCCAATAATTTGACTCTTCTGAAATGGTGACTTTTTTTTTTTTTTTAAATAATAATAATAGATTAGAGCAATGATATACAGTATATATATATATATATATATATGTCAGTATAAAAATACTAGTAAAATAATGTACAAATATAAAGATCACTACATTGTAAAAAATGTTCGTAATTTTTACAGTAAAATACCATATAAATGCTACAGAATCAAACCGTATTTTACAAAACTTCTGTAATTAGTTTTACAGAGTAAGACCTTAAATTTAACAATTAAAAACATATAAAAATATGGTTTATTGCAGTAAAATCTATGATATACTGTATTTATGAAAAGGAAACTCTTAGAGAAGGTATTTGTTACCAATATCATGAAGCATCAGTTTATATTTTACTAAACCTTTGTTGATAGAGTTTAAAAATCAGAAAAATGCCTGCTTTGTAAAAAATAAACCGTAAATTTTACGGTAAAAAACTGGCAGCTGTGGTTGCCAGAAATTTACCATAAAAATACCGTAGCATCATTATTGGTTGTACGGGATTGCATTCATTATACTGTATATTTTACGGATTTTAATAGTTTTTTCTACGGTTTATAAATAAACCGTTAATTTTACGGTAAAAACTGGCAGCTGTGGTTGCCAGAAATTTACCAGACCTGCACGTCTGGTAAATCCAGACAGGAAGAAAAAAGGAAAGGAAAGGTGTGCTTCCTTTCCTTTTTTCTTCCTGCCTCCTTTAATCCTTTCCTTCCTTTCCTTCCCTAAGTCAAATTACTCCTTTTCCGTAAGACCTCGTGTCCTTTGTGTAAAGTCCTTCTAAAAAATTATATGCTTAGTTTGTCTGGCAAAAATGCTTAAAAATGTCCACCCTGACACTTGTATATTTGATGTTGAGAATTTAAATATTGTTTTGCTGTCTTTATTAAAAAATACATGAGACCATGCTGATGTCCAAGTCTTGAATAAATTTTGATGGGTTTTGATCATTTGATTTAGGTTTGTATTCATCAATTAGTATAAAAGTACTCTTAATAGTTTCTTAACAGTAAAATCCGAATGCTTAGCGATATAACTTTTATCTCTTTCAGCTCCCAGCTAGTGTGATAAAATGATGCTTTCACAAAATTGCTAAATGAATTCACTGTGGTTATTTATAATAAAAAAATACTGCAACAACGATAGCAATTGTGTAGCAAGCATTGTATGTGTAATTGTTAGCAATGTCGCCTTCCATCTCCAGGGTTCGGGTTCGATTCCCGTCTCTGTGTGCATGGAGTTTATACTGTTGAGTAATGTTCTCTCCGTGCTAGGTAGGTTTCCTTCAGGTACCCCCCCAATATACAGGTTAAAGTTGTATAGACAATGATTGAGTGAGTTCTGAGCTGTAAAAAAGATGGAAATAAACCATTATTATTACAATATAAATCTTTAAATTAGACAGTTCTGAGCTGTAAAAAACATGGTTATGATCTGTATTTGTTACAATGTAAACCCTGAAATTTGACGGGAATAAACTGTTCTAATGTTAATTAGACAATTATAAACTGTAAAAAAAACAATTAAAATCTGTAAAATATACAGTATAATGAGTGCAATCCTGTGCAACTAAAACATTGCTACCATATTTTTTACGGTAAACTTCTGGCAACCACAGCTGCCATTTTTTTACTGTAAAATTTTTTTTTTACAGTGCAATAACAGTGCTACCCTATTTTTTATGGTAGAATTTTGGCAACCACAGCCGCTGTTTTTTTTTTACTGTAAAATGTACTATTTATTTTTTACAGTGTACTTTTATTATAATTAGCATCATACTTATCAATAATCAGTATATGTTTGTCCATTAATGATTAAATAAAATGGTAAAAAAAGAAAACTCATCAGAATGTCAGAAACTCATCAGTCTATTGTTGTTTTGTATATTTCTGTGTTGATTTATGTAGCACCACGGTCATGGAGGAAACACTGTTTCCTCAGATTGTGTACTCAACCGGGTGTATATAATTAAAATGACAATAAAAGCATCTTGATTTTGTTTTCCAAAAAGAATGGGAATTCAACAAAATGAAAAGACATCTCACAAAAAAATGCGTACTACTTCCATTACATTATAAAACAAGCTGACTCTAACCATGATAAAAAGAGTGGGTGGTTCTTGTGCAAAACTGTGCAGGAGGATAAATACAGCTTTCTAGGTTGAGAAACATTTCCCGCACATGAACTCAACCAGCAGATTTATTAAATACTATTTGCAGTAGGATACCAACACACACTGGACAATAAAATGGGTAAAATGGGCAAAACAACATGGACACTGGATGGAGAGGAGTGTTATAGACTGACAAATCTTTGAAATGTTTCAGGTGTTTGCATCAGGGAGAAGAACACTGGTAAGGCGCAAAACAAATGAAAAGATGCTGGAGGAGTGCTCGAAACAATCTGTTTCAACCAAAAAAGAAGGTTATCGCTCCATTATGCCACGCAATGCCATACCCTGTGGACGGTGTGTAATTAGAGCCGATTTCATCCTGCAAAAGGATAATGACACAAGGCACTGCTAGAAATGATTCAGAATCTATTTATGGAGCTTAGCTAAAATTCTGTCTGTAACGGCTTGGCCAGTACGATAATGCAAAACTGTTGAGCTATGCTATAAATAAAAGAGGAGAAAACCATGCTGACTCAACTTCCAGAATCACGGGGTGAACCTGATAAGATTTTCTATGACAATATGACAGCTAGGAGTTTTGCAAGGCTGTAAAATCTTGACAGCAATGACAGCAAGGTTTGTGAAATGAAATGGGTAGTTTAAACTTATTTGACAAAAAAAGTGTGGGGTTGGAAAAAATGATTTGGAGTATATTTAAACTAGGGCTGTCAATATTGTTGTGTTTACGAAGATGATTAAATCTAGAAATTTTAACGCATCACTACGTGTGCGATTTGGCATAATTGAGATGATTATGGCTTACAGCTCATGAAAAACCCAAATCCACCATCCTGGAAAATTTTAATATTGTGAAAGGTTCAATATTCTAGGCTCAAAGTGTCCCACTCCAACCAGCTGATTGGCCATAACACCTGCAAAGGGTTCCTGAGCCTTTAAATGGTCTCTCAGTCTGGTTCCGTAGAAAGCACAATCGTGGGAAAGACTGCTGACCTGGCAGTTGTGCAAAAAAACATCATTGACATCCTCCATCAGCAGGGAAAGTCTCAAAAGATAATTGTTGTATGGATATAGAGGGGTTGGACAATGAAGCTTGTGTTTAGACCACAATAATTCATTAGTATGGTGTTAGGCCTCATTTTGTGGCCAATACAGCATCAAGCTGTCCTGGGAATGACAGATGCAAGTCTTGCACAGTGGCCAGAGGGATTTTGAGCCATTCTTCTTACCAATAAATAAAATGAAATAGTGGCCAGGTCACTACGTGATGCTGGTGGAGGAAAACGTTTCCTGACTTGCTCCTCCAAAACACCCCAAATCGGATAATTTTGTATAAATAATATTTAGGTTCAATATCTGGTGACTGTGCAGGCCATGGGAGATGTACAACTTCACTTTCATGTTCATCAAACCAGTCTGTCACCAGTCTTGCTGTTTGTATTGGTGCATTATCATCCTGATACACTTCAGGATACAATGTTTGAACCATTGCATGTGGTCCTCCAGAATGGTTTAGGAGATCTTGGCAGTGACGTGCCCATCTAGCACAAGTATTGGGCCTAGGGAATGCCATGATATTGCAGTCCAAACCATTACTCATCCACCCTATGCCTTACTCTGGGCATGCAACAGTCTGGGTGGTATGCTTCTTTGGGGCTTCTCCACACCGTAACTCTCCCGGATGTGGGAAAGACAGTGATGGTAGACTCAAAGAACAATGCATGTTTTACTATTATTATATTTTTCATTTATTTATTTATAACTATGTGTTTTATTTTGTTCCTGTATTTTTATTTCTATTTTCATTGCTATTTCATTGTCATTTTTAGAGCTGTGAAGCACTTTGGTTCAACTTAGGCTGCTGTAAAATGCTATATAAATAAATATTGATTGACTGATTGATTGATGTTTTACATTGTCCACAGTCCAATATTTTGCTGGAACCAGTGAAAAAATGACGTTTGCAGTGAGTTGGGCAGCTGTGGTTTTATGTTCTTTGAAAACAATCTGGGTTGGCACCTGGACATCCATTTATTGGGATGCTCATTGTCTTGCTTCATATTCATCACTAGAACTCTCAGTGTGATCGCTCTCATTTCTTATAGGAAGATCCTTCTCTCTTGTACAGTCTGAATGTTTCAACTCTGTGACATGGTCTTTGATGCTTTGAGGCCTACACCTTGTAAAATCCACACAGTAGTTCAAATTCAAATTCAAATTCAAATTTTATTTGTCACATACACAGTCATACACAGTACGATATGCTGTGTAAAACAGAACTGTTGTTTATCCCTTGTGACTCATCCCCATGTCAAGACCTTGTGATATCCCTGGACAACAACCAAATCACTCCTTCAACCACTGCCCGCAATCTTGGGGTAACCGTGGACAATCATCTGTCATTTTCCCCACACATAGCTAACCTTACTCGCTCTTGTAGATTTCTTCTTTACAATATCAGAAGAATTCGCCCATTTCTTTCTTCACAGGCTACTCAGGTGCTTGTTCAGTCCCTTGTTATTTTAAGACTGGACTACTGCAACTCACTCCTGGCAGGCCTGCCTCTGTCCATGATTCGTTCTCTGCAACTGATCCAGAATGCAGCAGCACGTCTCGTTTTTAACCTTCCCAAGTTCTCCCATACCACACCACTCCTCCGCTCCCTGAACTGGCTTCCTGTAGCTGCCCGCATTAAATTCAAAACGCTGATGCTTGCCTACAAAGCTAAAAATGGCCCAGCACCCACTTACCTCTCTGCTCTAATCACACCACGCACTGCACCACGTTCCCTCCGATCCTCCAGCACTGGTCGCCTCAGTCCACCATCTCTCAGGGATCGAGGGCGGCATTCAATCCAGGCTCTTTTCTGTTCTGGCACCTAGGTGGTGGAATGAACTTCCTCTAGATGTCCGTACAGCTGAGACTTTGACTATCTTTAAACGACGACTCAAGACACATCTGTTTCTCCAGTATCAAATTCAAATTCAAATTTTATTTGTCACATACACAGTCATACACAGTACGAAATGTAGTGAAATGCTTATACGACTGCCATTGACCCTTAAAAGAGAATTAAACTTTACAAATAAAAAATAAATATGAATAAAGAAATACGATAGAAAAATTAAATAGAAAAAATTAAATTAAACTAGGAAAAATAGAACTAAAAATAAAAATAGAAATGTGCTAGGAAAAATAGAACTAAAAATAAAAATAGAAATATGATGTACATAAAAATAGAAATATACTGTACAAATTGAAATATACTGTACTGTGTGTGCAAATATGCATAGAACAAAGTGTCTTTGTGCAGAGGTTATTAAAGTGTCTTTGTGCACTGGTCCAGGATGTAAACGTACTGTAAACATGTAGTGTAGTTGTGAAGGTAGGTGTGCAAAGTTATTAAAGTGTCTTTGTGCAATGGTCCAGGATGTAAGCGTACAACATGTAGTGTAGATATGAAGGAAGGTGTGCGTGTAATAGTGTTCATGGATGTAAAAAGATTGATAGATTTGATCAATTATAAAAAAAGATTGTGTTACTTCTGCATAGTGGTGTGGTTGTGGTTGAGGGACCGTGATATTTCCCATCAGGATGCTCTCTATGGTGCAGGAGTAGAAATTCCTGAGCACCTTGGAGGGCAGTCTAAAGTCTTTTAAGCGTCTGAGGTGGTAGAGACGCTGCCGGGCCTTTTTCACCACGGTGTTGATGTGACAGGACCATGCCAGGTCCTGCGTGATGTGAACACCAAGGTATCTGAAGCTGTCCACTCTCTCCACTGGGCTCCTGTTGATGACGGGGGTCTGGTAGTTCCTCACCTGCTTTGTACTGAAGTCCACTATCAGCTCCTTTGTCTTACTGATGTTCAGGAGGAGATTGTTTCTCTGGCACCAGTTCTCCAGATTTCCAACCTCCTCCAGGTAGGCCGTCTCATCGTTGTTCGTGATCAGGCCCACCACAACAGTGTCGTCAGCAAACTTGATGATGGTGGTGGAGTTGGTAGTGGCCACGCAGTCGTGGGTGTACAGAGAGTACAGCAGGGGGCTCAGAACACAACCCTGGGGGGCTCCAGTGCTGAGAGTGAGGGAGGCTGAGACATGTCCGCCCATCCTTCCTGCCTGTGGTCTGCCAGTCAGAAAATTGGAGATCCACTGACACATTGATGAGCTGAGTCCCAGGTTCTTCAGCTTGGTGGTAAGTGTGGAGGGAATTATGGTATTAAATGCAGAACTGTAGTCGATGAAGAGCATTTTCACATAATTCCCCCTCCGAGTGTCCAGGTGAGTGAGAGATGTATGGAGGAGATGAGAGATTGCATCGTTCGTGGAACGGTTTGGACGATAAGCGAACTGTAGTGGGTCTAGTGTGTCTGGTAGTGAAGAGATGATGAAGTCTCTGACCAGGCGTTCAAAGCACTTCATCACTACTGAAGTGAGGGCTACAGGCGATAGTCATTGAGGGAAGCAGGATGAGGTTTCTTTGGGACAGGAACAATGATGGACTCTTTGAAGCATGTGGGGATCACCGACTGAGATAAAGAGAGGTTGAATATCTCAGTGAACACAGGTGCTAGCTGGTCTGCGCAGGCTCTGAGAATACGGCCTGAGATGCCGTCTGGTCCTGCTGCTTTCCTGGTGTTCACTCTCTTGAAGGCTCTCCTCACGTCATGCTCTGTGATGATGAACGCGCTTCCGGCGCTGGCAGTGTCTTCCTGTCTGCAGCCGTTAGCGCCACTAGCATTAGCATCGCTAGCATCTTTAGCTGCAGCCTTGAAAGCCATAGGAAGTGTTCAGCTCGTCTGCCAGAGTCATGTCCGCGTTCGTCATACCGGATGTTGGTGTTTTATAGTCCGTTATTGTCCTTAGTCCCTGCCACAGACTCCTACAGTCACTCTGTTCAAGCTGTGACTCTAGTTTTCATCTGTAGCGCTGCTTCGCCTCTTTCACCACCTTTCGTACGTTATATGACGCAGCCTTGTACGGGTCCATGTCGCCCGACCAACGAAGTCCCGCGTTGTAGGCAGCGGTGCGAGATCTCAGAGCATCGCGGATGGTTTTATCTACCCATGGCTTCTGGTTGGGAAACGTTCTGATAGTCGTTTTTTGTACGGTATCATCCGCTAGTTTCTCGATAAATCCCACAACCGCTTCTGTAAACACAGTGTCATCTGAGATACACCGAAACATGTCCTAGTCTGCGTCATCGAGTGCGTCCTGTAACATGGCCACCTAAGGGTCCATCCAGCGCGCGTCCTCCCACTGAACCGGAACTTCCTGTTTAAGCCTTTGTTTGTATTTTGGCATGAGGAAGACGGCGGCATGGTTGGATTTTCCAAACGGTGGACGAGATTATGCCTTGTAGCTGTCCTTGACTGTAGTGTAGCAGTAGTCCAGTGTCCTTTCGCCCCTGATGGGGCAGGTGATGTGCTGATAAAAGTTTGGCACTATTTGCACGTTTGAGGTTGGCACTATTAAAGTCCCACGCCACAATACGCGGAGCGTCCCAGTGTTGTGTCTGGTGCTGAGTGAGTGCCTCATGCAGCTTGCATAAGGCAGTGTCTGTACCTGCTTGTGGTGGAATATAAACGGCAGTGATTATGACCGATGTGAACTCCCGAGGTAGATAAAAAGGATGACACATGATGGACAGTAGTTCCAGGTTTGGTGTGCAGGAGCGTGTAAGAGGAACAACACTCGCGCTGTTGCACCAGCTGCTACTGAGATTAAACACACCCCGCCTCCCCTTGACTTCCCCGAGTCCCGTGTCCTGTCCATGCGGTGAACTGAGAAGAACTCGGCCAACTGGATGGTGTGGTCCGGCACCGCTGGGTTCAGCCATGTCTCGCTGAAGCAGAGGAGATTGCAGTCCCGAATGTTTCTCTGGAACTTTACCCTGGCCCTGAGGTTATCGAGTTTGTTCTCCAGTCACTGGACGTTGGCAAGCAGAATGCTAGGCAGAAGTGTGCGGTGTGCATGGGCTCTCAGCCTGTTCCTGATGCCGGCTCGTTTCCCTCTGGGCTGCCGCTTCGCTTCGCGTCCATTGTTCTCCCTCAGGATCTCACTTGGCCAGCTCGGATCCAGAGTTAAAAACGTTGAATTGCGAGTACATTGAATACGAATAGAAATAAGAGTGTCTTTATCGTACTTAATGCACTTATTATGCACAACAATGGATCTTTCTATGCCACAATTAAATGATGAGTTCCCATATCTGCCAACTTTCCCTTTCCTTTTTCCTTTTTATTTGCTAAAAGGACATGGTCTCCAACCTCCAGGAGGGTCTCCTTAAATCTTTTGTTATCCCTTCTGTCTGTTTTCTCTGTGTGGGGTGGTGTGGGACTTGTCAACACCAGACACCAACAACAACTTCGCAATCAGTTTGCTCTCAAAATGTGCACCTTTATTATAGTGTATTTTTTGTGGAAATCCATTTACACAGAAAAAGTGTTTTTTCGATGCTTTCCCTCTGCAGACCAGAAATCTATACATACAAGTTCTAGTGGTACACTTGTTCTGATGGACTCCATTGGAGCTCTGGCCTCAGGTTCCTGAGTCTTTCCAACCACACATCTTTTACAGTGTGACACTTACTTTTTGACATCTGTGTCCATACGAGACAAGGTTAAGTGCTGCTTGATGACCTGCATCGTCATGAGTTCCTCTGAGAGCGACAGTTTTCAATGAGTGTGGAAGTACAAGTTGGTACCTGACTTTGCCAACCCAATCTTTGGACATGCGATAAAGCTTACTTCAAGTTTCTCCCAGTGCTTCAGAAGTCACATTAATAGTGCAGTTTCATTGTCCCTCTTTCTACGCTATGGTCTCCTTTTCCTGATCAACAAAGAACACGACATGGGAGATGGTGTGATCTGCTTTTTGCTTCATGCAAATTTCCTCCGTAGAGAAAACTGGCAGGATGCTGACACCTCTATGGACGAAATGACTGTTCTGGGCCTGATGAATCGTATAAACTGGGCTGCTTCCCAATTTAGACAGGATTTAAAGACAGCTTTCACTCCTTCACTACTAATCATCTCTGGCTTTCCAATTTGGGAATCCATACTGTTTTCACTCATTTGATGGTGCACATTCACTAACAACCGGAGAGTTTCTTATATGATCTCAGAGGTCACACATTCAGCTTTATTCTCCAGAGCATCACAGACCTCTAATGTTCTGGCAAAAGTTCCGGGGCTCAACAGGTCAGCAGGAATGTTTTTAGTACCGGGTATGTATTTTAAGTTAAACTCAAAAGGTTTAGATACCCAACTTTGCTTACAGACATCTAACTTTGGCTTTGACAGTATATATGTCAGGGGATTGTTATCAGTTAGCATTATGAATTTTGTCCCCTTCAGCCAATGGGCAAATTTATCACAAACTGCCTACTTTAGCACATAGAATTCTAACCTATAAGGGGGATAATGAGACAGGGCTTTTGACAGGGTCTTGCTCGCAAAAGCAACTGTTAGGTTTAATTAAAGTAGAAGTGTGTCCGAGCTAAGTTTTAAGCTAAGAGAAGAAGAGTTTAAGCTTGTTGTGTCTGCTGTATATTGATACACTTACCGGTCCAGGCCTAATCGACCGGGAGAGACAAACACATACACACACACACACACACACACGCACACACACACACACACACACACACACACACACACACAGAGGCATGATGTCTGAAAATCTCTGTTTATTCTCAGCAAAGAGATCACATTTAAACGGTGCTACATCCCGAACATCAAAATAACCAATCATTAACATGTCATTCATAGAGGTACCCAGAGATAGACAGGAGAGAGGAAATACATTAGCATTCTCCTGATTAAACAAAAGGGTTCTAGCTGACAAGAGCCATTTGGATGTATCCTCGTCTGGGTACAGGATACAGAAGGTGTTATCACAAAAGGCATGAGGAAGCACAGTGAGGTCTGTTCTCAGGGCACAGGAATCTTCTTATTGGATTACATTGTCTTACAATATTATAAAACCTTACAGCAACTGGTCTGGGATTTGTCTTATCTTCTGGGATTTGACTTAAGACCGCACCAAAACCATCTATAGATGTATCTGTATACAGCAGGAAAGGCCTTTTGAAGTCTGGATGGGCCAGAACAACAGTGTGAGAAAAGGCATGTTTTTCCTTTCCACAGCTGTGTCACACTCTGCAGTCCAGTCTTCAGGACTTAGGCGCCTAGGACTGGAAACATAGCGAGTCTTTTGTCCATCTTTTCCAGAAACTTGACAGTTTTTCTTAAGAAATAGCACATCTTTTGTGCTAATTTTAGGTTATGCTCTCTAAGCTGAGAAAACACCATCGCAATACGATCAATGACAAGTATGTCATCTAAGTAAAAGAGAAGAGACAGATAGTCCTGGTCTTCAAAAATGAATGTCATCAGACGTGAGAACGTCACTGGACTGTTACATAGCCCCTGAGCCATATGACTATATTCATAAAGCCCTACTGGAGTTATGCATGCCAGATATTTATGGTCATCATCATGAATGGGAATGTTATAAAAGCCCGATGTTAAATCCATGGTGCTAAAATAACAATTTCCCCTTAACGATGCAAGGGCATTGGCTTGATGGGGTAAAGGATATGCATCCTTCTCTGTCCTTTGGTTGAGCCACCTAAAGTCTGTACATATCCTTAACTCCCCAGAAGGTTTCCAGACTAAAACTAAGGATGGGGCCCAGTCACTGTTTGATTTATGAAATATACCATGCTCCTCCATTTCATTCAATGTTTGTCTCAATTTCTTATCCGATGGATGGTATTTTTAATTTTACTACAGTCTAACTTGTCACAAGAGAAGATGCTTTTAAAGTGTCCTATGTGGTCAGTCAGCTCTCTTTTCCAATAATCGATCACTCTTTTCCAATAATCGATCACAAGATTCAATGTCAATTTCTGTCAGCCCCAATTCTATCAGCTTCATTTTATAATCAGTTTTTCGCTTGCTTTTCTCATTACCCTGGACAATATTCTGCTGAACCCCCTCGTGCTGCTGTTTTGTGATTTCTTCAGTGAGATCCAGCTCCTCTAAAGCAAGACATGGGTGCACATGTGCTATTTTAATTTTGCGTCGCAAAACAGTGGGGCGATCAATCATATTGATCAGTCTCATAAGAATTAATTTATTACCCAGATTGGGCAAACGCTGTGATCTACCATGACATTTACTTAGTGCAGAACGGGAAGTGGATGGTTCAAGCATTACAGTGCCTCCAACAGACAATAGCACTTTTTCCTTTAACCTTCCCCAAACCAAATGTTCATGTTGCGGCTGTAGTGTAACACATTGTTTCAAGACTACTGTGCCAAATGTCTGTGATATCTTGTCTCCATGCCAGCGGTCAACATTAGAAAGTACATTTAGCAGGGGTTTCTGACCATTACCTTGAACTGGCTAAGATAGACTTTCCCAATACCACTAATTTTTCTTCATCTGCCGAGTCACATGCCTGATGACATTTGATCCAACTATCATGTCATCTTTTTGACCAGAAACTACTAGGAAGCTGATTGTCATTTTGCATTCAAGCATATCCATATTCAACTCATACAGTATGTACACCTTGGTTTTCTTTCAATTTCTCCACACTGATCCAAAGGATTTGGTGGGTTTACTTGAATCTGTGAAGATCAAGTTCCAGTCTCTGAGTGTGCGCTCTGCTAATTCACTCAAGGTACAGGTAACAGATCCACTATCCACAAGGGCTAATAGTTTCATTTTACCAATATTGGAGCATAAAACAGATCCTCTTCATCATTAATTCTCTGGTAGTTAGCTTTTGGAATGTCAAAGGGACTGTTTTGCTGAACTGCTATTACTCAAATTGCACCATCTTTACTCAAATGGTCATTAGTAGTTACCTGAACAATCAGTGGGTCTTCTGGGGACTTTGCTAGTGTAACACCCGCACTGCTCCCCTCACAGTGCAAGTTTTCTAGTTTAAAGGCAGCTCGGGTCCAGTGGCACTGGCTGTTACTGGTTTCGCTTGTCTTTTGTCAGGGCATTCAAAACCTCTGTGGCCAGTCTTTAAGCACCTAAAACACAGCCTCTCCTTAAGCAGTGAATGGCCTTGAATTGTGTATACACTTTAGGCAGTAATTAATTTTTAAGTGTGTGGTAAATTGCTTTAATGCAAAGCCATCACAACCTGGGTGCTCCTAATTAGGGATTAAACTTATCAAGGGGCTTAATCATTCCTAAATTTATGACAGAGGTCGAAATTCTTTGGAAGGTTAATTAAAAAAAAAGAAGCAAACAGAACTCCTGAGCGAGATCACTCTAATGAGGTAAAGATAGAGCTGAGGTGCTGGTGCAGTCCCTAAACGTCTGTCTCATGCCCCCCAAGTCGATGATTAACTTTGCTGAAGCGTGCCAAACGTAGACACTTCTTTCCCTTTAGACGTGATTGTTTGCTGAGGAAGCTAATGTGCACTTTGCAGAGTTGCGTAGCAAATATTAACGGCAATGGACTCCAGCTTTGTTTCTCGACACTGTATAAGTGGTGCAATATCAACTTTCGCCATCTGCTATGGAGATGCTGCTTATACAGTATGGATTGAATGAGCATGCAAATATGAGAAACTGCAACACCTTTTTGCACTACCACATGAAAACTGTAGATGGAGAACATGAACCATTTTTCCTACTCAATTTTACTAAAGAAAATAAACCACATAATACTAATATAAAAAAAAAAACTCACTGAAACGCTTTATTATACCAAGGTGCTGTTGAGTTCTTATATTTGATTGATGGGAAGGTGTTAATTGTTTTTCTGAAATAGCAAGTATGACAGCTCGTTCAAAGGGACTTGCATGACAAACAAGCTACATAATGTAAGGCTAAAAATAATGATTAAAAACATGCAGTTATTTAACGATAAAAAAACTTGTTGATATGGACATTTCATTTTCTGTAAGGAGGCATTCACAACTTTGAAAAGGATGGAATTCAAGGTGGTAACAGTAACTCAGCTTAACTTTTGGCCATGATTAAATAAAGTCAGTCAATCATGGTTACAGTGCCTTGAAGAAGTATTCATACTCGTGAACTTTTTCACATTTTGTCACGTTACAACCACAAACGTAAATTATGTTATTGGAAGTTTATGTGATAGACCCACACAAAGGAAGGAAGTGGAAGAAAAATAATAAATGATTTCCAAGATTGTTTACAAATAAATATCAGGAAAGTATGCCACGCATTTATATTCAGCCCTACCAGAGTGAAATTTTTCCCCATTTTTCTTTTTTTTTTTTTGCAGACTTAGAGTCTTGTTATCAGGTGTTAGAAGCTAGTTGTCTTTAAAACCTTAAGACTTACAGTAAACAGTATATATAGAGTACTCTGCAAAAGTAGCTAATGTAGCTAACGTAGGCTCCTGTTTTTTTTTTTTTAAATGAAAATAGAAAGGACAAAGTGTGACAAAGTTACCAGAATAATTATTAGGCATATTTTTTAGCGCACTCAGTAAAACCTCAGCACACTCAGTAACTGCTTTACTTATAAAGCTTACTGTTTTCTTGAGTTTTCACACCAAATATTGCATGTGGTTATTTTATAAATGTATGTAGAAATGTTTTTTAAGGCATCCTTGCTTATTGTGTTCCAAGGTTTTAGCACAGTACTGTAAGTAAAACCACTGTAGGTTTTACTGAGTGTGCTGGAGAATATGAGCTCTTCTGGTAACTTTGTCCCACTCAATTCTTTCTATTTTTTAATGCAAAACCCATTAGATTTTCCCATTAGAAAACTGGTCTCTCAGATGTAATATGTTGCTTTTTTTGACAGGCATGGAAATGTTCTTATATAATGTTATTTATTTATTAAATAAGTAAACATACATATGACTTTTGCACAGTATTGTATAAAAAGATTAGAAACTGACAAGAGCATACTGCAAGATTCTGCAATCAAGCAAACTCTGGCAAGAATTTTATATACTTGATTTGTATGAAGTGTGACACGGCAGCGCAGCAGGTAGTGCCGTCACCTTACAGCTCCATGGTCCTTGGTCCTGAGCTTGGATTGGTACAGTCTGGGGGAAGGGTCAGCTCACCCAGTGTCTTCATGCAGAGTTCTGCAGTTTTCTCCCACTTCCCAAAAACATCCCAGAAAAGTAATAAAAAAGGACCTCTTTTTCTTTCTTCTGTCTTTCGGCTGTTCTCTTTCAGGGGTCACCATAGCGAATCATCTGCCCCCATCTAACCCTATCCTCTGCATCCTCTTCTCTCACACCAACTAACTTCATGTCCTCTCTCATTACGTCCATAAATCTCCTCTTTGGTCTTCCTCTAGACCCCAATCCAACCCCAGCATCCTTCTACCGATATATTCACAATCTCTCCTCAGAACATGTCCAAACCACCTCAATCTGGCCTCTCTGACTTTACCTCCAAAACATCTAACATGGGTTGTCCCTCTGATGAACTCATTCTTTATTTCAAACCATCTAATCTGGCCTCTCTGACTTTATCCCCAAAACATCTAACATGGTAAACTCATTCTTAAATCTTTCTATCCTTGTCACGCAAAGAGAACCTCAACACCTTCAGCTCTGCTACCTCTAGCTCTGCCTCCTGTCTTTTCTTCAGTGCCACAGTCTCTAAGCTGTAGAGCATTGCTGGTCTCATCACTGTCCTGTACACCTTTCCTTTCATTTCCCACTGATACTCTTTTATCGCACAACACACCTAACTCTTACATTTACATTTACATTTGGGCATTTGGCAGACGCTCTTATCCAGAGCGACTTACATTTTTATCTTATTATACATCTGAGCAGTTGAGGGTTAAGGGCCTTGCTCAAGCACTGCTTAACCACTGAGCTACCCCTGACCCCTTTTCTCCACCCTTTCCAACCTGCCTGTACCCGCCTCTTCACCTCTTCATTGCTCTGGACCGTTGACCTTAAATACTTAAAGTCCTGCACCTTCTTTACTTCTGCTCCCTATATCCTCACCGTTCCACTTGGGTCTCTCATTTACACAGGTGTATTCCGTCTTGCTGCAACCTAACCTTCATTCCTCTGCTTTCTAGAGCTCCACCTCTCCAAATTTTCCTCCACCTGTTCCCTGCTCTTGCTACAAAGCACTGCTATCTAACCTCCTTTGTCATCCTGTCCATCACCATAGCAAACAAATAGGGGCTTAGACCCTGAGAATCCTTGATGCAGACCCACCTCTACCTTGAGGTTTTCTGCCACACCTAGAGCAGCTCTGATACATGTCCTGCACCACTCTAACATACTTCTCTGCCACTCCAGACTTCCTCATACAACACCACAGCTCCTCTCTCGGCACCCTGTCGCACGCTTTCTCTAAAGGCACAATACAACTATTACCTTCTCTGTACTTCTCCACGAGCATCCTCAAAGCAAATACTGCATCTGATGTGCTTGTCCAAGGAATGAAACTATATTGCTGCTCACAAATGCTCACCTCTGCCCTTAACCTAGCTTCCACTACTCTTTTCCACAGCTTCATTGTATAGCTCATTAGCTTTATGCCTTTGTAATTGCCACAGCTCTGCACATGTCCCTTGTTCTTAAAAATTGGCACCAATACACTTCAACGCCCTTCTCACCTCACTTTTACTAATATTTGCTACTTCCTGCTCCACAACAGTCACCTCTTCTACTCTTTGATCTCTTTCATTTTCCTCATTCATCAACTCTTTAAAGTACTCCTTCCATCTTCCCATCACCCTCCTGGCATCTGTCAGTACATTTCCATCTCTATCTTTAATCACTCTTCCCATCTCTCTGCCTCGCCAAGCCTTTTCAGATCCATTTCTACATTCTTACTATCCAATCTAGCATACAAGTCCTCATATGCTCTTTTGTTTGGCCTTTGCCACCTCTACCTTCACCTTACTCTGCATACTCCTGTCTACTACCTTCAGTCCTCTCTGTGCCCCACTTCTTCTTAGCTAACCTCTTCCTTCATATACGCTCCTGTACTTTCTTGTTCCACCACCAAGTATCCTTGTCCACTTTGTCCTTTCCTGATGATACACCACGTACCCTCCTTTGTGTCTCCCTGATCACATTGGCTGTAGTTGTCCAGTCAACTGAAAGCCTCCTACCTGAGGACTACACCTTTCTCAGCTTCCGCCACTATGTCCTCTGCTCTGCCTTTGTCCTCTTCACCTTCCTCACCACCAGGGTTATTTTACACACCACCCTTCTGTATTGTCTGGCTACACTCTCCCCTACCAACACTTTGCAGTCACTGATCTTTTTCAGAATTTTTCCATCTCTTCCAAATCATATCCTACCCGTGGGGCATGACCCCTAACAACATTAAACATCACCCCTTCAATTTACAGCTTCAGACTCATCACCCCATCTGATACTCTTTTCAAACTCCTCTTTCAGAATACTCCATTTCTTCTCCTATCCACACCATGGTAAAACAATTTAAACCCTGATCCTTAGCTTCTAGTCTTGCTACCTTTCCACCTGGTCTCCACACAGTATATGGACACACAGTATATAACCTTCCTGCATCATATCAACCAACTCGTTTGCCTTCCCTGTCATAGTCCCAACATTCAAAGTCCCTAATATCACTTATAAACTTTTGTCTTTCCTTTTCTCTCTCTGCTTTAGAACATGCCTTCCTCCTCTCTTTTTTCGTTTATCCAGACTTGGGACTGCCACAAAAAGAAACTGGATTGCAACACCCGCCCCCCCCAAACCACATATGTATTAGAGAGCACAAACATGAATCACTAAAAATATCATATACATTAGGAAATATTAATAGGAGATACATTATATATTGCAGGGCTGTATACTTAAAGTTATGCAAAGTAGACATAACTATCTTCTTAACTCAAATATTTTGTTTAAATGGCATATGTCAACAGAGTTTCTATTTCTCTGTACAAGGCTTCATTGTCTCCATCATAAGCGATGCATTTAATCCATCGTTAAACATGATTCTCGAATCCTCTTTGAAAATCCGCTTTGTTGCAGTTGGTGGTCTCCCACTGTGCTACAGAACGTTTACAGAGACGACACCATTGACAAGAGCAATGTGCACAGACAGATGAAAGAGTTTAAAGAAGTGAAAACCTACACTGAAGACAAATCATGCAGTGCGAGACTGTAAAGGGTGATGAAAAATTCATTTATACCTGCTGAGAACCGGAACTAACTTGTGTTGTGGACATTCCACAACATTCCACTGCAAATGATATCTTAGCTAGAGAAACTTTCTTACATCAAGTCAAAATTATTTAATTGTGCTATAAAATTACAAATTAATAAAAAATACAGTTAAATATAAAAGGTAATATTATTACAAGGGGCATTGAAGTCAAACCGTGCCTTGATGAAATTTCTAGTGAATAAAGGCATAAAACCGATTGACATTTACAAACTCAATGTGGTGATTAGACTTTTAACTGCAGGAAAACGTTTAAATGGAACAAAGTTTTAAAGAATTTCATAAGTCTGCAATTGATAATCCGCTGTAGATGTGTTAACATTCAGTGAGTGAAATGTCTGATAGTGCCTGAAAATGCCTGAAACACTGGACACCTTGTCACCAACTTGCGAAAGAGACGCATCTGTGAGATCTGTACCAACAATCATTTACCACTTGCACATTACAGGAACTCGGCTTGGAGTGATTGCCACATCCTTCGTACAGTCCTGGCCTTGCACAAGCTATTTCCACATGCTTGGGGCATTAAAGGGGTTCCTGAGAGGGCAGCATCTCGGGTGGGATTTATGCTGTTTGATCATGGCTCTGTTGTTATGAGGTTGATGGTATCCAAACACTAGCGAAGCACTTGGATAAGTGCATTAGTGTAGAGGAGGATTATATAGAGAAATAAAATGAGTTATGAACTCTTATAACTGTATTCTGTTTTTTCTGCACAATCAAAAGTCTAGTTGAACTTGAACTTTTTAAATTATCGTTATAGTTATTATATGAACTTTTATATATTATATTTTACCTCTATTAAAAAAACATGTTTAAACCTGACAAAATTATCAGACAGTTAAATAGTAGAATCTATCTAGAAATAAGTTTAATAAGCATATATTTGTTTGTTGTAATGTTATATTTTTACTTCCAAAGATTGCAATCACTATAAATTTAGAAGTAGCATGATGATAAATAAGAATGTAAAATTCACGATTGTTTGCATACTGTATCAAAGCTATAAAAAATAGGATGTGATCTTATTGGACTGAAATAAACTTTTAACAGTAATTAAAGCACATTCATTATTTTGCAATAACAGCACACCCTGTCAGGTTTAGCTCTTTAAACAACTACTACTATTACTACTACTACTACTACTACTACTACTACTATACTGTAGGTAGTATTAGTAATTAGTAAGTGACAAAATGCCAGTCAAAACCAAGTACCAGTCGCTTTGCCAAGACAAAATCAATCCTCAAATGTTTAACGATTAAATATGCCATCTTTAATAACCATCTGGATTTAGTGCTACTTTAATATAACAGTCATATTGATTGGCTTGGCAGCACTTCTAATGAAAATGAAGCTATAATGTTGAAGAGAGGTAATACAGCCTGTCCTAAAAGTCTTCATATAGACGGAAATTTTACTTTCTAGCAAAATGTCTTCCAACGTTTTCATACACACTTTCTTCTTTCTTTTTTTGTTCGATTAACTGGTAATTTTTTTCTAGTAATAAATGCTTAAAATTAGCAAAATTATTTTTAAAATAACAGAATATGTCTAGAAAGAGGCTCCTACAAGCTCCACTGGCTTTATGAATAAGGTGCTAGACTCTAAAGCCAGAGGTTGTGGGTTCAAGTCCCAGATTGGGTGTGGGTGATTGGTAGAGTGGTGAAGCGGAAGTGGAAACTTGATTAAAACCATCCTCTGCTAAGAAATGCCTTTTGGAGCAGTTGTGGCCCAAATGGGTTACTGATAAGAAGGTCAGGGGGTCAAACCCCAGCATTGCCAAGGGTTAGGTCTGGTCTGCTCCTGTTGAGGTCTTCAGCAAAGCACTTACCCCTGTCTGCTTCAGTGCTCTGACCCCAGCTTCCTAACCGGGATATGCAAAAAAAAATATTTCACTGTGCTGTAAAATGTCCTTTACATGTGACAAATAATAAAATTTTAATATCTTATATTCTGTTTCTTGTTTATTTAGTGTTTCTTATAATAAGATATTTTACTTAAAATTTCCTAGATTTATCTGTTCCTGTGGCTTAGTGGTAAGCACTGTCGACTTGCATCTCCAGGGTCCGGGTTCCATTCTCACCGCTGTGTGCATGGAGTTTGCATGTTCGCTCCAAGCTTGGTGGGTTTCCTCCAGGTACTCCGGTTTCCACCCACAGTCTAAAAGACATGCAGATTGGGCTAAATGGTGTTCCCAAATTGCCTGTAGTGTGTGAGTGCGTGTATGTGCTCTGTGATGGATTGGCACCCCCTCCAGGGTGTACCAGTGTGCCTTAAATCTCCTCGGATAGGCTCCTGCGCCCACACGATCCTGTACAGAGGATAAGTGGTATAGACAGTGAGTGAGTGAGAGTGGGTGTCTAGATTTAAATCTTTACACTTGCTAAAATGTCATTTTTTGCAACATAGTATAAAAAGGATTGTATTGCTAGACAAGAACAACAACAACAACAACAACACCAGGAACATAAAAAAGGGGAAAAATTATTAAATGAATTTCAGATCAAATGACAGATTTTTTTCTACATACTTTACATACATGTACCGTATATGAAGGTAAGAAAATACTCATGTTGAAGTATATTTTATCAACCTGTGTGGATTATCCACACACAAACAGTGCAATACTGTAGCACATCTGTAAAAGAATTAAGCTCCTGTTATCAGAGACAAACACTTGTGTTGTCATAGTGGATTTGCTGAATGACTGGCCTCTTAGTGTCCACATAGACAATGTAAAAATTTCACACCATTTGTCCTGACATCTAAAACAGTGTGGTAATCCTCTAAAAACTATATTTATGGAGTTGCATCATGGCTCGGGTCACTGAAGGTGAATACATGACTGTGCAAAAGGTTAAGGCTTGAATGAGGAAAAGAATTCTGGCGTCATCAACTTGGATGGATTTGTCGTTGTCCTGCTGTGCAACCATTCAAAGTCCATTGTCATTGACCGGGAATGACACAATTGTAAAAGGCAGTAAATCTTGGGCCCAGATAGTGTCTGTATTCCTATTAACTTTGCAGCTGCCAGAATGAGTGATTCAAGGCTGTGAGTCTGGAAGAAGATGAGCATGATATTCTTGTGTAATGTACTTAGACATACTGTATGTGTAATACAGGGTGAGGGCTTACCTAGCATCCTGCCTGCCCAGTCTCTGGAAAAACTGAAAGTCAGGGTCAAATTCCAAGTAGGCATTCAAAACCGCAATTTCCTTTGCTTCACCAATAAATGGTTGATCCCTGCAAGTACCAGACCACACCATCCTGGCTAAGTTCTTCTCGTTTTTCTGCATGGATAGAAGCATGAAGTCAAGGGGAGGTGGTCCTTTGCAGGACCCCCAGGTTGACGCACACTGACACATCAGTGTTTGAGGGAATGGTTGTGGACTTTATCAGGAAACTGGCTAACGATATTGTCAAAAACAAAACAAAACACCATGTTAGAATGTTAGGAATGTTTTCTAACAATGGGAATGCATAGAATGTTTCCTAACAATTGGAATGCATAGAATGTTTCCTAACAATGGTAAAACTATCACAATTCTCTGAGCTCTCGCTCTGCTGCCTATACCATCGGTGGGTGGTAAAGGAGGTGAAGCAGGCTCTTGGATCCTGTGGCAGGAACTAAGGATATGTAGCATAATATAAAACACCAACATGTAGAATGATGAATGCAGCTAACAACACTAACCATGCTAGCAATGCTAGCAGAGCTAGCAGAGCTAATGGCAGCACATGCATACATGAGAGTTTCAGCATTAGAAATGGATCAGAAATTAAAACAGCCTTCAGGAGGCTGAGCATCAGCAAGGGAGCAGGAAAAGATGGCATCTCAGGTCCGGTCCTTAGAGCCTGTTCTGACCAGCTAGTGCCGGTGTTCACAAAGGGATTCTACCTCTCCTTGGCACAATTGGTAATCTCCACATGCTTTAATCATTTTATTATCTTTTCTTAAAAAAAAACAAAAAACAAAAAAAACCTAATTGCTTTAATGATTATTGCCCTGTAGCGCTGACCTCAGAAAAACTCCCTGAGATGATTCCGAAGAAGAGGAACCAGACTCGAAAGGGAAACTGTTCTCATTTGGCTGATACCAGATAGTATAACTGTAAATAAATCCCTTCTATTACTGTGTGTAACAGATGTTTCTTACTTATCAAATCTAATATACATAAACAGTGAATATAATTAGAAAAGCTGGCTAGACCCTGCAGGTATAACACATTCTCAATTACACCCTTATCATAAAATTTTATGCTCAATAATTTGCATAACACAAGCAATTAATCCTCAATTGTTTTTAAGAATTACAACTTATCATGAATTACTGCCTTTCTCTAGTGTCTGAACAGTGTAATCCATGTTCATGGCGAAAACTTTTTCAAGCATAATTTCTATTAAAGTTTGCCTTTATCTTGTTCACCCAATTTCATATTATCAAAAGTGGAGGCTTGAACTTGATTTGGCTTATTTTATTAGTCTGATTGGACCATCTAAAAATAGACTATAGCATGTTCGTAATCTGAATCGAGTAACTTTCTATGTAAATATTGACATAAATAGGAAACTCTGTATAAAAACTTTGACAGCAGAATGTTATCACCATTTTTTTTTCATAAATTTTTTTCGAATTTCCCTGTAGTGTGTGCGTGAGTGTGTACATGATTGTGCTCTGTGATAGACCTGCCCACTGCCCTAAGAGCCCTGGTGCAGCCTCCAGGCCCCATCATGAGCCAATACAGGATAAGCAGCTTACATTAGCATTAGACCTACAGCTCAAGGGCCCAACAGGGTCAACTTGGTGGCCCTGGGATTTAAATCGGCCCCTTTTAATCAGTAGTCACTGAGCTACCCCTGCCCTGAGCTGCAGAGAATGAGTGAGCATTATTCTTTGACACACCAGGTTGTCTTTACTAAAGCATTTCATTTGAAAACCAGGATGCAAACTCATTTTAAAAGCTTTAAACTTTCATGCTTTGAACAAAGCATAATACGAAGCCGCCAGACTCTCACATCGTGACAAGCCAACCGCATCACTTTCTGTGATCAGTGAACCGAAGACACTTCCAGTGCGACACAGCGGCTGCCGAGAGTGGTTTGAATGTGTTGAAAGGTTTTTTGGAGAAGAGGTCGTTTACACTCTTTAATGGCACTACAGTTACTCCAGCAGTAATAAATGACAGGTATGCATTGCTTTACATCCACTATATGTTCAGTGGAATAGCACATTACGCAATTTGGATGTTGTGTAAAAAAAAATACAAATGATCCATTTGTGTACACAGAGATACACCGTATGTGTGTTAAGACGTTGTATTTGCTTTGTCTTTTTCTGTCTGCTATTACTGTAATTAGGAGCTGACTGGCTGACACCTGGTCGGCTGATGCACAAATAGATTTTATCCGGTGCATACCTGTTGTCATGTACCAGACTGAAACTAACTAAGATTGTTTTCACCCTCCAGTCCGAAAAGCATATATATATATTTTATTTCTGCATTTATGCCTTGAAGTTGCTGAAGGTGAATATCAAGACAATATAGGATGCATGAAACCTACAGTACTGAAGATATTTCTAAAGATCCATCAGCTACATATGTAAATTGATCCTGTTTTGATCCAATAAGCCTTTATGCCAGAGTGCAGTGCCACCTCTTTTTTTTGCCGATCTTTCTAGGCTGCAGTTGTTTTGGTTGTTCACACCTGAGTGTGATTAGTCAGTTCTCACCAGATAAGAGGATGCTCCCATGAGGGAAAATGAACTAGAGTTAGATTTAAATGAAATAAAGCTTGCAGGCATAAATGCACCTTACAACTGGTAAGAGGAGGAGGCTGAGGGTGCTGTTACCTCTAACAGAATCTTTTGGCATTCGCACTTTTTAACACCCTCAAAGATAGACTCAAAGATTTTTCTGTTAGACTATAGGTAAATATAAGTGGGGCTAAAACCAGGGACTTTCTGATTAGCACCTTAAACACCAAGTTACCGCAAACGGATGTCAATTTTAGACCTATTGTTTAAATCAAATTGGAAAAAAGGCAGTTTATTTAAATGTAAAAATGTGACAATATATAAGTTCACTTATTCATAAGTTCACTATTTATGAAATGCAGTTTAATTTTATCTTTTGATGTGTTACATTATAATTGAAGTATTTGATAAACAATGCTGCTATAATGAAAAATAAGGTGTATTCATTAAATATTTTATTATTTGTATATATATATATATATATATATATATATATATATATATATATATATATATATATATATATATATATTGGTATTAAAATGTACTGCTTTGTCTATCAGCAACTTTATCTATCACTGACTTTTGCAACAAAAAATTTTTAATCAGTTTATCAGGATTGAATAAATACATTATATTCCAAAAAATGTAACATTTTCTAAATCAAAAACATTTCAAATTCATCTGGGTCATAATCATGAATAGGCTATGCAGCCCAGAAATAATGGTAAAAATGAGGATAAGGGAATAAATGATCTGGAGGTCGGTCATAATGAACCAGTTTCATAGGTAGTTAACCTAAATTAGTCAGACTGAAATGAACCCAGTGTGTGGTTTTATCTGCACACATTGATACAGCACTGGGCTGCAGAAATGAATCAAATTGTTTATATTAAAGACGGAAAGGGGAAAAAAAACTTTAACATGTGTTGTGTGTGTGTGTGTGTGTGTGTCTTTTTTTTGTTGTTGCATATACTAATCCCAAACTCACAAACTGAATAAATATAATTAAAACACAAAACAATACTACTACTACTACTACTACTATAACCTATTATTATTATTATTATTATTATTATTATTATTATTATTATTATAGCTATAAAATAAGGAGGAATCACTTCTTTTTTTTAACCGAATCTTACATTTGGCCTTACCCAGAGCATCTATTTATAAGATCTCATTATACATTTGAGGGTCAAAAGCCCAACAGTGGTTCTCGGGTTTGAACCTAGGACATTCCAATCATTAGTCCAACACCTTAAACACTAAGCATTTAAGTACAAGTACAAGCATTATACCCATTTACTGTATATTCATCTAGTTTTATGGAATAAAATGATGAGTGATGCTGAAAAAAAGGGAGTTCTTTGATGTGCATCACTCTGGAGTATTTAATCTGTCCAGTCTGACCACATAAATGACATTAGACTTGTTGGGTTGCCACTTTATTTAATCCTTCCATACGAATTTTAAAATAAATAGACCAGACTGTAGTGCTGTCAGACTGATGCAATTGCATCAGATCCAGACTTTATTGCAAAACAGAAAGTCCTGTTGAAAGAATAAACTGATGCAGCCGAGCTCTAAGAAGTGAACGTGAAGTGGTTTGGCTGGCTCGAGCGATAATTGTAGTGCCTTTGTGGCTGATTCCATCCGTAAACCTTGTTTTTGTCTGGAGAAGATCTCTGGCTCTAAGCGGTGGCTTCTCTCTCTTGGTGCAAATCTTTAATCTTCTCTGAGATGGGGAAGAGATTAGGGGGCAGAATTGACATGACAGGGGATAAATAAACCCCAGAGAGAATGAGAGGGCTTAATCGATGACTCTGGTGCATTAAAAGCCTCTCAGAGTCTTTGAAAGCCTCACAATTCCCTCATTTTAGGACATTAAATTAGCTCTTAGTGACTGCATTATGCATTAGCAGTGCTATAGTAAGCCCATTCTCTCTCTCTCTCTCTCTCGCTCTCTCGCGCTCTTTCTCTCTATCACACTCCCTCGACCCCCTCCCTCTTTTCCTTCCTTCCCTCTCTTGGGTCCCTCCCTCTTTTTCCTCTCTCTTATACACACGCACTCAGTCTACTCTCTCCTCACTTCTCTCCTTGTCCAAACATGTTGCCTGAGCGATGCTGCGCGCCAGAGTGGAAAGCTTCTTGCTGGTGTCCGAGGTGCGTGCCAACGCTGCCACCCGGCCACCCGCTCTGAGCCTGAAGGAGCTCGGCAAGGAACAGGAGAAGGACAAGAAAGTGAATCAGGCACCCGAAAAGCAAAGGCAGGGCACCGGATCTATGTGGACAGGAGCTATGCGTGGGAGGAGATACCTGCTGGAGCGTGGCATGCGGGATGGTGCGAACAGTGACAAAGAGGGCACCAGGAGGCAGAGATCGCCAGATTGGCTTTACGAGTCATATTGTCGCATGAGCCAGCAGCATCCGCTGATCGTTTTCCTGCTGCTGATTGTGATGGGCGCCTGCTTGGCACTGCTGGCGGTGTTCTTTGGCTCTGGGTTGGTGAGTGCCAAAGTAAAAATGAAAGGTTAAATTGCAGGAGTTTTGCCTTTATTATCCATCACGTTTGGATCTTTTGTTTTAGAGTCTGTTTTGTGACGTATGAGTGCCCCAGATGAAAGTTTTACACTGTCCTTATTGACAGGCAACAGGAGTGGGAACATCAGTCTCTCTCTCTCTTTATCTCTATCTCTAGGACAAGGGTGACACTGAAATCCTTAGATTGTGTAAGAGCATAGTGCAAAAAAAAAAAAACTCAGAGAAAATTTGGAGTACGACGGACACAGGAGCTTGTGTCACCCTGTATAGGGTGAAGCTGATAAATATGCAGACTGGTGGCACTGGTCACTGAAGACAGTAATGAGACAGTGGAAGGACCCTCAGGTCCCGTATTTGGTCCTTCTGTTGTTTCTTTTTCTATAAAAGTTAAGCATAGCTGACACTGCTCATTTTTGTTTTAAAAGATGTTTTGGATCAGCACTTTTCCACAATGCAATGAAAGTGGTTCAGAAAGCAGACATGACTGTTTGAATTACAGCATCGTGCCTGTGTTTATTTTATAAAGCTCTTTCCTTTGACTCTTAAAAGGTCCCATGAATTTGATTCAGCTTGACAGCCATAAAGAGCTAATAAGAACAGAGAACAAGTGTATCTAAGGATATCAGGCTTTCTCATAATTAAGTAAACAAATTGAGCAGAAGCTATTAACCTGCTGACTTTAACTGCTGTTGTGACTGTTAAACTGCTCGGGTTTTGACGTCCAGTCCTGTTTTTCAGGATGTATGTTTCCAACCCAGAAGGTCTTCTAAGCATGTTGAAAACATCAAAATGGACATAGTTAGTAGATTTTTTAAATCAGATTTGTTTTGTCTAAGTTATTTTCAATATTATAAATTAGAACCATGCAGAATGCTCTGGTTAAAATGTTCAAAGCTCCAACAGATCTATAAAGGAATTAAATTTCCAAAACATAAACAAACAGAGCTGATGTTGTTTCTGTGTCGAAAATCGCAGACGAATACGTGCCGGTGTACTCCGTAATGCTTCAGGCGATGTCCTTCCGAATAGAGAAGCATTCATTTGCGCGGGAAGCAAGAGCAAACTGCGAGGCGAAGCAAAATATTGACACATGGCTAAATCGTTGCCTTTCTCATCTGACTGCCAGACCTATATCTCCATGCTGAAGTCGTGCAAGGAAATGAAAAAATGAGGGTTCTGATGGTGGATTATGGTGCATGTATGAGTCAGATTGCAAAATGCAAGACGTTTGTTAAAGTGTGTTGCTCCTGTGAAATGAATGTAAAATCTGTCGGCACTGAAATCTGTGCAATGCAAAAAAAACTCTTAATGCAGGTTTAATCGTTGTCATCTATCTTTCCTGTCACTATATATCCCTTTACACATCGTTATTCTTTTTACTGTACATTATACTGCTTTATTTTATGTAAATAAGTATACAGTAAGAAACATCGCTCAGAATGGGAATCAAGCACAAAAAAGTTAGGATGAATATCTATTTATCTATTTATCTATTTATCTATCTATCCGTCTGTCTGTCTAGGAAATGACCTAGAATTTTTATTTATTTATTTTTAGATTTGCAAGCAAGCAAGCAAACCAAAAACCCAAGAAAACACTCTAAGACAAAATTGACCAAAATTAAAAAAATGTTGGGTTAATTTCATTATAAGTGTAAGTTACCTTGCTGAAGCCATGCAGTGTTATGCTTCTGATGCTGTTTCTTTAAGTTGTGTTTTTGTTCCTAGTAAATACAGTTTATTTCATAGTTTTTGATTTTGTCCCTTGACCTTGTTCAGTGCCTCACAGTGAAGGGTTAATACAATAGGATGGTGACAGAGGATTGTGTGTGTGTGTGTGTGTGTGTGTGTGTGTGCACGGCAGAAAGTAAAGGAAAGGAAGAGAACAGATAAAAGTATCATTGCTGGCTCCTAGTGGAGATAAAAGTGTGTGTCTGTGCATGTGCACTGTATGTTTGTGTGTGTGTGTGTGTGTGTGTGTGTGTGTGAGTGAGTGTGTGAGATCAACTCAGAAACAGTCTCAGTAGGAACAGGAAGAGGAGAAGGAGGAGGTTGCTGCATAAGCGTTGGTGTTCAGAGGTGTTACTTAAGCAGTGAGTCTGTAATTAGGTATTGCATTTGCTGTCCTTTGTCCTTTAAAGTATACTCCATCAGAAAGGTAGTCTACTGCATAATAGGAAACATTTTCTACTTCCTCAAATAATGCCTGGTCCGCAGTAGTTGATTTAAACATCCTGAATTGAAGTTGATGGATAACAGTTTATAATTTACCTTTCATTGGTTAGAGACACACAAGGTATCATACATTAATAGTGGACGGTGATTCAGCTCCATACGGCAGGATAGTGAGATGTATATTAAGATTTGTAATATTTACAGGAATCCATCAGGCTTGAGGTAAATACCTGCCTTGCTTTCAGTGTTTCCTAAGACCCGAATCAGTCTGAGAAGGATAAAGTGAAGATAAAAATTAACATAAATACCGTAAATGAGTTGGACAGGAAAAATCAGTCTAAAGTCAGTCTACAATCTGCGGAAATTATATTAAAGTCTGAGATGAGCAGCCTAAAAGTCAGGAAGGTCAGCTTAAATTCTAAAAGGATCAGCCTGAAGACCAGACTAAAACCTGGGAAAACCAGCTGAAATCTGGGAAATATCAGCCTAACATCTGGTAAGAGCATCCCAATGCTAAAATGACCAGCCAAAAAAATATAATAAGACAAGATTAAAATCTAGAAAGAGCAACCTGAGCTATAAAGACTCACCTGCAATCTGGGAAGGCCAGCTCAATCCAAAGGATATATTGGATAAAGAATTTAGGATAAAAAATTTAGAAGATCAGCCTAAATCTGGAAAGACCAACCTAACATATAGAAAGACCAACAAAATCTGTAAAGATCAGTCTAAATTTGTAATGTCCAGACAACACTGAAGTGACAAGACCTATCAGTTTTTTAGAGATTTGCCCCCTCCCAAAATAAAAACAAACAAACAAAAATAATGTGTTTGTATTTCTTCCCAGATTTTAGGCTGATCTTTCCAGCAATTCGACTAGTCCTAATTGCTGGAAAGATCAGCCTAAAAACTGGGAAGAGCAGCCTAATTCCAACCAAAAATCCAGGAAGACATAACTAAAATCTGGGAAGAGCAGTCTAAAGGCTGGGTACAGCCTAATGTAAGTCTGGAAATATCACCCTAAAACCCAGGATCAGCCTAAACCAGAAGGGCCAACCAAAAATTGAGGAAGATCAGACTAAAATCTATGAAGATCACCCTAAAATCTGATAAGATCAGACAAAATCTGTGAAGACCAATCCAAAATCTAGAAAGATCAACATAAAATATAGCAAGACCAGACAACAGCCTGGCAAGATGAGTCAAGAAGAACAAAAGAAAATCAGCCTAAGTCTATGAAGATCAGCATAAAACTGGGAAGAGCAATCTAAAATGAATCTAAAAAGACCAACCTTAGATCCAGAAAAAAGTCTGGGAATTTCTTGAAATTTTTTAGTCCACACCTAAAGTCCCTGTCTTATCGCATCCACTATTGCCCCTAAACATTTCTTAGTGGTGGTCAGTATACTGTAAGTTCTGATCTGTGTTCAGCAGAGCATTAATGATCTATTAACAATGTAACATACATCAATGTAGGTTTTGAAAAGTACTTACATTTATTTATTTACATTTTATTTAAATTTCCATTTAAATAATATTTGATGTCCAGTAGAGGACGGAAGGTTAAAAATAAAATATTTACAATTGTTTGATGATTGTGGTTATAACTGCTTTATAGAAGTTTGAAAGATGTGCAAATTCTAATGGGTTTTTGTTGGTCACTGTGTGTGTGTGTGTGTGTCTGTGTGTGTGTGTGTGTCGGTGATTTGAAGGGGTTTTCCACCAGGAAAGAGTGCTGAGAATGTAAGCAGTAATAACCTAGGGAAAACAATTGTGGTGTTTAATGGAAGCACTGAGGTCTGACTGGTCAGAGAGACTAATTTTCCTTCACTGCAGTTCTTCAAGTAGGTTGGGCGACTCTGCAAAGATACTAGAGAAAAAACATTAAACTTTATATCCCCTTATTTATTATTATTTATTATTATTATTATTATTATTATTATTGTATTACTTGTGCTTGTTCATCTCCACAGCTACCTCAATTAATGAGAACTAGCTTTTAATTAATTAATTAATTTATTTATTTTTGTTGTAGCTATGCGTTAAACTTCTCATATACAAGTTGCAATTTCCAGCAGGTATTTTAAACATTTTTAGGAAATTTCTTCAATATTGAGCATTTCTAATAACCCAGGGTTTATCCTTTACATGTGTAAGATTGACATTTTGTTTCACTAGTAGAGATTCTCTTCTCCTCTCCAGGGGATGGTTGTGCTATGGCAGAGAGAGGTAGAGGTGGTGTGTGTGAAATGGCAAGGAAAGATCTGTCATGGTGTCGTCTCCAATCACATTGGACACATTTCTCTCTAGCTCCAGGGTAGGAGATGTGGTCACACTGTTGACGCCATGGCTGAACGGCTTATCGCGCTGCATGTATTAGAGACGCTGAATTAATCTCTTTTTGCAAATAACCGTCAGTTAGTTGTTATAAAGCTGTCTTGCCAAGTCTCTTCTATGCAGCCCTGATGTGAAACATAGCCATCTTTTTGGTTTTTGGTTCGCCTTTAATCCCAGCAGGATTAGAAAGTTAATTTCCAATCGATAGATTTTACCCTGTGTAGAATTCACTTTACTTTCCCATCAGGAATGAAACATTAACCAAAGAGTCTACTTCAATCAAAGAGCTATGGTTCCATCAATATTTAAAGATTTTTTTTTTCATCTATATGTGTTGTCTTGACTGAAATGCGATAGATTGCAGTTGTCATGACAGAGTTCTAATTGAGACATTTACCTTAAAACAAAGCTCATAAGTTGATCAAGGGTCCTGACCCTCGGACCTAAAATCCTGGACTCCCTTGATAAAAACACCCGATATACAGAAAATGTGAGATGACAGCAACCAAGAAAAGTGCTAAATAAAGACTGACCAGTAAGCAAAAATCAATTTAATAACTGAAGTGTAAAAAATGCTGCACGAACCTGCCTGATTAGTTACTGACCTGTAAATTAAAGTCTAATCGATTGTATCTGTGTAATCCATTATTTATATTTTAATTAACTGATCAGACAACTTTCTACTTAGTGCTCAGATATTACACTTCAGCTCTATTAAATAAGGATGCATAGGAATATTTAAGGCTTTCAGCAAGCAATTATTTTTATATTTTATAAAGCAAATAACATTGGAAAAGCTCTGACGTGATATAGTCTGGGTCAACCAAGATAGTTGTTGTAAAAGGATGAGGCAGAACTAATTACAGAGTTAATGAATGCTCTTTGACTCACACGGATGCTTTTACTCAAACCAGAAGAAACACAAACCAGCCAAGTTTATTGATGTGACATAATTGACTTCACTTAAAATATGACTTTTATCTCTTTTTTTTGGTTGATAATCAACTTTCCTATTAACGAATGCATTATAAGCATGTTATGACTGACTTCATGAGTGACCTTTACGAACTGTTAGCAAATAATCTACAGTATGTCAAGTCATCAGCAAATAAATCTGTAGCCTCCCTCACACATGTGGTTCTAAGCGGGAATATTGTCCGGCGGCACGGTGGCTTAGTGGTAAGCACAGTTGAACTTGCACCTCGAAGGTCCGGTTTGATTCCAGGCCAGGTTCGATTCCCACATTTGTGTGCATGTAGTTTGCATGTTCTCCCTGTGCTTGGTGGGTACTCTGATTTCCTTCCACAGTCCAAAGACACGCTGATTAGACTAATTGGTGTTCTTGTAGTGCAGGGCAGTGGTGGCTTATTTGGTTAAGGCTGTGGGTTACTGGGTTACTGTTCAAAAGGTCGGGGGTTCGAGCCCCAGCATCGCCAAGCTGCCACTGTTGAGCTCTTAAGCAAGGCCCTTAACCCTATCTGCTCCAGGGGCGCTGCAAGCTGGCTGACCCTGTGCTCTGACCCCTATCCCCTAATTGTGATATGCGAAAAAAACAGGGCACTGGTGGCTCATTAGGTGTTTCGCCTGTAAGGGTTCGATTCCCAGCCAGTGCCCAAACGTGCCCCAGCATCCAGTGATGCAGTGCAGGTCCCAAGCCTGGATAAAACGCATCCCAAAGAGACACACCATGTGACGAGATCTCCAACCAGGAGCGGGGCACCAGGATGGGTCAGACAGGTCTGGAGGGCAGAGGGAGTCTGGATCACTGGCAGCTCAGAAACGACATGTGTAGCTCGACAGAGAGAGAGGGAGAGAGGGAAGAGAGAGGGGAGAGTAGAAGAGGAAAAATAACAGTTAGGTATGGTCACAGTCACACAATGTATAATGTGAATGTATATTAACTGTAGAGTGCAAGCAGAGACTCCGGCAGGACTAACTATAACAGCATAACTAAAAGGAAGAGCCAGAAGGAAACACAGACATGAGGGCTCCCTGAGATGTAAAGCCAATGATCACCTCACCATCAACAAACCTGAGTGATCAATGAGAGTGAGGAAGACAGCATCTAAACATACCAGTTCACCATAATACTCTACGTCCATGAGTCCCCCAGATCTGCTCCTTTACCTATGGCAAATCTATTTATGAAAATGCTTGATTAAATAAATAGTTTTTTAGCCTGAACTTAAACACTGAGACTGTGTCTGAGTCCCGAACACTATTTGGAAGACTATTCCATAACTTTTGGGGCTTTGTAAGAAAAAGCTCTGCCCCCAGCTGTAGTTTTCATAATATGCGGTACTGAAAAGCAGCCTGCATCCTTTGATCGAAGTAGGCGTGGCGGATCGTAAGACACTAGCAGTTCACTCAGATACAGCAGCGTGAGACCATTTATTGCTTTATATATCAAGAGTAGTATTTTAAAATCAATTAGAAATTTAACAGGGAGCCAATGAACTGAAGATAAAATAGGTGTGATGTGTTTGTATCTTCTGGTTCTAGTGAGAGTCAATTAGATTTTTCACCTATTGTCATCTAATATAAGAAGAAAATAAAGATGAAGAGGAAACATTGCTGAAGTTCTCTGGTGGGTCGTGGCTCTTCAGTAACTCATTTGCATTGACACTGAAACTACTCATTTTTAAGAGAGGTGAAGTAAAGTGAGGTTAAGTCGAAAAAACATGTGATCTGAGAATATTTCAGCTGGAACAATATACACACTTTTGGGGAGACGTGTTAAGAGAACTGAAATAATTGGTATTTTTAATTTGGAAGATAAAATCTGTTATAATACCATAATATTATCCTCATACCCCCCCAACTTGCTACTATTTCAGAGCTTTGATATTCATGCAATTAGTCAGCGGCGTTGCTATTCCATGACAAACTCAATGCTGGTGGCTATTATCTATGCTTCATAGATATTCCATTTAGATAGTGCCATTCAGCACCAATATTAATAATAATAAAAACCATAAAAATTATAGCTAGTTAATGTATATGCTGAGAAAGACCCTTCAGTTTTATTCGGTAATGTCCAGGAAGCTTCATCTGCTTTCTAAGAGCTATTTTAATTGGATCACTTTAGATAGTTTTTCACCTTTATTGGCACAGCCTTTGTCACCTCTATAAAGAAAAATTAAGCTGCCAGCAGTGGCTTAGGTTCTCGTGGGTTGCACCATAAGGAGTATTTATGCACTTTCCAATTCTGTTACACTCTCAGCATCTTACTATACAGCTTCCTGCCGTGAATACACGGCCTTGGATGCCTTTCTGCCTTTGCTAAGCTTATTAGTCACATTTAGCTAAAATGGCTAGGTATTATGATTTATGACAGCAATATCTATCCAGTGACTAGAGGCTTCATAATAAGGCTGTTTTTATTTATCAATTTTTTTGATGCTTGTTGGCTAAAATAATGTTCAGTATGCCAAGAGACACCTTTATCATGTTAGGTCTTTAATTGACTACTCAGATGTAATTTCATTATTAGGTCATTGAGAGTAATTTGTACACCAGTTTGTTAACCTATATAATAAATTACAATGGAACCTTGGATTATGAGCATAATTTGCTCCGAAAGTGGGCTTGTATTCCAAAACACCTGTAAAGCAATTTCCCCATAAGAACTAATGGAAACTCAAATTATTCGTTCCAAAGACCTAAAAAATAAACACATAAAAATAAATAATACAAAATATAAAGTAAATATAAAAAAATTAATCTGCACTTTACCTTTAAAAATTCTCCCCCTCTTATCTTACATAGTAAACTTTCACCTCTCTTATTTGAATTTTACACACACACACACACACACACACACACACACACACACACACACACACACACACATTATAGGAAAGCCTGTTTTGTTGGAAAAATTAGCAAGGAACATTGCTAATGACACTCGTGTGAGCGCATAATAACAGAATCACTGCTGTAAAAGTAAAACAAACAAACAAATAACCCTGCACTTTACCTTTAAAAGGAATCGCGACAGACCATTGTTTCTGTGTAGAGCAGAGAGTGTGTGTGTTTGTTTGTCTGAAGCCGAGAGGGGGTGGGGGTGGTGGGGGGTTAGTAAAGGCGAGAGTGTGTGTGTGTGAAGGGGCATAGTGTCAAATTACACAGGACACACACATAACAACAGCGAGGGAGAAAATGGATCTTTAACCTCTCTAATGAGACTTTCTTTTGCTTTACATGTGCATACACACGTGTGTTATAAGAAACAGTACACGCATGCTTTACACACATGCTTACAAACAAAAAAAAATGCTTTACACACACACACACACACACACACACACGGTACAGTGTTATAGTAAACAGTTTACGCGTGCACAGATGATGATTATACCAGTAAGAGATGGGCACTAAGACCCAGCAGGGGAGACGATTACCCACAATTCCGCAGCGCAAGAGAGAGAAAAAACATTTGCTCAGTTGTGATCATGTGACGCTCGGCATCAAAACCAGAAGCGCATGCAAGATACATGATACATGAGTACTCGTAAACCAAGACTTGCTCGTTTTTAAGTCAAAATTTAGTAAAAATCTTTGCTCACCTTGCGAAACCACGTTACTCACAATCCGAGGTTCCATGGTAGTTGTGATGGGAGCCAATAAAAAAGCTGATAAAAGAATAAAGAAAACTAACAAAGGAAGCTAATAGGCATTTTACACACAGTGCTGTTTAGAATTATTGCCACGCTTTATAAAAAATTTGCAAAAAAAGTTATAGGGAGTATTTCCAAACCACTTTATAAACTATTAGAATTCTTTCTTAAAATATATGTGTCAAACTTATTAAAAGCTTTCAAATAAATAGAATGGTACTGAGATATGTTATTACTTGCCTCCCAGTAGGTACATTCAAAGTGCAAAAACAAAACTGAAGGCATCCAATATGCAATTTTAAACAGTTGATATTAAGATGTATCTGCTACTTATGCTTTGTAAAGTCTCTATAACGGCTCTAATCTGAGGTGCAGTTCGTTAATTGGTGATTTTTGAGTCTGAGTAACTAAATGAAGTTCTCCTCTGCAGCAGAGGTCAGTTTTGGTCTTTCTTTCCTGGGAAAGTCTTCATGAGAGACAGTTTTATCATGGGGCTTGATGGGTTTTGCAAATGCACTTGGCTGTTCCAGACCAGCTAGTTTTAAAATAACAACTAATTGTTATTGTTCTTATTTTTTCCTAATTACACAATTCCATACATGTAATTTCATAATTTCAAAATCCCCAATATGTTTCTAGAATGTAGAAAATAAATCACTAAACAAAAAGCATTAGAATTAGAAGATTTGTCCAAACGTTTGACTGGTACTGTACTTTATATCTTTGTCATTTGCTCTCAAGTATTAATCATGACCCGTTTTTATGTGGATGAATATAACATTGATCGATGCAGTTTGCTGACCTGCACAAGTCAGATAATGAATATAAAACACCATCAACCACTATTAGGTATATAACAAAGAGGTTCATATAAAGTATAAGAACATCTACCAGGAATTGGATCCAAGCACTTACCAATATATCTTACAATATAGTTTTGCAGATGAAGAAAGGGACAAAAAAAAGGGCCAAGCGTACATTTTAAAACTTTTCAGACACAGTTGAGCTGATTCTTGGTAAATTGCACTTTTATACTCCACTGAGCATCTACAAAACAACAACAAAAACATTCCCCATAAACAAGCTAGTAAGATTTTCCTCTAGTGTGACCTCATATGAGAAGTGTGACTTTCCCAGGTTGTTCAGATCTGCAGTTTCCTGGGCTGGCGTGGCTCAACAGTAGCTCATTTTCATAGACACCAAAATGGCGCATTTGGCGATGGAGTAAAATAAAGTAATTTGAAGTGTGGATTTTTTTTTTTTTTTTGTCTGAGGAGTATTTAAAATTAAGCATTAACACATGCTCTCACACACGCACGCACCCACGCACGCACGCACACACACACACACACACACACACACACACACACACACTTTAAGGAACCTTTGAGAGCTATAGTAAAAATATGTGGAATCTTTAAGTGTTGTACTCTTTACATAAAATAACTAATAATTCTGAAGAGCACTTGATATTTCTTTGTTTATAGATGCCTCTGAGCTTAAATTTTTTATTTTTTTTTGTCTCGGCAGGACATCGAGGCTCACATTGCATTTGTGATCACTGTCCCCACAGCGCTGGCCATCTTCCTCAGCATCTTTGTCCTTGTTTGCATCGAGTCAGTCTTTACGAAGCTCCTGCGCCTATTCGCCCTGGTGATCTGGGCCTGCCTGGTCGCCATGGGCTACCTTTTTATGTTTTTCGGCGGCATCATTTGTCCCTGGGATCAGGTAAGAAAAGATGGGTTTGTTTTCATTTATTCATTTCCTGCAATGAAAAATTCTTGTGAGGAAAAAATCTTCCCGAGGAAGCAGGCAGGGGGGAGAAAAGGACCCCGGGGAGTCTATGAGGTGAATAAGAAGATTTATTAAAACAGAGCTCCAGGTGGAAATTAAGTGGAACTATAGTGTGAAATTAATGTGATGTGTCTCCCACTCAGATTGTGGGAGTCAACTAAGAGGTCATGAGCTGTGTGCAGGTTATAGTTATGTTGTCTTGTTGTTTTTTTTCACCCATTTAAGTATGTGCTAGGTTTAATATCAAAGAAATAAAAGGATAATAGTTCCCCTATTTTATACCACAGCGATGGCAATTTCTCCTATTAGAATTTTTTATTTATTAGGAAATGTCTCATGTTTTGCCTAGTATTGGATGAATACTTGTCACCACTCATGGTATAGTAGCAATAAACATTTGTTTTACCTTTTCCTCTTAAAAAGGAAATCTGGTCATGTAGCCCAGACACACAAAGTCTCTTGCAAAGTACTGATAATACATGAGTAAATAAAAGTCCTTAGGAATATTTTTATTACTATTTTCAAGATCAAGTGATTCTAAATATGCCGATGCTGCTGTTCTGACTTTAAGAGAATTCAACATACTTTTTATATGGACATACAAGTGCTGAGATAGTTGATACATTGCTGCATTTTACTGTCAGATGGAATCATTGGATGTTTTTCTACACACACAAATGATCAAGATGTGTTTTCAGGAGTTAAGTATAAACATAAACATTTATACGTAAACATATACAACATCATACAATAATAATTTAAACTCTACCTATGAGCGTTTGTGGAAACTTAACAAGGTACAAAAGTACTTTTTTCCCATTCATTTTCAACTTTAAAGGACAACATTATATACAACTATTAAGAAAGTCGTATTCTGGTTAGCGCTGTGGCCTCTCACCTTAAGAGTTAAAGGTTCCCTGGAGTCCTGTGGAGTTTGCGTGTTCTCCCTGTGCTTGGTAGGTTTCCTCATGGTATTTCGGTTTCTTCCCACAATCCAAAGGCATGCGGATTAGGCTAATTAGCATTACTGTAATGTGTTTAAGTGTGTGAGTGGATAGGCACGCTGATTAGATTATACTCTGCCTCATGCCAGAGTCTCCAGTGATAGACTACAGGCCTCCTGCAACCCTGAACATGCATATACTGTATAGTGAGAGTGAGAGAGAGTAATTCAGAAACTTTAAGCAATTTAATTCATGAAGTGTTCATTTTTTGAATCCTTTATACTCATGGGTTTCTAGTGTTTGCAGGAACGGGAATTTAAATGCCAGACATGCTAGGTAGGCACACTAGACATTTAATTTTGACCAAGCAATCTAATTGGACAAGAGGCTTTCGACAAGTGATGATAATTTAACATTTAACTCTGTCACTCTATGTCCCAGGTATTCCACAATAGTTAATTACACTAATAGTTGTTATTTACTCTTAACACCAAAGACAATCAGAACCAGTCACATAAGCACTTTCAGCAAGAAAACACATTATGTCATCTTAAGCAATACTTTGACTCCTTAATTTTTGCTTTAAATCATTCTGAAACAGATCTGAGCTATCAGTGTTCTTTTGTTTGTAACTACTAATCTAACTAGCTCCTAACACAAGACTGAATCCCAAATCGCTCTTTAATCCCTGATCTACTTCATTGTGTGAGACAATGAATGAATAACTTTCCATTTAAAACTATTTGGTATTTATCACCAGAACCCAGAAGTTAACAGATAAAATATAACTAAATAAAATATATAGATAAATTTACAAGATTTACAGAACTGTCCACCACCTCCACGTTTTATTCTTTTGACATAATACTCCTAACAGTTTTAAACTATTTTCACCATGTTAAATACCCTAACTGTGTATCGCTATCTGTCATGGTTAGTTAGTTTTGCCCGTCACGGAAGGATATGTGTTGATAAAATACCAACAAAAAAAAAGTTAAGTAGATTAAAAAAAATTACAGTATGAAATTTATTTATATATTATAAAATTGCAATCCTTGGGCAATTTGTGTGGTAGAGTATATAAAGAATACACTTCAACATATGATCTTACTGTGAACTTCTGCTTGGTACCATTAACTCATTCAGTCACTCATCTTTACCACTTCATCCAGTTGCGGGAGCCCTGGTGCCTATCCCGGGAGACTTAGGGCATGAGGTGGTACATGGTACAACCCAGACGGGGTGCCAATCCATCGCAGGGCACACACATACACACATGCTCATTCCCACACTATGGACAATTTGTAAATGCCAATTAGCCTAATCTGCATGCCTTTGAGCTGTGGGAGGAAACCGGAGTACCCGGAGAAAACTCACCAAGCATGAAGAGATCGAACCCGGATCCTAGAGGTGCAAGGTGACAAAAGGGCTAAACACTTTACCAACGTGCCACCACTTCTATTATTTATTATTTTATCATTATTATTATTTTTTTATCCCGATTGACAGATCGGATTATTTCATGGATGGCTGTGTACGAGTGTTTCTATTATGAGTGAATATAGTGAATATACTTTAACAGTAGTCTTTTAAAATGTATTTGCCATGCCCAAGCAAGTAAACAAGAAAGTAAAGCAAAGGCTTCACCCCCCTAAGGGCTGATTAAACAGCCCATTATGCTGACAGCTATGGCTGTGGTGTAAAGCTTCACACTTTAAATTGGCTGTTGCAATGAAACAAGTGTGTGCTGACTTTCTAATGATAGCCCCTGACTTGGTGTTTGACTCTTAATGTCTTGGTGGAAGAGATGTTTCGCCTTGAAATTATTTCATCGCCGTTCGGTTTAACATTATCCTGACGTCGTCAGCTCCAGAATTGTGTACCGAGTAACCAAAAGGATGTATTCTTAGAGGTTGCTAGGCTAGAGATAGTGAGGAGAATGCAATCGGTCTAATACTGTAAGCGTGACCTTCGCCTCATCCTTCTTATGTATTGTACGTTTTGAACAAGTGGCATATGGTGAAAGACAAACAAAGCTGATGTCAGACACGAAAGGAGCGATGGCTTCCTGTTTCAGTCAATATCTCCACTTACTTCTGGATTAAAGAAGTCCATGTGAGTGGCTTTATCGGCACGTAGGCACGGATGAGCTCGGCTTGCCTCTGGATTTTGGAAGAGATGAATGAAAGAATAGGACTGATATCATGTCATTGAGTTAGATGCTGTTTATTGGGTGGAGATAAAAAAAATTATTCTGATAAAATTATTTTTATTGCTTTTAAAGGAAGAGTGTAAAAATCTTATAGTAGCACAAAGACAAGGGGATAAATACACAAATTCTGGGGAACACAGCGAAATGGGGTCAGGATGTTAAGTGATATTATGATGAGTTATATCATTTTTTTGCCCACTTCATTGCTCTGTTATATTTCTACTTAAGTTCTCTTTGCTTTAATGTAAAGGACATGTATATCTGTCACTGAAACACTCTGTTGTTGCTGGTACTGTTGTTGTTTAAAGTTTTGTAGATGCCGTCTTTTTGTAAAAATTCTAATTAACTTCAAGATTTCCTTAACAATGCACCTGAAAAAATCCATTCCTTCTATGGAAGGTGTTCAGGTAAAACCAGGAGTTTTGACTGTGCAGAGCATTATAACACAGTTATAAGAGTAAAAACTCCCTTTATTTCTCTATATAATCCCCTGCTACACTAGTGCTTGGATACCATCGAGGTACAAAGTCTTCTAATTACACCATAATCAGCCACAATCAGACTGCCTGTTTCATGCAAGTGTCCCAGGAACTTCTTCAATGGTCTAGTTTAATCACCAAAAGCATCCTGTTTTTGCAGAACAATGCACATCATTATACTTCCCACCCACCCAACTTGCATGTTACCTTGGTTTAAGCCATTTCCACCTGGTTGTGCCATTAAAAAGTTCATGGGAGGCCAGTATTTCAGCAAGAAAGCAGACAGTCCGATCATGCTCCGGCACACTGAGAAAACTTTTTACCTCGATGGTATTCAAGCACTAGTAAAAAGCTGGATGATAAGTGCATTAGTTTAGCAGGAAATAAAAAAATAAAGTGAAGGGAGTTTCTACTCTCATTACTGTTATTCTACACAATTAAAAATCCTGGTTTGACTTGAACGGCCTTCGTATAGAACGGTGCGGAGTCAGTGCACTACTTTTCAGTAATTGCACCAAGAAACCAGAGAGAAATCACAACTATGTCAAGCCAGCACCAAACAAATGAAGCTTTATTTTCTTTTTTTACTTTGTGAAAAAAAAAGCCCTGCATTTCCAACCAATTAAAATTAACATCGCCAAGCACAATGCCATGCGGCATTAACGTTGCCAAGCACAATGCCGCTGTCTCTCCAGATTTTTCTTTTGGAAAGGACAAATAAATATTCTGGGCTGATTACTCACCTTATAACAAAAAGGAAATCAAACAGTTAAAAGGTTGAGTGTGGACTCCATATTGCCATAACAAGGGCTGCAGTGCCATCAGTTAGCAGCTACACAAGGATCCTTGGAGATGTGTTTGTTCTTAAAAAGTTACCTTGGTGAAAAATCTAATGTACACACTTTTTCTTACTGCTTAAAGACTCTGGCATAATACTGAACCCTAAAACTTACCGCATTCATGCATCTATGTCTATGGTGGATTTTGTCACGCAGGGACAATTTAATGTTTTTTTTTAAGTTGTAGGTTTCCTGTAAGGATTATCAACAGTATTAAAAATGGCTTTGTAGTAGAATTTGGTCCTTTAAATCCATATAGGGCAGTCATTTGAAAACTTGGAAATCTTTTTCACTTGTGTGATCACTTCAACATGTGTGTTATTTCCCCCCCCCCCCCCCCCAAAAAAAAAGGTTTAATTGTTGTAATTTTTTTATGCTGCAAATTAAAGTCAGTGGAGAACCGTATATCCATCCATGGAATTTGTATATTCTTGATTTTTTTTTCATATTTGTACTTTTATATTTTTGCACATTTGTTTCAATGAATGTGCTTTTAATCTTATCTGAGTAAAAAAAAACACTTTATATTTTTTTTATTTATATATATTATAATTTAATTTTTTTTGAAAAACAATATTACCCTACACTCTATTACCAGGCAATTAATAACATATAGGCGGCCAGGGTCCAGGTTCGATTTCCGGCTCTGTGTTCATGGAGTTCTCCCCGTGCTTGGTGGGTTTCCTCCGGGTATTCCGGTTTCCTCTCACAGTCCAAAGACATGTAGGTTAGGTTGATTAGCGTTCCCAAATTACCCGTAGTGTGTGTGTGCCCTGCAATGGACTGGCACCCTGTCCAGGGTGTACCCCGCCTTGTGCCCTAAGCCTCCTGGGATAGGCTCCAGGTCCCCGCAACCCTGCGGTATAGACGAGTGAGTGAGTGAGTGAGTAATATCATATAGTATAGTTACTTACCTTGATGCGCAACATGAAAATAACAACAATTAAGCAATTTGAAAAAACAAAACAAAAACAAAAGTAAAAAAGGTCTTAAAACGTGGTTCTTTTTCCAGGTTAAAGTTTAAATTAGGAGATGGGGCCTGGATGGGGAGGGGGGGAGGGGTGTCAATATAATAGCAAATTGCTCGATAATGTTGGAAAATTAAGTATAAACTAAATTAATTAATCAACAACTTCTGCCTGGGCAGATTTTATAATTCAACAGGACTTTGGTATAAAACATTTTTTTTTAGATATTATTTATTATTTATTAAGTCACTGTAGCTTCTTTTTACCCGTTTAAGCTGTTCACAATTGGTTTTCCTAAAGAAATCAATACATTTTCACAAATTTATATGATTGCTATAGATTTTGATGTTGTTACACATAATTGCGAATTTATCTTCCTTCAGACGTGACCGATTCCTTCCCGCATTGACTTCTCACAAACATTAGCACCACAGAGCCAACAGGGAGCTGGAAATATAATCACTGCATTTGACGCAGAGTCACACTGCGCCTAAAGTGCTATAAAAAGACTACAGGTGGCTATTGATCGCACATACATGCTTTAAACATACAGCCAGTGGTTGTGCAGTATACAGTTAACACATTATAAAAAAAGCTAAAAGCTGGTTTCAACTTCTGTAATAAAGTGCATTTGTGTCATAAAGAGGTGTGTTGGTTTGCACCTGGAACCACCCGTCAGCGGTCAGCCAAGGGACTTCACCTGGGGGTTTATTGCAATTCTGGATGCCTTGAAGGGATTTTGTTTCACTTTACTTCTGCACATTGCATTTCCCATGGTGGTGAATGCTACATGTTTGTGTTAGATTTAATGTTTGGTCTAGTCCTGTTTTCTGGTTCACCTGATGATCGTGCAATCCAAAACTTGTTTTCTCTTCCATTATTTTGGTGTTTAACTCTCTGAGGATTGTAATTTTGAAAATTGAAATTTTGGATTTTCTTCAATGAATGCACTATTTGCAGTGTTACACACAATAGACACAACACCCAAGCCCTACAGAGATGTGTCCTGTCATGTACCTAAAAACATGTCGACAAACTGTAACCTTTCTTCTATTGGTTTTATCAAGGGATTCACGGTAACATTGCTGATAAAATTCTGACACCTGGCATTCCCTGATCCCACACTATCAGAGCACTTGTGTACACTTGTATAGCTCACTTGTATCCTGTCTCAATGATAAGTCCATTTAGATAAAAGGATTAGCCAGATGAGGTATCTTGGGACTCTGAAACTATAATATGGCCATCTGGAATAATCACTTTTTTTTTTACTCTGACTTCCAAAGTTTATACTGTACTCCACTTTGTAGCTCTAGGAAAATATCCTTTCTAGATTCCTTCCTAAACTCCTGTCTGAAATATCAACCATTACTGATCAACTATTGTAGGTTATTTTTATTAACAGTAAAGACATTAAATTTCCAGTGCCACTAAGAGATAATAAAGGCACTAAATATTATATACAGATTTTTTCTTAAAGTACGTATTCATAACTGGATGCATCCTCTCTCCAGCTGGCCTTTTTTTTATTTTGCTCTGGTTTGACATTGAAAAGGTTTATTAGGCATGAAATTGAATCCTTATGAAAAAGTGATTAGACGTCAGCAAAACCGAAGAAAATATCCTATATGCTTCATGGTTTCTAAATTCTTGCTGATCTAGTTGTTTTTGTTTTTTGACAAGCACGTTATTTTTATGTTTGTTCAGCTGAAAATACTTTAGCTGTCGTGAGGATCCTTCCAACTCTTCTGAATATTGCAGGAAAACAACCTTGATTTTGGGTGGGGGGTATTCGTTTTCAATTAATAGAGAGACAGCTGAGGGTGCGTTCCAAATTGTCCAGCCTAAAATAATTATGGAGTATCCAGTACCTTAATATTCTCCAACGACATAATCACAAATAATTGACTGGAAAGTGACTGAAGAAATCATATCATTAGACAATCCAGTCACTCTGAAGTAGTAGTCTATCATGGTTAATAATCAATGTGCTGTTTTAACTCTTTACCCACACACTTAAAAATAAAAAAAATACTGGTAAAAAAAAACAACAACAACCAAAAACTATTGACAATTACTGCACTACATAAGTGCAGCATTTGATGGTATATATCCTATACTACGTACTGTTAACGATACGTCTCCTAGGAAAAATGACTGGTTCATTTAGCACAAGATGCTAGCTCTTTTGCTTTTTTTTTTTTTTTTTTTTTACTCTTTTTTACTATTTCTGCATCTGTTATTCCCAAATTATTATCATTTTGAGTGAGGAAGTGAGAGAGAGGGAATACGTGCATATACCCAGTAATCTAACATCAGTTAAGGGTACTTTTACCATCTGTTGTTTTGCCTGACATCATGGTAGTCACGTGTCTAGAGTGGAACTATTATGCTACAGAGCTAAGATCCAGTTCAAATTTGGCCATAGCCAATGTTAAGGTCAAAACCTTTCTGTTACTTCATAATACCATCTTGTACTCTATTTTATATTTACCTTTTCTCAATTTTCAAAAATGTACTTGTAATAATTTAATTCAAAAATTTACATTTTTTTCTTTAACCTTATTTGCTTTCATTTTATTTTTTGATATGTATTGTGCAAACAATATTGCTCTGCTTCTGTTTCATTCTATTCTATCTTTAGATAAATAATATTATGTCTTATTGCTTTCTCGCTGTGAAGCGCTTGCCTTATTCTCAATTCCGCCTTACGAGAATGGCCTTGCCTTGCTGTTTTTCTAAAGTGGTTTCAAAAGGTTTAAAATTGTGTCAGAGTGCAAGCAGGGACTGTGCCAAGTCTAACTGTGAGTGCATAACTGAAAGGAAAAGCCAGATGGTAACGTAGGTATGAGGGCACCTCATGAGGGCATCTCAAGCGTACCTCAGTAAACTGTACCATTCTAATTGATATGGTGAGAGAGGGAGCAACAGCATTTTAAAAAGTGTATTAAAGTTACACTTCTAATTCTAGAATAAGAAATTCTAAATAACATATTATAGTTGACATACAGTAACAACCTCACTGTTTCAGAGAAATAATTTAAACCATGAAGAAATCCTGCAAGATATACTTTATTTTCTCTTTGTCCTATCCCATGCATAACTTTCCTTTACCCTTAATTATCATTAATATACTTTTACAAGAAAAATCCAGGATATAAATTAGAGGCGATGGTGGTGAGGAAAACCCTTAGACAAACATGAGGACGAAATTATAAGAGGAACCAGACTGAAAAGGAAACTCATTTAGCTTATTTCAGATAGTATAAAGAGGAATATAAAGTCCTTTTTGTCCAAAAGGATATAAAGTCAACCTTGTTGAGGTTACCAAACGTTCAGTGATGGAGACTTTTTGTGCAAAGCTGTTTATAATTTAGGTTGAACCGTCCTCACTTATTACATACTGTATATAAGCAGAGCATACAGTATAGGGCCACCCTCAGCAGCAAGTAATGGTCTCTACATGTGATGAGAAAGCATTAGACCAGGAAGGGATTCAGGCAGAAGGGTTCAGGATCACCAGGTCAGCCATTATACGGTGTCCCTGGAGCAGACAGGGTTTCGGGGCTTGCTCAAGGGCCCAACAGCAGCAACCTGGCTGAGCTGTGGCTCAAATTTCTGACTTTCTGATCAGTAACTCAGAGCCTTAACACACGGAGCCACCACTGCTGCATAAATATTATGAACATCCCAAGATCATGTGAAGAACTTCATCAAATACTTTTTACACTCTTGTTAAACCAACTAAAGATTATTAGTTTACAAAAAACTCAACCCTGTTACTTATTTAAGAGCGAAATGCAGGCAGAAAAAGAAAGAGGTGCCTTATTTTTATTTAACCTCCCTTGTCAGTGCATGAGGTCATTGCCTGTTTGCACGTCAGCAAAGTAGCTAGGAAACCCTCAGTGTAAAGGTCAAGAAGTGTGTAACAAAGCCAAGGGCTTTTGTGCCAAATTAGCTCCCTTGTTCTCTTGCCACCTCTGGATTTTTATGTCCTGTCCCCAACTGCCCCCAACCCCACTGATACGTTAATTAATTAATTTTTCAGTCCATGCTTGCTTTGCTGATTTCCTGATTAGTCTATTTGCTGTTAGATATCTATAATCAAATTTGAACTAGAAAAAGATTTCTCCATAGGGTTTTGGGTATATCTGTGTAAAACACCTTTATTACTGCTATCCATGATGATCCTGATTTAAATGTTTTCTGTTTACATATTGTCCATCAATACATGTTCCGTGTCTTATGAAGTGATATGCATTCAATACCATGGTGAATTTGAACACCCAATATACCTTATCTATTTTCAATAATGGCTAACATGACCACTAATTACAAAAGTACACACACAAAAAACCCTTAAACTGATAACAGCTGTGTGCGCAGGTGGAAGATGGTGGTCACGTGACAAGAATGAGTATAACCTTTGTGATACATATGTATTGTCACGTATTACCAGATATGCTAAACAGGTTTTAACCGCTTCATGGTTGAGCTTTTATTTAAATTGGAGACTGAGGACGAGGACGAGGCAGCCGTTTCATCACTAAATGGTGTTACTGTGTTGCAGCTTGAGTGCTAATCCTACTCATTTCTCTAGCTGAGCCGAAGGTGTTCTCTCATTTCATGCTGAGAATTCGTCTATTCTCTCTGTAGGACAAGCCTGGGTGTATAAAGAGTACTGGACACATGTTCAGTTTTAAATACTGAAATCCTTACTGATCCTTATAGGAATCATGTGCTGAAGCTAGTTTTTTTAGCACCATATCATCCTGAGGGAAAGGATTCGCTAACAATTAGTTAACTTCACAGGGCAATTGTTAAAAAATAAAAATCCATTGTCGTCTATATGACTGTATGATGTTTGTTAGCCTAGTGGACATGAATACCTTTCCATTAACATAAGTCAGTGCTAGCATAAGCATCTTTAACATTTTTATGAAAATGAACACTTTTAGAATTTAAGAAGTGAAATTCAGCATTTCCTAATTTTTTTTTTTTTTTTTTTATGGTTGCAGCTTCTAGTTTATGTCACAAATAAAAAAAAAAAGAAATAAAAAAAATACCCCTAGAATGTTACTGTCAACATGGCCACCAACACTTAAACAGGTGGCCATTTGTAAAACACTTTGTATGTCTTAGGAAGGATTTTAAAAATGTACCTACATTTTTTGTATGGGTGGCTTTTCTTAAAGAGATTTTTTTTTTTTTTTTACCTAAATAAAACCACCGCACCCCACCGTTTGGTAACTTTAGGACACACACACACTACCATTCAAAAGTTTGGGGTCACTTGCAAATTTCTTTGTTTTTGTTTAGTGATTGATTTTCTACATTCTACAACAATACTGGGGATTTCAAAACTATAAAATAACACATATGGGATTAGGTGATTAGATAACAACAACAAAATAACAGTTACACTGAAAACCCTAATAAGTTAATTGGACTAATTTAATTGAGTAATGGAATCTTCCAAAACTTGCATATTTAAGTTTATTTAACTTGGCGGTTTTGTAGACTGTACTTAAATCATTCAGTTTAACAAACTTAGCACTTATTTAATGTACTTAAAAAATTGCGTTCACTTGGTATACATTTTTTTTAAGTGTACTTATATATTTAAGTTAACTCAACATGAAAATGTAACTTAAACCTGTTAAACAATGTTCTTAGCCTCAGCATGAACCAGAGCATATTTCACACATCACCCCCTACTCCAACACCCAAACAGGGCCGAAGCCACTAACCCAAACACCCTTCCCCAACATGGTGAACACACCGACATCCCCGCAAAGCATGCTGGTCGTCAGCCGCCGCCCCGCCCACGCCACATTCACATTTGTGAAAATTGACCTTTTGAAAATGTTTTTTCCCCCAAAGGATTAATCATGATTTTGAGCTCACAACACTTGAAATCTTAAGTTTATGCATTTTGATGGTAAATAAGTTAAATGAACTAAGACAACATTAGGGTTTACAGTGTAGTTGTTATTTTAAGACACAGAGTTCAGGCTTTCTGTAATAGTTTTTGCAAGAACAGTATTGTCAAGTGCATTTGCAAAATCCGTCAAGCACCATAATGAAACTGGCTCTCATGAAGGCCGTCCCAGGAGGACGAGACCAAAACCTACCTCTGCCGCAGACGAGAAGTTCATTTAGAGTTATCAGCCTGAAAAATGACCAATTAACAGCACCTCAGATTAGAGGCGTTATGAAGTCTTTACAGAGCAGAAGTAGCAGAAACATCTCACCATTAACTGTTTAAAGAGGGTTAATGCATTTTTTGGACGCCTTCAGCATTCCTTTACAATGTAGAAATAAATAAAAATCAGGAACCATCATGGAGTTAGAAAGTGACGCCAAACTTTTGAACGGTAGTGTGTATATATTATTGTTTTGTATATTTTTATTGTATATGGCTTCTCATCTTGGACAGGCAAGGAACCATATCCCTTTATAGAGCGCTGAAATTTTGCAAGTCTCTTTCCTAATTAGAGGTTTGTTGTAATTTTTTATGTTGCAAATCAAGGCAACATACCCAGTTCCCATATAAAAAAATTAAATGTACTATATATACTGTATATCCTAGTTCCTATTAAGGTGGTACCACTGCATAGGAATTCAATAAATAGGTCCTATAAATTGAAAATTCTTATTGCAAAACGCATTTTCCCCATAGGAAATAATGTAAATGCAGATATTCCGTTTCAGCCACCCAAATAATATTACCAAAAATATTCCAACCCTATAATTATATTTTGGCATATAAAAACTAAACATTTAGAAAAGACATCTTAATGGAGTAAAATATGAAATAGACATTAAACCTCACTTAAATCTTAATTTATGATGGCTCTGGCTGCTTTAAAAATAAAACTGAAAACAGCTTCCTTTTTGTTCTTGCTACCATCTTTGCTAACATTCTTGGGACCCATAGTGCTATGTTTTCATTAAATCTTGCACAAAATGCAAAACAAGCAAACAAGTTTTGAACTGCTCTTGAACATTGACACTACTTAGTCAGCATTCAGTTCGTATGCCAAAATGAAATTAAGTATACAATATATATATATATATATATATATATATATATATATATATATATATATATATATATATATATATATATACATACACACACACATACACACAGTGAGGTCAATAAGCATTTGCTCACCCTGTGATTTTGCAAGTACTCTTACTTAGAGATCAGGGAGGGGTCTATAATTTTCAGCATAGGAGCATTTCCACTGTGAGAGACAGAATCTAAAAAGAAAAACCCGTAAATCATATTGTATGATTTTTTAACAATTTGTAAATTACTATGACAAATAAGTATTTGATCACTTAAGTAAAAAAAAAAAAAAAAAAATTCTAATATTTGGTAGTGAAGCCTTTGTTAACAATTACAGAGGTCAAACGGTTCCTGTAGTTCTTCAGCAGGTTTGCACACACTGCAGGAGGGATTTTGGCTCACTCCTCCATACTGATCTTCTCCAGATCTGTCAGGTTGCAGCTCCCTCCAAAGACTGTATAAAAATTATTTATTTTTAAATATTATATACACAGCATGTGTGTCTATATATCTCCAAAAATAAATACAATTATATGATTAAATAAAATAAATTATAAACTTATAATCTGCCCAAATAAGGTATACTGTATATGGTAACTTTACTGACCTTGATTTACAACAATGAAAAATCTGGGTAAAAGCTTTAAATTGTTTTATTTCCAAATATTTTAATGAGTTAAAAGTGTCATGATTCGGGTGGTTCTAGCTGTTGTAGTTGCCTTGGGCACAAACGGGCAGGCATAGGCGCAGAGGGGTGTTTTTTAAACAAGAGTCCTTTTATTAAACGTAAAACATGAACACTGAAGAAACAAAACCAAAGGAACAAACAAACAAGGCTCTAGGACATGACAGGACTGAGACTTTATGACTAGACGCACAGAGGCTACGGACCCAGACTAGGGACATGGCAATCAGCTAAGCACGGCTATTAGCTAAACATGATAACTAGCTAACCCTGGCTAGTAGCTAAGCATGGCAATTAGCTACACGTTCACTTAGCTAAACATGTACCTAACCCCACAGACAATTAGCCATCTTATAGCTAGACACACTAGGATAACACAAAACAACATTTCACGACACCGAATCAACTCCACACACACAATGAAACTCAAAAGGACCGATAACCAGTACAACACTCGAGCCTCTGTTAACCAATATTGAACAGAACATAAATTCACACATAAATGAAAAAACAAAACACCCACTTACATGACAGTGATTATAAATCAACAATGCTCGACCCAGTTTCTCAGACAACCAACTATTTATAGTTAAGTTTTAATGACCTGCCTCGGAGGTGCCTTCTGGGAAACTGAGTCTGCAAACCAAAACAACAAAAACAAAAACAGTTCCCTCTAGTGGCGAACCCTTACAAAAGGTTAAGTCTTGTTGAGTTTTGTTGCTGTTTCTAAGATTATTTTTTAAACTGTCTAAGATGCAGATTTATGAAAATAATGTCTTAAAAAGCACATAATGTGTGCCATTCATAATGGTATGTAGCTGATGCACCAGAACGAGGCTAATTTAGCCTGACACAAGCTTCAGACATGGTGTTGGCATTCTGTGGACCTGCGAATATGTTCAGAGGGGCTGTCTCATAAGGGTTGTGGCTGTTTTATTTATTTTTTCACAAATGGTGAAGAATAACATATTCGAACAATGTAGCACAGCAGGCTATCAGATCTTAGACATGATGAGTTTGAGAAGACAGAGCCCTTTCTGACATCTTAATCTCTAGCCAGGCAGGCCAGCCTGATGCTCTTGCTGCATTAATATGGCTGGAAGCTCATTTTTCATTTTCCGTCTCAGTCAATCTGATGCTTATCCCAGGGCCCACAAAGCCTTCTCTGTTGTCTCTGGAGTAGGGTGAAAGCTTATCTGTTCCAGGCAGGCCAGTACTCATGCTGTGACTGGCGGATCCTGAGTCCCCACTACATACACGCTGCTGTGTTAAACCTCGCCAAAAAACAGAAACACATGATTAGCCTGCGTCCAGGAATTACCATCTGCTGGTATCGAGCTGGTGTGGGAGCAAGCACAAGCACGAATAGATTATTAATTTAGACTTTGATTAGATGTGCATGCAGAAATTGGGTTAGTGAAAAAACACACCTTGACAGACTCTCAGGATCCAAAAATACACCTACTGGGTGGGCACTGTGCTTCCGGGCGCTGATTAATGTTATTATAATGTGAATACTAGTTATTAAGCTAAAATACCAACATCGTATTGTAAAAGGTAAAATGTCAAAATAATACATTATTATGTTAAAAATTATGCAACAAGTCATTAAGTCAAAATAATCTAGGTTTTAGTTTTCCCATGCCATTGGGCGCTTAGGCCGTGGGTCCATGGGACCTCTGGTGGTGTGCTTTGGTGTCTGGCACCAGGACAATAGCAGCAGATCCTATGGATGCTGTGGGTAGAGCGAGTGGGTCCTCCATGGGTTGGACTTGTTTGACCGGCATATTGCCATAGGTGCTTGATCAGATATGGATCTGGAGATTTTGGAGACCGGGTCGGCAGCCTTGGGCTTTTTGCCTGCTCCATGTGCAGCAGGTTCTAAATCCTTTCTTTCATGGCCAGAATTGACTTTTTTTACAGGGTGCAGCAGGATTTATGTGGGCTTGGGCCAGGTAGGTGGCCCTTTGGTCCCGACAGGCATTGGTGAGTCTTGAGTTCCGTTGATCCTGTCACCAGTTTACTGGTGAATAATTGATCATCAATGTTGCTCTATCTTGCCTGGCGGTGGCATTACTGATATGGCTAAATGGTGTATGTGACCAGTCACATCTTGTTAGGTATTAAGTACGCTATGGGGGTGTGGAGTAAGTGAAATGCATAAAAATTTCAACTTTGTGAAAAATTGGTTGATGAATACAATATCTTTCAGATCCAAGATTTAACACTATTCATGCTGGTTACTCAAGTGATGATAAAAATTTTAAAATTAGAGTAATTAAGTAAGTTAATATTAATGAAGTTAGTAATATCAAAGATGTTAAGTCAAAATAATTAGATAATATGTTCGAATAAATTATTAAACTGAAATATAATTCAGTTTATATGAGTTAATAAGTTATATAAATTATTATGCTAAAATAAGAAAATATTAAAAACAAGCAGTTACTAAACCTAAATTTCAAAATAACATTGAAATAATAAGTAGGTCCACATTTCTCTCCAGGATGTGATTTATTGGGTTTGATGTGCCTAATGAAAGAGTTTTATTTGTCTTTATCAGTTGACTTCTGATCAGCTGTCTTATACTTATCTTTTTCTTGCAAACCCAAATGTCTTAAAGATATAGGGAAAATAATCAAACAAGCAAAAAAATAAAACAGGCCTTCCTGTCCCAATACTTTTAGGACTGTGCCTGAGGGGGATCTCTCTCTCTCTCTTTTGCTTCGTGGCTTTATTCCTTCCTCTGTGCTAATGACAAAATAAGATGTAGAACCTCATTGTCCAGATATGTTTTCAAAAGTGCCAGTGCTTAGCCATCTGCTATTATTACAGCATTAGTGCTTAAATGAAAAGATTACTCTGCCTCACTGCAGGCTCGTTCCTTCTAGCCATTCCGTATAATTCAGTTAGCAGCATTGAATTTCACGGCACTAAAGCGGAACACAGACCAAATGAGATTACATCTAAATTTTAGATGATAGCATCAGTTTATAACGAAACCCTAGTGGAAATAGAAATCGAGCTCTCACAGTGTGATGCATGTGTTCATATATCACTTAATAATCTACTCGTCACATGAAGGTAATGAATGCATCGTGCAATATTCATTATACGGTCATTTAGATACAAGGGTTCACTCACTCACTTACTCACTCACTCACTCATCGTCTATACTGCTTAACCATGTATTCAGGGTCCCAGGATACAAGGGCTCAGCTTAGGTTAAATGCGAGAAATGCATTAGAGTGGCATGCACATGGAAAATAGGAACACGTTTACAGTATGCTAGCTTGTAATAAGTGTACTTACTAGAAAAATTCAGGGGGTCAAAAAATTGAGAGGGTGAACTAGGACACAAGAGCTTTAAACGTTTAATAATGCACAAACTATTCTACAAGACTTATATAAGAAAAAGGGGATAATCACTAAACAGGTAAACACATGATATAACAGAACAATGGCATGATAGTGTGTAGATGTGATAGGGTGAATGTACAAGTTGTCATTTTCAACAAAAATTCCAGTGACAAAAAGAGTGACTAAATTGTACTAAATCCGTAATCGTTAAGTAAAAAATAATTCCTTAATTATTCCTTATGGTCCTTTTTCCCATGTACAGTCTCTGTCATAGTTTGTACTAAATTAGGAAATCATTTTGTAGCTCTACAGTTAATTAAAGTCTTATCTGGCAATACTTAAAGGTCCCAGGTTTACATGGGCCTCCAATAATGCATTGAGGTAATAGCGCAAACTCCATGTTTCATTCCTCCTCTTAATGTGCCATTTCTGTATCTATGTAAATGAGCTGCTGCCTAGCCATGCCCCATTAGGAAACATTAGAGCTGAGCAACAAGCCTGGGTATAGGGTTCTCCTCATATGAAGTCACAATCTGATGTTTGTTTAAATTCTGACCAATGGAAACAGAATAAAAAGTAGGGGATGCATTACTGTATTATTATTATTATTATTATTATTATTATTATTATTATTATTATGGACTAGGTAGTGCATTATATTATGGCTAGGCATAAGTAATGCAGAGTAACAGGAGATAGTTAGAAAGTGCTAAAAAATAATCCCATAAACTGAAATGTACTGGTAATTTTAACTGACCTACATCAAGTTCTGGTCTTTGACTAATATTCAACTTGTTGTTTTCTAATCGCTCTTTCTTTATTTTTTTAATTCATGTGCCAAACACGTGATTTCACTAATCTGATGAAAAAAAAAAGCAAAAACAAAGAGTCAGTTAATGTTTTTGCTTATCGTACTTTGCTTTTTCCTTACCCTGTTAATCCAAGGCCAAGAACTGATTATAAGCCATGCAGTCTAGTCTACAGTTATTGAAAACAGTTGATAAGGATGAGTCAGAACAACTGATAATTAAATTAAAATTGTATAGTGCTATGAATGCTCCCTTTTCTATATCCTCGATTCTGCCTAACCAAGCAGATTTCATTTAGCACACCAGTCTCATATAGGCTTGGCCACTGGCCAAGAAAGCTGTTTAATCATGATGAATATAAAATCCTGCTTGCACAAATATTGATTTAATAGATTGACAGTCTATTCATTAACAGGCAAGGAAATAATGCAAATTTTGCGGTGATTTGAATCAGTGCTGTTTAGTTGTCCTTAAACTATACTGTGTTATGTTTTCCACTAGATTATGCTCATTTGTGTTCACAGCTAGCAAAAAGTTAATAGGCCACAAAAATAGAAAAATATCACAGACACTCTGTAAGAAAGTACCAATATTCTGTATATCATCAAAACCAAATAGTGATAAAACAATACCAGTGGTATTAAAGTCAAAGTTAAGCAAAGCCACTACGCGGTTTTCAGCATGCTCTCAAGGGTTCGGTTGAGTTTAGCTCTTACACTGTGGCAAATGTAATCTATTATAACTTTTCATTTGTTACAAAATGACACACTGTGCTTCTTTTTAACTATTTACAGCTGGTTATGTATAATGTTTATTATAGCTGTTTCAAACAATTCCATTACCAGCTCCTCTTTTTTATGCAAATGTAGAATATTAAAGTCCTTTAAAAAAGCACATTCTGCTTAGTACCAGAAAAAAGTAGAATAGGCATCATAAAACAATCTCTGGAAACAAAACCCTAATGCAGCTAAATATAGAAATAATTTGCTTCGGTCATCTGCGTCATAGCTCAAAACAGTTCACAATCACCAGTAGATAATAAACATCATAAAGCAGTGCACTCTTCTGCTGCTATTTTCTCAGATGTTAGGTGCTGAAATTGGAATAGGTGGTAATGAGGTGGTTTTATGATGAAAGGAGTGCAGAACAAAGGATTCAGGTAAGGAACAGAAGAAACATTTACGGCAATTACAGCATCCTTTTCCCACAGCATGGCTTTTTATTATTGATTATATAGACCATAGATACATCCTTGTCAAAACAGCAATCCAAACACAAAGGCACATCAACAAATGAGACCTGTTAGATGGGAAGGGATGTTGTTGACGAAAATAACTAAAATACAAGAGACAGGATGGAATGCAATGTCAGATTAATTCTATTAAATTTTAGGAGAAGCTGTTGAAAGGTCTCTGAATTAGGGAAAAATTCAAAGGGAACAAAATGCACTGTTTGGGCCTTATACTCAAGAACGCAGTTACTGTATTAGGACCACTCACTTAATCTTCACAGGAATGACTGCAGTGGGCATCTCTGCCAGTCATCCATGGACTTACGGTCTTCTTTCCAATGTTTGCACCATTTAAATGTTTTACTGCAGCTAAGAGTCTCATCAATGTTCTTCGATTTTTATAAATCGGTTTTATGTCTTAACTGACAAAAATTTTCAAAAAATTAAGTCCTGTTTGACTTGAATGCCTGCAATATTTTTATGAATAATTGTGTTGGTTTAAAAATGGAAGTATAAGAAAAACCCTGTAACTGCCCTTATTATTAGGTTATAATAGTTGGGATTAAAAAATGCAGTTCTATCAAAGAACTGGTATACTGGGACGAGAAAGCAGGATAACCAGGATGGATAAAAAAAGAACAAAAAGGAATATAACCAGGAATATCAAATAGAAATATCAACGGTGTGATTAACAAAGATAAGGCAGTGCATGCTTTTAGCCTGGGGAGTTTAAGAAGTGCAAATTAAAATTTTTATTTGTCACATAAACAACCATACACAGTGTGATATGCAGGGAAATAATTACACGGCTGTTTGTGACCTTGAAATGAAAAAAGGAAGTAAAAAAATATAAAGTCTACAATTATGTTACAATAAAATAATATGAAATAAAATAAAGTATAAAGTAGAAATAAGTAAAGTATTTAAAAATGTAAGAATGTAAAGAAGTAAGAACTGTATAAATAAACTGTATTAAGTATGTGGAATGTGCAGTGTGCAGGCAGCAGCAGTACGGTGTGGTCATGGAGTGTGAAATAGATAATATGATATTGTTCATCCTTAAAGTGCAGTAGTGCAATATTAGTCTTTTTGTATGTAAACCAGAATGTGCAACATATATATGTTTTTCTGTACTTCAGTCCTTTCTGTGGAATGTACAAATGGTTTTGGTGTGTTTCAACACATGTATGAAGTTCTGAGTTGAGTTGAGTTCTGGTTGAGAGTCTGTATATGTTACGAGGCAGCTAGATCAACCCAGCACCTCCAAACCCTAAACTCCACTTCGGATTTTTTTCCTGGCTTACTCACTTATCGCTCATACTGTACACACCTGAACCCTATCATTCAATTATATCTCAGCTTTATAAGCACGCTGTGAGGACCACTAAGTGCCGTAATGTCTCTCTTGTGTGCCTCACAGTTTCCTTTCCCCAGTGTTTTTTCTGTATACGCTAGTTTCATTCTCACACACACAGTTTCTCTCCTGCGGTGCCTGCTTTCCAAGACCTTTATGCTTAAATAAAACTCTGAGAATTACTATTGGTCTACTATTGGGCTCACTCCCGTTCAGCCCTCCTGTGACAGTATAGTCTGCAGGAGGAAGATTCTCCTTAGTCTTTCTGTGTTGGCCTTCAGGGAGAGAAAGAACTTTCCCGACCGCAACAGAAAGAACAGCCCTTTCCTGGAGTGGCTGAGGACCTTCACAGTCTTCCTGGTCTTGGTCCATCACCACATGTTGTAGATTGAGTGCAGGAAGCTTGGTGCAAATGTTGCATTCAGCTGCACCACCCTCAGAAGAGCTCATCTGTCCTGCATATTGCTGTTGCCTTTCAAAAAGCTACACTTAATGCTGCGTGAAAACGCTATTGGTAACGCTCTTTGTGTGGCCGGTTGTTGAAGCATGTGTGTCCAAAACATCCTCAGGTCTTTTTGTCTTTAAGGACCGCATTGTGTGCGTGTGTGTCTTTTTTTTTAATACTGCGCTGCAGTTAAAAAAAAGGCAGAAAGCAAAGATAAAATGGCGCTAGTAAAAAGATGTTTACCTCCATGCAAGGGACTTCTTGATGATGATGATTGCCATGCTTTCTGCGGTGAGTGTTTGCGGAAAGAGCACGCTATCCTCAGACTCGAGGGAGAATGCGAGCACTAAGATTTTATCTTGATCAGAGTGCTTCACGTTCGGCTCGCGTTTTCTAAAGGGAAATCGCAAGCCGCGGCTCACTCCTGGGGATCGCGTGTCAATCTGGTGGAAGCGCATGAGACGAGTTCGCCCTTTTCTCTCGTGCTCTCGCCGGATTGGGAGACTCTTGCATCCGCTTTAGCGCTTCTTCTGTTCGGGTGGAAGAGACCTTCTCTCTTGCTTCTGCTAAAATAGAAATTGCCACCTCAGAACTCTCTTCTCGCGACGAACAAGTATACAAGGAGTTACTTGAGGTGGTAACAAGGGCGGTCGAATATCTACACCTCGACTGGCCAAAACAGGAGCAAGAGACCTCCAAACGCTTAAAATTAGACGACAGGTTTCTGTTGGGTGGCCGGGGAGGAGGGACACAGAGACTTGAGGAAAATCTAATACTGTATTGTGTAGTGTCCCTTTTTCGGCGGATTTTTCTGCTACCGCAGATCTTTTTATCAACTAATATATTCATTTTGTGAGGATATTAACATGTGCTTTCTCAACATTTTCAAAATTTTGATTTGAGGAGGCAAGACATTTATTTGAGGGGACGCTGCCCCTCTTGCCCCTGCGTAGAGCCGGCATCGGCAGGGAACAACTAAACAACAGGTCTTTACTTAATACACCTGGTCATTTATAAAAATGAATATTTAGGCCTAAAAAGATGCTTTAAAATTAATCTAAAATTAATTTATCGGCGTGTATAAACCCGTGGCTCACACTTTTACTTAACAAAAGGCAGCGTTTTGATCAAAAGGATGATAAACATGTGCGATTTATCGATAAAAATGCAGACATAGACCCCCCACCCCATCCCTGGAAAAACAACAAACACAAATATATAGGCTACTCGCTAGATAAACACTGGCTTTTCCAACACGCCAGCGCGCTCCGATGTAAGCAGATTTGTCATAATGAGAGAATATATATATATATATATATATATATATATATATATATATATATATATAGAGAGAGAGAGAGAGAGAGAGAGAAATAGTATAGAGAAAGCATAATATGACTGTCCATACAGTAAATAAAAAGTATCAAATCCAACTATTATGTCTGATTTAATTGCTATCTTAAATTAAAAAAAAAATCTATTTAAGATGTCTGCTCTGTCTTGTTAATTTATCTAAAACCCCCTACAGTATTTGCCAACAGCGCACACAGTTTGATAAATTCACACCTATCGTGAATAAAGGTGAGAAGAGATTCCGCAGAATCTTCTGACATAATGCTTGCTCTGAAGGACTATACTGGACAAGTATATAGAGAACATGAATCATATATATGATAAGATAATTAATTAAATAATACAATTATATATTCTAAAATTTAAAAGCTAAAAGCCAGACCGACCAAATTTCTCATTCACTGCTGAAGTAGTTAAATATGCTTATTTAGCATATACTGTAGATACGTAGGTTACATTTCAAAAGTACAATTGCAGGTAAATTACAAACTGCATGTAATGTAAAATATGAATAAAACAGTATAAGACACAAATAAATAATATGGTAGTATATGCAATGAAAAAGCTATTTACACATGAGTGCTCAAATGTAAAGCAAATGAAATTATTCATTTATTGTGTATATTTAACTTTTAACCTTATTTCATGGACCCGGAATCAAATCATCCAGTGGGGGCCGACCCTTGTGGCTTCTTCTCCAAGAAATATTACCCCACTCAGCAGCGATACAGGGTAGGGGACCTCGACGGCCCTGTACGCACATCGCCCTGGACTTCCTCACGGGCCTGCCGGTTTCCAAAGGGAAAAATACCATCCTCACTATAGTTGACCGGTTCTCCAAAGCAATACACCTGGTGGCCCTCACTGGACATCCATCAGCCAAGCACACCGCCGGGCTGATATTTGAACACGTAGTCCGCCTGCAAGGGGTCCCCAAAGACATCGTCTCGGACAGGGGGCCCCAGTGCACCGCCCGTTTCTGGAAGGCCTTCTGCCGTCTGATCGACTCCACCAGTAGTCTGTCATCTGGTTACCATCACCAGACTAACGGTCAGATGGAACGGACCAACCAACAGCTGGAGCGCTACCTGAGGTGTTTTGTTTTCGATCGCCAGCGCTTCTGGGCGCCGCTACCTTACATGGGCAGAGCTATCCCACAATCTCCACGTCTCCTCTGCTATGAACCTAAGCCCATTTAAGGTATGCTATGGTTTCCAACCTCCGATGTTCAACAGTCAAGAACTGTACCATCGGCCCAACAGTTGGTACGTAGGTGTCGGCGGATATGGAACCAAGCAAACATCGCCATCCAACGCACTAACACCAGCTACGTCGCCCAGCATCACCGCCGACACCCTCCGGGACGGTTGTACAAAGTAGATGAAAAGGTATGGCTTTCAACAAAAAACTTCCATCTGCACACAGAATCACGAAAGCTCTCACCCAGATTCATCGGTTCCACCGCATCACTCTAAGGATTAACCCTGACACCTACCGGCTCCAGCTGCCTGCGGCGCTCCGGATCCACCCAGTATTCCATATTTCTCAACTAAAACCCTTCATCACTTCACCTATGGTGTGTCTTTCCCTTGCTCCCCATTCGTGAGAGTCCTTAGATTAAAGGGGTCATACAGACCTACATGCACTTTTTTAAGCTGTTTGGACTGAACTGTGTGTTAGGAGAGTGCGTACACAACCACTCTACGATGATAAAGAGCCACCCAGTGGTTTTCTTTTCATTTATTACAATAACATGCCCCTTCTGAAATCAGGCCAATCGCAAATGCCTGTCACTATGACGCCACACCAACAGAGGACGCTCCTACACTAGTTGATTGACACCAGTGTTTTAGCAAAGACCCGCCTCGAGTGAGAAGAAGCTGTCGGCCATTGTTTTTCGCCGCTGAAGCAAAATGTCGCCTAAGCGAGTGTGGTGTACAGTTGTTGGGTGTAATAGCGAACACAGCAGACTACATTCACTACCGACATCTGAGCCACTGAGGACGCAGTGGCTGAATTTAGTTTTTGAAGCTAACGTCCCCGCCGATTTACTTAAATGTGTTCATGTTTGCGATAATCATTTTTCACCAGACTGCTTTATAAACGCAGGTCAATAGAAAGCAGGTTTTGCTACGAAGCTGCTCCTAAAAATGAATCTGTACTAACTTTGTGTTCCTGCTTCATTTTCACCAGGCTCAGTGAGTGTAATTCCTTTTTCCATGAATCTTTGCAGATCGCCTTTTCTAATAATCACGATGAATGTGTGGGCAATGCTTTGTGGGTAATGCAGTCCAAAGCATTGCCCGCATTGGACTACACTCCCGTGGCTATACCCTACGTGTGTTGTGAAGACACGTCCCACAGAATTGGGGGGGCGGGCTCAGCAGAGATTATAAGCATTTAAAGGATTAAACCCACAACTGCTTCTGTAAACACAGCCGTGCCGGAACATGACCCAGTCACTTTGTCATTGAATGTGTCTTGTAGAGTGGCCACTGATTGGTCCATCCAGCACGCAAACCCACTCTGAGCGGGAACTTACTGCTTGAGCCTTTGCTTATATTTTGGCATGGGGAAGATGGTAATATGGTCTATTTTTCCCAAAAGAGAGACAAGATTATGCCTTGTAGCTGTCTTTGAATGTCCTGTGTAAATTTCTCTTTATATACGCCAATATATATATATATTATATATATATATATATATATATATATATATATATATATTGCAACACCAATATATATATACTGTATATATATATATATATATATATATATATATATATATATATATATATATATATATATATAGGCGTTTTACAAAGTTTCTTGGAGTATCATGACTATTTGACTAAAAACCACCATCTAAAATTCCAGTCATCAAATATTGAAAGAAGAGTCTAAATAATCTTGCGGTATATTTTTCAATTATTACTTTTTGATACAGTTTAATAGGATGATTTTTTTATGCAAACATTGGAAAATAATTTATGTTAAAGGTTCTTCCCCCTCTGCAAAGTTATAAGACTTTCACTTGTCACAGGTTTTAACTGTTAAAAATAATAATAATAATAAATTAATAAATAAGGTAAAAGAAATTTATGGGGTCGTAAGGTAAAATATTAGCCCATTTATTATATATCTAAATGAAATATTATTAACTATTTCATTGAGTGACTAGGAGGAAATCGTGTTGAATTAAAGTTTATGGTTAAGAAAAAAGTGTCCTATCCTCTTCAGATCCACAAGTTATACATTGGATATGATAGCATATAAGAATGAGCAGGTTTTAATTAAACAAATTGAATATTGCATTCAGTCTTTATTTAGCTTATAGGTCTGTGAACATACTCAAGTACACATGAGATACAAAAAATGACATTAAAACAGCAGGTTATACTACAAACAGACTCTTTACTTGCTGACATTTTTCCTTAAATGTGATTTATGATAATGTTTTTTACTTATGCTGTACAGATACAAAAGCGGCATAGTGACACATCCCACATTGTAGAAGCAAATACCAACAAAGAAGAAATTGCAGAAAAACACTTCTTCGCTTATTGGCAATATTTGTGCGAAGAAGAAAATGATAGCCGGTGGGAGATAAATGATGAACGTCATTACAATGCTGGTGAAGATGGTATCAAGAGCTTGTCTTTTTTGTGGATGGATATTGTTGTTTCCAGATGGATCTGGCTTTCGAAGAGCATGAAGTATAGAAATATCACAAAACATTATGACAGGTAGGGCCATGGCCAATGGAATAGAGATCAAAGAGCTAGTGTATAGTGATTGTACAGTGCACATGAGCGCCCCAAAACATCCTACGACCAACCAGACCATTAAAGTAACAACCTTTCTAATCATACTTGCATTCTTACTCGTTTTGTAAATTATGGGGTGAACAACGGCAACATAGCAGTCACCACAAATACAAGCCATTAACAGAGGTCTTCCACACACAGGGAAACAGTGGATGAAGCTGGTGAAACTAAAAAGAGTAAGGTTTTGAAAATACATTATGTTGGCGATGGCAAGCAGGAGCATGAGTGCAAAGGTCAGATCCGTGAAGTAAAGATTGATCTTGAAGAAATCATTGCATGTTCCTTGTCGGTGTCGCCGGAAAAGCACTCGCAGAACCACCAGAGATGTGGGAATTCCTATGCTGAAGCAAACACAGCAACACCATATCCAAACCCAAATCTCTGCATGGTGTCTCACACAACTAAAAAAATCCGTTGAACCCAGGGTATTATACCAAGATGAGGAATTCTGTACTCTTGGTTCAGTCATTGTTTTTTCTCACACAGATGAACCTGGGTAAAGAAAAAATTATTATTAAAACTATTATCTCTGCATGTTTTGCAGCTTAATGCTTCGTTTTTCCTCATGGTAAAAGTCTTTGGGAAGTTTCCAGCGATGCTTGCCTTTTTATCGTTTGGCTTAAAGTCAGTGCAGAATTTGATCCCATGCAGACCTCACACAGTTTATTTGTTTTAATTTCTTTTTTGCCTTTCCCCCCAAAATCTATTAGCAAAAACTATTTTTCTATCAAATTAAAATTTTATTTGGCACATACGCAAACATGTACACACAGTATGACATGTAGTGAAATGCTTTTACACGATTGCTAATGACCAGAAGAATAAAATAAATTGTTATGTCAAATCCAGACAAAAATAAAATGACACTAAAATAAGATTTATGCAAAAAAATTACAAATGAATTTTGTGTAGATTGTGAGATGTGTAATATTGTGTTACTGCATTAATAATATAATTATTATAGTAATGTAATAATATTTTTTTTGTGATCATTTTGTAATAATCTTTTTTTATCTAGTGGCCATGGCATCATCCGATCTCTTTAAACAATAAAAAAAATAAAGTTCTCTAATAAAATAATTACGTTCACAGAACTTATACTACTGGTTGTCTTTTTTTACTGTACCAATTTTAATGAACTCTAGAGACTGTTACATGTAAAAATCCCTGCAACCATAATTTAAAGTACAGCATATGTGCACAATATTTTAACAGATTTTATTGTACACATTTTCCTATGTATTTTCCTCACACAAAATATATGTTTCTGTGCTCAACAACGTGTGAAACAGAGATGAGAGACAAACATTGAGTTACTACTAAAATATGTCTAACTGTCTAGTTTTCATAACATTGTTTGGTATAAAATGTCTGAATCGACGGATGGGTTTGATCAGGCCTAGATATAATTTTTAAACATGTTTTTTAACCTGCCAAGCTTACCAACAGAGTTCAGGTACAGAACTGGCATTACAAAAACTCCGCTCATAGACAACCAAAATCCAAAGCCAAAAACTTTACAATAGTAGTCGTGTTTATTCAGTGGTATCAAATCTGCAAATGAGAAAATAACCACTGGTGGCAAGTAGACAGTCAACGTTACAAAGAAGCTGTTAAAGATGGTGTGTAGGGCTCGTCTCTTCAGTGAATGGATGTTCTTCTTTCCTGTTGGATCTGGCTTTCTTAGAGCATAAAGTATGGAAATATCACTAAAAACTATTATTGGTAGTGCTACAAGCAAAGGGATAGAATAAAATATATATGGAAAAGACTGAGTGTACTCGAACGAACTAAAACAGCATGTGCTACCCCATACAATTAAAGATGCTACCTTTCTAATTATGCTGCTTTTCTTACTGTTTCTGTATGTTATGGGATGAATCACAGCAAAATAACAATCCACACAAATACAAGCCATGAAGAGGGGTCTGGAACACAGAATTAAGCCATCAGGAAAACTGGAAATTATCAGGAATGCCATGTTGCTACTCTCCATATAAACAATGACACTAAATGGAGCAATAACCAAATATGTCAGATCAATAATAGTCAAGTTAATCATAAAGAGTTCATTAGCGAGTCTTTGACGTGATCTCCTTTGCAGTTCCTTTAGTACTATCAGAATTGAAGGAAGACCCAGGATGACACAGATTGCAGTGAGGATTATCCAGAGCTTTGTAAATACGGAATCGTCATCACAGTCAAGGAACTGGAAGCCATTAAGGAAGGAGGACTCATTCAGGAGAGAGGAATTCATGTTCCTGGACAGAGTTTGATCTGCAAAGCTTTGTAAAAGTAATTTTAAATTTGGTCCATATACAGTACAAGATGTTGACATGTACCTGAAGAAAAAAATTACAGAGTGCAAAAATGCTAAAAAAAAAAAAAGGTTAAAGTTCAGTTCACCTGATGGTAGGCATGAGATCTGTCCAGCAAATGTCTGTCCAGCAGATCTTACAACCCTCAACTACAAGTGCTTGTCCTGTGTTGACTGACAAGTCCAGCCCTTTTTCAGTCAAATTTAGCAAAACCATGGATATTTTGGTTGCCCAAACACTGTGGCAGCAGTAATTTATCAACATTATGGATTGTCTTATTATGATTGAACATCATTAATCATTCATGCGTGTGTTTGTGTGTGTGCATGTGAGTGTTAACATTTGTGATGTGTATGTGTGTAGCATAGGCCACAGATGCTGGAAAAAGCATCACACTATTATGTTACACGATGTGATGTCACTGAACGTGTCACTCAATATGTCACACAAAAAGTTATTAACCACTTTTCAGCATAAGTTCAAGGCGTAATTACGGCTGACCCAATCAATGTCTTTAGATCACATACTGTAAGCCGGATTTGGTGGCGATCGTATAAATTCCTTAGGAAGGGTATATCAAAATTCATCGGGTGCGTTTTGTGAACGACCCAAAATAATTGGCTTTCTGCTGAGTTAAGCTCAGGACATACACTGTGAAGGTTGTTCAGCTCAATGAGCTCTAAATGTTTACCGAGTTTCATGTGCATAGATGCAAGTGTGTATGAACTATACAGCAAAATCTCGTGTAAGGGCCCCATGCCTGGGACACAAAAATTGTCAAGGGCTGTATGAGCATGCTAAATTTTATGCACAAAATCTAAACTCCATACTGAGAAACCAAATGTTGTGCAGTTTGGATGTTATGGGAACACCATATTATGGTCCAAACTCTTGACATCAATTCATATGGGATACCGCAGTGTAGCCTACCTGATGACATTCCATGATTTTTCTGCCTTTATGGTGTTTAATAATCTTTTGTTTCCTATCCTCTCCGGTGCTTTTTGCTCCTGCACTCTTAACCCGAATTAGTTGACTTTACTAGAAATTTGCGTGGAAACCCGTTGCACTAATCAAGATTAGTTTTTACAAATCTAAAACTAAACGGGTTAAGCTTTATAAACATTAAAATGTTAGTGGGTGCAGTAGACAAATCAGGTTTGCATTAGTAGTCTTTACTAAAAACTATTAGTTCACACTATTTTTTTTGGTGTACAATTTATATTAAAAAATCTTATTGAATCATAATTCTAAGTATTGATGTCATATTACATAATGCCTTATTATTAAGAAATACTAGTTAAAGAAATAAACTTACCACATTCTAATGTTTTTATTGCTTATAAAAACAGGCAGTACAGTGTATTCATCCATGTATGAACTTGTCATACAAAAGACAAGTAACATTTTTTGACATGCAATTCTTGTTTGCTAGTCAACAACTGTACAAATTGCTTATAGTAACATGAACACATAGTATTCAACAATATGCCATATCCCTCTGAATGACTAAACATGCATTAAAACTAGATAGCCTTTGGCAAGTCTTTAATGCTTTCCATCACAACTTCTCCCTCGATGACAATCTTAAATGAGGCTGGATTGAGATGCAGAGAGGATGGAGCTCAACAAGAAGGATTCCAAGGTCAAGGTCTTGGAACACATGATCATCAGCAGAGTCCTAACAAAACACATTCAAGACATTAGTCATTAAATAGCTATTAATTATGTTAAACAAATAGTCTGACACATGCAAACTAATGTATGAATTGGTTATGACTGCTTTTTCAACTCTTCATTAAAAGGGTTAGTAAAAATAATACAACATTATTCCAATTTTCGATAAGTTAACAGCTATATAAAAAATCACTAATGCAAAACTTAAAGTAGCAAAAAATACACATGCTAGCATTAACCACATGGAAAGCACATGTAAGTTACATGCATGGACTCTTAACGTTACATGCATGAGTGCGAACCAGAAGAAAAAAATAACAAAGTTAACGAAATAAACACGTTGCAGCTAAACTGTGAGCATACAAAAACACTCCGGATAATGTTACGAATTAAATGAATTAAAAGTTAACTTTATATTTAAACCGACGGGAAAAAAAGCGTCTATCTGCACATTAACACTTCATCATCTTTTTAGAGTTCAACATCGGTCCATATTTTGGGTTAGCACTTTTTTTCAGAAAGATATCTGCAGATAATACTCTTTATAAACTCACCGATTCACGTTGTTTTAAAAAATAAACCGTTGGCTCGTCAACCCTTCTCTTGAGGCAGCTGCAGCTCTCTGCTCAAGCGACCTGCTTCAAAAAGCCCCTCCCCCTTTTCAAAAACGTAACATACTGAGTGATGTCTTCTTAACTTGATCAGTGTAGTCAATTATTTGTCTAAATAGTGCAAACAACTAATACTTTTTAGCAGTGACAACTTTTTAAAAAAAAACAATAAAGAATACGTAATGACTGCTTACATTTTTTAGTTTAGACAAAATCCGGGTTAAGAGTGTGCTATCACTAGCCCTGGGATTGCTGCGTTTGTGGACCCAGATGCACAAGTAAACGGAACTATGAGTTTTTGATTTAGTTGAACTCATTCATATTTATCATTCTTTACTTGCATTATTGAGTAGCCTTACTCATACTAATTAATAGCAATTATCATTTTTTTAATTTGTTGCAAAAAACACACAAGGTTTGAAAGTGGCCTAGTCACAGTCTGGACCAATTGTGATGCCCTTAAACAGGCTGTTTATACTGTACTTGAAAACCTCTCAATATGACTACAACAATTCTGCAATAAAGAGTCGGCCAACATTTACCACTCATTGCAAGTGATACGGGCCAACATAAGGCCAGGTAGGTAATTAGTTTGATGATCTCAATCATTTTAGTGCCAGGAGTTAGGCTTGCCATGAGGAATCCAGTTACAGAAGAAATCATTGTGACAAGGCCAAATCATTAGACAAAGCTGTGTTTCCATTCGATGTGGGTAAATCTGACAAAATGCAGGGTGATATATACAATCAGAGACAATCTGATTTTGATTTATACACATTCACATTTCATGCAAACATCTATAATTTATTTTTGATTGGGTAAAGCTGCTTTGCGACAATCACAAATGTTGAAAGCGCTATACAAATAAAGTTGAACTGACAATTTGACCATGGGCAAAGGGGATCCAGTAAGAGTCCGAGAAGATGGCTGGGCGTTGGTTGTTTGTATCTTAAGCAGATAATATATGAATAAAATGGAGACGTCCTCCTTTGATTAGGAGTCTGCAGGAGTTTTAATGACCTAAAGAAGTTTGGACATGTTCCAACATTCATATTTCTCCCTTACTTATAAACATATAAATGTCTAAAATCTGATTACCCTGTACTTAGCCCAAACTGGAAAGCATTTATGAACAAGTTTGTATTTTGAAGAAAATAACAGGTGATTGCATGACTATTGAAAACTACAACAAAAAATATATTAATGAAATAAGATAAAAAAAACTGTCCAAAAACATGCATTCATGGGAAAACTGCAACGGGAACAGTGCAAAATAATACCTACAAAAATAGACATTCAGGGTAAAACACTTATTCATACCACTTTATCCTGTATTTAGGGTCGCCAGGGGCTGGAGCCTATCCCAGAAGCCTTAGGGCATGAGGCAGGGTACACCTTGAACAGGGTGCCAATCCATTGCATGGCAAACACACATTCACACACTACAGACAGTTCGGGAATGCTAATTAGCCTAATCAGCATGTTCTTAGACTATGAGAGGAAACCAGAGTATTTGTAGGAAACCCACCAACCATGGAGAAAATATGCAAACTCCATGCAAACAGAGACAGGAACCTGGACAGAATTTGAACCCTGCAAGGCGACAAGCTAACCACTACACCCAGGGTAAAACAGTGTAAAAAAAACCCTGCAAAAACTGTGCAAAACTGAACAGTGCAAAAAAAAAAAAATAAAAATAAAAAAAATAATTGACATTCAGTTTGTTTCCTGATACCATACTAAAGAGTCCCTCATTTTACTGGGCAGTGCTTATAACATGAAAGTAGATAACTTGACTTTTCACAATAAAAGCAGACTCCTTCCACACAGAGGTGCCCCCACTCCTTAGGTAAGATGCGGGCTCTGTCTTCCTGCTTGCTTTGTTGTTGCAGAAGAGACACGGGAACTCTCCTGGGTGGTGACTTCTTGGTTGCTTTCCATAGACAAATGCACCACCCGATCTGCCAGGTTCTTGAAGCAATGTGGATAGTTCCCAGGAGACTAGTTCATCCTTGATTGCTTTAAAGGGACTATTGCACAAGGCTAGGTCTTGCCACCTGCTTGAAAGACCGGGGTCTGGAACTACTTTATATGATGTAGTCATAGGCAGAACAAGAACCTTGACAAAGCTTTACAAGAGCGAGCAAATGAACACCCTGTTTATCTGGAATAGTTGCAGTCAGTGTGTGACATCAACAAGGGCTTGCTTCATGCTGAGAAATTGAAATATTCAAGATTCAAAAAACTTTATTAATCCCAGAAAGAAAATTTTACTCTGCTGGTGTGCTCTGAGATGGGTGCCTTTGCTCACCAAGGCCGAACTCATTTGGCGCAGTTGGATGAGGATGACTGCGCGCCAGTGCACAAACCAATGTCCATTAAGACATGGAAAATGGTGTGGAAAAACGTGACTGGCCTGCACAGAGTCCTGACCTCAACTCGATAGAACACCTTTGGGATGAATTAGAGCAGAGACTGTGAGCGAGGCCTTCTCATCCAAAATCAGTGCCTGACCTCACAAATGCACTTCACATGGCCAAAAATTCCCATAAACACACTCCTAAACCTTGTAGAAAGCTTTCCCAAAAGAGTTGAAGCTGTTATACTGTAGCTGCAAAGTGTGGGCCGACATCATATTAAACCCAATTGATTAGGAATTGGATGTTACTCAAGTTCTATGTGCATACTGTATGCATGTGAAGGCATGGGAGTGAATACTTTTGGCAATATAGTGTATATGTCTATATAGCATAAAATTCCCTGAACTTGAACATTTGAATCATTTATGCTTTGCCAACACACTATATGAACTATAATTCAAATTTGTTTTGTCTCTTATACTGATAGATTAGTATTGTAAACCTGTGTGAATTTAGCTCCAGATATATATATATATTCTATATAGAATCTATATTCTTATATTCTAAGTTCTTCCACCTGTCAAGTGTATCGACAGGGTCCAGGTCCAGATTGGCATTATAAAAGTTTTGTTCATAAAAAAAAAAAAACTAAATCCAAAGACAAAAACTTTACAATAATAGGTGTAGTCATTTAGTGGTACCCCTCAAGCACACATAAAATATAAATAATTACATTAAAACAGAAGGTTGAATATAAACAGACACACACATTTCCTTTTTCTCTTTTTACTTGCTGACAAATAAACTATAACAAAGAGATGAAAAATACATTTTACCTGTGCTGTACAGATACAAAAGCGACATAGTGACGCATCCCACCTTGTAGAAGCACATCTACTGTAAATAGGAAAAAAATTGCAGAAAAACACTTTTCAGCAAAAAAGAAAATACCGATGAATGTCATTGCAAAGCTAACAATGGTGTCAAGAGCTTGTCTTTTTTGTAGATGGATACTGTTACTGTTGTTAGTGTATAGTGATTGTACAGTGCACATGAGCGCCCCAATGGTACATTTCGTTCTCATCCATTTACAGCAGAGCGCCTGCACAAGCTCAACAAAGTGGTTGAGCTTGCTGGTTACCTTCAGGTGCCCATGACGAATCTGTAAGGCTGCTCGGACCTTGAGTTTTGACCTCATGATACGGGCCGTCCCACAGCCATTACTCCCAATCGGAGATGGTTGTGGGCGTGGCCACGCCCCCATGGTTTCTCTTTTTCGTGCACACATTAACCTATGGTTTGGTCTGTCACGTGGGAGGCCACCTCAGTGGAGTTTTAGTAATTTAGAAAAAAGTGTATTAACATGAATCCTGTTCATATGACAAACTTTTCATACACATCAATACTCTTTAAATACACCAAGCTTTCATTTAATACCAAACATCCCATATGTTTGGTATTGAACATTGCATATTTATTTATATCCAATGAACTCTTGCACAGTGCATTAGAAGATGTTTAAAATACAGCAATTAAGAAATAATTAATTGGTTTTTACAGGAAATTTTTTTTTTTTGCATATCCTTACAGCCTACAGTAAATAGTTGGCACAAAGTAGGTTGTGTCCATGGATTCATGCAGAGGGTACCAAGTTTTGTCCCAGAGCATCTTGGCTGACTTGTTGGACCCCAACATTGTCTTTCTCATCTGCCTTAAAGTTAAACAGTAGTTTAGTTTTACTCAGGTTAAGCTTTAGCTGGTGAGCCATATCCTTACAGCCTACAGTAAATAGTTGGCACGAAGTAGGTTATGTCCATGGATTTATGCAGAGGGTACCAAGTTTTGTCCCAGTGCATCTTGGCTGACCTGTTGGACCCCAACATTGTCTTTCTCATCTGCCTTAAAGTTAAACAGTAGTTTAGTTTTACTCAGGCTAAGCTTCAGCTGGTGAGCCATAAGCCATCATCTAGGAGGAAATGTCTCCAGACGTGCTGAGATCTGGGTGGAAACCTGAGTGTCTGAGGGAGAGAAGGAGTGCATGAGTTGCATGTCATATAAAAGAACCCAGAACAACGTCTAAAGAACTGCAGGCCTCACTTCCCTCAGATAAGGTCACTGTTCATGATTCAACAATAATAAAGACACTGGGCAAAAATGGCACCCATGGGAGAGTTCCAAGGCAAAGGACACTGCTGACTTAAAAGAACATAAAGGCTTGTCTTACATTTGCCAAAAATTATTTAGATTATCCCCAAGGGCAAATATTTCGTGGACTGATAAGAAAAGTTAAACTTTTTAGGTGCATCCTGTTACATCTGGCTTTTAAAAAACAAACATACCAACAGTAAAACGATGATAGTGTGGGGCTGCTTTTCAGCTTGAGGTCCTGGATGACTTGCCATAATTTATGGAAACATGAAGCCTGTGCTCTACAAAAAAGTCTGAAGGAGAATGTCCAGGAGTTTAGAAGGTCAATAATCCAAACCCCCATTCCCCGGCAAGTCCACCTCTGAATGGCTTTAAAAAACAAAATGAAGGTTTTGAAGTGGCTTAGTCAATTTCAGACCAATTGAAATGACCGTAAACAGGCTGTTTATGCTAGAAAACCCTCCAATGTGGCTAAGTTAAAACAATTCTGCAAAAAAGAATAGGCAAAGATTTCTCCACAGCAATATGACAGACTCAGTGCTAGTTATCACAAATGCTTGCCTGCAGTCGCTTGTATCCAATTGGCATAGTGACTTGGGCAGGACAATGTAACTGTGAGATGTGAAAGATAGGTTTGTTCAACTGCATAGTGGAGGGAGGCAAGAGTCTGACGAAAAAAGGGTTGATGACCTTGTTGATGGCACAGGACTTAATCAAGGAGTGAGTTTACAAGAGAAGGTTACATTTACATTTGAGCATTTGGCAGACACAATTATTCAGCATTTTTCCCCCCATCTGATCAATTCAGGGTCAAGGGCCTTACTCAAGGGTCAAGCAGTGGCAACTTGGTGGTTCTGGTGTTTAAGCCTGGGACCTTTCAATCAGCAGTCCAATGCCTTAACCACTAAGCTACCCTGATCCCCAAAGTGATCCCAGAGGGATGTCTCTGGCTGCAACCATGGCTTTCTGGTCTACCCTATTCTTCAGGGTCTGAGAGAATCCACCATCTGCCTGCTTCTTGTATGCCTTCACAGCAATTCTTTTTGGCTTGCAACTAGGTCTGCTTGCAATGGCGAAAGAAGTTATGAGTGGGAAAGAACTGTCAGGAGAGGGGATCAAAGTTTTTGGACCCTGGTTGGTAGGAGAGGGTCGAAAAAAATTCCTGGTGGTTGATCGAGACCAGAACCAAAACCTCAGAGCCTTCCAGCCTTCCCCCTGTACTATACCTACAGTACAGGGCCAGGTTTAATGGCTTGGGGATCTTGGTCACTGATATCATAGTCCTTCTCCACTGGGGTGAGATGGTGTGAAAAGAATGAGAAGGGGTGCAGCTTGTTGTCATGATCTCTAGAAAAGTACACCTTCCACCCTTCCAGGGCATAAAATTTCATGGGGGGACAGGTCAAGGATGGTAAGGATAGGTGTATGTGGTGTGATTGATTTGGACTGTCCTGTCCTGATAAATACCTTATTTTCCAGAAGTAGAAGTCTTTGCAGAACCTGCTGATCGTGAAGGTTAATGCTACTCCAGGCTATGATAAATAATTAGGATTTTATTCAGGTTAAATGAACATGAAGGAGTTCAAAAAGCTTCTTAGGTCAATGTTAACAAGGGCCTGGAAGACAGCCCAGGCAATAGACCAAAAGATGCTAGGATTGTCCAGTTTGTGTGTTGAAAGCTGTTTTATATTCATTGCCTTTCCAGGTACGGACAAGATGGAAAGCATTGCGTGGGTCCAGCTTAGTAATTATCCTGGTTTCCTGAAGAAGGTTAAATGCTGTGCCTATTAGTGGAAGGGGTTAATGGTCGTTCAACCCTGGGGAATTGATGCACAAACAGAGGGACCCATCTTTTTTTGTGACACAAAAGAATCCGGCCCCCATGACCGGAGGAGGGTGGAGGAGGGATGAACGATACTGGCTGTAAGGGACTCCTCTTATATACCTAATTTTCATGGTATCACATTCTTTAGTCATCAGAAAACATCTCGGGTTACTTTGCTGTAACCGTGTTTCCTGAAAAGGCTGCCCGGACCTGTAAAAGGCGGAGGACAGAAGGCTTCAAGAACAACAGGGTGCATGATTGAGAATGGAACTTTCAGAAGATAGTTCTGGTGAGGATGCAAAATGGCTCTGACTAGCCCAGGGGCAAAATCTAGGCAGGATGGGGAGAATGACAATGCATGCAGATCTCCAATCCTCTTCAGAGAGGTAATGGCCATCAGAAAAACCATCTTAAGGGGCAGGAACCTGACAGGCGCTGACTCTAGTGGTTCGAAAGGGGTGTCAATTAGACCTTTGAGCACGATAGATAAATCCCATGAAGGGACAGTGGCTCTAGTGGGTGGCCTCAACCGTTTAGCTCCACGAATGAAACGGGCAACCAAAGGGTGCTTTTCCACAGTAACCCCATCAATCAGAACGTAGCAGGATAAAATAGCGGCTACGTACGTCCTGAGAATACTAGGGCACAAGCTCGAGGACAACTTTTCCTGCAGAAACTCCATCACTAAAACAATTCGGCAGTGAACTGGGTCTACCTGCTTCGTCATGCACCAACTTTCAAATACCCTCCATTTAAGGGCCATAAGCTCTCCTAGTGGAGGGAGCCCTAGCACTTAGAAATACGCTGGCTGGAAGACCAGCTCGACTTGGTTGGTCACGTTCAGGAGCCAAACGTGAAGGTTCCAAAGCTTGGGCCGGGGATGAAATATTGTCCCCTGCACCTGAGACAGAAGATCCCTCCTCACTGGAATCACCGACGGTGAGCCGTTGGGGAGAGATATTAAATCTAAGAACCACACTCTGGTCGGCCAACGGGGCGCAAACCCTGTTGACAACCCTCGTCAAGGCTCCCGGGAGCAGAGCTATCGGGAAAAATGCATAAAGGCGTAATCTGGGCCACGTATGGGCCAAGGCATCCCTTTGCGGGGCAAAGAGGTCCACCTCTGTTACCTGAAACCTCTCCCAGATTGACTGACTACTTTGGGGTGGTGTTTCCATTCCCCGTGTGTTAGAGCTTGACTGAACAGCACATCTGCTCCCACATTCATATGCCCAGAAATGTAATTCGCCCTGAGGGACAGGAACTTGTCCTGTGCCCAAAGCAAAACCTGGTGCCCTAGCTTATTCAAGCGGCACGATCGCAGTCCACCCTGGCAATCAATATATGAGACTACCGTAGTGTTGTCCACCCGCACTAGGACATGGCAGCCTTTCAACTGCTGGAGGAAGTGCTTTAGGGCCAGAACTAGAGCCATCATTTTGAGGCAATTGATTTGCCGCATGAGAAGATGACCTCTTCAGCTCCTTTGGGCTGGACGGTCAACTAAGACCGCACCCCAGCCCATCAGGGAAGCGTCTGTCGTTAGCATTCTGCAACGACAAGACAGACTTAGAGTGGGACCCAGAGTCAGAAACCGGGGTCTGAACCACGAAGCCCCTGGCGCGTAACCCTTATTGGGGATTGGCCCTCAAGTGAAATGCTCTCATGTGCAGAAGGCCCAAAGGTATCAGCTGCCATGAGAGCTAAGAAATTCTCTAAAATTGATGAACAGTCACTTTTTGGTTTAGCTTGATTTCCTTGAGGGTGTTGAAAATGGATTAGACACGAGTGGGAGACAGCTGTGCCCGCCTTACGATCGAATCCCATGTAACACCGAAATATGTTGTCCTCTGAACAGGAAAAAGATTCAAGATTCAAGATTCAAATAACTTAATTAATCCCAGAGGGAAATTGCTTAAAGAGCACGCTTTTCGTGGCGTTGTGTCTCAATCCGAAGAAACAAATAGGTAAGCTAGGATGACATCCTGATGTTGAAGTGCTTGCTACTGAGACTGGGCCAGCCAGTCGTGCGGGTAAGAGAGCTAGACCAAATACAAGGTCCCGATACTGGTAAGCTTCGCCCCCAAAAGTGAACCTCAGGAATCTCCTGTGTTGTGGCAATATTTCTACATGAAAGTAAGTGTCCTTCACATTAATTGTCACAAATCAATCGCTTGGTAGGATTTGAGAACAATCACTTTGACAGTCAACATTTTGAAGCTGTATTCATTTATTTTTAGATAGCGGTTTAGCCACGAAAATAAAAAATTGGACGCAGCCCCCCGTTCATGAGCCTCAGGTCTTCTTCGTGAAGAAGACAATATGCCAGTCCGACCTCTTTGAGGCGAATTGCGAAGCGCGGCGCGCCGCACTCCATTCTTTACGAGGGGGTGCCTGGCTCAAAAACACTCTTCTTGTGTGTTTACGCCTCGCAAGAGTCAGACCCGGTCGAGACTGGGTGGCCCGACTCTTGAGCACGGCGGGGAAGGAATTTTCCCGAAGGCTTGTTTATATAACTTTGCCTCATGTACCTAGTGGCGACCGAGTTAATGACATCGCCAAACAGGCCGGAAGGCAAGATGGGGCCATCAGGGAGGAATGCACGATCCTTATCCTTGATGCCCCTGAGATTCAGCCACAAGTGCCTCTCCGTGGAAACCATAGTAGCCATAAAACGGCCGATACCACGAGCCGTCTGCTTTGTTGCACGAAGAGACAAGTCTGTGGCCCGGCGTAATTCCAGAACGCCCTCTCTTTAAGATCCCTGCCAGTGCTCAAGTCTCTCCATGGTGTGCAATGGAGCACCAACCTGACCTGCTGCCTGAAAAGCTTTTCCCTCCATATACGCGGATATTTCCATATACGCGGAAGCTAGAGAGGATATCTATCCCTGCCCATACACAAGAAGCGCTAGGGCGTGCTTGAGAGCGGATGGAGGAATTTCCCGATTCGGCGAGGGCGCGAGAGAAAGAAGAAGAATCCGTCTCCCGCACACCTGCCAGATTCAGCTTTTCTTACGGAATGCGAGCCACGCGGGAAGCAATCTCCATGATGAGTTGACCCTTTCATGAAGTAAGCTGTAACAGAAAGCGCAGAGATCGCCCTCCGATATGGATCGTTTTAAACTCAAAACCATATCGGTGAGTTAAACACTTTCTTATTTTGCTGGTTTACACACAGACACGCAAAACACAACTAGGCTGTCATAAAGACAAAAGATCTGAGGAGTGTTTCCGGTTTACTCCTATTTATAACCTGCAGGTGTGTCTCACCAGACGCCACCTGACCGAGGTTATATAAGCCAAAATTTGCCGTGTTTGATACACACATGCTTCACAACCGGCAACACGAAAAGAAGTTCCAATAGCGTTTTCACACAGCATCGAGTGTAGCCTTTAAAAGGGAGCAAAGGCGACGCTAAGGAAGGGTTAGGGTTAGGGTTAGGAATCATTTTCCGTTTCAGGATTCAGTTTAATGGTGCAGTCATTTGAGTGGGGGTGGCACCGCGAGATTTGCTAAAATGGTAATGGTACTCCATGGATACATGAGTGAGATTAGGAAGTTCACATGTGATGATAGGGTGCAGGCGTGAGTGGAGTGACAACTGCTAGCAGGCATGAAGTAAAACAAGATGGGTTCCAGCCAGTGATAATATTGCTAGCCCAGTTGATTTGTGGATTGTGATGAGTTAACCAAGGAAGTCTAAGGACAATGGCTCCATGAGCCCTTTCCATGATGAAGATGGAGGACTCCTTAGAGTTACAGCCTAAGACTCCCAGGTTTAAGGACGGGGTTCAATGGGTAATAGATAAAAGTGGGTTTGATAGATCCCGTTTTAAGTTTGGATTTTGAGAGGGGTTTCACAGGCAGGACGGGGATTCTCAGAGTCTTTGGCTGAAGTTCCTGTCGGAGCCTGAGTTGATTAGCACTTGGACCAGGTGATCCTATCATTCATGTACAAGATATAAGGGAAGTAGCCTGTGTTGGTTTGGGAGCCTTTCTAGAGTCTTGCCCTCTAGTGCCGCAAGTTTCACTAGAGGGCACCTCCTTTTACTAGGCAGTTCTTAACTCACGGGTGTCTGTGTGTGTTTTGGGGCCATAAAGAAGTTTTGACATGTCCTGACATTTGTGCATTTTTATGTTACTTATAACCATATAAATTGCTAAAGTCTGATTTTACTGTATACAGCACAAACTGGGCTACAATAATATGTGAGCAGCAAAAAAAAGAGACAGGGACATATATTACTGTATCTTATGGGTCATTCTCACAAAACCATTAAAACACCAAGGCAGTAACAATCTTAAATATAGAATAATTTAGAAATTTAGTAATATAAAAAAGCATCAGAATAAAGACAATACTGTTCCCTACCATGCACAATGTGTCATTTCATAAGACTTAATTATTTTTCTATTTTACTGTTTAAACACACATGCAGAATAAAATAAAGTTTGATTATGAGTGATGGAGCACATGGGACAGTTACTTCAAGATGGCTACCAGGTAATATAATCTCTTTATATCTCTTCAGTTAAATATTACATTTTCTGTCAAAATATTAACACGACATTTTGATTCTCAATACAGAAACAGGAAAAGTTTTCTAAATTTTAAAAGTTGTTAGATTTACATTTGTTGGCAAAACATTCGCGACACCATTCTCATACACCGCAACATTTAGGGCCAGTTGCAGTAATGAGAACTTGTGTATCGGGGATTGAGAGTTTAAGCATATTGTGTATGACTTTTAAATATCTCTTATGAATTATACTAACTGTTGATATACTGTACAACAACCCAGAACTGCTTGAGGAGTACAGAAGTAAGAACACCCTAGCACCTTACAGTGTTAGATTCATCATCTCACTCCACAAGTCCCTATCTTTTGCATCCTCAATACTTGCAACCACTACTTCATTTCCACCTTTATAACAGCCACATACCTCCTCTTTGGCCTTCCTCTTTTCCTCCTGCCTGGCAGCTCCATGTCCAACATTCTCCTACCAATGTACTCACTCTCCCTCTTCTGAACATGTCCAAACCATATTAATCTGGCCTCCCTAACTTTGTTCCCCAAACGTCTAACATGAGCGGCCCCTTTGATGTACTCATTACTAGTTCTGTCCAACTGTGTCACTCCCAAAGAGAACCTTAACATCATCAGCTCTGCTACCTTCAGCTCTGACTGCCATATCTTCTTAAGTGACACTGTCTCTAAACTATACAGCATGGCACCACTGTCTTTTACATCTTTCTCTTGATTCTTGCTGATATTTTTCTATCACACAGAACTACCTAACCTTTATCCACCCATTCCAACCTGCCTGCATTCGCTTCTTTACCTCATTCACACATTCTCCAATACCCTGGACTGTTAACGCCAAGTACTTAAACTCCTGTACCTTCTTCACTCTGTAATCTTACTGTTCCACTTCCCTCTCTTTCATTGTAGAATTGATTGTAGCATGGTTGCTAAGAATAAACATGCATGTGACAAGTTCTGACAAATCAGAATGTGGTATTTGTCCTTGTTAGTAATTTTTTTTATTGCAATGGTAAAATGGTTAATGCTTTTTTTTTTTTTTTAGTTACATGTTGAAACATTGCCCTGTTTATTCCTGTTGTAATGCTTTTCTTATTTTTTTTGGCTTTTGTATTTTTGCACTACACAATAAAACTGTTTTGAAGTTGAATGCATCAATGCCTTGTGTACAAAAATCTTTTTGATCTTTTTAAATCTCAGACTAGTATACTAATTATCATTACCGAAATAATGAATTCATTCCTCATTCCTCGAAATAATGAACTCATTCCTGAATCCTGTACAGTGGAACCTTTTTTGCGATTGCGAGCAACTTGGTCTGCGAGCATTTTTCAAGATGAGCAAAATTTGTAAATAAATTTTAACTTAGTAAATATGCATGCGCTTTGTCTGCCAAGCGTCACATGATCACAACTGAGCCTATGGTTCTTCTCTCTCTTGCTGTGGGATTGTGGGTAATTGTCTCCCATGCTCTTTCTCAGTGCACATGCAAGAGATGCTTGGACTGTCCACTGTGCTTTGGTAAGCTTTTCTGGCGCCAGGAGAGACTCAAACACACTCATATTTTGTTTGCCTAAAAGGTGTTTATTAACAGCAAAAGATAGGGTCTTTATATGCTTGACCAAAAACCTGTGCCATCGACATCTGTTACTACAAAGAACATACTGTAATCCATTAAAAATGTAAAATGTTTTGGTGAGATCCTAAAAAAAAGGAGTGGAAGAATCAGATAGAATCAGGAGGTGTTGGCTCAAATTAGGGGGAGAAAGAAAAAGGGTAAAACAGTGCAACATAAAAAAGAAGGGTTCATTCATTTTTGTTTTTCCTGGCCTCATTGTTTTTGTGTGAGGAATCTGAATGTGTATGTGTAAACAGCTGAAAGATGTTCCCACCTGGGGAAGTGGGTAATGGTGTATTATTTGCATCTGACAAGTCCAATCCTAACCCTGTAAAGCACACATAGTAACACTAAAACAACAACAAACGAGAATGAATAGCGAATTAAGAGGCCCTAATAGTACTGCTTAAATAGAATGCATAACAAAATTCCTGAAAAAACAAACAAAGTAGGAATCATTTACACATAATTAAGGCATTTTCTTTTATAGATATTCCAATTTTCTGTTCTGAAAGTATTTTTTACAGCTATATTTAAATTTTGATGTCTTTAAATGCAACATTTTGGAAAAAATAATAACAATAAACAGATACAAACAGAAAAAAGCTATATAACAATTTTGAACAAATACAATTGTCAGCTAGTTAACTTGATTGTCTGTAATTATAATTATGTGCTTGCCCCTTTTGAGCAAGCTAGAGCCCCAAGATTTGTTAAAAGTAGGTTTCTTGTGTTTAGTTTCCACAGATAGCATAAAATTTCCAGAATTTGAACCTATGAAGGGTTCATGTGTGGCCATACATACTATTTGAAAATATCAACGGTCAAAAGGAAATAACACAGAAATGTTTTTGTTATTTATTATAATAAATGTTTATATTCAACAATACATTAAACATCCCTAACATTACTCAGACCAACATTAGTTTGCATCTAGCAATCTAGGCATTGCTTTTAACCAAATAAGTCCTTAATTTATTTTTCCTAACTTGCAGCAAAAACAAACAATTGAATTTGTTTACTCTCTTATTATGACAAATGAGTATTATAAACTTTTGTGGTATCAGCTCCAGATATATATTTTTAAAAAGTTTTTCCACCTGTCAAGCTTACTGACAGAGTCCAGTAACAAAACTGGAAACTAAACAGAATGGACAGACAAGATATAAATAATTACTGAACCCATACCCTTTAAAATAAGGGTTACATACAAACTGGCTAACATATTTCATTTTCCACACCTACATTTTTTCATTAAGTGTGATTTAAGACAATACTTTTTAGCTGCGCAGTACAGATACTGTACAAAAGCAGCGTAGTGACACATCTTACATTGTCGAAGCAAATCCTAATGATGTAGAAAAACACTTCCTTGCTTATTGGCAATACTTTGGTAAAAAAAAAAAAAGGTCAGAGATTAACGATTAACATCACTGCAAAGCTGCTAAAGATGGTATCAAGAGCTTGTCTTTTCTGTGGATGGATATTGTTATTTCCAGATGGCTTTTGCAGAGCACGTAGTGTAGAAATATCACAAAACATTACAACATGTCATTATCATATTCATTGGCCATGGTCAATGGAACAGAGATCAAATAGATAGTAGATAGTGATTGTATATTGTACAAGAGCACCCCAAAACACACCTTGACCAACTAGACCATTAATGTAACAAACTTTTATACTGATTTTGTAAATTCTGGGGTGAACCACAGCGACATAGCAGTCACCACAAATACAAGCCATTAACAAAGGTCTTCCACACACAGGAAAACAATGGATGAAGCTGATGAAACAAAAAAAAAAGAGTAAGGCTTTGAAAATACATTATATTGGATATGGCAGGCAAGAGCATGAGTGCAAAGATTAGATCAGTGAAGTGAAGATTAACCTTCGGAAAAGCCCTCGCAGGACCACCAGAGATCTCTGTATGTTGTCTCACAAATCTAAATAAGTTTGAATCCAGGGTAGCATTCCAAGATGAGAAATTCTGTACTTTTGTTTCAGTCATTATTTTTTTCCATGCAGATGAGGCTGGGGTGCAAAAATGATTATTAAAAATCTAAGCTGCTAATATATTTGGAATTTTATGATTCGTTTTTACTTATGGCAAAAGATGGCTTTCGGGAAGTTTCAAACGAGTTTGGCTAAAAGTAAGTGCAGATTTTCATCCCACCCACACCTTACAGTTTATTAGTTTTACATAAAAAATTTTTTTTTGTCAACCATGCAAAAACTGTTTTGCAGACTAAAAGACAATGTTAATCAGAGTCAATAATCAAACTTTAATTAAATGAAAATTTTATTCATCACATACACAACCATGTAGAGTACATTGGCAATGACCAGGAAAATAAAATCAACTTAAGAAGTAAAATCCACACTAAAATAAAATTACACTAAAGTAGATTTACAAAAAAAATAAAAATAAGTTAAAGTTGACAAATGTAAAATAATACAAAATATACAAGAACATAATATTAGTATTTACAAAAGGAAAATATAAAAATCTAGAAATATGTAAAGATATGTAATGATAATATTTATATTAATAATCTTCATCATCTTTATTTACCACAATAATTATTTTATCACTTTTAAGACTGTGGACTTATCTCATCTCTCATAAGATGTTTATGTCTACAGAACTTTTACTTTTAAGTGTCTTTTCCTGACTTCTGATACCGTTCTGATAAACTCTGTTGCATGTGAAAATCCCAGGGTTTCAGCAGTTATAAAACTCAATCATGCATTCTAGGCATTAGGTTTTTAGTTTAATTACCTTTATTTATAACTGAAGTATGACCAATTTCCTTTAGGAAATAACTCTGATTAGTATAAAACATTTAAATCGACAGATGGGTGGGATAGACTTTTGTGGCATCGGGAAGATGTTTAATTTTTAAATAAGTTCTTCAACCTGTCAAGCTTACCGACAGAGTCCAGGTACAGAACTGGCATTATAAAAGTTCCGCTCATTGAACACCAAAATGCAAACTCCATAACCTTACATTTGTACTCCTGTCTATTTCCTGGTATCACATCTGCTAATGAGAAAATAACCACTGGTGGTAGGTAGACAGTCAGTGTTACAACCAAGCTGTTAAAGATGGTGTGTAGGGCTCGTCTCTTCAGTGAATGGATGTTATTCCTTCCTGTTGGATCTGGCTTTCTTAGAGCATAAAGTATGGAAATATCACAAAAGGCTATTATTGGTAGTGCTACAAACATAGGGATAGAAAAAAATGTATATGGTAACTGCATGCTCTCAAATGAACTAAAACAGAGTGTGCTACCCCACACAATCAAGGATGCTACCTTTCTAATGATGCTGCTTTTCTTACTAGTTCTGTATGTTATGGGATAAATCACAGCAAAATAACAATCCACACAAATACAAGCCATAAAGAGGGGTCTGGAACACAGAATAAAGGCGTCACTTATACAGGAAATAAACGGCAATGCCCTGTTGTCCCACTCCATGAAATCAATGACACTGAATGGAATAACAACCATATAAACCAAATCGACAGTAGTCAAGTTAATCATAAAGAGTTCATTAGAGCGTCTTTGATGTGATCTCTTATATAGCTCCTTTAGTACTATCAGAGTTGATGGAAGACCCAGTGTGACACAGATTGCAGTGCAGACTATCCAGAGCTTTGTAAATATGGAATCCTTATCACAATCAAAAAACTTTAAGTCATTTGAAATGTAGGAATCATTCAGGAGTGAAGAATCCATTTTCCTGGACAAATTTAGATTTTCAAATCTTTGTGGAAGTAATTTTAAATATGGTGCATATACATAGCATTTTCACAACATGGTGAAATACATAGTAAAAACACTAAAAGGTGAAATGCTCAGTTTACCTGTTGTTAGGAACGAGATCTGTCCAGCAAGTGTGGCAGTTCTTACAACTCTCAACTACTAAGTCCAGTCCTTTTTCCATTAGTTTATTTTTAGTCAAATTAGGCAAACCCTGCAAATGTTGGTTGCCAAAACCTTGTGTGAAGTAATTTGCCAACATTATGGATGTGGTAACACCGTTGGTACGGAATTTTTTTGGGAAATTAAAATTAAAAAACGCTGATGGAACGATCCCGAAACAACGTGTAAATACTACTTTAAAACAACATTTGTTTCTCAACTGAAATACATGCTCATGCTAGATTTCATTTATTTATTTATATATATATATATATATATATATATATATATATATATATATATATATATATACTGGCAATTATGCCAGTTGCAGGACTTAAACCTAGTTCTCAGCGCTGAAAGTGCTGAACACTAACCATAATACTAGAACACTGAAATTCATCAAATCATTTAAATAAGGAAGAAGCCAAAACAAACAAAAAAATTAACAAGGGCAGTATGAATATGTCAAACCATTAGGTATGCACAACGTCTATCCATCTCCATTCTGTGAAACTGATGATTGAGCAGCTTTGATGTTTTGGGAATACTGTATTATATTCCAGTTTGATATAAAACCGGAATATAATACAGTGTATATAAAGTATAGCTACAGTGTATATTGGTCTTTTGGCTGCTCCCGGCAAGGAGTCGCCACAGCGGAATATCCAGTTCGCACAACAACTTGGCACAGGTTTTACGCCGAATGCCCTTCCTGGTGCAGCACTCCCATTTATCCAGGCTTGGGATCGGCACTGTGTCCAGTGGCTGGGGGGTTTGGGCACTGGCTAGGAATTAAACCCGGCCTTCCGCATGGCAGGCGAAACACCCACTACTGAGCCACCAGTGCCCATAGCTGTAGTGTATGACTGTGATATGCCTAATTTCTAACTGATGTTATTAACTGGTTTCTGTCTTTGTGTTGTTTAATAATCTTTTGAACTCATGTCAAGAGAAATTTTAAAATTGCTTTGTGTACAATACAAATCAGGATTTCCGATTTCCGACTTCACATGCAATGGTTGGACATTGTGTGAATGGAAGGGTAAAGCTGTTCCTCCAGGTGCTCCTGTTAAGGAGTTGCCACAGTGGACCACCTCATCTGCATATTTGACTTTTAAAACAGATGCCCTTTCTGAAGCAACCCCTGCTATTTTTATACAGGCTTAAGACATTCTACAATGCATAGCATTGTAGAATGCTCTGCCGTCGCTTGAAATCTAACCTGGGCCTTCCACATGGCAAGTGAGATGCTTACCACTGAGCCACCAATATCAAGCATAGCTGCTGTACTGTAAGTAAGTGTTAATAATCATTTACTGTTATTCCAGCATCATCTTATCAAATCAGTTCAATGTTTTAAGAACAACGTTTGTCCAAAGTGTTGGCTGGATGACAGCCAACTTAAAGTAATTATAACTACATGACAACATCAAGGAACATTAGCATTTATTTAGAGTTTGTACAGCAAAGATTTTTTTATACACCATGCCGTTGTCGCACATCGGCTTGAAGGTAGCCTTAAACTTTGTTACTGTTTTCTATTCATTCATAGCAATTTTGTCCTTCATGGTGCTAAAGTCCATGGGGTGTTTAATGATCGTGGAGTATCCTGGTGCAATGACGTCTGTCACCAAGAAGGCAAAAATAAAAAAAAAATCTTTTAACAGCAACTCCATTCAATATAATTAGATTTCAATTGTATAGAACATAAAATTATAAATTGGAATTAGCAGCTTGTCCCTGGTTAGCAAGCCGGGACAATGGTGGTAAGGACAAACTCTTCAGTTAAAAATTGGTCATACAAAAGATATTACTTTGTCTTCCTAAAAAGTAATATCATACTGTATATTCTTTTTATGATCTACATCATATAATTTCATTTAATATTAAAACATTCTCCTCCCACATCTTCATCCTTTTATGTTTTTTAAGGGTATCAATCTTGGGTTATTACTGAGATATGACAAAGTATCTGGTTTCCATAAATAATATGATGTGCAGTGAAATACTTCGATACAATTACTAATGACCAGAAGAATAAAATAATTAGGTAAGGAAGTCAAATACATACTAAAATAAAATTGCACAAAATTACACTGAGATAAAAGTACAGTAAGATTTTAAGTAAGAAAAGAAAAAAAATCAAAACATAAAGTTTCTTCAATTTAAATTAAAATGAAATTAAATAAAAAATGCTTTCTAAGATTTTTTTTTTTTATCATCATGATTACGTCCATTATTACCTTTTTCCTTTAATGATATAATTATGCTTTGAATGATGGCAATCACTAGAGAACTATGACCGATAGAGCAAACTCTGCTTCACCAATGAAACTTGTATCACCTATGTGTATACATAATGGCATGCAACAATTATTTAAAAAAATAACATATATGCTTAATATTGTAACATTTTTTATTATAGTCATTTTCCTATGTATTTTCCTCATGGGTAATATATGTTTTTGTGCTACCATACTTTTTAAAACAGAGATGAGTGACAAACATTGAGTTACTGCTAAAATATGACCAATTTCAGTTTGGTAATATGTCTGGTTTTCCTAATTTTGCATAGTATTAAACTGCCCATCTGAATAGGCAGATGGTTAGGATAAACTTTTGAAGCATGAGTGGCAGAAATATATTTTTAAAAAGTTCTTTAACCTGCAAAGCTTGCCAACAGAGTCCAGGTACAGAACTGGCATTATAAAAGTTCCGCTCATTGAAAACCAAAATCCAAAGACAAAAACTTTACAAAAGTAGTCGTATCTATTAAGTGGTATCACATCTGCAAATGAGAAAATAACCACTGATGGCAAGTAGACAGTCAGCGTTACAACCAAGCTGTTAAAGATGGTGTGTAGGGCTCGTCTCTTCAGTGAATAGATGTTATTCCTTCCTGTTGGATCTGGCTTTCTTAGAGCATAAAGTATGGAAATATCACAAAAGGCTATTATTGGTAGTGCTACAAGCAAAGGGGCAGAATAAAATGTATATGGGATAAACTGAATGCACTCAAATGAACTAAAACAGAGTGTGCTACCCCACACAATCAAGGATGCTATCTTTCTAATTATGTTGCGGTTCTTACTAGTTCTGTATGTTATGGGATGAATCACAGCAAAATAACAATCCACACAAATACAAGCCATAAAGAGGGGTCTGGAACACAGACTGAAGGCGTCAGTGAAACTGGATATATAAATGAATGCCACATCGTTCCACACCAGGTAATCAATGACGCTAAATGGACCAACAACCATATAAGCCAGATCGACAATAGTCAAGTTAATCATAAAGAGTTCATTAGACATTCTTTGATGTGATCTCTTATGTAGCTCCTTTAGTACTATCAGAGTTGGGGGAAGACCCAGTGTGACAAAGATCGCAGTGAAGACTATCCAGAGCTTTGTAAATATGGAACCTTTATCACAGATAAGGACCTGGGAGTTATTTAAGAAGGAGGAATCATTCAGTCGAAAGGAATCCATGTCCTTGGACAGGTTTGTAAAAGTAATTTTAAATATGGTCCATATACAATATTCTAATGCACAAGAAAGGGAAAAAAACATACAAAAACCCGAAAAAAATCCTAAATGGTTAAATGTTCAGTTTACCTCACAGTAGGTATGCAATCCATCCAACCAGTGTGGTAGTTTTCCATCTCATCCAACTACGACTGCTTGTTAGATGATAAGTCCAGTCCAGATTTTTAGTCAAATTGGACACCCACCTGGAAAATTTGATTGGCAGCAGTAAATTGCCAACATTATGGATTGTTTGAAAAAAATTTAAATGACCTTTGATATTATATGATGCTGGACCAACTTTGACTACATGACAATTGTAATAAAATTGATGGAAGGACCCCAACACATTTTGCAAATATAACTATAGCATGTCGTAAACCTAGTCCCCAGTGCAGAGAGTGCTGCCACAATACTAGGTACCTGCAATTCATCAAACCAGTAAAATTGGTAAAAAGCCAAACCAAACAAAAAATTGGCAAAGGCAGGATAAAAATGTCAAACAAATACAGGTATGAACATTATCTAAACTCAATTCTGTGATATGGGAACCATATTCCAGTACAGGACTGTAGACACTTGCGTTGTTGCGAACAAAATGTAGGCTATTCACTGATTTTTCTGCCTTTATGTTGTTTATTGATCTTTTGTTTCACATCCAACAAACATCTCAGTTGCTTCTTGCTCCTGCTACCACTAGCACCGAATTTTTTGAATCTGGACTACTGATGCACTACACGGTTATATTTCTGGAAGAAATTTAAACCGACAAATTACACTACAACTGCTTTTGCAAAACTGCTTTTCATACAAGACAAATCAGGATTTCTTAACTTTTTACTAAACCTCGACCACATGCAATGGTTGGACATTGTTCAAACAAGGGGGTAATACAGTGTATCGTTTACAGTATAAGCTGTTGCTGTTCCTGTTGGGTTGCCACAGGGGACCAAGCAATCTGCACATTTACAAGCATGCTGAGTGGTTAAAACAGGAGAAATAGGGTTGCTGCTGTTTTAAACTGTATCTTTGTGTATTTCTTTAATTTAATTTAAATAATTTAATTTATTTTCATTTAAATTACTATGTAGAAAAAAATCACTTACAAAATGTATTTATGCTCCTATACTCTCATAAAGAGTGGCAGATTGTGGGTTACTACTGAGATTAAGTGTCTAGTTGCAATAAAAAAAGAGTGCTGCGCTCCTGGAGGGCTGTGATTGGTTGAATTGTGATTCCACAAATGACCACGTTGCTGCCAGCAAAGTCTTAAAAATACGCACACACAATAGTGATGGGAAGTTTGAATCATTTTAGTGACTCTAGTCTTTTTTTTAACTCATTTAGCTTATTTTGTTCTTTTTATTAAAAAAAAAAAAAAATGTTGCATTTTCAATCAACATACCACCAATACGTCTACATACACAAATTTTAACTATTGTTTCAGTAATGAAAATATTACAATGCAGCTTAGGACATATTATGATAAACAGAATGAGCAGCTCACCTCTTATATCTTCTAGTCTGAGTTGTTCCTTCTTTTGAATCTATTGCACCGCATAGCGTCTATGGGAGTCACGTGACAAAAGAACGACCGACTCGAAGTAGAAGAGTCATTGAGAAAGAATCGCTCAATTCTGTTTCCTGTACATACTGTAACCTACCAAGGTTTTGCAATGATTTGCACATGTGCACCCAGTAGAAAATGAACAAATCACTCTCCAAGACTACTCGCTCTTCTGAGTCACGTTAAAGATTTGTTCCAAAAGAAAAAATCGTTCATGAATGACCCATCACTAACACACAAATCCAGGGCAATTCATACAGAAAAGACGATTTGCATTCAAAAATTTTGTACACAGTTGTACATCTGTGAATGGCGTTTTGCATTTGTGAAAGGTATATTTTGAATATATATATTTATTTTGTGCATGTGAGTTGTTTTTTGTGAATATATATTTTTTTCGTGCAAGTGAATTGGGTTTCACACATGTTAATTGGGATATGCATGTGTGCATCGTGCCTTTTGTGTGAATTAATAATGAGACTGATTTGCTTCCATAGCCCCCCATACTCCTTGGTCTTAATCACTGCAGCTAGGATTCCTTTTGTAGTAAAGTGGGTTTATTGTTCACCTATCCACTAGATGGCAGTAGTAATGGTAAAGATTTGCATGTTCAAAAAGAGCGGAGAACAATCTGCTGAATGCGGAAAGCAGAGATTATGTGTGTCATTAGTTTTTGTTATAACTATTTCATGCCTTTCTGTTGTTGTCAATAAAGGCATAAGTTACAGAACTGTCTGCTCTTGTATTTCTACACTTTTTAAAGTTAAAGTGCAGGTTATTATTATTTTTGTTTTACTTTATATTTTGTATTTATTATTTTTATATGAATATTTTTGGGTTTCCATTATTTCTTATACAAGTTTTGGTCCAAAAACGTAATATACAGTTGCCAGCCTTCTCTGCTCAGACATCATCAAATCTTGGCAAGTATCCCGGAACAATCCATCCATCTTTTATCTATACCCCTTATACATATAGTAGGGTTGCAGTTGGTCTAAAATCTGTCCAAAGGTGGTTAACAATAGGTACCAATACATCTTAAGGCAAAACAACATCAATAAAAATGTTTGAAAATGTTAATAAGCTTTCGCTGCATGACTATGGGATGAAACTGTACCCAAAGGAAATTCTACATTATTAAGGCATGATGGCATTTTTTACTTTTCCCCAACATTTGGTTAATAAAAATTTTTCTTAATTTTCCAAAGCTAAAGGATATAGTCACTGGGGAAAGTATGAACACTTCTAAATTCATTATGCTTTTTATCTTTATAATATCCCTCGGCAAGAAAAGTGCAACCTCACATACGTAGACATCCTTCTATCTTTCCAACTAAATCAAGCAATGGTTCCCAGACAGATTAGTACAGTCTGAATAAATAGTAATGCTTTGTGGATTATGTCAATGTCAATTGCTTGCTATCCTTTTTTACTTGCTTCATTAGAAAAGCTGACAGTACAGACTATGATTCATTTTATATTGTAATGAGCAGAATTTTTAAATAAGCTGCGTTACACAAAAAAAGAAAGATCTTTATCTTAAGTGTCTGTGGAGCTCCATAACCAGTGATCAAGAAAGACACCACAACGACCAATAAACCAAACCAAATTTGTATTTAACAAAAACTAAACAAAAAGGTACACTGAAACAAACAAAGAAAACAATATTTACAAAATATACACAACCAACGATGGGTGTGAGTGGTTGTATTGTCCAAAGTCCTGGTTATTGCAACAGTGTTTGGGTGATGTGAGATGAATCGGGCTCGCCGGAATGATGGAAATAAACCGGGAGGTCGATATTGGAGTATGAGTAAGCCTGTGAAGAAGTCCAGTTGGCAATAGTCCAGAAGTGGGGGAAAATCCTTCAAGCTCCACAATACTTTTTGTTAATCCGTAGGACTGTCTTGATGACTGAGAATGTCACCAAATCAGTGCACTGCACTTTCTCCCTCCTCATGCTTCTTCCCGGGTGCGATTTATATCCGGGTCAGGTGACTGCATGTGTCACCGTCTTTCCGTGCGAGCTGCCAATGCACTCTCGTTAAAGCTCAAGCAGGGACCAATACACCAATGTCCTGAGGCAGATAACCCCCCCCCCCGGAAATGATTTATAAGGCACCGCGGCTTTTTAACCATAAGCCTGCTTATATTCACATTTGTAAAACTGCCCTTTATGTGGCTGCGCTACAATACTGTATCTCTATCTACAATATGTATAGTAGGGGCCAGGGGTAGCTCAGTGGTTAAGGACTCATTGGACTATGGTTTGGAAGATCCCAGTTTCAAACCCCACAACCTCCAAGTTGCCACTGTTGGGCCCTTGAGCAAGGCCCTTAACCTTCAACTGCTCAGATGTGTAATAAGATAAAAATAAAAATGTAAGTCGCTCTGGATAAGAGTGTCTGCCAAATGTAAATGTATAGTATATTTTAACACATTTCCAGTCATCAAGGCCCCAATGTTGTGTTTGTGGTTGACTCACTTTGTATCCTTTTATTTCACAATTGTGTTTCATACTTACACCAGTCAAGGATGCCTGGATTCACACTCATGAAAGCTTCCACCTTGCACATGTTGGGTCACATGCTATCTTTCTTTTATCCAGCTTATTACCTGCATGAGTCCCATACATACAAATAAAGTAGTATTTTAGCATTTTTTTATTTATATGACTATATAGTAATTATTTCTAATTCTAATGCTGTACATAATAAGATGGCTCTCTCTTAAGGAATCTTCATCATATCTATTTCAGTAACGTATTAAACATTACTGGCTTTTAGACAGGACCGTTCTCATCAAAGCAGTAACAACAATAGTAGTGTCTAGTATTTTGTGCTGGTATATGTGATGCTGCGGTGTTGAATCAGCAGAACATGTTGAGAACTGCACAAAGAAATCTGATGATAGTTTGGAGCGTGGTTATTACAAGTTTTTTGTTGTAAGAAGTGAGAATTCAAAGAGAATTCTATTTCAAAGGCAATATAAAATATTTATTTATGTCAAATCTAGCAATTATTTACATTCATTATTAATTATTAATGCACAAATTATATACAGGCATACAATTACTTTTAGAAACAGAAAAAGAAAATCTTGTACCTTAATTTAAATTTAAGAAAAGAAAATAGAAAACATAAAGTTTCCCAATTTAAAAGAAAAATAAAATGCAATTAAAATTAAATGTGCAAATACATAAATACAAATAATAAGAATAAAAAGTAAAAATTAACATTATGTGAAAGTATATTAGTATATACAAGGGTAAATATATAACTATGCAGACATGTGTATTAATGAAATAATATAATAATAGTAAAAATGTAATAATCTTGTTTTCCCAACCATTTTGACCAGAGTATAGATGGCTAGTGGCTGTGGGATCATCAGGAAGTGGATTCACAATCTATATGTTAGGATATTTTTAGTAAATTCTTCACTGCAACTAATTACACAAAATATGATTGCAAACTTAACAAAACAAAACGGTGACCCAAAGAATGTTCTTTTTATCCATTTGATCTGACTAAACCACTTATAGCAAGAAATCAGTGAAGAGACATACATTTTCCCTAATATAATATCAACTGGTTTATTTAGTTTTAAAAATAATTTAACAATAATATATATTTTACATACAATAGTATATACATTGATCGGAATGATCATTAAAAAAAATGATACTAACACAGGATAGGGCATCCATTTGCTCTATTTTCTCATTTCACTACCTCAAATTATTACCACAGAGTGTTGAAACATATTATGTTGTTGTGTTGTTTTGTAACTCTTGTTTGCACATTTGCTTATTAGATTTCTTAGTTAGTTAGCTAGTTAGTTTTTTTGTTCATTTATGTTGTAAACCTATGTTGTATGCAGTACCTTGGTCCTGCAGGAACGTTGTTTCGTTTCATCGTGTACTAAACTGTATATGGTTGAAATGACATTAAAGGCCTACTTGACTAAGATGTTGGAAAAATGATGGGTGTGTTGACATGACTGCACCATGTGGTTCTTGCAGATTTGGTTTTAATCATCTCCCTCAAAGTTTAACATTTTGTGCATTCCTGTGTTGATCTATATCATTTCTTATAAGCTGTTTCCATTCACAAAACTTACACTACTGATTGTTTCTTCATTAATGCATCATTCTGAGTACATTCTAGAGACTTGTGGTTAGCAGTTGTAATACTGAATACTGCTTTCTAAGATTTAATTTTATTTTTTATTATTATCATGATTACGTCCACTATTACCTTTTTCCTATAATGATATAATTATGCTTTAAATGATGACATGGGTTCGATTCCTGGCTCTGTGTGCATGGAGTTTGCATGTTTTCCCTGTGCTTGGTGGGTTTTCTCAAAAATATGCAGGTTTGGCTGATTGGCATTGTGTGTGTGCCCTGCGATGGAATGGCACCCTGTCCAGGGTGTACCCCGCCTTGTCCCCTATGCCTCCTGAGAGAGTGAGATATACACTACCGTTCAAAAGTTTGGGGTCACTTTTTAATTCCATGATGGTTTCTGATTTTTCTTTCTGTCTACATTGTAAAGGAATGCTAAAGGCGTCCAATGCATTCATCTCCTTTGAACAGTTGATATTGAGATGTTTCTGCTACTTCTGCTCTGTAAAGACTTCAAAACGCCTCTAATCTGAGGTGCTATTAATTGGTCATTTTTCAGGCTGATAACTCGTCTGCGGCAGAGGTAGGTTTTGGTCTCGCCCTCCTGGGACGGCTCTCATGAGAGCCAGTTTCATTATGGTGCTTGATGGATTTTGCAAATGCACTTGACAATACTGTTCTTGCAAGAACTATTACAGAAGTGCTGACCTCTGTGTCTTAAAATAACAACTAACTGTTGTTTTTGTTGTTGTTACGTAATTACCTAATTCCATATGTGTTATTTTATAGTTTTGAAATTCCCAGTATTGGTGTAGAATGTAGAAAATAAAACACAAAGCTAAGGAAATTTGCAAGTAACCCAAAACTTTTGAACAGGAGTGGATATTTTAGTGCTACTATACTTTTAAAACAGAGACGAGTGACAAACATTGTGGTTAGGATGAACTTTTGAAGCATCAGTGGCAGAATTTTGTTTTAAAAAAGTTCTTTAACCTGCCAAGCTTACCGACAGAGTCCAGGTACAGAACTGGCATTATAAACGTTCCGCTCATTGAAAAACAAAATCCAAAGACAAAAACTTTACAATAGTAGTCGTATCTATTAAGTGGTATCACATCTGCAGATGAGAAAATAACCACTGATGGCAAGTAGACAGTCAGCGTTACAACCAAGCTGTTAAAGATGGTGTGTAGGGCTCGCCTCTTCAGTGAATGGATGTTCTTCTTTCCTGTTGGATCTGGCTTTCTTAGAGCATAAAGTATGGAAATATCACAAAAGGCTATTATTGGTAGTGCTACGAGCAAAGGGGCAGAATAAAATGTATATGGGATAAACTGAGTGCACTCAAATGAACTAAAACAGAGTGTGCTACCCCACACAATCAAGGATGCTATCTTTCTAATGATGCTGCAGTTCTTACTAGTTCTGTATGTTATGGGATGAATCACAGCAAAATAACAATCCACACAAATACAAGCCATAAAGAGGGGTCTGGAACACAGAATAAAGGCATCAGTGAAACTGTAAATATACTTAAATTCCACATAGCTCCACTGCATGTAATCAATGACGCTAAATGGAATAACAACCATATAAGCCAGATCGACAATAGTCAAGTTAATCATAAAGAGTTCATTAGACATTCTTTGATGTGATCTCTGATGTAGCTCCTTTAGTACTATCAGAGTTGGTGAAAGACCCAGTGTAACAAAAATCACAGTGAAGACTATCCAGAGCTTTGTAGATATGGAATCTTTATCACAGATAAGAACCTGGGAGTCATTTAAGAAGGAGGAATCATTCAGGAGAAAGGAATCCATGTTGAATCCTTGGACAGATTTGTAAAAGTAATTTTAAATGTGGTCCATATACAATATTCTAATAAGTACAAGGAAGAAAAAAAACCATACTGTACAAAAACACAGAAAAAAAGCCTAAAAGGTTAAAGGTTTAGTTTACCTTACAGTAGGTATGCAATCCATCCGACCAGTGTGGTAGTTCTCCATCTCATTCAACTACAACTGCTTGTTGGATGACAAGTCCAGTCCTTTTTCAGATAGTTCATTTTTAGTCAAATTGGACACCCACCTGGAAATTTTGGTTGGCAGCAGTACAGTAGTTGCCAACATTATGGATTGTTTTTAAAATCTAAATTACCTTTTATATTATATGATGACCAACTTTGACTACATGACAGTTGTAATAAAATTGATGGAAGGACACCAACACATCTTGCAAATATAACTATAAAAACTTTTTTTCTTTTAACTGAAATACATCCCTAAATTACTCATACACTATCTATCTATCTATCTATCTATCTATCTATCTATCTATCTATCTATCTATCTATCTATCTATCTGTCTGTCTGTCTGTCTGTCTGTCTGTCTGTCTGTCTGTCTGCAGAGAGTGCTGCCACAATACTAAACAACTGCAATTCATCAAGCCAGTAAAATTGGTAAAGAGCCAAACCAAACAAAAAATTGGCAAAGGCTGGATGAATTATGTAAAACAAATACAGGTATGCACGTCATCTAAACTCCATTCTGTGATATGGGAACACCATATTACAGTACCGGACTGTAGACTCTTGGTAAAGCTACATGCGATACCAAAATATTGGCTTTTTCACAGATTTTTTTGCCTTCATGTTGTTTAATGATCTTCTGTTTCACATCCAACAAACATCTCAGTTGCTTCTTGCTCCTGCTACCACCAGCACTGGATTTTTTAAATTTTGGACCCCTAATGCACTACACTGGAAGAAATTGTAAAGAAAGAAACCGACAGGTTTTGTACAAGACAAATCTGGATTTCTGAGCTCTCTACTAAACTTGGACCACATGCGATGGTAGAACACTGTTTAAACAAGGGGGTAATACAGTAAAGTATAACGTTTATAAGATGTTGCTCTTTCTGTTGGGTTGCCACAGGGGACCATGCAATCCTGAAGCAACCCCATAAATTTTTATCCTGGCTTGAACCTAGCCTAACCACTAACTAAACCATGGCCTACTGCATGGCAGGTGAGAAGCTAACTACCATATATTTACAGAGAATAGTAAATTTCGATATTCAGTTAAGTCAATATTTTTAACATTGGTTTAGTGTTATTTATTTATAATTTTTCAACATCATCTTATGAAAGCATTTTTAGTGTTTAAGAACAAAGTAGGTCAGAAGTGTTTAGGTGCAACCTAATTACAACAACATGGCAACATTGTGACAACCTTAAACACTAAGGTTTGTTTAGTGTTTCTACCAGGCAGATATTTCTGCTAAAGACTTTTAACAGCAACCCAATTATATTTAAATTTCTTTGTATTTTGTTTATCAAGAGTTATTGTCACAAAGCAGTTTTATGGACTTAAAAAAATAATATATATAGAAAAATGAATTTTGCAAATAATTATCAGCTTGTTTCTGGTGAGCAAGCCAGTGGTGACAGTGGCAAAGAAAACTGCCTGAGCAACTATCTTTTTATTTGGCCAAAAATAAATACACTTTATAAAAAATTGGTGAACACTTTATTTAAAAATAGTGTAGGACTCCCTTAAGCAGAAATTCATCATGAACAATATATTACTTTAAGGTCAATATTGAATTATTTGGTTTTGACACTGATACACAGTACTGTGCAAAAGCCTTAAGCCACCCCTTATTCGTTATATTTTTTTCCAAAGAGCCAGAATTTCTTGTCATTTTGTATGTAGTCTTAAGTAATTGAATTTTTCCAGGCCTAATTTCTCTTGTTTTCAGTCCAGTCCCTGTACCTGAACATTTTCAGGGAAGTGTTTTTTGTTCGTTAAGCCACAGAGTGACCTTTAAATCTAAAAAAATTGTCAAACATCTAACTTAAGACATGGGCCAGTGAGAAACAGATGCATCGTTACCTTACTTAAGTAGAAATTTTTTGTGTATCTTTACTTTACTGGAGTAATTATTTTTCAGCCGACTTTTTACTTCTACTCCTTACATTTTAAAAATAGCTCCTATTTTATTTCTGCTTGAAATACAAAAAAAACACCAGAATAAATCGCGCCTTATGGATGGAGTGAATTTGATTGTGGTTGGATGAGAAGTATAAACATACCATTCTGACACACTATTGGTTGGTACACGATCCATCACACCTGCACATGACATCACGTCACACACTCCAGCAAGGATGTTTGAATAAAATAGCATTTATGGTTGATAAGGTTGTGATAAGTAGACGAAGATGTCCGTGATAGAGACTCAAGATTCGAGCGAAATGTCACAACCATCACCAGCGAGGAAGGTAACAGCACCAGGAATGATATGTGTGTATATATATATATATATATATATATATATATATATATATAAAATTATTTTTTGATGAATCACTTGGATTAATCATTCATTCTGACAGCAGTGATGTTTATTGTAGACAACCACACGAGGGTAATTGTTACTAAGCCTGCCCTGGGTACACTAATTTTCCGGTATGTTGCCCTTACAGATTCCAGCAGCTAAGCTTGGATGTACATTTGCATTTCAATAAAGTTCACCGATGACATAGATATTTATAGATACCCAAAATTTCTACTTAAGTAAGGTAACAAAGTATTTGTACTTACTTGTTACTTGACACCTCTGCTCAGACATCACTAAATCTTGGCAAGGATCCCGGAACAATCCATCCATCTGTTAACTATACCTGTTATCCTGTGTAGGGTTGCAGTGCATCTGAAGTCTGTCCGAAAGGGGTTAACAATAGGTACCAATACATCTCAAGGCACAACAACATCAATTACAAAATTTCAGAGGTGTTAAGTAAGGAAGTACAAATACTTTCAAAATCCATGTCCTTTGATCATCACACAGCTTCAGCAACATCTCCTACAAATAATGCTTTACTTATCTAAAGTTATATTTGTAATGAGCAGAATTTTTAAATAAGCTGCGTTACACTAAAAAGAGAGATCTTTATCTTAAGTGTGTGTGGAGCTCCAAAACCAGCGATCAAGAAAGACACCACAACGACCAATAAACCAGACCAAATTTGTATTTTACAAAAACCAAACAAAAATCTGCATCTCCTAACTTTCTCCCTCCTCATGCTTCTTCCCGGGTGCACTTTATATCCGGGTCAGGTGACCGCATGTCACCGTCTTTCCGTGCGAGCTGGCAATACACTCTTGTTAAAGCTCGAGCAGGGACCAATACACCAATGTTCTGAGGCAGATAAAAAAAACCTGGACATGATTCATAAGACACCGCGGCTTTTTAACCACAAGACTGCTTATATTCACGTTTTTAAAACTGCCCTTTATGTGGCTGCGTTACAATATTGTATTTATATCTACAATATGTATAGTATATTTTAACACTTTCCCAGTCATCAAAAACCTAAAGTTGTGTTTGTGGTTGACTCACTTTGCATCCTCTTATTTCACAATTGTGTTTCATACTTACACCAGTAAAGGATGCCTGGATTCACACTCATGAAAAAAGCTTCCACCTTGCACATGTTGGGTCACATGCTATCTTTCTTTATCCAGCTTATATCCTGCATGAGTCTCATTCATACAAATAAAGTGGTATTTTTAGCATTTTTACAATCTATATGACTATACAGTAATTATTTCTAATTCTAATGCTGTACAGAATAAGATGGCTTTCTCTTAAGGTTTCTTCATCATATCTATTTCAGTAAGGTATTAAACATTACTGGCTTTTAGACAGGACTGTTCTCATCAAAGCAGTAACAACAATAGTAGTGTCTAGTATTTTGTGCTTGTATATGTGATGCTGCGGTGTTGAATCAGCAGAACATGTTGAGAACTGCACAAAGAAATCTGATGATAGTTTGGAGCGTGGTTATTACAAGTTTTTTTGTTGTAGGAAGTGAGAATTCAAATAGAATTCTATTTCAAAGGCAATATAAAATATTTATTTATGTCAAATCTAGCAGTTATTTACATTCATTATTCATTATAAATGCACAAATTTTATACAGGCATACATTTAAAACAGAAACAGGAAAAAAATTAAATCTTAAATTTATTTCAAAGTCTGGTTTAAATCTAATGATAGATAACTTTGGTTTTTGGTTCTCTGATCCATGATGGATTTGGGGTCATTTTTTTATTTATATATTTTTTTTAGTATGAAGCAACATTGATTTTGGTTATTTACACAAATTTTCTAGTTAAATAAGCAATATTACCACAAATCAAAGGAACATTTGAATACACTCAATCTCACTCCAACTCCAGAAAAAAAAAAAACAATGGGTTCAGGATTATGGATTAGAGTTAAACAGGTGCTGATAACAAATCATGTAGTGAAGAGTAAATTATGAAATTTACACAGGCAGTTAAAACAAACTTTAACAAAGAGTGCTCAGTCCAGAGAAAGCATAAAATGAATACAAACGTTATTATTTTAGCAATTTGATCATTTAAAATAGCAGATTAAAGATGTTTTTATAACATGATTTTGCATTTGGTAGTGTCATTAAGATTTCTCAGTACCTGATATAAAAAATTTTTATTCTTATAACTATTTGCTTAAGTAAGAATTCTTTTAGAAATGGTGGCTAGAGGACAATCGTGGTTTTGTGCACATGCTAAAATTATTTGGGTTCTTTATTTCCTAAGCAGCCTTTTGGTTGGTAATTACCATGTAAAGCTTAAAGAAAACAAGCAGAGAACTATGAGATATTTATTGCATACAAATATCTGTCAAAGCTACCAATTACTTTAAAAGGGAATAAGTTAGAACATGCATCTTTAGGAAAAATAATTCAATAATAGAAGCGTATAACATTATGTAGAAAATGAAACATGAAAAAAACTTGCTATTATATTATATTATATTATATTATATTATATTATATTATATTATATTAATAATTTGATCTATCTATCTATCTATCTATCTATCTATCTATCTATCTATCTATCTATAAATCAGTATGCATGTATTCTCTTTATCTTACGTTCACTCTTTCACTCACTCTCTATCAAAACATTGGTTTCTGAGACGACTATATGATTTGTGTTCATCAGGGAGCTGCTCTCTATATGCTGAATGAATTAAGACTTTGCCGCTCACAATCACCCTGCGTGTTTTACAATGCTCACAGTCTTTAGTTGCTTAACTGATCCGTTCAGTTTACTGTTTACCAAAAAATCAGCCTGGTCAGTGAACATGCATGAACTCGGTTCCTAGGTTTTTGTTTGTTTGTTTTTTCTTAACAGAGCTATCTAAAGCTATCATCAGATTGAAGCAGATATATAGTGTAATAGTGTTTTTCATAACAGGATATTAGATGTTTTATCTTGATTGGCAGTTGACACCAATAAAGCAAATATAATATGAAGAGACAGTGATTTGATGATATTGAGAAGAAAGACATGTGCTTATTCTTGAAGGTGGTGGTTTAGACGATATTGACACACTGCTATTGATAAACTACTGTTTCAACCCAAATAAAAACCTGGCAGTCATGGAGCCGTGAACTACATGCATGCAATTTAAATATATTTGCATAAGTAGATTTTAAATATGTGGATGTTTTCCTGCATTAATACATCACATTGATATTTTCAGAAAAAACAAATAAATAATTAAATAAATATGCAGATTATTTTACAAATCAATCAAATACATCTCCAGTAAAGCGGGCATTATCATGGTGACATTTTCCTCAAGGATCCAGTTGAGACATTGCAAAGTGTTTGATGGCTTGCTGTGGACACACGCCATAGTGTATCAGATACAAACATATTTTTTCAACAAGTTCTCCAAATCTTTGAGCTTACCAGCATTGTGCAGGAACAAAAAAGGCATGATGACACATCCGCTCATCGAAAACGAATATGCAACGAGAGCAACCGTACACTTGTACCTCTCTGTCCTCAGGTCCACAAATGAATAAATCACAACAAATGGAATGTAGACAATTGACAATGTAATTACGCTGTTGAAGATCATTTGAAGTGCTCGCTTTTTCTGTGGATGGATGATTTTTCTTGTCAGATCAGCCGCCCTTAGCACACGAACTACACTCGAATTGCAGAAAAAGACAACTGCCCCCGAGAATATGACAGGACTACAGTTTAAAGGGTGTGGGAATGCATCCATTACGTAGCATTTGTATGAAATGAAACTGAGTGTGTTGAGCCATACAAAAACAGCTGCTGCATTTCTAATAATGTCTTTCTTATTTCTCCTGTACACTATGGGATAAACTACAGCAAAATAACGATCCAAACATAAGCAAGCCACCAAAAGTGGTCTGGTACACAAAGCTAAGGCATCCATGATATTCGTAATGTACTTAAGTGCCTCATAGTTCCACAACATGCTATTAACGACACAGAGGGGATTAATAACTATGTAAGCCAGATTAATAACAGCTGAGTTTATTATAAAAATATCATTGGATATTTTTCGATGTGACCTCTCACGCAGCTCCCTTAGTGTTAAAAAACTAAGTGGAAACCCTAGAATGAAAATGATGGCAGAAAGCACAATCCAGAGTAGAAAAAACTTGAAATACTTATGGCAGCCCATGAACGAGGAGCTGTTTGACAATAATGATTCGTTCAGGAGTGAGGATTCCATCCTTGAGGAGCAGCTTTAGATTTTTCTAAACATCTGTGAAACAAGCACAGAAGGTAAAATATTAATTAAAACATGTCAAAACAGCATAATTTTTTTTCAGCTTACCTGATATTGAATCGAATATCCCCATTCAGATGGTTCTAAAATCTTACTAGTGGTTACAACCATCGGATTTGTAGTCCCTCCCTTTATTTGTGAGTTCACCGATGGTTAAATAAACTGCTAGCCCACTATTTGTTTCTAAGCAAACAATTTAAGTAAACATTGCATAAAAACTATTATTTTACTACTTAACCAGTCTTAGTAGGCTACTTTTATAAAGGCATGTATATGAGTAATGCACAGTCACACAATTAATTGAGATAATTCTGCATTGTTGTCATGTGAAGTACCCTTGCATCAGTTGCAGATACACTATTTAAAAAAAACAAAACTAAACATGTACGCGAGTACATGCTATTATTTTTATGCAATCTTATGATATAATGTGCCTAAGAAAGTGATAGCGTGTTTGGGATTTTTAGCCAACTTTGGAGCCAACTCAGGTGCTGCTCCTGAGCTCCTTATATTTAAATTTCTCATGACTTTTCTCATTAATCAATTAGAGAGTTAGATTTTTCTTCATCTTCTGTACCTCTTATCCTTTGTGCAGGGTGATGTGGGCCTGAAGCCTATCCAAGGAGACTTAGGGACAATTTTGGAATGGCAATTAACATAATCTTTATATCTTTGGACTGCCAGAGGAACCCGAAGTAGCCAGAGAAAAACTCACCAAGCACGGGGAGAACATGAAACTCCATGCACACTATACATTTGACTACAAATAATATTACCATGAACTCAAACTCCACTTAAATTCACCCATTTACTAGACTTATCGCCACCACACTGTACTGTACGGGACTTTGCAAAGTGTCCTTTCAGTGCAGTTCACACATGTTTGATTATTCTAATTTTAACTCTTGTTTGTTTCTTAATCTTGTCCTCTGATTAGCTGTCTGTACAACCCCTGATCATTTTCATGTTTCTAGAATTTACTATTGCTATTGTGATTTGGATCGGTTTGTGTTTGCCAGTAGTTTTTGATGTAAAACTGGAAAAGTTTGAAAAGGCACAATCACATCATGTAAATAAAATGGTTTGTGGTGCAGCACAGGTGTTGGGTACAAATCTGATGGTCAAATACATGCACATTATCAGGTGTCTCTGTCAAAGCTCAGAACAACAAACTTTGAATCTAATCACTCTTAAATCCAAAAACATATGACAAGAATTAGAATTTACTACAATATTATGGATTCATAAAAATTTGGCACTATACATCATAGAGATGTTATATTAATTTAGACTTGATTTAAAACCTTTGAGATAAGACATTACAATTGAATAGATAAACGTTTGATAGTTGCTTGTTCATATTGTAACATTTACATTTATATATACAGTATTAAGACTTCATTTAAGTATATATGTGATTATATACATACAGTGGTGTGAAAAACTATTTGCCTCCTTCCTGATTTCCTATTCTTTTGCATGTTTGTCACACTTAAATGTTTCTGATCATCAAACACATTTAACTATTAGTCAAAGATAACACAAGTAAACAGAAAATGCAGTTTTTAAATGATGGTTTTTATTATTTAGGGAGAAAAAAAAATTCAAACCTACATGGCCCTGTGTGAAAAAGTAATTGCCCCCTGAACCTAACAACTGGTTGGGCCACCCTTAGCAGCAATAACTGCAATCAAGCGTTTGCGATAACTTGCAACGAGTCTTTTACAGCGCTCTGGAGGGATTTTGGCCCACTCATCTTTGCAGAATTGTTGAATTATAATAATTGTTGAAATGTTGCGCCTTGGAAATCTGCCATGCAGGCCGTTTTTGCCCAGTCTCTTTCTTATGGTGGAGTCGTGAACACTGACCTTAATTGAGGCAAGTGAGGCCTGCAGTTCTTTAGATGTTGTCCTGGGGACTTTTGTGGCCTCTCGGATGAGTTGTCTCTGCGCTCTTGGGGTAATTTTGGTCGGCCGGCCACTCCTGGGAAGGTTCACCACTGTTCCATGTTTTTGCCATTTGTGGATAATGGCTCTCACTGTGGTTCGCTGGAGTCCCAAAGCTTTAGAAATGGCTTTATAACCTTTACCAGCCTGATAGATCTCAATTACTTTTGTTCTCATTTGTTCCTGAATTTCTTTGGATCTTGGCATGATGTCTAGCTTTTGAGGTGCTTTTGGTCTACTGTGTCAGGTAGCTCCTATTTAAGTGATTTCTTGATTGAAACAGGTGTGGCAGTAATCAGGCCTGGGGGTGACTACAGAAATTGAACTCAGGTGTGATAAACCACAGTTAAGTTATTTTTTAACAAGGGGGGCAATCACTTTTTCACACAAAGCCATGTAGGTTTGGATTTTTTTCTCCCTTAATAACGTAAACCTTCATTGCAAAACTGCATTTTGTGTTCAATTATTTTATCTTTGACTAATAGTTAATGGTTTTTGATGAGCAGAAACATTTAAGTGTGACAAACATGCAAAAGAATAAGAAATCAGGAAGGGTGCAAATAGTTTTTCCCAACCACAAGTAATCCCCATGGCCCTGCGTCACCTGCGAGCCTGCTTGAGTTCAAGTTACACATGCCTGATTTCATCACGGAGCTCATTCACCTCGCACCGGCTCTCCACTTCCGCATTCTACTTGAGCTCAAGGGACACACGATGGCTTTTATCACGAAAAGTTACTTTCACTCACTCATTCTTTATACCTCTCATTCCGTACATGAGGGTCATGGGAAACCTGGAGCCTATTTCAGGAGAACGGGGGCACCTGGACAAGGTGCCAGTACATTTACAAGGCACTCAAGCACACAAACTTACACACTATGGGCTTTTTTGGAAATATACATGTCTTTGTACTGTGGGAGGAAACTAGAGCACCTGAGGGAAAGCTTCAAACTCCATGAACACACACCAGAGGTGGGAATCAACCCTTTGACTCTGAAATTATGATAAAAGGCACTGTATAGTGATATTGACACAGTTGTTTAATATTGAATACTCTAAAAACAATTCAGAAAAAAAATCTGTTAAAAATTATTACGAAAAAATGAGCATAAAACTTAAAGAACAATAAGTGCGTCAGTTCAGAATGGTCATTTCAGGAAATAAACGTAAAATTCACACACAATATGATTTTGTCATATGAAGTGTTTCTCGGGTCAGCGGTTATGGTGGCACATTGAACTTCATCTGTTCAACCAGTTCTTAAGTGTCCAACTTAACCACACTAACCAGGCATAATGCCACTTTCAACCCAGGCAAAACAAAATCCACACAGGAATAAATACCAATATGCTAAATTACTGTAAGGGATAACGGGTGGTGTTTAAATTAGATAAAAATTTTGTTGATGGAAGGTAGAAAATAACCGCCGTTTTAAAGCTGTTAGCAATAATTTAAAGCGCCAGTTTTTTTTTTCCCTTTGCTGTTGCTTTTTACAGTTAGGTCAAGACAGATTGAGGTAACTGGTACAGTCCTGGTGCTATACCAAATGCTATGGTGAATAACAGGTTATTATATTGTGACTATCTTCTTACATTCAATTCAATTGAATTCAATTTTATTTATATAGCGCTTTTAACAATGGTCATTGTCTTAGAGCAGATTCCCAAAAATGCAAAAAAAATTGAAAAGTAAATTTATGGAAGTGTATAAGTGTGAGAAAAAATGTGTTTAGATAATAATGAAATTGTCTCTGATGAGCAAGCCAAGGGTGACAGTGATAGTGGCAAGGAAAAGGTCCCAGAGATGGCAACAGGAAGAAACCTTGGGAGGACTCAACAGAGAACCTATTATGCAGCTAAAAGATCAATATAACAGAAGTTATTTAAATTAGCATGAAGTTCAGCACAGGGAGTCAGCAGGTGTAGAGGGCAGATGGGGTTTGGGTTACTGGGAGCACAGGAGCAGCATGTGTAGCTCCAACCATCATGAAGCAGAATTCAGCTGGAGCTGGTACTTCTCTTGATGCCTCAGGATCCTCGGAGGGTTGGAGCCTCCAGATGCCTCGGGATGGGTAGAAAAATAAAGAACAGGTGGAAAGAATTACCGTAGTTGCCATTTACTGTAGGACTGTAGGAGAGATGTATAGGGTTAAGTTAGGGTAAGATTTAGGGTTACTGGAGTATGAGGTTATGGGACCAATTACATGTATGCCAAATTAAAGAGATGTGTCTCTAGGAAACTGTGTTCGAGCCCTAAACACTGTCTGAAAGGCTATTCCTAAGCTTTGGAGCTAAATATGAAACGCTCTACCCCCTTTTATAGATTTTGATATTCTGGGAACCACCAAAAGTCCGGAGTTTTGTGATCTTTAGGAACATGATAGATTGTAACATATCAGAAGACTGGCTAAATACTGTATGTGGGAGCTAAACTATTTAAAGCCTTGTATGTAAGTAATGCTATTTTGTAAGTAATTCTAAACTGAACAGGTTGCGAGTGCAGGGATGATAATATTGGGGTTATATGATCATATTTTCTTAATCTAGTGAGAACCCTGGCATCAGCATTTTGGACTAACTGAAGCTTGTTTATTGAGGACACCCATCTTGTTTATGCAGGACAACTACCTAGTAATTCATTACAATAGTCCAGTCTGGAGGTCATGAATGCATGAACTAGCTTTAACTAAATTTGGTAAAAGAAAGTTTTTTGAAAGTCATTTGCCTTTTTAACTAGTGCAGTTTCTGTACTATGATAGGGCTGGACTGGATCATGAGATGCTGTTAGAGGTTGAACTTCCATTATTTTCTTCCTGATACTATCGATTTTTTCTTTAAAGAAGTCCATAAAGTCTTCACTTCTAAATGCAATGGGATACTCTTTGCGGGCATCTTAGGTTTTGTTAGGCGAACCACTGTACTAAATAAGAACCTCGGATTGTTTTGGTTTCTTGCTACTGTATCAGTCGGCTTAGATGCTCGGCCCTAGCAGCTTTTAGAACGTGTCTAAAGCTGTACGTACTCCTATACTGCTGTACATAATCTTTTTACGCAATTCAAAAAACTTTTAATTTAGTTTTTCCTCCACTTTCGCTCGATTTCACTTTAATCTCTGCCTTTTTTTAATCTGATGGGAGCAGCAGTGTCTAATGTAGTGGTAAAAATAAGGCCCATGCTGTTAGTGACTTTATCTAGTTAGTCTGCATTTAGGGGTCTAATAAGAAATTGGGACGGATCCGGCAGATTACTTGTAAATCTGTCTTTAGTAGTCGGATTCATATTTCTACCAAATCGATAACGCAGGGGGAGACACAGCTAGTTAGTTATACAGGTAGAGTATATAGCAGAATACTCAAGAATTTACCTAGAACAGGTGAGAGTCGGTCTGTGACGATTCCAGCGCGGCTTTCTGCTACTGTAGCTGGGCCAGCTACACCTGTAGGTCGCGGATCTGCTTCTCCACAGCCTTCAGCTCCAAATCCACCAAGTGTAGCTCCAATGTATCCTCACCTGCACTCAGAGGCAGGCACATAACAGACACCAACATAGTGCTTGAAAATGGAAATAATAGGTGTGAAAAAGCGTGGGCAAACTTGTGATAGCCGGGCTAACAGGCTGGCAATGCTAATGGAATAGCCGGCTAGAAGCGGGTGTGCTGCAAAACAATTAAAACTTAATGCTATACACAAGCACAGTCGTACAGTTGAACGACTTGTAGACAAGACAAGAAAATAATTACTGTTAAGTTCATAAGTTCATTCAACTTTATGTCAAGTGGCTTTACAATAATAATAGCATTACAATAATATATAATATTGTAGCATTACAATAATAATAAAAAAAAACCTTACCTTACTTAACCCTTTAATGAACTAGCAAAGCTAAAAATTCTCTACATTGCCTTTATTGGTAAAGCAGAAATATATCATGGGGAGTCCATTATAATTTCCACATACTGGCATGTTTCTGGGTGTAGGAGGAAATTGAAGAACCTGAAGACAATCTGTGGAGACACATGAAGTGCATTCATAGAAACTTCACATGGACAGTAACATGTTCTTTGGCCAGAAGTGGAAGGTAACTGAGTACATGTACTTTGTTACTGTGCTCAAAGACATGGAACCTTGGATTACAAGCATAATTCTTTCCGGAAGCGGTCGCATGTTCTAAAACACTCGTAAATCAAATCAAAAATTCCCATAAGAAATAATGGAAACTCAAATCATTCATTCCACAGCCCCAAAAACTAAATAAATAAAAATAATGAACACAAAATATTAAGTAAAAAAACATTAAGTATAAAACAAATTAACCTGCATTTTACTTAAAAAAAATCCTGACAGATAAGTGTTTCTGTTCGTGCGCGCAGGCGCTGTGTGTGTATGTGTGTGTGTGTGTGTGTGTGTGTGTGTGTTAATCTAAAGTAAGCTCCCCTCTTCCCCTTCTCATCGTACACAGTTAACCTTGCTCCACTCTTTTCACACACATGCATGCACACAACGGAAACACTGTTTTATTGGAAAAATAAACAAGACATTTCTCAAATGACACTCGATTGAGTGACAAACTAACGAAATCACTGCTACTGGCACACGCATGCAGACACACAAAGAAAATAGGTTTCAATGTATTTCAAGTATCAGTACCTCGGATTTCTCCACCTGCTGACTAATACTACTGTATATTACATAATTGCATGACTTGCCTTGCCTTAATGTGACAGGAATTTGTCAGCAGAAGTGGAGCAAAGAGAGAGAGACAGACATAAAGAAAGATTTACCATGTAAAATGCTACAGTGAGCTTATATATATATATATATATATATATATATATATATAGAGAGAGAGAGAGAGAGGTAAGTGCTTCTGTACTTTTACAGAATACATGAGCACATGAAGTACTGTACTTCTACTTTTACTTAAGTACTTTCCCTGTTGTATCTCTATTTTTTGTAACAATGCAAATCTTGCATTGGGAAGATTTGCAAGAGGACATTTTGGCAGCTACTCTGCGGAGTTCTGAACAGGTAGATCCTTTGGTCACACAGACTAGTGCTTGCCAGGCAATGGCATTCAGTGCAAATGTACTGCCTGTTGGTGCATTTATTTAAGGCCCCCAGATGCCAGTCAGTCAGAGAGCAGCAAGTGCGCAGGGTTCTTGCATAGACTCTGGCTGTGTCTTTGTCTTGTATTCTTGTCTTGACTTGCACTTGTCTTTATCTTGTAGCCCCTAAAAAATACCGTGTGATACCTTATGATCACACAGAGTGTGCAGGTATCTGGTGTTCTTAAAAAACGCACTTATAATTAGTATTCACGCGGATTGCAATTACGGCCATGTTGTCTGGCATCCATGCATCTGTGTGTCCGCGGATCTGCCTGTTTAGAACTTCATGGCATAGCCATCTGTTCATCTACCTGTTCCAAAAAGTGCAAAATTTTCTCTTGTGGATTTTCCCCTCACGAGACCCATGTTGTTACTGTACAAAAAGTGAGATTCAAGAAACAAGATTTACTCGAGTGACACCTGAGCCATAGTATTACGGGGACCCCAACTTAATTGGCTGGCTGGCCAGGGAAACGAACGAGACGGTGGAAGGGAGCAGGCTAACATAAGCATAAGCATAAAAGTTTAACTTTGTTTAACAAAAACTTGAATAAAACAGAATTCAACAAAAACTATTTGTAAACTATATAAAGACATTTCAACAATTGGAATTACATGGCTAACAGAGGTATAAATAGGTAATAACACCACCTACAGGGGACGACATAATGTATGCAACAAGCAAAGTGAAAAAAAAAATGATGCCAACAGAAACAATCACTTATATAGTATAGGGGTACTAGCAAATATTTCTTAGAATTCTGCGTTTAGGGAAACTATAACAGCAATGGTTGATGTTCACTGCAGATAAAGTTTAAAGCTCAATCAGTATAAAAAAAAACAAAAAACATGTACTTTATTTTTTACACCAGTCCTTAAAAGTCTTCAACTTTCTCACAGAGTCCAGATACAGAAGTGGCATAATGACAGATCCAGCCATACTGAAGCAAAACCCAGCCATATTTAAACAGCAATAGCGCACTTCTTCTGTGAGTGAAATCAGACTCCCAAATGAAAACATGATGACTGGTGGTATGTAGACAATAAACGTCATGATTAAGCTGTTAGAGATGGTGTGAAGAGCTTGTTTCTTTTGTGGATGAATTTTGCTTTTTCCTGTAAGGTCTGGTTTTCTCAGAGCTCGGAGTATGGAAATATCACAAAAGAGGATAACTGGCATTGCAACGATTAAAGGAATGGCAAAGAAAGGAGTCGTAGTTATCCACTGTATAGTAGATGAAGCAAATCCTGCAACCACTAACGACAAACAGAGTATTATTGTGATTGCCTTCTTAACTACAATGAGTTTCTTGCTGGTTTTGTAGACAATGGGGTAAACCACAGCGACATAACAGTCCCAACAAATGCAAGCCATAAACAAAGGTCTACCAATAAAGCTTAAGCAATATATAAAGTCTAAAACAATTTCTAATATTCTATTATGCCATATCATAAAATTACATACACTTAGTAGGAGATGAGCTGTGAAAGTTAGATCGATAACAGTCAGGCTGAGCGTAAAGATGTCACTGGTAGATCGTTGTCTTTGCTTCTGGATGAGCTCGTGTAGGACCCACAGGCTGGCTGGTAATCCCAAGACAAAACAGATCACAGCTCCTGCTGACCAGATAACGGGTCCCGTGGGGTAACCTGCACACCAGTTGTAGTAGTTCCAGCTCATTGCCTGAGTGCTGCTTAAAGATAATAGTGAACTTTCATTTTCTGCCATTACTGAGATGTGGCTGTTTATCTCTGTGTAAGCTGTAAAACGCCAAAGCCAGCTTGATGCATCCAGTTACTCACAAATATGAAAAGCCGAAAGAGACTTTCTGCATGTCTTGTTATGATCACGTGCAAACCAAAAAACAAGGGTGATTATGTTTTTAGTTATTTTGTTTAATGCTGACATTTGCAATATGAAAATTCATAGAATGGTCATGGTACAGAATATGATGGATGGGCCTTTGTGCAGGAGTTGGAGAATCCATCTTTTAATCGTTCACTTATTTATTTTCACTGACTTGTTACCGTGTTTAAGACAGAGTGAAATATTTATTAATTTATTTATTTATTTAAATATGCAAAGTCAAAATACAGTCGTGATGGACGGCTTTGCAATATAAATGTGTTCCTTCATCTTCAGCAGGCATGTTTGCATTTACTTAATTTGTTTTAAAGATGGAAATCACTCAGGCCTTAACCTCTGTTATTTTTTGCATGGCACAATGATTGAAGATATTGAATCCTTTTGACTGCTATTACTGTAATAATAATCAACAACTGTGTTTTTTTTGTTTGTTTTTGCATGTGTGTGTTTGAGTCTGTGTGCGAAATCCCAGCAAACTAACCACCCTAGCAAACTAACCACCCTGATTTTTACATCTTAATTAAATAAATTAATATCAATACAGTGGACCCTCACCATACGAATGTCCCAGCTAACAAATTTCGACTTACAAACCAAAAGTTTGGTTTGATTTTTGTTTCGACATGTGAAGCAGTTTTGTCATATAAGCGATTAACCCACACTTCCAGTTTTCAGTAGACGGTCAAAACTTGCTTGTGTGAGTAGAGAGGAGTGTTTTTATACAAGATTTAGTAAGCATATAGTACAATGAATTCAAAGAAAATTTACTTAAAAAAAATATATGATAGCCATGTTTTGTGGAAATAAAAAAAAACAATCAGTAATACTGTACTGTGTTCTGTGTTCAGTTTAAGTGAGGTTTAATGTCCTTTTATTTTGTATTTTACTTAATTAACATGTCTTTTCTAAATGTTTTGTTACTGTACAAGATTGCCCCCGGAATAGATTACCTTTTTATAGCCAGTGTCACTCAGTGAAAAAAAAAAATACACTTTAGTGTATTAAAAATATATTAAAATCCTCGATAGTACACTGCAAATATACTAGAAAAAAGAGGTACCATCAGTTAATATATACACATTTAAAACATTTTACTTTACAAATAAACAAATATACTCCAAAATAATTGTATTATAGTACATTTTTCAAAAATATATTATTGGAAAATATACTTTAATATAATACTTTACAAAAAAAAAAGGGAAAACTAAAACTTAACTAAGAAACAAGAGGCCTTAACTCTAAAACGACAGGGCTTAAAAAAAATATTTAAATAATACAGAATTTAACAAAAACCATTTGTAAATTAAATTAAGACATTGTAACAGTTGGAAATGTACATGACCATAGGGCTGTAGCTATCAAATATTTTTGTGATCAAATATTCTACCAAAAATTAATCGATTAATCGAGTAATCGGATAAAGTGTACTTTTGCTTTTACATTTAACAGCAATGTAAAATATATAAGAGAAACAAAGATTAATTGGTTTTCTTTTAAAAAAAATCAACTTTTATTTTTTGAATGCATACAGCATTTTATCCAAATTAAACATTGTCATTATTCACAATAGAAGGAATAGCTTATACCCCTATCTCACCTATGTGGGTTCGCGCGGTGGCCATAAGTACAGTTTATCATGATTCACCGCAAGTTTTTGGCGTTGTGAGTACATTCCCATTTTTCCACGCGAAAAATTAAACAATCACGGCGACTTACGGTGCCTAACTCCGCATCTTACCATGAGTCAAACTGAAGTTGACTGAGGTGAATTAAGTGCGTTACAGTGCCATACATTCCTATTTTAAAGCATTTTCTTAGATGCTAAACAAAAAAAGGTATTTCAAATGACTTTAAGGATCAAAAATACTGAGGCACACATTGAAATAAATAATTATACAAAAACACTAAGGTGTGCAACTAAACTTTCAGAGCTAAAAGTTTCTACAGTAAATCTACAGCTCAGGCATACCATATAAGCCTTTACTAACAATTTCTGTCATTTACTCTTGCTTGTTCCTTCATCTCTTGGCTCTCTGATAATTTTATCGCTCCTTTCATTTTGCAGCCTGCAACAGAATCCTCCATCAAATCAATACACAGCTACAGTGTTCCTTCCGCTTTTTGGGTGCCATAAGCGCTTCTTCTTTGTTGGTGTTTACTGGCAGGTTGCATTCGGAAGCGCACTGTCAAAAGCGCGCTGTCAACAAATAATTGCACAAAAACATAATGCAAGCTTTTAAAAATTAATTACAAGAAGCTTTGAGGCAGAAGATTTTGCCTTGATCATTTTTTGTAATCGAATTACTTGAGTTACTCGAAGAATCTTTACAGCTCTATTTACACAATGCATACAACAAAAAAAAAAAAAAAAAAGGTAAAATCACAAGATGCTGCTTTTAGGGAAACTATAACAGCAATGGTTGGTGTTGATCCCTGCAGATGAAGTTTAAAGCTTAATCAGTATTAAAAATACCTCCATTATACTCCATGCATTTCATTTTTTTTGCACCAGTCCAGATACAGAAGTGGCATAATGACAGATCCAGCCATACTGAAACAAAACCCAGCCATATTTAAACAGCAATAGCGCACTTCTTCTGTGAGTGAAATCAGACTCCCAAATGAAAACATGATGACTGGTGGTATGTACTGTAGACAATGAATGTCATGATTAATACCCCTATCTCACCTATGCGGTTTGACTCACGGTGAGATGCGGTGTCAGGGACCGTGAGCTGCCGCGATTGCCTGCCGACGTTCCGCGAAGTTGCACAAGGTGGATGAATTTTGCTTTTTCCTGTTAGATCTGGTTTTCTCAGAGCTCGGAGTATGGAAAATCACAAAAGAGGATAACTGGCATTGCAACAATTAAAAGAATGGCAACGAAAGTTGTATTTAATCATGTTATAGTGCATAAAGCAAATCCCGCAACCACTACAGACAAACAGAGTATTATTGTGATTGCCTTCTTAACTACAATGAGTTTCTTGCTGGTTTTGTAGACAATGGGGGAAAACCACAGCAGTCCCAACAAATGCAAGCCATAAACAAAGGTCTACCAATAAAGCTTAAGCAATATATAAATTTTCAAATATTTTATTGTGCCATTACATACACTTAGTAGGAGATGAGCTGTGAAAGTTAGATCGATAACAGTCAGGCTGAGCATAAAGATGTCACGTTGTCTTTGGCTTTGGATGAGCTTGTGTAGGACCCACAGGCTGGCTGTTAATCCCAGGACAAAACAGATCACAGCTCCTGCTACTGGACCCTGTAGGGTAACCTGCACACCAGTTGTAGAAGTTCCAGCTCATTGCCTGAGTGTTGCTTAAAGATAATAGTGAACTTTCATTTTCTGCCATTACTGAGATGTGGCTGTTTATCTCTGTGTAAGCTGAAAAAATGTCAAAAGCCAGCTTGATGCATCCAGTTACTCACAAATATAAAAAAACGTAAAACACGATCTGCATGTCTAGTTATGATCAAGAGGGCTTACTTACCTGTTGATCATAAGGGGTTTCTACTGACTTATGCAAATTTATAGAATGGACATTGTATATAATGGTTGGACTTTTGTGCAGGAGTTGGAAAATACATTTTTTAATCATTTACTTATTAATTTCCACTAGCTTGTTAGCTAGTTTTAAAGGCAATTTTACAAATGTTTATAGTTAGAGTAAAGTATGAATTATTTATTTAAATATGCAAAGTCATATTTGCATATTTGCAGAGGACTTAACCTCCGTTATTTAAAAAAAAAAAAAATTCAAGACCTTCTTGGATTTTTATGTAGTCTCGAGGAATAGTTTTCTATTTTATGCATTTATCTATTTTATACAGTGACCTCTGAATCTTTCAAGTATAAAAACATCTAACTAAAGGCATGAACCAGTGAGAAACAGGTGCAGACGATGACAGATGATCAGTCCAGATGTATGATGATCAAATGTATACTGGTGATGCTGAATGCTGAGTGGTTGGAATGGACAATAGAGGGAATGAGGTTGCTGTAATTTTTCATTTGTATATTTATCCATTAGTTTTGGACAAGGTTTGGATATTGCTTTTTGAATAGAATGTTTTCATTTTTGTGTAATAAATCTGCAGTGTATAGGTTCCTATTATGAGTGGACTTATGGAAGAATGGAAATAGTTTAAGTTACTTTACTCATATTTTAACCAACACATTATAATAGTATTACAATGTAACAAATCTAACTAAATAAGATTAAGTTTATTTACACAATTAAAATGGTTCTCAAACATGAGCCATCTTGCAGGGGAGCACAACGATAATACAATAGTTTACCTTATGAAAAGTTACTACAATTGTTTTAAATATAAATTGTTATATAGGCTACTATAATGCATTTGAATCATATAATGGCATTTTTTTCTAGTAAAATCTCTTTTAACATCTAAGCTTCATAACATGCAGGACAAAAAATAAATAAATAAATGCTCATTCTGTTATATTTTGTATGTAACAATGAATAAGTTTTCTATTACAAGAAAATCGGCAGGACAGAGAAGTTAAGTTACATGGCTAGCTGACGGTTTTGCTTTTTATTGTTTATTATTATTATAAGAAGAGACTATATATGGTTCTCAAAATTTATATTACATGTGTAAAAATTTATGTTAAAAAAGAGAGAAAAAATAAAATAAAGTCACTATATCAAATATGCTGTGTTGTATAGACACTGAAATAATTAACGCAGACATGGCTGATCCTGTGTACACTCCCATCTTTGGCAGATGCTAATGAATATTAATGAGTGTGAAAATGCAATAGTTGTGTAACAGGGAATCAAGACAAAAAAGATGTTGGAAACCCAAACAATTAAATATTTTCTTGTCAGATTCCATAAAAGGTTTGGGTCCTTTTTTGCAAGTTTGCTATATGTCCTTCATAATGGTTGTTTTGAGGAAAATTACAATAAGGACTCATTTCGCATGATACTAATTAGCATACTAAAAGTACAGGCTGCACAAAACTATTTTCAAAACAAATTTTTCATACATAAATTTGCAAGGACAGGACAATAATTATATATATTTTTATGAATATTCTTCTTACTTGTTGTGTACTTGTCTAAATCAGCCTTTAAGTTCAAGAACGATATAAAAAAATAATAATAATCTGGTGATAGGCTGGTAAAAAAACTATGGCCATAGATATAAATATAGCTAGGACTTTTTTATCATTTACGTTGAAAAACATTAAATAGATAGAAATTATTACTGAATAAAAAGTATAATGCCATTCATTAATAAATTATAATGCCCATTATAAATTATTCATTATTAAATTTTATATATACTGTATATCATCATGTATACTTTGTAAAGTGCATTTTCAGATCACTGGGACATAGCAGTTTATACAATTCATAAGGTCAGTGCATACAATTCCAGCTACTAATTCACTTCCTGCACCAATTCATAAGAATGTCTAGTTTACTCACTTTGACGAGGTATAGATAAGGGATAATGGCACATACAGCAGTGGAAAAACAAAGACTAGAGCAGTCTAAACCGCAAAATAGTTCTGGTTCTGAAAACACCATCAGCTGTCCGAATACAGAAATGCTAAATGTTGGCAAGTAGACAACAAATAGTATAATGAAGCTGATGAAGATGGTTTGAAGAGCTTGTTTCTTTTGTGGATAGATATTTATTTTCCCTGTTGGATCTGGTTTTCTTAAGGTAAAAATTACGGAAATATTACAGAAAATGATAACTGGTAGTGACACGATTAAAGGAATGGCAAAAAAAGGAGTAGATAACCATGTTAAAGTGGCTTCAACTAATCCACAACCTACTATAATTAAACAGATTGTTATTATTATTGCCTTTCTTACCACATGGAGCTTCTTACTGGTTTTGTAGACTATGGGATGAACTACAGCAACGTAACGATGCCAACAAATGAAAGCCGCGATTAAGGGTTTGCTATTTACATTTATGCTGCAGATAAAGAGAAAAAATATTTGCAACTCCCTAATATGCCATTGCAAGAAGTTACAAAGACAGAATGGAATCTGAGCTAGGAAAGTCAGATTGATAACAGACAGGCTGAGCACGGGGATAGGGCCTTTTTGTTTCTTCCTCTGGAGATTGTGCTGTACGATCCACAGATTGACTGGAAATCCAAAGAGGAAACACACAACTGATATTGCTGAGAAGATGACAAATGTATTGTGGTAATCTGTGCACCAGTTGTAGTAGTTCCAGTCCATTGCCTGAGTGCTGTTTGGAGATGATGATAATGATGATGATGAATTTTTATTTAAGCAGCCCATTTTTGCTGCCATTTCTAAAATCTAGTAGGTTATCCTTAAGTGACAAAGAAATCTGCAGAAGCACACAGTCAGACATCAATTTCACTTAATTTACAAACTAATAAAAAGAAAAGCAAAAACATACAGTGAGCTGTTCTTGCTGTGTTCAGTAACAGGGCAAAAAGCAAGTTTTTTAAAAGCAGTTCTTGTTTAAATCATGTTCATATTTTGAATATGCAAAGTTTTAGGATGGTCATTAAATACAATTAATGGACCTTTCAGCAGGAGTTGTTTCAGTTGGCAACTGGTGGTTTGTTAATTCCCTCCCTATTTTTATTTCGTTTAAATTAAAAGGAATTTTCCCTACATACTGTACAAATGAGTTCCTTTTTCGAGCGTCCAACAAGCATTGTCTAGGTACTAGGATACTAACACATTGTGGTTGTATGATTGTTAAGCCGATGGTTAAATGATTCATGTTAAAGAAATTAGCAATGTAAGACATCTTTTCATCTCTTTCCATTCTCCTAATTATTTTTACTATTGTCTACATTGTTTTTGCTTGGCGCAGTACCAGTACCAGTTTTATTGCCGCTGCTTTTATGCTTGCTTTCCTATATCCTGGGCTTGTACACTACATGTACTGTACAGTATGTGACATGTGAACTAACTTCCGTGATTGGACATGTGCAAATGCATGTTTGTATGTAGTTTTACTCCAACTACATTTTGCTAATATTACAGAAGTTGTTTCATTGCACACCACTAAAATATGTAAACAGAACTAGAAAATTTAAACTTGTATACCTTTTGAGGCAAAACATTGGTACTTATTACTGCAGAACAAATGTTTGTATGTTTACAGAATTTTTGGTGGGCAAAATATTGTGGTGATGTAAATTTTGCAGCAATATGGACTTGACGATGTGCTAACAAATGCCACTAACACAATGGCACAATGGCATCAGAACAATATAAATACCGAAGCAACAAAACAATATAAATACCAATCAGCACTTGAAATCTGATTGCTGTGGTTGAAATCTCATAGATTGATTGAGTGCTGCTTGCTTGCCACTAAACCACTCAGAAACATGCTACATGTGCTAGTAAATGTGTGCATACTGTATAACAAAGTGTGCTACAAAGAAAAAAAAACTCGTAAAAACAGCAAGTCACAAGACGCTACGATAATCTATTGATTCTAAATACATTGGAACCTCGGATTGCGAGTAACGCGGTTTGCGAGTGTTCCACAAGATAAGCAAAGATTTTTTATAACTTTTGACTTGGAAAACGAACGAGTCTTGGCTTATGAGTACCAAGTATCATGTATTACGCATCTGCTTCTTGTTTTGACGCCGTGTGTGTAAAGCGCGAGTGTAAAGCAAAAGCAAGTCTCATTGGAGAGGTTAAAGATCCATTTTCTCTCTCTGTAGCAGCCTGATTTTTGTATCTGTGTGCGTGTGCATCATACACAGACCCCTCCTTTTTTTGCCTTCACAGACACACACACTTTCTCTCTGCTCTACACAGAAACACTGCTCTGTCGCGATTCTTTTCAAAGGTACTGTAAAGTGCAGGTTAATTTGTTTTATTTTTACAGCAGTAATTCCGGTATTGTGTTACTCAATCAAGTGTCATTAGAGACATTTCTTGTTTATTTTTTCCAATAAAACAGTGTTTTTGTTGTGTGCGTGTGTGTGTGAAAAGAGTGGAGGAAGGGTAACTGTGTAAGACGAGAAGGGGGAGAGGGGAGCTTACTTTAGATTCACACACACACACACACACACACACACACACACACACACACACACACACACACAGACATACATGCCCAAATGGAAACACTTATCTGTCAGGATTTATTTTTACTTTTTTAAAGGTATAATGCAGGTTTATTTGTTTTATTTTTACTTTTATTTTTTGTATTAATTATTTTTATGTATTTATTTTTGGGGGCTGTGGAATGTATAAATTGAGTTTCCATTATTTCTTATGAAAAATTTTTATTTGGTTTACGAGTGTTTTAAAATACATTGTTATTATTATCACCATGATTAATAGCTAACAACGGTTATATTTGTACTTTTCTTTAAGAAAATGAGTAAAAATAGATGCTTCTCAACCAAAATTGAAACCTCTTAAATTTTAATTTCCTCATGGTGCATCAGGAATATACCCAAATTGACATGGATCATTTGTAAAACCCAGATCTCCCCCCATTCTCCTCAAACTGAATGGTTTCCCCAAGAAATATGAATGTGAAGCCAGCCGACCATTTCAACCATTTTGTTTTTCCTTATAATTTTCTATAAGAAGTTTAAGCACTATTAGAAAAGATTTACAAGTAAAATACTGTTTGTACTTTTGGAGTTTGTAAGTGGTTCTACAGCAGGGCTCATGCTCTACAATAAAACAGCAGCAGAAGTCAGTAGAGCAGAATGGGTGTTTGGGCATTAGAGGATGATCAATGATAGAATGTTCCAATTTATTTTTGGCATAGAAAAATTTATAAATGAAAGATAAGATATTATGCATAAAATTAGCAGAAAAAAAGCCTTATTTCCAAAACCACAACATTGTTGTTAGTCTTTCAGCTGCTCCCATCGAGAGATCAACACAGCAGACCAACTGACCTGTACAACAATTTTGCACAGTTTTTTTTATTTTTTTTATTCCGAATTCCCTTCCTGGTGCAAGCTTTATCCGATCTTGGGACTGGCACTGCATCCAGTGGCTGGGAATCAAACCGTGGCTTTCCACATAGAAAGCGAGAGATCTACCACTGAGCCACCAATGCCCTTTTTCCAAAAGCACATTGTTAGGTTGAATATGAAGTCTTGAAGTCTTACAGACACACTCAGAGTAACATATGGAGCAAATATGAGTCAATGTCTATGACATATGTTTGTAAAGCAAATTAGCTTACAGTAATCATGGATCATTAATAAGATGAAAAAAAAACATGAATCAGCTTGTCAGTGGCAGAAAATGCGAACTAAACCCTTTTTTTTCAGAAATCATTACATATACAAAAAAGTTGTGCAAAGAATAAATTTCTTTGTTGGATAAACAACATATTTTAGTATCGGAGTTAGGTTATATAAAAAACAATCATGTGTGCAGTATGTAAGATGTGCCATAAGAACATTAACACAAACCTTACAGTTGATGCTACTTGGATTTAAGATAAGATTTAATAATTCAACAATGCTGGGGGGAAGTATTAAGTTCAATGACATAAGAATTATGTTATAGTTATAGGTATATTTAAGATGAATGACAGGGTTAGTTCACAGTACTAATTTTCTCTTTTACTGTATTCTTATGCAGTCTAACTAAACCCTGATTGTTAATTCTTTCTTTATACTCCAACACAGTCTACTCATTATTTAATCAATCTAGGATAATGTATCTATAATTTCACAGTACATTAGATCTACAAATATATTTATTATACTATTTATCAACTTTAACATACCTATAGCTAAACTAGTACTGTACATTACTTAACTTATATTGTCTTACAGTAAGTATCATACTTTATATGTATGTCATTTTATATTTTATATTCATGGGTATGACTTATATACTGTATGTCGCTCTGGATAAAAGTGTCTGCAAAATGTCTAAATGAAAATGTAAATATTTTTACAGCTAGGCCTGGATGACCTCAGTCTGTCTATGCATCATTTTTGCAAGAATGAATTTAAAAACAAAAGTGGAATGTGACCCATTATACTTGGTGTTCTTTATCTGTTAAACCAGTTTCTAAAGGTGTCCAGCTTTCCAACATTAAAAAGATATAAAACAGGCATAATAACACAACCGACTGTGCTAAAACAAAGCCCACATGTAGATAAAAAACAAAAGTGTTCAATATTTGTTAGTGAAAAAAGACTTCCGAATGAAAAAATGATTGTTGGTGGCAAATAAACCACACATGTCATGATGAAGCTGTTAAAGATGGTGTGAAGTGCTTGTTTCTTCTGTGGGTGGATGTTGTTGTTTCCTGTTGGATCTGGTTTTCTTAAGGCTAGTAATATGGAAATGTCACAGAAGGTAATAACTGGTAGTGCCACAACCAAAGGAATAGCCAAGAATGGCGTTGTAATCAACCTTGTAACAATGCACATAAGCAGTCCACCAGTTGCCATAAGAAAACAGGTTGTTAACGTTAAGGCCTTCTTAACTATAGTAAGCATTTTACTAATTTTGTAGACTATAGGGTGAACCACTGCGATGTAACAATCCAAACAAATGCAAGCCATAAAGAGAGGTCTACCAATGAGGCAAAAGCTATAAATAAAAACAAGTATATATTGTAGCTCGACAATATGCCATTGTATTAAATTACATACACTTATGGGCATCTGAATTGTGAATGCTAGATCGATAACAGTCAGGCAGAGCATGAAGATGTCACTGGTGGATCTTTGTTTTTTCCTCTGGAATAGCTCGTGTAGGACCCACAGACAGGCTGGTAATCCCAAGAGGAAACAGAACACAGATATTGCTGAGAAGGTTTGTATGGCAGTCTCGAAATCTATGCACCAGTTGTAGAAATCCCAGTCTGTAACCTGAGTGCTGTTTGATGATGGTGATGATGAAGATGATTTTTTACTTGCAAAACCCATTTCTGCAAATCAGGAATTTAGATTTAACAACAAATTTAGCGAAAAAATAAAAATCAGGAAGGACAACTGGTCGTGCTGTGTTCGGTAACAGAATTAAACGCAATGTGATTGAGATTGGAGGGTGGGGTAGACGTGATAATTCTAGTCATGTTTAAATCACTTGGAAACAAAGGGCACAAAAAAAAACAAAAAAAAAAAGCTTTTTACATGAATGTCACCACTGTGCCAACTATGTGGCAGGCTGGGTGAAGAACAAAACAAAGGTTTATAAAAATAATAATAATGGCGAACTAGACAATTTGCATCCTATTTGACTGGCATTTAATACTGAAAGTTATGATGGATTGTCATTGTCGCACTTACCACGTACATAGAAAAAGCACAACATATTTTTAAGATGAAGCAATGTTCTTATTGATGACTGGCCATGATATTCGAAGAAGGCCCTAAATCTGATATTTATCATTAGCTCAACTGGGATTAGTGATTGGGCAGCTACTGATAATATAAAGTGTTATAATAAAGAGTGATAATAATTATATGGAGCAAAATATTAAACACACATAAAGGTAAACAGACAACAGCCTTAATGAGTTAAAATTTTTGCATTTTAAAATTAGGATTTTAAACCTGCATGACGGGTGCTTCATTTCATGTGCTTCCTTTTTTACCCTGACACGCTCATCGCTCGCTCTGGAATGGGGTCAGTCTTAACTTATCAGACCTCATGAAGCCAGCAAACTGAAGCATTTTGTTTTGATTAGTCTCACTAACAAATGGTTTACTGGCTACATAGCTGTTTAAATTCTAATTCTACAAGATCAATATTAAACATTTTCTTTGATTATTTTTAGTCAAGTCCGATCTATTGAATTTGCTGAGCTGCTCATGATTGTCTAATGCTGATGCCATTTAAAGGAGGCTCAAGAATTTATGGAGTCTGAAATCACACAATTTTTCCATGAAGGATTATAGTTTCAAAACGTGTGACTTCTCAAAGTCTAAGAGAGAGAGAGAGAGAGAAAAAGCATTTTAGATACAAAAAAGAGCTTTAACTTTTCAAAGTCTATATTGCTCTGAATTACATCATTCCACATGTCCTTATAGTCTGAGCAAGTTGAAAAAAAGGACGATTGCAACACATATAATATGAAAAAGAAAATAGCCATTTGTAAAATAATTTGCTTTTCGTTTTGACTGTAGCTATCTGAAACAACAACTTCAACATTTCTTAGGACATAATAATAATAATAATAATAATAATAATAATAATAATAATAATAAATTATAAAACCTAATACAATACAACATCTAAGAAAATTGCATTTAAGGGTGATATATCATAGGAAAAATCCCACAGCTATAATTTAAAAATACATATAGTCCAAAAAACAGAAATAAAAACTAAAGTTTAATGGAACAACACAAGACAAAAACAACAACAAGCCACATTTGGTCCATATTGACATGAGAGCATCACACTGTTGCTGCAGTTTTGTCAGCTGCACATCCATTATGCAAAGCTTCCATTCCACCACTTCCCAAAGGCTCTGTATTGAGATCTGGTGGAGCTCTCTATTGGATTGAGTGTGATGTTTAAGATGGTTTGAACTTCGTGACATGGTGTGGTCATAAAGGGATAAACATGGTCTGCCGCTATACAAGGTTGAGAGCGCCATTTAAATGATCCTCAGTTGGTACTAAAGTTTGCAGTATGAAGGACGGATCAATGCTTTCATATTGTTTAAGCTAAATTTTGACCCTGTCATGTGTGTTGTGTGATAAAAGAGTAACAGTGAGAATAAAAGACCAGCGATGCTCTAAGACTTAGAGACAGTGGCACTGAAAGAAGGACAGGAGGTAGCAGAGATGATCATGTTGAGGTTCTCTATGTGAGTGACAAGGATGAAAAGGATAAATGAGTTTACCAGATTGACAACCCATGTTAAATGTTTTAAAGATAAAGTCAGAGGGGCCAGATTGAGGTGGTTTGGACATGTTCAGGGGAGAGATTGTGAGCACATTGGTAGAACGATGCTGAGGTTAAAACCGCCAGGCAGGAGATCTAGAGGAAGACCAAAGAGGAGATTTATGGATGCTGTGAGAGAGGACATGAAGTTAGTTGGGGTGAGAGAAGAGGATGCAGAGGATAGGGTTAGATGGAGGCAGATGATTTGATGCGGCGACCCCTGAAAAAAAAAAAAAAACAGCTGAAAGACATAGAAGAAGAAGCAAAATTCTGACCCACTATCTGAATGGAAGAAATCAAGACTTGAAAATTGACTGAATTTGATGAAGCCAATGCAAACCAGAGTCGCATCTGGTATGGTCCTCTGCTGCTTTTGTGTTTTCAGAGATGCTCTTCTTACATACCTTAAATTTAACAAGATGTGATTTGAGTTACTTAGCAGTAAAAACAAAACAAAAAACATTTTCCTTTGAGCACTGGCATTAACGAGGCAATTTTATTCAGAGAAAAAAAGTTTTTGGAGACAAAAATGAAACATTTTACAGTATGTAACAAAAGTTTTATTATTTACCTTTGAAAACAAATAGAACTTTAAGTCTAATGTTATAAATTGCAAAGAAATTTATAGAGGTTTGTAAAGTAGTTGTTCATGCTGTTGACTGACAAAAACTGTAAATGTTGGTAAAGTAGTAGCTCTATTCCTGAACTAACTAAAACAAAATTATATATGATATATCCAAATGCTGGTGGTGCATACAGAAGAGGAGTCGGGCCAGCATAAACATTTTTCTATTTGTTCTCAGAATTCTGCCTTTTTTTCGTCAGATAAAACATTTTGAGATAAAAGTCAGAATTTTGGGAAAACATCATACTTCTCACAGAAAAGTTTTCAGATTTAGAATTCTGAGAAAAAAAAGTTCAGTGAAAAATGTCAGCCTTTTAAAAAGTCAGTCAAATACTGTATATCCTCATATATATCCTTAAATACTGTATATTTGATGGGGGCCTTAATCCTCCTCAATGCATTAGGGATTTCTATTGAAGAATTATTAAGCATACATATGGTATTTTCTTTTGTATGATTATACTATATGAATCTGTGGATTATTGAGATTTCATCTTCATTTCCTCTTTCGCTTCCCAGGTGTCTTTCTTCCTGTTTATAATTTTTGTGGTGTACACCATGCTGCCATTCTCCATGAGGGACGCCATCATCGCCAGCGTTCTCACCTGCTCGTCTCACACTGTCGTCGTCAGCGTGTGTCTGTCAGCTGTCAGCAAGAGTACAGAGCAGTTGGTGTGGCAGGTTAGTGCCCGCCCTCCGTGTGTCTGAATGTGTGTGAAAGAGAGCAAGAGAGAGATGATGAGCAGATAGAAGTGACTGCATGTTGTGTTGTGCTTGTACTGCTGCTATGAAAACTGCAGTGCAGGGGGAATTTTTTCTTTTATTTGTATTTTTTTCCTGGGTTTACCACCAAAGAGACTGAGTAATGTGTAATGTGTTTAGGGGGGAAAAACACCAAGGATAATAATTTATTAAACGCCTTTTTTTTTGGCAGTACAAGGAGATATGTGCCTTAAAAAGGTATTTTAATTACATTTCATATTTGTTTAGTTATTTTTTTATACACTCCTGCAGGGTTTGGAATTTAGGTTTATTTTAGTACACACTCTGGTAGTTTGTAGAAAATATGCATTTTTGTATTTCTACATATTACTGTTTACATACAGTAATGTGCTTTTAACTTTACTGTATCTGTGGATTTAAAATGTTTTATATATGCAGCCTTTGGAAAAATATTTAAAATCTATTTTTTTTATCGATTTGTTTTATATAAAAAAAAGCACAGGTTTTGTAGCCCCCTATTAAATAAATACACATCGTATTATCCAAAGGTTTTGAGCCATCCCTCCTTCCTTCATACTGTATGTTGCTTTCACAGAGGCAAAATTTCCAGTATGTTTTTAACATAATCTTGATGAATAGTTCTCCAGACTTCCTAAGGGACTTTTTTGCTTTCTTTTTCAGTCCAGTCCCTGTACGTAAGCAGTTTCAGAGATGTTTTTTTTGTTGTTGTTGTTGTTGTTTGATAAGACACACAGTGACCTATGAATCATTTCAGTATTAAAAAAACATAGCTTAAGGCTGGTGATTGCTGTACACTGGTGATGCTGAACACTGAATGGTGCGAACAGATGAGAGGGTAAATAAGGTTGCTGGTGAGGTTGCTGCATGCAATACATATCCAATATTTACATTACATCTCTGTAATTGCATTACAAAGAATTACAAACTGAATGTATGCGGTGAATATGGTAAAGTCTGCCAAATTTCATGTGGCTGAGAGTAATATTTCTGAAGGAAAATCTTGAAATCTGGAGGAAACATAGCAAGTTAATCATGAGTTTAGAAAGGAAAAAGAAATAAAATTTGATAATTGTTTCTTGCTCGAGACCTAAAATCAGTAAAGTATTTGGACTGAATTCTTCCTGATTTATTTGCTGTATGTTTTTTTTCAAAGTCACATGGTTAGCCTAATGCTTTTCTCTGTTCATTAGGTTGTTGTTAGCTCAGCTAGCTTAGCTTAATACCATAGGCTATTAGCTCAACTTGCTTAATTAGAGACGTAACCTTAGGTGAATGAGTAGCTAAATTAGGTGGTGAACTTTTTTTTTTGCACCATTATAGAGGCGATTAAGATTGATGTGATTTGTATTTAGACTCTTAGCAAGTATCTAGCCTTAAGAGTCATTTAAACACCTCAAAATGTCGTAATAGCAATAGTGCTGATTTGACTCTGTGCACCCACTAATCCGCTGCTGTAGGAGAAATTATTGATTCTTCACTATTCTTCTCAGCTTCCACAAAAAAAAAGGCTGTCATTTTCTCCCTCCTACCATTTTTTTTTGTCTTTTTCTGTTTTGATCATCATGGGTGCAAGAGTGCAGGGCGTCTGAGAAAAACCTCAGCTTTGACAGCTGGAATGCCTCGAGCACGCTGTGGCGAATGACAGCCAGCCAACAAAACAAAAGAAACAGTGAGTTTAATAAAGCAGAATAGACAGAATGAATATTAATGCAAATAGTGTTTCAAGGAATCCACAATGGTTTCAAATATATCGTCACAGTGCACTCCATGCAAATCCTGCATATAAATTAGGCTCTTTTTTCTGTTATAACTGAGATGGAGTATGAAATGAGCCTCAAAATGAAGACACACAAACAGGGAATGTAACTTACAGCCATAATTTATATAGGCTACACTGCTTCATGTCACATTATAAACATTATTATAAGAAATAGACAAAAGTCTAAAGTAATAATGCTCTTAAGACGTGGCACTGTGAAAAACGTTTTTTTTGGTAAGCAACATGTTGGTACTCGAAAATTATTGCTTTGGTACTTGGGTATGGTTTTCACCAGTGTACAAAGCAAGATGAGCAAGTTTGGTGTATACAGTAAGTACTTGCCTGCACAGAGTCCTGAGGTGATAGAACACCTTTGAGATGACTTCCAACAGTCCTTTTCGTCCAACACGAGTGTCTGACTCCACAAATGCGCTTCTGGAAAAATTATAAAAAATTCCTATAAACACACTCCTAAAACTTGTGGAAAGCCTTCTCAGAAGACTTGAAGCTGATAAAGATAGATAGATAGATAGATAGATAGATAGATAGATAGATAGATAGATAGATAGATATGATCTCTCTCTCACTTTCGCTCTCTACCATTACTAACCAAAATACTAACCTTAAAACTTAATTACAGTGTGCGCTGAAACACTGTAAAAGTCTTCAGTGGTTAAAAAAGAAGTGGTATCTACTTCATATTGTTCCAACAAGAGAGTGGTTGCAGCCCACAAATATTCCATCAGTGTGGTGTGATGTGATAAAAGCACCAAGCCAGTAGGATTCATATTGATTGATTTGCCTTTTACTGCAATAGCAGGAACTAAAACATATAATTCCTTGCCTCGATTCTTTAGTTGATAACACTGAAATGCTTTAAAATTTTGTGAAAAAAAAAACCCTGATGTGCTTTGATTTTTCAAAATTGTTGCGTATTGTATACAGTTGAACAACGTCATTAACCTGACTAGGCACAACTGGCAAGTAGCCATATGCACAACCACGTAATTCATTAAACAGTGTTAATTTTAGCACTTCATTTTAATGTAGATTTAGTGTTTAAAACAAAAATATGTGGTAATTTAGTTATTGTTAGTTTTTGTCCAAACATATTTAAGTCATTTAAAACCATAATCCTTAAGACCCTTTAATTTTCATGTATGAATTTTATATTACTTTTAAAAGGCATTCAATACAAATTTTAAGTATATTTAAAACCTAAAAAAATTGAAGTGTGATGTTGCATCAAACAGTCATACAGTACAGTGTAACTAGACTTTTTATGAAGAGCACATTGGAATATAAAGTTTCAAAAGAATCTTAACCACCTATATTTACATGTGAAAAAAAAGCAGATGTCTGGTCATTGGATCCTTCTCTGAGGAAAGCCAAGCTACAGTACCATGTTGGTGCTAGCGCCTGCAGGCTAGCAGGTCTGTGGCTCAGCAGGCTGCCAGTGTGGAGTCGATTTCAGGCGTAGACTCGACAGCATCCCTCCACTCATGATGCAACATGCATGAGTAAACTACATGGTTGGTTTGCGCTGGAATGGGATATTTTATTTGTTTTGGGGAAATTCTTTAATGTTTCAGGGTTTAGGTTTTCAATTTAACTCTAACAGGGGAACTACATAATACTATATCAGAAGAATATAAATTTGCATTGTTCAGCCAGCATTGTTCTCATTGTTCTCATGGCTAAAATGCAATCCATTCCTAAAACATAAGGATGGGACTTCCACAAAAAATGTTGTTTTTATTGTGCAGAATTTAGATAATTGTTTTTATTGTGCAGAATTTAGTTAATGCCACTTTTAAAATATAGTTACAGTGGAAAGAGAAAACAATGTCAACCTTTCGAGAACAACCATAAAAACCTCATAGTGCTAGTGGAAAAAGTGTGTGAATCCTTAAGTTAATGACCTTAAAAAAGCTATCTGGAGCCAGATGTTAGCATACTGTACCTGGAGTTTTGTTAAGAAAATCAGTTTGGAAGTGTGGCCTAGAGCTACTTTGGCCAATTAAAAACCGTACAAGGGGGTTACACAAATGTGAGCTACAATATGCCTAGCCAACAAGAGCTTTCAAAGGATCTATGATCAAGGGTTGTTGTTTCACATAAAGCCGGTAAGAGTTACAAAGTGATTTCAGTCAAAATGCGAAGTCAAAATGAGCCAAACAGCACAGCAAAGACTCATCAGTGAGGTAAAGAAACAACCCTGAGTGACAGCCATTTAAAGGCATCATTGTAATGTCGTGTGTGTGCTTGAGCCTACACTATGTAAAATATTTGAACATGTATGGTGTCCATGACAATAAGAAGGAAGCTGCTAACAGGAAGCCAACATGTCAAAAAACACAGATTCAATTCAATTCAATTCTATTTATAAAGCGCTTTTAGCAATTGTCATTGTCGCAAAGCAGCTTTACACAATCGAAATAATTATTTAAGTTTGTATGAAATGGTAATGTGTATGAATCAAAATGGTCAGTTTGTCCCTGGTGAGCAAGCCGAGGGTGACAGTGGCAAGGAAAAACTCCCTGAGATGGTAATAGGAAGAAACCTTGAGAGGAACTAGACTCAACAGGGAACCCATCCTCATCTGGGTGAAACAGAGAGCAGGAATTGATCTGCATTTATACAGTGTGGTAGGTGGCAGGAAGTTCAGCTATAATAGTTGATGTTAATTGATGTTAATATAAAGTCCAGGTAGTTATTAAAGACTCAGGTAGACTTGTAGGAAGTTCCAGTTCTGAACTATTGAACTGTCAAGTCCCCAGAGAAACAGTTGCCAACACCAGTCGAGGCCAGAACCATCTTCTAGGTAGAGAGAATCATCCCCAGACACCAGACGCATCCCAAAGAGACACATGGGACATCCATGTGACGAGATCTCCAACCGGGGGGACCAGGATGGGTCAGACAGGTCCGGAGGGCAGAGGGAGTCTGGATCACTGGCAGCTCAGGAACGACATGTGTAGCTCGACAGAGAGAAATAAAGAGTGAAAGGGGGAGACAGGGGGAGAGAGGAAAGAGAAAGAGGGGAAGAAGGAGACGAAGAGGAGAGATGGCAGTTAGGTATGGTCACAGTCACATAATGTATAATGTGAATGTATATTAACTGTAGAGTGCAAGCAGAGACTCCGGCAGGACTAACTATGACAGCATAACTAAAAGGGAGAGACAGAAGGAAACACAAACATGAGAGCTTCCTGAGATGTAAAGCAAACAATCACCTCACCGTCAACAAACCTGAGTGATCAATGAGAGTGGGGAAGACAGCATCTAAACATACCAGTTCACCGTAATACTCTACGTCCATGAGTCCCCCAGATCTGCTCCTTTACCTAAGGCAAATCTATTTATAAAAATGCTTGACTAAATAAATAGGTTTTTAGCCTAGACTTAAACACTGAGACACTTTGTCAGTGTTTGAGTCCCGAACACTATTTAGAAGACTATTCCATAATTTTGGGGCTTTGTAAGAAAAAGCTCTGCCCCCAGCTGTATTTTTCATGATACGCGGTACTGACAGGCAGCCTGCATCCTTTGATCGAAGTAGGCGTGGCGGATCGTAAGACACTAGCAGTTCACTCAGATACTGCAGCGCGAGACCATTTAATGCTTTATATGTCAAGAATAGTATTTTAAAATCAATGTGAAATTTCACAGGAAGCCAATGCAGTAAAGATAAGATAGGGGTGATGTGCTCATATCTTCTGGTTCTAGTGAGGACTCTCGCTGCTGCATTCTGGACTAGCTGAAGCTTGTTTATGCACCTAGTTGAACAACCAGACAGTAAGGCATTACAATAGTCCAACCTAGAGGTGATAAAAGCATGAACTATTTTTTCTGCATTGTTTAGCGACAATATATTTCTTATCTTGGCAATATTTCTGAGGTGAAAGAATGCTATCCTGGTAATATTATTTACATGAGCTTCAAATGAAAGGCTGGAATCTATAATCACACCAAGGTCTTTTGCACTTGATGGAACAGAAAGGCCATCTAAAGTTACAATGTGATCTAAAATTTTACTCCTAGCTGTATGCAGTCCTATGACTAGAACTTCTGTCTTATCTGGATTAAGCACAAGGAAGTTAATTAGCATCCAATTTCTTATGTCCTGCACACACTGCTCAACTTTAGTAAGCTGTTTTTTCTCATCAGGTTTTGCTGAGATATATAACTGTGTGTCGTCAGCATAACAATGAAAACTAATAACATGCTTACAGATTATGTTGCCCAGAGGAAGCATGTAAAGGGAAAAAAGCAGTGGACCTAAAACTGAACCCTGCGGAACGCCAAACTCCACTAGAGAACATGCAGAATAATCACCATTTAAGTCTACATACTGATAACGATCGGTCAGATAGGATCTGAGCCAGGAGAGGGCTGTACTGTTAATTCCTACTACATTTTCTAATCTGTGAAGAAGAATAGCGTGATCAACGGTGTCAAAAGCTGCACTGAGGTCGAGTAATACAAGCATAGTTGTATTAAAGTAAATTGAACCCAGCTTGAGCGACACTGCAAAGAAGAGTGAGCAAATATTGTAATGTCTAGATTTGTGTGCCATTGAGAAGGTCGCTTGCTGCTCACAAACGAGCAGGGCAGGTTTTATGAATATCAGGTTTCAAAAGAAGATATAGACATATGTGTTGTCTGGTCATTGGATCCTTCTCTGAGGAAAGCCAAATACAACATTTTGGTGGTAGCACTTGCTGGCCAGCAGGTTTGTGGCTCATCAGGCTGCCAGCTTGGGTTCGATTTCAGGCGTAAACCTGCCAGTATCCCAGCAGCTCACCTCCACTTACTATACTGTAAATACTATACCCATGGGTAAACTAAAAACTACATTTTTGGTTTGCCCTGGAATGGCATATTTGACTTGTTTGGGTGAAGTTCTTTAAAGTGTTACCTGGTGTGGGTTAGAGGACCTCACCATAAAAGGGAATAATATTAATAAGGGGCCTTATCCAGGGCTTCTGATAGGTTTAGCAAAATAGAAGGCTGTGAGAGTTCTTATGAGACATGCATGGGAAGATCAAATTTGCATATAGTGTCGGATTATTAATTAGTAAACAAAAAAAGGAAACCAAAGAAAACTGAAAACACAAAATAAACAGAGCTCTGTTGTCTCCTCGAGACTGGATGGGTCTCTGGAAACTAAAAATATGGCTTTATATGGTGCCAGGGTTAGTCTAACCTTTGAGAGGATTTATAGATGTTTTAAACTTTAACTCAGAGCAAGCACGCACACCAAACAGGCCACTCTTTCTCTCTCTGAGTTAGCGGCGTCTTGTGGAGACTGAGAGTAAGAGTCTTTGCCTCTGTCTTGGGGCTTGCACGCTTTGTCTTTGGCCTTGATACCTTTACCAGGGCTACCTAAGAGCACACTAAAAGCGCAGGTATCAGGGCCCTTAAATAGACAGACTGCCAGGTGCAGCGTGTTCACACTGATAGTATGATTGTGGGTGTATGGAGGGAATAGGGTGCGAGGTGTATACCAGTTCAAGCCGGGCAGGGAGACCAACAGGATGGCGGAAAGGAAGCGGGCTAACTGGTAGTATATCCAGTGCCTCGGCGAGTGTCCCGTCATTAAAAGTTCCGGTGGCCCCCAAATCGATGAGCACCTCCGCTTGGGATGAGGGTGTAGAAGGTAGGAAGAGCCCTGCATGTCGGGGTCTTGACTTTTGGGTCGAAACCTTTTTGTTGTGGTAGACCATGTGTGTTTAGTAGAAGAGTTGTTATGAAGCTGATAAGCTATCTTTCTGAACTCATTCTACCTACTAATAAGTTATGCAGGTAATGATTGCTATATTCTACAGTTAATGTATAATTAACTAAATTATTAATTTATAATTCATTATTATAAGTACATGGCATGTCGATGTTTAATAATGTAGATGTGCACTAGCTATTTCATTGTATTACCTGCCTGCAAAGCATATGTGACACATACTGTACAGTACAGTATGGATCATTACCCATTGTCTATGTGCAACTCTGATAGACTCACAGGAATTTGGCCAAATATTCATGGAACTCTTATTAGGAAGCATAATATGCTCTAGCGATTTAATTTTAAGAAGTACCAAAAGCGACACACGTATTCCTTAGAAGACTCTTTTTTTTTGTCCATTTTCTAAATCAATACCAGCTAAGACTATATCCATTTTTTGGTGAAATTTGATAAATGCTTAAAAATGACTGCTTCATTGTTCCTTAGTATTATAGGGAAGTTAAGTTAAATACAAGAAAACACCCATCTTAAATTCAGCTTCTTTTTATTTTCCTCGCTCGGGGCGCCTGCACACGGAGCTTCATGCAGCGATGATTGAATCCAATGGAGGTGTCGTTGGCCAAGCAGCAGGATTAGATTCCATTAAAACGGAATGCTCTCCTGTGGGGGCGTCATCAAAATCGCATCCCGTGCAGTTGTGTGCGGTAATGAAGCGGCGCAACCACAGGATCTGGGAGGGTCATGCAGTCCAGAAGATAAATTCTCTCCTGCACACTAAACTGAGCAAACACTGCATCACAACAGGTCTCTCTCTTTCTGTCCCTTTCTCTCTTGGTTAATTTGGACTCTATCAATCTAAATACAGTATATGCAGTCTGTTCCGATCTTTAAATAAGTCACATTCATGTTGGCAACAGCTTTACAGTGAGCCAAAAACTAAAGTATAAGAGTAAACAGTGAAACAGTGCTCGTGCTTATATCATCTGCCATCATTGCTGCTCTGCAGAGTGGGATTTCAGCTAGTGTGTGGTTACCCATATAGCGTGGGGTTACACGTGCGGTTACCAATATAGTGTCTGATGAAGCTTGTGTGGGTTTTCAGATGCACACTCTGCAATCATATGCAATATGCGTGAAATGTTTTGATTAGTTAAGAAATTCATCGTTTTCTAAGTCTACAGTGTGTTTATAACAAAGCAAAAATAAGGCATATCTTAAATAAATGACAAGAAAATATGTTTCAAATGTAATAATAATAATAATAATAATAATAATATGCACAGTGCAATAACAATAATATATAAAACATTTTTACAGCCAGACATCTATTTTGACTTAACCTGATTTGCTGAATGGTCACAAATCTCTCTGCTTTTTTTCCCCTTCAACGTTTTTAATGAGCTCCCATGAGTTTTCCACTGACCGTCTGCACCAGTGTTAGCAAATTAGTTTTGCTAGCCCATCCAAACAGTTCAACACCTTATATTGTTCCACATGCAGCTTCATCTCGTTCACAAGACATTTGTTTCTTTAGAAAATAAAATTCTACCATTGTTCATTTTTCTGTCCTGAAAGTTTTCAAAAGCACATTCTTCTCTCACACACACACACACACACACATATATACATACATACGTACATACACTGAAAAAAATATCCAGCCTGATCTACTTAAAAAAATTAAGGTAACTTTTTGCATCAGATAATTATGTAGTTTAAGCAAGACTATTCTTAGTATTTACTACTTACATTTCTTTATGTAACAAATATTTTTTGCTAGTAAAGTCTACTTAATTTTTTCTAGTAAAGTCTATTTAATTTCACAAGTAAATCCTACTTAATTTAATAATTCCCCTAGTCATTCTTTTGTGTCCATGCTACTTAACTTTAAGAGTTTAAAATATGTATTTTTAATTGAAATTTAACTATTTTTTTAAGTTTCCACATTACTTGGAGTGGGACCTACTTTGTTTTAATTTTTTAAATGTCCTAGTCTCATTTTAAAGTTATATATACTCACATTATCTAGTTAGGCATTTCTTATATGTTATAGTTAAAATACTAGTTGTGTAATTTTGTACTTTGAAATGCAACTTCATCCAGCACAAAACTTGAAGTAAGAACCACCCTAAAAAATACTGGGTAAATATTGCTGGGTTAATTTAACCCAGCAAAATTGGTTATTTGTTTATAGTGAATCAGTAAAAAAATATAAAAAAATGAATTAAAAAAATGTCTATTAAACAGTTAAAATACTTTGATATACTGGTCTATTACAAAAAAACTTCCAAGTTTTGCAAACCATACATATATGCAATAAACATCATACTATTAAATGTTCCTAGAAAAAATATTTATTTTTCAAAAGCACAAGAACAGATAATCAACAGCAACATCATTACCATACTATTACTCACAAGGGCAGAATGGAGTAATTGCACAAATAGGCTGAGGCAGCTTCTACAGAGCAGGATCTCTGTGACTCCAAATATCTTTTTTGCAGAACAAAACTATCCAGCCCTGGTCTCATTTTAACATACAAACACTGTCTATGACTTTTCAAGTAGGCCTCGCTATTTCATAGCAACATTACAAAAAGTCCTATACAGGAGCACACTGCTTTGGATAGTTAATGTCAAAAATATAAAATGCCTTTAAGCACACATCAACCGCCCCAAGTAGTGTGCATTGCTCCAGAGCCTGTCCCACCAGAATGACGAATGCCTAAGAGCAGCGCTGGTCATTTTCTCCCAACGTCAGGATGTAGGGGTACGGCCTTGACCCTTCAGCCTGCTGGAGGTATTTCACCATGTTGGTTCCAACCTTAGAAAGAAAAAAAAAATTAAAGAAAGTAAACAATTTTGTTGAATAGCAAGGATTAAACTGAATAAAACTATTAATTTAGTGTGTAATAGGATTGATACTAAATAAAAAATGACAAAGCTGTCCAATAAGATAAGGTATAGGTAACCTGAAACAAAAACATGGAGACAGCTACTACCAAAAATAAAACAGCAAAATAAGCATGGCTTTTAGGATAAAGTCTTTTTATATGTCAGACTAGTTGATCTTGTGGTCTGCGTTGATTTTAAGCTAATTGCCGAAAAAAATGTCATAGCTGGGGTCATACTGGCACAGTCACCCAAATATTAATACTTTCATCTAGTAGTTACCTGTTCAGCTGTGGTACTTTTTTGTGGTAATTTAGCCTGAGTCACAGGCAACTTTGGTTAAAGAGGGCTACCTGGTTAGCTAACATGCAATTACTGGTGATACATTTGCATACTTATCAAAGGGGGAAAGGTGTAAAATATTGTTATACCTCGGGAGAAATTTGACCGCGGAGTAAATTACTAACTAGTGAAAAACGGGAGGTTAGCAGGTGTGTATATTTGTGAGAGGGTCAGTGTTTTGTAACACCCCAGCATTTTATTCTCACAAGCAGTGAGATTAATAAAGTTCTAATCTTAATGTGTTTGCTAACGCTAGTAACCTAACTAAATGCCTGCGTCATGCTAGCACTACAGTTAACGGTTTAGCGTTCATTCATCACTTCAGCATCTTCGTCACTCCGCAAACATTCTACAGAGAAAGATAAAAAGCTCAGACATCTTATCCGTTTCTTTCACACACAGCTGGGGTTCTTTGGCTAACTATAGCAGCTAAATTATCTTACCTCAGACCAGCCTGAAAGTTTAAGTGTAACCGTAACACGGTAACAGTAATAAATGTCACATATAGTAATAATTTTTCAGTCATATGTGACTTAGGTGAGTGAACATGTGTATACAGACCTTGTATTTAACGCCATTTTCCCTTAAATGCCCGAGGAGGATGAACCGTCATCAGCGGTGTGGGAGCTGAAGAGAGACACGAAGCCCAGAAAAATTACCCAAGAGCGGCAACCCAGCGTTTGGGTAGAAAAAAACAACCCGTTAAAACTTTTTACACACGAGGTGAACATAACGCTCCAAAGAGTTGTTTCCTACCGCAATGAGGCTTTGGTACACTAATTTGATACGGGGTTTCCCATGCTTTTTCCAAGGGGAGGCAGTTTTATTTAAACAGAGTAAAATGAACAAGATTATTGCTTGTTGTGTGTGTCCACTTAAAAAGATTGTCAGGGATTACGTAAAAAATATATGTTAAGGAAAAAATGCACATTGTCTTGTATTCTTAACAAATGCAGATTAAGTTCTAACTTAGATATATTTATGTAAACGTACAAACTTGATTATTTATTGTTGAATACACAGATTTAATTATGCTACATTTACAACATCTCAGATTCATTTTTTTCAGTACATATGAAAATCTTTCTTCAGTCCCAAACCATCACTGACTGCGGTCCTACTCGGTAGCCTAGAGAAGGATATATTTATTGATGTAAAGCACATATGTAATTCACTCTGCATAAGGTTTTCTGTAAATGTAAATTTATACATATACACACACACATACAGGCATTGGCAGGCTATCACCCCTTTAGATGGGTGCCAGATCCAGAGTCTTTTCATTTTTGAATGTTCCTTTTCTCCACAAAGTTGAGTTGAAATTATTCTAATAATAGTCTAATAATCATAAGAAGTAATAATAATGGGTTGTGACGCAGACCCCCTGACTTTGCTTCACAGTCCGTTTGGGTTCCCAGTACACTTTCTGTGAGAGCATTGTAGATCTTCATTCCCATCAGGCCATCTTCAACCAAGATAATTTGATTCTTATGTTCAGATCAGGTTTGAAATCGTATTGTACCGCTCCGCAAATGTGATCAGCTGCGATTTTCAGTGTCATCCTGTGCCAGAGATCCCACCTGGCTGGGGTGAAGTGTTTTATTCATTGATGTTCTTTCGAGCTGATCTTATTGATTTATTTGTACGTTTTTTTTTCTTTTCGTTTTTCCATTATGGAAAAGTATGTACCGTATATGTTCTACATTTATTTTTACATTCAAGTGAAATACTGCTCTTCAAACCTGTTTTGTATTTGTTGTATGTATTATTTAGTTAATTATGGAAATATGAATAAGAAATATTCTAATATTTTGAGATCCCTGATTTCTAATCAGTTACATCGCATATAATGAAGCTAGGATATATAAAAGTTTTATTAAAATAATAAATAAATAAATAGATTATCACTATTGATATCAATAATAATAATAATAATAATAATAATAATAATAACAATACATTCCGAGCAATTCATTACGCGACAACATTAACTGCAGCTGATACCATAACCACAAAATTTAAAGCTTTTTGACAATACTTTCATCTTCATGGTTGTATACCTTTCTGAAATATTGGTGTATGTGGGGGTAGTGAAACATGCTCGCAATGTGTAGTGTGCAGCAATCTGTGCTGTTTGTCTGGAGAGAAATAGAAGATTTGTGTCCGACCTATATGCATTATTATTATTATTATTATTATTATTATTATTATTGTTGTTGTTGTTGTTGTAATTATTATTAATATTGTAATTATCATTACATACATATACGTAACACATATTATTACTATACTACTACTACTACTACTACTACTACTACTAATAATAATAATAATATGCTTAAATCAAAATTGCATAATGTTCATTGTCCTTATATACTGCGTCGGTTAGTATAAATGGGTAAATGGAGCAGAAAGACGTCAGTACAAGGCATTCACATCCAAGGTGGATTAATTTGCATTATTTTTATGGAATTTAACTAAAACAGCACTACCAACGATGGTATAAAAATACACAGAATAATATGTAGTTTTAAATATCCAATCCTTATTCTATTTACATAATGCTTTAGGAATAGAATAGAATTTGCATATATTCAGTTTTTTTTTCCAAATAAGTAGAATAATCAGCATTTTTTTTTTTTTTGGCCAAAAAAGAGTGCCAACAAAAGATGGCAATCAGAAATTAAGCTAAACAAAGCTACTATTTAACTGTGCAAACAAAAACAGACTGCTGTGAAAATAAGTATGAGTTTTGGGAAAAGCGTGATGTAATGATACAGTAATCGTACTACAAACATAAACAATACTTATATACAATACACAACATGATATTGTTTGATTTTGTACATCCAGTGTGTAACATCTTTCTCTTCCTTAATACATGTACACACAAGCAAATCAGACGGATTCACCCCGATGACTCAGCAAGCAGCGTTGTCTCCTTTTAACTTTGCTGCGCTAACCAACAGGCATGTCATTCGTCCGAGGTTTGCCTAAAACTGAGACCTGCTATGATCAGATCAGGTCATCATGTTTTTATACAAACCCTCCCCTGCCCCTCCCAAAAAAAAGAAATTTGAATTAAAAAAGGGGGCACTAACTTTTATATAAGATTCGAAGTCAATCAATCTCCACAGCATCTCAATCATGCTCTTAGAGCTTCCATGTATAATTTAGCGAAAACACCTGTTGTCTGTCACACCGTGCGTCCCTGCATCCTGCGTGGTAGCTTTGGGTGCTAATTAATTATCTGGTGCTGATGCTACTGTAATGTGTGTGTGTGTGTGTGTGTGTGCGTGTGTGTGTGTACGTTTGTGCGTATGCGTTTGTGTGTGTGTGTGTGTGTGTGTGTGTGCAATAATCCCCGTCTATGTGGGAGGAAGTAACAGATGTCAGCTACCCACCCCTCCAAACCTACAGGGTTTATGCGGGATTATTAATGTGCTCTTTAGAGTAGTGATGAACAACAGACTGAAACGGCTTTCTGGAGTAAACAAGGAACTGATGCATACAGTCTTTTTTATACTATTTAATCTTTGCAAAGATGACATTTGCTTATGAAATTATGTATTCTTTCCCATGATGTAATATACAGAAAGATAAATGTCCTATAAAAGCACAAACCTCAAGTGTTTTAATTCTTACATAGTCATGTTCTATGAGATGTAAGCAAGCCAATGCATATTTATTTATTTATTTATTTATTATTATTATTATTATTAATAAGCTGTTGTATTTCAATCATGTACTTTGTTTTGGCAGTTATTATAAAAAAGATTTGCGACTGATCCAAGAGGCACAACCAAATATCACTATCTGAACTCAACTGAGTTTATTTCCCTGATGGATTGATCCATCACGTCCAACAAGCTGTCAGTCTGAACACTAAACTCATTTGTAAATTTAGATCAAGTAAATTGCAGAAAAATGTATTAATCACTAGAGCATCATTGGTATGACATTTTACATCTGTTTGTGAATAAACAAGACAGGGAGGACGAGCCAGGTCTGATGTACTGGACGTTGTCATGTTTGGGTTTTTCTCAAGTTAAGAAAAAGCATGTATGTTTATGAAATGGAGGACATGCTTAATTGTTTGTGAGGATTTTTTGTTCCAGCTTTTAACAAGTCTTTATCTTAAAATATCATCGTCTTATCATTTATACACTTTATCCTATATACAGGGTCACAGGGGACCTGGAGCCTATCCCAGGAGAGGTGGGAGTACTTTGTGGATGGGGTGCCAATCCTTTCCTACTACAGGCAATTTGGGAATGCTAAGTAGCCTAATCTGCATGTCTGTGGTCTATGGGAATAAACTGGAATATTCGGAAGAAAACCCATCAAGCATAGAATAACATGCAAACCCCATGCACATAGTGCTAACCACTATGCCACCAAAAGAATTATAGGATTATAGCTTAAAATTTATGAACATTTACTTAATTCTAAAGAAAATATTATATGTTGTTGTTGTTGTTGGTCTTTTGGCTGCTCCTGGGGGCTCACCACAGTGGAATATCCAGTCCGCACAACAACTTAGCACAGGTTTTACGCCGGATGCCCTTCCTGACGCAACCCTCCCATTCTATCCGGGCTTGGGCTGGCACTGCGTCCAGTGGCAGTGGCTATTGTATATGCAACTATTATTAGTATATATAACCTTTCTGAAAAGCCCGGAGAGAGAAAAGCTCATAAGCATCATGTTTTAGTGTGTTAATATACAGTTCTCCCACTTTCTTAATGTTTGCTTGGCGTCCATCTGTGTGTTCTGGTGTTTTGTTTTTTCTCCATCACTGTTTATGCTGAAAGGTTATGTATCAGCAAGAGTGTCTCAGCCACCATGACCTTTCATGGCACCCATATTCTGAATGACCTTTAACCAATTAATTATAAGTGGATTAGCACACACCTCTTCAAATAATTTGGTTAAATGCTTAGCAGGGCAAATCTTTAACTGGATAAAGGACATAAATGCAGCAATAAGGGTGCATTAGTAAATTAGTAGTTTACCTTATATGGTTGGGTTTGCACATACATTATGAATGCTCAGTGGTTAAGGCATTGGACTACGGTTCAGAAGATCCCAGGTTCAAACCCCACAACCACCAAGTTGCCACTGTTGGGCCCTTAAGCAAGGCCCTTAACCCTCAACTGCTCAGATGTGTAATGAGATAAAAATGTAAGTGACTCTGGATAAGAGCGTCTGCCAAATGCCTAAATGTAAATGTCTGTCTATGATTGAATTTATTGCAAAATGTAAATCTGAAAGTTAAGTCATGTCAAGTGGACTTCTTATATGGAACTAGATTGGGGCACACTAAAAGTAAATTTACATATATATATATATATATATATTTATTTATTTTTTATTTTTTATTTTTTAAACAATTTGTGTTCAATTCTTTCTGCTGAATAAAAGTGTTAAACCAACTGACATTTCCAGAAGACTTTGTACAGTGCCTCATCACCGGTCGAGGAAGCTTGCACTTATTCCAGTGAGTCAGCATTCAGCAAGTGGAGCATCTGATCCTAGAAAATCGATAAATAAACTTGTGAAAGAAACACATCTATCTTTGGGAACTGTACACACAACCATTCACCAACACTACTTGCACATTACAGAAACTCAGCTGGAAGTGACTGCCAGATCCCCCATACAGGCCTGACCTCGCTTCAAGCCACATGTTTGGGCCATTAAAGGAAGTCCTGGGAGGCCAGCATTTCAAATGTCAAGCAGACAGAACTGTAACGGCTCTGGCATACTGACAAAACTTTCTACCTTGATGGTATCCAAGCACTAGTGACACGCTGGGATAAGTGCCTTAGTGTAGCAGGGGATTATATAGAGAAATAAAAATATTTTTCAGTTTTACAGTTATAACTGTGTTTCTGTGTTCCATTTTTCTGCATTGTGACTTAAACACAATGTAATGCTCCCTCTCATTATAAACTACACAAATTTTGCAAGGTCTACAATAGTAGAAGCTTCATGAATGTTGGGATATGAAACATATGACCCGTGACTGTGTTAACTGCTAGCTGACAGCAAGCCATCTGCAGATCAATAATTGTTGTGAAATCAAGTATGTGAACAGATGGTCTGCATCACTGATGGCCTGCACCGAGCCATTTCCTGACAAGTACTGAAAGAAAACTAAAGTGCCATTTCATTCCCGTTAGATGGGGTTGGCTGAATTTTAATTTTGACATCAGAGGAGTGACCGTGCATTATTAATATATTGGAGCATGCACAATATCTGGTAATAAAAAGTCTAAAAACTCCTATGTTAACATTGCTGGGTTTGGGGATATAAGAGCGTACTTTCGGGATGTACTGTTAGTACTATGCAAAAGTCTTGGGCTCATGTAAATAACTGCTGTAAAGACCAGGATGTCTTCAAAACAGTTTATATAATATTCAAAAACAATGGTATAAAAACAGTAAACAATAATGAATAAAACAAAGTAAATAATTGGTGTGACGACCCTTTGCTTAAAATATACTTTTAGGTTGTGCAGTTTTATAAGGAAATTAGCTCCTTCTTTTGTACTGAACATCCTGCAGAATGAGCCACAGTCTTTCTAAGGACTTAACGCATGCACAACCCAGGAGCTTTCTAACTCAGTGTGTCCTCACAATTTGGCAAAACATGAATAAAATATTTTTTTTTCTCTGGAGTAAAGCCTTGTGTCTTTCCTCCCTACCCCATCACCCAGACTCTGTAATGAAATAATGCATTACTTAATTCTCAGGAGCTCAGTCTCATTATAAAAGAAAATGTTTTTTTATGCAAGTATATTATTGTAGTTTCTTTCTTTCTTCGCACCTAAAATTTCTAATCGTTTTTCACTTGGTTTCTGCATCATGTCTATAAGGAAAATTCACTTTTAAACATTTTTTAGACATTCCTTTTTACGACTTTGGTGCATGTGTAAAAAAAAAAAAAATGCTTTTCCTCCCTCTTCCATTTTTGTACTGGGTTTAAACAAGCCAATTACAGTAGTACTTTTTTGTGACATCATATAAGAAGACACAATTTCTTTTGCTGAGCTTGCTGAGCTCCGCTCACCTCTGCTCAACTCTGCTGTTCTCTATAGAGGAGTTTGCATGTCAGTTGGACTTCGGAGGGTTTCTGAGACCAGATCTTCTTCTTCTTTGTCTTTCGGCTGTTCCCTTTCAGGGGTCGCCACAGCGAATCATCTGCCTCCATCTAACCCTATCCTCTGCATCCTCTTCTCTCACACCAACTAACTTCATGTCCTCTCTCACTGCATCCATAAATCTCCTCTTTGGTTTTCCTCTAGACCTCCTGCCTGGCAGTTCCAACCTCAGCATCCTTCTACCGATATATTCACCATCTCTCCTCTGAACATGCCCAAACCACCTCAATCTGGCCTCTCTGACTTTATCTCCAAAACATCTAACGTGGGTTGTCCCTCTAATAAACTCATTCTTAATCCTATCCATCCTTGTCACTCCCAAAGAGAACCTTAACATCTTCAGCTCTGCTACCTCCAACTCTGCCTCCTGTCTTTTCTTCAGCGCCACTGTCTCTAAGCCGTAGAGCATCGCTGGTCTCACCACTGTCCTGTACACCTTTCCTTTCATTCTCGCTGATACTCTTTTATCGCACAACACACCTGACACTTTTCTCCATCCATTCCAACCTGCCTGTACCCGCCTCTTCACCTCCTTTCCACACTCTCCGTTGCTCTGGACCGTTGACCCCAAGTACTTAAAATCCTGCACCTTCTTTACCTCTGCTCCCTGTAGCCTCAACGATCCTCCTGGGTCCCTCTCATTCACACACATGTATTCCGTCTTGCTGCGGCTAACCTTTATTCCTCTGCTTTCCAGAGCATACCTCCACCTCTCCAAATTTTCCTCCACCTGTTCCCTGCTCTCGCTACAGAGCACAATGTCATCTGCAAACATCATAGTCCATGGGGACTCCTGTCTTACCTCATCTGTCATCCTGTCCATCACCAGAGCAAACAAAAAGGGGCTTAGAGCCGATCCTTGATGCAGACCCACCTCCACCTTAAACTCTTCTGTCACACCTACAGCACATCTTACCACTGTCTTACAGCTCTCATACATGTCCTGCACCACTCTAACATACTTCTCTGCCACTCCAGACTTCCTCATACAATACCACAGCTCCTCTCTTGGCACCCTGTCATACGCTTTCTCTAAATCTAAAAAGACACAATGCAACTCCCTGTTACCTTCTCTGTACTTCTCTGCCAGCATCCTCAAAGCAAATACTGCATCTTATGTACTCTTTCTAGGCATAAAACCATATTGCTGCTCACAAATGCTCACTTCCACCCTTAACCTAGCTTCCACTACTCTTTCCCACAGCTTCATTGTCTGGCTCATTAGCTTTATACCTCTATAATTGCCACAGCTTTGCACATCTCCCATGTTCTTAAAAATTGGCACCAATACACTTCTCCTCCATTCCTCTGGAATTCTCTCACTCTCCAAGATCTTGTTAAACGAACTTGTCAAAAACTCTACTGCCACCTCTCCTAAGCACTTCCATACCTCCACAGGTATGTCATCAGGACCAACAGCCTTTCCACTCTTCATCCTCTTCAACGCCCTTCTTACCTCACTTCTACCAATATTTGCTACTTCCTGTTCCACAACAGTCACCTCTTCTACTCTTTGTTCTCTTTCGTTTTCCTCATTCATCAACTCCTTAAAGTACTCCTTTCATCTTCCCATCACCCTTCTGGCATCTGTCAGTACATTTCCATCTCTATCTTTAATCACTCTAACCTGCTGCACATCCTTCCCATCTCTATCTCTCTGCCTTGACAACCTGTACAGATCCCCCTTTCCCTCCTTACTGTCTAGCCTAGCATACAAGTCCTCATATGCTCTTTGTTTGGCCTTTGCCACCTCTACCTTCACCTTACTCTGCATCTCCCTGTACTCCTGTCTACTCTCTTTAGTCCTCTCAGTGTCCCACTTCTTCTTAGCTAGCCTCTTTCCCTGTATACACTCCTGGACTTCCTCATTCCACCACCAAGTCTCCTTGTCCACTTTCCCCTTACCTGATGATACACCAAGTACCCTCCTACCTGTCTCCCTGATCACATTGGCTGTAGTTGTCCAGTCAACTGAAAGCACTTCCTGACCACCCATAGCCTGTCTCAACTCCTCCCTAAAGACTTCACAACATTCTTCCTTTCTCAGCTTCCACCACTTTGTCCTCTGCTCTGCCTTTGTCCTCTTCGCCTTCCTTACCACCAGGGTTATTTTACACACCACCATTCTGTGTTGTCTGGCTACACTCTCCCCTACCAACACTTTGCAGTCACTGATCTCTTTCAGGTTACAACGTTGACACAAGATGTAGTCGACCTGAGTGCTTCTGCCTCCACTCTTATATGTCACCCTATGTTCCTGCCTCTTCTGGAAGAAAGTATTTACTACTGCCACTTCCATCCTCTTTGCAAAGTCCACCACCATCTGTCCTTCTACATTCCTGTCCTGAAGGCCAAACCTGCCCATCACATTTTCATCACCTCTGTTCCCTTCCCCAACATGTCCATTGAAGTCTGCACCAATCACCACTCTTTCACCTCTGGGGATGCTCTGCATCACTTCATCTAACTCACTCCAGAATTTCTCCTTCTCTTTTAACTCACATCCTACCTGTGGGGCATAACCACTAACAACATTTAACATCACGCCTTCAATTTCCAGCTTCAGACTCATCACCCTATCTGATACTCTCTTCACCTCTAGAACATTCCTTACAAACTCCTCTTTCAGAATAACTCCTACTCCATTTCTTTTCCTATCCACACCATGGTAAAACAATTTGAACCCTGATCCTAAGCTTCTAGCCTTGCTACCTTTCCACCTGGTCTCCTGTACACACAGTATATCCACCTTTCTTCTCTGCATCATATCAACCAACTCTCTTCCCTTCCCTGTCATGGTCCCAACATTTAAAGTCCCTACTATCACTCCTAAACTCTTGCCTTTCCTCTTCTCTCTCTGCTTACGAACACGCCTTCCTCCTCTCCTTCTTCGACCAACAGTAGCCCAATTTCCACCAGCACCCTGTAGGTCAACAGCACCAGTGGCGGTCGTTGTTAACCCGGGCCACGACCGATCCGGTATGGGAATTATATTCTTGATTCGCATCATTGATTTGGCAAATGTTTTACGTCGGATGCCCTTCCTGACACAACCCTCTGCATTTATCCAGACTTGGGACTGGCACAAGAAGACACTGGATTGCGCCCCCCCGTGGTTGCATTGTTTCTGAGACCAGATAACTTGGTAAAAACTAAAAGGAAAATACAGGATGTTTTAAGATCATAGAATGTTTTTTTCTTGTTTTAATAAAAAAAAAAAAAAAAAAATTTAATAGGAATGTGTAGACTCTTTATGTCTACTTATCTGAACCACTAAAAATGATATTCACTTGGAGCTGCTGTCATAGAACATAAACTGATGTTCTATCAGACCTATCAGAATTAATCAATTGATAGCACTGGAGTATTTATTGTATCTGCCAACAAGGATCTTTAAAATTGGTAAAAAAGAGCTTTATACAAAATTTAATTAGCCAGCTAGCTTTAGCTAGCACACTTAATAGGCATCCTTTGACGACTTCACCTTTAGTGGAACACTTTTGTGAAAACGTTTAGAAAAATATTGGACTCAGTGCCTATGTAATATATATAAAGTTTGTTCTCTATCGCCACAGCCGTAATATTTGTGATGAAAATCTTAGATATTATCCTCAAGACAGACCTGGCAAACTCTGAGGCATGAAGTATTCAATTCAATTCAATTCAATTTTATGTATATAGCGCTTTTAACAATGGTCATTGTCTCAAAGCAGCTTCGCAAAAAATTAAAGATTTTTTTTTTTTTCAGAAAAGGAAAGAAAAGAAAACATTTGGAAGTGTGTATGGGTGAGAAAAATGTGTCTAGATAATAATTAGATGAATGAATGATGAATGAAATGTCTCTGATGAGCAAGCCAAGGGTGACGGCGACAGTGGCAAGGAAAAACTCCCTGAGATGGCAATAGGAAGAAACCTTGAGAGGAACCAGACTCAACAGGGAACCCATCCTCATCTGGGTGATAACAGATAGAAATAACATCATGTGTGTTGTGCAGGTGAAAGTTCAATATAACAGAAGTTGTGTAGATTAACATGAAGTCCAGTTCAGCACAGGGAGTCAGTAGGTGCAGAGGGCAGATGGGGTCTGGGTCACTGGAAGCACAGGAGCAGGATGTGTAGCTCCAGCCATCATAAAGCAGAATCCAGCTGGAGCTGGTCCTTCTCTGGATGGCTTAGAAACCTCGCAGGGTTGGCCTTTGTCTACTGAAGCTGGCACAATCTCCAGATGCCTCGGGATGGGTAGAAAAATACAGAAAAGATGGAGAGAATTAGCGTAGTTGCCATTCAGGATAGATGTACAGTACTGTATGAGGTTATGGGATGAGTTACGCGTATGCCAGATTAAAGAGATGCGTCTTAAGTCTACTTTTGAATTGGGAAACCGTGTCTGCTCCCCGAACAGTGTCTGGAAGGCTATTCTAAAGTTTTGGAGACAAATATGAAAATGCCCTGCCCCCTTTTGTAGATTTAAAAGTTCTGGGAATTACCAGAAGTCCAGAGTTTTGTGATCTTAAGGAACGTGGTGGATTATAGCGTATCAGAAGACTGGTTAGGTATGTGGGAGCTAAACCATTTAAAGCCTTGTATGTAAGTAGTACTATTTTGTAATTAATTTTAAATTGAACAGGTAGCCAGTGCAGGGATGATAATATAGGTGTTATATGATCATATTTTCTGGATCTAGTGTGAACCCCCCGCGGCTACATTTTGGACTAACTGAAGCTTGTTTATTGAGGATGCAGGACAACCACCTAGTAATGGATTACAATAGTCCAGACACACTCGGTTAATCTAGACAACTTGGGTATTTCATCTGGTTTTGTTGAGATGTATAATTGGGTATCATCAGCATAACAATGGAAACTAATCCTATGTCTTCTAATGATGTTTCCCAAGGGAAGCATGTATATTAAGAACAGCAGAGGTCCTAAAACTGACCCTTGTGGGACCCCATATTTCACTGGCATTACATCAGACGGTACTCCATTTATATCTACAAAATGGTATCGATCAGACAGGTAGGATCTAAACCATTTTAATGCCTGCCCCTGAATACCTATATGATTTTGTAGGCGATCTATGAGAATATTATGATCTATGGTGTCGAATGCAGCACTAAGATCGAGTAAGACTAGTATTGAGATGCAGCCTTGGTACTATTATGGGGCCTGAAACCTGACTGAAATTCTTCTAGGATGTTGTTTTCCTGCAAAAATGTGCATATTTGAGCTGATACTACTTTTTCTAATATTTTTGATATGAACGGAAGGTTTGAAATCGGTCTGTAATTTATTATTTCATTCGCGTCCAAATTAGATTTTTTAAGAAGCGGCTTAATAACTGCCAGCAAGGTTTAGGGACGTGACCTAGATATAATGAAGAATTAATAATGTTTAGAAGTGGCTCTCCAACTGTAAGCATCATTTTTTAAAAAAATCTGGTTGGTATTGGGTCTAACAGGCACGTTGTTGATTTAGCTGAGATGATAAGTTTATACAGCTCTTCCTGTCCTATACCTGTAAAGCACTGAAAATGTAAATGTGAAGCTCTAGGCAACTAAATCATGAGATGCTATTAGAGGTTGAACTTCCGTTATTTTCTTCCTTATGCTATCGATTTTTTCATTAAAGAAGTCCATAAAATCTTCACTACTAAAATGTTGTGGAGTAATCTCTGCAGGCATCTTAGGTTTTGTTAGGCAAGTATGCACAAGTTATTTTAATCATTTCAATGGCATTTCCATTCAACTAAAGACTTTCACAACTTTTCCAAAAGAATCGTTGAACTGCATAAATATCAGTCAATGGGAAGTGTATGATGTCAGAGGCTGTGATTTATGAACAGGATTAAGACTGAGAGGTTTTCACAGACTGTAAACTTGTGTGTATCAGCGCCAGAAGCCAGAAGAATGAAAAGCTTTACTGTTTGTCAAGTGTCTCAATGTGAATAATTAAATTCCATGAGAGAGCTCAGTTGCATGAAGGCAACAGCAGACTCTGTTTATTTACTGCAGGCTACAGTAATGTCACAGGTCTGTTTCTGCATCTCTGTTTTTACATGCAAATTTTTCAGGCAAAATTTAAAATTAATTACTGGCTTCTGGCTGTTTGTTTTAAACCTAAGCTTTTTTTTAATGATTATTTATTTATTTATTTATTTATTTATTTATTTTCAGAAGATGGTTTATACAATAATAATAATAATAATAATAATTATTATTATTATTATTATTATTGACTAACACATAATATTATAACTATTTAAAGACATTTTATTAATTAACACAACACAACAGTAAAATAGTAGTCTTGTGTTTTTAAATTATTGACATCCTTAAAGAATACACTAAATACAAGGTTAAACCTATGTATAAACAAAACTGGTGAATGAAGGCATAAAAGCAGTATTTACAAAAGACTTCAAGCACAGACCAGTGATGTGACTCTTAGTTGCAATAAAGCTTTTTTTTTTTTTTTTATAAATTTAGTCCTGTCCGATTCTTTTTTCCCCGATTTTTCTCCCCAATCTAGTCGTGGCAAATTCCTCCCCGTCACTAGGGGGCTCCCACTACTACCACCACTCAGTCGGGAGGACGAAAGCTATCCCGTGTTTCCTCCGAACCACGTGACGCGAGCCGACCGCATCTTTTCGAACTGCTCGCTCGTTAGGGGCGGAGTAACACACTCGGAGGAAAGCGCTAGCCGCTCCTTCCATGTGCGCGAGCTCACAGACGCCCCTGATTGGCTGTAGAGCCGTGGTTAATGTGGGAGCACAAGTACCTCTCATCCCTCCCCCCCGAGAGAGCTCGGCCAATCAGCTCTCTCTGTGCCTCCGGCTGTGAGAGGAAAACAGCATCACCCGGGGTTCGAACCAGCGATCTCCGGATGATAGGGCGTGCGCTTTACCACTGCGCCACTCGGAGGCCTTCAATAAAGCTTTTGAATGGTGCAAATATTTTTAAGGAGTTCCAGTGCACCTTCAGAGAGTGGGACACCTAATTTTTCTTAGGATAACTTGTCACCAACTCAGTAGAGACACTTGTGTCTGTGGAAACTGTATATCCAATCAATCATTCACCAACACCACTGAGAAAACTTTCTACCCTGATGGTGTCCAGGCACTAGTGAAACACTGGGATAAGTGCATAAGTGTAGCAGAGTTATATAAGGAGAAATAAAGGCAGATTTTACTTTAATTTGCATAACTATGTTCTGCTATTCTGCCCGGTTTGACTTACTGGATACGCCTATTTTGAATATCAGTAATTTATTTATGTTAGTTAGCATTTTTCCTAGAAAATACCTTAAAAGCATACATTGCCCACTCAGTGATGATTGTAAAGTTACAGATTCAGAAGTTTAGTTGTTTCATGAGGTTGCCAAGTTTAGATAAGTTGGCGCCATATGAAAGAAATAGCATAAATGAAGATTTCTAGTTTTTTAGAATTATTATTATTATTATTATTATTTCTTGTTATAATAAACTTTGTTTTCAAGAATGATATCTCAGTACATTAAACACAAAACCCAAGCACAAACCTAACCAAATGAGCCTGCTAATTTGTCTGATTTTTTTTTTCTGACATGTTTCATATCAAATTCACATTCAAATTGCAGTTTGAGGTGTTAGTAGCTTATATACTTTTTTACTTGCTGTGGCCTCACAGTGCCTTTGGAAATAAAGATTCCATATAAAAAAAAGATTCTGAGTAACGTGCAGGTATTAAATATGCAAAATTCCATTTATGAATTTGGAAAATCATACCAGCCTTTAAGTTTAAATACCTAAATTTATCAAAATTTTATCCCAGGATCAGAACAATGGTATTACAACAATATTGTTGCAGGTGTAAAATCAAGGGGCAACCTCCGGTTCTGAAAAATGAAGCCACCATGGTAGCCAACAACTTTACAACAGAAACAAATATGTTTGCAGTCTGGTATTAAATAGCCCGGTCTCAATAGCTTGGTTTTGCATTCTTGATTGTACAGGGTTGACTTTTTATGTAACTCATTAGTTAAAATTACATTAAGCCATAACGCTATACATAATGACAGTTGTGGCTAATTTAAGTAATTCAAATTGCTAGCTGTCTGTTATGCATCACTTTAGAAAATAGGCTTATTGAAACCGCTGTAGTTTAACTTAACACAAGAAATGTTAGAGATGAAATGGGGCGATGTGTAGGGCATGGATGACACAGCTTCATCAAATCCAAAATGATGTTATCATATAATTTAACATTAGCCAAATTAGCATTTTAGGTACACTAAAGCTAAATTTACTAGCTCGTTAAAACTGAGATAAGTAGATGTGTTCCAACCCACATCCACATGCTGCCCATAAAGCCATTTATGGTTAAACCTAAGTTGAGGTGGACTCCCTGCCAAGGTGGCAATAGCAAGAGCTCCCATGGTCAAAACTTCTCTTTAAAAACACTAGGGTTATTTTGTGGTCACAGCGGATTTGTCCAGTTGTTTTTATGCAGTGTATGCATAAACGTTGTGTCAAATATTCATCATATATTTGCATGTCTGATGCAGATATTATCTAAACAGACACTCATGGCTACAGACTGTTGCAACATGACTTATTTGAAGTTCCTGAGATGTTTCTTTGGATCTGAACACACCACTAGACTTAAAACTAATAATTCAGGAATGTGTTATTATTATTATTATTATTATTATTATTATTAATTGTTATTATTATTAATTATTAATTAGTTGTTAATTGTTTAATTGTTGTTTGTTAATTTGTTTTTTCAGATGCTCAGAAAAATTCCAGCAGGTTTCATGCACTTGTTATGTAAATTTAGAGTAAGGAAATGACTCAGTTACTATTCAAGGAATATAAGTAAAATTGACTTCTCTCAGCACTTGCTTTAACACACCGTCATTAGTTTTAAAAGTTTTAAAGCAGCTGTCAGATTTCACCTGTCAAACAGCACTTGCCCACCTTGAGGCCAAGCAAATAGGGAGGATTTTATACCTAAAGTCAGAAATGTGGGGTCTCTCCAGAAATATACTGTAATAATAATCTGATCTTAGACAACATTGTTTTCTGCATTCTGGCAACTTTAAAATAACAGACCTGGACCTAACCTCTGATTCTGGCACCTTCTCAAAGATGCTTCCTTACAGAATATATGCAGTACCGTTAGCAACTTTGAATATTTCTATATTTAAAGTGAGTTCTTAGCTAAATTACTTAACTCTCGACTACCTTCAGTAGCTGCCCAGGATGGATCCATGCTTTTGTGTCATTTATGCCAGATTCTGACCCTACTCACCAAATCAAGCAACAGAAAATACGGCTTATTAGACAAGGCAACATTTTTCTAATCTTTTATTGTCCAAATTTGGTGAGCCAAAATTGTGAATTATAGCCTTAGTTTCCTGTTCTTAGCTGACAGGAGTGGCACCTAGCGTGGTCTTCTACTGTAGCCCATCAGCTAAGATTTAATGTATTGTGTGTGCAATGTGAGTGATTGTGTGTGCAAGACAGTTTCACCCTAGAGAGCTCCCTTACACTGCGTATATTTTCTCTTTCTGATCATTTTCTCTAAACCCTAGAGATGGTTGTTTGTGACAATCCCAGTAGATTAAGAATAGCAGTTTAGGAAATACTCAGACCAGCCCGCCTGGCAACAACAACCAAAGTCACGCTTAAAGTCACTTTTCTTCACCTTTCTTCCTCTTCACTTTATTTAGATGCCAGACCATTGAGTTACTGCCAAGTGATTGCTTTAGAGCGGTTTAACACCAGTACCTAATGAATGCCTGATTGGTTTATACAGTAGTGTACCTACTGTAGCAACAGTTAATTTCACCCATATTCTCATATTTTACTCAACCACTATTCTTTAAGAAATACTACTTTTCTGTAATTAGCTGGAAATGAGTCATCCGTTCCTATATAGATCAGAATCTTACTTTCATTTATTGTAGGTTCATAATATAGGATATTTTAATTCAGCTGTAAAATTTTACAGGGATTGTTCCCAGTTTATAGTATACTGCATTATTGCTGTAAATCTAATTTCTGAGCCATTACAAAGGCCCTGCTGGCTACTTAGCTCAAAGCAGTCACTTATTGCTCTTTTTAGGAATACTTCCTTTCATCAATGCACCCTGCAGAGTTTGTAGAAAACTTTTGCTTTGGCCAATGATGGCCACAGGAGAAACCTCTCCTAGTCAGCAGAAGAAAGGTTGGTAAAACATTGTGTCCTGATGGCACAAACTTTGTCATTGTTGTAGTACAATGAAATTATGTTGAGAGAAACCAGCAGCAATAAAGATAAAGTAAATTAGACTAAAAAAGATAAAAAATTATGCAAAAAATATTAATGTATACGTATGTATAAGTAAGTATATAATGTACTGTATGTGCAGATGGTAAAAACAGTGCAGTACAAACAGGTATTGTCAGTCAGAAGAAAGTACTGTATTAGACACAAATGATAATAACTGTTTTGTTTTTTTGACCCAGAAAGCAGGAACCCCTAATGCATTTCCCGTCAAGAGGATTCAATCCAACAAAATGTAGTCATACAGTTCATACATTTTTGCATATGCAAACAGCTATAGATTTCCTAATTTGGTACAATTTGCTTTGAGTCATTTTTATGTCAATAGCAATAACTCTGGACTGTTAATGTCTCGAAAGCTAATTTGGCCAGACAGTGAATCAAAACATGAACAGGATGGGTGTTTAAGTTGTGACTGAAGCAAATCGGCTGTGTGTATCAGCCAGCCCATCCAAGTCTGATGCTCTTGCCTTAAACCCTTAGGGGGGGAAAAAAACAAAAAAAGAAAAGCCATCTTATACCCAGTGGACGTGAGCCTTTGATGCTCTTTACAGCACAAAAGCGAAGTTAAAAATGGTTGTCTAAAGACGAGATAAAAGGCATAGAAGAATCAGAGACACAGCCTTCCAGGGACGTAATTGAACAATGAAGGATGAAATGGGGAAGAAAGGAGAAGGACACAGCTGCGGTTCTTCTTTCTGGGCTGCTAACACCAAAACCAATAACTGTGCTTCACTCCAGCTGAGAACGTGATTGGATTGTTGGTCTGTTCTGGTCAGAAACAGTCATGCTTTGAGCCTTGAGGCTTGGGATAGTGAAATTGTAAGGGGGAAAAAGCAAAGCGTTTTAGTGATCAAACCTCATGAGTACTGCCATTGATGAAATGTGAATTGTAGTCATGTGATGCACAAGCAACTCTCTAAAAAATGAAATAATGGGATGGGCATTTTCTGTAAAACACGGGAAACATTGGGATAAATGTGATAACCCTACTCATCCACATCAAATCTGTTGTTTTTTTGTGTTCTTCTCCCAAAAGGGCAGTATGCAATGTCAGAGATTAAATTTCCTAATATTCAAAATTTATGGATTATGATTATGCCTTGTTATTTCTTCTTATATTCTAATTGATTGTGTAATGCTGCTTTTCCACAATGACAATTGTTAAAAGCACTATACAAATAAAAATGTAATAGAATAAAATTGAATTATTTGAACACACATACTATAAAAGCAATACTTCTTGGAATTTCAATACAATAGGATGTTTGGCCATAAGCGCTTCTCCAAGACTCAAATACAGTAATGACAAAAAAAAAAAAAAAGGCATTAGGAACCAGGTATAGGAATGCTTCATCTCATGTCCTGTTTGTTTCTGTTAACATTTCCCCAGATTCTGGCCAACGTAATAATTTTTATCTGTGGGAACATGGCAGGAGCATACCACAAACACCTGATGGAGCTAGCGTTGAAGCAGACTTACCACGACACCTGCAACTGCATCAAGTTACCCATCAAGCTGGAGTTTGAGAAGCGGCAACAGGTTTGCTTAAAAACGTTATCCAATCTATTGACCTTTTCACCTTTTAAACAGTCATAGCTCGCTATCTAAAACAAGGTGCTAAAAGAGTGAGGTGGGAAAAGTCTCTTAAAACTGTGAAACTTTTTTTTTTTTTTTTTTGCCATGTAGGTCATCTGAGATTTCCTGGATATTTAGTAGAGAAAACGGATAGATCACATGAAGGGCAAATAAGAGTAATTCTGCCATTATAATCCTGGTGACATTTTCATTTCATGCAGTATTAATTCTGGTCTAGGTGTCCTGGAGGTTCTTATAAAATGTTAACGATGCTTAATAGAATCTAGAGGTTTTTAACAGCTTACAGTCTCTTCGTCTGTAACGCCAGCGCAGAGTCTTTTTATTTCAAGGGAGAACCAAGGTTTCCCAACATTTTGAACGTATATAGATAGATAGATAGATAGATAGATAGATAGATAGATAGATAGATAGATAGATAGATAGATATTTAAAAAAAACAAATAAGATAAAGAAAGATAAAAAAATATTAAAACATTAGTGCAGGGTTTCCCAACCCTTCACTATATATATATATATATATATATATATATATATATATATATATATATATATATATATATATATATAGTGCAGTAGTAAGTGTATATATATATATATATATATATATATATATATATATATATGAGAGAGAGAGAGAGAGAGAGAGAGAGAGAAAAGCCTTATTCACACCTCATGTGACTCCAAGGTTGAGAACCTACTCATTAATCAATTTTCTGCTGAATAAGCCTTTTTTCTTTTTTTGCACCCTATAAAGTATGCATTTTGTATATCATAGACTCTTGTGTGCAGTTTGCATGATGAGCTGCAGTCACCACAGTCAGAGCTGAGGATCAGCAAAACTGTAACTAAAGGCTCAACTACAGTAGTACCAAAAATAAAGTCATTAAGCACCAGGTATAGGCGTATTTTCTCTTTTAATTTTTTTCTGCAAGATATGAATTTGAGTGAGAAACTGTACTCCGTCACCACCTTCTGTCTGATAGTTTGATATCACCATAATCCTCTATGTAATGCTGAAATGTATGCTTGTAAAAAATAAAAATACATATTGTAAAAATTAAATCAGCTTATCCTTTAAGCAATGGCTGGATGTTTAGTACAGGATGTAATGCACTGTCAGAATCACTGAAACATTGACTCCTGACAAACTTTTATTTTTTTGACATCTAAAAAATAGCGATTTAAAAGTGTGGTATACAATGCATTTCATAACCATAACTTTGATTTGTATTGAAGTGTGGCCTGGTCGCAAAAAACTTTTCATTTGACTGCCTTTAGCTTTGATTACAGTGCTCGATGTGATGCCTAAAAATTCATGTCTAAAAATAATTCCCTGCCAGAACCAGCAATCTGAGTCCTGGAATATGGCCGTGCCACTAGGAAATAAAAACTCCACAGATTTGATAACCTGGTTGTTCAGTGCATTCAGTTAGTCAGCCTACTTAATTTTATTGCCACATAACGTTGCTGAGTCTAGACCTGACCATTTGAAGCATCCCCAGATCATAACACTGCCTCCAGAGGCTCATATAATGGGCTCAGTGCATGATGGGTGATTTGCTTCTCTTTTTACCCTGATGTGCACATCACTCTGGTATGAAGTCACTCTGAAGTCATCAGACGATATGACCTTCATGTCTAATCTTTATGCTCACTACCAGACTGAAGGCTTCTTTCTGAATAGTCCCACTGACATGTAGTATTTTTTTGGCCAGACAGCTGTTTAGTCCCAATCCTGTGCGTTCTCATCACATTGTATACTGTATGTGGAAATGCTCTCATTTTCACCGTTTAATGGCTCTCTGATTTCCACCGTCAACAGTTTCTTTCTGACCACATTTCTTTCATGCAGAATCTCTTTCCCCGATTCGGAATATGTTCTAACACTTTATCCTGTGTAAATATTGACACAACTTTTTGACTATAGTCTTCAGTTTTAGAATTACAAAGAGACTGCAAAAGCAGAACAGTAAACGCGAACACAGAAACAAATCTGTCATCAGGATACAAACATTCCTGCATTTCTTTCGATGTCGAAAAGTGTCTGGACATTGGAAAAGACAATGATGACCTAGAAGCAGTCACACTGAAAATTTGCAACATTGGGAGGCTGGTACCAACAAAAATGGCTGTCGTCCAGCTGACTGTTTTGCTCAAGAGGTCAAATGGCTGTTGGCTGGATCAAACCACCCAGAAACACTCCTCATTCCTGGGTGATGGCTTCACGGATCATTTGTTTGTAGACTTAACCTCTGATTCTTTGGATGGTCTCTTAACTGCCTTCTAAACAGCACTGGTCATTGAATTGGAGCTTAATCGAACTGTTGCTTTTAAAATCATCCTCTAAAACCTCATTTCTAGTTAATATTCCCTTGTTATATTCAATATAAGTATATAATAATTCTGCTAGGTTGTTGCATATCATCTCTAAATATAGCATTTCATCCTCACCTGGTGGTGGTTCAGGCAGCACTTCAACTACGTACTTTTTTTTTTAATGTAATGAAAAAGCTGATAGGCATAAAGAGTGATATTAAAGTAGCCTCATTTTGATTAGAAATTATTATCAAAGGTGGTAAATCACAAGTTAATAATCTGAAACTTAAAAATCTATTCGACTAAAAGCGTCTTAATATGCATAAGGGATATTTAATTGACTCAATGAGTTTCATGATTAAATGCTGTAATTTCTTTGAATGGGCATCTAGAGACTTTCTCAAGAAATAATTAAGGAAACACATAGAATTTGCCTTCATTTGCTTTCATTATGCGTTTCTAAAAATGGTAAAGAAATATTGTTTTGTGTCACGATTAATATTATAGGAATGGATTTTATTTAGGCTATTAGTTAAGTCCACTGAGCCGTATTTAGAGTTCAGTGCATGTAGTGATAACTTAATACTATAGCAGTAGCGCATCAATATTTAGCCCTGCAGTGTGACTGATCATATTTCTTGTGTAATATTGGATTGAGTGCACAACACTTATCAATTCAATTCAATTCGATTTTATTTGTATAGCACTTTTAACAATTAACATTGTCGCAAAGCAGCTTTACACAATAGTTTGTTTGAGATGTGAATGTGTATGAATGAAAATTATAAGACTGTCCCTAATGTGCAAGCCAAGGATGACGGCCACAGTGGCAAGGCAAAAGTCCCTGAGATGGCAGTAGAAAGAATCCTTGAGAGGAACCAGACTCAACAGGAACCCATCCTCATTTGGCTGAAATGGATAGCAGGTCTTGATCTGCATCATACTGTGTAAGATTGGAAGTTCAGTATAACAGGAGATGTGTTTAAGGTAAAATTAAGTCCAGTTTGTTATTGGAGGCTCGGGTAGACTGTAGGAAACTCCAGTCTTGAACTATTGAGTCCTCAGAGAACAGCTGTGTCTGCATCAGTCGAAGACAGGATCGTCTTCATGGAAAATTGGAACCGTCCCCAGTCACCACACTCATCCCAGGCAGACCACACGGGGCATCCATGCGAGATCTCTAACCAGAAGCAAAGGGGGTCTGGATCACTGGCAGCTCAGGAGCGACATGTATAGCTTGACAGAGAGACAGGTAGAGGGAAAGAGAGAGAGGGAGAGAGAGAGGGAGAGAGCAGAAGTAAAGGAGAGATGGCAGTTAGGTATGGTTACAGTCAAACAATGTATAAGGTGAATGTACAGCCTGAATTGACTCTGGCTGTTAAATTTTTTTAATAACTTTTAGAAAAAACAGATGCATAATTTTTAACATAATCCTCTTCCTTTTCAGTGAACATTGTCTATTAGTCAACAATCTTTTGTATTATACTGTATGTTGAAATATATGTGTGTTTGATATCTGTAGGAGCGTCTGCTTCTTTCACTGCTGCCTGCTCACATAGCCCGAGTGATGAAAGCCGAGATCATCCAACGGCTCCAGGGCCCAAACTTCGGGCAAGCTGAGAACACCAACAACTTTCACAACTTATACGTGCAGAGGCACACCAATGTCAGGTGCTTTTCCTGTGACTCTCGCGCACACACACACACACACACATAGATATATACACTCGGATAGATATGCTCACATTCTGCCCTGAAGCAAAGATGAATTTTTCACACATGGCTCTCACACTGAATGTTAATGAACTTACAGTACCAAAAAAAGTTGAAGACTGACTCAATTTACACTTGAAAGGAAGCACAGATGAAGCACCTAGTGAAAGTGTTTCTTCGGAATTCCTTCTCGCCCATTTGGTAGTGGTTGAGATAAAATCTGAAAAGGGTATATATATATATATATATATATATATATATATATATATATATATATATTTTTTTTTTTTTTTTTTTTTTTTTTTTTTTTAATGCAACTTTTCATACTTTACTCCAGCATTACTGGGCATAATGACATTTTCTTTCTCAGCCATTTAAGGTGAACATATTCCAACCCAGGCTTTGGGAAAAAAAGGAAATTAGATGCTCAAGCACTGATCCTACAGTACTTCCTGCAGAGTCAATTTATACACAACCTGCATAGCAGATTTGTAAATTGAATGTGTTAGATTTGGGCTGCTGCTATAAAGGGAACTGCTCGTTGAACATTATGTCCACTAAACAACAAAGAACCTGCAGCATGGTTCCAAAAGTCCAATGTTTTGTGTCCAGGTTATATTTCTCAAACATGCATTCAATCAATTTTTTACTTATGCTGCACATACAACTGATCAATCAACTGATGCTAATCCAATTAACATGGGAATGCAAATATGCAATTAAAAATAGTGGCAACCCCTCCACGGCATGGCACCTGATGAAATACACTCGTTTTTACACATCTAAACAAGATGCTCAAATTGATTGTCATGCATTCACTCACAAAATGGATGTTTACTTACTCCATATATTTTGTTCTGCAACTTGTATTGGTGCTGTGTCTTGTATAATTGCAGAATGAGTTATAGGCTATTAACAAGCTGTAGGCATCTTTGAACTGTCTGTAGACATTGGAGCCCCTTTATGGCACACTCCAAAGCACACAAAGCAGCTGTCAAGCAACTTAATGTCTAGCAATTGCATGCACATGCACATCCGAGTTGAGAGACTTTATATGAAAAACTCTTACGTGCAATAGTGGAAAAGGTTGATAAATTTAATGACGTTTGCTGCATCATGTTTTTTGATGGAAATATGGTTATAAAAATATTGATAACTACAATGGTCACCGTTGGCCTCCAGTGGTCACCACTGACTTCGATATGGTCCCTAGTTGCTAGTTGGACTAGGTTCCTAGATGGATGGATAACATATTTGATCCTAGGTGCCAATGCAAACAGTGTGATGCTTAGTGAACATAATAATAGTTGGTTTTTTTGTTTGTTTATTTGTTTTGTTTTTTAAAGAGCTTAAAAGAAATCCATTTTAATCGTGACATCCCCCATTGGTTCTTATGGCATTTTTCTTAAACTGCTTTGCACAAAATTCTACGGTCAGGTCAAAGACGAGCTTCTAAGAACTGAGAACTTCCCCAAGGTATACCATTACTCTTTCCTCAGAACACATTGAGAAAGAGATTTTTTTTCTTTTTCATCAACTTTGCTCCACATGGTTGTGCTCACAAGGTGATGCGTATGCTATTCGTGGTTGGCAAGGTAACAAGCAAACTGGAAAACTCCAGCAATTATGAAGAAAACCATTCTGGTCAAGAATCCAAGGGACTGATGTTGACTGATTTTATATATATATATCAGTCAGAATCAGTCCCTTGGATTCTTGACCAGGATGGTTTTTTTTTAATAACATATAATATAAGCATATTGAAAAATAATACTTATATATATAATCTATAGATTTTTGATGCAAATGCAAAATACACAATAATTAATTTATTTACTTATTACCTTATTTATTATCTTGCCCGATGTGCAGTTCCTGGAGTTTATATGAGTGATTTTAAAGTATTAGGGTCTTAGTAGAAATGAAGAAAACCCAAAAGTAGTGTTTATGAAAGTGCTATAATAAACTCATGAAATTCCCTTCAACAGCATTTTGATGTTCAGCTCAGTTTTTTAATATAGCACTGTTTAATGTTAAGGCTTAGATCAGCAAAATGTCATAACATGGATTAATGAGAAAATAAAAGCAGGTCTTAGTAACAGACTTAGAGTGCATTAAGTATTTGATGTAAATATTCATTATCCTGCGTTTCTAACTTAGAACCCTTTAGATGTTGTCTTTTGGTGTCTGATGTAATCGATTTCCTTGCAGTATTTTGTATGCTGATATTGTTGGCTTCACCCGTTTGGCCAGCGATTGCTCTCCTGGTGAACTTGTCCACATGCTCAACGAGCTTTTTGGCAAATTTGATCAGATCGCCAAGGTAAGACACAGTTGGAGTCGGTAATAAATCAAAATAGTGCCAAAAAATGAGTCATGCTTTATTTTATTCCCTTATGTTCTCATTCTGCCACAAAACAGCATGATATATCAACATGACAGGACATGTTTTTGTTTTTGTTTGTTTATTCATTTATTTATTTTAGGAAAATGAATGTATGAGGATTAAGATTCTTGGGGACTGTTATTACTGTGTCTCTGGACTCCCAGAGTCTTTAACAAACCATGCCAAAAACTGTGTGAAGATGGGCCTGGACATGTGCGAGGCTATCAAGTAAGCAACATCACTGATTGGGTTTACATTTACATTTACATTTAGGCATTTGGCAACCGCAAAACAAAAGCTTTAAAACTCTGGATTTAAGGTTTTAAGTGTATACAAGAGGCAATCAAGTCAAAGCAGAACTTTTGCTTATGCAAAATAACAGAACACAGTTATAGTATGTATAAACTATAATCTTATACTATATATAAACAGTTATTCAATAACCTTGTTTTATTTCTCTATATAATCCTCTGCAACACTAATGCACTAATCCTAGCATTTCACTAGGGCTTGGATCCCATAAATGTAAAAAAGTTTAATCAGTATGCCACAGCCATGGTTAGACTGGTAAAGTCTTCATGTCTGTAAAACTGGCCTCTTAGGAACTCCTACAATGGTCCAAGCATGTGGAATTGTTCCTGTAATGTGCAGGTGGTGCAGTGGGCAATATGAGGTCACACGTTGTCCTGCAAAAAAAATATTTGACGATCAAACTAGGCTGTTATATAACATTAAATAACATTCAATTCTTTGTTTACAAATATACTTTTATAGATTTATAAGGAAGTGGTTAAGCGTTGTTTCATACTGCTGTATCATGTATCCATTTCTGCATCTGGAACATGATGGATCATTTGATGACTCCTGCTATACTTTAACATTTCATACATTTAAATTACATTTTTTTTTTCCACTTAGCACACTAGGCCACCCCTCCCTGTTATTATTGCACTGTTTATTTCCCTAAAACTTTGGCAATTTAAATAGAACATGACCTATGGCCATACTAACATTTTATAACAGTAGGCCTATTTGGAAATATTTTGAAAAAAAAAAAAAAAGAACAGCAGCTTAAGAATAACCAGAATGACATATTTTACTACATCTGGAATAACAAGCAAAAGGAAAAGCTACATTATTATTATTATTATTATTATTATTATTATTATTATTATTATTATTATACCGTTAAATATTCATATGCAATAATATAAATATAATTACAAATTAGTCCTTTTGGAATTTTTCATTAACCTTTTCTAGAAGCACTCTGCAGGTTTCCCTCCCATTTTCCATTTCATTAGGTATTCCCTTTAATAATTTTAGAAAGGCCCCTTGAATTAAATGCTTTTATTGCTGTTTAAAGAAACCCTAAAAACAGTTGATGTGAAGTTCATGAAATAGATTTCATCACTACAGAATAGACAAGCTGGCGATAACGGTCAGATTTTATTATTAAAACACAAAAGAGCAAGCGCTTACTTTCTAATTTCAAAATTTCTAGCTTCATTTAGCTCCATGTTAATGACCCATCCAACATAAGAGTAGCGGAGGCAACAAACATCTGATGAGAAATTCCAGAACGCAATGCAGCTGCGTGTTTTTAATAAATCATTTTAATTCGTAGGTGCTTGACTTTCCGAAAACATTTCGTCCTTAAGCACCGTAAGTCTCTAATTTCTGTCTGCTTTTTCTACTCCTGACCTTTGCAAGCAGTGCGGGGTAAGAAATGCTCCTGAGAAAAGCATTCCTCTGCACTGTGATCTTTTCCCTAAGGAGGGTTACTGTGTCAAGGCAACAATTCCTACCGTAGGCAAAGAGACTCACAGCCATGTGCTTGTGCCCTCTGGTTCACTAGACCCCCACTTAGCTGGGAATGTGTTGCAAAAAGCCAGAATAATTACAGAGTCTATTTTGCATATTTGCATTTAAGTTTGTGTGTAATTCACCACTTGCTCGTTCTCCTTTAGAAAAGTGCGAGACGCCACCTGCGTGGACATCAACATGCGCGTCGGGGTTCATTCCGGCAACGTCCTCTGTGGCGTCATCGGGCTCCAGAAGTGGCAATACGACGTTTGGTCACATGATGTGACTCTGGCTAATCATATGGAGGCTGGAGGTGTTCCGGGGTATAAATGCTTTGTTAAGGTATTAGAATTATTAATAAACCACCCCACAGTTTACAAGAGTTGATTTCTTTTCTTTTCTTTTTCTTTTTTACATGATAATGAACAGGCGAGTCCACATTACCTCGGTCACTCTGGAGCACCTGAATGGTGCTTATAAAGTGGAGGACGGCCACGGCCATGAACGAGATCCTTATCTAAAAGAGCATGGGGTTGTGACCTACTTAGTAATCAACCCGAAGGTATGGCATAATATTGTGCTACAACATGAAGGAAAAAGAATCAGAAAGAAGCAAAATGATCTAATAATGAACTAAGACCATTTTCATACAGGAGTCCACATGCAAGGTTCAGTTGTTACTATACCAGTGATAACGTACTGTAACGTTCTGGCCAAAAGCACTGAGAATGATTCTAAAAAGCACAACACGTGTGTATATATTTATTCACTGTCATACTGTCACAGAACCATAATAAACCAAGAACCATGTGACCAATCAAAAAGAAACCATCGAGAGCGTTATATTATTAGGATTATTTTAAAATAAAAATGAATCAGTATACGGGAAAATTCAGTGTGAAAGATGTTTCGCTAATTTGGCAGGCCGAGAGGAGGAGTCCGCAGCACCACTACAGACCACGACACACCCTGGATGGTGCAAAGATGAGAGCGTCAGTTAGAATGACACGCTACCTGGAGTCATGGGGGGCTGCCAAACCCTTCGCCAATCTGCACCACCGAGACAGCATGACCAACGAGAATGGCAAAATCAACACTTCTGTAAGTATCCTAGTCATCTGGCTTTACAAGTCCTATGTTGCCCACAGGACTAATTAGCTGATGTATTAATCCCAATTCACCAATCAATACTATTTTAGCAATGCACATGAAACATTTAAACCTTCACATTTGTTGATTTGGGCAATGATTTGTAATTGTGAAGTTTTAAGGTTAACAGTAGGTGGTTACAGTTTCACTGTGATGGACACTATTAATACTATTAACACAGCGTTCTTGTCTCACAATAATAATAATAATAATAATAATAATAATAATCATCATCACCATCATTATCATCATCATCATCATCATCATCATCATCATCATCAGTTAACACTGTTTCTATGTTTTCAAATTGGCCATAGTCTGTGTGTGTGTGTGTGTGTGTGTGTGTGTGTGTGTGTGTGTGTGTGTGTGTGTGTGTGTGTGTGTGTATACCTTGCAAAGTGTTGGCACCGCAGTCCTGGTGCACCCTGCCTTTTAAGCTGGGATAGGTTATTCATAGGATAAGCGGTATAGACAATAGGTGGACAGATGAATGGATGGATAGATAAGTTATTCAATGGACTGTGAAAAACAGCAAATGAATTTCAGCAAACAGACTGAAATGATGAATCATGAAGAATTAGGTTTGGATAAATGCCTTTAACATATACTTTCCGCAGCCTTTCTGCATGTAATGATTATGTTGTTTTAAGGTGCCATATACAGTAAAAGCTTTATAACCTTTTATAGACACTCACTTTGTTGTCATTTTTCAGAACAGGTGGACATATTTAACTGCAATTTTCTTACTTTTTTACATTTTTACCAGAATTACAAATGCTAGTACTTTTATTCCAGTTGAAAAATATGTAAAAGTAAAACATTTGTTTATTTTGTGAGTTTTTTGTGCAATTAATGTTATTAATTGCACAAAAAATTAATTAATGTTTTAGAAATTAGCTATTAAAATATATGAGGGACATTCATGTCAAACTTTTTATTGTCAGGGCCTGCATTAGGTCGGAGATGCCTAATGTGGCACTAACTCCCTGTAATGTTCCTGTAATGTGCAGGTGGTGTTGGTGAATGATAGTTTGTACAGACAGATGCTGTGGGCTGTGAGCCACCTCAGCCAGGATCATCGTTCACAGGCATACAGCCTTGTTTAAATGTTTTCACCATTCAATTGTTTTCCTGTGGCTAAGAGTCTCATCATCGTGCTGTGCTCAAAGTCTTCTGTAAATATCAGTCAGTTTTACGCCTTCATTCACTAGAAACGTTCACGAGTTCCATTTTGATAAACTGAATACTGTATATTCTAATATGTATTTCATCCTTCATACAAGTAAATGTAAGTTAATAAATGAAATTAAAAATCGGTTGTAGTGTATTAAACACTATGATGTTTAATCATACTAATTAAACACTATAATGATAGCAATTACTTGTTGACTTGTATAGGATGTGCCGCTGGGTCAGTATCACTTCCAGCGACGCTCAGAAAGGTAGGATCAGTTTTGTTCAGTTTATTCTGGTGCTAGGTTTATTAATAATCAAAAATGTAATAAAAACAAGTTAAAGTCATGGTGGTGGTGGGGGAGGGGGGGGGGGCAATGGGTTATGGGGTGGAATGCATAATCTTGACCACACTGTTTTTCTTTTTAAATTGATTTTATTGCCCTTTAAAGCACTTAATGGCTTTCTGGCACTTTATACATCTCTAAATGATGACAGGCTACTGTATGTTTCAAATCAAGTTTTAGGAACATCGTTACAGAAAGTCTGCATTACAGAATACTAAAATAGGGTCATGCAGGCTATTGATATATATTTTTTTTCATTTTTTGCCTGGTATTCTAAAATCATAAATTTCGCACAATACATGGGTAACATTTTCAATTGTTTATTTCTTTACAGAACAAAATCTCAGAAGAAAAGATTTGAGGAGGAGCTAAATGAACGGATGATACGAACGTTTGATGGTATAAATTCCCAAAAGTAGGTTCTTGTTCTTGGTTTTGCATTTAAAGTATTTACTGTATAATATAGGGTAAGATATACAGTATGGTATAATCTGTATTCTAATGTAAAATCTTTCAGACAATGGCTTAAATCAGAGGACATTCAGAGAATATCATTGTTCTTTCACAACAAAACTTTAGAAACAGAGGTAAGCCATAGATTAAATTATAGTTACTGTGTTCTTTATTTCTTTATTTATGTATTTAGTTTTGTAAATTGCAAAGCTACAAGCTCCTAATTTTAAATATAGCCACAAAGTTAAGTTATTGAGTTACTTTAACAACTTACACTAAATATAAGTATTGCATAAAAATAACTGTATACATTTTTACAGTAGGGTTTTACAAAACTCCATTGTATGTAAAATTAAACTTTTTTACTGCACAACATAAGTAATTGCTAACATATTATGTGTAGCTATTTTGAAACTGATATATATTGCCCAAAGTTCTAAATGACAATTATACAACATCAGCTCATGTAAGGTTCGACTCTGTGGATAAATTGCTAACAAATGGAATATCTACTGCAGATACTACTGGAATATCTACCAAAATGAGTGCTTGCTAACAGTTTGCTTTGCTTTAAGGCTATCTTCTTTAAAACTTCATAAAACCTTAATAACTTGTATGAAACATATATTTTCATACAAGTTACATGTACATGGTAACATACATGTTACCATATACTTAATCAAGCTAATGTCATACAAATGTGTTGATTTTAAGAATTATTTATACAACTATTATAAACCACTAATGTACACATTTATAACTTATAACTAATTTAAGAATAAACTAAACTAGTACACCTACTGTACATGTATCAATGGCTCAAGACTGTAATAATATAAAAAAGAAAAACTGTAAAAAATATATATATATATATATATATTGTAATTAAGTCTAATATTAGGGATGGTGTTATATTGTTCATTGCATATGTATTGCAAATAACTATACATGTATAGAAAAATATTCTTGACTTTAAACTCTGATTCGATTTCTCAGAACTGCTTTAAATGTTCTTTTTTTTACAGTACAGAGCAACCACCTTGCCTGCTTTCAAGTATTACGTCACTTGTGCCTGCTTGATCTTCTTTTGCATCTTCATAGTTCAAATTCTTGTCTTGCCAAAGTAAGTTCCCTTTTTTTTAAAACCTTGTGTAAGAATTTATCAGTTCATATAAAGCGTCATCAAAAACTTAGGTCACCTTGTGCCTGATTGACATAGGGGCTACATTATAATTTCATAACATCTTATTTCATAACTCGTTGTCTTTTTTGGGTCACATTATAGTGTTAAAAGTGAGTTAATTTAAAACTTCAACAAAGTCCAGTACATTTAAAGATGATCTATTATGTCTCCTAAACTCAACACTAAAAAATTGTGGTAAGATTGTTCTATAACACTGGTGCAATGTGAAGATTTTTACAGTGACAGTCGAGACACTCTAATTAAATGTTCTATTATCTTCTTGCTGTCTACTAGAATTAAATGAATGCAAATGGCAATGTGATGGCACAGGTGACACAGGGGCCTAGGGTTTGAGTTTAATTCCCGCTTTAGGCCTGTGTGCTTGGAGCATGTGCTCTGCGTACTTAGTAGGTTTCCTCTGGGTACTCTGGTTTTCTCCCACAGTCCAAAGACTTTTATATTAGGTTAACTGTCATTCCCAAATTGGCCATTGCAGATAAATGAGCCTGTGAGTGTGTGTGCATGCGTGTGTGTGTTTGTGCCCTGCTGTGGATCGCCCACGACCCTGTTTACGGGATAAATGAGTAGATGATGAGTGAGTCAGTTAGTGAAAATGTAACAGCACGTTCAGATTAATAACATTATACCGAAGGCGTACTTAGACACAAAATCACTGGCTACACATGACACTTAGAGGAATGTAGCTTCATGTCAATTTGTCACAAAAGTCTTATGCTGTCTTATGAACTTTAGCCTTAATTTAATCATCTGTTAAGGTTCTACACCAAAAGCAGCTGTAACTATTTATTATTATTGAAATTGTATGTTATGAATTGCAGGACTGCTGTTTTGGGAATTTCTTTTGGGATTGCGTTCCTAATCCTCTCCATGATTCTGCTTATCTGCTTTGTCGGCCATCTCTTGGTAAGAGATTATTATTTATTTTTTACTATATGCTGGTCTTAAAATCAGACTACAAACCGTAATCTATTCTCTTCCTAAGTGATAATGTTTTACTAAATATAGGCCTATATAGTAGCAATAAATAGAAATAGAAATGAGCAAGATGATTGTCCTTTTATATGAAGACCCCTAACACAAATTTTATTATAGTCTAATACAATGCATCTGTATCTGCATAAAAAAATATACATGACTTGTATGGCTCTGTTATGGTCAGCAAAAAACATCTGACCTGCCAATGTCACAACCATGGCTGAAATATGCTGCTGGATTTATTTAACTGTTATCCTTCTATCCATTTATTTAACTGTTATTTTTCTTCGCTTGAAAGTACACCAGCATGTCAGCATTGACCTCATCGGCAATTTACTCAAGGTCGACTGAAGACGAGTGTTACTTACAAAAAAAATTGCAATAAAAAAGAGAGGTAAAGTTCTGTGTTGCTGATATAGCAGTAATAAGCCAAGCATGTTCATTAAATGTATAAAAATAATAAAAGTGGACATAGTACTAACCAAAGAACAACCATAAGTACAAATACAAATAAGATACAAATATCTTCTCATTGGAATTGAGATGAGATGGGGAAGTTCTTTACTGTTCTGACTGTGTTTCTTCGGGGTTTTTTTTATTATTAAAATTGAGTTGCTGTAAGGTATTTTTTTAATCAACTATATTTATTTTCTACCTATATGCATATATGCAGTTTTGCATATGGACTGTTTATTTTAAAAATATAAAGGCACAGCACAATTTTGTGATTTGTTATCTAACTACAAAGAATGTTGAAGCATGCTGAAAATAATTCATTTAGTAGTGATAACATTAATAGCACTGGGCATCCGGCCACCCCACCCACCTCATTGTTGGATATTTACTTTAAACAGCCAACCCCACTGTATTTTAATGTTTACCTAATATAGTAAATATTATTTTATACTTAAGTTAGAAAAAACATAAGCCTTTGATGTTACTTAAGAAATTATGGGTTATTTCATTGACAAAATACTGCTAGTGCAATCTTACATTTTATTCCAGTTCTGTTGATAAGATGAAAAATTGTTTAATTTCAAAAGCAGGACTTTTCAACCTAAGATGCCCTACTACCCAAGTTTAGCTGGTCGTGACATGACCACAGTTAATATTCAGACAGTAAAACGAGACTGCTTCGTTACTTGGGGGGTAAACCACAGAATCGAGAATTCCTAAAGATATTATGTTGTTTCGTATCTCATCTTGCTCAAGTTGATGTAGTTGTTACATTTGACAGCAATATCGCACTGTTCTGTTGTTGATTTATCAGCCTATAAAAGTTTTAAAAGCTCCCAGCATATTATTGTATACAGTATTCGCTAACCATTTATTTAAATATGGGGTAAGTATAAAAGATGAGTGCACTTTTATTTCATATGATTTCAGGCATTACTTTCTCACTTTTATCATAGTTACAGATATGATGTAAGAGCAAATGGTTCATTTCAGATTATGGCTTTACTGTGCAAAAAAGCAGGCAAAGAGAAAAAGGGATTACATTTGCAAATTTGTGTAGATGCTTCTAAAAATATATGGATATAAAAAATAAAAATATATGGATATATAAAAATAAAAATATATGGATATATAAGATATAAATATATAGAAGAGCAGCTACCATTAAATGAATTTAAACTTTTTAAATTATTATTTTTTAAGTAGGCCCAAAAGTGTTGTCTGTCTGATATTAGCTTTGTCATTGCATTTAATTGCATTGTAGATGATTAATTCACCAAATTAAAAATCACACGCATTTCTTTGTGAATAATAATCAGTAAAATGCTATTAAATCTGAGCATCCGCTATACAAGTCAATGAATAATTTCAATCATCATCCAGAATTGTTTTGGATAATGGAATTTGTCACTAAAAAAAAGAAAAGAAATTACCATCTGTCTTAATCAGTCACAAAACGTATCATACTCAAATTAAATTAGATTTAACATGCCAGAGACTCTTCAGCACAGGCCAAATTTTTCACATTTTCTATTTTCATACAAACTGTAGCATTGATGTCTTGTTCCTAATGGCAGTGGCACTTGATGTGGCCTCCTGCTGCTGTAGCACATCGCCTTCAACTTTTGAAGTGTTCTGTGTTTAGAGATGTTCTTCAAGATATCTTGGCTGTAACGAGATGTTGTTTGAGTTACTGTTGCCTTTGACTCAGCTTCTGGCCATTTCCCTATAACATCAACAAGGCAGTTTTACCCAGAAACCTTTTACTCACTAGACATTTTCTCTTTTTCAGACCATTCTCTTTAACCCTAGAAATGGTTATCTGAAATTCCATTAGATGTTTGTTTGCTCCAGTATTTATGTGCCTCCCAAATAAGTGTGTATTTATGAAAATGGATGTAATTTTTGAATGCCACACATTTGTAAAATCTTTTGAGTTAAAGCTGAAAATCTTGATTTTTTTCATTTTCAATTTTCTCTTGTGGTATACAGAGGCCAAATGGCAAAAAAAAATATATTTGTAACATACACAGTTCTCCCACCTAAGAAGATGAGAGAGGCCTGTAATTTCCATCATAGGTATACCTCAACTATAAGAGACAAAATAAGAAAAAAAAAATCCAGGATTTTTAATGAATTAATTGGTAAATTCCTTTGTAAAATAAGTATTTGGTCACCTACAAACAAGCAAGATTTCTGGCTCTCACAGACCTGTAACTTCTTATTTAAGAGGCTCCTCTGTCCTCCACTCGTTACTTGTATTAATGGCATCTGTTATAAGTATGAAAGACACCTGTCCACAACCTCAAACAGTCACACTCCAAACCCCACTATGGCCAAGACCAAAGAGCTGTCAAAGGACACCAGAAACAAAATTGCAGACCTGCACCAGGCTAAGAAGACTGAATCTACAATAGGTAATCAGCTTGGTGTGAAGAAATCAACTGTGGGAGCAATTATTAGAAAATGGAAGACAAACAAGACCACTGATAATCTCCCTCGATCTGAGGCTCCACGCAAGATCTCACCCTGTGGGGTCAAAATGATCACAGGAACTGTGAGAAAAATCCCAGAACCACACGAGGGGAATGACCTGCAGAGAGCAGGGACCGAAGTAACAAGGCTTCAATCAGTAACACACTGCACCGCCAGGGGCTCAGATCCTGCAGTGCCAGACGTGTCCCCCTGATTAAGCCAGTCAAATCCTGTACATGTCCAGTCTCGACTGAAGTTTGCTAGAGAGCATTTGGATGATCCAGAAGAGGATTGGGAGAATGTTATATGGTCAGATGAAACCAAAATAGAACTTCTTGTTTGGAGGAGAAAGAATGCTGAGTTGCATCCAAAGAACACCATACTGTACCTACTGTGAAGCATGGGGGTGGAAACATCATGCTTTGGGGCTGTTTTTCTGCAAAGAGACCAGGAACGACTGATCCTTGTAATGGAAAGAATGAATGGGGTTGTGTATCGTGAGATTGTGAATGAAAACCATTTTCCATCAGCAAGGGCATTAAAGATGAAGCGTGTCTGGGTCCTTCAGCATGACAATGATCCCAAACACACCGCCCGGGCAATGAAGGAGTGGCTTTGTAAGAAGCATTTCAAGGTCCTGGAGTGGCCTAGACAGTCTCCAGATCTCAACCCCATAGAAAATCTTTAGGGGGATTTGAAAGTCCGTGTTGCCCGGCAACAGCCCCAAAACATCAACAGGAATGGGCCAAAATACCAGCAACAGTGTGTGAAAACCTTGTGAAGACTTACAGAAAACGTTTGACTCTGTCATTGCCAACATAGGGGATATAACAAGTACTGAGATGAAATTTTGTTATTGACCAAAGACTTATTTTCCACCATAATTTACAAATAAATTCTTTAAAAATCCTACAATGTGATTTTCTGTCTCTCGTAGTTGAGGAAAACGTACTGTATGATGAAAATTACAGGCCTCTCTCATCTTTTTAAGTGGGAGAACTTGCACAATTGGTGGCTGACTAAATACTTTTTTACCCCACTGTATGAAAGCCTTTTTTGACATATGTCCATATGTTACAATTCTGTATGTGATCTCTTTGGCCATTGTTCAAGGAAATGTTGTTGAAATGGATGAACAGGTAAATGAAATATATACATCCTCTTTTCAGCACTGCAGTAAGACAGCATCTGCTTCATGGCTCTGGATTCTTCGTGCCTCTGCCATTATTGCGAACAAGCCATGGCCTCGTCTCAGTCTGACCATGGCCACCACCACTCTCATCCTTGTCATGGCTATCTTCAACATGGTGCGTCAAGCTTCATGCAGGTTTACCTTCTGTTATTCATATATGACTCCTATAATTCAACAAATCACACAGTATTTGTTATACATTTTTTTATTTATTTGTAAATTTTTATTTTGTGATAAAAAAAATTGTGGCCTAACAAGTAGGCAAATTAGAGCACCAGGCTTAAAACCATCAATGCAGTTTCATTTCTTGTGTATTAGACTGGAACAAAGGTGTAAAAGTGGATTTTTCTGGATATTTCTGAAATTCATTCGTCCTATCAGTGACAGCTGTGTAAACACCCTCTCTCTACAGTTTCTACAGTAGCTCTCTATTTGAGCTAATAATTTCACAGCTGCTTCACTGACACCTCCATAACACATCATCAGCTGTAATCAGGTGTAATGAACTGGAACGAAGGAAATTCTTTTTCCTATCTTTTTTTTCAGCCTAAAATGCCTTCAGGGGTTAAACTTTATGCTAAGTGCACGATGTCATGTAGAAGTACAAATCCCAGAAAGAGGCACTGTTAGACAAAAAAACTGTTAGACAACCATCTACTGTATCTGTACGAATGTCATCAATTTCACAGTTACAGAAAGGTCTACAGCAATAAGCAAGCAGTTTACATATTAAATTCTCATTTAAGGTTGTTGATTTATCCCCTTTGTTACTGCATCTAAGGTGTATATCTAATTAAACATTGCTTTGATGTTTTTTTTTATTAATAAAACAAAATATCACAGAGTTAAAAATATAAATGATGGCTAAAACATTTTTCGACTATAGTAGATGGTATGTAATTTATTTAACTTTGGCTTATTGGTTACATCTTTAAAGGTATTTTTAATTCAGTTTTGTTTTGCACATGAGCACAAAATAAGATTTTACCCCAAATATATGTGATAAGAGCCCCTCTCCCAGGTTGTTGCTCTGAATTCCTGTGTTCTTAGTGGACATGGCCCAGAATTTATTTTACATAGACACTAAAGTGTAAAAAAGGGAATTTGAGGTATTTCAGCTGGAGCATTAACAAGTACACATTGGGGGAGCCCTGAGAGGTGTGTTTACTTGTTAAGGAAATTATAAAATATGGTATTCAGTATTTACTATTTAACTAAAAAAAATATATAATCAACTATTTGAAATGCATTTTGTGATAAAAATCTAAATATTAAAAAAGCTTTTTTTTTTTAGGATTCTAGTGTAATATAAATACCATTTATTCCAAAATCTAAAAATTTATAGATCATTTCTTTCTCTTTTGTTTTGTTAACATTTATACTTTAAACTTTGTTAACATCAAGGGGTAATATGTTATGGTAAAAACAACACAATCAAATAATATATAAATAATATATAAGTTATACAATTTTCATAAGACCCAGCAATAACAATTGACTTTGTGCCAAAGTGTTGTTCATCTTCAGATAGCTCATCGCTAACCCTCAAGATGGTGTTCCAATTTGAATTTTTAAGCATTTCCTTACATTATGTGAATGATATGCAGCCTGGATTCAGTACCTTAAGGATGCAAATGCACAGCGTAGATGATAACGTTTTCCATCGGCACAGTGTGACTTTGACATACTTAAAAAAAAAAAAAGAGGAGCCAGCTACTTGAAACAATGCTTTGAATTTTGCAGTCACATTGAAAATGACTGCACTGTCAGACCTGTACTTCATACACTAGGTTCATTTTTATTATCTCCTTTTTCTCTTTTCAGTTCTTCCTGCAGGACAACCTGACACATCAACTCCCAATCCACAATATATCCAATGAAACACTTTTTCACTCTGATGACCATCCGGTAGCTATCTTGGAGAAAAATAATTTTTATCTTCCTGTGAGTATTATTGCATACAGAGTAGAAAGAATCCATTCCAACCCTTCTTTCAAATTTTGTGAATTTACGTACATTGTAAAGGACACATTAGAGGAGTGTGTGAGAACTTAGTGACTTTTTTTCTGGCCTAAGGAGTAAAAGCCAACACTCGAGTTATTAATATATTATAATAAACAGTACTGTAAAAGCAAACAACATTTTTCATAAACTATAATAAAAAATCATTGACAGATTAATTAAACAACAGGAAAAATGGGCAAGAATATGGATATGAGCGACTTTGGAATACACTTGAATTTCTACTCCTGTAACTTGGATGCTGCTGAAGGCAAATCTCAATGCCCACCCCATCAAAGCGCTCATCTAGAAACTTACAGGAATTCTGCTGCATCTGCTGCAAACGTCTTGGTGCCAGATACAACAGCACAACTTCAGAAATCTTGTTGAGTCCACGCATTGATGGGTCAGAGTAGTTCTGGCAGCACTAGGGGGACCTATACATTATTAGTCCGGTAGATTTAATGTCATGACTCATTGGTGTATAGCTGACAGCGGCATAATCCCTCCTTCCACCTCTCAATGAGACCCAGGAAAAATATACTAGGTTTCACTCTCTTTGTCAGATTAATAGCCCCATGAGGTTTCAGCACCTTCAACTCACCTGCATGCAGTTTCAAACCTTTGTCCAAAGGCACTCATCCTGAAGCCTGATCTGAGCTACACTGAGCAGCGACTGTGATTATTCTGCCTGGCAGCACTGCATTTCCAGCTTCTTCTTCTTCTATGAATTAAATGTTGTACTGATCATCTCATCTGATGATGAAAAAAATATCCTTTTATTTTTGTGTTTCCATAGTTTCAGGAAAAGTGACTTTTTATTCAATATGTATTAGGTCCAACTCCAACAAGATCCAGTTTCGCCATTGTTGTGCAGTAGAACAACTTCAAAACACAGCACAATGGCATAGGAACCCCACCGCCACTAGCAGTAGCCGAATAATTCTCTATACTGCTTGTTGCAGGACGCAACGAGCATGCGCCAGGGAATTTAGGGCACCAGGTGGAGTACACCCTGGACAACGAGCCAATCCATCACAGGACAAAAGCTCACACAAACTGACACACTCACTTCCACAGGACTGGCAAATTGGAAATGCCAATTAGCCTAGTCTGAATGTCTTTGGAAGACATGGGAGGAAATCAGAGTAAACCCACCAAGCATAGGAATGGCATGCACACGGAGGGAACTCTATGCACACAGACATAAAGGCACGATTTGGAGTTGTGAGGCCACAGTGCTATCTAATATTGTGGTGCAGTAGATAAAACTGTTGTCTTATAATGTCAGGGATGACGGTTCAATCATCACTTTATAAAACTTGTTGGTGAACATGGAGAAAACCTCCCTAATAAACTAGGAATAAGATTACATACAGTGACATCAGCATGGTTAAATAGTGCCTGTTAAAAAAAAAAAACAATCAGACTTCACACCGAGGCAGGTCAACAGTTATGCATTTTGTGCACGAGTGCCGCATTTCATCATTGTACTACGTTAGTATGATTAATCAATTTCAGTACACCAAAAGATGCTATTTAATTTGTACTTCAAAAAAGTAAAAATCTGGATTTTCCCCATTTATTACACACCATTTCTTATTATTTATGCTGTCAGTGAAGAGTGCTGGTCCTTCGAAATCCACTAGAATTTTTGTTTGGTTTTTTTTAGTTTAATTTGTTGGTTCTACTAAATAAAGCTAGGACAAATATAGTTACCCAAGCTTAAATACATGGTGTAATTGCGTTTTCATTATCATCATTATCAACATGTCATTTTGAGTATTTCGGTTCCCCTCATTTCTGGAAAATTTGAGAACAGCCATTACAAACAGGACAGCTGCATTTTTCAAGGTCAGACTAAACTTTAAATAAGCAAAGCGCTATTACTGAATAAACTTTTAGCATCTTCTAAATCACCAGATGAAAATATCTGTATCCGATTAGACATGTTGTGTTTACCTCCAAAGACCTCTAATTCCACAGTATTAGGTCAAAATTAATCCGTTAAATATAGTGATGTAATAGTATAATCCATTTCTTGGTACAATAAGATATAACCGTGAAGTCGATTTATTTGGCTTTGGGATGTCTAGTGCAAAATAAATAATTTGACCTGCATATTACAGTCCAAGGGCAGGCAGAGAACCTTAATAGCCCTGTTGTGTAGCATGTAGCATATTCATTACTAAAATTACTAGCTGTTTGTCAGGATTGTGACTCTGGCGCTCTTCTCCTAGTACTTCATCTACAGCTGCATCCTGGGCCTGATCTCCTGCTCTGTGTTCCTGAGGATCAACTACGAGCTGAAGATGCTCATCATGCTGATGGCTGTCGTAGCTTACAACATCATCATCCTTCAGACACATGCCCCCTTACTTGATGAATACAGCACATACCTATACAAAGACAAGGTCCTGGACAGGTAAGCTAAAACCACAGCCATCTCTTTATATATTGCCTGCACAGATCACCGGTGGCTGGTGGTTGCACAGGTAGCTCTGTCAAAGGCGCATTACAGGTGTAATCTGCGGAAAGTACCAGTAAGCAGGCTCATCATCAATCTATGTTCAATCATCAATTTTTAACATCAATTAACATCTGCTATTATAGCTGAACTGCCTCAAACCCTACACACTGTATAAATGCAGATCATTTACTGCTTTCTGTTTCACCCAAATGGGGATGGGTTCCCTGTTGAGTCTGGTTCCTCTCAAGGTTTCTTCCTATTACCATCTCAGGGAGTTTTTCCTTGCCACTGTCGTCCTCGGCTTGCTCACCAGGGACAAACTGACCATTTTGATTCATACAAATTCACATTTCATACAAACCTAAATAATTCTTTTGACTATGTAAAGCTGCTTTGCGACAATAAAAAATTGCTAAAAGCGCTATACAAATAAAATTGAATTGAATTGAATTGTTAGGCTGTGGGTGTGTTACAGGTGTTACTCACTGACTGTAACATTAGGCAGAATCAATGTCTCAGTATCAAAATGGGTACGTCAGGCCAAGCTCAAAGTTACTGAAACCCCTGGTTAGACTGTAGGGCGTCACAGTGATGAAACATTGCAGCAGCAACGAGTTGATTGCACACTTCCATTCATATCCGCCGGCAACCTTTAGGGTAAACCTCATGTACGCAGGTGGAGCCAGACGTAACCTCCAGTATGTTATAAAATTTGCTATGTGCCAATATTTAAAGGAAGAGAAAAAATACCACAATGTAAAGTTACCCTAATGGAAAGTTTCAAATTAAATTTAAGCTAATTGAACCAACTAAAAAGAAGCTGTCCTTTATTTTTACAACTCAGATTTAACTCGTGTTGGCTAGTTTCAAGTGTAAGGAGTGAAGAGTGAAAACATTTGAAAATATGATTTATAATTCTGCTCAGAACTCCTGTCAGTGTAGCTTCTGTTAGCTGGCTAGCTATTTTTGAAAGGGTAATTTATAAACAATTATAATTGAAATCCTTCAATAGTTTGTTAGTTTGTTAGAGTTTCTAGTGCTAGCATGGGCGTTTATGAACATTTCTAAATTATCATTACTAATTATCATTACTATATCCTGTAAGAAATCCTTTCAGTGTTTTATCTTATTAGCTTAAATTTTACTAACATTTATAAATATGATTAAAACCCTGTCAGGGTAGCTTATGTTAGCTAATTAGCTAATTTTTTTACCTTTAAGTTTATGAAGGTTTATGAATACAATCATAAATTCCTGTAACAAATCATGTCAGGTAAACATATATTAGGATTATTGTTCATGTTGAAATATGATTTATGAAATCCTGTCAGTAATTCTATTGTATATATTACATGCGAATCTTAAACATGAGAATCTTTTATTCCTCAGGTTAGCATATACTAGTTAGGTGGCTAATTTTAGAAGTCAAATGATTAGCATTCATAAATGTAATTTAAAATTTTTCTGAGAGATCCAGTCATATTAATTAATCTTTGTTAGTTTTTGTGTTAGCAGTTTAAATCTTAAACATTTAAATATGATAATCAGCAGTGCAGATCCTGAAAAATGTGCGCATTTGACTTCAAATGTCTCTCATCAATGACATTAGCTCAGCTTGTGTAGGCTAGTTAGCAAGAATAAGTAAAATCAATAACTAAATATAAATGAACACATACAGTCATACTCTCTACATACAGATGAAACCAGTCACCTTCTTGTGAGTCTTATTTTTTTGTTTTTGGTTAAGCACAACACTGCTTCATTATGTTTCATTAGTTGTGATGATCTGATGTCACTTCTGTCAGAAAAAAAAAAAAAAACTTGCTCTGTGTCTTATCTCAGAATGAAGTGTCGCTCTAAATTACCTAAGAACCCAAAATGGATTCAGCGTAAGTGTTTGTTAGGGCTGACTACTGTAGGCAGCCCTTGTAGAATCTCTTATTCCTATTACACAAAGCTTCGAGTCTCCTCTAGTAATGTGCTCTGATTATTAAAGTGTGATGAAGAAAGCTTTATTTTAGTTAGACCAACATAACGACATGCTTTATCAGGGCTCCAGATTCACTCAAGGCCACAGATGGATCTTGTGCAGATGGAGTGCAGATGAAATGAGCTTAGTTATTTTGTCCATAACTAAATGAATCCCTCGAGGCCATTCTGCAAAGCTGAAGGAGTAGCTGTTATATACAGTATGTGGGTTTTTTTTTTTAAATATAGTCCTTGTTACAGTCCTTTACAGTATGTTCTAACAAATAGCTGGTTAATTGTGTGGTTCAATATTACAAAGTACTGTCTATTTTGATGAGTAAAAATCAAATATGTAAATGCATGGTACAGGTAAAGTAACGCAATGATAATTAAACAATATCACATGAGAAGGAGTGCTGTTGTGCTGAATACCAGCACAGTTGTAATGCGGCCATATGAGTGTGATTTTACTTTTATACAATTCCACAAAAATCATTTATTATCAACAGATTAAAGGTTTTTGTTTATTTACCCAGTTATTTTACTAAATAAAAATGTGTGGGGAATAAAAATGATTTAGATTTGGCTTTTTATTTCCACTTATTCTGCTTTTGAATATCAGGTACTGTAACTTCTAGGTTTTCAGCGTTGAATTCCCAATAGGATTAAATGAGAATGCAGTATGTAGTGTGTAAAATCCCTATGTCCACACATTAAGTGGTGCCCTTAATGAGGGGTTAGAGAGGGATTTGGGATTAAGCCTTGTGTAGGAAGCTGATTGTGAATGTGGGTTTTGGGAGGTAGCTGCTCCCCCTCTTTTCTGTACAGTGGCTCATACAGTACTGATCTACTTTCACCCATGTTGGCGACCGACACAGTGTGATAAATAAAGTTGAATGTCCCAGTGCTGTTATTCTCTATTATCAACACTTTTAAAGTACCTCGCGTCCAATCAAAATACTTAGTCAAAACTAACTAAAATAGAAATATACAGGACTAATGCAAAATTTCGTGGGTTTTAAGGTGACAATTGTGCTATAAATTGAAAGCAAGCACTAAATACATCATCTGCTGCTTGTCTTTTGTTTTTTTCATTGGTCTTCACTTTTAACCAGAATTCTTGATGAAAGACTGACGGAGGCAAGAAGGCTTTGAACAAATGTTTGCCACAAATAGGTTATTGTTTTAAGCATAAATCATCCACAGGTGTGATTATAAAACAATAAATAAAAAAAAAACAAGCTTTGAGATATACAGTACTGTAGTCTTAATTCTGTAGCTGGAAAGAATGCAGCTCAGTCATTAGAGCAAGCATGAAGCACAGCTGCGGTGTTAACACTAACCAACAGTGACGCCCTTTATTAATAAACAGCTGGAGACTACATGTCTCGCTGGCCTTCCAGGGACCAAAGGTGGTGCTATTTGTAACGTAAAATCAGCTGCATCCACAAATCACCCTCTCTCTCTCTCTCTCTCTCTCTCTTTCTCTCTCTCTCTCTCTCTCTCTCTCTCTCGCTCTTTCTCTCTCTCTCTCTCTCTCTCTCTCTGTTTCTGTATTTTCCATCCCAAGGCCAGGAGTGCTAAAGGATCTGAAGACAATGGGCTCAGTGTCACTTTTCATATTCTTCGTCACCCTGCTTGTGCTGGCCAGACAGGTGAGAAAATCCTATTTTCCGATCCTATTTATTTTGGATGCTTATAACCAGACTTAGACCTTATAACGCTTTCATGCAGTATTTGATATGATCTTGGTCTAGCTGACAGCAAAATGTTTTGAATTGTGGCTAAACACCTTATGTGTTCTTCAATACAAACTTTAACAAAATGATTCAGCTGATAGAACCTTGTTCTCCATGTCCCCTGCTCTTTCTGCCCTGTCAGCATCCTCCTGCTTAACCATTCTTTCTCTCTGCTTCTCTCTCTCTCACCAACTATCTCTGTACTCTAAAGTGAAATAAATTAATATCAGTAATAGAGTCCTACTGCTTGTGATGATATGTAGGAATGGCTTGCTAACCATTTCTGATTTGAATGGTGATTATTATTAAAATGAAGAAACATTCACTGGACACTTGTAGTACTGGATGCTTCTATCGTCTGACTAGTAGTCATTTTCTTACTGCTCTCAACATGCTTTACTTGTTTTAGAGTCTGTCGAACATTATTTTTTTGCATTATATTTTACAAATCCCATAATGTACATTTTTGCTTTTTTTATGAGTTGTGGGTTGAGGAACATGGGTCTGGCGTGGTTCTGCATTTCATCTCTCCATGAACCAGACATGGTTTTTGTTTGGCCATTTTCGTTCCTATTACCTTTCATTTCGTGGTACAGCTTTCTTTAAAAGGGAACAAAAAAACAAAGCATAAGGCCGGAAAATAGAATAAAGGTAGTGCAAATGGGTTGAGAGAGTGGTGAATCATGGGAATATACATCACTGCACAATGCAAAAGTGTTGTCCCCAACAGTAATGAACCCAGTCTGAAATGTTAAAAATGTGGTGGAAACAGCACTGAAGCTGCGCTAAATATAGCCATGCTCCCAGAATAGCACCTCCATCCATCAGGTCGTTCAGTAAATTAAGGCCTATTTTGCTATTCCACTTTCTGAGAACACCAAGAGACTTCGTTCCTTCTGTGCCTCCATCCTTTCATCCCTTGGCAGGATGATGCATACCACTGGGGTTTTGGGTAAAAGAGAAAAGAATAAGACCCAGATTGAAACACTAGTACAACCGTATTCTTTTTTTTTAACAATAAGGCACATTTCATGAAGCACATTAACTTGTAATGTAAATGATTTTGATTAAGAAAATATTATGACTTACATGATTGGACAATAATTACTAACAACTAACCAGTAATACTACTGCAGTGTAATGAAGAAGCATTTTACCTCTGATTGCATCTTTTTTCAGCAGTTATGGCTATAAACTGCCATGTGATACCTATTTAAGGACTCAATGACAACTGACATAAACCTACATACACATTCATAAAGTCTCATACTAACAGCTGTCAACATCTACAATAACAACAACATTAGCAACAACAGTATTAACCACACTAATAATATCAAGAAGAAAAAGAAAAAGAGTGATAACAATAGCAACAACAACAATAACAAGAGTGACAACAACAATAATAACAACAACACTAATAAGAATAAAAACTACAACTAAAACAACAACAATAAGGGAGTATACAGTAGGTGCGTAGTGATTAGCACTGTCGCCTTGCAACTCCAGGTCCCGGGTTCTCGGGTTTCCCACATAGGGTCTGTGTGCATGGAGCTTCCATCTTCTCCTTGTGCTTGTTGGGTTTCCTTTGAATACTCTGGTTTCCTCCTACAATCCAAAGATATGCAGATTAGACTAATTGGTTTTCTAAAATTGCCCATTTTGTGTAAGTGTGTGCCCTGCGATTGGCACCCTGTCGTGTACTTCGCCTTGTGCTCTAAGTCTCTTAGGATAGGAGGGAACTCTCAGGGAGTTTTTCCTTGCCACTGTCGCCGTCACCCTTGGCTTGCTCATCAGAGACATTTCATTCATTCATCTCATTATTATCTAGACACATTTTTCTCACACATACACAGTTTATTATTAATATTATAATTTTTTAATTTTTTAATTTTTTTAATTACTATTTTTTAATGAATTTCTTTTATTTTTGTGAAGCTGCTTTGAGACAATGACCATTGTTAAAAGTGCTATATAAATAAAATAAAATTGAATTGAATTGAATTGAATTGAATTGAATTGAATAAGCTTCAGGCCCCCCGTGACCCAGAAAAAAAGCATAAAGAGGTATAGAAAATAAGTCTGTGAGTAACAACAAAATAAATGTTAGGGTATGATAATAATAAAAATAATAATAATAATAATAATAATAATAAATGCTGTCACATATCTTTAAATGCAACTTTTACCAAGAGTTACAATCTTTGTGACTCTCTAATTTTACAGCATTGCACTTGTGATGGAATATCTATCTCTCTCTCTCTCTCTCTCTCTCTCTCTCTCTCTCTCTCTCCCTCTCAAAATAAAAAAAAAAACTTGTCTCCAGTGATAGAGAACCTGCTCACACTGGAGACTCCTTATTCTTCATTTTCTTCATTAAATTATTATTATTAGCTACAGAAAATAGTTGAGTGGTGTATTGCAATGTGCACAGTGTTATAAACATTAACAGAACAGACAACTTTTTGTAATATTGGATGATTTCTTTTATTAATTAGTGAAAGGCATGTACTGTATGATAATGTGTAGCAATAGCTTGGACTAATGGCTGATAAAGTAAAATTGTTTTTGCTCTTTTGCTCTTATTTACCACTTATTTATTTTATAAGAATAAAAGACTGCTTTTTAGGGTGCAGTGAGATAGAAGATAGAAGATTGTCTTCTTTTTAATTATATATGAATTTTTATTATGTACAGTAACTGTGATATAAATACAGTATACATTTCATGAAAAATCTCTCTACTCCTACAAAAGCTTATAAAGCTAATCCTGACATAACAGATCATTAGATTCCCTTCATATAACAACAATACATTGTCATTTTAATGGTAAACCTAACCTAATAACTGTCAGCTTTAAAATGGTTAATATTGTTTCCTCCCTTCTCTAAGAGTAGGATTCAAAAAAATAAAAAATAAAGAACATGAAAGGATGGTGTCATGATATCTGACAGATACAGTACGGCGGAAGCAGCTGAGCAGGCAGAGGAGACTGATACTCCGTCCTCTTCCCAAAATAATCTGCAGCTGATAGTTCAGGCTGAACAGTTTGGCTCGCTTCACTGACTCCCTAGACAGAATTTTTTGTCCGCACACATACCATGTCAGATGAAAGATTCCGCAAGATCATTGCAGGAACATTTATATATATATATATATATATATATATATATATATATATATATATATATATATATATATATATATATATATATATTTCTTGCAACAGGTTCTTTGAGAAATAGTTTTCCTTGATTTTGGTTTAAACATTGGTATAGAGGAACAGTTACTTTAACAAGATGTGCAATTTGAAAACGGGTCAGATTCTAAAAATTTATATCCATGTTTGTGTCACTTTCAGCGCAGACTTATACACATAATATGCACAGGAGAATTTACCATTGTGGGGTTGTGCGTTTGGGTCCTGTGTTTCCAAAATTGGCTTCCAAAAATTTTTGAGACATTTATTTATTCAAAGAAACATTACTCATGTGGATGAAGGAATTCAATTTCAATGTTTCAGGTCTTAAGTATGAATTCTCTAATTTTCAAGTTGTAATAACATAATTTCAGCAAGTGCGATACATCATACTGTAAATTGTGTAGTTAAAGAGATTCCTCAAAAGTTGACAAGTTGAAATTTTACATTGACTTTTTTTCTGAATTGTGACTTTTTTCCTAATTCTGACTTTGATCTCAAATAAAACATTGTAAGATTTATACTTATGAAAAACAAAGTCATAATTCTGAAATAAACCTTTTTTAAAAGTCAGACATTAAAGTCAGAATTCTGAGGGTAAAAAAAGCCAGAACTTAAATACATTTTTATGGTGGTCCTAATCCTCTGCCGTATAAATAAGCATGTACAGTACATTACTTCTGTTTTAGAAATGTGATCAAAACCTTATGAGCAGATTCAAGGAATTCACAGCACTATAGTAAACATTAATTCTGGGCATAATTTGAGCAAGTTAACATATTTAGTCTCTCATTTTTTTTCCTTTTTTACAATTTTTTTCTTCCTCTTTTCTTTCCTTTAAATTCAGAATCTAAATTCAGAAACACTTATCTAACAGCAAAGTGCTTGAGTCTCTCCTCTCTCCCTGTCTCTTTCTGTGGATCTGCTGTATTGTCTTGTCAGTAAAAGGAGCTCAGTGACCTCCCGTCTCTTCACCTCTGTGTCCTCCTGTAACAGACTGAATATTACTGTAGGTTGGACTTCCTGTGGAAGAACAAGTTCAAGAAGGAATGCGAGGAGATCGAGACCATGGAGAACCTCAACCGCGTTCTGCTGGAGAACGTCTTGCCTGCTCACGTGGCAGAACACTTCCTGGCTCGAAACTGGAAGAACGAGGTGGGAGAGCTCAGGATCTTTCTCAATGCATTTAGTACCTCATGTAAAAAATAAAAAAAAAAAGCAGTTCTGTACAAAAAACGAAAGGTTAGATTTAGGAGGCTGGACCCCCTAACAGTCAAAGGAATCTTGAGGAAGCTCTACCTGAAAGGGTAAAGTTAACATCAAAAAGTTCCCAAAGAGTTCCTCACACTTAAGGAAATTAATCCCTTAGGCATGACTGCAAAAGTTTGTATACCCTGCAGAACGTTTTTTTCATATTAGTTTTTGCATTTTCTAATTTAATTCTTACAATTACCAAAAAACTAATTACTGTGTTAAAGAAATATTGGATTAACCTTTAATTATTCATTGTTTATGTTCATTTGAATTCTCCCACATGAATCGCCTCAACCACAAGCTAAACATTTTAATGCCGTCCATGCTACATTATGAAATAATATGCTTGATGAAAACAGGTATTTGCATCACACCACCAAAAAAACAAAAAAACAAAAAAAAAAACACAGAAAAGAAAATATGGAAGACGTGAGGCAAGGAAAGCAACTGTATTGGATTTAATATCTTACCAATGTACATCAGTCTCCAGCAGCTTGAAACCAGTTTTAACTTCTTACTTCTTTGTATGTGTGTGTGTGTGTGTGTGTGTGTGTTAGGATCTGTATCACCAGTCCTACGACCTGGTCTGTGTGATGTTCGCATCCATCCCGGACTTCAAAGAGTTTTACACAGAGTCTGACGTTAATAAGGAAGGTCTAGAGTGTCTCAGGCTGCTGAATGAAATCATTGCTGACTTTGATGAGGTGACTAAACAGTATGAAATACTAAATTATGGGGAAAAAAAGCATGAATAACATAACAGGGGTTTGGGTATGTCACGGATTTCTCTTTCCTACGCAGTTACTTTCCAAGCCTAAGTTCAGTGGAGTTGAGAAGATTAAGACCATCGGAAGCACGTACATGGCAGCTACAGGGTTAAACGCCACACCTGAACATGCACAGGTAATACATTCGTATTTTTCAAACAGAAAAATCACTGGCACATTGCATAGAGTCGTCACAGACTCGGGTTGTGTTTGTGTGGAGTCCTCCCAATGTCCACTAGTTTTAGTTTCTTCCACAGTTCCTATATGCTAATAGGTGAATATGGCAAAAATAGATAGTGCCTGGTGTGAATAGCGCTCTGCATTGGACTGGTGTCCCATTCTGCACATGTGCAGGTCTCTGCAGCCATGACTCTGATCAGGAAGTGCATTCACTAAAGATACATTGAAATACATACAGTATGTACTGTAACATCGCTCATGAATAAAGAAGAAAGATGATTAGACTGAAAGCCCATAAAGGTAAGTTATGTAGAATATAAGCCATGAGCCAGAGATATGGTTCACCCTCAATGGGGTTCACACACAGTAGTTACGCATGGGGTGATTTATTTCCGTCCTATCCACCAATGATTTTGGAAAAGTAAGAGAAAACTAGAGAACCCAAAATAAACACAGATGCACTTGAACCTTAAAAAGTCCACCTGAGTAACTCGAACTCAGGATCAAAGCAAAGATCAACCTGGACACGTGGGGTGATGTTGCTCTTTTAGTACGGCTTGCATACCCATAGTACTGATACCCAGATGATTAATCCAACTTGACATTATGGAATCTGAGTCAGTGTGCTAGTTGCTAGTAGAAATGATCTTGTCATGCTGAGCTTTACGTTTTTGGTAAGCCTACGAGGTCGGCCAACATGAGCATATGGAGTAGTAACAGACAATCCCACTTTAATTCTCATCAAGAACAAAGGAGGTGCTTGTTTCTCAGTGTTCGGTTTGCAAAGAATGACATTATTCTCATGAGACATATTCTATGAATGGGTTGTATTGACTGAACTTGCTGTTTTCAAACATTATGAAATCGTTATGTTCACTGATAGGTACTGTTCAAAAGTAGGAAATTGAATAAGTTGAAATGTCAAATGTTTATTAGTGCCATGTCATACTTATTATCACTACTCACACATTCCCATCATCATAGTATATGATATTGGTATAAGAGCATTATTATCAAACCTAAATCAGTATACAGTAGATGCATCTCTAGTAAATATTACCGTCATGCTTAAGCCCAATGCTCCACTGTTGTCTATAAGAAGACTCATTTCCTCCATCAAGTGATATTGTGAAATCAAACCGCTAATGTGTTTCTGAGCTATTGCCTTTAGAACCTTCTGACCCCTTGCAGTCACAGAAAATAAGTCAAGGGACTACCCAAGAGGATGACAGAATTACTTTCGACTTATGACACCTCCTGTGCTCAAATCTACTGCTATAAATTACACTCCTGGCTAAACATCTTTGAGGTTTAATGGCTTGGAGTGTGTTCATAACTCTTTGTGTGAACTTTCAGGAGCATGACAGACAGTACTTGCACATTGGCACCATGGTGGAGTTCGCCTTCGCGTTGGTCGGGAAGCTTGACGTCATCAATAGGCATTCCTTCAACGACTTCAAGCTAAGAGTTGGTACGTTCAGAATGAAAACTCAGCAGGAAATTGATCCTGACATATGATGGCAATTGGCTGTGATAGTCATGGCAGTAAAATCCATCAGCCTTAAATCCAGAACTTCAATACATGTATTGATTTTACACATTTCGATATGGCAGGCTTACGCAGACGACAAGCTACATTATTCAGAGCGACATCAGCATATTAGATCTAGGACTTACGAGTTGACGTTTCTCGAAATAAAATCTGACCATGCCAGTCGTTGTGTTTCTCAAAGCCACATTTTAGTAAAAAAAAAAAGCATTACTGATGCAGCAATTAAAGCGAGGAAATGCCTCCCTATTTATATTGACTCTGCACATTACAAGATGAGCCTGGCAGAAGTCCAAGCCAAGCTTGCAGTTTCCACAGGGTAAAATAAAGTCGAGGTATAACTTAGAGTCCAGGCAGAGGCTTCAGGAATGTCTTGGAGGATTTTGGCCCATCCAGGGTTCCATGTACAAACTCGTTTCTTGCTACTTTTACAGTTTATTGATGAACAAAGTGCACTAAGCTGGTTTAATTAAGGCCTCTCTATTCATTCATGCAGAATGAAATAAATAAAATGATAAATAAATAAATAAATAAGAGTAGCGCTAAATCACCATAACTGTTATGTCATTTCAGTTCATTTGCTCAATTAATTAGCTTGGCAGTGTGAAAGAATAGAGTTGGCCACCGTGAAATCAATTCAATTACAGCTTTTCAATTAAGCCTGGCGTGTTTAGAACACACGATCCAAAAGTAAATTGTGATCAGATTTGATCACTTTCCATGAAAATGTACTGCTGTTAAATGCCCTTGACTGGCTAATGTTTCCCAGCTAATAAAAATCGACCCTAGAAGTCTTTTCAGTACTTATCAAAGCGATGCTGTTTAAAAATCCATGAGGTTAAATTACTGTAATGGCGTAACTGTAATAGTGATCACACACTGAGCTTTTCATTTGGTAATTTATATCCATTCTGAAGCCAAACCCAGCATTAAAAAGCACATATTATCACTGTGAGTGTTGAGGTTTAAAATGTGGTTCGGTCTGTACCCAGGTATTAACCATGGACCCGTCATTGCTGGGGTCATTGGAGCCCAGAAACCACAATATGACATCTGGGGCAACACGGTAAACGTGGCAAGTCGAATGGACAGCACGGGAGTGCTGGGGAAAATACAAGTAGGTTCAGTTTCATTTCTTATATCGTATGCTTAGCAAATGTTGCATAGACCATATTTTTTGTGTGTCAACAGTAATGTAGAACATTTCAAGTAATGTTGACCAGGTGAAGTGTACATCCCAAATCAAGGTCAATTTTGTTCTTTAAATTCCTCATTGCCCCTTTTTTTTCTTTTTCCTCTTCCAAGGTGACGGAGGAGACGAGTCGCGTCCTGGTAACGCTCGGCTACATGTGCTCATGCCGTGGAATCATTAACGTCAAGGGCAAAGGGGAGCTCAAAACCTATTTCGTCCATACCGAGATGTCCAGGTCGCTTTCGCAAGGGAACGTAATGCCTTTAGCCGACGAGCTCAACAAAATCAATTAAGAGGACGCTTGTAAATAATCTCGCCTTGTCCTTTAGATTCACGAGATCTTGGATGTATGTCAAGCGATAGCATTCTGGTAGTTTCTCATACGCAGGGTTTGTGCACAGGGTACAACATGTAACAACGGTAGCAATTCTTTTGTAAGAAAATCAAATACAGCCAAAAAGTGTTTTGATGTATTAATGCCATTGTTTATTTTTTCCATTTTGTAAAAAAAAACAAAAACAAAATAACTTTTTTTTTTGTAAAAAAAACTAAACAAAAACAAAACCCCAATAATTAAACTTTGTATGTACTTCTGATTCTTTTTCTTTTTCTTGAAATGAGAGCGATTCATTTAAACTCGCTAAACTGAACCTGATTCATGTCAACTATATTTCACATATTTTGCACAATAGCAGTCAAAAGAGAGAGGTCAGAGGAAAATAGCCAGAGTGGGTTAAGATGGCGGGACGTCTGTTACAACTCAAATATGCACATTTTATACGTAAGAGTAAGAATTTCAACAAATGAAAAAAAACAAAAAAAAACAATGTGTAGCCTAGATATATCATTGAATGGGCTTTAAACCAATACATATTATTTTTAAAAAGTTCTTAGTACTTAGTCTAAGTACAAAGGTCTTATTACGGATAATTATCATCGGACAGGATTTCGGAATAAATAAGATCATATAACCAGTTAAATATGAGTGTGATGTAACTGTTGATGAAATCTATGCAGTGCCACAAAGGTTCATGACCCTGTTAACATGAAAGTTTGTGCACCTGATCATTCCGGCTAATTAAGCAGACTTAGCTGTTCCCTTTCCTTTGCATGCGCACACATTTCCAAGCTGCGACAGCTGCCGGCGGGAGGCCCCAAGCTTTGTCAACTAAGAGAACAGAGCATGCTGGGAAAAGACAAGCTAATGCACTGCTTCATTTGTTTCAAAGCATGCCATGCTACTCGGTACACTGCGTTCTGGCAGTAATTCAGTGCAGAGGCATATGACTGATTTATTAAAAAGGTATTTAATAGTGCAGAATAATTATTCATAGAAAAAATATTTCCAGCATGTTAAGTTTCCAGCATAACAAGATTTAATTGTTAAAGGAAATTTAAAAAAGACACACTGTGGGTTTAAACAATCTGATTTTAATTAAATGTATTTCTGCATATATCAGAGTGCATAAGTATGTATATATATATATATATATATATATATATATATATATATATATACCTTAGCACTCTTGAATTCTTAAATCTGATTTCTTTAATGCACTCCTCAAGCATCATATGGTTTCTATAACAACAATTGTCTAATAATAAACAGATCAAAAGATATTACTTCAAGAAAGACAAACATAGAATTTGCGGATTTTTAGAAACTCGCTACATGTCCATGGCTAAGGTGTCTAGAGACTGAGGTGGATAGAGCTGACTTGTTCTCAGGCATTTATAAACAGATAGAAGTAGAATGTTTTGCATATTATTAAATTAAAAAGTAAATAGGATGAATAAAACACTTTGGGATTATCATATTCAGGGAGCTAACAATAATTTGTACAACACCTGTGCTGTCTTTAAATATCTTTCTATACATCATGCGCTGTAATGATTTAATCCTTACTCATGATCACAGTATATATATATGCAACTGTGGAAAAAACACCCTCATATTTATATACATGAAACTGCAAGTAAAGTCAAATCTAGAGCTAGGCCTTATTTCACGTCACACAGTAGAGCTACACCTCGTAAGATCCAGTGCTCCGGTGGCTGAGTTGACTTCAAGTCCACAGACGCTATGCAGTTCAAGTCCGTCCTTACAGGCTTCTTATAAATTGGGCAGGAGTAAAAGCGAGGGTCCTTCACACCTGTGAATCAGCCAAGCGTTACTATATTAATATCACTTTGATGCATTTGAACATCATTCACATACAACACTTAAATGTCAAGGTCAACTTGCACCATTACTTCATCAGAATCTGATTTAATTTAATGCAATTTTTATTCAGTGAATACATTAATAACTATTAACATTAAACCTTAAGATAGATGTCCCCATCATTTTAAACCTAATTTATATCTACCATATTTATGGTTTGAAGTATATGATTGGTTAAAGGTGCAGTAGGTAAAAATAGGTTGTTGTTTGTTTGTTTGTTTGTTTAAACACCTTGAGGCCACTATACTTTGGAGTATAGTTTTTGTTAAATTGACTCATATATACAGTATATAATGACATTTTTATTTATATATGTTTGCATTTGCAGTGGTAAAATGTTGCCATTCCGCTATCATCCTACAGGTGGTGCAGTCTAAACTATTCATACCTAGGAATCAGGACCTAGGTATTGTGATAGTATTGTATCGGTTGGTCCCTGGTGATTTCTGGCCCCACTCTATAATCATTTAACTTAAAAAACAAACAAACAAAAAAAAAACATTGCATCTGCTATGCAATTCATAGTTTCTTTCCCAGTGAATATGAGAATGCTTTGGACCAGTAATACCTTCCTTTTTCCCCCCAGATTCCAGTGAATACTGTATATTCATTTCTTCTTTTCTGAAATAGTTGGTGTATCATCCTGCCAAACGTGCTCTCAAATTCCATTTAAAGTGTCTTCAAAAAATATCCTGCAAACTATTACATTTAACTCTACAATACCTGCAGCCACCACGAAATAAGATTATAAGAAACTTCAGACGTTCACCAAAGATTTCATTTTGAAGCCAGTGAGAAAAGGTTTGTATCACCTTTTTAAATTTATTTGTTCGTGCTTGCATATTTATATAAAGAGCATAAATTAGTTTATTAATCATAACTGATAAATATAGTCTGTGTTCCTAAATAATTATTCCTTGTTAATGAAATCATATTTTTGTTGGAATGTTAGAACAGGTCTCTAAAAAGCCTTATGTGCATGAGATTTAAATGTTAGATGAAATTAATTATAAATACTAAAACATATTTAAATTATGAACACCACAGGTGTCAAAGGAATTAAAGTATGGCATTTCTTGCCACCTTCTCTCGTCACTTGACTTTATTTTACCCCTAGATTCCCCTAGATTTATTTTACCCCTAGATTCCTATTATAGGCCTTAAATGTCAAGCCATTAACCATACATCAAGCAATTTTTTTGTTGTTGTTGTTGTTCATTGTTTTTATGGAATTATGTTGCATGGGCATTAAGTTAAAGCCGTTGCCCAAAAGCCCAACAGTGGGAACTGGCAGTTGTAGACCTCGTGCCCCCAACCATCAACAACCCACAGCCTCAACCCCCTGAGCCACCACTACCTCGTGGCAATCTGACTATTTAATTTCCTCTTTTGTAACCAATTGAGTTACACTCAATAGCCACATCATTAGAAACACTCGCACAGCTGTTTGTTCATGTAATTGTCTGATAAGCTGATGTATTGCATGGTTGTTGGTGCTGGATGCGCTAATCTGAGTTCATTTAAGAGGTTTTACAAAATAGTGCAAAAAAAAAAAAGAAAAACCTCCAGTGTGCAGCAGCTCGACCAGAGGAAATGTCTTGTTGATGAGTAATTCAGACTAATGTTCAGACTAGTTTGGCTGATTAGTTTTGACAAGGTGGCTACAGTAATTCAAATAACCACTGTTGTAAAGAGAAAATCTTCCCTGAAAGCACATCAAACCTTGATGGAGACGTAATACTGCAACAACCGCATCATGTTCCACTTCTAGCAGTTAGGAAGTGGAATCTAAAGCTAAGTTTTATTATCTATTTATTTACAGTAGGTACACAATTGAATATAATTAAAGAACGCGGCCTGAGAGGGGCATATATGGTAAAACCAACAGAAAAAAAACTGTTTAAGGAGAAGAGGTCTTACAGAAACCTGGATATTACAAATGTAAATAGGTTGAGGTAGTTAAATACGGTGAAACTGCAAGCTACTGTATTTATTTCACATTTAAAGGGGGAGATGCAATCATTTACTTTGCATACAGTTTGGACTTCAGGGAACAATGCAAGGGTCCTCCTGAATGGTGCACCAACCCATCACCAAAACACAGGTGAACACATTTACACACACACTCAATCTAGGCCTGTGAGACTGACCAGGACTGTGAGAGGAAACCAAAGTGCTAAGAGAAACCCCAAAAAGCACATGGAGAACATGTAAACTGAGGTGAGATTCAAACCCCCAACCATAAAGCTCAATAGTGTTAACCACGGAGCCACCAGCCTCCTTTTAATCTGAATAAAAAAATTCTGGGTTGCAAGTTGAGCGGCAAAAAAAAAAAAATGGTGTCAAGGTGGTGATACATGAATTGGCGCACAAAATAATTATGATTCATACCGGAGTTGATTTTACCCCCATCTATACTAGCTACAATTGTGCCACCTGTCAGTGAGTAACTAACACTGTTTACATTACTGCATCGTTTTATTGCCAATTGTTAGTTTATTTAAGGATGCCAAATGTCGGTATATGTTTATAGTTACAGTGACAATGTTTAGAATGTAGGGAAGCTTATCATATTAAACTTCATTTTATATATAAGCTACTAATATTAAATCTACTTTATATTTCTAAAAAAAAAATGTGCCTCACCATTGTTCTCAGCATACATCCTGATTACAGGCATCATTTCAAATAGAACTTTGGGCTTGGACTCAACGAGTCTGCAGTTCCTGCGGTCCCAGCTGGCTCCATCCAGATACAGCCCATAGACGTAGACACCTTCCTGTGGTGGTGCCGTAATGTCATCCTTCATCCACTTGGTCACTTCATTACACAAAACCATGCGATCCAGAGCCCAGCCTTTGTTAGCGCGAGTGATCTCCTACAAAGGTTAAAGAAAAGAAATTTAACTTCCTTATACCGGAATTGTATTCACATCGAATTTATGTTTATGCTTATTCAGACTGTACTGTAAGTGGGTCAGTGTATTAGCCTCGGAACCCATAAACTTGAGGATGAGGAAAGGTCCTCATTTGCCACTGTGATAATCTGGTCCTCACAAGTACATCAACACTGGAATGTGTGTGTGAGGGAAGAGTTGTCACCTGTCTCATAGCTGTAAGGAATCCTTGTGGATTGAAGAAGCCTGTCATCCAAAAGCAGTTGGGACGTCCTTCAAAGATCCAGGCCTGAAATTGACGGTTTCTCTCCAAAAGCTCAGTAAACCAGAAGCCCAGTGTGCTGGAGGCCCAGGAGGCCTAAAACACACACACACACACACACACACCAAAACAAACACCATGACACTAAAGCAATTAAACGCAAAAAAATCATTCGTTTAAGACATCAATTAAAAAGCACAATTAATGAATACAAGAAACACATAAGAAGAAGATTGCAAATGACATACTATTCATTTAAGACTTCGAACCCTTTCCATTGCCTCATATTTTTTAATTATGCAGACTCCCATTGCCAGAGCGGCACCTTTGACCTTACAACTCATTTATAATCTGACTGTTGCTAATAAAAAAGGTGCAAAATATTGAAAACTACAGGTGGAATTAATTAATGCTGCTCCTGAATGCACTGCAATTTGCACACCTAGACTCATGACTGTAGATTAATTATTATTATCATTTAAAACCTTTACTGCAACCATGTAGATTAAAATAAATGAAGTAGTTGGGAAACTATCATTGAAAAAATATATTCCACAGCAACATGAATAAAGTGAAGTGGAGCCACAAAGTAAAATCTGTAACCTTTTCCCAGCGGGCGGGCACGCGTGCATCATACATGCAGTCGAGTGCGTCACGCAGGCTTTCGCTCATGACGATTGTTCCGTCGATGGCCAGCTTGAGCTCTGTAAGTGTGTTCCTCACCAGGACCAACACACGCTGCATGCGTTCAATTTCCTGACGGAGGAAGATGTTCATTGGTTGCAGGGGACCCATTTTAATAAGCCTCTCTTTCACCTATCACACACACAACGACACACACACACACACACACACCACAAATATCATTATATGACATTGTATTCTATTTTCAGTAAAACTGTTGTGAGCATGCATATTCATTTTAAATCAGTACATGTTCTCGTAACACAATGTTCTCCAAACAGCTATAACCTGTTAATCATTTGATTAGTCTGGTCCTCTATGCATAAAAGCTTTAGGCACTAAAAGTTAAAAGGTCTGGCTTCAGAGAGTGTTTATAACGAGAGAGGAAAAAGCAGCCGGCGACCCGGGTCACTGCTAATTTGAGAGGAATAATAAGTGGATACCAATTAGTGCCTTCTGGTCTCTTAAGCACCTGCAGTTGTACAAAGCACTGCAGCAGATGCCCTCAGTTCAGTTCAATTTTTATTTATATAGCATTTTTAACAATGGACATTGTCACAAAGTAGTTTTGAAAAAATTGGTGGCACACTTCTTACTTTTTTGCCGCTTTGGGCACAAGACACCCTGGACAGGGCGCCAATCCATCGCAGGGCACACAGACATACACACACTATGGGCAATTTGAGAACACCAATTAACCTACATGTCTTTGGACTGTGGGAGGAAACCCACCAAGCACGGGGAGAACATGCAAACTCCATGCATACAGAGACGGGAATCGAGCCCAGACCCTAGAGGTGCAAGGCGATAGTGCTAACCACTACACCACCGTGCCGCCATTAATTCTTTTTTTGTCGTCATTTTTCTATTTTTGTATTGGAAAGAGCTTAAACAAGCCAAAAAGTGTGACCTCATTTACCCCTCCCCTGGCTTCCTGCTCAGCTTATTTCCACATACACTGTACATTCTAATGGCAGGTTCGGAGTTGGAGTGAAATAAATGCTGTTAATGCATTCATTATCTGAGGAATGTTTTAACTGGAGCATTAAGAAACACACATTGGAGGTCATTATATTGTTAACTTGTTAAGAAAATAGTTATATCTTATCTAACCTAAGTCATCAACAGCTTAGTGATGGAAAGTTGCAGATAAACTGGAAAAAAGTCTTAATTGTTCTCCTTAAGCTAGCGAAGGAAGACAGTCCAAGAACGTCCAACATTTGTCTATTTAGGATACATGAAATCATAATTACTCCTGATTTAGTCTGTGTTACATCAGGATAGAATTATTCTTACACCAAAGGTTGATACACATGACAAACCTCATAGGGCACATAGTCTGGAGGAAGTTTCTCCAGCATGTCGTTGGCCAGTCGAGCTACCACGGCCTCTCTTGTCTCCCCACCTCCACTGGAGCTGTCCTTTGGCTGGATGCTCAGGATGGTGTCCATAACATCTTTAGCAAGTTTGCTTTGATATGTAATGTCAGCATTAGGATGCAAGCCAAACACCTCCGGGGTGTCATAGGCTGGAAGGCCCTGCAAAATGGAGATGAATAGATGTACGGTATATAAAATATATACAGAAATAAAGTTATATCCACATTAATCAAAAAAGGGCAACTAGATAGATAAAGAAAAATAATCCTTTGGGTTTAGGAGTTCTTTAAGTGATTAATGGTCCAAACTTTCTTAGAACTGTTTTCACCCACTGTTGGATTCTACATATATCCTATTAAATAGGTACTTGCTAGTGCTCACGTCTGCAGACTGGTCAGTGCTTGAGACTTATGGCTTGGTGTGCTTGACCTGCAGTGCTTGAGGCACTTGTCAGTGCTGGAAGATTCTTACTTGACAGTGCTTAGGACTCAATGCTCCTGATTTAGCAGGTCTCAAGATTCCTGACTTGCCAGTACTCAGGGCTTTTGACACTGTCTCGTCAGCAACAATTAGGCCAGTGGAATTGATGTTGTTTTCTAGACTCTCACCTGAACAGCTGATTGTTTGTGTCATGGGCATTATACAAAAAAAAAATCTTTTAACATTTCTATAACCTGCTCATCATTATTTCAAATAGTATAAGACCACTTTAGGTGATTTAGTAGATAAACATAAGCTCATGTCAACTCTAAATCGCTCGGAATTCATGCACTTATTGGTTGATTGGTTGAAGTACCAGTCCCTAATCTGATGCTATTTATGCTTCTCAACGTTTGTGTTACTCAACACAGTGATAGAATAAACAGCATGGCCATAGTTGCTGCTTTTTTCTTTCTCTCCAACGGATCTAATTAGCTATCATTTTCTTAGGCATCAATCTTGTACCCTTTATAGACAGCATCATCATACATGTGACTTATTAGCACGTTTGCTTCTCATTGTGTGTGACATGCGAAGCACTGGTTACATCATGGGTAAAAAACATTCATGAGATCAATGTGGTGTAAATCCTGTCTCCGAGCAGCTTGAGCAACAACGAACCTGCAGAGATGACAAACTGCTGCTACTCTATCATATGAAATGCAAATAACGTTACTATAATAATAACATGTATTTCTGGGAACTCTGACACAAAGATGTTGTTTCATTTAACCTAAAATATTCATATGCTCCTAATTCAATTCAATTCAATTTCAATTCATTTCAATTTGATTTGTATAGCGCTTTTACCATTTGACATCCTAATTAAATGCAGTGACTTTCCAGGTTTGTTATTGGCAGGAAAAAAGGATAGTGACTAAATTTACATAACTAACCTGGACGTAATGGAGGTATTGCTCCACACTGGTGCACTTTGGGATGCTGTAGCCTTTGTAGAACTGGAAGTCAGGACTTAACATATTCTCGCTGAACCAAACCTTAGCGAAGGTGTTGAGCAGCCGTTTGTCGTAGTCGTCCGTCACCCTGCCACCATACTGGATCTCTCCGATCATGTAACGCACGGTGTTCCAGGACACCCCCTGCGGACAAGGTACTTTAGTATCAGATGCTGTAGTCTTGGGAATTTGGGGACATCCCATATAACCAAAGTACGTTGGTTTAGCTAGAAATTGGCAAAGATTGCATCCAAGACATTTAAGTAGGAGTCATAGCTACAGTATAGTAGGTGTAACCAACAATTTAATCTTAATTATTAAGTATTTAGGTTTAAATGGCTTTTGGTTTTATATATAATCAGTGCTTGGATGGATATTTTCAGAAGAACAACATATTGAATGGCTCAAAATGTTCCTAAAGTATAACCAGAACTGTGGACATTCAATCCACATACACTCTTCATTAGTTGTATATATTTTGTAAATATAGGGTTTTTTTTGTTGTTGGTTTTGGTGCACCTTTTTGGTTAGTTTTTTTTTTTTAAATAATACACTGTTGGTTTTTGCTAATTGTTCGTTGTGGAGTCAGTCTTGCTTACGGTTTTTAAAGCATCGCAGCCACTAAGATAAAGATCTCTCGTTTTTGTGTAACTTAGTTTATTTAAATATTCTGCTCGTTACAGACTGATTAAAAGAATTTTTTTTTCCAACATACTACAGTGTAGTTAAAAAAAGACCTGATGATTGTTCAGTTTTAGAAGTATGGCAGAAGAGTGCAAGTGAGTGTAGCTAATCCATCTCACCCTCTTGATATCCATGTCGTCCAGGTGGTTTTGTACAAACTGAACAGTGGCGTTGAAGTCAGCCTGGTTGAACTCATACGGGATGTTCCAGCCCAGCGGACCGTACTTGCGCCTTTCCTGGACAGAGGAGTGCAGAAAGGCCACGGCGTAGAGCATCGGCCGCCACTGGGGCATATTACTCACATCCAGCAGGTCCTGACTAATTACTGAGAGAATTGAGAGACGGTGGAGAGGGAGGGAATGTGAGAGACAGCTTGATTAACACAGGGGCACAAAAAAAGTAAATTTCAGTCCATCAAATTCGCGGCTCAGGCTGTACAGACACCCATGACAGCATCCAGGCACCATGTCAATTGGTAAATGTAGGACTTTTACAGCTGAGTAAATCTAACAGCTGAAGCCTTCTTAGCAGCGTGTAAATATAATGCGCATAAGCGACATAAACCATCACTCAGAATAAACAGTATTCTCAGTCACACCGGCGAACAAACAAATTGAGCCTGATCTTTACACAAATGTGACGGCCTGTGATGGTACTTAATCGAGAAAACACCTTTTATTCTGCAAGTGAAGATCAACATCAATATTTCAACCAAGCCGTATTAATCTCACTAGAAAGCGGATCTACTGGAAACACCAGAGGCTTTAAGAGTAGGTCAGGGTATTGTTTGGGTTGCCAAATATGCAAAGCTGTTGGCTTCAAAAGGTGGTCTAAGATTACTGCTTATAACGCTATATAAACATACCATACAAAACCAAATGTCCAAGAAATCCGTCATAATGAAAAATGTTAAAATGGTGTCAAAAAATGTATCTACTGTACAGTGTATTAAGTTTATAGCAAAAAGAATTATCAAATCATTTGAGTCTGTTCGTCCAATCACTCTAACCTCCGTAGGTCCTCTTGAGTCCTGCTTTAAGACCCTGTGGTGGTTCGTTTGTGAATTTGATGGCCATCTGGAGCAGCGTGATGGGAAAGTGGCGGTGCTCCTCGGTTGTCATCCACAGCCGGAAGCTATCATGAATGCTCTCCGTCTCCGTCAGCGTGTCCATCAGCTCGTCCATAAAATCCAGCCCTAGATGGCAGTTCTGCAGCAGAGCCCAGCCACCCTGTGTGTATGGGACAGAGAACGAGAGAGAGAAAACACCTATAATTTTCAAGAGGAACATGCAGCTTGTCTTGTATGGCAGTAGGAGTGAGTGGGTTATGAATTAATTATTGTCTACACTTGTGGGATGAAATGAAATAAACACACATTAGCTGCTCTTACATTAGTCATGCAGTGCTGCAGCAGCTTGCGAGCGTGAACCTCCTGTCCTTGACCCATGGACACGTAACGTGTCTCGATCTTGAGCCTCTTGCCCACAGCGATGATGGAGTCAGTGGGGTCAGAGCCCATGGACAAAAAGCAAATGAGGGGTGTGCGAGGGTCCGACTCCTCCCACGTCCTCTCAAGGTCCAGAATCACACTCTCGGCGTATTTCTCTCCCAAAGAGTCCGTGATATATTTACGGGCCTGGAGAATTATGGGAGGTACAGTCAGTGTTAGAAATCAAATAAAAAATATAAATCATTTACAGGAATGTGAGTCTTTATGAGCAAGCAAAGATGCATTGTCTAAAACATGTTTTTATTAAAAAGATTTCTATGTTTCCTTCTGATTCATAATAATCAGGATACCAGCTATTGAATCGTAATCATAAATCAATGTAATGTAACCATGATAAAATATAACAATGGCAACAAACATATTGTTAGCCAAACCTCTTCTTTCAATTTAGAATTACTATGTTGTTAAACAAAATAAAAATAACAAATTACATGGATTTAATATGAAAGAAAATACCTTATAAGCAACAGTGCGTGAAAACGTTTTAATTGGAAGCAACAAGAATAGAGCTAGATAATGTAACCATAGCAACAAGAGATGCTATTTTCATATTATTCAGTTAGGTGGTAAAACAAAACATATGCAAAGCTTCAGGTTTTTAAAAGCATGTTGTAAGTCGACTGTATCTATGAAATCTGTGATTTATTTTTTCAGACTTTTTTTATATCCAGGTTTTCTTGTGCTCCAAATAAAATATTAAAATTAAAACATGACAAGAAAGAACAATAAAGTTAATCACGGAAAAAAAAAATCTCAATTTAATAGAATTTTTAAATGCATGTGCCAACAGTGCTTTAAATATAAGTTTAGTCTATGTGTATAAGTAAAGGCTGTGTATGTAATGTGGATGTGTAACCTGTGCAATGGTTCTATCTGGACACCAGGAGCGAATGAAAAGCAGGCGTCTGAAGCAGTCCAGGGATTTGTCATAGGCGTTGGGGATCGGCTCCTCTTCAGGGGCTTCCTTATCGAACCAGCTTTTCCACTGCTTCTCGTGACGGCTAATCTGCTCATACACACACACATACACACGTCATGCCATGCTAGGCGCATATATTAAAGTACTGTAAAGCTTTGGAGGACCTGAAACCAGTCCCAGAAAATTTTCTGTCTGTCTGTCTGTCTGGCCAGATTTTGTCACAGCATCACAAAAAACTGGCTGGTCAGAACTTTATGAAACTTTACCAGTATTGTATTTGCCTGAAGTGATGTTATAAACAGTTATGTCCTGGATTTAAATATCTAATTTAAAATAAGCTATTAATGCACTATTTGCTCAGTGTAAACAAACACCTGCACCAATAAATATTCATTAGAAAAGCTAAACTGGATATTTTTATTGGGATTAGTTTTTATTTTCACTCAACCTTACAGAATATCTTTGTATTAATAAATTACAGAATATCAGATAGATGTGTACGTGGGCTTTAACCTGGAATAATAATATCACTGATTCACTGATTACATTAAAGCCGACCAGCTTACAGTATTTTAACCTTGTAGTAAATATTTAAATAATAATAACAAAACATATTTTAGTTCCATTATTTCAAATTCAAAGTTCATTTAGGACTGAAAATATTTCTAGCTCAGAGTAGGACATACAAGGTATTTATGGACCTTCTTACTCTTTTTTCAGTGAGGAGTAGGACTGCACAGAGAAAAAAAGTGTGTGATGTCACTTCTTTACGACACTGAGAGCTGTAGAGGAGTCTGCACGTTATAGTGGGTGTTGTAGTTTTAACAGCTTTTTGAAGTTTTAAATGATGGAAAAGTGAAATGGTAAAATCATTGGCAGTTATGTGAAAGCTTTATGCACACAGACAAAACTTATAGATGTGTGCACTCATAAAAAGCTCTATTATAGGGGCTTTAAACAGTTGTAAATGGAGTGGTCTGAGTACAGTAAGATAACTTTATATGTAATATAAAAGAAAGTGAAACATGAGAGATGATAAGAGTGTCTACAGTAGCTAGCAGAGGAGGTAGTAAAATGTAAAGAAATAATTAAAGCTAAATTCTGCCTCACTCTTACATCTTAAGATGAAAAGTGAACGAATGGAAGCGTCAATGCCACCTGTCAGTTTGCTGCACGTACCCCTCAGGAGTGTGAAACACGGGGATACGCCGTGTTAATTAAGCTAAAATGAAGTGCTGCTTATAAAAGGGAATCTAAAAACACAGTTGCCTACATTTAAATGATTTAATATAATAATATAAGTATAGTATATAAAATGTAAAATAAATATAAATATTATTATTTTAATGTGTGCGCCATGGATGATGCCCACAACTCCATGAATGCAAACTTTTTTCTGTTTATTTCAGGCTGTGCAAAGGGGAAATGTATAAATCTGCGCATGATCTGTGAGAGCACAGTTTAATGTATTATTTCATGACACTGTCACTGTGTCTCTGTTTCAAAGCTGCATCTTCACTGTTACTAATAAACCGTACAGTATCAGTCACCTGCGGAGACAGCACAGGACATGTTTATTAATGGACCAGTTACATACCGCATGTGATGTTTAAAAAAAAATAAATAATTTATTCAAACTTATCTTTTATGTGCTCCGGGTCACTTAGTGTTACTAAAACATCTCTAAAATGCCTGAACACCATTTCCTCACAACTCCTAACCAGTCTGGAGGTAGGAATGATTTCCTATTTTAAGAATCTTGAAAATAAGCTCTTAATCCTACTCTTGAAAGTAAGACCATACCATGGCCACTCTCCTACTCTTAGATGCTTAGTTAATATGGCGTCGACAGTGTGGGCAAAAGTGTGTGGACGTTTATCGCTATGCAAGATTACAACTGGATAGCCTTCCTCTGCGTTTAATACGAAGCCTTCCTGTGCTTCAGCCCTTAATAAGCATCTCACTGCAACAAGCACTGTTGATGTTCCAATAGTGATTTTCTAATACTTCTCTCCAGCTGATAGTTGACTTTGGAACTTGGTGATTGAGGATGTTTCTGCTCCATATTCTGTTATTACTCTCAGACTTGTAGGGTCTGACCCTAACCCTAACCCTAACCCTTGGATTGCGAGCATAATTCATTCTGGAAGCGTGCTTGTATATCAAAACACTTCCAAATAATGGAAACTCAGATGATTCGACATAATGACATAATTTATAAAATATAAAGTAAAAATGTAACAAATTAACCTGCACTTTACCTTTGAAAAGAATCCTGACAGAGCAGTGTTTTCGTGTGTGAATCAGTGCTCTCTGACAGACAGAGACTCTGGAACTTTAACAAGAAACCTCTCTAATAAGCTTTTCCTTTACGCGTACACACACATGTGGTCACAATGTTATAATAAATATTACACGTGCGCATGGATGTAGACTATATGAGAGACGCACGCGCTCTGAGACTGAGCATGGGAGACGATTACCCATAGTGCAGCATGAGAAAGAAGAACCATTGGTTTAGTGTGATCACATGACGCTCGGCAGACAAAACGCATGCGTACCAATCAATAAACAAGTGTCGTCTTGATATATAAGTAAAAATGTATTTGGGTGAAGCCTCAGACAGAAGTTTCCTTCTGTGATACGGTGATATTTCATTTGCATCTTTGAAGTCCCTGGGGCACGTTACATCACCCCACTCACATGCCATTCTTCTGCATTTAAGCGTTTGCAGCGCAACTGTTCTCAGGAGATCTTCAGCACCAGACCCCGAGCTACTTTCAGTTTCATTCCTTTAAAGTCTGATGCCCATGCCCATTTCCAGCAGCTCTTGGAGAACCTGCAGAAGTGTTGGCCATCTACCTAGTAAGCCTACGGGCGCGCGCCATGACAATGGCTTTTTACTATTTACTCTATGATGCAGTTGTATGCAACCACCCAATAATGTGGTTGAAGCGCAATGCATTAAACTCAAGAGAACTTTTCGGTAATTAGAATATGAGATGACAAGCAACATCAGTGTCTTTTTAGTGTCAGTGGTACCAGATAACCTGTTTGAGAAAACTTTACTTTCCATGTACAGTAGTGCAAAAATATCAATTGGGGGGTGATTCTGTTGACAGGAAGGCAGTTCAAGCTGACTTAAGGCTAATTACACATTACAAGGATCTCAGAACACATGTGGTGAGAGGGAGATGACAGCAGAAAATGACATCGTGGTCCCAAACTTACACATACACACCTGATTGAGGATGTCGGAAAAAGGCCACAACTTGCTGAGCTCCACCAGGTTGAGCCACGTCATGTCCAAAATCCACTTAGCCGCTTTGGGTGGGCAGGCTTTCAGATCCAAAGATGCTCCGCCTGAAGGACACACACACACACACACACACACACGTATATATATATATATATTAGTAGCTCATTACTTGCTACATCATAATTCTAAAGCCCTCATATATTTTCTTTCTGAAAAGCAGTTGGGGGTCGAGATTTACATTCGGATGCTTGTGTAACGACACTCAACTTATTAACTTCACTGTAGTTACTAAATAATTCATTACATTGACTGAATAATGTGCATAAAGATGAATAAATGAATACTAAGCTTGACACGGAGACTTTAGGGCTCTGAAAGCAAACACAGTCATGCACTTAATTCTATCTCTACTGCAAGTAGCAACCTGACATTCAAGCTGTGACTGTGTACAATTATTTGTTTCTGTTTTGCAATGAGTCAGGAAAATCATTAATTTGTTATGCATGTTGGGTAAATTGATTACCAAAAAGGATGGCAAAATGAACGATACGTATTATGTATGGCGTATACTGAAAATGTCTTCAGGTATGATTATACAAAAGTTTTTTGCCATGTATTTAAAAAGTGTTCAGTGAAATATTGCTACGGTAACTTTTCCTCAAATTGTGCAGCAGAAATATTTGCCAAAAAAACACTCCAGCGTCCCAAACACCACATCTATTCTATGTATAATTTGAGTGTATTTTAAATTCTCTTTTCGTATTAAATATGCTTTTCAACATGGCCTTTAATTTACCTGTCATTAGGAGATCATCATGGTTAACTTCTTTTGCCCACACAGGCTTCACTTAAAATCTCCCACAATTGATCCAGTGGAACGATGGGCACTGCGCTGTGACATTAAAGGCGACCACTGAAACGTGTCACGTCTGCCGCTTAAGTTCCACACTAATTTAATTTTAAGATGACAGATAATGTGTTCACTGGAGCACGAACAAGCAGAAGTGAGTTGGCTTTATTCTCTCCGTAGAGAGATTATTGTTTTTTTTTCTAACCTGTGTCATACTTTATTTTATACCTCATTAAATCCCTGAGATGTTTTTAAAATAAAACAATAAAGTATTTTTTTTTTTTTAAATCCCCTGTGTGTCAATTTTGCTTTATCTCTAAAGCTTAATGCTTATAGTTTTTCCACACTAGATTTAGGCCTTGTTCACACGAGCGTTAAAATCCGGTTAGTGCAGAGGGTTTTCTACACATAGGAGTCAATAAGAGTGTTCACACGGACTTTGGTGATGTGCGTTTGTCTGGCTGTGCGTTTATACAGCATCAAAAAAACGTTGCATGCAAGGAAAACGTTTTCTAGTGCGTTTTATTCGCGTTCATTTTACGCTTCGGAGGACCGGATATACAGTATATGGAATAAAATCACTGTCAAAAATATTTGTGTAAAAAAAAAGATTTGTGTTTAGTTCTGTCTTTTGTCTGAGTTGGATTCCAAAATCGAGGTTTTGTGTGTTTGTTACAATACAACTCTGAAATATACAACTCTGACCGTTTATAGACACAAAACTCGTTTTTACAACTCCTTTGTTTCATGGTCGAATTGCAAAATTACGGCCACGAATGCTGTGTGTTAAACCACTGTCAAAAATACATCATCAAGGCCACATGCACAGGCATTACTATCCGAGGAAAGAGGAATCGATTCGGCACATGCTCCCCGCCTCCTGAAACTTTTCTCCACCCATTCCAACCTGCCTGTACCCGCCTCTTTACCTCCTTTCCACACTCTCGGCTGCTCTAGACCATTGACCCTAAGTACTTAAAGTCCTGTACCTTCTTTACCTCTGCTCCCTGTATCCTCAACATTCCTCTTGGGTTCCTCTCATTCACACACATGTCTCACTGCGGCTAACCTTCATTCCTCTGCTTTAAAGAGCGTACCTCCACCTCTTCAAATTTTCTTCCACCTGTTCCTTGCTCTCGCTATAAAGCACATTGTCATCTGCAAACATAATAGTCCATGGAGACTCCTGTCTAACCTTATCTGTCATCCTGTCCATCACTAAAGCAAACAAAAAGGGGCTCAGAGCCGATCCTTGATGCCGACCCACCACCTTGAACTCTTCTGTCACACCAACAGCACATCTCACCACTGTCTTACAGCTCTGATACATGTCCTGCACCACTCTAACATACTTCTCTGCCACTCAAGACTTCCTCATACAATACCACAGCTCCTCTCTTGGCACCCTGTCATACGCTTTCTCTAAATCTAAAAAGACACAATGCAACTCCCTGTTACCTTCTCTGTACTTCTCCACCAGCATCCTCAAAGCAAATACTGCATCTGATGTACTTTTTCTAGGCATGAAACCATATTGCTGCTCACAAATGCTCACCTCTGCCCTTAACCTAGCTTCCATTATTCTTTCCTACAGCTTCATTGTATGGCTCATTAGCTTTGTGCCTCTGTAATTGCCACAGCTCTGCACATCTCCCTTGTTCTTAAAAATCGGCACCAATACACTTCTCCTCCATTCCTCTGGAATCCTCTCACTCTCCAAGATCTTGTTAAACAAACTAGTTAGAAACTCTACTGCCACTTCTCCTAAGCACTTCCATACCTCCACAGGTATGTCATCAGGACCAACAGCCTTTCCACTCTTCATCCTCTTCAACACCCTTCTCACCTCACTTCTACTAATATTTGCTACTTCCTGCTCCACAACAGTCACGTCTTCTACTCTTTGTTCTCCTTCGTTTTCCTCATTCATCAACTCTTTGAAATACTCCTTCCATCTTTCCATTACCCTCCTGGCATCTGTCAGTACATTTCCATCTCTATCTTCAATTACTCTAACCTGCTGCACATCCTTCCCTTCTCTATCTCTCTGCCTCGCCAACCTGTACAGATCCACCTCACCCTCCTTACTATCCAATCTAGCATACAGTCCACTCAGAGTCCCACTACTTCTTAGCTAGCCTCTTTCCCTGTATACACTGCTGGACTTCCTCGTTCCACCACTAAGTCTCCTTGTCCACTTTTGCCTTATCTGATGATACACCAAGTACCCTCCTACCTGTCTCCCTGATCACATTGGCTGTAGTTGTCCAGTCAACTGAAAGCACCTCCTCACCACCTATAGCCTGTCTCAACTCCTCCCTGAAGACTACACAACATTCTTCCTTTCTCAGCTTCCACCACTTTGTCCTCTGCTCTGCCTTTGTCCTCTTCACCATTCTGTGTTGTCTGGCTACACTCTCCCCTACCAACACTTTGCAGTCACTGATCTCTTTCAGATTACAATGTCAACACAAGATGTAGTCAACCTGAGTGCTTCTGCCTCCACTCTTATATGTCACCCTATGTTCCTGCCTCTTCTGGAAGAAGGTATTTACTACTGCCATTTCCATCCATATTCAGGATAACTACTACTCCATTTCTTTTCCTATCCACACCATGGTAAAACAATTTAAACCCTGATCCTAAGCTTCTAGCCTTGCTATCTTTCCACCTGGTCTCCTGGATGCACAGTATATCCACCTTCCTTCTCTGCATCATATCAATCAACTCTCTTGCCTTCCCTGTCATAGTCCCAACATAAAGGTCCCTATTGTCACTCCTAAACCCTTGCCTTTCCTTCTGTATATGTCGCCATATTACGATAAATTTTAAAACAAGAAGATTAATGTCACTTTAATAAGTCACTTTTCATGCATATTTGCACAACCACTGTCACTTTTAATTTTTATATATATCCTTTTTTTTTCTATATTTCAATATTTTGTGATATTTTTACTATGCCCTTATTTGTACAGTTTATTTTACTAGTTAAATTCTTTTTTTTAGTACTGTATTTCTTTTTATTCATATTTATTCCTTACTTATAAGTTTAAATTTTTTTAAGGTCAGTGGCGGTCGTATAAGCATTTCACTGCATATCGTACTGTGTATGACTGTGTACGTGACAAATAAAATTTGAATTTGAATAACATAGCAAAATGGTCCATATTAAAAGAAGGCACCTCAAATAAAACGACAAGGGCTTTCATATCCAGTTCCTGACACTGCCTCCACAGGTTAACATACAAACTACAATTTGGGCTGCAGGCTGGCGTTAGACAGAGCCAAACGAACGCCAGGGTAGAAGTCAATCAAGCGCCACTACAAAAAGCAACATAAACGTCTAGGACGTTCAGAGCGCGTTCATTTATCCAAAGATTTTACACCCGTGTGAACAAGGCCTAACTCTTACTGTTACAGTGAAACCTTTACACTACATTGTGCTTTTGTAGATGACTTATGAACTCAGTCAGGTGAAGCTAACCACCTTATGAATGGCAGACAAACCTTTGCACATCTAGACTTTGAAATATTTGCCCACTCTTCTTTGCAAAACTGCTAAAGCTAAGTTCGATTTTAAGTCATTCCACAGATTTCCAATAGGGTTTAAGTCTGGGCTCTGACTAGACCCTATGTGCGGTCAGTTTTGCCGCGTGCTTTGGAGCATTGTCAGGTTGCAAGATCAACCTTCTTTTCATTGACAACTTTTTGGCTGAGGGCAGCAGATTTTCCTTAAGTACTGTATCTGACCCTATTTTGCTCCATTTATTTTCCTTCTATCCTGACAAGTGTTCTAGTCCCTGCTGCAGAGAAACACATCCGTAACAGGACATTACCACCTCCACGCTTTACTGTAAGAATGGTGTTATTTGGATGGTGAGTAACAGTACATTGGATTTCTGTTTGGTGGTATGGATTTAAAAAATTATTACATTTTAGTCCTATCTGACCATAACACTTTTTCCATGTGGCCTCAGAATCTTCAAGGTACATTTTTGCAAGATTCAGTCGCTCAGGGTTTTTCTTGCAACCCTTCCATACGAGCCACAATTCTGAATAATTTATGATATTGTTGTCACGTGTACACAATGACCACTCTTTGACATGAACTGCTGCAACTGCTCAAGAGTAGACTCATTCATCCAGTTTGGAGCAACGTCCCGATCTATGCAGGGTCTCGTGTTGTACCAAATACACTTCACTTCTTAATAATCGACTTTAATGTGCTTCTAGGCAGTGATAAAGCATTTATCTCCTAAAATTTATCCCAAAGATTTTTGGATCCTTGCCACCCATAGTTGACTTGCTTCAATTGCTCTACCAGGGAATGAAATGCTCCATCTTTTTACGCTGAACTAATCAAAATGACCATAGCTGATCACAGTTGAAATTCAAGTGGCTTTGTCTGCCACTGAGATGGTGTTTTATTTTAACCTGATTAACTTTACAATCAATTTTAGGAGAGGGGTTTTCCTTTTCCAGATCAGTGATTCTGTGTTTTTTTTTTATTTTAGTTTTTTTATTCTGACATGTTGGTGTTCTATATTTTACTTGGATGTGTTAAAAGTTGAGTTAATATAGCTGGATAAAAGAAACATTGTGTTATTGTTTTCTATACCCACTGTATACACACACAATTTGACTAGCCTAAATAAATAAATAAATACTAACTATTCACACTCACTCAGCCATCTTTAATGGACCATGTGGTGGCCAATTTATGTATGAAAATTATAACTCATGCTCCCTAAAACAGAATCGATACCCTGGCCATTCAGTACATTCAGGTCATCAGTTTATATTGAGTCTAGACCTGAGCAACTAACGCAACCCCGGATCATAACACTGCCTTCAGAGGCTTGTTTAGTGGCCACCAGTCATGAATGGTGCATCACTTCATACTCTTCCCTAACGTGCCCATCACTCTGGACAGTGTGTGTATGATTTCAACAGACCACATGACATTTTTCCCATTTCTCCAAAGTCCAATCTTGATGATCTCTAGCAAACTGAAGCCTAGTCTCACTAACAAGTAGTTTTCTTATGACCACACAGCTGTTTAGTCCCAATCTTGTAATTTTTTTTTGCATTGTACTTGTAGAAATACTAATACAATGGCTATAATACATAGCATTTGTTTTACAATGCAACTTCATCATGTGATCTACACAAAGTTGATGGCTTAGCATTATCTTTCCTAGTTTTACTAATGCATTGGCCTGTTCATATACTGTAACAGAAAAACCCTGCATTTTCTATCCCTGATTCTTTTGGCCTTAAAAGCAGGGGCTTGTGTTTGAAGGAAGTCTAGACACTTTAAAAAAAAAAACTTGTTTCAGACATTTTTAAAGAACTCTTCATCTCAACAATGTGAACACCCCATCACACACACACACATACACACACACACACGCACACGATAGATGGTTAACGCAATGAATGCTTAACTATTTGTATCACTCTGCATTTCAGATCTTTAAACAATCGTTAATTACATCGTTAACTGTCGGTCGCAGCATGGGTGAAAGAAGTCTGTACAGTCCACAGTAATGGAAAGAGGAAAGAGCACCTGCCTGCTAAAACTCATTAAAAACTAGTGACGGGAGCACTTTCAGCAAACACGCATCTGACAATGTTATGTCATCTTAACTAACAGTGAGAACTAGTCGACAAGCTGCGTAGTTTTTAAAGAAAAGGCTGAATCCCAAATCTATCTGTAACCTCTGATCAATTGCATTCCCTAACGCATTAGATAGCTTAGTGTAACAGTTACATAAACCAAAGTATTGAGATTTGCCTTTTATGAAGCGCACAAACAGAAATAAGCTATTTTCCTGATCTGTACCTAATGGCAATAGCAGTACAACCTGTTAAGATTTTCTTATCATGCCATTATATCAGCAAGTTCTAACACCAGCGGTTTGTATTCTGATGCTGCTTCTTTTTCTCCGTCTGGCACAAATCCGAGCAGGAGACACACTCTGAGAAACAGAGAAAGGAAGAGAGAGCTGCCAGAACGATAAATCCAGCCTCGGCTCTCACCTTTAATTAAGGTCAGGAACTCTTCGTGTTTTACTCTGTTGCTCTGCATGTCGATCTTGAGCGCCAGCAGCAAGGTGAACAGGAACTTGTGCTCCTCATACAGGCCCCGGGCTGCATACTTGTGCACTTCATAGGTCATGTACTCAATGATGTTGCCGATCCTTTTGCTTGTAATTGGACTCTTTGAAGACCTGATTAATATGAATAAGACAAACCGTGACTTTTTCTTTTTTTTTTTTTTTTTGCAATTAATTCTTACAACGTATTTAGTGTTTGTCTCATTAGTAACGGTTCCTAGCTAAGAGGAACTTTTACTTACCTGGCTAAAGACAGGTCAAACAAGCCAAGAAACTGCCGAAGCGACGTCTGGTACATCACATTCACCATGCTCATCTCAGTGATCAGGAAGTACAGGATGCTACCTCTGGTTGCCACTGCACAGTACATTAAGGACAAATAATACACCTGGTCACTTAACAAACATGTGCTCAGATCTCCAAAAAAAGAACGACTATTTAAGCAAGAAAAAAATGTATAATTTTGATATTTTTTAGTACCAGGCCTGTATTCTTCTCGCGCCGCATTGATTTGAACCTCAGTTTCGGCAGCAATCTGAAGCTTTAGTGTGACCTCTTCGGCAGTGCATTTAGTGTTGGCCAAAACAGAAATCAGACTTTCATCGTCCACAAGTGAGCCCTGAGTGCTGGTCAGTCTGAACAGTAGGTTGTCCTCCAGCTCCTTCATCTTCCGCTTGTTGGCCATGACATCCTCCAAAAGGTCTGTGCGCTCCTTCTCCAGTTCCTTGATTGCAGACACAATCACACTGTTAAACACATTTTACGCAAATTCTACCGATCCATTCTCTTCTACAAAGCTGAATCGATACAGTATTTCCCAGTGGTTGAAAATTTTGCTCCTTTCCAAAATCCTAAAGTGCTAAGCCTTTTTATGGAGGTTTCACGATCTTAACTTTTTCCAAATTCTCAAATGCTAACCCCTTTCCCAAAAGGTTATAGATCTAATCTCGGCGTAATAGGTAACAGATGTAGACTAATTGCAAGTTTTTAGTAGCAAGTTTTATTTCCTGTTAAGATTAATAGTGTACTCTTTACAGTACTATCTATCCATCCATTCATCCATCTATCCATCCAAAGCTGCCAACTCTCACGCTACACTTCCACCTTCTTACACTTTTATATTCAAAACAATTGTTTCTGGAAGAAGTCGAATCTCCCTCAGTACACATGTCTATTGCAGCGGGAGCACACAGAAACGATGCGACGCCACTTTGTTCTCCCCGAATTAAGATAATTTTTTTTTACATAATTCAATTGAAATTAACACACATTTACATCTGTGTGACACTTTGAAGCTCTCTCTCTCTCTATCTCTATCTCTACTGTACTGTATCTCTCTCTCCTTCAGGACCAGTGGCTGATTTACTTTGGTAGATTTTTCCATTCTACAATTTACAATATCTTGATTTTCCTCTTTTTCATCTGTTTCTGCATAGCCAAAGTTTCCTTGCTCTCCTAATCAAGTGTGTTAGCCCCTGAATGTGATTATTATAATACAGTGTTTTGTATATGATTAAACTTGTATGATGAAATACTTAGTATGATTCTCCATCCGGTAGTCAAATAAATAATTTTGTAATAAAATTAAATAATTAAATAAATAATTTGACTGCCTGCAGAGATGTCATGGTGGGTGGAGTGAGACTGACTATCCAGGGCCCCATTGATGGGAAGGCCCTTATAATTCTGAATTGAAATATAAGAGGTATGGATCGAAAAGCAAAGGACCCCAATAAGACCGATTATGTATATATTAGTGTTTACTGATATTTTTCCTAAACTTTCACATGCTTTCACCAATTTCTGTTATATTTTCTTTTGAGTTCTTCTTCTCAAGCCTTATACAGCAATACTTTAATAGTTTGTTGCCAGATGTCTATTAACATCCCCCTTTTTTTTTTACCTAGATTGCAGTAGAACATGCGAATGGCTCATGCTTTTTGATGTAGTACTGGATACTATACACATAATACATATGCACATATTTGCATATGCTCAGGAAATTGCTTACGATTACTCCTTTCTATCCCCTTACCAAAAGCTAATCATTTCGACATTTTTCCCAGAACTCAACCATATAGTAATACTCTTCTCCCAATATAATCCTACCTTCAAGCTTACAAAAAAGTACAACTCATTTACAAACATTGTTTTTCAATTCGCCTCTGCACACCGAAAGCCTCTGTTTGTCTCCAGATGATATCTGTTGCTAATTCCACAGCGGTTATCAGGACATTTATGCCAGCAGGCAAAAATAAAAAGCTTAAACTGCCCTAATAATACTCTAGATACCCGCGTTTATAGCCCACATATCCATATGAAATGCAGACAAGATTTTATCATTTTTTTACTTTTATCGACAATCCCCTGAGATAATATCTGAGATAAGATCATATCTTAGATGCCTGCAGGCACATATCTCAGCATGCACTGAACTGTAGCAGTGGCAGTTTCATAGTTATTACAATGAGGATGGAAATTACAATGAGTGCCAGTTCTTTTATTCCCAGATGACTGAAATTCGGATGGAATGTGCATTGAACCGCACTTCAGTTCTACTCCAAATTGGAAAACAAGGAGCAAATGAACAGAGATAAAAGACTCCCTATAAATATGTTTCAAAGCTGAATACTGGCATTGACAGCTGATGTTTTTGCTCTAATTCAATGCTAAATGCTAAATTCAAATGCTAAAAATGCATCATGTGACCACCTCAATCGGACCTGACTTGTGGGGTGAAATAATCCTTTGATAATCTGTTATTAATTAAATATTAGCCATAAACACTTGACACAATTGTTACACTCTTATTAGACTAAATATACTCCTTGCCACATGTTGGTGATGTAATGATCAGTAAATTCCCGTCTTTGCCTCAAACTTTAATTCACAGGATCCTCGTCTTTGGTCCAGGGGACTGATTGGCTCAAATTTATCCCAAAGCATCTAACCAATCATAGACGATACTGAACTCTTATAACTAATCATAACATAGAGGTTTCTAGGGAAGATGGGAAGATTAACATAACCTTAAAGTTAGGAAAAAACAACTTCTTCTACTTACAGCTGATTAAATGCCTTAAATTAAAAGTTAAAAAAAGTTATATTCTGATTATCTGCTCAGAGCATGTAACACTTATCTTATTAGAGTTTAGTCTTAGTCTTATTAGACTATTATCTGTGTAAGAGCTTAAATTAAACCTAATTCCAAATTAATTTCTAATATGTTTCCTAGCTATTTCATGGTTTTTGCCCGAATACAGTGCCTATTTCTCAAGTATCTATCACATAAAATCATCACATATAATCATCACAGGTCTATGCTAGTGACAGGAAGGTTAATGAAGTGGTTGTGAAGTTTAAAGCAGCCCTGTGATTTTAATAAAATGGGCAATGTATTGTTCAATTAAAATGATTGGATATGATATGAAATATGAAATTATATAATTTTCTCTTTTTTAGTGAATAAGGACATGATAAAAGTATACTTTACACATGACCAGCCATAACATTATGACCAGCCGTGTAATATTGAGTAGGTCCCCCCCTTTCTCACCAAATTTGCGATTTGCTGTGTTCTGTCACCTTTCTATGGGAACCAGAATTAACCTCCAACAATTTGAGCTACAGTAGCTCTCCTATTGGATTAGAATACACGGCCAGCCTTCGCTCCTCATGTCCATCAAAGAGCCTTGCCCGCCCAAGAGGACAATGACTTATGAAGTTAGATTTTTTATTAAGTAGAGGTTTAAATGCTCCCCTCACCCTATAACCTACGAGATGATTGCTAAACATCTGTTGAAGGAGTCTCCAATGTTGCAACGGTCAGTTTAGTCGAGGTTTAGACAAGACTTCAGGACTAATATCCATCCTTTCATCCATCCTTTAGCCATACTGTTTATTTTGTGTTGGGTCACAGGGGACATGGAGCCTATTCCAGGGAACTTAGGGAACAGAAGACACCCACATTCTACAGACAATTTTTGTCTGTGGTGGGAAAGCTACCAAGCATCAAAAGCCAACATGCCACTCAGGACGAATATATTCTCAATTTATTAACAACTTCACTTTTTATAGACCTGACAAGCAATTATGGAGATGGCGGATTAATTGTGTGTACCAATAAACGAACTGCACCTGTTTCTCAGTGAGGATGACACGGCCTAGAAGCTGCTCCTCCAGACCTCGCATAGTGACAGTGAAGTCGATAATCGCTGTGCGTGCGCTGATCTCAGGAGTGTACGCTGGATTGGGCAACTTGGTGGTCACGTAAAGTCGGAACCCTTTCATCACGTCCACCTCTTTATCCCCAACTTTTACCTTTTAAGAGAAAGAAATAAGAACTTCCTTTTAAAGAATCTCAAATGCAATAAAAAAACAGATTCATGTTAATTTTTTATAATTCCTTCCTTGCTACAGTATATAAATAAATACAAATGTTGTACTAATCTTTAATATACAGTAAATTAAAAGTAGTTTTTCTGTACTTCTGTCTTTAAATCTGCTTTTAGGACAAGTTCAAATTATAAATCTAAAAAAGAAGCAAAGGTGTGAATATCAATAGTGTCTCGTCTGGATTAGAAAAATAGCTTGTTGTGACATGTAGAGTGACGATAACACGGTGTGACGGCACCGTCTTCTCATCCCCGGTGCTGTTATTAAAGCTGGAGATCAGGTGTTTGCACCTCCAGGTTAACAGAGCTGCGAGTGAAACCTGTCAGAGCTGCGGATGCTGCTGTCGCCTCGTTATTTCTAGCTCCAACAGGCAGAACTGAGGGATCTGATAATGAGGCAACCTGGGAGAACTGGTTCACTGCTGCTCGCTCACTCATATAGTCTTCTTCTTCTTTAGCAGATCTTTTTTTTTTTTCATTCGGTTTAATCTGCAGGCTGTATTTATTCCTGTGGTGAATTTCACACTCCACAAATAGACGAGGTTAAAAAAAATAGCAGAATAATGTAGATGCAATCATAGGATCTGCTGACGCTAAACTCAAAGATGAAATTATAGAGATTTCTTTTTTAAGCTTTGCAGTTCTGTATGGTAATAGCAAAAAAAATATCAATAAGGATCTAGTTAATATAGATCAATAAGTTGTCTCTTGTTAGAGTTGATTAGCAGTTGCTTAAAGCCATTTTCATAAGTTTCACAATTTCGCAAGGCTCAATTGTTCCCCTAACAAGCCTAAGTCTAAATGACTAGGTCATGAAATAAAATGTGGACTTTTAATGGACTGTTATTGTCATTTCTTGCTGGAATATGATGAAACCAAAAGTGGTTGTATTAACCAGAAAGATATACACTATCAAAGTATAATAACATATAAGGCTTTTATTTTCTTTTTTTTTTTTTTACATGTGGCTAGTCTGAGACTTTCCTACATACTTTCAATAAAGAACTCAAAGCTACTAATGAGCAATCGAATTCGTCTGTTTTGACATAATAAATGAATCATATTGTTATAATTATGAACGTATATGTTTTTCTGTGTTATACCTTGTGTGTAGTGCCCGTCTTAATGAAGTTCTTCTCCAACACATTGTCCAAAGCGGGATCGAGCTCTTCACCCACGTCCTCTATCAGCAGGGGGCGCCCCAGAGACAGGCTGTCCTCCAAGTGGTTCCTGAAGTACTTGTGATTCAGCGACGTGATCTGTGCAAACACATTTAAGATCTTACGGCTTAAGTACTTTTACCCAGAAGAAGCTATTACAGGAGACAAGAAAGAATAGTTTGGGATGGGAGAGGCTGGATTTGTGCAAGGACTCTTGGGTATTCAAAGACAAGCTTGAGCTTAGAACACAGACGAATGAAAGTGGACCTCTGTGAATGCAAGAAACCCTTGAGAAGGAAAAATCTTTTTTTTTTTTTTTGTTTTTAAATAACCTTGAAAATCATTCAAGTTTTGTTCAATAGTGCAATGAACAGGAAAAGGGCATGTACATCAGACTATATAAAATCCTATTCAATTATACCCTTTAACTGATATTCAAATTCATTTTTATAATTTGCAATGATTTATAAACATTATAACAAACAGATGGAATTACTTAACGACTTTGGTGTAGATAAGTGATGTAAGAAAAACTAGCTAGCTTTAGTGAGCTTTACATAAGACATTTTAATAAATATAAAAGCATAGCAGTTATCAAGTATTAATTATTATATAAACTATATTAAAAAAAATTTCAGCAAGAGTAAGAAATGTGGGACTCATGAAAAATACAGTTCTTTTGAAAAAAACGCTTGGTGTGTTAATTGATGTGTTATTGTGATGCTCTGCAGTGGAAGATTTAGTTCACACTGATCAGGGATGATAATTTCATTTCAATACGAATACACAATTAATATTAGGATTCACCTTGGGATGAGTTTTCCTTTCTCTTTCCCTCACCTGAAGTTCGTTCTTGGCTTCTTTGTTCTTGATCCAGCTCTTGCCCTGTGTCTGTGGGTCGATAAGCAGGGGAAATCGAGCCGCTTTAGTCACAATTATGCCGTTCTGGATAGACAGATCATCATTAGGGAGGCCCTGCAGGTTCCACTCGCTGACGGTCGGTGCGTCAATCAACATCTCAGTCAGGTTCAAGTTAGTGCCGAAGGGAATGTAGCGTAACCTCATCTCCCTTTGCCAGTCCCCCAGCAGGAGGTTGCGAAACTCCTGATTGAATGGACCAGAGTAGGAGAGGAAGGCTGTGGCCAGCAAAACGTCTCCTGATGAAAGAAGAAACATAAAATAAAAAATAAAAAGATTTATTATATCATATATAATAAAATTCTGATTCACAAACAAAATTCTTGTAAACATTTTAACAAGATTAATTGTTAAATATATAAAACAATTGATCTTGTTAAAATTTTACTAATTAAAATTTTAAATATATCTACATCTTCTGGTTGTACGTATAATAATCAATGTGCTTGTCATATTGATCCCCATTTTCCCACATGAATCCATACACAGCCTGGCCAAAAAAAAAAAAGAAAAAAAAAAGCAGTTTCAGAAGGGTCACATTTTTGGTCTACATCAAGCGAAAAAAAAAATTTTTTGCAACGACAGGAATTGGGTTTAAAGTTGTTCAACACATCCCTGTAAGGACAGTGTTGAACAATCAGCTTAAAAGAAATGTGGTTGGGAAAAAATGGTAAATGGAAATCTCTTAAACGATCAGTGAAACTGCATCCACACCTGTAGAAAGCAAAGCTATGTTCAATAGTTCAAGAGCATTTCTGTTCTTACAATGTGACAAGAACTCACAGGATTGCTAATACACAGCTGTGTGTTTATAAGAAAACCGCTTGTTAGTGAAACTTAACAGAAAAAAAGGCTTCAGTTTGTTAGAGAGCATAACAAATGGACTTTAAAGCAATGAAAAAAAAGCCATTTGGTCTGATGAGGCGATGTATCGTGCCCGCTGTACAACCCTCTGGAGGCAGATCTGAAGTTGCTTTAGTTGGTCAGGTCAAGACTCAGATAGACTAACATATTTTATACATGTTTTTATTTTATTCACACACATATATTTGGTGTAATACTGTATGTGGAAAGTGTGGCAACTTCTGGTTACCATAATCCAATGCACTCCCTCACTCCTGACATCCACAATTATTAAAATCCATAAATATTTATCATTTTTGAGAAAATTGAATGGACTTGATCTTCATGACAAGCAACAAATCCAAGCACTTATAATGCACAAGCCCAGTTAGAGGTTTAAGACTGTCAGGTATTTGGCCAAGCTTCCAGTCTCTTGCCACAAATTAGATGAGTAAGTGAACTGCTGCTAAATGAAAAAGTAAAAAAGAAAGAAGAAAAAAAACGCACCGACAAGTCTCTTTGTCTGAGCAGCAAATTCTTTGCTCTGTTCGGTCCAGCGAGCTTTCTCTCCAGCCAGGCCACTGATCAGGCTGGAAGCTGTCTGCATCTTATGTCTGCAACGTTCTGCATCCTCCAGCAACATCTACGAGTCAAAAAGACATATTCATATTAGAGACTATAACATTTTCTATTAAAGCAGATCTACTGTAACAATAGTTCCATGTGCAATTTCCAAATACAAGTTTATAATTGATTTATTCAAATTAATTGTTGTCCAACTCGTTCATTAGGATGCCTACACTGGATCCACCAAATAATGTCATTTTGGATTCCCTTCCAAGGGCACTTCCCATCATTGTTCATTCCTTTTGTGTGGATGAGCTTTCCTTACTTTAAAGTGTCTGTGCAAAACTCAAGACACCAAAGTTTTTCGAGTGGAAAATTACCTAAACAACACCTGCTATAGATAATGAGCATGATTTTCGATAATTAGCGATTAGCTCGGTTAATCTGGGCGCCTTCAGTAATCACAGAGTGATGATTCAATTTCAAATTCAGTGTTTGTTCTTTCACAGAAGACAACTTCGGCTCCCTGAAGTGCAAGTACGTTTAATTTCAATCAGCGCTGTAAGACCAGTCAGCCAGTGGCTGCTAATCGCACAATTATCGGCTAATGAATGTGACGATAACGCGGGTGATTATGCCCCGCAAACGCCCTCATCTAATTTGCCAGAGGACACGCTGTGAAGACGTCCCATCAACAACAGGCTTGTTTTTGGGACAGATTTACATGTTTTTATGCAAGAACGTGCACCTGAGAAGAGTTGAGTTGGAAAGGTAACTAGAACGTTTTACAGATTTATAATATATGTAGTATTACAAAAACCTAATCAATGGTATAGTCAAGCTTTCACAGCACAAACAATTGTTATAGAGGATATATGATACTGTATGAAGGACTGTCATCACATGTCATCTCTTATCAACTGAATGATTATACATAAACACCTGTTTCTCCATTAGGGCTTTCTCATATTCGGCCTGCACCACGTCCAGCTCGGCTTGTTTTTCGTCCAGCTCGGCCTGAGCCTTCTGCAGGTCAACGTTAGCAATGGTCAACCTGTTCTCCTGCACCGCCAGATTAGCCTGAAAGACAATGCAAAAATAAGAACGGGTCATGAGACAGCATCATAATAATAATGCAATAGTATAGAAATATATCATCTTACATGGCTAAAATACAGCGATCATGAACCCAAGTATTCTATACATGTTAAGTATCGTACTGTATACACTTGTATAATGATGTATACTCCAGAGAAGGACTTTTCCTGTTTCTATTTTCTCTGAAGAGTTCTCACAAAGTTTCTTAACACTGTCTCACTGGCTTAACAATATGCATTGTTAAAACATAAAGGAAATGAAACTTTCTCACACACACTTATGTCTCTTTTTTGTAGTTAAAAAAATAGTTCTAAAGTTCTGCCTTAAAATTTCTAGTATTTGGGACAAACTTAGTACAGAGAACTCGCACCATCCCAAATTCGAATATGTTCCTGTAAGAAACACATAAATAAATGTATTTTTATCATTTTTAATTATCCCCTATGAGGTCATACTATATACATCTTGTAATTAATGTGAAGCGCCGAGGAGCAAAGTGCATGTGTTTCTTTTACACGGTTATGTTTTAGAGAAGGAGTATAAGCAATAAAAGATGAGTGCTGGCTCACCTTTAAAGGCAGCACTTCTTTATTAATGGAGAAAAACGCAGCCATGGCTTTGGTCCATGAGCAGAGGCCTGCAACGTTTCCACACACTCGCCTCGCTGTCTCAATGTTGTAGTCGGCCATGTCGAAGTACGGAAGGAGCAGCTCCACTACTTCCTCGTTGATTGTGTCTTTAGGAAATTGCTGCAGGGATACAATTATTCGGTTCAGTTCAACATCTCGCAAAAAGCACCATAACACAAATCGTTATTTCATTAACACAATTCAAACTAATCAGTATTGTACTAGTGGAGGCTTTTTGTCCTTCAGTGCAGTTTGGTGTCAGTCCACACCTTGGGTTAGAATTGACATGTATAAATTTTACAGATGTTTATTATTGTACATTTTTGTACAACTTTGAGCATGACAAAGATGCTAAACAATATCCGGAGAGTAGGCAAGGACTTGGGTAATAATGAAAATGTTATATTACAGTCAAAATTTTGATATCTATGGTATGATCCGTTCTAAATGATGTCTAAGGTCTTTTTCGAGTCATTCGCCAGCACATAAAACTCAATGTTTAAAAGGGTTCTGTGTGGTCCAGGTGTTGTAAAGGAGTCTTTGTATAGCAATTTCTTTACAATTTCATGGTAATAGTTAACATTCGCAGCAGTTCCGTGTACCATCCGTTGTACCATCTCTGTCCCTGTGAACAGAATTTAAAGTAGTTTTCAGTTTATTTAACCGACACACATGTAAAAGTTTATATTCGGAATGATTCTGTGCCGTTTGCGTCACTGCCGTGGCCTTAGGAGTAAACAGATTCCTGTTTTCTGATGCTTAAATCATTAGCTACAGGATTTTAATGATTTCATGCCTAGCAACTTTAAACACTTGAGCTCTGAGGGTGTGTGTGCGCGCGAGTGTGTGTTTGCCTTCTCAATTTGAGGGCACAACTTTTCTTTGAAGCTCGCAAGCTTCAGCGCTAAGCTAAATAAACAAATTCAGACACAGAAAACATGTCAAACTGAATGACTCCGTCTGGGATAAAGAGCAAGCTGTGTCAATTTTTCAGCAGATTATCTTCATCTGTCATCACAGCGTGGAAAGAAGGTATGGAGAGATTTCTGTCGCGAGAGGCAAAACAATCACACGGGAGAGAAAAACCCATACAATATACAGACAACAATATGCCTCGTTCAAAAGCTAAATCATTAAATGATTCCTATGTTGGTTTTAATCAAAAACACGTGAGGGTCAGGGGTAGCTCAGTGGTTAAGGCATTGGACTACGTTTCGGAAGATCCCAGGTTCAAACCCCACAACCACCAAGTTGCCACTGTTGGGCCCTTGAGCAAGGCCCTTAACCCTCAACTGCTCAGATGTATAATGAGATAAAAATGTAAGTTGCTCTGGATAAGAGCGTCTGCCAAATGTAAAATATGACTTTGTAACCATTTTCAGACTGATACGTTTTTTTTTTTTCTCATCTGTTCTTGGATTTTTTCCGATCACAGCATGATATGTTGCTTTTTGAGATTTTGTAGCATGCAGGACTTTGTCAGTTACTTTTTTTTGTGATTTCTTGATTCAACAGGTCTGGCAGTAATCAGGCCTGGGTGTGGCAAGAACAATTTAACTAATTTAATTGACTAACTAATTCATTTAATTTAAAAAATGGTTACAGTTCGTTCATAATTTAGCTAGAATATAGGTCTAGGTAAATTTGGACAGCCTTTATGCTTAATAAACGAAATCATTTTTTTTTAAATGCATTTTGTATTTACTCTGGTTATCTTTGTGGAATATTAATTTTAGTTTTTATAAACTCAATCAGTAAGACAAATCAGTGAGACAACTGCTAAAAAAAAAAAAAATCAAAAAGGCGGCAACCATTTTTTTCCCAGCACCGTAACTCCCTACTGCAATTTGTTTCTCTTTTATTAGTGTGTTGCAGTCATGTCGCACTGAAATGCAATTGGTGGATTATTCTGAAATAAGTAATAGTTTCAACAATTATTTCCTCTAGCGTACAAGCTCCCAACTAGTACCTGCAGACTTCCCAGGAAATTCCCAGCGGTCATGAGCTTGAGCGACTCCTGCCATGACGGAGATGTGCAGTTTCTCTCAGTGTCCAGCTTCACGGGGTTCAGTCTCCGCTGGAACAGCAGCAGCACGCAGTCCATAATGCGCATGATGAGGTGAGGGGGCCGGCCCAAAGTGCGCACCGTCGCTATGTCTGATGGCTTGATTGTCTGCAGAAACAGAAAAAAAACACAGGCTCCAAATTGACATCATGAACTCTGGGAGGAAATGAACAGAGAGAGGTGAGACTAATCATAAACTCACACAGTAGGCACTTTGGGAGGACTAGCCACATAACGCCTAATAGCGATTGCCAGACAGTTAAAGTCATATTAGCAGGCCAGTGATCATGTGATCGGAAGTTGTGATTGGCTGATCAAAGTGAACCTAAGCTCCTAAACTTAGCAGTTTGTCACGCTTCAAAATCAGGATGTGTCTTTGTTGCGAGAGACACTGGGGTGAGTTAGAGGTGTGTGTGTATGTGTGTGTGTGAGTGTGTGAGACAGTACCTTGTCACCTACAGTGGTGGTGCCATCAGCACCTCTATTTTTATACCATCGCTGGCAGTTGGTAATTACAAAAAATAAAAAATAAAAAACACCCAGAACCCCCCCCTTCTCTCACCTTCTCTTGTCTGGTATACACATTTTATCTGCACCATTCCTCCTCTTCCCTGTATTGCACCTAGTCGTTCTTGTTAACTGCTCATCAGGAGCCTGACTCTGACCTGTAGTGCCGCCTCTGCCTCCTCCAGCGCCGGCCTGGCCGCCTCAAGCTTCTCCTCAGCCATGGCCTTGTCTGCAGAGATGCTGTCGACGATGGCCTGCGCTTTGTCCTTCACCTTCTGCACCTCCACCTTGACCTTCTCAGCTGCCTGAGCTTTAACCGTCACCTCCTTCAACACCTTCAGATACAGATACAGATGGTGGGTTTGGTGTGTCAAGTAAATACTTATATAAAACTTTGTTAGAACCTAGCAAATGTTAATCCTGTAAGTTTGTTTAGGATTATCATATCAGCTCATAACCTACATAAGCAAAGCATAGGGGTCCAAATAGTACGGCCTATACAAGTGGTACAGTGCCAAATGTCTTACTATTTGAAACAAAATGGTAAAATAAATAAATAAATTCCAGCAAAGATCCAAAGAGATCCAACATCTTCAGTGCTTGTCCCGTACCCCGACAGTAACCCCCTAAAGCAGCCCATGCTGGCAAACACTTTTGGATTCTATCCTACCCTATCAGCTCTGTCTCCAAGTAATGTGGTTGGGACTTTAAATCCTAGGAGAGATAAACAGTAGGGTACTTGAGCTAAAACATTGGTTTCTTTATAACGCATCCTCTATAAATTCTTTCAACAATAAATAAATAAGTACATTTAGGCATTTGGCAGACGTTCTTATCCAAAGCGACTTACATTTTTATGTCATTATACATCTGAGCAGCTGAGGGTTAAGGGCCTTGCTCAAGGGCCCAACAGTGGCAACTTGGTGGTTGTGAACCTGGGATCTTCCGAACTGTAGTCCAATGCCTTAACCACTGAGCTACCCCTGGCTCACTGAACTACCCCTGCCTACCCAATGCCTTAACCACTGAGCTACCCCTGTACATTTTTATACTACAAATATTGCCATCACAGCAGCTCTGAGACCTTGGGACAGAAGTGACAGTGTGGTTTATATGTAAAATAATCCATCATCCAAAGTTTATTTTTAAGACTCACAGCAAAGTACATTTCAGTGATTATTAAGGCTTTTGGTTTAGCTCATTGTACATTATTACATTAGAGTCCATTCACCTTGGATCTGAATAACCATAATAAAAGGAAGAACTCGGGAAGAAACTACTGTGAGGCTTTTCCATCAATGAAATGAAAAATGTGGAAAATATTCCTTTTGCAAGCATTTTTATATCAAACGCGTCTTATAACTCAGACAGAATCTAATTGAAGCTCCATGGGTCTTTAAGGAGACACATCACAGGCCCTCTAAAGACCTACTGTAATAGTAGTGCCAGACTGCTATTTTTAATAGAAAAGGCATGCAAATAATTCCTTTTGTTTACTAAAAAAATATTAATAATTTATATATAAATGAATGAATGTATGTTCTCAGGAGGTTCTTATTAAATGTTCCTGCACATTCATACAGTACCATGTCAGCTTTCTTGTTGGCAATCTGCAGCTCCTTTTCCTTCACCTCCAGCTCTTTGCTGAGAGCAGCGACCGACTCAGAAGCTTCTTTTAGTTTCTGAAGGCCAGTGTTCATCCTGGAAAGAATTCATGAAGCTTCATCATAAACACCACATTAAGCTGAAGAAGAAAAAAAAAAAGAATCCCTCGAGGGTTCCTTGGATAGATAAAAGTTCTGAGATTAAGTTTACATGGAACCCACAGTGGCAGTAAAATGTCTTGTAGAGTTCTATGTAAAAGCTGTGCAAACGTGTTGCCTCAGAGGGCAAACCAAAAAAAACACTTAATGGTTTTAGATTTAACCTAATAAGATATAATCTGAGTATAAGTCATTAGGATACAGTATTCACCTGTCAAAACTGTTGGATTCCAATCACAAGTTTACTCGTACAGTAATTATTGATCAAGAATACTTTAACTAAATCTAAATATTCTACAAAAGTAAATAAATACTGTATACTGTATATATTTATACAACTTTACTTATTATATAAAATTGTTGTCAAAAATTTATAAAAATTAGCTAATTTCCAAACATTACTACTTAAGGGGAATGAGTGTACCGGTTAGCAAGAGTCTGGACTTCTGAATGCTTCTCTTTATAGATGCCCTTGTAGCCCTGAATGAAGGAGAGATACGACTTGGGTGTGACGTGGGTCGAGCGCCGAAATCGCTGGAAATACTCAACACACTTTTCAGCCACACCATCTTGGAAGGAGCCCATGCACTGCACCACTTCCTGTTTCACTTGTGTAGAGCAGTCGATATCGTATGTAGATAGAAAGTGCTCTGCGACTAAAAAACATATTGAAAAAAACTGTAGTTTAATTACAATTCTTTTCCTTTTTGCCCATTTTCCATTTCCATCTTGCAGACTTTTTGGAAAATGTACTAACTTAACTGAAACTATGTGCCATAGATGACACCCAGGAGGGATAAGTCAGGACCGGAGATATTATAAACCTCTTATGTAGTTTAAAAAAAAACATTCTGATGTTATTTGATTTCAAAGACAGAACATTTTAAAGTAAAACCAATATCAAAAAATATAGATAGTCCTATGGAAAGGTCCCTTTCCCATTTCATGCTGTATCATCATACTGTATGAAGATGATTTAAACAGGCGCATATCTGTTTAAGCAGTGTAACTTATCGTGAGCACACATAAATTTTAGCAGACCTGCAACAAGGGCGTCCTTTGGCCAGCGGCTGAACCAGTCCATAGTGCATCCCGAGATGAGGGCAGGAAACTTTAAGGCTCTGTTACGGAACTTTTCTCCCACTGGTGAAAAGCATAGCACCACATGCAGGTTCTGCCTTACACGGCTCATGAAGAAGTCACGCAAGCTCTCGTTGGTGGGGGGTCGCCGGGGAAATTCCCTTTTCATGACTGGCACAAGGTCGCTGAGGATCTCATCGATTTCATCACGTGCAAAAAGGTTGGATACCTGCAGAGAACACCATGTTTCCTAAGGCACTTTACTGAACTAATCATTTAAGGGAATCACATGCAAGACTCTGTTCCTGTCAGTCCCTATGAAAGATGTAAAGTAAGCAAAAGGTTTGTGCTCAGGCCCTGTAAAGGAAGTAAAGATTGGACTCTTGGTGAGGGAAACAGGGGAGGCATCAGCTGTGTGCCTTTTAATCCTAGGAACTGGAAGTGGGAGATGTGTGAGGAGTGTGTCTGGCAGTCCCAGTTAATGAAGAAAAGAAGGTGTGTGGGTTCTGTGCTTATTAGTGCCAGTTAAGGAAGTAAAGAAAGTGTGAGGTTACTGACTGTCATTCATTCATTCATTCTCTATATCGCTTGTCCTGTACAAAGTCGTGGTAGGTCTGGAGTCTATCCCAGGGGACTAAAAAAACTAAGCAGGGTAGACCCAGGTCAGGGTGCCAGTTCATCGCAGGGTGCAAGCATGCTCACACTCACACACTCAAAACACTATGAGCAATTTGGAAACCAACATAAAGAAGGTAAGGGAGCTGTCAATCCTGGTGAGAAACATTAAGGAGGTACAGGGTCTGTGCCTGTCAGTCCCAGTAAAGGATATAAAGGAGGTGCAGGGTCTGTACCTCCCTATCCCAGTGAAGCCATAAAGGAGTTATAGTGTCTTTGGCTGTCAGTGCTTGTTAGTTAGCTTGCTTATTAAACAAGGGGGGGGCCTTTAATTAGACTCCAGACCCAGTGGTCTATGAGCTGGTGCATCCCAATCAGTACACATTGTTATAAAAACGGATGCAAAATTCAACTACGCTGGTTAGTTTAAATAAGGTTTCTGTTGCTTGGAGAAACTATAACCTAATTACCATATCATATTAGTCTTAAAGGATGAAAGGATAAAGAATGAAATAAAAACAGCTTGACTTTTTCCTAATGTTGTAAGTTATAAAGCTGCTTGATCCATTGATGCCGGCGCGGTTCATTAATATTCCTCAGCAGGGGAAAACGCCATCAAATGCACTTCTCCCTCTCCGAGTGTTTAATTGACTGATTAATGATTACGACTCCGGGGAAGGCAGCTGACACAGCCAGAATGCGAGACAATAAACAGATCTTTCCCTGGGAGTTTCAAATCCACACAACCTATCACGTATTTCTTTACCTACTCTTGTTATGTATCAATTAAAAACTCCTCCAATGTTTTTTTCTGTCTTTCTCTTATGCTTGTGTCATGAGTATGAAATGTGTGCGAATGAATTATGGTAGAATTTGTGTGTCTGGAATGATGGGTTTAAAAACACAGTCCTCACCTAACTAACACCTTATGCTTTGTGATGGTGTGTGTGTGTGTGTGTGTGATACCTGTCTGGCAGCAGGATGCTGGAATGGTGCTATAGATAGAAAATGTGCATGTGAATGTATGTGAGAGGGAGAAAGAGAAAGAAAGAGAGAGACCTCTCCAGAAGAGAGCACATTGTTCATGTACTCGAGGAACGCTTCGTCTTTAATCTCATTGTCTGTGAAGATAAAGGTGACACCTCGTCCCTGCTGCCCTGCCGTCCTGTAGAGCGCCTTCAAGTCCTCCATGAGGTTAGGAGTGTTATACGACCTGCATATGGCGATAAAGGAGTGTTATACAATTTTTTACATTCATGTACCATTTTTTTATATTTCATTTATTTATCCGTCTTCAGGATTTACTTTTTAACTCTTTTTAACTTTCTACTAATTTGACTTCAACATTTTTAATGACCTTTGCTCTATTTTATTTTTGCTTTCACAAGGCATACTCCTTTCTGTGTGTCAGTGTGTGTGTGTGTGTGTGTGTGTGTGTGAGCGTTTCAGAACATCATGTAATGAGACATCGTGATTGCTGAAAATTATGAGCAGTCTGTGTTTTGCAGAGCACAAGCTGAAAGCCATCTGTTTTCTCCCAACACACACAAACACATTTCTTCTTCACACTCACACTTCAGCAGCAACATTGGCCATGTTCCTAATTAGTAAAAAGAAGCACTCTGAGAACATGACTGAAATTTGCATGTACTATGAACTCGGTTTACATCACCAACAGTTACATGTACACATTTTTAAATAATTTGTTGAAAAAGAAATGTCCATGAAACTGATACCTCTTAATGTTATGTACGATAAACTAAATGACATTTATATATATTTTCTGTCATTTCTACATGTTTCTAAGTAGTTTGTTGCTCTACGAGGGAAGTTCAAAATCAAACAGAGACTTCAAGCATAGTATGGATGTACATTAGTGATGGGTCGTTTATTACGATTCGTTCTTTTTGAATGAATCTTTAACGTGAAACAGCAGAACGAGTAGTCTCCGAGAGTGATTCGTTCATTTTCTACTGAGCGCGCATGCGCAAATCATCGCAAAACCTTCGTAGGTTATGTACAGGAAACAGAATTGAGTAGTTACTTTTGGTCCGAATCATTTGTTCCTTCGTCACGTGACTCCCATAGACGCTATCCAGTGCAGTAGATTTAAAAGAACGAACGACTCGGACCAGAAGATATAAGAGGTGAGCTGCTCATTCTGTTTATTATAAAATGTCCTTAGCTGCACTGTAATATATTCATTACTGGAACTATAGCCGAAATTTGTGTATGTAGACGTGTTGGGGGTCTGTTTATTCAAAATGTAACATTTTATTTTATTTCTGATAAAAAGAACAAAATAAGCTAAATGACTCAAAAAAAGATTTGTTCATTTTGATGAACGAGATTCAAAGTCACTAAAATGATTTAAACTTCCCGTCACTAATGTACAATCAAAAGTCTTGGTTTGACTTGAATGCCTCTAATATCTAGAGATATCTACAAATCCACATTAGGTTTTTTTCCCCACCATTTTCTGTCTCACCGTGTCAGCGTGATCTGAAAAGTTTTGTAGCCAGCGATGAAAGACGCCAGTTTCGTCAGACTTTGCTTGCCTGAGCCGCCCACGCCGACGAGGAGGGCATTTCCACGGGGGGTTCGGATTATCCGAGATATCTGAGAAAAAGAGAGAGAGAGGGATAAATAGAAAGATTAGATTTTAAATCCTAACCAATAATTCTGTTGGACAGTCACTTGAGAGGGTTGCTGCGTGGTGTCCATATATTATGTGTATTATGTATTTAATACAAATTAGCTGCTTTTATAGAAACAATACTGAATGACAACAAGCGCGGATCACGACGCTTTCGCATACCTTGACCAGGTGTACCATGGCATCAGTGAAGAACACCAGGTCCATCCCAGCACCTCGAATGCTCTCATTGTACAATTCCAGGAACATGTTTAGTCTCTCGCACAAACCACCGAAGGAAGCAATGGGCTCGTACACTTTAGGCATGTCGAAGTTGGTTTCATCTGGTTCCTCCCCTGCTCAGGCACAATACAATATAATTTAAACAATAAAACTCTAGCTATTTTCCTTTTGTCCCTGACTAGACTGAAAAGTCCTTGACTAGATTGAGCAAAACTGTTCAGTAACCGGTTCCGGTGATACCTGTTGCCTCAGGAGCATCCCGGAGAAAGTCCACAAAGTAGGCATCCTCTCCGGTTTCCACTGCCGTACGGGCATCAATGCCCAGCTCTTGCTGTGCCAGCTCGGCCACAGTCTGGTCAAACCAGGCTACATCGTCAGGGCTTGTGAAGCGGTCAGCAATTACACGTTTGCACTCGTGCTTCCATAGACGCAGGAGGATCTTCAGGATGGGGAGAAAATCAGGGATCAATTATAAAAGCTTAAACTGGTGATTATCCTTTATAGTAATGTACTCTATATCTTGTGTCAAGTGCCAGACATGGCTTAATGGCTTTTCCCAAAGCTCCTCATTAGCTCCATCTTAAAAAGAATAGCCCTCAGGTTGTGCACTGACACCTAAGACATTGATAATCGTATTGCCGATTTTTAGAGGAAAACTACATTTTGTCCTGTCCAATCTCATTTTATTTTATTTTTAGTCCCTGGCTATCAAAAATTGGCCTCCCCCTGCTGAATAGCGGGTTCTTCAAACCTTCCCTACAAGAAAGCGTCCTTGCAACTGCCTTTTAATTGCGATTGAATAGATGATTCTTCTACAGAAAACCCATTCTATCATATGTCATCCTTCCAGTGGTTTCTTATTCTATTCTTCCAAACCTATGTTTCTTGAATATATTCTATTATCTTACTCAACAATTCCGGCCAAGCAGTCTGCTTGGACGAGAGTTGATTATGAACTGTAAAATCACTGGGACTTAATGTATAACTCCACCTCCCAGGTGTTCTACAATCGTTAATGACATATACTGTTGGTCGCCAGCATGGGGAAAAGTACTGTAGGTTGGTATGTTCCGCAGTAACGAGAAGAGGACAGTAACCTACCAAAAGGCAGTCATGGATGCATTTTAGCAAGAAAAACCATCTCTAAATATTAATTTATTTTGTCTACTTAATATTTGCTTCAAAGTCATTCTAAATTGCCTCCTACTTGTGCTAGAAAGCTGAATCCACAAGGCAGAATCTCAAATTGCTCTGCAACGCCTAACCAAGGGCACTACTTCTTCTGTGGGTCAAGAGATTTTACACCCTAGCACCAATGTTGGGGGCGTTACTTTTTAAAGTAACTAAATATGTTACAAAATTACTGCCTTCAAATAGTAATCAGTTACATTACAGCGTTACTTTCTGATAAAAGTAACTAGTTAGAGTACTTTTCCATTGCAAAAAATAAACTTTTTCGTGATTCCTCATGCATGTTGTTTTAGTCAAGACCTTTATAATTATTCTACCATCCACTCAGCGAAGTTTGGCCCATAATCTTAACTACTAATACCCCTATTTCACCTACGTGGGTTCACGCGGTGGCCGGAAGTACGGTTCATTATGGTTCACCGTGGGTTTTGGCGCTGTGATTAGGTTTTAATCTTCCCGCGTGTCGGTCCTTGCATAGTCAAATCCAATGGTGAGATAGGGGTATAATAGCAGGAATAACAAGGGCGGTAGGGCAGTTATCGGGGGCGGGGCTTGTAGGACGACTTCGTAACACGTTACATTCAACACTGCCTAGCACACTAGCGGATGGATATGTGTTCCCGAACCAAAATAACTGGTAAATAAAGAAACAAATCCTAATCTGTTGATAATACACCCGAGGCTGATGATATCATTAAGCAATATCAAACGAGAGTGAGTGATGTTGTGCTGAATATCAGGACGGATGTGACGCTTTCGACTACAACTGCATCAGAGCCATGCTGATAGTCATCACAACATCACGTTTGATATTGCTTAATGATATCATCTCATACCATACTCTATTATCTGATCCCATCATTTTTTTTCTTATTACCAGTATCAGCAAGAAGAGAACGCGTTTCCATGTTCCCACTGATGACTCATGTCCTTTCTCAAGGGTTTATTTGTTCGGTTTAGCTTTTCTATCTTTCTATTGCCCTTACTACTGCACCCAGGCTTTCTCACTGGAAGTTAAGGAACTGATGCTTGAATCTATAGAAACACATAGCTAATTTAAAAAAAAAAATGTTTTTATCTTATTCTCTTCCGTTATATCCTATCCCATTCCACACTTTCCCATTTCATCCTATATTATAGTACCCCGGGCGGTCCATACAGTATCTCTTCTATTAAAATAACACCATCCCATTTCATCCAATCCTATCCCATCTTATGACTTTACTGTGGGTTATCTATCTTTTGATATTTTTCTGTTAAAAGCCACCATTAGTTCTTCAGGCACCACTATGTTTATCATGCATTTTGCCTTTTTAAAACCATTGTTAAATTTTTCTATTAATGTATATTAAGAATATTCATCATCATTCATAAGTTCATCATCATCATCAAGTCATCAAGAACTAAATATAATCTTAAACCTAAGAAATTATTGTAAAATTGTAATATACAGTGTATAAATGTTTCTGTATCTGTTCGTTTTCTTATTTAAAGAGCTTGTATCTTTTAAAATTACAATTTACTAAAATAGAAGTAGGGACAAGAATATGCATAATGACTTCCCGGATCCTCACTAAATAAACATGTGTTCTGAGCAATGCTTTAGGTTTAACTAAGTGAATATCTCTTGGTATCCGACATTACATCAGGGGAATGGACCACGTCAGCCGTGACATTCAGCATGCCCTGCCAGATACGGGAAAGGTCACGGAGGTTGAAAATGTAATGAAAGTTGGCTGGCGTGGGCAGCATCTTCAGCTTGGTGGTCTGCCAGAGGCGGCGGGTCAGGGGTACGAGATGAACAACCGCGTCCCTCACAGCCTGGGAGAAACCACGATGGGAGCAGAAATGACCCGTACCGATCACTCCTGTTTAAAACAGAAGCAGAGTATGTGAAAGAGAATTAGGAGACAATTGATGATAATTATGGCCCAGATTTTTTAAATCTGAGTAGTTGATTACATTTAATCCTTACCACTTTACTTGATGAAGGTGGTTCTAAGGCATTTAAGGACAAAGATAAGGTTTCTGTTAAATTGGTTTGGCCAGATTGTCTTGTCCATAGATTCTGTATTGCCTTGTATATTGTTGTGTTTGTTTCCTCATATGTGATGGCCATACAATGTTAAATGCTATGCCATACATGTCAAAACTGCTATCAGGATAAAAAAAAATGTCTTAATATTAAATGTTAATGGTGACATGAAAACGAAGCTCCTCAAGTGTCACCATGTTGGTTTACTTTGTGCAAAACCATCAGATTGAATTTAATCAGCTCATTGCATTTTCTCCACTCTGGACTCTCTGATTCTTAGATGTGTCCAAATGAGTTCATGAATGCATTTACATAATGCGTGTTACATTATGATTTTAATTATAACTTTATTTTTTTTATTTCTCATAGTCCCCAGGACAGTTTGTTGGCACATACATCCATGATTTGTAATTTCCAGCTTCCATGAGCTACCAATATTCAAAATTATTTTTTGTTATCAACCACCATATGGTGTACAAAAAGAATACTTAACACAACTGAGACAGATGGTTGATTAACTACCAAAACAAGAAATTGATACAGAAGAGGAGCAGGCTGTGAGTGCTATAATAAAAAACAAAAAATTGAAATTAACTTGAAAATCGGCACAAAGGCATCTTATCTGTATTAAAAATTGGCGATGACTTGAAGATGGCAGTTACATCACCTAGATCAAGTATACAAAGCAGCTTTTAAAGGTTGCGGATAAAAACGTGATCCAAGCTCGGAACATTACCGGGTATTCAGGATGTTGTTTTGTCTGCTGCTCTCCTCGGCCTGTCTCTAACATCAATGTCTCAGTGCTTTGTAGCCGTGATTGCATAACATTCTGCTTGTTTAGAGTCTAACAGCTAGTGTGACACTGTCTGATCCGGTCCTGATTTGATTTTGCAAAAACGTAAAATCAAAAATAAATAAAACTCCCGAAGCATTCATAAATTGTTGAAAGGGACTTTGGAAACTTGGAGGTTGAGGGGCTGTGAGATCATGTCTGAAAAACAATTTCTAAAAGATAATTAGACGAAGGTCTTCGATATAATGATCCGAGGTGAAGGCCAGAACAATAAACATGCATAACAGTGAACGTCAATCGATACGTAATTATGGCACCGTGCACTTGCAGCAACAAGGACATGATATGAAACCTTTATTAAATTCTAAGACTGTGAGATATGCAATAAGTCTTTATAGATCCTGAACAGATTTCATTTAATTAGTTTTATACAATGACACTCTAATCAATGATTCAGCTCAAGAAGGTGCACATGTTCATCTTTTTTCGAAGATATTAACCGTAAAGGCCAACATATTATTACTCTCTCCCTGTCTTTTGATTTAGTCTTATAAGGGACATTAAGACATTGTCCACTGCATTCAATTTCTAGTTAATTTTTAGCATCCACCCTTTTTTTATTTACGATCTCAATTTGCTAAACAGTGATAGCATGAAATCTTGTAAATACTGACCGAAGATCTTGTCAATAGAGGCGTTGGAGGGTAAAGTGCAGTTAAAGATAGAAAACTGCCTTTTGAGCCTCTGGGGAATGTCATTGCGTCCTCCACCTGGGTGGATCATGGCCGCCAGGAACTGGATGTCCACAATGTTGGTGAATTCGCCTGGTTTCTCCAGGTTATAGAAGCCCTTCTGCTCCATCATCTGGCGTACAATCTCATTTGTGACCTTCGAAGAAGGAAAAAGTTTTTAAAAAATCCCTAAAGCAGTGCTGTATACGTTATGACATATCTTTGACTTCTTTTTTTTTTTTTTATTATTTCTATTTTTTTTTTTTTTTTTTCAATAAACTAATTGAAATCACATATTATTTATTCTTTATTTTCTGTTTATTACAGCATACCTGGTCTCCCCACTCGTTAATGACAGGCATGTTGATATCATCAATAAAGATGGACATCTTCTTGCCTGCTGGTGGGCCATACGTGGTACCCATCCGCTTGTCTAGGTAGCTCTCTACAGAGCGCTGGAAACCCATTTTTAAAAAATTTTAATATTTGTGATCTAATCATTTAAAAAAATCTGTCATTCTTTTGTGCAATCATTGTCGGTGAAATTAAATTCAAAAAGATCAAACAAAACCAGTAACCTGGAACATAAACGGAGTTGTAGCTGAAGAGAAGTTGAGGTTCTTGGTGATGTGCGATTCCGGGTCATATTTAGACAAGAAACGCTTAATTATGACCGTCTTAGCAGTTCCCTGCTCTCCGATCAACAGCACGGCCTGAAACACACGAGCAGAGGGAGGAAAAAGTGGCATATCAATGAACAATGTTGATGGAAACTGAACGTGCTTTATGATTGGACAGCCTTTCCTCACCTTGCCCTGCTTGCTGATGGTCTGTATAAGGAAGTCTGTGCGAACGTTGTCCACGTTGGGCACCAGGATGGAGCCGTAATCTGGTGTTGAGTCTGGGGGATAAATATACTCCTCTACACTAGAGCTCCAGTGGACCCACTGACCTGAAAATACAAACCACTGGAATAAAGTTTTGACCTCAAATCAATAGCTAAATCTGATTTATCACAAATATCTGTGGGACAAAGTACCATGTTGGTTAAATAGTGTGAACTGCAGAGATAATGTACTGAATACTGAGGGACTGATGCAGATACTGATATGACAGAATACTATAGTACTATAGAGACAATAGTTTTAGAACCAATAGTTGTACCAGGAATGGTGGATTAGATGAGATAACGAACAGCAGGAAATGATGGGACAAGCAAATGAGAAGTGTCTGTTAAAGCAGAAAAAATATTGGGAATCAGGACCAGCCTGACTTAAGACAAAACTTATTCTGCTCATCCGGAAATGAGTCCACATTAATTCCCCAATGAGGAATTAAAAAACTCCTCCAGTACAATCAGGTCGTCTTGTGTATTATGTGTGCATCACTTCATGTGCTTTCCTTCTTGCCTTGAGGCGCCCATCACTCAGGAACAGGGTCAACCTGGACTCATCAGATCACATGACCATTTTCCAAAGTCCAAATCTTTATGCTCTCTAGCAAACTGTTTCAATTTCTACTACAGATTTTTTTTTAAAGACGCAAGCGTTTAAGTGATCTCTAAGCCCTTTTTTTTTTCTTTACCCACATTTAGTCCACAAAGTTAACGTTCTTTCAGAACGTGTTGGACAGTTCTAGTCAATTTAGATCTTCTTGGTTCCTCCTTTGCATGATGCATGCCAGTAAATAAACTCTTCTAAAATGGCTAAACTTTTTGACCAGGTATGATCAAGATAGACAACATTTTACTTGCACAAAGCCTCAGAGGTACGATTTTTCTACGACTTAAACACAGATAGACTGACAGGACTGAAACAGCTCACCTTATTCCTGTTAAGAAGCACAGAAAATCTTCAACTCACACTTTCCTTTGAAGTCTACCAGACTGGAACATTGGAAAGACGATAACAAGCCCGAGACAGTGAGATTAGAGCCCATGTTCTGATATCCAGTCTGTCATGCGGCAGGGTGCACAATGCTTAGTGTCATTGTGTTCGTTTAAGCATTGTGGAACCAAATGCAGGGATTTTTCTGCACAGCAATCTATACAGTGAACATAGGATGGTTCAGGAGCTGGCATTAAACAGCTCTGATGCTTTTCCGCTCACCATGGTTACGTTAGCATACGCAGCTTTTACTGTATATCGTATTTTATTTATTTACCGTATAACGTGGATTTAAATTCATTTGTGACATTGTGCGGAGGATGTGCACTTCAATAGATTTAACGCTACTGCTTAGTTTCTGCTAAGAGACAATTTATGGTTGTGTGAAGTAAGATGAGACTGGGGACATAGAGAGAAAAGTTGAATGTAAAAGACAAAACAGTAAGGAGACAGTAGAAGAAAGAGTGTGCTATGTGATGTTGTTTATTTTAAGGCACGGACCGTCGGACGTGACATGGTAGTCGAACATGGTGTCCTCGCTGCGAGACGAGACGTCCGGCAGGTCCAGACGAATGCTGTCATGGCGACGCAGCCAGTTCTCCATCTTCCGCCGATCGTCCAGTTCGAGAAGAGCACCAACACTCCACATGAGAGCGAAGACATATAGACGCTCCATGTGCTCACGTGTAACCTCGCCGCCCTGTTCCTACACACACACACACACACACACACACACACACACACACACAGACATAGTCTGAATGTCACTGAGACTTAGTTTCAAACAGCCTGTATTTTGGGGATTTTTGTTAAAAATTCAAACATTATTTAACATCTAAGCAGCAAAAGTACCAATTAAAGTATAAATTATTAACTATATTATATTGTATCATTTACTGTTTAGCAAGTTGATTAACTTTTAAAACATAGTCATGCTCATAAAACCTTAAGTCTCCACGTCTTTGGAAATCCTGACTATTCTGTAATTTCATTTCATAGCGCTGACGCAAATGCATCGCGGCATTATATGAAAGCCCGGGAGGTGCGATCAGAGGTGAGAGACTCGATTCTGCCGAGCTGCGGGACATAATAGACCTTCCCGCTCGTTCCCATTAGAGCCCAAGGGCAGCAAATTTGTGGTTTCGTACCTCAGAAAGAAGACGCGTTTTTGAATGATAATACAAGAGACAATTTTGTTCCAGACTGTATTCATGAGTTTCTGACAAAAAAAAAGAGACGACCAGACTGGAAAACTGAATGAAAGGTTTTCAAATAAAGCATGTGAGATGAAAGATGATGCTATAGAAAAAAAATTTGTTGTAACTGACATTGTGGTGTTTTTTTTTTTTTTTTTTTTTTTTTAGTGGGTACTGATGCTAAACAAGTTTAGACGAGCCTAAAAAGAAAGTTTGCATTGTGAGCTCTTGGAGTTTCGTTTTAAATCTGCACATTTAGGGTATATTACAGTATAATAATCTACATTACAGGTGATTTGAGAACAGAAATTGACCTAATCTGGATGTCTTCAGGCTGTGGGCGGAAAGTCGAAGAAAACCCACCAAGCACGATAAGAACATGCAAACTCAACGTGCGCAAATCAGAGGCGGGAATCAAACTCGGACCGTGCTAGGCGCTAGGCAACAATGCTAACCACTATGCCACCGTGCAAACCCCCCCCCCTCCCCCTCACTGATAAATGCACTACATTATTCAATTTACTTGAATGAAAGGTTTGAAACAGAGTTCACATTATTCGGTTTAACCGCACAACAATAACATGGGAGTGTAAAAACTTCTGCATGTACAGTATATTTAAGATACCTTGGGCACCTGCAGGAGACCTTGCAGAACGTTGATGCACTGCATGATGATGAAAGCCTCCAGCATGTCCATCTTATAGTCCAGAGACTGCACGCTGAAGCGATAGAGCTCAGAGAACGACCTGGAAAAGAGCTCGCGTAGCACTTCGGCCTCCTGCGGTGAGCGCTTCCTCAGCCATCCCTGCACACGTGAATAATGCATTTTTTTAAACATATGCTGTACCTCTAGTCATGCATTTTTTATTTTTTTTTAAATATGGGCTCTTGGTGTGCCATCGGACTCGGCATGTGCCCTCACCTCGAGGATGGGGCTCCAGCCGAGCACGGACGAGCTCATGAACACCATGCCATTGCGTGACACGGTGGCGGGTGAAGCGTTGTCGATGTTGTGCGGCTCGAAAATGATCTTGCAGTTGGGTGCCATGGGGATGCGGTCGCCGTTGGCCAGGGTTAGCGTGCGGTTGTCATCAAGCACCGAATTCAGGTTTTCGATCCAAATGGCGTCGACCGGACCGTCCAACACAATCCAAACGTGTTCGCCTGAGATGAACGGGAATGAAGAGGACATGGAGTGGAGAGTTACAAATTGGGAGATCAATGGAAAAAAAACGGACAAGACTGTGGTAGACAGTGCCGAGACTGGGAGACAAGATAAATGAAAGAATACAGTATAAGCCCGAGTGAAGCCTGGATGATACAGACAAAGCCAAATACTAAAGATCAGTGAAAAGACTACAAAAAAATTGCTGGATTTTTTACTCATGTGAAGTCTTGTGTCATTTGTTTTTGAAATAAAGACGGATCTGATTGTATAAGAAGCGTTGTCTCTTGGTGCTGCCTATTTGCAGATTTTTTTGTTTCTATTAAGTGCTTCAGAGAGCGATCACGTTTTTCAGACTCCCATTACGCACTAACACTGAATCGCTACAGGGAAACCCAACCTGTAAAACCAATGTGATTAATTAAAAAGAAAACGTAAAAACCTCTCCTCCTTTGAAAAAATGATCACAGAATGCAGTGGAGTCATGATATCAGATTCCGCAAGACATGTAGCTCTTTGATAACACTGTTGCCTTGCACGCCCAGAGTCCAGGTTCGATTCTCGCTTCCGTGTGCATGGAGTTTGCATGTTCTCCTTGTTCTTGGTGGGTTTCCTCAAGGATATTCCAGTTTCCTCCCACAGTCCAAAGGCATGCAGATTAGGCTAAGTGGCACTCCCTAATAGCGATGGAGTAGCACCCTGTCCAGAGTGTCCCGCCCCTCGTACCCTAAGTCTTTTGGTATTGGCTCTACGACCCTGTTTACAGGATTAAACAGTATAGACGATAAATGAGTGAGTTAGTGTAATGAGCACTCTATATTCACTTAAATGCATTCTCCTTATAATGTTCCAATACTGCGCCTTGAGAATCCCAGAAAAACTGTAAGCATCAATTTTTCCGCTGATTTCAGGTTGACTTTTGACCTTTTTCTCAGTTGATGATTGAGGATGTTCCCGTTCCAAAACTCTGCTGTTTAATCTCAGGCTCATAGTGATGAATCCGTGTCACGTCACCAGAAATCATTCTCCTCAAGAAATTTTCACCTTCTTTAAAATATCGGTCCGAATTTTATTTGTAGATAACCAAATACTTCTCTGAAGGTGTTCAGAGCGGGGACTAAAAGCGCTGATACGTCAGTGCGGCCAATAAAAGTTGTGGATAATTTTTTATTTTTTTTTTTAAGGTGAAAAGAAAAAAGAAGAAGAAATAAACAAGCACCCTTTTTGGCTTTCAACGTCTTTCTCCAGAGGGTTGAGAAAATGCCGTCAGTCCAGTCGTTTGTGGCAACGTCGAGTCGGCCGAACATCTGCGCAGCTGTGATGGCTTTCGGGTTCATCCTCATCTCTCTGTGAGGCTGACCACAATCTGAGCACACACACATAACCAGGTGCTGAGCTTCACATTATGCTGCATATCACATACTGTAAGATATGTGTGTGTGCTTGTGTTTTCTTACCTGTCATGGCCTTCATGAGTGTGTGGATGCATGTGGTTTTTCCTGCTCCGCTCGGACCCAGCGCCATCATGCCGTGACGCACGAGCTGTGTCTCGAAAAGCTGAATCACCTTCAGCCTCCAGGGAGGGTGATTAATAAGTCCAGCCCCTGTGACCTACACACACAAACACGAATCAGTCATGACCCACTAATGCAATTTTAAAAATTCTGTTTACTCTTAGCTGCAGGGTTCGATTCTGACCCCTGCCCAGAGATGCACATGTTCTCCCCTGGCTTTGTGTTTCTTCAATAATTCTTCACTATCTAAAAAACGAGTGTGTATTTTGTTTCTAGCTTGAGTGTCTTTCTTTTTTTCTACCTTCTCAATAAACAAGTTTATTCCCCATACATGCATACACACATAATGCTTATTGATTATTAATGGCTTATTCTACTGAGTATGAATACACACCTATGCCAGCTGGCTTTCACGTTCACAATAAACCTGCCTAACCCATACCTGTTTATCTATGGCCGATTCCAGCTGAGGGTATCCCGCCTTGTCCAGTTGTATTCCGGGGAAAAGGTCTTCAATCAGGCTCAGGAAAAGCGGCTCGTCTTCGTCAATCTGGTGTCAGAACAAAAAAAGACGAAAAAAAGAACATCATGGATAAATACCAAGAGATAAGCATAAGATTCTAGATTCAAGATTCAGAAGTATAAAGTAAAGCTAGCTGTTCCCAGCAATTAATAATCAATCAATGCCAACAAGAATGGTTTGAAAAAATCTTAATTTTACTTTTAAGACAAAAAAAAAAAACTATCTTTACTTTTGTTTTTGTTTTAGCTAGGTAACAAACTGAACAAACGTGTCAAATACCAAAAATGCTTTCCAGCTGTTTTAAAAAACAGTTTTATCCTTTGGGGTCGACCGCACTACAGACCGAGCTGCTTCTGATAACAGCATAATGAACTTAAGATGCCCTGTCATTTTTTATCATACACGTAAGTGTAGTACACTATTTACATCTGTCTAATTAAAAAAAAAAAAAAAAAAAAACTTCTCCAGAGTTCAAAAACACCCACCAGACCCCATAGGGTAATTAGGGTTAATATTACCAGTCATTAAAGTTAGCTTATTATTTATTGATTAGAAACATTTAGACAAATTTGCACTATATTGCCAAAAGTTTTCGCTGCCTCCACATGCATATGAGCTTGAGTAATCCATAGGGTTTAATATTACTTTGTGCACTGGTGCACAGTCATGTTGGAACTGGTTGGCCAGCTCGGCCACTTACTTCCAGTAAAAGGAACTCTTAATGCTTTAGCATACCAAGACATTTTGGTTAATTTTATGTTTCTTTTTTTTTTGTGGGAAAAGTTTGGCAACCCAGTGCACGAAGCAAGGTTCATAAAGACATGGATGAGTGAGTTTAGTGCGGAATAAAGACACACCAGCCTGCCTCAACCTGATAGAACACCCCTGGGATAAATTAAAGCGAAGACTGTGAGCCAGGCCTTCTCATCCAATATCAGTGTCTGAACACAAATGCGTTTATGGAAGAATAGTCTAAAATTCCCACATCTAAACCTTGTGGAAAGCCTTCACGGTAGAGTTAAAGCTGTAATAAGGTCAAAGGGTGGCCCAACATCATAATAAACCCTATGGATTAAGAATTAGATGTTACTCAAGTTCACATGCATGTAAAGTCAGGTGAGCGAATACTTTTGGCAATATAGTGCATATTTTTTGCAGCCAAAACATACATAAAAAAAAGCAAACAGACCTTTTTTGATGTTAATTAATGCTGCTAAGTACAATCTTGAAATAAATACAGTATATATTTAGAGATGTCCAGATTAAACTTTCACTAAGCTTGGTCGTTACTTTAACAGTAATTGTTTAACAATGATTATAAAGAGCGCAGTCCTTGTTCTTACGAGTTTGGACAGGTTCATGTCCCGCAGCACCCTCATGACGATGGTGGACTCGGTGTCGTTGGGATTGGCCCGCTTGGCCGCTCCCAGTGTGCGCAGGACAGACAGAATGTTCCGCAGACCAAAGTCATAATGAACCTGAAAGTTCACGGAGAAAACAAACAATATCAATCACCTGAGATCAAACATATTGCTAAAAAAAATAGTGTGGAATGGAATACTTCATTTAAGAGTGGACTTCGATACCTGTTTGGAAAGCTGCTCCTCGCAGAGTTTATACAGAGTGAAAAACTTCCTGGCTAGTTCAATGTTGTCAATAAAGCCACAGCTGGCCAGTTTCACTCGGATGATGATCTGACGATCTGGAACCATCATGGCTACTGAGCGGAAGTTGATCTTTAGGTTCTCAGGGAGTTCCTGACGGCCCGCATACCCAGGGTTCTAAACACGATATGAGCACTGATAAATACTTTGTGCTTAAACGTACACAATTTAAATATATATTTTATATAAAGTACATTATATGTCACGCACAGATTTTACACAATGCCAAAAGTCCCACGTTCTATATAAACACTTACTGTGCAACAATGGGTTTCTCTTTTAGGGAGGGTTTCAAGAAGAAGTCCCTAAACTGAGTCAATTTTTCCTTAATTATTCAATAGAATTTCATAGTTTAGCATGGTGTTTAGAGTGTAGTATATTTCTACAGAGTGCTACAATTATACTACAAAAAATTATTACTCATAATCTCTCACTCACTCATCATCTATACCGCTTTATCCTGTATTATTAGTACTCATAATCTCTCACTCACTCATCATCTATACCGCTTTATCCTGTATTCAGGGTCGCGGGGACCTGGAGCCTATCCCAGGAGGCTTAGAGCACGAGGCGGGTAACACCCTGGACAGGGTGCCAATCCATCGCAGGGCACACACACATACACACTACGGGCAATTTGGGAACACTAATTAGCCTAACCTCCATATCTTTGGATTGTGGGAGAAAACCGAAAGGAAACCCACCAAGCACGAAGAGAACATGCAACCTCCATGCACACAGAGACGGAAGCAACCCTGGCTGGGAATCGAACCCAGACCCTGGAGGTGCAAGGCGACAGTGCTAACCACTACACCACCGTGCCACCTAGTACTCATACTATTTGATATAAATTGTATGTATAGTATTAAATGCATTGTATTCATTTTTTTTAGTATTTATAGTACTATTCTCATACAGTATGTAACATGTATTCTATTACAGAACTTTATAGTATTTAGTGTGCTATACTTACTACATTATAGTTATTTTGTCATAAAACTGTATGTTTATTGTATTGTATTGTACATACATTCTAACATTTATTGGTTTATTCCTAATTTTATATCCTTAAGTGTTCTATAGGTATAATATTTTAATATACTCCTTTTATGATATTTCCAGTACTATACTTTTTTTAAATACTAATTTTACAGCATTTATACAATATTATTATACTTATGGCGGCATGGTCGATTAGTGGTTAGCACATTGTATATGATACAGTTTTTTTCGTACATACAATAGGGCTTTAAAATTGCACCTCCTCATGTTTTCCTATTTTGAAAAAAAAACAGCACAAAATAAAGTGTTGATTTAATACTTTCTGAGATTATATGAGCCCACCAGACTTATATAAACACACCGGGCGTTAATCTGACACTGGGGATTTGTCTGTGTAATCCTGTCCAAATCATCTAAAAAATGATAGGATGTGACTATAGTTTTAATGCTATTGTTTTCCTCAGTTGGAGAACAGAAAAACCCTTGCCCACACCGCCTGAGCTCTCCATAGGGAAAAGTCACAAATCCAAAATAAACATCCATTTATGCATAAATAAATCAGCATGTGCTTGGAAAGACTGAAAGCAATCAGCATGCAACTCAGGCATATGTTTTGGATTAAATAGATTTTTTAATTTACACTGTGTGATTTATAAAACAAGCCAATATTATGGTCTGATTGTTATTTTTTCTCTTGCTCCTGTTTACAGTTCTCACACCCACATCTCACCATGGTTAGAAAGAGACCAAACTCAGGGTTCATTTCTACTGAGTCGCCATCCGTAAAAATGAAGTTCTTTCTTCGCTCCTTCTTGCATGTGAGGATGATGGAAATCTGCTGTGCTGCAACAGACAACACCGGCAGCTCGATGCGGTTGAATTCATCGAAGCAACCCCAGGAACCTGACTGAGCCAGACCTGCAGAAACAGAGAACCAATGGGTTTAGTTTTTTATTCAATTTGGAAAAGTAGTGTTGGTGGACACCGCTATTTATTCATTCTTTCATTCAATCTTATCACGGCACTTGTTTTACATAGTTATATTTTCTCTGTAAACCAATACTTAAATTACTTTGATTTCTTTTTAAGAAAGCTACACCTATGGGAACAAGGATGAAAAAAAACAATTTTAGCTTTATTAAATATGCATTATATAATATATCTATAGGAACGATTTGACTGCAAAATAAGATCTAATTTTTTTTTCATATCCAGTTTAGAGAAAATCAGGTTGTTTTCCAAAGAAGCATTGCAAAAGCAGTTTTTTCTTTGAGTCAGAAGGATGTTGAAAAGATCAAATGGCCAAATATTTTGTCCAATTTGTTTTGGTTATATCAGCATGAACCTTATATGATTTTTCTAAATGCTATAACTCCATCTGCCACAGTTTCGTCCCAGTCTATAAGTAGTTATATAGTGTTTATGGCCATGTACGTTAAATATAGGGCTGCAACAACTAATCGATAAAATCGATAATTATCAATAATGAAATTCGTTGACAACGAATGCCGTTATCGATTAGTTGGGCTGCTCACGTCACTGAGGCGCGCGACCACAAGATGCACAAATACACACAGATACACAGCCGCTCGCGCAATGGAGGTTACAGGAGCCTCTGCAGGAAAAAGCGCGCACCCCGAGTCCTCCAAGTTTTGATAGCAGTTCACATTAAACGCCTCTAAGAAGACTGTAACCTGCACGCTATGCAAGACCGAGCTTTCATGGCATGTCATGCACGAACACTTAAAAAGTTGCGGATGGCGAAACGTCAGCAGGGTCGGTAAAAACTGTATCTCTTCATCGTGTAAAAGTTGTATAGTTTAAGTGCTTTTTTAAAAACTGTTCGCTAACTTCGGGACAGTCGCGCTAGATCTGTTCACGTGCTACTCGCTAGCATCACATTGCGCAATCACCTCATGAGCAATAATGAGTAGTTAAATGGCGCTACTTTAAATTATCTTAAATTACACGGTGCAAATAACAGTAGAATATTACATTTAGTGATTGTTGTGGTTTTCAGCGAACGCAAATAACAGTACATTTGTGACTATTAGATTTTTGCATTTCTACAGTTTTTTTTTATAGTCCACTACAAAGTTAACTTGTAATTTACTGTGTTTTTACTTATGCATACATCATTTTATTAAACAAAATTACATTATTTTAGCTGTTTATATCTTATCAACTAAATATATCAGTGTATTTTTTAAACTATATATATATATATATATATATATATATATATACACAGTGTGTGTGTGTGTATATATATATATATATATATATATATATATATATATATATATATATAAACTGTATATATTATATACTACATTTCATTTAAGGTTTAAAATGTCAAAATTAAAGATTATTAAACTCTATATGTGGCTTTTGCATTTTTAAAAGTTTATTTTTATACATAAATAATACCCTGATTTATGTTTTTTTTAATAGTTATAAGCAAAATATCAAATTTAAGAAGCGGTTAGGTTTTATCCGATTAATCGATTAATCGAAAACATAATCGCCCAACTAATCGATTATCAAAATAATCGTTAGTTGCAGCCCTAGTTAAATATCAGTAATATGTCGGTTGAGTTTTAGTTGAATATAACAAACTTAATGCATGATCACCCTCCTACTTCAGCAGTTTCATTTACACCTCCATTGACGACAGCGCCTTATCATATTACCGGTACTGTATGTACCATATAAAGGCCATGATCTCATAAGCTTATAACTGAGTCCATAAATCCTGGCTGGAGAACAGAACAAATCAGATGTAATCAGACAAACAGCAGCTTCCTGGACTCAACATATTGTTGTACAAATAAGGCAAATCGCATGTCTTTTAAAAAAGTTCTATTATTTTCAACTTAATTTTTTTCCATAAAATGCACAATGAAAAGTAGTTTTAAATGTTTAGAATTCATCAAATACCTATCAAATTTTCTTTCATTTTAGGTCATTTCAGACCATAATCCATAAATTATATTTATAGCATATTAAAATCTATTGTGAATAAGATTGTAAAATTAATTATATACTGTAGTGTACAAGGTAATTGAACTGATAAATCAATCATGAAATATTATCTTGTCTTTCCAGCTGTATTAATGCAGTTAAGTACTACTAGAGAAATGTAATGGGTTCCACATACTGTAAGTTACTTTATACGTAAATGTCCTATAAAGTGCTAATTGATATGTGTATGGGAAAATACTTGACTATTACATAGCAGTTACTTAGTAAAATCTTCTTAATTAGCACATGCAATACTTACCTTTAAATACAAGCTACCTAACAAATATTTTTAGCTAATTACCCTACGATATTTATAAAATGTACCATACATTCCACTTCTCTTGTATTACCCATATTAATGTATTAAGAATTAATAAAGTAGCTACGTACTTTATATCTTAGTCTAGTGACATAAAGTATGTGGACACCTTCAAAGCTAACAACTTACATTAGATTGAGCTCTAGTTTGTTGATTCATTCATACAACAGAAACAGTTGTTTTTCTTTTCAAGCATGATAATTATTAAAACATTTTATCTCATAAATTATGATCTATATATTGTTCTAATAAAGTACTGTAAACAACAACATTAAACTTCAAAAAAGGGTCAAGTATGTACATATGTAGCTTAATTGAATTAAATTATTTAAAGCATGTGCTTAAAATATAGTCATATCAAGAAAACACAATATCTCCAATAAAGAGACACTTACAGTAAGTGCCTTCAAATAGAAAATCGATTCTTGCCTTTAAATATCCTGCCAAGGCCCCTGAAGTCCATCTGGTCAGAGCAGTTAAAGACCACCACATACTTTCCCAGACAGCGACCCATGTCCTTGGTCGTCTCTGTCTTTCCAGTTCCAGCTGGTCCAGCTGGTGCTCCACCCATACTCATGCCCAAAGCCTGGGCTAGAGTAATGTAGCACCTAAATCGGGGGGGGGGGGGGTAAAAACTAATTAACCATTTTGTTTTTCTATTGGTTATGAATTATTATCTCTACTTATTTTGCTAGCCAGGATATCTAACTACAATGTAAGAGTAGACCCCATGTGGTCTATCAATCCCCCAAGTTTCTGTTCCAGTTCTGACACAACCACATGCCGGAGGGGATGCACTACCACACCCGATACATTGATTACCAGGATTGCACAAACCTGCATGCAACCTGAGAACTTGGTACTTGGGAACTTAGTTCCACATTTAGTAAGGCTAATCATGAGTAGACCCCAAGTTTCAACTACTTCCTCATGGTATCTTACTCCATTAGAAACCCCCAAGAGCCCAGCGTGGGATCTCATCCTTGTACAGATGTCTATTAAGACAATCATTAAAAACTCCATGCAACTACAACGATCAGACTGTAGTATTCTGGAGGATCTACAAGGATCATGTTGGCCAACAGTGGCACAAGTATGGGAAAAATCTTGTAAGTTGTTTTTAATTAAATAAACCCCCTTGCTTCCAGAGTTACCTGTCTGTTAACGGCGTGATGACCAGCCTGTCAGTGCAGCCCAAAAACTCATTCTGATAAACAAATCCTACATCCGTGATGTTGATCAGCATCTTGTCCGAATCTTCGTTAAAGTAGAAGCGACACTGTTTCAGCCACTCGAAATCGGTGGGGGTTTTGATGTGCAAACGGCACTAGTAGCAGAAAGAAAAGAAAAAATGACAAGAACACCATATAAATGTTAGAGGAACATTACAGGAACCTAGAGAGGAATCTTGAGAAGTGTTAGGGAACACTGTAAAACACTGAGAACGCCTTAGGGAAATATTATTGATTTCAGAAGCATTAGACAAATTTTGTAAGAATTATTACAGGAATGTTATAAGAGTAAATTTAAATAGCACTTAGAGAAGAAACACAAGAAAAAGATTGGCAAAACATTACCATCAGAAATATATTAGAGTATTATTGACATAAATAAATTCATATAGACATATTGTATAATAAAAATTCGGAATCAGGTTATAATATGTATAAATGAGTCTAAAATAGTTTTAGTTATTGATGACAAGTTTTGATAACAATTCTGGCTGGGTACTGTATGGTCACCAAAATAATTTACTGTAATCAAGGTAGAAAAACTGTGTTTTTTTCCCACAATTCCCAACAGCGAGACTTGTCTGAGCCTCGGTGATGTAAAACGCAACACTGGCAGAATTATTCCTCAGTAAAAGTTGAAACTCAGTTATAAGAGAGGGTGAGATGGAGCTGGTGCATAGCCGTTATATAAATAAATAAAAACTTACATAACTCAATATTGCAAATCTGGCTTCCATTCAATGCACGGATAAACAGAGTTGTGTTATATTTGGAACAGCCCTAGCAGAGTAATTTGGTTTGCAGTCGTTCAAGAGATTGCCTTCTAGCTTGTGCAGAACTGTATAAACACAGGTTTATTTGCTGAAGGTTTTGAAGTTTTAGGAAGCTGAACGTTCCAGCAATTTCATATTCATACAGACTGTAAAATGCAATTGAAAAAAAAAAGGGAAGTACAATGTTTGCATATAAATCAGTCCGGCTGAAACCTGTCAGAGAATTTAGTTCTCCATGAAGCTTCTGTCTACCTGATGAGTGGACGTATGAAGTAGGAATGCATGTCATGTCTATGTGTATGGGCATGATGATGTATATTTAAACAAAATGCATGTAAGTTTTTGACACAATATTTTTCACTCACCAGGTCGTCAAAGATGTCCCTCTGATGAACGTGAATGGTGATGAGGGTTTCGTATTTAGTCCGTTCCACTGTGCTCAGGTCTTTGGTGGTCATGTCGATAAGAGTGTTAAGAAGGTCCAAAAAGGACTGATTGGTTTTGGCCATAATTTTACGGTCATAACGAGCATTGGTCAAGGCTTCCTCTGAATCTCGTGTCCAGATCATTTGGATCCCTAACAAACCCACCTACGGAAATATGAGATAAACATATTAATGTTATACAACAAACTTGACGTCCTTAACTCTGTGCATTAAATATAGATATTTCTACAGAGGTAAATTAAAGAGCATTTAGAATAATAACATAAAGCATATTTATGTTTTAACCAAATACTTGGTTATATTTAATACTTCAGCATTTAAGTTCATAATTTATATTTTTAATCTAAATATGAAACTTTAAATAATACATATAATTATTTACCAATATTTATTTTCTTTTTTATTTCATCCCTAAATATTATTATTATTATTATTATTATTATTGATAATAATAATATTAAATTTATGCTTAGAAACATTACTTTTTAAAGTTTGTTTATTCATTTATTTTGGCAAGTATTGAGGCATTTTGGCACATAATCTAAAGCATGTGCAAATTACCTTTATAATTAATCTATTCTTTTTTAAATAGTTATTGATCTGTTTATTTTATTTTATTTTATATTTTTTGTGTGTGTGTGGAGGGGGGGGGGTGTTGTGAGACAATAATTCAAAATCTCAATGTTAAAATGCTATTAAAATGTTCAGATGAAATTTAATGTGGAATAACTTTACATTTAAAGCACCCAAGGGAAACTCCTGTTTACATCTTATTTGATGTGTTTTAGGGGCTTGACCCCTACGTACCTGTGCAGGGAATGAATCCAGGAAGTCAATCAGATGGAAGGTGGGGTCTTGGATTGCCAGGGCAGCTTGACGGATGATGAGGTGCAAAGATCTCTGGGATTCCTTCAGGAGAGCGTTAAGCCACACCTCCACGTTACCCTCAGCAGTGATGGGACGGTCCAGCTCCACAGTCTCACCCTCTCGTGATGAGATTGCCAAGATACGGTCATACATCTGCGACAGGGGGGTTAACATTTTTTTGTTATTTTCCAGCTGCTTGGTTTTGGAGCTATCAGAGTAAAGATTTGTGTAAAACCTATCCAATACCGAATTACTGAAAGTTTATAACTATATTTAAACCATCTATTCATACTCATACTTAACTTCATGGAAAACTATCACCTTTGTAATCGTTTCATAACAGTTATAAAAGTAAAAGCTTTATTTTAATCCCCTGCTAATTCACTCCAACGCTAATCTCAGCGTTTCATTAGTGCTTGGATACCATCAAGTTAGAAAGTTGTCTCAGTACGCCGGAGCCATGATCGGACTAGCTGTGTCATGCCTGAACAGCTGGCCTCCCAGGAACTCCTTTAATGGCTCAAATACCTCGCCCAGGATCATCATTCACAGACATACAGACTTAAACAGCACATGTTGTTAGCATGCTGGGTGGTTTTATACAGAGCACCATTGCAGCGGATGAGAGGGCAGGCTGTGTGTACTTTCAGAAAAAGAGCAATGCTCCCAGACCTGGTGATACCTAAATGTCTGCACGTCTGTTTCTTTGTCTCGGGGGTCTACAGTATATAGACCTGCATCCAGGACCCATTGCGTTACAGTGCTAAGAGAATCTTTCGGATAAATCTGCAGCAGCAGTATTGGGGACTTAATAAAAAGGACTGAAGTTGTACTGTACCTTATCGTGGAAGCGGACAGATTTGATGTTGTCGAAGACGTTAAGCAGGTGAGCCTGGATGGTGTGAGAGTCAGACGCCTGACCCAGGATCTCCAGAAGAGCCGGATCAGACACGAAGAAAAAACGAGGGAACAGCAGTCGCTTCTTCTCCAGATAGCTTCAACCAAAATTATGACAAGCCGGTTAGCAAAACTTTGACAGGGACAAGCTGGACATCTGGACGTCTACAACACTTGAGGGTTACACTTTTATAGGAAAATGCATCCATATGGGTATTGAAAGAAGAAGAATAAAAACATACCCGGTAAGGGATTTCTGGCACATCTCAAGTTGCTCGAGCAAATGAGGTAGAAGCTGACCCATAGTCTCGTCACCTACACATGACTGCACGACATTGGGCATCTCATGCGCCCGTGTCATGATCTTTACCCAGGACTTATCGATGTTTGAGAACCGCTTAGCCTCCTGTTTAGTAGGGTGATATGCAAAAGAGCATTAGTAACAAAATATCACTTAACTATGGTATATTAGTATTAAAAAACAGATGTTTTTATTTCTTGTGCCAAGCAGACAGCAGAAAATTAAATTAGAAAACTGCAAAGCACCTTGGGAAGCTGTTTAGCTATATCGCCACCCACAAACACAGCCTCCAGGTAAATCCAAAGATTCTGGACCGTCATCCAGTTCTCAATGATGTCAGTGGTGTTGGACAAATTCTGCACCCACTTCTGAATCTGAGCCTTAAAGGGAGTGTTGTACCTAAAAATATGTTTGGTGTGAAAAATTATTTGCTTGTGAAAGCATTATATGCCATAAAAACATACTCCTATCACTCAGTCACTCATTCTCTATACTGCTTATCCTCTATACTGCTTAGGGTTGCTTAAAGCATGGCGTCTATCCCAAGGGGTCATGGGCACTAGGCAGGGTACACCATGGAAGGAATGCAAATCTATTGCAGGGCTCAAAAACACACATTCATTCACTCACTCGCAACTCCAGGAAACTGCTTTCAAAAGCCAGTTAGTCTAATCTGCATATGATATGGGGCTGGACTATGGGAGCAAACAGGAACAACAGGAGGAAACCCACCAAGAAATTCAATTCAATTCAATTCAATAAATTTTATTTGTAGAGCGCGTTTAACAATTGTCATTGTCGCAAAGCAGCTTTGCAGAAAGAAGGTCCAAACTCCATGCCCACTGACTCAAGTTGGGACTGAAACCCTCAACCATGGAGGTGTGAGGCCACAGTGCTAACCATTACTGAGAATCATTATCAACATAGCCCTAGTTAAATTGGCCAGGATCGAGCAAGACCATTTTGCAAATCAAAAGATTTTTCTTATTAAATAAAGTCTTCTTGCCTTCAGTCTTGGTTTAAAGACAGCCAAGGACTCAGCTGTTCAGAAAACCATGAGAGGTTCATGCAAGCACTGAGATTGTTATGGTGCCTGCTTGTTCCTCTTGTACCTTGAGGAATGGTGGGGCAAGTTGAGTGGTGCTAAAATCAAGCCATGGACAGAAACGGCCAGCTACTCCTGATTTAACAGAGAAACCTGCTTGAATAAGTTAGGTTAGCAATTTGAGGACAAAATGATAGTTGGTTGTCCAAAATGATCCCATTGCTGTGTGTGGTGCCAGAAGATGTGACCCACAACTCTGTAAAGATACAAGAATATGCAAGAATCCAAGGTTCTACAACTGCTCAGTCTTGCTGGAATTTGGTTTCAGTTGATGAGCTGCTACCTAGTAGGCCTGCCAGTCACACTGAGGTGTGGACGAGAAATTAGGAGGCTTTTCTTTACTTCCATAGATCTTTACTTTTATATACTGTATTTTCCTCTATAAAAAGAGGGTGGTCTTACAGTAGCTCTGCTGAATTATTTATACCAGCCAGCCATGGTTATAACTTATGGTAACTGATATTGTTAAAATTTTTGCTCTCACCTGTTGCTCATAAGCGATCCCAGGACCATCAGGCTGTCCTCCATGCTACTAATAATTTCAGACGTGCTGTCCCCGCGCAGCAGCAGCTCTCCGCGACTTTTGAACTGCGCGAATGTGAATGTTTTGTTGTCCCACTCGGCAATCACCTGCTTCAGTTTCTGGTCAATGTCTCGCTCTTTCACAGCACTAATGCAGATATCCTAAGATGCAAAAACAAAAATGATGAAAAGGCCTAAAACATTTCAATGTTTGTAGTTAGGAAAATCGAGGTCTCACTTCAATTTCTTCTTTGTACTTAAGCAGAGGTGCCTCCATGATGTTACGCAGCTTGAAGGCATCGGATTCCACCTCGAAGGTGTGGCCTGTAAGCTCGGTGATGCGTTTCCAGTGACGTGTCATCATGGCACGGTCGGCCATCAGCTCCAGGAGTGGGCAACACTCACTAAACTCATCAATGGTCTTTTTCAGGTCCAAAAAGGCCTGCCACTCCTTTAGAGCACGAGGCAGCTTACGGCATCTATACGAAATTATTGAGCATAACGGTAAATCTTTCTGATCTTTTATTGTTTGGATGTTTGTTTTTCATCCATGCATTATGAAAAGATGTAGATGATTGCTGGTATTTATTTATTTTTTTGGCTGCTCACCGTGACTGAAAGTCTAGGAGCTCGTTGTTGATCTTCTCGATGTGGACATCAGCCCAGTGGATGTCATAATAGCTGTTGACGGTGTCGATGACGTTGTTGTAGAGGCCGTAGAGCTTTTGGAGCAGTGTGAGCTGCTTTTTAATCTCTAGCAGCTGAGGATGCTGGGTAACATGCAGGCCAAAAAGTTCCTCCCCACCAGTGAAGGTGATGAATTTGCGGTAAAGATTGTCGAAACGGTTCTGAACAGCGTCATATGAATAAAGAAAAAAGGATGTTTATCATCATGTGCAACTAACTCCTGTAACTAAAACTAACTTAGGTCTTCGATGACACCACACTTGCATTGATTATTTTCCAAAAGACAGCAAACATTTTCTTAATTATAGTTATCAGGTTATCAACTGTCAATAATCTGTGAGGTCAAAAATTGGCCAAAAGTAAGTAGACATTTGACCAATATACCTACTATACTATATAAGATCTTGTTGGACATCCCATTCCAACATGATATTAACATGAGTTTACACACCTTTGTAGCTATAACATTCAATATGAATGCATTTATAATGCTTTTCATAAAAGCAAAAGTAATTTGAAGTGACTATACCTGAAACATAATGAGTCTGTCACTGGCGTCCTGAGGAGCCAAACCCACCACCATGGGTCCATCCTAGATATATAACATCGACCAATATGTATTAAAGTAAATTAAATGTTTGCAGTTCCTACAGGATGTATATTAGAATTCAAAACCTTCAAAAAGCATTATCTCCTTCAACCGACCTTCTCGTAGTCACCATAGAAATGGTCACAGTCTTCTACAAACGTCTGTACATTCCTGATTAGCTCTTCCCGGAAATTAGGCTGTAAAGAAACGAGCTCGTTCTGAACTTCGACACTCCGGCTCAGCAGCTTCTCCCAGGCGTAACGGAGCGTGTCCACTTTCTCCATCTCCTCCTTCACTACAGAGAGCTCGTACTTATTCAGCATGGCATAGGACTCCTGAAGAAACAAGTACAGGCCAGTGGAGATAATCTATTTTATATCATATATATATATATCCCATTTTGGTGTTTACCTCAATGGGTCCCACTTGGAAGTCGATGGAGATCTGATGCTCTCTGATCTCCTTGAGTGCCGCCATGGCGATGCGAATGTCATCCAGGTCTTTGATTTGTCGATTTAGCTTTTTACCAGCCTCGTCCACAAAGGCCAGAATCTGATCCATTTCAGTGCGGTACTTCCTGTTGCAGTGGCGGCCAAAGTCGACGATCCAGCACTTAGTCTCGGCCGTGAGGGCAAGCTTTAGATCAGCTGCCGTCAAAAGGAACCGATGTTGATTAACATAATGTGACAATATTAGTAGTGATAGTCAGTGATAATGTGATGTTTAGCTGTAATGGATCAGAAATGATCTAGACTCTAAATCAGCTCACCTGTGTATAAAGCCAGTGACCCCACAGTGATAAACTCAGGCTCAGCATTAATTTCTAACTCCAAGTCTCTGTAGTAGAGGATCTGAGACTCAAATTCTGCCAGCAGAGGGTTTCCCTGTACGAACATCTGGATGGTGCTCTCTCTGTCCTTTCTCCAGATGTGATGATATCTGCTGAAGTGCTCGAAGGCATTTGTCACTTCCTGAATGAAAGGAAAAGAAGCACTGCTTTAAAGGTCCTTAAACATGTTTTCCAGACATTTACTGAGCAGTAATCACCACCATTTCTAAGCCAACTGAAGTGTGTGTTGATTTAGGTGGGAATCTGGTATTGACAGTTCAGGTGGTAATAGCAACAGCAGGAACAGTAAATCCATTTTGAATTGGGCCACATAACACCACCAGTTAACACCATCACATACTGTAACACCACCAGTCAGTGATTACTACGGTCATTGTGTCATGATGTTAGTACCTTCTTGCTGGAGTTGATGGAGGTGCTGAGGGCAGTCACCAGCTTAATGATCTCCTTGTTTTCAGAGACACTCTTGTAGTAGTTTTTCGTTTGGACGGGAATAGCATGGTTATTGCAAGCTGAGACATCTGAAGCACTGCCATCTAAAAAAGGACAAAATACAAAATCTACACAAACGTTTATTTATCATAATTTGCAATCTGTTATGAATTACTGTGATGGCTGACCTGCTATGCTGCGGTGCGTTGTCTCTTCGTCCTCCGAGTCGCTGTCTCTGCTGTCCTGTTGCAGGGCTGCCATGCGCCTTTCGCTCATCTTCTTCTGCAAGATCAAACATGGATTTTATAAATGTTATATAAACTCTTTTAAATGTAAATATGGTTGGACTGGTGGAGAACATGATAGTAGTGACACTATCATCTGTAATGACACTACTGACAATAGTGACATTATTAATACAATTTTAGTGTGTTTTTAGTTTTAGTTTAGTTCCTGTTGCAGTGGCGGCCAAAGTCAACAATCCAGCACTTGGTCTCGGCCGTTTCAGCCTTGGATCAGCTGCCATCCAAAGGAGTAGCATAATGTGACACTAATCATTCATATCGTAATAGTAAGGATAGTCAGAGTTGCTAACTAGCGATGCTATTGAGTGACAATCTGGATAGTAGAGACCATCAATGGCACAACAGAAGGTACAGTAGTGATGGTTAATGATGGTGGTGGCAGTAGGGTTAGAGATTAGGGTTAGTACTCTAGGACTGCTGTGATAATAGTGATGCTATTGAGAGTAGTAATAGTAGTAGTAGAAGCAACTGATGTTTGACAACACTACTGATGTTAATGGTGATCATGACACTATTGACAGTTGCGACATTATTGATGCTATTGAACCTGTGGACATAGGGACAATACTGACAGTTCTGGGAATGATTAATGCTAGCAGGGATACTATATATGCTCTATTGACAGTTAGGACAGAACACTGCTATTGATGCTAGTGGCACTAGAGACACTATTGACAGTTATGACAGTAGGGATGCTGTTGGTCAGAGTGAAACTGTTGACAGTTGTGTCAACTGTCTGTGCCCTCTGGACCTGTCTGGACCCATCCTGGTGCTACGCTTCTCGTCACATGCCCTGTGTGTCTCTTTAGGATGCGTCTGGTGTCTGGGGACGGTTTCACTTTACCATGAAGACGGTTCTGGCCTCAACTGATGTTGACAGCAGTGTTTTTTTGAGGACTTGACTTGGCTGCAGTCACTCGATAGTTCAGGACTGGAATTTCCTCCAAGTCTACCTGAGCCTCCAATAACTACCTGGACTCCATATTAACATCAATTAACATCAACTGTTATAAATGCAGATCAGTTCCTGCTTTCTGTTACCCCCAGATGAGGATGGGTTCCCTGTTGAGTTCGGTTCCTCTCAAGGTTTCTTCTTATTGCCATCTCAGGAAGTTTTTTCTTGCTACTGTCGCCCTCGGCTTGCTCATCAGGGACTATATGACCATTTTGATTCATACACATTCACATTCCATACAAACTTAATAATTCTTTTGATTGTGCATTACGACAATGACAATTGTTAAAAGCGCTATACAAATTGAATTTAATTTAATTGGATATCGGTCCTACTGATGCCAGTGGCGATGGTGACATTATTGACACAAAACAAAATTACTGATGAACACTACTGACACTTTTTTTATTAATGTAATATCCATTTGTTTTTTTTAAACTTTACATATTTAAGGACTTTCAAGTGTTTTAATTGCCCCAACTAATACTACCTTCGATATTCTCTCCTTGCTCCACTGGCCGACGCCCTTGCTGACACTGACCACAAACTCTACAGCTTTATTTAAGGCCTGCTGGATATCTTCCAAAGCCGGCATCATGACGATGTTCGGGATGGAGAGACACACTCCCGCTCGGAAGATGGGCTGCTGCCCGCCGCTTTTTTGTCTGTTAGTGGAATCCTCTGCTGCAAAGTGAAATGAGAAACGGAGGTCAGCATTGTGTGAGTAATGAGGCATGTTTCCACTGAGGTTCTGGAATAATAAAAGTAACACAATCTGCACAGCAGGTACATAATTTAAACACTTGGCAAAAGTACAGCAAAATCTATCAAAGTGGAACCTGATATACTTTTTTTTTAGGTTGCTGCTCAAACATGACATTAAAACTTACTGTATGCAAGAAAAAGAAGGCATACGTAAAAAAACATTGCCTGCCATACTATAAATTGTTTAGTTTATATGTTAAAAAATGTATGGGCTGATATTCACCCAGACTTTCACCCAGACTATTGATGTTTAAATCCTCTGTTTATATTACTATTAGATTATTATATATCAGATTTATCAAATAATATTGTCCATTTGACTAAATAGTGTTTCTGTTTTTAACTCTTCCTAACTATCTTTGAACCTAAGCTGTCCAAAGATAGTAGTAATTACAGTATAGTAAGTAAAATAGACGAGTCTGGACAGGATGTGACTGACCCAAAAAGTGCATGAGTGAAGAAGAGTGAATGCGCTTGCGCAGTGCCTCCAGGGTGTTGCGCGTTAATCGGAGCAAAGCATCCAAGTTGCGATGGCTGAAGTGTGACAGAAGCTCCTGGGCCTCTTCCTCCATGACCTCCATCATGTGCCGCCTTCTCTTCTTCCTCATCAAAGGCGAGGAAGGTCCAGTGCTTATGGCAGCTGTGTTCCGGGAAAACATGCGCGAGTCAGATTTACTTCCTTCTTCCGCTGGGGAGAAAGTGAATATAAGAGTTTGAATTCAAATGGAATTTTCTGAAAGATCTACAAGGAGTTTAGTCCTAATTTAGAAGGTCAGAGTTGGCTCCTGATCATTTTTGTTTCTTCCAATGTAATCAGCTAAACAAACCCTAATCTTAACCTGTAACCATAACTCTAATCCTAATCCTAACGCTAATCCTAATCCTAAATCCAATCCCTATTCTAACCCTAACCCCAACCCTGACCATAAACCCATAAAATATTCTCAGCCCTAAGCCCTAAAATCTCATTCTAATCCTAACTCTAAATCTAATAATCTGTTAAATTAATTTGAATTTTTGTACGGTACTAGTCACATTTTGTCTGCAGTCTAATACTGTATTGCTACAGTCGTACTCTACCTGTAAGTTTTTGGTCAATTTTGTCCACCATCATGCTCAGTACACTGTCTATCCCATTTTGTCCACCATACTTGGTCCACCACCTGTCCTATTATCCTGAGACCCCATTATATGGTATCTGTCCCCCATGTATTCCATCAGGTTCACCATACTAAGTATTCCTATACCATATGTCTGGTTGGGTCCCCCCACTAATAAAAAAGATTGCCCCCTGACTTTTCTCCATGCTTTCAATGTAAATTTTGCATTCAAAGCTTTTCTCACTGCATCTTGATTTCTGTTCTCAATGCAGTCTTATCATTTTTCATATTCATTTCCACATGTTTTTTTTTCACATCATACAGCTAAACATCCTGTTTGCTGTTTACTTCCACAAAGCTCGGTGATCCACTCTCTCACCCTCGCTGTCTGCGGGTCCCTCTTTGCTCTCTGCTCTGCTCTCGTCTGCTCCCTTCTTCTCATCCTCTTCAGCTTTCTGCTCGATTTCCAGTAGCATATTTATCAGCTCATTGGCTGCGTCCTCTACCAGGGAACTCTTTATGTGCAGCAGCTGCGCGCCTTTAATGCAAAACTCCTGCGCCAGTGTAAAAAGACAACCACATACACACCTTATCACATAAACAGCACTAACGACAAAAATAAGACCATGCTCAGATTGTAAATCCAATATTTATGCCATTCTGTGTTTTGTTTGTTTATAATACGAAAATAATTTAGCATGCAACATTCAAGTGTCAGTTAAAGAACTGTGAAATACACATTTCCACTGATCCATTAAAAGTAAATGTGTGTCCAGCAATACCAACGACGCACCTTTGTGGTTTGTACAAATTCCTCACAGGTGACAGGCTCGTCGTCAGGCAGCGCACACAGTGTGGCTCCGCTCATCTCCTGCAGGACAGCGTCAATCCTAAATTGTACTAGATCGTTAACCCGATCCAATAGCAGCTCCAAGTCCTCTGGACACAGTCAGAGGGGACATGTATCAGCCACAAACATCTAGCAACTTCTGTAGTCCAACTAGAGACCGTAGTCAGTGGTGATCATTGCATTTATTCCCATTCGTATGACCATGGTAGGACCTTCGGTCAACATTCACATGCACATTTACAAGTGTGTGGGAATACGAATGGGAATAAATGCAATGGTCACCACTGACTACGGGCAATTTGGAAACGCCAATTAGCCTAATCTGCATGTCTTTGGATTGTGGAAAGAAACCGGAGAACCCTGTGGAAACCCACCAGGCATGGGAAGGACCTGGAGGTGCAAGGCCAGTGCTATCCACTAAGCCCCTGTGTCGCCATAGCGGCAGGTGGAATTGCATTAGACACCAATAGAAATATGTATTTATCATATTTACGGACAATACTGTATAGACTACACTTCAGAAAGATGAGGGTATACAGCACACGTTAGGGAATCACTAGGCATCACCTGATACATTATTCTCACAATACCTAGTTTTTTTTATTGTATGACGATGTTATAAATACTCTGATTCAATATTGCACTTTTTTCAGATTTTTTCATTCCAAACGAACTTAGCAAATAAATTGCTCATATACCACACAGAATGCTGTGCTAATGTGTGAATAGTTTAGAGCGCACCACCTGTAGGATTATAAATTAACTGCAACATTTTACCCTCAAATCAAATCTGAACATATATCAATTAAAAATTAAACATATTTTAAAATCCAAAATGTTAGATTCGGTGTAGCGATACATGAATTGGCATTAAAAAAAAAAAGAATCAGGATACATCACTGAATCTTCCTCACCAATCTCTCACGTGAATCTCACACTAAAGATAAAAAGCCCTAAATATCTATAGATATCGACCGACTTAACAGATAGGGGATATGTTGGGGATACGATCATATGATGTACAGTATATCTCTGTGGATCATATTTGTTGGAGATAAAGTGAATATGTAGGAGACATAATTATTCATTAGGGACATACAATAAACTAAATACATGTTTACATATTTACTACATATAGAATATACTGATGGGACACAGTGTATTGTATATGTAGTTTATATACTTAGATACTGTATGCATTGGGATGTATTGGGATGAAGAAATATATAGGGTATGGTAGACATGAAACCTATTTTGGTCGTACTGTACAGGTAACATGTTAACCAAATCAACGTCTGAAGAGATCTATCACACCACAGCAGTAGGACTCACTGAGGTTCAGTAAGACCTGACCCACAGGCTCACAGCACTCAGACTAAATTTATTGATGACTAGCGTTGTCTTTAATTACCGAGGGCAACAGTGATACGGTCAAGGTATTTGTTGATGTTCAGCGAGGCCCAGTTGAGTGAAGTCAGGCCTGGCTGAATGGCCTCGTCCACTTTTGCCACGTGCGGTGTGAGCAGCTGCTCGAAAAAAGGCTGGATCTTTGCCCTCACTCTGGAGTTCTCAGATAGTACCATCTAAAAGTCCAAAAAGACACATCAATTAGCTAGAGAGAAGTCTAAAAAATCGAGAGAACAAGGGATAAGACTTTAAATTGAAAGATCAGTAAAATGGAAATGTCAGAAAACAGGCTGGGCTTCCTGGTTGAGATTTCAAAACACCTGTATACCAGTGATTCATTCTTGATCTGTATGATAATTGGCTCATCTGATGTTTAAAGTTAAAGGGAAACAGAAAACTTTGTGCTTTTTCTTGTTTAAATTTCCTTCCAACGTTCTTTCTACCTTAGTAGTAGCCAATTCCCCCTAGGCTCTTGGTTAGGGCACTCTTCCATCAAGGTGACAATCACCAACAATGGGAAGGCGACGACTATCACATGCTTCCTCCACATGATGAGACACATGATGCCAGGCAACTGTTTCTCACGCAACACTAGGGATGCTGAAACATGCTCAGGGGAAAGTGCCATCAGCCTCTCCGCCTTCTGAGCTCACAGACGCCCTTGAATGAATAGTTTGACTATGATTGATGTGAGAGTGTGGGCATCCCATCCCTCCTCCCAAGCAGATGTGGCCAATCTGCTCCAGTCTCCAGGCCACGGATGGCTGTAGCGCCACCCGGAAATGATAAAGGAAAAGTGCTTTTGATGCAGCACTCGGGGGTGTATTTTACAATAATTAAAAAAACTAATTGTAGCAAACTTTAATGTTAAAATACACAAAATGGGCTAATGTTTTCAAATCTCAACACCATCACAGTGTCACACAAACTATAACCCCAGCCCCACCTGGAGTCTGTTGTAGTTCTTTTTCAGAACATCCTGTCGTTGCTGTAAGACGGTGGCGAACGGTGGGATCTCCAGCCCCATCCGGCTCATGCAGTCCGTCTCACGGATCTGGGTCAAAATCTGGGGGTCAAAGTTTACGTACAGCTCCCGGCTTTCTGCACACTTGACCAGAAGAGAGGCCTGCAAGCCAGCTTTTGCCACCTCGATCTAGGAATCAACAATCATCTGCTATAAGTATTATTTTTTTTAAAAGAAGTCCAAAAATCAGTGCATAAAACTTACAAACACCCTGACAGCAAAAAATAAATAAATAAAATAAATCATTGCTACAGCTAACAACTTGACTGGACTTCCATCAGAACAGTACATCTAACCTGTGTCATCCAGCCTCTGTGGTAAAGCATCTCATACTCCAGCAGGACTTTGGCCACGCGGTTGTAATTGCGTATGATGCGTTTGGCTTCAGGGGTATCAAGGACGCCCGTTTGCTGCTGGAAAAGCTCCATGGGTTCCTGGATTCTACGGTACAGTTGCCGGGCCCAGAGGATCTTGCCGGCGATAGGAGGAAGGCCGCGGCCGATGGGCGGGTCCACCTTCTGCTTGCTGTAGATGCGTGAAACCATCTCAATGTCACGGCCGTAGTTTTGCAGGACCCTCTGGTACTTATCACTGATACCCAAGTCTGGGATGCCAAGTCTAAGCATGAAAATCAGAAAGTTATGTCATATTAATTAAGAAGAACAATGGAATTCCAGTTTGGTGTTTTACAGCTGACGAAAGTTTTACTATTAATATGGTTTGCGAACAACTGCTGAACGAAAACTTGATATCATCATGGTTTAGTTCTTGTAAAACTGTGGATATCCTTGTGAATAATAGTGACTAATTGCAGAATGTAGGACTATATCTCACCTTTCAAATTTCTTCAGAACATTCAAGGCTCTTTCAGTGCTTTGAATTTTCTCAAAGGTGTTGTCCATGAATGTCTTGAGTTGATTCTGAAAACAAATGCCTTCAGTTAAAATGTTTCTTACACAAACTGCTATGCTAAAAGTATTCCCTGTAAATATTCCTAAACGATCTACTTACATGTAGCTCGGTGGTCTGTCTACAAAACTCCTTATAGTCCTGATCAAAATCAGTCCTCCTCTGGTCCAGGAAATTGTACTGCTTGTTTTTCATCGCAAGAACGATATTCTGGATACAGACCGCAGATATTCGTTTAGGGTAGTAAATAAATCTTAAAAGCAAAATAATACACGTTTAAGTTTTAACAATTTTATGGTCATTTTACTGCTTACATTTTAACTGTTTGGGGACACTGTGATGGTGTTAAGGTTTAAATGATAAAGTTGTATTGAAAGGCAGTGGTATAAGCACTACTGAAATACATCAGACACGTCCACAGAGAGGGTATTTTAGTCCAAACAGGGCATCGAGAAAAATCAATGCACATAATATTCTGTTTAAAAATACTAATGATTTGAAATCTATATTTAAATCCATAATAATAAATAAATAACAAATATAGCTACAAACATTTTGGACAGTAAAATGTTTTATTTATTTTTAAATGTCAATTTCTATTGCTGTTCTTGTACTGGAGGGGTTCAGGGGTGTCAGCTGAGAAAGGGAATTTACAAATCTTAGCTTTTGTTTTACTGGGATTTTGTGTGCTAATATTTTGAAATGTTGTTGTGAAGCCAAATTTAAAATTCATTTTTAACAGATTCATTATGTTCATTACTCTATGAGTATTTAAAAAATGAATACCTTTCTTTGTTCATCATCTATTTTTTTTTTTAAACAATCAAGTTTTCCATTGTAAATTACATACTTCTGTACTATTTTAGATAATTGTTGATTTTCCTATTAGGCTTAGAATTTTGTTTTCAATATTTAAAACAATTACATGGACAGAATACAAATTCCTATAAGAATTTTAAAAACCTTTCATGTTGCCTTCAAACCTACCTAAAGGGTGATTTTGCATACCATACCTCTAGATTTTTACTTTTTAATGGTGACCGATCAGTGAAAAACAAAATACCAAAAACAAAAACAAAATAACAAAACTGAAAACAAAATGGACAAAACTGGATTTGGTTTCCGGATTAGTTATTTTGTTTTCTAATTTGTTATTTTGTTTTCAGTATTGTTATTTTGTTTTTGTTTTTGGTGTTTTGTTTTTTTCTATTTACAGTATTTTGTTTCCAGATTTGTCATTTTGTTTTCGGTTTTGTTTTTTTTTGTTTTCTGATTTGTTATTTTGTTGTTCGGTTTCGTTATTTTGTTTTTGTACTCGTTATTTTGTTTTGGGCTTTGTAATTAATTATTTTGTTTTTTTTTATAATATACGTATGTGCCACGGATTAATTTGCACTCTAACATAATTCTCTATTAGCCACATTAATCTGTTAGTTCTGATTAAAAAAATAATAATAATTTCATCACGTAATTTATTTAGATTTTTAAAACAATGGAATATTAAATAATTATTAGTTTTATTAATTACTAGCATTAGCTCACGGTCATGGTCTGAATAAATTATGGTGTTGATTTAAACCAAGTTAAACTAGCTTATCTAGCTTTACATAATTGCTCACAAGAGCAACTTACTATAAAATATTCAGAGCATGTTACACAATGTCAGGTTTTACAAAGGACAGAAGATTGCATTAGGTCTTTATCAGCTTTTGTTCATTTATTCATGCAAGCACAGCGTCCACTGCCTTTCAAGACTGGAGGTGAATAACATCTGCATTGTGATGCGGGGATGAGATGAATGTTAATGGTCTGAAGGTGATATAATAGTATAACTAGCTCTCCATTGAGACTGCTACTTTATGTGAAATGGAAAAAAAAATCTGTATGTTAAAGAAAAAGCACAGTAGGGAGCTTAAGTTCAAGTTAAAAGAACACGTTTGTGTCTTTAAGTGGTATTGGTTAAACCATGCAAGGACATGCATTAGGAACAGCATGAGACATGCACTACATCTAATGACCAACTGAAAGTACTCCTTTTCCTCTGGTTACCTCCCATTTTCCTTGCATTTCTGCAGTCTATCGATTAGGGGCAGCAAAGAGCACAAATATTACAGTTAGGCAAATCATAACTTTAAGTTTGGGTGTTTGAACACAAAATATTTTTGTAAAAAAAATGCATGATCTTCACATTTATTTAGAATAAAAATAATAATAATAATAATAATGGCAGTCAAATATTGTATTTCCAAACCTGAAATCTGGTCGCCATTGTCTCCAGACCCTCGATCTTAGAATCCTGCAGGGCCGAGTAGGTGTTGATGGTGCTAAACATGCTGAGTATTTTGTCCAGGCGTCTCTGGAAAGTGTCAAACTTGCCAAATATGTACATCTCACTGAAGTCAAACTGGCGCTCTGATGGACTCTGCTCCAGCTTCTGCTTGGTCTTGTGGAAATATTTCTGATATTCCTGATAAAGACATGCATACTTTCATAAGAATAACATATACACAACCATAGGTTGTGCAGAATAGAATATTCAATTATTTGTCACATGTACTCTACAGCACAGTGAAATGTCTTCTTCGCATATCCCAATTAGGAAACTGGGGTCAGAGCGCAGGGTCAGCCAGCTTACAGCGCCCCTGGAGCATATAGGGTTAAGGGCCTTGCTCAAGGGCTCAACAGTGGGCTCGAACCCCCAACCTTCCGATTAGTAACCCAGTAACCCACAGCCTTAACCGACTGAGCCACCACTGCCCATGTGTTGGTTAAAGAAATAAATCTAACTTTTCTTCTTCTCTGGTACCTGGTTTAGACGAATGGCAGCTCGGAGTTTCTCAGCTACAGCATCCTGAGGCTGATCCCATATTGTGGCTGAACCGCTGTTAGTGATGTAGGCTTTGCATGCTGTTATCATTTGATTTGTGACCTGAATATAATTAATTAGGATTAGGTAGAGCGTTAGAAAGACATAAAGACACCATTAAATACTCAGAGATGCACAATGTGATTGGCAAGACTCCGCAAAGAGGAATGGAAACCACATGGTCATAAATAATTCAGTGAGGGCTAATCACAGGACAGGTGCACACATTAGGGAAACAAACCACTGTTAGGACAGGGGCAGGGACAGAACTCACGCTATACATAAGACATATAGACGTATAAATGAATAAAGCACTTACAGAACAGAAACAAAATCAAGCTGGACTGGAAACTGTGTCAAAGACTATCAGAATCGAAGATTCATCACAATAAAATGTGTATTCAAAAAAATAAAGCATAATACCAAAATACTGTGAAAAGAAATGTCTATCAGCATATCTTACTTTAACAAAAAGGGATGTGATCTTCTCTGAGGTGTTGTAATAACGGGAGATGCTGTGAATCATCCGGATGGCGTTAATGAGCCCAGGAATGGCCTCTACCATAGACACCTGTGTTATGAAACAAATACAGTCGGATCCGCCTGTGTTTAGACAACAACGTAATTTTCATATTTGACCACCGTACAACACCACCATGTATTCAAAATGAAGCTATCGAGATTGGCACCCTGTCCAGGGTGTACCCCCTCCTCATACCCTAAGTCCTCTGGGATAGGCTCCAGGTCCCTAGCCCCTACCCCCCGCCCCCCCGTGACCCTCCATACAGGATAAAGCGGTATAGAAGATGAGTGAGTGAGTGAGTGAGATATGACTTTCACCATTAATTCAATTGTATTTATTATTTAACAATTCATTTAATATATTAAATATTATGTTTATAGACTCAAAAGTAATTGGACAACTGCCTGATTTTTACTTTTATTTTTGCCATTCAAGTTTTTACATTTGGTAGCTGCTCATGGGAACTTTCATTAAATAGCCATAGGATGTTCTGATATGAGAAGATAACCATCATTAGGCTGAAAAACTAAACAAAACAGATGTATTCGGGTGAAAGCAGAAATCTTAGAAGTGGCCGAATCAACAATTCCGTAAAAAGCATTCTCAACATCTAGGCAAATCAAGGACAATCTAGTGAAAGTACAAGTATTGTTGTCAAAGTCTGCCATCAAGAGGCACTTTCATAAAAGTAACTATGGAGCTTAACCCACTGGGAACCCTCAAGATCAGAAAGGCCAGATTAGACTTTCTACTCAGATCTAATACAAAATTAAGGGAAGAATGTGGAGAAGGAGAGGAACAGCTCATGACCCAAAAGCGTACCACATCACACTGTATGTCAAATTCAAAGCATCTCATTGGAGGAAATGGACTTCAGACAGTCATCGCCTATAAAGGATTTGCAGCCAAGTTTTAAAACTAATTCTAATATTTAAGGCTATGCCAGGCTAGGCTTTGTCAGTGTGTCCAATTATTTTTGAGTATAAATGAGGTCTACACTCAATCAATCACATCTTGGTTGCTTCTTTTCAAATCTGTCGTGGGCACATACAGTACAGAGCCAAAAATAGAAAAAAAGTCCTTGTCCAAATACAAATGGATTATTTCAAACGTAATCATTACCAGTACATAATAGATTCTATCGTGTATAAGGAAGCACCAGTCCGTGAGAACGAAAGCCTTCTGGCTAGTTAAATGGTTATATAATATTATTGTTTGTCTTACTGGGTCACTGTTGTAAAGGGGGTCACAGAACCTCTCCAGTGTGTACAGATACTTCACATTGTCCTTGGCCTCGTTTGCTGAATCTGTGATCCTGATGTCTAGCTCTCGCCAAGTCTGAGAGAAGAAACCAATAAAGGCAGCCGGTGAGCGGGCTCCTTAATTACCCAGCGTGAACTTTTAAAGCTTTTTTTTTTAACAGAATAACCACCTTGATGAGTTTGGACTTTGCCATCATGAGGACACCCAGCACAGCTTTAACGCTGGGGCTCTTCAGCTGGTCCAGAAGGTAATTAAATCGAGACATGCGCTTTTTCCAGTGGTCCAGCTCAGCTCGAGGACCCAGATCATCAGCCTCCTTCCTCAGCTGGTCACTTTCTGCTAGAACCTTATAAACAAAAAACGAGACCGTCTTGTTGAATTTCTGCCTGGTTGATGCAATTTTCTTTTTTCTTTTTTTTTTTCTCGTTTTCGCTTTTACCTGCTCAATCTGCTTGATCCAGATCTTCATACAGTCTTCAATCTTCTCCAGGGCTTCAGTGCTATTGGCAACTGCTGTGTAGTCTGAGGGGCCTTTAAGTGTTTTCAAGTCAAAGCTGTCAAACTCTTCGAGGTTCACCTGGGAGATCAGAAGAAAAGACATTTTACTGCAAATGTGACTTTTACCAAGGGGCTTTTTTTCCACATCCCCACTGTTCGTGTCCACACTGAGTTATTGAACTGGAAGGATAGGTTTAGACCAATGAGCAGTTTTTTTTAAAAGCTGCCGCTTCTGGATGGTGTGTGTGCGTGTGCGTGTGTGTGTGTGGCTACCACCTGCATCAATATTTTACAATACAGAAATATATCGAGCTGAAAGCCGGATGAAAAATGACCTCATAGGTAAATTACAGTCTTTCACATTTCAAATTCTTTCCACTGAAGAAAGTGGATCGATATCAGCATAATAGGCTGGTGTGTGTGTGTGTGTGTGTGTGTGTGTGTGCATGTGGACACCTTCTCCTCCAAGCTCTCCTGTGCCCCAGCCAGCACAGAAACGAAGCTCTCTAGAGAGCTGATAAAATCCTGTTTAACAGAATGAGCCTGAGGGCTGGACAGTTCACCCCAGCCATGGTCCATCTTCCTCAGGGTGGGGATGAAGATCTCAGAGAGCAGCTGCTCCACACTCTTCAGCAAACCCGCTCCGACTGTGTCCAACATGTTGAAGTTCACATCCTAACCAAGAGCATTACAAAAAAATAAAAAGTTTAAACATGCGGTCGGTAAAGTTTATTTAAATAAATAAATAGTGTACTTTTTTTTTCTATTTATTTGAAATGTCTTGTTTCAGAAAAGATGAAACAGCTTAGAAAGATCTAAGCAAAAAGAAAAAAAAAATCTATAAGATTAGTTTGCCTCTAAAATACAGCCCAATGTACAAATTTATGCAAATACAAAATGAAAAAGTTGTTATGGTTAAGTCTTAGTTTGTTAATTAGTTTTAGTTAAAAAGTTTTAAAGTAAAATGTATTTTTTATTTATTTATTTATTGATTACTTTTCCACCAAAACCTTTTTTTGTTTCTAGACCAAATTTAAAATAGAACCCCAAAAAAATTAAAAGAAACGTATAAAAAGAGTAAAAATGCTGACACTTACAGTATTTAGGAATTTTTATATTCGAGTCAAAACAGTCCAGTGTACTCAAAGTACAAAGGAAAATTTCTGTTAATTCGTTTTTGTGTTGTATTAACTCGTTAATTTGCATTTATTAAAACATTCTAGAGATTGTACAGCACATAAACATATCAAGCACACCAAAATAACAAAGCATCACAAATAAAAGTAGATGACCAGCATGGACTGGAAAATATTCTCTAAAGGACCATTTGCTCAAATAGAGTCAACTCGTATAGCGTATAAAACTCTGATTCGAGTTGCATTTATTTCTAGTAGAATTATATTGATGAATAAAGTCGTGTAAAATTATTAAATGAAATGAAATTGAGATTTTGAGAAAGGTAACATTTGAGCTGTTAACCTTTTAAAGAAGTAAGTAAGAGTAAGTTTAAGCTTCTGAGAAGTTAAGGAAAAGAACCAAAGTGTTAGACTGTTCAGACGTACCCTATGGATGTTCTCGGCAGTGATGGCCTTGGACGTACTCGCCCGGGTGAAGAAAACACACACACCAGTCAGAGCGACATCAGTGCCCTCTGTCACAAACACCTTCGCTTTCCTGCTACGGACTGCAGGGGGCGCAACAGCTACCAGACACAAAAAGACAAATATCGCTAGTCAAGCGCTTTTTTTTTTTTTAGACCAAGATATAACACATATTAACATATGGTTGAGTGCAAAAGGTTGGACGCCCTGATATTAAAAACGATCTCACCAAAAAGGCACTTGTGTGAATTGGCGTTTTATAATGTTTTTAAGGACTCATAACTCACAACAAACTCAATAATGTAAGGGGACTTATTATTCAAAACACACGTTTTAGTCATTTCTAAACTGTCAGATGGTTCTCCAAGGTGCATGTACAAACTAACAAACTTTTTTGTCCTTCTTCTATTTTTGTATGAGGGGCGGTTAAGTTAAACCGGGACTTTAGATTGTGCAGAATACAGATCTGAGAGTAAAAACACCCTTTATTTCTCTATATAATCCACTTCTACACTCATCCCAGTGTTCCACTAGTGCTTATACACCATCAAGGTAGAAAGTTACGCTAGAGTCATGATCGGACTGCCTGCTTTACATCTGAAATGCTGGCCTCCCAGGAACTCCTTTAATGGCCCAGACATGTGGAAATGGCTCAGAGTGAGGTCCGGACGGTACAAGGTACAATGAGTTATCTGTCGATTTTCAAGGATCTGGTGTTCCACTCGTTGAATGTTCAGTGGGCTCCACCTACGCCATTCATGGACGTATAGCTTTCTTTAAAACGTTTGCCTAAGTGTCTCATCACTGTACTGTGCTTAAAGTCTTCTGTAAACATCAAACGGTTTTATGCCTTTTTAAAAATTCCCTGTTTAACTTGAATACCCCTTGTAAGAGCCACGGCTTATACAATATAATTAGATTTTCCCATATAGTAATTTCATATAAAAAATAACCCATTCCCCGGCTTGTTGCTCAGTTCCACTATTCTCTGATGGGGCTAGGCTCAGCAGTATCTCATTTACATACAGTAGGCACTGAAACTGTGTTCAGACACAGAGTTAGTTTGAGGTATAAGAAATGTGGGGTGTTTCAGCTAGAGCCTTAACAGCCACACTTTGGGGAGCACTGAGACAGAATCTAAGTATTTCACTTGTTATTTCACCTGATTCTGCAGACTCTGTGTCTTGATAATAAAACATGAGGTGTGGAAGACCATCAGCAGCAAAGAACTGCTCCATCCGGTCAATCTGTAAACAACAAGTAAAGACATTTTTTTTGTGGTTATCTGCACTGTGGACTGGACAGAGACGAAATTATCCCAGGAACAGACAGGGGTTAATTTTTCTCCCACCTGAGCGCCTTCCAAAATGGCATCCTCCACCTCTGCCTTCTCCAGCCCAGCGCAGGAAGCCACAATACTCAGGACGTAGTCGTGTCTGCCATCCAGTCTTGCTCGTTTTGCTTCACGCTCCTCCTTCAGCTTTTGCTAAGAGACAGAATCGTAGTCACAAAAGTTTTAATTTCAGGGCTGTTGACATCTTTAAGGAAAAATTGAAGTGTGTACAAGTGTGATTGTGCTAAATTGCATTTAATTTAAAGTATATATACAGATTTTTTATGGCATAGATCCAACAACGTGCTGGAAACATTGCTTAGAGATCTTGGCCATATTGACACGAGAGCATCACACAGTTGAAGATTTGTCAGTTGCATGATGCGATTCTCCCGCTCGAAAAAAGCAACAATATTCAGGTTGGCTGCGGCATTTAAACAATGCTAAGCGGCTCAAAGACTTATAATTACACTACCTACACCAGCCTGAACTGTTGATACAAGGCAAAAAGGACCCATGCTTTCTTGTTTTTTGATTCTGCCCCTACCAGGAATTCAGACTCACCAGCGAAGGCCATGTTTTTCCATGCTTCTATTTTACAATTTTGGTGAGTCTAAGTGAACTGTTGCCCCAGTTTCCTGTTCTTAGCCGACATGGCCTTGTGCTGCTATAGCCAATCGACTTCATGTCTCGATGTGTTGTTTGTTCGAGGATGCTTTTCGGCATGCTTCAATTGTAGCGAGATTTGACTTGAGTTACTATTGCCTTTTTATCAGCTCAAGCCAGTCTGGTCATTCTCCTCCGACCCCCAGCATCAGCAAGGCATTTCCACCCAAAGAACTGCCTCTCATTGGACAAAACTTTCTTTCGGCTGCTCTCATCAAGGGGTCACCACAGCAGGCCATCCAATTCGCCACAAGTTCTACACCGGACGCCATTCCTGACACAACCCTCCCATTTCTCTAACCAGACTTGGGACCAGCATTGCATGCAGTGGCTGGGTAGTATGGGGTAGGGCAGCCCACCAACTGCAGGGCTTGGACCAGGATGCTCAGATTCTTAAAGCTACAACCTAAAGCCTTAGCCACCTGAGCCTCTTCCCTTACTGGATTTTTTTTCTCAGACCATTATTTTTAACCCCTTTAGACAGTTGCGTGTGAAAATCGCAGTAGATCAGCAGTTTCAATACTCAAACCAGGACTTGAGGCACCAACAACCATGTCACATTTAAAGACATTTAAATCACCTTCCTTCTCCATTCTGATGTGACCTTCAGCAGATCATCTCGACTACAAGCCCAAATGCATGAGTTGAATTTCTACCACCTGGCTGATAACAAGCACTTGAACCTTCAGGATACATTGAGGATAATGGTGCACATCCAACTAAAGGAATATTAAAGATTACAACTAAAGCTGAAGTGGTATATTTCAAGAATATTGTTAAAGTAGCATGCATACTGCTGGGCAAAGTTGGTTTTACCTAACAACCTCAGGTATTTGCATTTATCTTAACACTTTTCCCCAGTCACAAAGCATCTCATTAGCAACTTTTGTGGGTCAGTTACTCGCTTTTCACAGCAGGATATAGTCATTGACGAAACATTCACATTAAAAAGTCATTAAAGGTTATTAGAAAGTTCAGGCTGAAGTAATGAGGAAAGGACATCTGTACTTGCTCATTCGTCACTCAAATGGCATCTTTCTCTAAAAGTAGGATGTTCTTGGCTACGTTTATTGATGAAAATCTAAAAAGTCTAGTTAATGAGACTAAGTGCAAAAAGTTGAGAGTTGAGTGCAACTGCCATAGACGTAACAACACATATATAGGTATATTAAAACATTTAATTTACAATTTAAATGCAACCACCTAGCTGATGCTAATTCTGTACTCGGAAATCTACAAATCACAAACAACAGAGTTTAGCGTCGCGATCTGTTTTAAGGATGAAAGCAGCAAAGACAGGCTACGTACTTTAATTGCTGTAATCTGACTGTTCGAAATCAGAGATGACTGAAGCTGAACTTTAGGCTGGACTGTGTTCGGGTTATTCATCGTACAAAAAAAAAAAAAAAAAAATCCCCAAAACTTCAGAAAAAAAATCCTTTATCCAGATTCCTGTTGTCCAAAAAAGTCCCGCTGCAAACAAACCCTGATCAACTGAACAAAAAGTCACGAGTGCTTTAGCTTCTAGCGCCTGATTTCTGCTCCAACGTTAGCAAGCCCCTAATGGGAATCTGTTCAACTCATAGACTTTGGTTGCTTTGGATTCTTCTGCAAGCAGATTTTAGGACGTCGTAAAGACAGACAGACAGCCAGACACAATAGGACAAAGACCAAAAACTGGCCGACCAGACTCATTGGGGCCTCTCGTTAAAAGACGGAGACTGTAAAAGTTGCTTGCCTGAGCTGCTAGGAAACACTGTTTAAAAAAAAAAAACAGCCAGGCAATAAATCTAAGTGTACATTGTACGCTAAATGTGCATGTGCGTTTTATGTACGTATGTATGTAAGTATGATGCTGGAGGCCCGTGGGAATGCGTGCGATACATATAATACTGAGCATCTAGAACTAAATTTAAGGTCAATATGAATTGTATTGTAATTGTGTCTACATTTTTGGTATAACAGTATATTTTACCCTTATACCACAGTACTGCTGAATGCTCAATTCTACTAAGTCTGAAGGCGCTGTTAGTGCTTTGTAAAGTGTGTCAGTTTAACCCTATCTTATAAAAACCTGAATTATAAATTAATTTATTCATCATATGCACAATCTTAAATTTCTTCGGAATAAATGAAATTAAGTTGTAGTTGTAGTAAATTAAAAATAAATGTTTTGCTGTGATATTCTGCAAAGGTTATGTATAAACCACAGCAGCAACCTGATTTCCCTGGGGTCTGATCCAACCACTCAACTCATCTGTCATCATCTGTACTGTTTCTCCTTCGTTTAAGTCTTAAGTTAGATTTTTGTTTGTTGTTCCTCTGAAACTGCTCAGGGACTGGACTGAAAAAGTGTCAGAATTTAGCCAAAAGTTAGATCCAAAAAAGTCCTTGTAAAGCCTAGAGAACTATTCCCTAAGACTATTTCAAAAATACAGTACAAGAAATTCTGGCTCTTTGGAAGCAACATATAAATAAATGTGAAGTAGCTCAGGACGTTGCACAATACTGTAAGTGCCTTTTAAAATGACTTCTAAATATCACTTTCAACATTAAAATAAACAGAGTACTTTACACGTCTCAGAGCTCCAGAGATTAAAGTGTCTGTTAATGCTCCAGCTAAACATCGTACCCCTCAGATAAAGTGGAGGTTGTATCTTCATGTATGAGGTCACAATAGGGAAAAATGTACAGTACAGTTCTGGATAATACAAAAATTAAACAGAAGTACAAAAAGCTAGGTCACATTTCCCTTCTGTATGTCTATAATCGACTAAAAAGTGAGTTTTAAATTATAGAGCTCATTTAATAGTTATATATTGTTGAAATTTAAGTATTAGTTAAAAATACCAGAGATATTAAGAATGACAAATGGTCAGGGCAGGGATTTATGTCAAATTACAGTAAGTGTTTCAAGCAATTTGTAGATTATTCACAGTTTATACCCTGCTGGTCACTATTATTGGCACCCCTTGTTAGGATGTGTTTTTAGACTTCTAATAAATACATTTTTTATTGCAAAAGCACTAAATTTTTTAAAAAAAATCTAACCTTTAACTCAAGTGAATTAAAAAAAGGTGAAAAAAATAAATGTAATTGAAGCATTTTTGTAATTTTTACTCTAGTTTATAAATTTGATGAGAGTATCTTCAAACCTTTAATTTATAATTCATGACTTTCTGTTTCCCTGTGGAATAAATCTGACTTGAAACAGTGGCCTATTTCTCTTATCCACTCTTCAACATGGGAAAGACAAGACAACATCCCACTCCAGTAAGGTACAGTGGATGTGTGTCGACCTTCATAAGTCAGGCAATAGCTACAAGGAAACAGCCGCTCGCCTAAACTCGCCCATATCTACAGTCAGAGGAATCATTAAGCATTTTAAAACCACTGGAACAGAGACAGACAAGGCTGGATGAGGACCCAAGTTTATCTTGCCACTACACTCAGTAAGAAGGATGATAAGAGAAGTAAAAAAAATCTCAAAACCTCACTGTTAGAGAACTACATCAAAAAGTGGAGTCACAAAGTCTCCATGACAACCATCAGACGCTTTCTACATTACAACAAGCTGTTTGGGAGGCATGCAAGGAGAAAGCCTTTTCTCACCTACAATCACAATCATAAACATCTGGAGTTTGCTAAGCGGTGCTAACACTTGGGGCCGTGTGCTGTAGTCATAAGAGACTCAGATTAGAGCTTTTTGGCAACAAACACTGTTAAACTGCGTAAAACAAAAGATGAGTACAGTATGCAGAAAATCACCTCATGCCCAGTGTGAAGTATGGTGGAGGATCTGTGATGCTGTGGGCCTGTTTCTCTTCCCTGGGAACCTTGTTAGGGTACATGAAATCATGAACTTTCTGAAATACCAGCGCATTTTAAATCAAAACCTGATGGCCTCTGAAGTCAGAATCTGAAGATGGGTCGTCATCGGGTCTTTTGAAATCTACACAAAAATGGTTTAGCAACACAAGACACAAAATCAGGTCCTCTCATGGCCATCTCAGTCCCCAGACCTCAACCCAACTGAAAACCTGTGAGGTGTTATAGGAGGAGATTAAGTGCTGTCTTGAGGTTGTACAAAATATTAACATTAGGGGTGCCAATAATTGTGGCACACATGATTTCAAGTAAAAAAAAGAAAAAGAAAAAAAAAACATCTTAATGTGGGATTTTTTTTCCACTGAATAATTGTTCTTCAATTAAAGGTTGCAGTTTTCTCTCTTTTTGCATTGTGGTTCTATATTGTTTAAATAATAAATGCATTTATTAAAAGCCCAAGAATCACTGTTTATATGTAACAATGGACCTCATTTGTCAATGAACATGCCAATAGATTTATTCATAAATAAATTTGGATAAAAAAACAAAACCCTTTCATAGCTTACATGTGTTCCTAAGCGATGGCACATTCACACATTAGCACACTAACTAATGTAAATCTTGCTTGTTCATCTCCAAATCATATACCTTGCATGGTTTACTGTAGTATTTCCTTAATTAAGGCATATACAGTAGGTGAGGTTGAATTTCAAATTTTTTTTATTATGTTTATTGGAAAATAATCAACTAAGGTGGTAACTCCCCTACGTGTGAGAGCACATTATAGCACTCAATAAATTTAGCTAAAACGGCCTTCCTGAAATGATTTATTCTTCACATATTGTTCATGCCAAGTACATTGTCAGCAAGATACTGTATATCATTGTAATCTAAACTCCAGAGACCTAGTGGCTGTTGTGATTCCACAGAGGATATCTCCTCCCTCCTTTTTCTCCATTGTTCCTGCAATCCACTTTGAGATCTTCAGCCAGATGGAGTGAACTTTTAGCATAAACCAAAGTCAATTCTATCAAACCTACGTTCCTACCATAGTTGACTAAATTTATGGTGTGTTCTAAGTCCTCAAGATTTACCTCCATTTTTAGTAATCCCATAGTTTACCAAAACATAGCTGGCTGACTTGAGCTGAGAAACACCTAGCCATACAGCAAGTTAGCACGGTGAAGATTTATGGTCCAACTTGAGGTCATGCTCCATGGGAACGGTAAAACAAGCCTGGGTGTGCAGAAGCAAGCTCGGTTACTGACCTGTGGAACTCCTCCTCTCCTTCAGTTTGAAAGAAACCATGTCACAAAGCATCCACTGTTGCCTGGTAAACCTGCCTACAAACAGGTCAAGGTGGCTGTTTTAAACCAAGCAAACAACGCCCTGAAATTTAATGACCCCAAACAAACCCATTGGTCCATGCCAACAAGCGACATGGCATTGCTATACATAATGGTGTAATAGTTAATCGTGAAAACAGACGCATCGACGTGTGTACAAAATTTTATTATTTTAGAGAAGGTTAATATTTTGATTGCTTTAAACCAATATTGCATACGCTTTCATAATCTCACATTAGTCTTTTCAACCATTTGACCAAAAGTGCTAAATGCAACCAATATTCACACACATCAAAGAAGCAGAAAATGTCCAACACCCAGACAGTCATATCTGAACACACATAGAAAGACAAAAACTTACATCATGCTAAAAAAAAGTCTGATAGTGAAAATCTATATTGCATATATTTCCTTAATTTCCAACCATTTGACCTAGAGAGCCAAAAGCAACCAAGTAAAGTTTGACAAAAAAGCTAAATCATTATAATAGCAAGTAACCTAGAGATCTACTACAAACTAATATTCACAAACGTCAAAGAAGCAGAAAATATTCAACACTTGGCCAGTCATATCTGGACACACCAGGAAAGACAAAAACTTCATCATGCGAGTAGAGTTCTGGCGGTGAAAACCAATATTGCATACATTCCCATAATCTCACATTAGTCTTTTCAACCATTTGACCAAGAGAGCTAAAAGCAACCAAGTAAAGTTTGACAAAACGCAAGATCACTATGATAGTAATAAACCTAGAGATCTACTACAAACCAATAATCACAAATGTCTAAAAAGCAGAAAATGTCCAACACACAGACAGCTATATCTGGACTCACGAGGAAAGACAAAAACTTTCATCATGCGAGTAGCGTTCTGATGGTGAAAACCAACAATCTAACTCCAACCGTATGGTACACATCCAAGTTAACATTAAGGCTGGATTATGTAAAAACAGCATATCTGGTTCTTACCTTTAATATCTTGGACACACTTTGCTTCCAAAGCTGCTTCCCAAACACATGGGACATGATGGCTCCTGAAGCCAGTGTCTCAGGTTGAGGAATAAACACAGTACTTAATAGATATTGGATGTCAGTACTGGAGCACGAACATCTTACACCTTGGTCGTAAATTCTATCTGTCCTTCTCTGACATTTAAATACCTTTCAGCCTATACACACACCCAGATTTCACTGATCAGGTAAAACATATATTGAGGATGTAAAATACATATAATTTTTTACACAGTGTGCAATTCTGATTTTGGCCAAAATGCCAGTGGTGCCAGTTTTAAGGGCTGCAGATGTACTGAAATAAGTACTGTAGTAGATACAGGACTGTCTACCCTACCTTGTACCCTAAGATTCCTGGGATAGGCTCCAGGCCCTTCATGACCCCCTATAGGTTAGGTGTTATGAATAATGAATGGATAGATAAACAGATGGATCGATAGCAGGAGCTAACAACTTATCACAACCCTGATAATTATATTCAATTACACAAGCACAAAAGCTCAGCACAACAAATTTCCGCAAGGTTTAATAAACACAACATATACAGCACCCCCAAAATGATATGGACACATAAATATAATCACATCCATATATGAGCTTTCCCAAAACATTCCCAAGAATGTTGGACGCACACAGTTGTATAGAATATCCTTGTATGCTGTAACGGTATGATTTTTCTTCCTTGGAATTAAAAGTCTCAACCTTGTTCCAAACTAAAATGTGATGAACTGGAAGTCTTCGTGATCAATATCAATTCATTTATTTTGTGGCTGAAATGGAAAATCCTTGCAACCAAGTTTAAAAATCAGGTGGAAAGCCTCTGAAGAACAGCGGAGGTGTTTATAACAGCAAAAAGAGAACTAGGTCCATATTAATGCCAATGGATTTGTAATGGGATGTTCAAGAAGCATGTATAAGTGTGGCCGCCAATTGTTCCAATACCTTTTGGTCATAAAGGGTATATTTGCATAAAAAACAATAAAACTATCTAACATTCTAAGTTAGCTTTTTACCCAAGCAGTACTTTCTGTGGGAGTTTAGACATGTATAAAAGTAAATCCATGTTCGTCTCATGAAATCTTATGATCACTGATGTATAGTTAATAGTGGTGCTTAATTTATTCAAAGCAACTTGGAAAACTAAACTATGAGCTCACATGGCAATGCTTACCTATAGAAAAAAATTAAGTAATCCAAGTAAATCATTATTTTTGTTTTACACACCTCCTGCAATGCAAAGCTAATGTGCTGATGAGACACCAATAAACCAAGGATAAACTTGAAACATACTGTAGGTTTGCCTTACCTTATCCTGAAAGTTTGATTCACTGCTCAGCATTTCTGTCAAGTTCCTGAATAATCCTCGTCTTCACTAACAAAACAGTTTCCAAGGGGGTGTGTGTGTGTCAAAACCAAATGGTTACAGTATATCCTTAATCTGACCTCGTGTTTTATCCCACATATCCTGGTTTGCTTCGCGATGAGCTTAGTGTTGGGTGACCTGTGTCTGCTTGGTGATTAACAAAAGCTGGTTGTGTCCCCTTTCACCTATCAAATGTAGGATATGCGCCAGAGTAGACTACTGCTGTTAACATGACCCTTTTGAAAGGAATAAAACATCTGAATACACACTCCTTTCAGGTACCTGCGAACGGGTTTGTCAATAGCAGTTTGTATGCTAATGAGCTGAAACTAAAATAAAGTCCAAATGTCTAATTCTAATACTTAGGGACTCAAGAACTCTAATAATAGAAATACGAATATTTAAAAGAAATGACTTTTGACAAGAGGTAATAGGATAAACCACACATATTTCTAGAACAACAGAATCGGGTACTGGCTGCTAAGAGGGTGCTAACTATCAAACCAACAAAGGAACAAATGTTTATTGGATTATTTACTTTTTAAAGTTAATGAAAATGATCTAGTTTTCTAGTGCCAGGGGTAGCTCAGTGGTTAAGGCATTGGACTACGGTTCGGAAGATCCCAGGTTCAAACCCCACAACCACCAAGTTGCCACTGTTGGGCCCTTGAGCAAGGCCCTTAACCCTCAACTGCTCAGATGTGTAATGAGATAAAAGCAAAAAAAAATGTAAGTCGCTCTGGATAAGAGCGTCTCCTAAATGTAAATGTAGTGCTAGTAAACAAACGTTGTTTGTTTTTAAAAAACAGCTAATTTTAGGTATTTTAGCCTACGTGGCTGCTAGCATGTTAGCAAAACTTATGCTAGCTCTCAGTTTCAAAGCGTTTTGGTTTCATTCACACACTTGCATGTTTGCATGTTATTCTTTAAATTATTTATATAAATAATAATAATAAGAAGAAGAACACAATAATAATAATAATAATAATAATAATAATAATAATAATTATTATTATTATTATTATGCCCTGCGATGGATTGGCCCCCTGTCCAGGGTGTACTCTGCCTCATGCCCTAACCCTTCTGGGATAGGCTTCAGGTCCCCGCGACCCTGAATACAGGATAAAGCGGTATAGATGATTTGAGTGAGTAAGTGATTATTATTATTATTATTACCATTATTTTATTATAAATAAATATTTATTTATTATTTATTAGTATTAATGTATTATTATCATTATTGTTTTTTTAATGCACCAGAGATTCCTTTCATTAAAATGCTCTATAAACAATCCTGAGAGAAAAGTTTACCATATCAAAAGTATACACATTAAAAAATCTGTTTATGTGGAGACGCCACATTACAACAAGCTTATTAATAAACAGTAGACCTGCAAAACAGTAGAACTGCTGTTGTATAATTTTTGTTTATGAATTATTTACAACCTAGCAATTTTGTTACTCACAATAATAAAGTAGCTGATTAGGCACAACCTCTATTTTTTTATTTAGTAATTAATTGACCCGGACTTCAAGTACATGCACCATTGAAACTTGCAGTTTTAATGGCAGTACCCCCTTTGGAAACCCAAACATCATGACACATACTGTATTGTATACTGTAAAAATGTTCTCAGAAATCCTCATTTGAAACTTTACCTATACCTGTAGTGTAAACCTGTAAACATTATTTCACATTCTGAACATGGCATTATTCAAGAAGGACTTGACACTCAGCACAGCATTGAACGAAAACGCACCCTGCAAAAATGTTATGCTTATCACCAACTCAAACTGTGATAAAGCTGGCTCCCAGGACAACGCAAATCACTCATGCAACACACAAGCAGAGGAGAAGTTCTTATTGCCCTCATATTCATCAACTTTGCAATAAATGCCAATTAAAAAGCTTTAAAGCCACATGTCTGTGCTGTACATGTAACATATTCATAAAAAGTGTAAGAGCTGACACAACTGGCACTCACAAAACATCAATATTTTAAAGAGTCATGGCTGATTTTGCTGCAGCGAGCTGCCTTTTAGCAAAGGCTCATGTAACCAGAGACCCGTGATGAATTATGCAGAAGGACTGAAAACTGGTGAAGACACACTCACACTCACACACATACTGTACAAGCACAAGCTTAATGTGACCAATGCCTATCCTGTCAGGTATAAGTGTCATCATGCAGACATTTGGTCCATACAAACAACAAATATACGCACAGACCCAAAACGGCAGATAGCTGAGTGCTGTTACAGATCCAGAATGTAATAGCAATGTAATAGCTAAAAATAATTAGAACAGACACGCAGTGCAAAAAAGCAGTATCTGACACAATAAGTCTAACATTTTATAGTGACACAAGTGGAAGTCTTCACACTTGGTAGAAGTTGACCGGGCCAAACTAGCATGTTCAGGTTTTTGCCTAGTTGCTTGCTCACTCCTTGCTCACTCCTTACCACCACCGTGCTTAACAGGGAGGATAGTGTTTGCAAGGAGCCACTAAATGTTGCACTTTGTGCCAAAGGTCAAAAAGTTTCATTCTGGTCTCATTACACAAAAGAACCTATCACATGAGAAAATGTCACACCGCATTTACAACACAATTGAACTTTTTGTTTCCTTGCTTGTTTTGTAGGTATGCTGTATGACAAACCCTGGTGCCCTCCAGGTGGTATTTATACTGAGGCCACCTGACACATTAACCTCACGCTAATCATGTGACAAAACCTATATTATGCTTTATTAATTAGGATTTAGTGCATGTCAAACATATATTGCACAGACATTGTGTGTTTTCCTTTAGTGTACATTTTGAAAAAACACTATTTACCTTTTTTATTTCTCAAAAGGAAATTAGAAAAGTGAGTTCACACCCACTACTAAAGATCCATCCCTATACGTTTCATTTCAAGTCGTGACAGAAGTTGACAAGTTTGTTAAAAAGTATATTGAAACATAGCTTTTTGTGTTGCCTGGGTGTAAATAAAATCTCTGCACAGACCCTTTCAAAGAGTATGTTGCAATGTACTCGACCTTGCTTCAAGTAAACACTCGCATAAAAGCCACAGATGCTAACTGTGCCGGTGTGCTGATTAGCACACAGCTGGCAACTGTAGGACGAACTAATCAACAAGCACATTTCCATATGCACGTAACATCTGGACGAACAAAATACTGCCTCGATCCATCAGCCTAAAAGGGAAGAAAGAAAATCCTTGATAAACCTGAGCAAAAGTAAATAAACTGACAGATTTTACTGACTAATATCCCTGAAAACAGACATACTGCTAAAGTTTTGGCTCTTAAAATGTACCTGCTGTAGAAATACACTAAGCACTTTCCTATGCCAATATATAAAAGTTAGATTAGTGTACTTATATAATATTCAGAAATAATTCAGAAATTTTATTTAAAATGAACTGGCAAACTTCACAAATGGATTGAAGATTGCTAGCATATCAAAACGTAACTAGCAGATTTTTCTTGTGTACTCAGAAGTGCTAGTGCATCAGAAGTATCCCAGGATAAATTCTACCCAAAGTTATTCAGAAGTGCTTGGATAAACATACCTTACAAGCTACTCAGTAAACTTAACTAGCAGACTTCCTAAATGTAAATTTATCGTAGACATTTTAGAGCAACAAAAGGAAACGATTATAATTTTCCTTAAGATTACCATATAAGCATTTCACAGCGCATCACACTGTGTATGGTTATATACAAGATAAATAGAATTGTTTTAATTTAAATTTGAACTAGATGTACTCTTTTTTTAGCATTAGATTAGCATTAGATCAGATTAACTTTTTGGAGTGCAAATTTTTTGCAGAAATGATAGTGCAACAAAAATTAACTAGTATAATTTTCATTGAGGGCACTCATCAATACTTTAATAAGAACAACTAAGTTGTACTCAAGGTTGCTAATGTCAAAATTAGTTGATATTAAAAACTAGTCTATTTAACCTCAGATCTATCCAAACATGCTAGTAGGTCAAAACCAAACCACAGTGGATCTCTGCGTGATGAAAAAACATGCTTGGCTAACGGGCATTTTTATTTAAACACACATTCAAACACGCTTTTAAACACTCAGGAACATTTTTTAAACTGGCACCTTCTTTACCTAATCTGATCTTTGACGAAAACAAGACAAATTTAGCAGAAATTTTAATGTTCTATTAAAAACATAGTTTTAGAAGGTGGCACGGTGGCTCAGTGGCCTTGCAACTCCAGGGTTCGGGTTCGATTCTCACTTCGGGGCATGTGTGCATGGAGTTTGCATGCTTTCCACATGCCTGGTTGGTTTCCTCCGGGTACTCTGGTTTCCTTACACAGTCCAAAGACATGCAGATTAGGCTAACTGATGTTCCCAAATTACCCGTAGTTTGTAATGCGTGTGTGAATGTTCACCGGAGGTCCTACCATGGTTGTAAAAATGGAAATAAATACATTTGTTACCATTGGCCTCCAGGGTCCATAGACTACAGAGGTTCCTAGATGGATGGAGATGGATAGTTTTAAAAATATATAACCATGGGTTATTAAAGTAAAGGTGTCAAAACACCATAGTACAGATACCCTGTTCCAAAAGCACACAAATATCCTGTTGATCTCACATAGGTACTTAAATGTGAAGAGTCATGCATTGGCAAAAGCAAATAACGATGGTATCCTTTGCAATCAGATTTAAATTAAAAATAGAACCTTCTCGTCTGTTATTCAGATCAATATTTCAGATAAAGTAATTATAATCAGCCATGAGTTTCACTATGCTTTGTACAACGTGTAGTGGATAGCACTAATGCCATGCACCTTTAGGGTCTAGGTTTGATTCCCGTCTCTGTGTGCATGGAGTCTGCATGTTCTTATCCTGGTACTCCGGTTTCCTCCAACAGTCCAAATACAAGCAGACTAGGCTAATTGCCGTTCCCAAATTGCCAATGACTATGTGAGTGTGTGTGCCCTGTCCACGGTTTGGCCGACCCCGTGCACTAATTCTCCTGGGATAGGCACCAGGCGCCCCATGACCCTGAGTACAGGATTACGGTATAGACCATGAGTGAGTGAGCGAGTAACTGATACAGGTTGCTTAAATTGCACATTTTGATGGAGAAACTCTCCTTGGTCTCCCACTGCACTACAGTACAGAACGTTTATGGAGATGATACCATAAAAAAGAGCAATGTGCACAGATGGATGAAGATTAAACAAGGAAAAACCAGCACTGAAGACAAATCACACAGTGCGAGACATCAACTGCGACAAAGAGGACTCGTAAGTTGAGTTCAACCATGACGCAAATGCATGACTTGTGATGGAGACTATGTTGATTAATACATTTGTACTGTATAGAGGAAGAGTTACTAAATATCAGTTACTTAAAAGGTTACGCCTTCTTATTCATTACTTTTGGTACAGCCGTGGTAAAATTCCCTGTTTATTGAAGACCTGTTAAAACGTGTGTGAGTAGCACCTCCTAGTGGAACCATTATTGTGTACCTAAAGGTTCTTGTACTGTATAACATTCAAATATACATTATTGGTGCTGGATTTAAAAGATCAAAAAGTCATGTTGACATATATATTACAACAAAGACAACCCAGAGTCCCTCTCAATAACCAAAGGAAGAATGCAAGACGAGCTCCGGCCATTCACGTGGAGGATCAGTTGGAATGTTCTAGTTAATGATTATACATTATTACACATGCATGTTCATTTAACTGATTTGTGAAATGCAAGAGCTGTTGATTTGAAGAAGATTGTATATTTAAAATGGTTCTGCTCCTATGTCAAAAAAGCTAGATATCTTAAAGCCGATAAAGACGATAGAATGAAACAGGGCCATGGAGCTTCAGTGTGTTTGATGGTTTGCTTCCATCTACTGTTGTGCCTTACACACTACACCTTCAGCACCAGTAGATCATATCACATTACAGGTTTCACAGTTCTGTGCACATTTTAAATGTCAATTTCTTTAAGGCATACTGTATATTCCAGAAGTATATCTGTCCTTTTTTTGTAATGTCTGCTAAAAATGGCATATCTGATGAAACCTAATCTAAAAAATCTTGTCTAGATAGGCAACAGATGCTGTTCATGAATACAGATATGGTCCGACATATTTGCAGAGCTTGGCCATGATCGAATCATTATCATCATCGTTTTTGAACATGGAAGAACCTGGCCAGATTAATTATGAACAGGGCCAGCTATGTGCTCATGGAAGAGAAGGAGGATGTGTAGTTTTTGTGTATTGAAGGGAAGACAGCAGTATAGCGGAAGAGGCAGAAGAATACAAAGACCTGTCCCAAATGAAATATGGGCTATGTATCATTAACCATGAGTGCAGCATAAGCTGTTAAACTGAGCATGTTATAACGAGAAAATATCAATGCTGCCGACGACCCTAAATACAGGATTAAGTGTTGAGTCTCTACAAAAAAGTGGGTGCCCAGTCAAAATGACCGGAAGAGCATAGCAAGGACTCATCAATAAGGTTAAGAAACAACACTATTTAAACAAAGAGTGAAGGCATCATTGGAACTGGCTAACATTCTGTGTTCATGGCAGGACGCCACAAAGAAACCCGCTGCTTACTGAAAAGAAATTTTCTGCACACCTGAAGTTTGCGAAAGAGCACATTTACACTCCACAGTGTATTGCAGTATTGGCAAAAGATGAATTCTCAAATGTATTTTAAAAAAAAATTTCAGGATACTGTGAGAATGTCTGTATGTCAGCTGAAACTTTGTAGAAGTTGGGTGATGCGACAGGACGATGACCCGAAACATCAGAGCAAGTCCACAACAGAATGGCTTCAGAAAAAGAAAATCCATCTTTTGGAGTGGCCAAGTCAGAGTCCAGACCTCCATCCAATAGAGATGCTATGGGATGACATGAAGAGAGCCATACATATGAGACGTCAAAATAATTGACAGAGCTGAAAGAGTTCTGTCTGGAAGAATGGGATAAAATTCCTCTTGATGGATGTGCTGGTCTGATCCACAACCACAGGAAGCGTCTGGTTGATGGTCAAACTGGTAGTTATTCCAGGGGGGCACTTATATTTAACACTCACATTTGGAATGTTGAAGTTGTCTATGAAGAATTTAAGTTTGTCATGATACAGACACGTATGAGAGACAGAGAGGCAGGTGGACAGACAGACAGACACAAACAGGCCTTGACTTCTCTGCTGCAACTTCAATCTTTCACGTGCACAGTAAATGTCCCGGATGTCGCAGACTCTCTGACGGTAAAGATAAACGGTAAAGTCCTCACCTGTAGGTCCCGGATGTTGTCTCCGGTCGTCACGGGTTGAGTCGCTCGGCCTCGCGGGTTCGTCCTCAGCGCGCGCACACCGGACGCCATCCTCTCGCGCAGGACAATCCGCTAAACCCGCATAAGTTAATAAGTAATTATTTATCTTTGTGCTAAAAAAAAATGCGCTGAAACGCGCGCTCTGGTTTTATCAATATAACAGTTATTATTATTATTATTTATTATTTATTATCTCCCGTAGAGTCTGATCCGTAGAGTGCGGCACGAGCACAGCTGCGCACTTTTTCGCGCTCGAGCCCAAAATGTTGTTGGTGGTTGCCATGGATATGCACGCGCCGCCGCGTCTCAGAGAGAGAGAGAGAGAGAGAGAGAGAGAGTCAGCATGGGGAAGAAAGTCACTTTTAATTACACAAAATAAAATAAATAGTTTAAAACCTACAGATTCTAGAAAGGGAAACAGCATGACTCTCACTTGGTTGTGATGGAATGCGACGCGTTGATACAGAATGTAATATACAGTGTGTAGTGTGTAGGTTTTCTTCATAGCCAGCAGGGGGCGATGTCAGACAACTTACTTCACACTCTCCAACCTCAATAAACTGCAGTTGCATCAATAAACCATATTTTTTTTTGCCCCTTTTTATCTCAGGACTATAGATATTCCAAATGCTCGTTTTATTCTTATTTTAACTAGAATAGTATTTTTGTTATTGTTTAGTTGTTTCTAATGTTTTTACTTTTTAGTAATAAATGCTCGGGACAGGGGGTGCTCGGTGGTTACGGTGTTAGACTGTTGATCAGGGGGTCCCTGGATTGTGCCCCGACGCTGCCACGCTGCCACTGTTGAGCCCTTGAGCTACAGTGGGTCTTTCTCCCCCAAGTGCTCAGATACAATCGGGCGTCGAGCTAGCAACCCAACCCTGTAAGTTTCCCTGTAAGTTAACAGTGGGGGAATAATGCATCATTTTATTGTTTTGATCAGGTCAAGTGAGTTATTTGGACTGCAATCAGTTTAATTTCAATAACCCAGGATCATTAATTCATTTAATTTCTATAATTCATTCATTCATTAATTCATTCATCTTCAGTAACTATTTGTTTTTAATATGCCTGGACCATTTTTTTAATTGATCACATTCATTGATTTTTTTTTTTAATCAGTTCATTAATCATTTTATTTTTTTTTACCCTGCAATAATATTTATTTATTTATTTATTTATTTAGTAATTTAGTAATTTATTCACTCATTCCTTTATTCATTTGTTCATTTATTTGTTCATCTTCCTCACCTGTGTAGTATTATTTTTTTATTTTTTCATCCATCTCCTTTAGAAACCTTGGATCACCTGAAGTGTCTTTTGTCCATTGGAGAGTACCCAGAGGAAACCCCCAAGCACAGGAAGAACATGCAAACTCCTTGCACACTGACCCAATGTAGGAATCGAGCACAGACCCTGGAGGTGCAAGGCGACAGTGCTAACCACTAAGCCACCATGCTGTTGCCCTATTTTATTGATTAATGATTAATTTATAAATTCATTGATCCATTTCCCTTTAGTACTGTAACTCTGGATCATTTCATTCATTTTTTTTATTTATTTCTAGTAATTCTGTTATATGTAATTGATTTATCCACTTATTCATTTATATATTCATTCAACTTATTGATCCATTTATTTATTCATCCATTCATCATCAGTAACTCTGGATCATTCATTCATTCATTCATTCATTCATTCATTTATTCATTCATTCAATTAATTCATTCATCTATTCGTGAACTCTGGATCATTTTGTTTATTTTATTTAATTCATTCATCTGTGCCCCTTCGTTCCACTGAATCATTTAATTATTTTCCACTTCATTCATATTCTTTAGTAACTTGATCCAGGTAACCCATCTGCTCAGAAATCAGACTGAACATTTCGCTTGTTCAGAGATTTAATGCACATAGCAAAATCTGGGTAACGAGGTTATCAGTCAAACTTGCATGATTGCGATATTGTACTTTGATTATGTTTTTATGTAGTGAAATAAATTAAGCATCAATCAATGAGTTTAAGTTTAAGATTGAAGGCTTTTAACCTTTGCATTTAAGCATTCGACAGATGCTCTTATTCCGAGCTTTAAAGTTTCTGTCATTGAATAGATCCCTACGCTGGTTACGAGGTGACTAACTATAAGTACCATCAGTCCAACATGTTAACATTTTAGCAGTTGTAGAGTAAATGTTGGAATGTAGTATGTATGAGAATGCCTTTTAATTTAGGTGAATGCAAGCTGATGTGTTGTTATAAGAAAATGATCAACAAGTTTTTTTTTTCTGTGTTACTGGTGATATATTTTGCATGTTCTCCTCTGAGTTTCCTTTGTGGTTTCCGAGTCCATATGTCTATAGGAGAATTGGCTATGCTACAGTAAGCATCCAGGCTTTCCTGTGATCCATGATGATAGATGAAGTTATCTTGAGTTCTTATACTGAACAGCCAATTTCTTACTAGTCAGATCTTATTTGTAGATAAAACTCACTTGATGATCAAATGGCTTGCCCCAGAAATGAGCAACCATTTATAGAGTTTTTCATTCGTTGATTTGTCTCATTTCTCAGGACAGACCTGTACTTCTCTAAACCTCTTCAAGTGTGAATTTCTATTGCTTTTAGGTAAAAGCAAATGCATTCTGACATCTTTCCAATGGCTGAATTGGAATAATTACTGAATTTTCCGTTTCAGTACTCATCTCTGATACAGTATGACTATTTTACCAGAGATGATTTTATTGTACAGTAAATCAAATTCCAGACAAATTTTCTACTGTCAATGAGTGTTTTGAAGAGCCGGCGCCCGCTGTAGTTTCAGATTTGTGTTCTTGCCTGACCGGACTAGAACCCGAAGGGGGCCTTACTGCTGTACAGTGAGTCATCTGTCTTAATCTGTCTATGGTTTTCTGATCACCACTGTTGTACAAAATGACTGAAGATATTCTGCTCTAATCTCTTTCACCTACAAGACTTTCCATCCGCTGAATTGCTGCTCCCTGGACTTTTTGTCTGGATAAAAGTATAGAGACTATTACATTTGAAAATTTCAAGAGATTTCCGAAGCCAATTCCGAAAGGGTGTCTGGCAGAAACATGCTGAGATTGATGCTAATTTTCCTCATTATGATCTTTGATATGTATATATGAACTGAAGGTCTTGACCTGTATCTGCATGATCTTATGTACTTTGCTTCTGCCAACTGATTGTCTTAGACACTGATTTCAGACAATGAGGTCTGGGGTGCAGTCAGAATGCCGGTTTATCTCATAGTTCTGTTTAAGGCCAGTTCTCTTAAGTTCTTCCACTACATTGTGCAACATCGGAACAAGTTTAAGCCTAATTTCCAAAAAGGAAAATCATAACCCTACATAATACAAGACATTCTATACACATACACATAAAGACGTTCCATACACAAGTCTACGCTTCCAATTTTGTGGCAACAGAATCGGCTGTGATGTTCAGATGTTCAGATGTTCACACACTTTTGGCCAGATACTGTAATGTATGTATATCAAATAAATTAACACCACAATACGTATTTGTGCATCAAGCTTTATAATGTATAGTCTATAATGGCTATCCAGGTCTATTCAGGGTTTAATTTATCACCTAAATGCAATACTTACCATGTCAGCCATAATATTTAAACCAGTGACGGGTCAGGTAAATAATATTAATGATCTGATTACAGTGCCAGTGGTATATATTGGGAAGCAAGTCAACTGTCAGTTCTCGAAGTTGAAATGTCCTAGGGAAGCAGGAACAATGGGTTAATGGGCATAAGGACCAAATTGTGATGGCTAGACAACTGGGTCAGAACATCTCTAAAAGTCTTTTGGGATGATTGTAGAATTCAGTGGTTAGTACTCACGAAAAGTGGTTAAAAAAACAGTGAGCAGGCATCAGCACTAATTTCTTGGAAACTTCATGCTGGCTACAATAGAAAAGTGTCAAGACATCCAATGTGTCATATCTTGTTGCATCTTGCACATTGCAGATGGCTTGGTCTGGTTAATCATTTGTTTTTGTTTTTCCATAAAGTCTTATCTCAGAAGATAATCTCAATCTGATTAAACATCTGCTCGATGTGCTGGACAAACAAGTGAGGTCTTACTCTAATCACAAACCGACACTTGCACCATGTTCCCTCTGATCCTCCAGCACTGCTCGACTGGTCCCACCATCTTTGTGATGTTACAACTAAAATTTTGCAAGAAATTTGTCCCAGCATAGAAAGCATATCCAAAACCGAATAATTTTTTTTTTGACAAAGCACCAATAGTTTCAAGAAATTTTAGCAAGAACAGTACAGTAGCAAGAAGAAAAAAGAGTCACTTTCAATTTTATTCTTTAAATCAGCTGGTGCCAAGGGGAATCGTAAATTAGGGTTAAGTAAGGTTTAAGCTCATATAATAAATATTTATTTCATAATTTACTTCATTTACATGTCTTTTCTAAATGGTGTGATTGTTTTTATATGCAAAAACATGATTATAGTGCTGCGAATTTGTAATATAGATAATATGTTTGGGGGGCTGGAATGGATTATTTGCATTTACATAATTTCCTATGGGAAAATATGTTATGCAATATGAAATTTCACCCAAAGAACCTTGCCTCTGGGATATTTGAGGTAACCCGTCCCCCCGCACCCTAAAAAACAAAAAAACAAACAAAAAAACTTTCCAACAGTGTTTGACTGATGGTACTTATAGCTAGTAACCAAGTAACCCAGTGAAAGGATCTATTCCCTGACACAACGGCAAAGCACTTTCGTGAGTCGCTCTGGATGTGAGCATCCGCCAAATACCGCTGCTACTTTTACAAAAAATGGCAAAGATTTTTTATCTATCGTGTCATTTACTTGCAACTCACTATCACAAAATATTGCATTGTGTTGTGTTGTCGTGTTGCTGCTATTGTTTGCACATTTGCACGTGCACTTTATATTGTCTTTTGTTTAGTACTTAGATATTCGTGTTGATTCATGGTTTCAGTTTGGTTTGTCTTAGCTCGTCAGCTAATTAGGTGTCTTAGTTAGCTAGTTAGTTCTGTTAGTTTATGTTATACAGTATGTAGCATCATGGTCCTGGAGGGACGCTGTTTTGTCCCACTGTGTCCTGAACTGTATATGGTTAAAATGACAATAAAAGCCTACTTGACTTGACTACCTGACAACACCAATTAGCTTAATCTGCATGTCTTTCACACCTCCAAGATCTGGGATCGATTCCGGCCAGGCTCGATTCCCGAGCTTGATGGGTTTCCTCCTGGGTTCTCCGGTTTCCTCCCACAGTTAATAGGCTTGGCGTTTCCAAATTGCCTGTAGTGTGTGAGTGTGTGTGTGTGAGTGTATGGATTGGCACGCTGTCCAGGGTGTACCCTGCCTCATGCCCTAAGCCTCCTGGGATAGGCTCCAGGCTCTCGCGACCCTGCTACAGGATAAACTGGAGTACCTGGAGAAACCCCACCAAGCACAGGGACAAGAACACACAAACTCCAGTTACACCCCCTCAGGTGGGAATCGAACCTGGACCCTGCAGGCGACAGTGCGACCAGTAAACTGATATGAAATGTAAACATTTTTTTTAAAGGGTATACAACATAAGGATTGGTGCTTTGGACTTTCCCAGTCAACACAACAGAGGCAGTTTTGTTCCTGCGTGTGAGTGAATCACTAGCGTATGGAGGCTTGCGAACGAATCGACTCCCACCTGATCCGTTAACGCAGACGGAGAACCGATTCGTTGGTGATTCACTCGAGCCAACATGGAGGGTCGGGGTTCTGCGCGCGACCGAGCGGCTCTCTGGACACCCGGGTTCGGGCTGCAATGAAGCAAGAATATATGATGTGTATAGATTTTTGACATTTTCTCTCTTTTTAAAAAAAAAAAAAAAAAGACGCGCACCCAGAGACAGATTTGCATCCATTGTGTTAGTGCTGAGTCGTGATTTGAGCGAGCCGTACAGTACCATGAGCTCGGGGGAAGGAGAGGACGTGTGTAAGGACGGAGCGGAGGTAGCGGCGCTCTACAGAGCCGGTGAGTACCGGACCAGGAGGAGGAAGAGGAGGAGGAGGAGGAGGAGGAATGCAAAGAAATGCGTTCGGGTTGTTGGGCCCCGCGTGCGTGAAAACGCTAACAAAAGCTCGTGGGTGTGTATGAGGCTGGGTGGGTGGGTGGGTAGCTCGAGCTGTGGATGATGACCCAGCTAGGAGGCTGCAGATGGGCTCGCGTGCACTAGAGTGATGATGATGATGATGATGCAATGGATGTACTGCTGCGTGCATTCCTCAGATGCATGTGCATGGAGGTGTGTGTTGTCTCCTCTGTGTTTCAATGATGTACTGAGTCGCATAGCTAAACATCAACATTACCATGCATATAGAAAAACTCGTGCAAGACACACACACACACACATTTTCTGTTTCTGCATCCCATAGCATTCTCTTGCATTAGTTGTTTTCCTGCGTGACGTAGGCTCATCTGGGTCTCTCTCCCTCTCTCTGTCTCTCCAAGGTGGAATGACGTCATCATTATAAACATTCTGCATAGAGCCTGGGTTCTCCTACAGGGCAGATTGACATGTTAATCTAACGCCCTGATCTAGCTCCACAGAGCATTACATCTAAATATCTTCACGTTTCACAAAACTGTAATAATAATAATAATAATAATAATAAGGCATAATTATTGGGTGTACAGTGTGTTCCTGGGTTACGCACAGAAATATCCATCTTTACTCTTACCCAAATAATGTGAAGATGCGTGGATGAATGAATGAATGAATGAATAAATGAATAGAAGGGTCCCAGATAGGGCATAGCACAAAAGTTTGCATCCCTGATGGTTTATGGATGAACATTGTCATAAAAAAAAGAAATACAGTAGTACCTCGGTGCACAAAGTTTTTAGGGCAAACATTTTTTTGTAAATTGCAAAATGCATTTTCCCATAGGAAATAATGTAAATGTAGATAATCTTTCCAGCACTATAATCATATTTTTGCATATAAAACAATTAAATATTTCAAAGACATGTAAATGTTAATTCTTGGGACCCATGGTGCTATGTCTTCACTTAGTTTTGCAAAAAATGCAAAAAAAAAAAAAAAAAAATTAAACTACAACCTCACAGAAAAAAAGAAAAAAAAAATCGTTTCTTTTGGCTTTTCACTGATGCAAACAAGTTTTGGACAGCTCTCGGACATACGTGCAACTTAGTCGGCATTTATTTCGGCTCGGCTAGTTCCTTTGTATTTCGAATATGCTTTGTATGTAGATGCAAATTTCTTGCAGAATTTCAGTTCTTAAGGCGAAATTTTCAACCGGGGAAGTTTTTAAGGCGGGGCATTCGTATGCCGAGGTACCACTGTATTACCACTGTATTTTTTTATTCAGATTTTTGACACGTTTTATGAGGTGGGTCTTGTGGCATAAAAATGCCTTTTAATTAAACGTACGCGTAACCTGTTAGTTTGATGTATAGCTTGTGTGCGTCCTCAGAAATTAACGCGACCCGTCCATATATAAACCGGAAAGTCCAAGCACGTCAAAAATATCAGAACGTTCAGAGAAGTTGTGTGATCAGGTCTGCAAATACCCCCTATTTGATATGACTTTACTGCTGCAGAGTAACAAATATGCACGTCTTAAATGCCAAGCGCTATCTTAAATGTTGACATGGAATCTAACGTCCTTGAGAATTGCGATGTTTGTTTACTTGATGCTAAACTGTTTGATTGAATTACCCGGTGTGCCCCCTACTGGAATCCCCTGGTACTATCCATAGTATATGGCCAAGTATGCCAGCATATAGTCTCACGTCGTTGCAGGTTGACTACGTGTGTTTTAACAATGCATATATTTTCATCTTTAGAAAATTGTGACCTAGAATGCCTTTTGATGACGTGATTTTTAAATGGTATGAGGTGGTCTGAATAAGTTCAGTAATTTATAAAATACTGAATAGTCTTAGACTTATTTTAGGAAATTATAGATAGGGTTGGCTAGAGTCAAGAATATTTCACTTGCTTAGATGTCATTATTTGCAGTGTTAAAAAAACAACAAAAAAACACTATATGCTTATTTAAAGGAAAGGTAAACTGTTTTATTTAAGACTGTAGTTTGCTGTTAAAGACCAATTTTGCAAACCGGTGAATAATAGCTGTTTATTTGTTTGCAAAATTGGTCTTTAACTTAGCAGCCTATTTTTATGACCGTTTAGCTTAACTCTGAGCTTTGGTTTTATGGTTTATCATTGTGAGTCGAAATAAAAGTTAAAGAACTAACCCTCACAAATGAGGAGACTCCTAAAGAGGTTCTTTGCCTCTGGGATGTTACGTTATGATGCTGGATCAATTCTGTCTCGTGCATTACTTGGATGTAGAGATTTAGATGTACAGTTTGTTTTGTTGTCATGTTTTGGAACATTTTATCTTACATGGATTGTAATTCGTGTGATGATTTAAACCACTCACTGATTGATGAATTCTGTGTACATAATGCTGTATTCCAAAAGAAACATCACTCCAGCTAACCAGGGATAAAATTTGGGTTGGGATGAAGGAGGTAATTTTCATTCAGATAAAAGGTATATCTGCTCTCCTGAACCCTGGGATATAGGTGCACATTGTGATTTAAACCTTCATTTAAAAGTTATGGTCACCTGTTGGCCCCTGTTATCCCATTACGGCGGAACATAAAAAAATATTTCTAGTTCTCCAGCTTATTCGAAACACAGCTCTGGGTGTCAAAGCACATTCCACTCTAGACTCAATTCTGACTGATTCCACCTGCTTCTGAGGAAATTCTAAGTACTCCAGGCAATTGCATCACTGAAGAATGCTTGACCAAGCCCTGGAGAACTTTCCCATTCCCTCTCTTAGAAAGTTCTACCAATTTTATCGACTCTACAGAAAAGTTTGTCCAATCCTGATTGCTCCTGCAGAATCAGTTCCAGAGAAAGTTGTACCATTCCTACATACTCCATAGTTTGACCTCCCCAATCCACCACAGCAAAAACGTAACTAATCTCACCTTCTGCCCCCAGATCATTCATGCCCCCTTTAAAACTATTCTATACACCTTATACCAATTCAGGTCTGAAAATTTCACCAGTTTTGACCAATAGTCCCTGCTACTATAGAGCTGTTGACCAGTTCCTACAAATCCTGCAGAACATTTTACCAATCCCGCTCACAGAAACTAACCTGGGAAAATAGTTTTACTGCAACAGAAGACATCATACAATCGGGTGTGGAAAAGTGTGTGTCCAGTACACATGATGTACTGTACATAACTTCATTCCACCAGCTCTTGACTGTTGGTCGAAACAAGACTGCCTCTTGACAAATGGCTAATCATTATACGACAGTGGAAAGTGAGTCGGTCATGGCCTACTTCAACCACTTGACAACCTAGCAGCTGATGACCGAAAGGCATCTCAGGCCTTCATCTCTACCACTTTATTCCCAAAGCAGAAAACCCCAGGCATTCTGGGAGGTGGCGCTTTCTGTAGCCACAGTCCATCGTTGTTCCTCCGATGGCTAAAAACCCATGGTGGTGTTGTGACTCTAAAAATTCATATTATTCTGTGGTGGCTCTGTGGTCTCCTCCTGTACTATAAAAGAAGCCTGCAGAAATTGCCGTGAAAGAACCCTAGAGGTCATTATAACATGTGCCAGTCACTTGGTGCGGACGGTCTGTTTTCCAGATCAAGGGTTTAATTGAAGTGTGAATAGATTTTATGTCTGCCTGGTGAGCAGTTGCCGTTTCGCCCTGGAGAAACCATTTGTCTCGGATTCTCCTGCTTCGTCTATCAAAGCATTATTGATCTTGTCAATGGAAAATGTCGTACTTCTTGGGAAATCTATGACATTTAAAAAAATATGTACGATTTTAAAGCTGGATACAGGTTAATGAGATGGACATTAGGGTTCTTCGGGGGGTTGTGCATGTGTGTGTGTGTGTATGGGGGAGTGAATCAATTTCAGACTCATTCATCGTCCATAGGATGAGGGAGCACAGTGGTGGATGGGATTTGAACAGAATGATCCATGCTTACAAAGACAGAAACCAGACCAGGGTCAGATCGGCAGAACTAGGAAAAACTCCCCACAAATGAGGAACATTTTTAAATGCCAAAATTAACATGATATCAAACTCTTTGCTTTGTTCCAAGCCTGCCTATGTCAAAGCAGCTTTCCCATGGGACTTTCATTTTGCCATTTGCCAGTGGTAGAATAATTGAGCTTTTCTGCTTCCTGTAATCTAGCCTGGAGGTTTCTACTCCATGGATTTTTTGAGATATTCCTTGCTTTTATTATGTCTGATTAGGGGTTAGCTTAAAGACTGGAGGCAACTGTGGTTTGGCCCGTTTCCTCAAATTGCCTAATTTCTGTGGTGTGTAAAAATTATATGTACACTTATGTATGTAATAATACAGACTATATTTAAGACCTAGTACATGTGTCTTACAGGATATGACTGTAGCATGTAATATATACAACGAGTTGATGAGAAAATACGGACCAGTCCAAGGAACTGTCAACGTTCTTTTCTTACTCTTATAACATAGTGTTAGACTAGGTAATGTGTCGGGTGATGGCTTTGTATGGCACGTAATCATCTTTCCGTGTGTTTTGTCCGACCATCTTTCCATTCCACTTATTCTGCAGAGGGTTGGATTGGGGCCTGGAGCCTGTCCCAGGGAACGTAGGGCACAATGCTAGTCAATCGTACACTATAGCTAAGTCCAATCAGCCTACAACTAATGTGTGAGAAAAATGGAGTGCCCAGAGGAAACTTACCAAGCACAGCAAGAACATTCAAGGCCCCAACCCGGGAGGTGCTGACCACTCGGCATAGGAGTCACCACCCAAAACAATATTAATACCTTTGTGCCAATATGTTCAAAATTGCGATATCATCATTTTATAAATATCCCTATTTGATATTACATTTTCTGTGCTTTTGTTACAATTTAAAGAAAGTTTAATAAAGCCTATTCCTCATAACAGTACTGTAGTTCTTAGTTAAAAGCCAAGGGCAGCATCTTAACAAATACAAACTAACTTTAAATACAAGTGTAAAATAACAATAAAATATTATTAACTAATTACTTAAAATTAAATTAAGCGAGAAAGCTTTATTTTACTAAGCAGCATGTATCTCTGTCATCCGCTATAATTATTATTTCTAAACAAACGTAGCAAATTATTCACTCCTACCACAAGGGATGAATGTGTTAATAGTTTAGAGAGCACCACCTGTAGCATTATAAAGAAACTGCAACGTTTTACCTCCTCAAAGTCTCCGAACTCAACTTCATTGAGTGCGTGGGTGAGTGGGTGCGAGCATGCTTCTAATGCGGGCACGTTGAGCTGCTAACGCACGTGGTTTTCGACTCATTAACACTCACTGTGTTTTGAGACTGGTTTAAGTGTGTGTAATGAGTCGGTTTTAGAATAATTCAATCACAGAGTTTGGAAAAAAAGTCAGATCGAACGGTTCATCTCTATTGTAAATATTGAAAAAAAAATTTAAATAATATATTTTGTAGTCAGTGTGGCGATGCATAACTGAATTCACCCTCATTTTTACTAACCACTGTAAACTCAAATTAAGTATCTGAAAGCTTGCTATCAATAAGCCTTATGTGTGAGTCCACCTGAAGTTCTAACATCACTTTTGTTTTCATCATACAAAGCCGTAGCTTAGCTTTATTGTTTAACCAGAATGCTTCTCGATTCAGAAAGCCCAGTGTTCTCAAACTCTGAACAATGTACATCATCTGTTTCTGCTTGATGTATACCAGCATCAGGGTTGCATTTTCTGATAGTGAAGGCCTTACAAACAACATATTTGACTGGGTGGAGAGGTTCATCATGAGTACCCTCAGAGCTTTTTTAAAAAAAAGTTTCTATGTTTGTTTATTTTTTCTGTCAATTTACTCAAAGAGGTCGGACTCGGCCAGCTTGCATTCCACGCTAACCTAATTGCTAGTTGGTCTCAGAGGAATCTAGACACATGGGTCGTGAAGTAGCTATGGAATATCATCCCACTGGGAACTGGAGGAAGAGCCTTTGGCAGGAACCCAAGTTTTGGGTGGTTGCTCTCTCTCCTCGTCTCTCTCTCTCTCCTCGTCTCTCTCTCTCTCTCTCTCCTCGTCTCTCTCTCTCTCTACTCGTCCATCTCTCTCTCTCTCTCTCTCTCCTCGTCTCTCTCTCTCTCTCTACTCGTCCATCTCTCTCTCTCTCTCTCTCTCTCTACTCGTCCATCTCTTTCTCTCTTTCTACTCGTCCATCTCTCTCTCTCTCTCTCTCTCCTCGTCTCTCTCTCTCTCTCTCTACTCGTCCATCTCTCTCTCTCTCTCTCTCTCTCTACTCGTCCATCTCTTTCTCTCTTTCTACTCGTCCATCTCTCTCTCGCGCTCTCCTCGTCTATCTCTCTCTCTCTGTCTATCCTCATCTATCTTGCTCTCTCTCTGTCTCTCCTAGCAGCTCTTCAAATCCTTCATCCTCTTTTGAATTTTCCCAAGAAACCCCGACACACAGTGCACCTACAACAGGAAACAGCTGTTTAAAGGGCGTTTGATACGGATCAATTTTATCGGAAAAAAGCGGCATCTTGTAAAACAAAGACGAAGCCAGAAGGATGCACAAGGAATTGCTTCTTTCCTCTGATGTTTAACAAGCTGTAACTGGACTTTACCACAGAGCACTGGAGCTCATTAAACAGATACGAAACGACAAGAACACTTTGTTCTGCAGCGGCTCATAGACTAAAGTCGTACTTTATTATCTCAGTCCTTTTTTTTTTAAACTGATCAGCCAGACATTAAATTATAGTATTAAATGGTGATATTAAAATGAAATTTTAACTATGTCCATGTGTGTGTGTCTGTGAGAGACAATAAAGAAAGCTTGGTGTATGTGCCTTACTGATAGAAATCTGCACCCACAGCTGCAATTCCATTTGGATGAAAATTGGATAAAAGTAAATAATTCATTCTCCACCTGGGGTTCTGGACAGGAGAACTAAGAACAGCTGTCTATAAATGCTTTATCTGATTTTGGGCTGATATTAAACTACCACCTATGTGTAGTAACTTGGCTGGTCCCGGATCAGTAATAATATTGGAACTTATCTCATTCTCGTAGGTATTTGTTGCGTATAGCAATCCTATAGCAACGTTATGATGATCCGGTGCTTTAGACCAACAGTTAAACTTCTTACCAGTTTCCAGCCATTGGGAGCGTGGTTTCTTTATGGTGACTGGGGCAGTGGTGGCTCAACTGGTTGAGGTTCTAGGTTGCTGATCAGAGGGTTGAGGGGCCGAGCCCCACCACTGCTGGGCTGACACTATTGGACAGTGCCCATAACCTGATACCCATATAATTTTCAATTCAATTTCAATTTTCTATTTTATTTGTATAGCGCCTTTAACAATTTACATTGTCACAAAGCAGCTTCACACAATCAAAAGAATTAAGTTTGTATGAAATATAAATGTGTATGAATCAAAATGATAAGATTGTCCCTGATGAGCAAGCTGAGGACGACGGTGACAGTGGCAAGGAAAAACTCCCTGAGATGGTAATAGGAAGAAACCTTGAGAGGAACCAGGGATTGATTTGCATAATATTATGCGAGACTGGAAGTTCAGTATAAGAGGAGATGTGTAAGATTAAAGTCCAGTTTGTTCCTGGAGGCTCAGGTAGACTGTAACAAATTCTAGTCCTGAGCGACTAAAGTCACAGGTCCATCAGTCGAGGACAGGACCACCTTCATGGAAAAGTTGAGCCATCCCCAGTCACCACACTTATCCCAGGCATACCACACGGGGGATGAGATCTCCAACCAGAAGCAGGACTCCAGGATGAGTTAGACAGGTCCAGAGGGCAGAGGAGGTCTGGATCACTGGCAGCTCAGGAGCGGCATGTATAGCTCGACAGAGAGATAGGAAGCGGAAAAAGGAGAGAGGAGAGAGCAGAAGAGGAGAGAGCAAAAGAGATTGAGAGATGGCAGTTAGGTATGGTCACAGTCGAAAGATGTATAAGGTGAATGTATATTTAGTGCAGAGTGCAAGCAGGGACTCCAGCAGGACTAACTATGACAGCATAACTAAAGGGCAGAGCCAGAAGGAAACACAAACATGAGGGCTTCCTGAGATGTAAGGCAACCAATCACCTCACCGTCAACAAACCTGAGTGATCAATGAGAGTGGGGAAGACAGCATCTAAACATACTAGTTCACCATATTACTCTACGTCCATGATTCCCCCAGATCTGCTCCTTTACCTGAGGCTAATCTATTTATAAAAATGCTTGGCTAAATAAATAGGTTTTTAGCCTAGACCTAAACACTGAGACTGTGTCTGAGTTCCCGAACACTATTTGGAAGACTATTCCATAACTTTGGGGCTTTGTAAGAAAAAGCTCTGCCCCCAGCTGTAGTTTTAGTAATAGGTGGTACTGACAAGCAGCCTGCATCCTTTGATCGAAGTAGGCGTGGCGGTTCGTAAGACACTAGCAGTTTACTTATATAAGCATTGCAGTGGGACTGATGCAGTGGAATGATCCATGAGAACGAAGCAGAGTGGACAGGAAAAGTGTAGACTGAGATTGGAAAAGCCTGGAAAACTGACCATTTATACATTGGTCTACCCTCACTCGATGAGGACAACCTAACAAATGGCGACTACATAGCAAAATCAAAATGCTCACATGACTTATTAAATAGAAGTGAGACAAATGACAGAAAGAAACTTTTGCTATGCATGAGCATTTTAGGGGACTAGCTTTGCCATAGATATCCTGGAACTCTTACTGCTCTGCAATACTAAATGGACCACACGCACATGTATTAAATGTCCACCCTGTGGAGTGTGCACAAGTGTAACCACGTGCCTCTAAGACAAAAAGAGACTGCACAGAGGTGAAAGTAAAACGACATGTACATTAGCTGTTCTAGCACACACGGTCATCAGCTGGTGGTCCCTTTTTACCGTAAAGGGAAGTCATGGATCAAATGAATTAACTTAATATATGTGGGTGTTTTCATGAATGAAAAGAAAAATAACACAGCGTTTGCGGTTTGGGTGCAGCTGGAAACTGTGTGTTGGTATGTATGAAATAGCTGTCCAACAGGATTTACACCCACACGCCTGGAACACGCCAGAGTGGCCCAGCTGAGCCCTGGTCTCAATTAGGTTCTCTGTCGTGTTTCTTCCTTAAGCTCTGGTATTATTTGGGATGAAAATGCTGTTCAGCTGCTGACGAGACACAAGACATTGTGTTCCTTAACATACTGTAAGTGGAAATAGAGATTTGTAGTATATACCCATTAGAAATTTGAAAGACTATGGTATGTACTGTAGTTTTCTGCCTACATTTTTATATATAACATAATATTCAGACATTCAAACATTACTGTGCTCCATAGGATTTTATACAGTACCAGCATAGGGGCTGTTGCACCTCAGTGGATACCGTGATAGTACTATGGTATGTACCACCATACAGTGCATCCGGAAAGTATTCACAGCACGTATTCATATGGTATTCTCCTCTGTGGAGAGAGGAGAACCTTTCAGAAGGACAATCATCTCTGCAGCAATCCACCAATCAGGCCTATATGGTAGAGTGTCCAAAGAGTCTCATCAGACCTGAGAATTTTGTTTCCCATGGTCTGAGTGTCCTTCAGGTGCCTCCAGACGGGCTGCCATGTGCCTTTTACTAATGAGTGGCTTCCCTCTGGCCACTCTACAGAGATGGTTGTCCTTCTAGAAGGTTCTCCTCTCTCCACAGAGGACCTCTGAAGCTCTGACAGAGTGCCCATCGCGTTCTTGGTCACCTCCCTGACTAAGGCCCTTCTCCTCCGATAGCTCAATTTAGATGGCCGGCCAGCTCTAGGAAGAGTCCTGGTGGTTTCGAACTTCTTCCACTTACGGATGATGGAGGCCACTGTGCTCATTGGAACCTTCAAAGCAGCAGAAATTTTTCTGCAACCTTCCCCAGATTTGTGCCTCGAGACAATCCTGTCTCGGAGGTCTACAGACAATTCCTTTGACTTTATGCTTGGTTTGTGCTCTGACATGAACTGTCAACTGTGGGACCTTATATAGACAGGTGTGTGTCTTTCCAAATCATGTTCAATCAACTGAATTTACCACAAGTGGACTCCAATTAAGCTGCAGAAACATCTCAAGGATGATCAAGGGAAACAGGATGATCAGGGGAAACAGGATGTGCCTGAGCTCAATTTTGCAAAGGCTGTAAAAACTTACGTACATGTGTTTTCTCAATTTTTTTCTTTTTAATAAATTTGCAAAAGTCTCAAGTAAACTTTTTTCATTTTGTTATTATGGGGTGTTGTGTGTAGAATTCTGAGGAAAAAAATAAATTTAATCATTTTAGAATAAGGCTGTGACATAACAAAATGTGGAAAAAGTGATGCGCTGTGAATACTTTCAGGATGCACTGTACTTTGGTGAGTACTATGGTACTTATTGGGTACCACAGTGTCTACAAAAATGCAGCAGATATTTAATATTTTTTTATTACTATATTTATATTTCTGCATCCATACTATTGGTATGGTATAGTACAGGCAGTTCGATATTATTGTATGTAATATAAAGAGCTTCACCATACACTGTGGTATTTATTTAATGTTACATACGAAAAAATATTACATAGACATATCTTAGACGGTATTCTGGTAGAAGTTCCACAGTACCATAAATGGTAGAACCATGTACTGTAAGATAGTACATGTACCGTTGTACCAAAGTATTGACAATGGTAGAATAATATACTATATCAGCAAATAAGTAAGTAACATGGTATTGTGAAAAATACCATGGTACTATATAACACGGTACAGGTACCATCGAACTACCATTTACTTCAAAAGTACATATACAGAAAGTAAAAGTACAGTACTTTACTATTAAACTTGCAATGGTATCTCGGAATTTTAATTTAATTTTATTTTCTCTTGGGGGTGAGGTCTTAAGGCGAAATTTCCTATTGCGAAATGCCTTTTCCTATAGGAAGTAATGTAAATACAGACCACCGTATGCATGTTTGAATTGCACCATGGTGAATACTATGAATATCTCTATACTTAAATAAAAGTGGGGATTTTTTTTATAGTTTTTTTAACCAGAGGGAATTTTAACCTTCAAAATGTGTTAATTTCTTGTGTTTTTTTAAAGAAAAGTAAGACCAAGTTTAACAGCAAGTTTTATATTTTACTTTTCACAAATGGATTGCTATTTGTGGCAATTTATCAGTTCTACTTAGCTGCTGTTTGCGCCTCTTCCCCATGCTGCTGCTAATGCACAAGGCACTTTACACCAAGACTGTTACTCCAGCTTCCACTTCATATACATTCCATATAAATTATTATATTTATACATTTAGTGCAATTACCTTGTGTTTATTCTTTAGTTTATTCTTATGTTTATTATTGCTACCAAACAAATTTCGTTGTATCACTACAAAGTCTCTTTATCTTTACTGTAGCTAGCTTAACCTGGCTAGCAAACGCCTCTTAGCTTTTTACCCAGCTAGCATCTAAATAACTTAAGCTAAGTCAACGAGTTTAGTAGTTATCATTTCTTTTTATGTTTTAGATTTGTTAGTTAGAGGCATGTATGATGTTATAACAAATTGTAAAGTTTTTAAGTAGTTTGAATTAATGTTACTATGCATTGTAAAGACTAATGAAAGACTTAACTCCTCCTGCTAATACTGCAAGCAGCCATACATTCGGCTAATACAGAACAAAAAATATTGCTATGAAAAGCTTGGAAATACCTGTTAGGTTTTATTCAGCACACAGGAAAGTTTTATACGATGTTGCTTCACCTTCTATAACGTCAGGCTGACACCAAAGTTTATTTTAGACAGGCAAAAGAATGCAATTTATTACAGGTTATTTTACACATAGTCTGGCTGTACATGTAATCTGGAATATATTTTTAATAATTAATTATTTGCTTGCTTTTTTTTTTTAAAAGAATTTTGTTTAAAAAATAAATGTAAGCAAACATTCTCTTAATGAGAGAATTTATCTCTGTTTCTCAATTATTTGCTGTTAACCTAGATAAAGTAAATGTGTCCGAATACAAAATGCTTCATTTAATAGCTAAATATCACACATTCATTTGCAGTCAATATAACTGCAATGTTATTTTTTTTTTTAAACACTTGCCACCCCAGCAACATAATTCTATCATTCACCTATTTTTTTCTTTAGAATATCCACCATGTGATTGATCACCATTTTCTAAATTGGGTTGTTTGCATTGTTCTGGATACTGTATCTCTATCAATTCTTAGCGATTTTCAAGTATTAACTGATACCTAAAGTCTTATATGAGCAGTTATATAATTTTAAGAACTGTTTAAGTCGCAGTATTTTAATGGAAGCTCAATGGATAATATAATATCCAGACTTATTCCATAGTTTCTTTATTTTTTACTGTCAGTCCGGTTAAAAGCAACCTTCAGCCCACTGTTGGTTCTAGTAGTTTAACTGACTGTGTTAAGACTTCAACTGAAGTATTTCGAGCGTTGCTGTACATTTATAACCAAGACGCCCACAAACCGGCTTTGAACTGCGCTGTTTTGTCTCGCATGACATGTTTTTGTAACATGTGGCTGTCTGTGGTGCGCCACATGTGGCACGTTGTTAAATCGTGATTCCTATTTGGTCGCACATCAAAGCTCTTCATCTTAGAGAGAACTGTGCCTTTTGATTTTATTGATTTTCTTTCTTTCTGTTTTCCTTTATTTCTTTTTCTTCCTTTCTTTGCAGACTGTTCTCTTCCGAAGTGTGAACCCACGCTTGATTTAGCGGGACGCACAGGTGAGATGATCGCCATTTGTTTTGGTCTGCTTTGCAATAGCGAATCTGGGTTTTAAGCTTTTCTGCTCTATTTGGTTTTGGAGGTTCTTTGTAATACGCTTAAATGATCCTGTTATGTGGCTTAAACTAAAACGTACTTCATTCCGCTACAGCAAATCCTAATCACACTGATGTAACATAACTGTTTTAGAAAAGCCACTTAGTCTCATCCATACAGTAGCTCCAGCCTACTTGGAGTAACTTTGTTCTTCTACCTACATTTATGTTAGAATTAAAATATTACTTTTGGTAAGAGAAATAAAACAAATCAACAGAAAAGGATTCACTGTTATTTGAAAATAAGATTTTTTTTTTTTTGGGCCAGGCTTCATTGTAACACCCTGACATTAATTATTATCATACACACCTCATGTGTTTTAATCCTCATATAGACAATAGATACTAAGATTCTCAATCTTCCCAATCAATCTTTTATGTTCTGTAATGCATGGTTTATTTATTAGTCATTAAAATGCCTATTAAAACCAAGCAGGAAACATAAAATAAAGTTTCAATTTCTACCCGAGGACTGGTTGTAGCACTGCTTGTAAATTTATCTTTCCATTTCCATAAAATTAGCTGTCGACATTAGTGTAGCTATATGAAACTTTACAATAGTGTATTAAATGTTCAAAATGTGTCTCTAAGCAGCAGCATATGAATGAATGTATAGCTAGTTACCTTTGGGTACAAATGGGAATTATTTCGAATTAAACTAACAATAAATGGATGCAGCAGCAGCAGCAGTTTCCCCAGCAATGCCAAGCCCCTGCTCTAATTAGACACTGGAGTGTATTGGATTCATGCCGAGCTTGGGCTGGGTCTGCTGCACTCTTTTGGACTAGAGAACATTTGCACAAAGGAGCTCTCCGGAGGAGGTTTTAGGGCTCTCGGGCTCGTTTCCAAAGGCCTTTACCAGGCCGTCAGGGCAGATTAGACCCTCCACATTCGCCGTTCTAGTTCGGACTGGATTTAAAAAACGTTTCTGTGGTGGAGCAAAGACTCGAAACTGTCAGCTATGTATCCGGAGCTCTTATTAGGCAGGTGAAAACCTCTTTCAGTGATGTTTTGAAAGCAAAGGCGGTTTATTCAGTCAGATAAAACACAGCGTCAGACTAACTAAAGCAAGTCGAAATCTTGTTAGCGCTGAATAATCTGCAGGGACTAACGTGGCCAAAAATGGGAACAATAATGGTTTGAAGAGACCTGCTTTTTTTTTACTATATAATGAGGAAGTTCTCAAACCCTGCAAATAAAAAAAATAAAAATCTACAGTGATATTAACATCATATTTCTCCCTCAGTTCAAGCTGTATGACTAATTATATGTGTATATTATTGTTCTTGTTAATGATACTTGACCGTTTTTATAGCAGAGGTTGAGCTGTTGAAGTTGACCCTTGCCATGGCATTACAGGGGACACTTACAATCTATATATATCTTTTGCTTTTATTAGCTAATTAGTGGTAAGACAAAACCATGCAATAAATTCACCCGGAGGAAAAGCCAAGTCATCTATTTTGTCCTTTATAATAGAGTTAAACGTCTATCCAGGGACACATGAGCAAATAAAAAAAATGTGCAATTGTTAAAAGTTTTTAAACCCGTAAGAGACCAGACCGATTTCTCATTTAAGGGAAATTATGGAGGATATAACACAGAGCACAACAGACCACATGGGTCATATTTTAAAGGACCTCACATGGCACTTGTCCCTGAAAATTTTATGTTACATACAGTGGGGGAAATAAGTATTTGATCCCAAAAGAAATGAAGGGTCTATAATTTTTATTATAGGTTTATGGTAAAGGATTGAGACAGAATATCAACCAAATATCCAGAAAAAGCACATGATACAAATGTTATGAATTAGGTTGCATTTAAATGAGGGAAATAAGTATTTGATCCCCAAGCAAAACATGACTTAGTACTTGGTAGAGAAACCCTTGCTGGAAAGCACAGTGGAAAGACCTTTCTTGTAGTTGTTTACCAGATTTGCACACATCTTGGGGTGCATTTTGATCTACTATTCTTTACGGATTTTCTCTAAATGTTTAAGGTTTCTTGCCTGTTGCTTGGCAACTCGAAGTTACAGCTCTGTCCATGAATTTTCTATTGGATTAAGATCTGAAGACTGGCTGGACCACTCCATGACCTTAATGTGCTTGTTCTTGAGCCACTCCTTAGTTGCCTTGGCAGTATGTTTGGGGTCATTTTTCATGCTGGAAGAACCATCCACAAACCATCTTCAGGAGGTTCTCATCCAAAATTTTACAACACATGGCCCTCAGTGCCACACAGTCAATCTGTACCTTTAGCAAAGAAACAGCCCCAAAGCATAATGTTTCCACCTTCGACTGCTTAACTATGGTGTTCTTAGTGTCATAGTCAGCATTTTTCTTCCTCCGAAAACAGCAAGTCGAGTTGATGACAAAGAGCTTTTTTGGTCTCATCTGTCCACAGCAGCTTATCCCAATCTTTCTCTGTTTATTGGCAAACCTCAGATGGGTCTGTACAGTACATGTGTCCATGAGGTGAAATCTTGCATATAGGCCCATTAATGGTTACTTTGTATTTCTTTCATTTGTAAATAATCGCTCCAGCCCTTGTCTCCTTCTCACCAAGCTTCTAGCTGATGGTCTTGTAGCCCATTCCAGCCTTGTTCAGGTCCAAAATCTTGTTCCTGACTTGCTTTGACAGCTCTTTGGTCTTGCCGATGGTGGTGAGGTTTGAAAGGAAGATATTTAGTGGACAGGTGTCTTTTTTTTTTTTCTTTTTACACGTACCACATTGTTGTTAGGAGCACCTTCTTAAATTAATGTGTACCACAAGAGGACATAACCAGTCTGTGAAAGGCAGAATTATTGTTGGTTGGTAGGAGATCAAATACTTATTTCCCTCATTGAAATGCAATGAATCATAACATTTGTATCATGTGCTTTTTCTGGATTTTTGGTTGACATTCTGTTTCAATCCTTTATCACAAACCTATGATAAAAATTATAGACCCTTCATTTCTTTGTAAGTGGTAGGGGATCAAATCTGTAGGGGATCAAATACTTATTTCCTCCACTGTATGTAACAGTAATATTTCCTTAATTTGTTTTATATAATTTTTTAATGAAATGCAGCCACAGCAGGTTAAATGTAAAATATAAGAAGTTATAAAATTATTCAAAGTGTTAAATAGGATTAAACAAAAAAACAAGCTTTTTTACAATGAGCTAGTTGAGGCACATGTGCTACCCAGGCACACCACCGGTTTGGAAATGATGTCATGGGTAAAGAAATTCTACGGCAGGATGTTCATTAGCTTATTTAAGAACTTTAGGAGTTAAAGGCAAGGATAAAGCTGAATAAGGAACTGTGGCACCATGCGTTCTTATAGGCTACTACTTTCAGTCCCTAAGTAACAGAAAAAGATCTGTTATCTCTGTGATCTCTGTTCCTCAACATAACTATAAATGGTTTAAATATACTGTCATTCTGATGGGATGTAATGGGACAGTAATACCACAGTAGTACCACACACCACTGCAAATCAAACTCAGTATCAAAAAAACAAAAAAAGCTAATTTAATTACAGATTATTAACTTTGGGAATTCCGTTGCTATCCCGCGTGAAGATAAGCCCAGGCTAAACCTCTGTTTGTTGTAGCCCTGTAGTCTTTTGGCAAGTCCATAGTCGTGTTTGACAGCCTGTTGACCCTGATCACAATGTAAAGCCAGACAGCTTGCTGATCTGCGTTAGGCTATTTCATAAGGGCCTCTCGATCGGAAGTACCCTCAAATCCCAAATAATACCATCCTACGGTGAGCCTAATCAGAGTGCTGAATATGCTGGTTTTGGGGTTTGGATGAATTCCATAGTTGAAAGTTTATTTATGATGTTTAGTTAACTTTATTTTGTAGAAATATTACTTTTTTAATTTAGTACTTTGCACATCAGGAGAGATACGAAATTACTCTCACAGCAATTTCATTGTTAAAGCTGCTATCCACATTGTCTAGCATAACATTGGTGCCATGACCCGGATAAATCGTTTGTAGATGGCTTTCGACCCCATTGTTTTTTGTCCAGAGGCTTGAAAAGGAAGTGAATTGTTTTAACACAATGTTACGAATTACAACAACACAGATATATAAAGTCATCATACAATTTATCTATTAAAGTGCACTCACTTAAAAGAGGGAAATAACAGAGCGGGCTTAGGTTTCACACCCAAAGCTGTTAAACATGCCTTCTCAAGCACAGTCAAACTGGCAAGTATTGCCATGACGTCAATACAATTTAAAAAGTTTAAAAACAGTTAACAAAGTCGATATTTAAGAAGCCCAAGCTGACTGGGTGCAAAGTGCCACCATTTCAAAATTCTGGTTTCTGGCTGATTTATGAACAGTGTTTTAGCTAGGTACTGTATTTATTAGTTTTATTGCCTTAATTCTTTGGTTTGAAATCCGTCCATCTCAAATCTACCCCTCCTTTCATGCCTCCCATGGTGACGATGCGCCACATGCTCAGGTTTTGTTTCTGTTCTCGATGTGTCTCGACCTCTGTCCTCATTTTGTCTCATCGGTTTTTGTTGGCCTGTTGCGTTCACCTGTTCTATGTTAGGACTATTAACAGTGTGCTGAAAGCGAATTGACACGTCGTCTTGAAGCTGCTTTGATTCTCACATAAATAAAACGTGGAAAACGAACAAAGCTTGAGTGTGTAAAAGCGGATTATGTTAATCATACCAATAAAATGCACATTAGTCACCGTCAAGTTGTTGATCTTTGCAATTTGTAAAGAATGCAGAACTTAATTAGTTTTGCGCAGGGTTGCGATCATCCTGACTAGGCTCAGATGTTCCAGATGTGAGCTCCTGTTGTGGTTCCATGACACATGGAAATCATTTCGTTTAAACTAATGCAGTGTCAACTTTATTCATGTTAAAGCGTCATGCATCCCAAACTGGTGTTACTTAGTCAAAACAGACGTGACTGAAAGGTGTCATTGTTAAGACACAGCAGATAAAAATATACTCCAGCTCTTTTCAGTATTGGTATTGGAGTTCTCACTACTGATCGGACTGGTAGCTGTGAATCACGTTGTGCTGCATTACACCAACCCTCTGCGGAGTGTGTAACCAGCTCCAACAACTAGCGACAGAAACAAACCCTGATTGTGTTGTTTGAGGTCCGGATGCGATTTTGCCAATAACGTCCTCATCCCCGTGCTAAAGGCTGATCCATGATTTATTGAACCTTTCAGATTTTAGTGTTCCAATTCATTTTTCTTCCAAGCCCACAGACAAGATCCTTTCCAGAAATTAGAGAGAGAGAGAGAGAGAGAGGGAAAAAAACCACACCATTATGCAAATCGAGCCTCACTTGTTTGAACAGCACCCTGCTGTTGCACACTACGCCTAATTTTTGTGCGTTTGCCTAGTGTAAACAAGAAATGTAATTGTTCCCCAAGGAGTTTCCTCTCGGGATTACGACAAGGAGGATGCATTTCCTTCTGTATGAGGCTTCGGGGGAGCCATCCATATTGTAAACGGCAATTCTAGCGGTCACACATTATTGACCGCTGCAAGGAACGGTGATATCTGGAACCTTTTGAAAATATTATGCAAATGATCACTGCTTGCCTTATAAATGGAAGGACTGTCAAGCGCATTACCATTATGCAGTGCTGTTATTTATTTATTTATTTAAACGCCTTAAGCCCAAAAACTGTGACCTGAGTATTGGACAATGTGACATACATGATTACTGGCTAATAAAACAAAACAACTTCAATTTCCTTTGGGCGAAACACCTGCCCTTGTTGATTCTCATGAATATTCATGCCTGGTTGCTAAATCTCCCAGATCCTTGTCATATCTCAGAGGTGACAACGCAGCGGTGTGCTCACGGGCAAGCTCATATACAACACACCTCCAGTCTGATGTGTAGATGAGATAGCAGCGGGAATATTAAACGAGTTAACATGATGCATTACTGACACGTCTATGACCGCAAGGCGGATCCAACGATCTCAGTTCAGGAGGCTCTGGATGCCCCAGATATGTGAGCTCGCTTTCTTCTATTCCACACTCCAGTGGTTAATTAGGTCACAAATGGCAAGAAGGGGGGACTCACTTAGCTTGTGAAGGACAATATTGGATTAAAAAATAAATAAAAAAGACGTACCACAAGTTCACTGAATGAGTTAAATAGTTTTTTAAAAACTAATGCTGGTAATAAAATGACTGTTTAAAGCTACTATAATATATATGTATTGATGTTCCAGAACATGACTGCAATCACTAAAAATACAAATTAATAGACGTTCTTGAAATAGTTTAATAAGATGTTGTGCTACAAGAGAAATGAAACCACATAGATATTGTATATATGTATACAAAAATATTGTTTAGCATTCTACAGGGTGGGCCATTTATATGGATACACCTTCATAAAATGGGTCACATTAGTATATGTGAGGGGGAAACCTTTTTAAGATGGGTGGTGACCATGGTGGCCATCTTGAAGTCGGCCATTTTGGATCCAACTTTTGTTTTTTCAATAGGAAGAGGGTCATGTGACACATCAAACTGATTGGGGATCATGTCTCACTGCAAGTCAAACCATATGGGTGAGACGTTTGATACATAGGTATTGAGCGGACACTTAAAGCATCAAAGAAAGACAATCAAAAACAGGTCGTCCGTTAAGTGAGCGTTTAAGCGAACAAAAATAAAATCAGGGTGCGAAGCAGTTTTTGGTATGAAAATAACAGCATCCTACCCCAGCTCCTGATTACTGGTTAGCATGTTTAGCTCCACCTCCTTGTTACACGTCATGTGATTGACAGCGGAACGTCGTAAATAAGGAAGAGAGATGAGAATTGATTGGGTTTTATAACTAAATCATTTGCTAACCTTTGCCCTGATTGGTAATTTAATAGTGTTTTGTGATCGCATATTTTTTTTCGGTTAATCATGCAGCTCTACTACATCACGCGCTTTCCTTCTGACCCTGACGCGCCCATCGCTCTGGAATCCTCACATTAGGGGTCACATTTTTTCACTTCTCCAAAGTCCAATATGCTCCCTAGCAGATTGATTTCTGATTAGTCTTACTAACAAGTTGTTTTCTTATGGACTCACACAGCTGTTTAGTCCCCATCCTGTGAGCTCTTATGATATTGTGTACAGTATGTAGGGCTGAGCGATAAAATGAAAACGATAAGTATCGCGATAGACACGTAATCAATATCAATAAAAAATGTGTTCGATAAAACGTTCGATAATTTTTATTCTTTGTCGGAAGAAAACAGAGGTCGCAAAGCTAGTTTGGTTGCTGTCATGCTCCGCGATCGGCACTAGGACCCTGAAGCAGTACGGTGGGCACGATTCAAGAAGTATAAAAGGAGACAAGATGCCGCTTCACATCGCTCAGTCATTGAGTCTGCCCATGCTGTTTCCGACACTTCGCCGGATCTTATGTGATTTTGGGTCCAATTCCTGATTGAGTCGTTTCTCGCGGCAGCGCAACAGCCCGTAAATTCATGCCCATGCAGCGATGAGAAAGACACACGAGTCGATGCATGTCTATTCGTTTATTTTCTGCGTTGTCAGGCGATATTACAAACTTCCGGGTGGATTTCGTACTTAAATCAAACCAAAAACTACGAAAAGAAAATCTCATCTTACATTTCCGCGTTCACGCACATTGGACTGCATTACCCACAAAGCATTGCCTGCACTGGACTACACTCCCGTAAACAGCTGCCGTAAAATCAACCTCTCACATTACATTTTAATTATTTGAGTTTTCCATGGTTATTGACATTTCTGTCTTAATAACTGAGGGGACTATGATCAGAGGAAGGTTAAGTTTAAAATAAAAATGTTTAAATGTAATATATTTTTCTCCTGGTCCTTATTTTAAATAGGTCATAAAAATATCAATAATTATCGATATCGACCGATATGAAACACTGATATCGTGATACAGTTTTCAGCCGTATCGCCCAGCCCTAACAGTACGTATACAAATGCTCTCACTACTATCACTATATCATATCAACACATCGCTATGTTCTGTTCTTTATGGAATCTCTATTCATGATTCTCGCCGTCCAAATCACAACATAATCGTGAAAGATTAATAATGTGGTGAAGTGTTTAGTAAACATCTCATGCCTTCCCTGGTTGTAAAAGCGTCTCCCCCGACCCCCCTGTGGCATCACATTAATTCCCAGTGCGGTTTTGCAATGGCGGTGTAAGCTCCATGTGCAAATCTGAGGTCAGGAGGTTAGAGTGTGTAATAAGACACACATGATATCATCACTGTCCCGATGTAAAGTAGATATATTGGTGCACAGCTGCCAGACAGACGGATATCTCCTGGCCTGCCGTTAAGGTTTTACCAACCATTGTTTTCTTTGTCCTGCTTTTCTCTCTTTCATTTTCTCTCCCAACATGGAGTAACTTTAGCTAGAACATACTGACTTACTCACGCTCAAGTGAATCGAACATTATTTTGCAGTTAAATCAGTTTTATAATGCACCAAAATGTTTTTAACAGAACAGTATTTTTTAAAAGTTGTGTTAGCTGTGAATCTACGTTTCAACATTACAACAGCTGCATAGCGACGTTTAAGTATTGCATTTGTTTAAACAATGGGTTTGGCGTATAGCTAGGTTTATATGTTGCTTTTGATTTGTAGTTACGTATAAACATTGCATTTAGTATGTCACACTTTTAAAAACAAGGTGTTTGGCTTGCAGTTATGTTCATGCAAGTTACGCGGTTATGACTGCACGACATGTTGAAATGCATCAGTAGAGGATGAGGGTTACGGCGGATTCTATCCATGAACTCGTTTCCTTCTCTCAGTCTATGCTGATGTACCTAGTGGTGTAACTAGACCGTTAAATGTTGTTAATCCTTGTGGAATTCAGCATATGATAACATATCATGGAGGTTTTATTATGAAGGTAAAACAGTAGCAAAACCCGAGAGCTTGCAAATTCGAATGTGAGAACTTGTAAAATGAATATTTGTATTTGTAAGTTGAAATTTGTACTCACAGCTCTGATGTGAAAAGCTGCATCTATCGATTTGCACACCTGTGTTTTGAATTCGAAGTTGCAGATTAACAGGCACAATTGTGTACTACACATTTATCTTTGCGCTTTACTTCAGTTTCGGTGTACAACCACAAGTCGGCGCTCACAACCTCTCAGATCTGGCAGTACAACCTCAAATCCCGGCGCTCTGACTTTTGCTACTCATTTTGCGATATTCCTGTAGCATAACTCACTTGTGCACTTGTAAACGTGGGGGCGGGGCTGGGGTGGAAATGAAGTCATTTTATTGGTCAATGCCTCACTAATGAACAACGCCAGCCACAATGCAAACATTTGTATGCATATGTATTAGCTATTTTGTTTTTAAACGCTTGGAATTTTTTTTTATTAACTATCATTAGTTTTACTGGATTTTATATACCAGTAAAAGCGCAGCAATGTCGTTTAAATGGTTGGCATAGACGACCACCACCACCGAAATGGCGCGAGCTGCTCTGTGTAGTCTGTGACGTCATCGCGCACAAAACGTCCCACTTCATTGGATGGCTCCAATTAATTAAATGTTCATTGGTGAGGCATCGACCAATAAAATGACTTCATTTCCACCCCAGCCCCGCCCCCGCGTTTACAAGTGCACAAGTCAGTTTTGCTACAGGAATATCGCAAAATGAGTAGCAAAAGTCAGAGCGCCGGGATTTGAGGTTGTACTGCCAGATCTGAGAGGTTGTGAGCGCCGACTTGTGGTTGTACACCGAAACTGAAGTAAAGCGCAAAGATAAATGTGTAGTACACAATTGTGCCTGTTAATCTGCAACTTCGAATTCAAAACACAGGTGTGCAAATCGATAGATGCAGCTTTTCAAATCAGAGCTGTGAGTACAAATTTCAACTTACAAATACAAATATTCATTTTACAAGTTCTCACATTCGAATTTGCAAGCTCTCGGGTTTTGCTACTGTTTTACCTTCATATTTTATAACCTTTTAAACGTATTATAAACTGTTTTTTAGAATTCAGGATATATTTTGTTAATTCAAAACATTATTATTAGACAGGACCACATAGAGAAAAATCACTTTTTGCAGGGTGGAGGCCGTAGTTAAACATACGTGACGGTTCACTCCAGTGTATGCTGACATCTGCTGGGAGAGATTATGGGCTGCAAAACAAAAACAGAAAAAACAAACAGGCCTCTTATCTTTTTTTAGGTTTTAAGATACATTTATTGAATGGCTATTTGTGTGTTTCATGAGAATCAGTGCCCATGTTGGGAGGCTTTACTGTGGCTGAGTGAAGGAAAGAAAGACTATTTGGGTGGAGCAACTGCCACTTGTGGTTGTAAGCAGTGTGTGTGTTGACATGGAAACCCAGTTTAAAAGCCCTACAATTAAAATAAGGACAGTGCATCCTAATTTAAGGATGAGTGCTTGCACTTTTTCTTTTTAAATCACTTTTAAAAGGGAATTCTGACCATAATCACCACTTTATTTAGATCGTCTTTTAATGGAGATTAAAATGTTTGACTCTTTTAGGATGCTATTTGTTTAAGTGTAGGTGTGTGATGGCTGATTCGCTGTAAATAAAAAAAAAAGCGCAGATGCCACGCCTCATTCACCCAGCTACTGTTACTGTATCACCCTGAAAAAAATGTTTCTCCCTATTGTGACCTCATATAAGAAGGGCCTCTCCTGACAGCTTCTTGCTCATCCAGTTTCGGTTCTTTTAAGGGGTGTGTCTCAGCAGTAGCTCATTTACAGTGAAGTAAACAGAGATTGAGTTATACACACCTTCACTGTATGACTAAGAGAAATGAAATAGAAAAAAAAACATGGACCATGCTGATAAAGACTTCATGCCATCCCAAACTGCTACAGGAAGTGTGAAAGCGATTGCGCAATATGTGAAAGCATGACCATGAGTGTTAGAATTGCAGAAAGGTGGAAATAAATAGATACAAAGGAACAGCGTGGACTTGTTAATATTCCAGACATACTTATCCATTTCCTCGTATTCATTTCTTTTCCAATGCTTTACCTGGTTGCTGTTCAAGTTGTGCTCTTACAACAAAAAAAAAAGGGACACGTTGTTGTTTTAAGACCTGTTGTCTGCCTGGTATTTTTTTTTTGTTTTTGTTCATCTGCCTCGTTCCTGTCCAGACGTGCTAGGTATGCTAGATTTTTTTCTGTTGTCTTGGTACCCTCAGAAGAGACTACTGGAGCCTTTCATTTACTGTAGGTGCTTTGTCATTGATCTGTGGCAGAACCGAGCCACAGGGCTTCTACAGGGTCATCTAATGCGCTCTGGCCTGTTTTCGAAAGCTTTCCACGAAAATGATGTGAAATGGCTGCAGTGACGACACTCCCTCAGAGGACAATGCCAAGTGACGGAGATGAAGACCCCTTTCATCAGGTCGAGAGCTGTGACTCAGACTGTGGGACCGATACACCCTGACTTACGCATTAGAGAAAGGCTAGAAATCAAAGAGTGAGTCTTTGCAGCAGCACTTGCTTTGGTTGAGGCTGGATATTACCATAATGAGATGCATAGCGAGCAGGTCCTTCTTCTTTTTCTTCTTCTTTTTTTAGCTGCGGTATTTGGGACCTTTCAGAGTGTAGTCATTCAGGCATCTTACAGCATAGAGACTGGGGTTCTGTGAAATGCAGCAAAAATCTTACAAATGGGGGGTTTTCAGACACAAGTCAGTAGTTAGATAGAAAGCTCACAATGACAAAGAGAGTCCTAGAACATGTCTGACAACCCTGGCGTCATATTGTTCATTTTAAATAGTTTTAGTCTCTTCTTCCCTCTGCCAAGACACCATGGACCCATAGAAGCTTTGAAAAGTCCTGATTGAAAAAACTTAGTTGGGTTAGACCAATTATAAACTTAAGACATGCAGTTGGTGACACAGTGTCTTAGTGGTTAGCACTGTTGCCTGGCACCTCCAGGGTCCAGGTTCGATTTCCACTTCTGCGAGTGAGGAGTTTGCATGTTCTTCCCGTGCTTGGTGGGTTTCTTCCGGGTTTTCCGGTTTCCTTCCACAGTCCAAAGACATGCAGATTAGGCTAATTGCCGTTCCGAAATTGCCTGTAGCGTGACTCTGTGTATGTGTGTGCCCTGTGATGGATACGGATCCAACCTTGTGCCCTAATTCTTCTGGGATAGGCTCCGGGGCCCCCAGCGACCCTGTATACGCGATAATGACAGGGAGAGAGAGATGTAGCTAAAGTCGATAAGCAGTAAAAGCCAGTAATCACACATGCTTACAGTAGGAGCATTTACATAGACCCTAATATTTCACGAATAATCAGAATAATTCAAATAAATTCTATTTTATTTGTATACGATTTTAACAATTTAATGTCACAAAGCAGCTTTACAGAATCAAAAGAAAATTATGTCAATTTGTATGAAAAAATTTAAGCTGAGGGCGACGGTGGCAAGAAAAAAACTTCCTGAGATGGCAAAAGGAAGTCACCTTGAGAGGAACCAGACTCAACAGGGAACCCGTCCTCATGGGATAGCAAGAACTGGTAGAATTAGAATTAAAATGCCCCATGTAAACACCTAAACCTAAACAGTCTAAAGATGTAAACCTTTGGCCTTCGTTCTAGATCCAGAATCTCTGGCTTATTTCTGACTTCTATCCACAAGGTCTCTTACAGAGGAAGGAGCAACGATTGGCTTACTTTAATTATGTAGTAATGGATCTAACCAATCACAGAGGAGACTGAATTCTTGCAAACAATCATAACGCAGAAGGCGGATTTATCAGAGGAGCTAGGAAGTCAGTCTATTTTAGCTATTAGTGCTATTATACTGCCTTTCAAATTATTACGCAAATGATATCTTTCTCTGATTTTCATAATTAGTAAATGCAAATGACAGTCAGTATAATTTTCTAGTCATCAACTATTAGGGTATAATTTGAATTTTATGATAACAAAATTTATTTTAAAAATAAAAAACTGAAAATGCACTGGTCCAAATTATTATGCACAACAGAGTTAAAACATTTTATAGTTTGTAAAGAACTGAACATAGGCTTTTGTTGAATTTGCAGCATTAGGAGGTCATATTTACTGAAATCAAAAGCTATTTCAATCAAAAACATCCTAACAGGGCATGTTACATCTTAACATAGGTATTACCTTCTTTGATATCACCTTCACAATTCTTGCGTCCATTGAACTTGTGAGTTTTTGGACTGTTTCTGCTTGAATTTCTTTGCAGGATGTCAGAATAGCCTCCCAGAGCTGCTGTTTTGATGCGAACCTCCTCCCACCTTCATAGATCTCAAGGTTCTTGTCAAGGAGTTGAGGTCAGGGGAGGATGGTGGCCACACCATGAGTTTCGCATCTTTTATGCCCATAGCAGCCAATGACACAGAGGTATTCTATGAGATGGTGCATTGTCGTGCATGAAGATGATTTTGTTACGGAAGGCACGGTTCTTCTTCTGTACCATGGAAGAAAGTGGTCAGTCAATACACTCTGCAGAGGTCATTTTACACCTTCAGGGACCCTACAGGGGCCTACCAGCTCTCTCCCAATGATTGTGGCCCAAAACATGACTCCGGCACCTCCTTGTTGACATCCCAGCCTTGTTGGGATATGGTGGCTAGCCACCAACCATCCACTACTCAATCCATCTGGACCATCCAGGGTTGCACGACACTCATCAGTAAACAAGACTGTTTGAAAATTAGTCTTTATGTATGCCTGGGCCCACTGCAACCGTTTCTGCTTGTGAGCATTGGTTAGGGGTGGCCGAAAAGTAGGTTTCTGCACAACTGCAAGCCTCTAAAGTATCCTACACCTTGAGGTTCACGGGACTCCAGAGGCACCAGCATACCTGTTTGCTGCTTTGTAATGGCATTTCAGCAGCTGCTCTCTTAATCTGATGAACTTGTCTTCATGTATTCTGCCTTTATCTGCACGAACCCGTCTGTGCTCTGAATCAGCCACAAATGTCTTCAGAGTATGATGATCACGCTTAAGTTTTCTTGAAATAATGTTTTCATACCTTGTCCAAGGTATTGCAATATTTGACGCTTTTCGGCCGCAGAGAGATCTTTTTTCTTTCCCATATTGCTTGAAAACTGTGGCCTGCTTAATAATGTGGAACAACCTTCTTCAGTACTTTACCTTTAATCGGGTTTATCTGGCAAGCTAATTATCACACGTGTCTGAGATTCATTTCAGTTATCCAAAGAGCCCTGAGACACAATACCATCCATGAGTTTAATTTAAAAACTAAACATTTATTGTTTATGACACTTTCAACCAATTTGCATAATAATTTGCAACGCGGTGTATACTATTATAATCCTTTTTAAGCCAAACATTACAGTGTTGACTCGCTGCATTATCAGGCACTTGATTGATGACAGATGAAGTCTCTCTTTTTTTAAGTTTTTTTTTCATAAATGCTCTAAATCCTGATTTTCCCCATGTCGAAATTTCCAGCCAGCTCAAGTGATGTCGGATTACTGTTAAAGTAGAAAAGAAATCTGCTCTGTATGCATTTAATGCAGCATAACACTCGCTCATCATCTGTCCCCAGTGCCATGTGTTCATACCAGCAGGACAACTGTTCTATACAGAAATTCAAGTCATGAAATGCCCCTCGCTTATGGTCGATCGTTAAGTATTAACACTGGCAGTAAGGATTTATATTACTAGTCTAATTATTTTATGTTGCGATTTTAAACCCGGTATGCTGTGGTCTGTTTCGAGGCTGTCTATAAAAGGACGCGTTTAGTGTGAAAGCTCTAGCATTATTCTGCGTGTCTGTCTTTTCATTGGTCTGTTGTTTATAGAGAACGGTTTATGGACGGATCCAGGACAGAGCCCTGTGGAACGCCCAAGTCAAGGAGGTTTCACTGGACAAATACAGAGTTGTGCCTGCTCTTTTTAAAGTTTTGAAACACTGAGCCACTCATCCAGCGCATGCTGCTGCAGAGAATAGGGGATTTCTCATAGCAGCTGAATCGTTTGCTTGTGACGGTGAAGGTCGCTGCAGAGGCCCAGTGGAAAAGGGCAACCTAAATCCTGTTGTGTCATCGCAGGGTTAAAATTAAACAAGCGACGGTCACGGGCAATCACCTGATTATGGAAAGGAGGATTTTGAGGTGTGTGACACTTGAGGATTAAACTGTTGCATGTCCTCTTCTGCTGCTACTGTTCCTGTTCCCTCCCTCTCTTCTGGCATTTCAGTGATGGGCAGTTGACGCTGCCAGCCACAAAAACTCAGCAGTGCTATTTTGAGTCAGGGGCTTTATTGTGTTGTAACTCTCACACACAGAAATGAAGGCCAGCGTCTAGGGAGAGAGAATTCGAAAGAAACTAGCAAACATCTTCATACTTTGTGGACAGCATCATTTAATTTAGCATCCAATTTGGTTAATTAAACCAGATATGGAAAGTCTTCCGGTACTCTTTCGCTTCTTCTACGTTGGCTTAGTCCGAAACAGACATAGGTGTCTCACAGACAGATGCCAGAATCCAGAAAAAGGTAACGTAAATGGAGACGGTTTCTAAAATGTCTTTGTAGCTTGCTTGCAATAGTGTTTCATGTTTTTTTTTTTGTGTGTGTGTGTGTGTGTGTGTGTATGTTCTTGAAGCCCTCTTCTTAAATGGATTTTATGTTGCAATTGCTGGCGGATTACCTGTTGATAAGCTAATTAAAGCTTAGCCATGATGGTTTGCACAGGTTATGAGAAAATAATGAGAAATTTTCATTTTCTTGAATCTCATCTGCCCATATCACGCAAATCCTCTGGCTTCTGAAGCAAGTTTTGGACAAATATTACTTAATTACGTAAAATAGAAGGACATACTCAATACCATGCTCAAATTCATGGATACACTTTGAAGCCACGTCAACATAAAGGTTTAAATAAAAGTCTAACTCACACTCACTTACTCTGTTTATGCCGCTTATCCTGTACAGTGTGGCGAGGAGCCCACCCCGGGGGACTCACGCACTAGGTGGGGTATACCAAATCCATCTAAAGGCACATTCGCATGTACAGTACCTGGAGGAAACCCACCATGCAAAGATAAGAACATGCAAAAGAAAACATACAAACTCCTGCACCCAGACCGAAGGTCGGAATCAAACCCTGGACCCTGAAGCCGTGAGGCTAGAAGTGTTAACCACTACACCAGAGTGCCGCCATTTATGATAATAATTTGTTGGTCCATAGAGAATTTTATTCCTGAACTATCCATCAACATGGACAATTTAAAGGCCTGAGTTATTCACTGATTTCGTGACCTTTTACTATATAATAAAAACAACTTTTTTTCTGATTTCCACCACTGTGGGAATTTTTTTTTTTTATTCTTGGCCATGCTTTCAGAACCACAGATTAAACACATAGCAGAAGTTGCCAATGGTTTACCTTTAACCTGTGTTTGACAAAATAATTAAGAAGGGTCCAGATCTTTGTAAGAGGATTAAAACAAAAAAGAAACTTAGCTCTAAACCTGTACCGTTTGCCAAGCTTTCCTTTTCCATGGAGTCCCAGACCGCTAGCACATGCACCCACAGTCACAACAGTAAATCTTTCTTGCAGCTGCGAGACACTAAGTTACGGACTGAATTAGAGCTGTACCGCCTTTCTCAGTGGCAGTGGCCATTAAAGCAGGGACGTTTCTTCCCATACTGCCAGTCTGACCTCCTCTTTCAAACCAAGACTAGAGAGTTTTACTTGTGTGGCTATGGTAGGAGATGCGCGGTACTTTGCAGATGTATTCGTAGCATGGCCACTGATGTGGAGGCGCACAGTTGGAAGTACGCTCAAGCTGGGATGAGGCTCATCCGGCTCTCAGGTATCGTGACTTCCTGCTGGTTTATTGATTATGACAGTGCCAGAAAAGCTTAGGTTGGTTAAGAATATTGGCGAAACCAATGTTTATCCAAAGTCCTTACCGGTAATGAGAACTCGTTTATGAGTTGCTGTTATTTACCAAAAGGAAAAAACAGAACACTTGTTGAAAACAATGGCATTACTCAGTGTATAGCGGTTACTATGACCACTTTAAAGTTGATTATTTTTCTATATAGGCACAACCTGAACAGCTGTATCAATGTTATACCGATGCAGCTTGCCAAAAACCAATGCAATTTGCCAAACGGTTGTGGTGTTTTTTGATTTTAATAAAAAAGTGTACATTGGGGAATGATGACATCGATCTAAAACCTAAGGACAGTGTCAATAAGTGTGCTCTTTAAATAATGAACCACTTCAATGTAGTCTGGTATGCAACAGTTTCTCTCAGCTCCATGCATGTGCTGTTTTATTGGTGTTATATTCAAACCATTTGCCAACCATTGTGAATTTATTACCGAACAACACGCCGGGCTTTTTGTCATTACATGCAATCTCGTGGAACATTTGCAAGCCTAGCTAGCTCCTGATATGCCTTACGTCTAAGCAGTTTCTTCACAGCAGAAAATGAATCAATACATCGTTTCCCTGGAATACCAGAGGAGCCTGTCCGGCTCGGGAAAAGAGAGGCCATTCGTCAAAGAGAAGGCACAGCGAAACGAAATCATGTCTTGGGCGGGGGGTTGGGCAGGGGTTTTGCATCACCCGTGTCATTTCCAGAGGACACATGAGAGCATAACCTCATCTCGACCTGACAACCATGATGCCCTCTGGGGAGGGGGACCCTCGGGCCGTGTCCTGCCACTGTAAAACAAGAAGCAATCAAGGCCTGTGAACAAGGTCCATAAAAAAGGCACTGTGAGAGAGAGGCGGCAAAGGTTGCCAGAGAAGAGGCCTGCGAGAGGGGGAGACGGAGGGAGCTGTAACTCATGTGGAGGTGCAGTGCTCATTCAGAGGCGCTGAAGTGTGAGAGCGATGAGCTGGAGCGATCTCACACAAACTGGGGGAACAAAAAAAACAAACAAACAAAAAACCCTACCCTGAATGCTAATTTGAGAGAAATGAAAAGATCTTCTGAGGATATTTTATTAGCTTTCAACTGGAATGTGTTCAGTTCAAGATAAACATGTACAAGTCCAACGATTAGTTTGACTTTTCTGTGGATCTTTTGTTGAAAAATTTAAGTTTAAAAAATGACCCAGTGGTGTAGCATGATACTAATAATATAGATATAGTTTACTGGTAGCTCCTGTACTTAGACAATCTTCAAATTGTGTAGTTAAAATATAATTCTGAACATTTCCTTTTCCAGTCGTATCCTTGTGTTTCATGTGATGACCCTGTAGAATTGCTAGCATGAAGAATCAAATACATCTACATTTAGGCATACACCCTTATCCAGGGCGACTTATATATTTTAAAAATCTTATTATACATCTGAGCGTTAAGAGCCTTGCTTAAGGGCCCAACAGGGACAACTTGGTGGTCGCGGGATTTGAACCTGAAAACTTCCGAACAATAGTCCAATACCTTAACCACTAAGCTGTGTCTGTGACAGAACTCAGCTTGGTTTTGTTAATTCTAACAATTCTAATAATTTAATATCATGTCATATTTTATATTTAACCTGTTCTGGCAACATTTCTTAAACAAATCGATATAAAACTAATTAAGGAAATATTGCTGTGACATATGTCACTTAGGGCTTTTAACTCCATGTGACATTTTTCAGTATGTGTTCTATGTGGAACTGTTCTATCTTTTTTTTCGTATATAAAAAAAAAAGAATTGGGGCTGGGCTCTTATGGCTTAATAAGGTCTTTAGAAAGGACTGTACAACCTAATCAGATAGTCATGTAGCAGTGTATCATGCAGAAACAGGCCTTGGGCTTTAATCATACACTAACCAGTCAGAAAAACAGTCGCCACCTGGATTTAACTAAGCACATAGTAATGAGCCTTCCATCGGATAATTACTGCAGTGTTTCAGCTGGCATGATGTGATTTAACTCTAACTGATGCAGTGAGTACCTTCTCATTTATTAAACAACCATGTCAGAAGACATATTCTGTGGTTGGGGCAAAAATATTACGAACAGTTACACTATCGTCCTGGATCAAGCAAGAAAAAAATAAAAATAGGGAGATTGCTGAAACTCAAAAAAAAAAAAAAGGGGGACAAGAACTGAAAAATGCAGGTAAAATTAGCCTGTTGGTCAGATCCAGGTTCAGTAACATTATTTGTCCAAAAAATGAGGTCAGCTCACTACCTGAATATACTAAATAACCAGGTTTTTCCATCAGTGGATTTTTTTCTTCCCTGATAGCACAGGGATGTCAAAGATGACAACACCATGATTCAGGTCCAGGGAGCCAATATTTTCACACATTGATTGGCCAGCACAGATTCCAGACCATAACCCCCATTGAGAATCTTTAAAATAGGCTGTAGAATACTTTACACAGAGGTCCTACTCTTCGACCAACTGAAACTGTCCTCGGGATGCTTGCTGCTCAATTCTGCACATGGTGTAGACTCAGATGATCAGTGGGATCAGAGATCTGACCAAGGCCTGGCCTGCTTATGCAGAATCCCTGAAGCTACAAAAGTGGCACATCGTTACCTCAGAGGCTGTGCTATGTTTAGACTGGAACCAAAAAAAAAAAAAAAAAGGAAATGGATCTAAACAGGGGGCCAGTACACACACGTATAGAGAGCTGAAGTTTCCAATGCAATAAGATTATACTGGGGGGGGCCTAAGAGGGAGGAGAGCACAAAGCCAGACGCCCACGCTTCCTGAGTGTCGTGCCAAGCTATACAGAGCTGTAGCAAAAGACCTCCATGTGGAACTCAAAAACAAAATGCACCACTAGTTAGAGATTTCATAAATATATCACATACTTTGACTAAGAAAGATGGATGACAGATTAAAAGCAAAAAAATCTGTGTTAAAGCCACCAGAACATCTTGGCACAGATCCTACAAAGCATTTTTTTTCTGGAAGGATGAACCCAAAAAGATTTTAATGATCGTGGGAGAAAGAGCTATTTAGTGTGACACCTCATGGGTGTTTAGTTGGGTTAAGATCCGGTGACTGTGATGGCTGTGGTATAAGAATTACATCATTTTTGTCCTCAGCTGTGAGCCCTTGAGCACCGTTGCTGGGGTGGAATTATCCTTGAACACAGATGTCCTAGTAGGATAGTTAGAAGTGCTGAAGTATTGATTTTTATTGATGCTATACTGGAAAAGTGGAGTCATACTATGACAGAAAAATTATTCAATGCACTTCAAATTATAAGGGTTTTTTAAATTATTATTATTATTATTGTTATAATTTGGCGCCCATTCATCAGTTACATTTAAAGATGGAATTATAACAAAAAACTCGATAGAGAACTTCAACATTGGCTTTAAACATTTTCTAGCAACTTACAGTTATGTGTAAAAGTTAGTACCCCCTAACTAAATTTTAATTGTTTTTGTGTAAAAACATAATAAAGCTCATCTGATCATAACGGGTCTTAGTATTATGCAAGAACAACCCTAAACAAACAACTTATTTTAGCGTTCAACAAAAATGAAACCAAAAACAATTAAAAAAACCATACAGGGAATACTTTTTACCCCTCTAGTGCTTCCACAGGATTTTAGTGGGTAAGTTGTAGCCAGGTGCTGCTCATGGATGTTCCAGCACATTCACCCCAAGACAAGACCTTACAATGCTTAGAGAAATACAAGAGAAAAAAAATCCAAGAGCCAGACTTAGACCCTGATTGCCCCAGTAAGCATGTTAAATATTAAAGTCTATGACGGACAATTAGAAAAAGACAGAACAAGTATGGTTTCTTTGGAAGGGTTGCTAGGAGAACGCCTCTTCTGTCTAAAGAGAACACGGGAGCATGAGTGAGGCTTGCAAAACAGCATCTTAGCAAGACACAAACATTCTGAAACAATGTTCTAGAGACAGACAAGACCAAAATGGAGTTGTTCGGCCTTCAACATCAAAAACCATCAAAAACCAAACAGCATTCCAGCAGAAACACCTCATACCCACTGTGAAGCATGACTGTAGAGAGAGGATGATTTGGTTTGATTTCCAGCCACAGGACCTGAGCACCTTGCAGTTAATAAGTCGACTATGAACTCTAATGTATTCCAGAGTATTATAGAGGCAAATATGAGGCCAGAGTGATACAAGTTATGCAGTATGTTGTTGTTCATATGAGGTTGTTTTTGCCTAATACTGAGCCCCATTCAATCAGATGATTTTCATTATATTTTTACAAAAAAACACACACAATTAAAATAGGTTCACATGACTATATAACAACTATTTACATCTACAGTAAAGTAGGATGGGAGTATTAAAAGTATATAAAAAATATAGTCTGCTTGGTGGGTAAAAATGCCCTTATTATTAAGTACAGTAGCATTAGACACACACCTGAAAAAAAAAAAGGTTTCTCAAATTCGCAACTTTCTGAGTGTATTTTTTTATTGAAATTAATATTGCGTAAACCTCATAATAGACAACAGCCTATATAAACTACGTCATGGCCTTGTTTTTTTTTTCACTTTTATTATAGTTATATATTATATATTATAGTTATAGTTATAGTATTATAGTTATTCACCTGGCCTGGAGTGATCACATGGTAGAAAAAAGCTACATTAACCATTTCTGATCATTCCATAATCCAATAGGCAGTCTGTTGTGTTAGGGAGTGCAGAGTGCTTTTTACCCTCACACTGTTGGGTGTCTGGGCTGTAAACACCAGTCTCGCCTCATTTGCTGAGACATGCTGAGGGTGATATAAAGACATTAGCTCAAGACAAACTACTGAGAATGATCTGTAGTTAACTGCACTATCCTAATTTCAGACCTTTAAACCATTTGGATGCATAAATATAATCACATGGCAAAAAATTCAATCTGAATTATAGGACATTTCATTTACATTTAGAGCAGTTTAGAAAACTTTAATGGTGGAAGAACTGTGCTAGTGCTATACAAGAGAAAAACCTTTCTATTCACTTACTAGATTTTCACACATTACTTCACTACCCAAGATTCTTTATAATGATATATATTTAAATTAGTAAGATGATGGTTTATTATCAGGCTGATACAAGAAAAAAGAAGGAGAACTAATATTCTAACATGGTAATAATTAATGCATACACTTTAGCAGGCAATGTATCAAAGCATCAGCTTGCCAAGAGTAAGAGTAAGTCATGGTTTGATCTAAAAACCCAGTATACAAACTAAGAAAATTCAGAATTGAGTTTCCCCACAACACATAGCACCCAAAGGATCTGCCGTCAGCATCCTGGTGCCAAACACTAAAGGGCCCTGTGCAGCCAAGCTCCGAGGGGCCAGAGCTGCCCCAATGTCACAAGGGGAACCCAAAATTTATGTGGTTTTACCGTTAATGGTTTTATTGAACCAGTATACACTATCATTTAGGCCCAGGTATGGAACTCCGTCCCCATGCTCAAGCTACTGATTGGTCTTATCATGTTTCAAGATTGGCTCTTGTATTGTAGCTTTGAAGAAACACAAAACTGTCTATGTAGGACCCCTGGCACTTTCGTCTTGTCTGTCATCTTGTTTTCACTTCAGTAAAAGATTTAGGCACAGTATACAAGTTTAAAGTGTTTTACCAAAAAGAATGATCTAAAAAAATTCCCATTTGTAAAAAGATGACGTTTTTAAAGACCACACTGCGGTTTAAATTAAACACGGTTTAAATGCTTCACACAATGACCCTTGGTACTTAGAGTACTTAGCTCTGAAAATTGAGTCTAGCGTCCTGCAGAGAGTTATCCTTTTATTATTCATGAACTGCAAATGAAGTGTGAATAATAGTGGCCAGATTGGTGGGCTGATTACTTGAATGTCACATTGGGATAAAAATTCTTAAATCTTATTTACTTTGTTTATAAAACTCTTTGCAGCTAAACAGAGGGAGAATTAGCATATTTGGGAGAGTTAGCAGAATGATCATGACACTTAAATAGGTCATACTTAAAAATTAGACTTTTTTACTTTAAGATTTTGTAATTTTCTGTATATAAAGCAAAATTATTAATAATTGGTTATTTTATTTGTTTAATATTAGCAATGAAAGCCAGATTAAAAGCCATTTGTATTAACACCAGGGTTGTACTGTAGGAACTGTTAGAAATGTTACCTAAATGCTACTTGGGTTGCCAGAAAATTCAATGTTAATCAATGCTAGTTACATTTCATAAAACATTAATTTGGAGTCTTTTATGTTGCTGTTATTTCAAAAATATACACAGATAAACACTGATACTTTTATATATGCTAAAGGCTACATCTGAGGTAAAAATTGTTTCTAGCCTTAGCATGGTACTGACAACAAAGCTATAGTTACTACTAGTCAAAGCTAGCTTCCATTTTTAAAAAATGCTTTTAGCATTGAAATATATTACTCTATTTTCAGTATTCAGTTTGACTATTGTTTACTTACAGTGGTGTGAAAAACTATTTGCCCCCTTCCTGATTTCTTATTCTTTTGCATGTTTGTCACACTTAAATGTTTCTGATCATCAAACACATTTAACTATTAGTCAAAGATAACACAAGTAAACACAAAATGCAGTTTTTAAATGATGGTTTTTATTATTTAGGGAGAAAAAAAATCCAAACTTACATGGCCCTGTGTGAAAAAGTAATTGCCCCCTGAACCTAATAACTGATTGGGCCACCCTTAGCAGCAATAACTGCAATCAAGTGTTTGCGATAACTTGCAACGAGTCTTTTACAGAGCTCTGGAGGAATTTTGGCCCACTCATCTTTGCAGAATTGTTGTAATTCAGCTTTATTTAAGAGTTTTCTAGCATGAACCGCCTTTTTAAGGTCATGCCACAACATCTCAATAGGATTCAGGTCAGGACTTTGACTGGGCCACTCCAAAGTCTTCATTTTGTTTTTCTTCAGCCGTTCAGAGGTGGATTTGCTGGTGTGTTTTGGGTCATTGTCCTGCTGCAGCACCCAAGATCGCTTCAGCTTGAGTTGACGAACAGATGGCCGGACATTCTCCTTCAGGATTTTTTGGTAGACAGTAGAATTCATGGTTCCATCTATCACAGCAAGCCTTCCAGGTCCTGAAGCAGCAAAACAACCCAAGACCATCACACTACCACCACCATATTTTACTGTTGGTATGGTGTTCTTTTTCTGAAATGCTGTGTTACTTTTACGCCAGATGTAACGGGACACGCACCTTCTAAAAAGTTAAACTTTTGTCTCGTCGGTCCACAAGGTATTTTCCCAAAAGTCTTGGCAATCATTGAGATGTTTTTTAGCAAAATTGAGACGAGCCTTGATGTTCTTTTTGCTTAAGTGGTTTGCGCCTTGGAAATCTGCCATGCAGGCCGTTTTTGCCCAGTCTCTTTCTTTTGGTGGAGTCGTGAACACTGACCTTAATTGAGGCAAGTGAGGCCTGCAGTTCTTTAGATGTTGTCCTGGGGTCTTTTGTGGCCTCTCGGATGAGTTGTCTCTGCGCTCTTGGGGTAATTTTGGTCGGCTGGCCACTCCTGGGAAGGTTCACCACTGTTCCATGTTTTTGCCATTTGTGGATGATGGCTCTCACTGTGGTTCGCTGGAGTCCCAAGGCTTTAAAAATGGCTTTATAACCTTTACCAGCCTGATAGATCTCAATTACTTTTGTTCTCATTTTTTTCTGAATTTCTTTGGATCTTGGCATAATGTCTTGCTTTTGAGGTGCTTTTGGTCTACTTCTCTGTGTCAGGTAGCTCCTATTTAAGTGATTTTTTGATTGAAACAGGTGTGGCAGTAATCAGGCCTGGGGGTGACTATAAAAATTGAACTTTTAACTGTGATAAACCACAGTTAAGTTATTTTTTAACAAGGGGGGGCAATTACTTTTTCACACAGGGCCATGTAGATTTGGAGTTTTTTTTCTCCCTTAATAACATAATCTTCATTTAAAAACTGCATTTTGTGTTCAATTATGTTATCTTTGACTAATAGTTAACGGTTTTTGATGAGCAGAAACATTTAAGTGTGACAAACATGCAAAAGAATAAGAAATCAGGAAGGGGGCAAATAGTTTTTCACACCACTGTATATAGACAAGTTGAAGTATGTAAGCCAGTGCCTGCTAGCTTTCATTTGTCATTAGCCATGTTAGCATTTTGGAATGCCTTAGCAACATGATAGGAACATTTAGAAATGTTTAGAGACTTTTAAAATGTTTGTGTCTTTCGTATTTTTCTAAAGACCTGTACTGTAGCTAGCTTGTGAATTAATATTGGTTGAGGCATGTTTCAAGTTAATACCCATCAGTAATTTGGAAAATTTACATCATCAAGAAATGTACTACTCGGATACAATGTTATTTGTTATCGGCCCAAAGCAAAATGCTTTTAGGATTTTAAGCTTGAATTGATACCACGTTGATTACATCAATTGTGTTGCTGTTTAGCGACACAAATGATTATGTCCTTATGTGTTTATCCAGCATGCAGTTCTCAACATGCTTTAAATACTTCTGGCTCTATGCTACGTGCCTGAGACATTACAGCTCACATCAACGATTTACATCTGTGACATTCCCCACGTTCCCTATTCGTATGCTTCAGCTTCATTGTTTATAGCTGTACATTGAAAAGAGACGCGTTATTTATCATTGCGCAGTAGTTTGACATTTATGTATGGTGCTTGGATGAATACAGTGATTTGTATCATTGTTCATTCTGTAGGTATTCCTTCAAAAAGGAAGAGACTTCTTGTAAGCTTACTGTATTGTATGAAAAGGCAAAAAAATAAAAAATGTTGACCCACAAATGGCCTGAATGGTAGATAAATTGCGGTAAAGTGTCAGGTACCTGCTTCAACATCTTCGCGATTTTACAGTCAAGCGCGTACCAAAGGATACCTGTTGATGTAGGTTGCCTGGGTGTGCACTGTGGAGAAATCACGGTACGGTACTATTCCAGCCTGTGTGTAATTTGGCAAATGCAAATTCCATATACAATGGATATTCCATGCATATTTCCACAGAAGCATAAAGAACCTAACACACATCATACAGAGGGTGTAGCCCTTAAAAAACCAAAATAGAAATTCTTGTTGATGTAGTGATGTAGAGTAGGGGATGGACAAGTTGAAGTACGTAAGCTCTTAGTTTTAGGTTAATTTAGGCTGTACACGTTTCAATGTACAGCTATAAACAACTTTTTTTTCAGCTCAATTTAGGCAATACAAGGAAGTGAATTTTGTTCCTATTTAATCTACTATGCAAACATGACTGCAAAAAATGTAAGAATGGGTCACACAATTACCACCGATACATATGATCATGTGATTTTATGGTTGATTTCATTTGTTTCTGTGAACAACAATAAAAAGAATATGAGCGTTTTGTAAGTTTAACATTTTTGCAATAGTTTGATGTCTGAACTCTCCTGCATGGACACACCCTGCAGGACTTCCGTATAAGCAGCTAGTGAATTTAAATGAATTCAGGTAAAAACAAAAAAGTCTACTAATTAACTGTAAAAGCAAAAACCTAAAGCACCAGACCATATAAGGAAGGTGGAAGGACAGAATACATATGTTTAAATAATTAGGCATGAAATAATTACAAAACATTTACATTGTGATTATTGATGTCCAATCATAATGTTAAAAAAAAAATAAAAAAACTGTCAGTTCCATTGAAGCAGCTGTTGTTGTTGGCTCTCCTGAAGTAACCGACATTATAGCAGCTCATATTTTAAAGCTGAGTTCATTTAAAATTTGGCAAAAGATCCAGAAGTTCCATTATATACATATCCTCTCATTTTTGACTAACCTCTCTGCAGTGCCAGATCTTTTCCCCAAGGCCATACTGTGCAGGGCAGTTAAACGCGGTCACGGAATACATTATAATGGGCACTGATGCCTGACTAGTGCTGACTCGCTGTCTGAGCTAATGGGATCGATAGCAGCGAGGTTGGAGCTGCATGCACTAAACAACATGCTGTCCACATCCAGGAACATCAATAAAACACGACCGGAAGCGCTTTTCGTGCTTGTTTGAAAGTCACTTTGCAATAGAGGCAACATTGGCTGTAAGCTTTAGGAACCTTATTGGCGGGTAACGGTGTTCCCCCGGTGTCTGACTTGCAAAGAGAGAAAAAAAAAAACGTGGTACAGTACGAGTGGTTCTTATTCTGGGTCTCAGATGCACATTTGCATATAAAGAAGACAAAACAAGACTTGTGATTCGTCCACAGGTATTAATATGCCATCTGGTGAGGCGGCAGGGGAGCACAAGATAGTTCAGTAGTTTAGCCAAAGCATGGCACTGCCACAGTATTAATGTACATTAATATTACTAAATTCATTTTCCAGTATCAAGTATTGTGCTTTAAAAGATCCTTAATGTATATCGTGGTCTAATTCTCTCTCTCTCTCTCTCTCTCTCTCTCTCTCTCTCTTTCTGTTTAATCATTATAGGGTTCAACAGAAATGAGGATATGAAGGCCATCGAGGTGCTGCCTATTCTGAAAGAGAAAGTGGCGTTTTTATCAGGCGAGTCGACAAATGCGTCACACAAGTGTGAGCCATCTGTGTCCAAGGGCCAAGGGGGCCAAATTGACCATTCTCTAAGTGGGAGGGATGGCACTCTCTCTCTTGCCTGTCAATCACAGTTACACTAGACAGTCATTGTTTCTTGTGAGTTCAGGAACTGCATCAGTTTGAAACAATTATGACATTATAGCGATTTCACATTTCATTTAGTGTATCAGAATTTAATTGGGTCAAAATGTATCTGGAAAAGTATTTAATGACTTATGATTGACCTGTTCCTATAAATAGGGTTAACTGGGTTTATAGGTGTACCCTGCCATGGATAAGTCCAAGTCTCAACTGAACTGAACCCCAAGCTAACAGCAAAGCAGCTGGTGAAGGGGTTTCTGGCATAATGTTCGAAAGTATTTACATTCACCAGCAAAATAGTCCTAATTGCTATGACATGAAAGGCTTTCACGCAAGAGAGAAGCCTGTACCCGAAAATTGGCTTTAAAAGCCATATTGAGGTTTGCTAGTGATTATAAGCCTCACTCAGAGGAGTGTTCTCTGGTCAGATGGAGCCACAACTGAACTGTTCGGACATAATAGAGTACAAAGTTTTTGTACTGACTACAAAGGCTTTAATTTAGAAGAAAGTGTCCCAAGTTTGAAGTATGGGGTGGCAAGGTCATGTTGTGAGGCCTTTTATTTTACTGGAAAAATGGCTTTGATGAGGAAAGAGTGCAATCTAGAAAAAACTCAACTAGCAAGTTGAACGTTGGCTGCAAATGAGTCTTCTAGCAAAAAAAAGGTTGAAGATAACAAAGTCAAAAGTAGTAGCTTGATCTGAATGACACTGAAAAGCTCTTGAGTGTCTCACAACTGACACTGGAGACTCCTTCCATGTGTTAACGAACTAGACTCCTTCCATAAAGTGGTTAACGAACTAAAATCAGCGATTTCATGCTATTGTTAATCAGTTCATGTCCAACTGGGACGAGGGTGAGTGTGTGACGTGTTTCTCTGTTCTGCAGGAGGCCGCGACAGACGAGGAGGCCCGGTTCTCACTTTCCCAGCCAGGTCCAACCATGACAGAATAAGACAGGAGGATCTGCGACGCCTCATTGCCTACCTCGCAGGCATCCCCAGGTCAGGGTTTACCCCAGTGAACATTTATTTGTTTTCACCAGAGCTTTTGATCTGTCAGCATCTATCCATCCAGGAGCATGTCTGAATCTGAAGGTTTAACAGTTAAAAAAAAAAAAAGGTATTCTTTTATTCTTTTCATATTAACTGCTTTTAGGTTATTTCACACACGTTTAGTGTACTTTTCCACTTTATCGGTATTGTCTCTCTTCCTTGTCTTCATTTTTACTAAATCTCTTTTTGTCTCACTGTCCTTCTCTGTCCTTCTCTCGGTCATTAATTATGCATCGCTGTCTGTCTCTCACTGTCGTTGTCATTTCTTTTTGTTGTTTTGTCTGACTTGATTTCTCCTCGACTTTTTTGTCTCTCTCTTTCTGCGATGGTCTATCTTTTCTTGTCTCTTTCTCTATTTCTCTGTCCATCTTTCTCCGTGTATTCTTTTTCTGTCTCTCTCATCCTCTCTCTCTCTCTCTCTCATCATCTCTCTCTCTCTCTCTCTTTCTCTCTCCTCCCTCCCCTTGGGTGGTCAGTATGATTCAGTGCAGCACATGTGCTCTGTTCAGTTTCATCTAAGACTCAGTCTGTGTAGAAAGTGCAGCTGTGGTTGTTAGCTCTCTTCCAAGTTTTTTTTTTTCTTCTCTGCTCTAACAGTAAGTATTACAGTTTGGTAAAACTTCTCACCCAGGCACTTCCTTTTAAAAAGTTTTCTTGTCTCCGCAGCGAGGAGGTCAGCAGACATGGCTTCACCGTCATCGTGGACATGCGAGGCTCCAAATGGGACTCCATCAAGCCTCTGCTGAAGATCCTGCAGGAATCGTTCCCGTCCTGCATCCACGTCGCGCTCATCATCAAACCCGACAACTTCTGGCAGAAGCAGAGGACTAACTTCGGCAGCTCGAAGTTTGAGTTTGAGGTGAGGTGTTCAAATGGTGAGATTACATTTATTAGACTTTTGACAAGGTTCTCTCCGTGGTGTTGTGTTTCTTTCTGGCCTGAAGTCACAGCTTGCGTCAGGTGGATGGTCCACGATCTGAAAAAGGTTAGTTAAAGTAAACTCACAGGGATATTAGGTTTCAGGAACATTTTCTGTGCTAGTGTTAAACTAGGGCTGTTAAAATTAGAGCTGACCTATTTAAGCGAAGAGACGAGATAAAAATGGTTTTCTGTGCAATCAGGTTACGTATGTGGTTAGTCATGTGTCTTTTGTGAGCTGAAATGACAAAACAATGACAAATAATTTACATTTCAGTAGGAAAATATCATGAGTACACTGTACATACAGAACACCCAGAATATACTAGCAGTTTATTAGAATCAGTTGGAAGAAAGAAGAGATGTTTTTGCAAATAAGATCTTTCATCTGACATTTTGTTAGCTAATGTAATGTTGATTTTTTTTCATAATTGTGTTTGTATATTGCTAGGAATATTGTTTCCAGATTTAGGTAAGCTCAGTAAAGTGAGATTTTGCTTGCTAGCAACACTGTTAGTATTGGATACATCATTAAAAAACTAAACAAAGTAACAAACAAAATGACCAAATAATATCTGTTTACTACTTCAAAAAAGCAGTTCATTGATTTTCATTTGTTGGTTTTAGGGATGTTATGATTTTCTGTGGTTATTTAGAATTTAACTAATTAACGACATATCGACCAGTAATGTTTGTTTTGCCTGATATTTCTCCATAGCTCACATATCTATTCACATGTACACCACAAGAGCTGCCTAACACACAGTATGACTGCAGATCAATCCCTGCTGTGCGTTATCACCCAGATGAGGATGGGTTCTCTGTTGGTTCCTCTCAAGGTTTCTTCCTGTTGCCATCTCAGGGAGTTTTTCCTTGCCAACGTCCCCCTCGGCTTGCTCACCAGGGACAATCTGATAATTTTGATTAACACACATTCACATTTCATAAAAACTTCCATAATTCATTGGATTGTGTAAAGCTGCTTTGCGATAATGACAGTTGTTAAAAACACTATACAGATAAAATAAATTGAAATTGAAATCCATGTGAATAGATGAACGTGAAGAGAGTTTTTGAATGTGGATGGAAAGACAAGCTAATTTCGTTTTTCTGTTCATTTAAACTATTTATCCTTTATTAATTTGTCCCACAGAGTAGGGCTGGGGAATTAATGACATATTAATTAAAACTGACATTCAAAACCTTTAATCAATGTACTGTAGTTTTGCCCATGTCGATTATTTCATTTTTATTCTGTTAATACTTTTCCTGTTATGTATGTTCAGATATGAAAAAAAATAAACATGGCGGAGAATAGAAAAAAATCCCAGCTTTAATGGTTCAGCATATTTATAGTACAGACCTTATCAGTGAACTACTGTATAAGGACAAAAAATATTACACAATACACATGGTTCAATTAATCTGGATATTGGTTTCAGGTCATATTGCCCAGCACAACCACGTAAAATGAGTAAAAAAAAAAGTGCCTCTTATTATTAATAATTATTAAGGATCATTAATTCATGTGTTTAACTATCAGTTAACCAAAATATGCGTAATTTACGACCCTAGTTATTTTTCATATTGTGAACTATGATACAAGTTTTAAGTAAGATGAAAAAAGAAAATTAATATTAAATTCTGTTCATGAAATGTAAAATCCATTCTATGAATGTGAACATAAGGTATAAAGAGTTTAGTGGATATGGATTTGGATATAAATAGGATGTTGGGGAACTGTCAAAGCCGGAAATCATTTCTTTCAGTAAAATCATTTTTTTCAAAAAAAACCTTTTGTTTTTCTGTTGAATTTCCCTTTTAGGTCATACCCATTTCATTTCATTTTTAAAAAAAATAATGCAGACAGATATTTAAATCAACAGTTAAAGATGGTGTCCTTACATAATATAATACATGTTTCGACTATTTCACAGTTATTTCAACTGCAAAGGCTGAAAGGTTCAAATCCTTTCCCCAGGGAGCTCATTCATACGACCCAGAGTTGTTCCACGTGCACTTGATGTTGTTTCTAACCACATGAAGTCTCTGGAATGTTCTCCGGTTACTCTTATGTAAAGCGTGGGTGGAAATGATCGGACAGGGTGGGCTTTCCTGCTGGACATAAGCCTTAATAAGTTTGTTTGTAAAAGCACGAGTCCTGTATGATTTAAAACTCCCACTGCGGGTGCGATAACAGAAAAATGTGCTAAGAAAAGAGGGCTGCCATAATATTGCTAAAGTTCTTTTGTATGAGTTCTAAACTTCTGGAGTAACATAGATAAGTAAAGTTTATTCTTTGATGTGACAATTTGCTTAATAAAAATTAAAATAAATAAACTAATAAACTGAAAAAAACTTTCATTTGTCCATTGTAGCTCCTAGCGTGTTTGTTCAGTCTTAAAACCATACAGTTAAGTCTTGGAAAATCTCCCTAATGCATTTCTTTTGACAAGAGCTCATATTTGATATGTAAAGTTCGTAAGGATTGTTTGTACACGCCATATTTCATGCATAAGATTTTGCTAGCCAGTATTACTTCACATCACCTGGCTGTTTTAGGCAGTTATATACCTTTTAAAACAAGCTACATAGAGATAACATATCTTAAAGGTTTGGCATCGAGATTTAAAATGTACTTATTATTGTTTATTTAAAACCTTTCATTCATTCTTTATTTCATTCACTGATTCAGTGATTGGATTCATTTATACATTCATTCTTTTATCCATCCCTTTGCTCCAGTAGGCCTGGACCCTTTTCCAGGAACAACAGTCATGAGTTGGGTGCACATCCTGGCACAACCAGTCCATTGCCATCATCTTACATGCACATTTTTATCTTAGAGGCAGTTTAAAGTAGCAATCCATTTGTTTCAAACGTACAAATGTATACCTAATACTCTGGAACTGTAATTCGGCAACACTTATTTTAATTTTAAATGGAATGAGCCCTTGGAAAGGGGTCAGATAATGAGGTGGGCTTTGTTGGTTTACTTTGCGTTTTCCAAATAGGGCCACAGTGCATTAGCCAATGCTGGCATCATGGTACTATAATGGTGTTTTATATCTCCCTGTCTTCCTGTAGACCATAATGGTATCACTGGAGGGCTTATCCAAGGCAGTGGACCCATCACAACTGACAGCCGATCTGGAAGGTAGTCTGGACTATGATCACGACGAATGGATTGAGGTTCGCGTAGCCTTCGAGGAATTTGCAGGAAATGTGGCACGTGCACTCAGCCGTCTCAAGGAACTCCAGGAGCTGGTGTCACGTCGTGAGCTCCCTGGTGACCTGGAGATGGCACGATGTGCCATGGACGAGCACAGTGCCCTCAAGAAACATGTAGCCAAGGCTCCAGCTGAAGAACTGGAGTCTGAGGGCCAACAGCTACTGCAACGTGTGCAGGTCGGCGCCAAGACCGGTGGAGACGTACAGGGACTGACGCTCAGGGTCTCAGCTCTTTTGGAGGAACTACGCTCCGCCCGCCAGCACCTTCACCAGGCCTGGCATGGCCGAAAACTCAAACTGGACCAGTGCTTCCAGCTGCGGCTTTTCGAGCAGGATGCTGAGAAGGTGAGTGGGGGTTAGAGTGATGGAAGATAAGCTCTGTTTTGGATGGTTAATAGTTTGGTTGCTGATACATTTATTGAACTAAAAAAAGATTATTGTGCAGTTGGTACTCTTGAATGCAACTGAATAATGCAGCTGGTACTCCTGAATTAAATTGAATTGTGCAGCTGGTACTCTTAAATAGAATTGAATAGTGCAGTTGATGCTCATGAATGGAAATGAATGGGGCAGTTGATTCTCCTGAATGAAATCAGAACACTTAAACACTGTAGTAAGTGCTCTTAGTGTTGAATGGAACTGAATGGTGTTATGGTATGGTAGCTAATTTATTGTTTAAGAGTATTGAATCTTAGGTGCTAATGTTTCTGAATTATAATGCTATTTAAGATTGGAGCAAAGGGTGTGGGTAGCAAGAATGTTAGGTGATACTGTATCTATTGGACATTAGTCAAGAATTTAGGCATTGATAGAGTGTAATATTAGTAATGACAAAGAAATGTTCTACTACTTTAAACAATAAAGCCTGAAATATTAGTGCATATTACATCTTGGTTTTGGTTAATTTCTAGAATTTACAATGTTGTTTAGATCAACGTTTGGATCAATTCATGTCTCTCTTCACTGTTTCCATAGATGTTTGACTGGATTGTTCACAACAAGGGCCTTTTCCTGACCAGTTACACAGAGATTGGCGCCAACCACCAGCACGTACTGGAGTTGCAGACCCAGCACAACCACTTCGCTATGAATTGCATGGTAAAAGCTTGTGCTTCTATCTCTGTTTCATCCCCAACCCCGTCTCTGACCTCTCTTCCTCTTTCCGTGGTGCTGTAAAGATCTATTTCACAATACTATCCTAGCATACTGACTGTAGACAAGACACATGAGCGCTTGCTTTATCAGACTGCCGCTTTTTTCTCACCGAGCAGTTGTTTATTACCCCCAGAGAAGGTACTGTTCAGTGTAGAGTGGAAAGAAAGATAGAAGGATTTTACTGCGAGGAAAAATGCATTTTTTGGGGTAAGTGTGCAAATTTACTATTTAAAAAGTTGCAATATAAAACTATAAGATGCATAAGTTAAACATACACGATAAACATGTGCAGACATACAACCTCAGCTGAAAGGGTATGCATTTGGAAAAAGGTCAAGTTTATGGTATTTGTTATGAGTTATGCAATAACAGTCAAGACAAAACTAAGGAAGACTTTTTTTTTTTTTTTTTTACTGTAATGTACAAAAAAACAAACACCTTTTTAAATCTAAGAGAGTAGTGTCTGCTTTGACATTTGTTAATTAAGCCGTCATAAAGATCAGGATTAACAGCTATTAGAGTGTCTGATTGGCTTCGCATGATATTTGTTGAATCCTTCTTTTTTTTTTTTTTTTTACATGGATAGAGCCATCAGTTTTGTATTGCACACCCGAGTAAGGGAACTGTTTGTTTGTTGCCATGAACGTGCAACTATTGACTCAGTCTGTTCAATTGAGCTGTAAATGTTGGGATGAAAGCCTAGATCTGTTCGCTCATGGGAATGAGCCTTGGGTAAATGCAATCAGTGAGAACTATGTAAGAGAATTTTTTTCTTTTTTTTCTTTTCACAGGAAATGTTGTAAAGCATGCGAGCAGTTTGACAGAGAGAAAAGCCAGGATCATGGACTGGGCTGATGGGCTTTAATAGCTTTATAATAAGTCCTTACTTATAATGGAAACGCAGAAATGTGAAATGGATGGACAATAATGAACGAAAGACCTACAGTAGGAAAGAAGTAGAATACTGATTCTCTGAGTCTGTTGAGTTGAAAACAGTATTAACATCCAAAAAGAAAGGGTTTATACTTCCTACAAAAAGCTTAATAAAAGTACAACAGCTTGTTGAACTTGTGACAATTTATTCTTATTTTTCTGCAATTCAATTTGATCTTAATGGAAAAAAATCCTACAGCAGTTACAATGATTATAATTTTTGGCACTGCCATTCACGTTGGTTGTATATTTCAAATAAAAAATGTAATACAAGCGTTGAAAATTCAATACAAAAATAATAACTAAAATTCTGGTTGACTGAAATTCCAGTCTAGAAATTTAGATCGACAAAATTCGGGTAGGAGAATTCCAGATCATCACATGCAGAATATCACAGGTAGAGCAATGGATTGCCTTGGTCCCTTCCACAGTATACTCTAACGTGTGCCCTCCCTGCTCTCTCTATGTAAAGGGAACTACTTGCTGATTGGAACACAACACTTCTAACTAACTGGCTGGGTTGCTCACGATATTCAAAGCAAAGATGGAGCGCTCTTTCATTCAGTCGTCATAGCAATGGCTTTCCATGCCTAATACAAACACAGTCAAGTCAGTGCTGCGTCTTACTCGGCAAGCAGTTCCCAGGGAAGTAGACTGGGGAGAGCACACAATAAAGTACACCACAGTATGGAATGGAGAGCTGAAATCGCCAATGTATTGCTCTTCCTGTGCCATCCCATATGTAAAGACCTGGATTTTTCAACCTTGGATTTAATTTAATTAAACTTAAATTAAATATCTTAAAAATATTGAGAATTGTAATACCAGAATTTTGGCGGCTTGAATTTGTAAGGTTAATGAAATAATGAAGAGCCCAACCCACCACCACCTTTTCAATAAGCTTTTAGCCTCAGGTGCATTGATTCACAATTCAGTAGGGGTTTTACTAGAACATCAATGCTTATTCCATGGACCACTGAGTATCAGGTTGTAACCCTTTCAGTAGCTGACCTTCATGGAGAAGGGTTGAAATGATTCCTGGTGCCTGTTTGGGAGCAATCTGTAGTCAAAGTACAGCCATTAAAGCAATGCTTCATTCTGCCTAAGGCTCATTAATTATAGCCGCATCCATGTAACACCGCTAATCTTAACATATGTTGATAGATTTCATTCTCACATTATTAACCTTGACCTCACACAGTACACGATGGTGACCGAATAGAAAGAAAAGAAACATATTTTATTTAATGGAAACTTTGGTGATACTGGCGCCATTTCACAACAGCTTCAATTCAAAGTCTTTGAAACATGCATTTGGAGATTCTCAGCCATGCCGACATTACTGCATGACATAATTGCTGCAGATTTGTCAGCTGCACGTGCATGCCATGAATCTCGATTCCTCCCGAATCCCAAAGGTGCCGTAATGTATTCAGATCTAGCGACTGTGGAAGGCAATAAAGTACACTGAACTCATTGATATGATAATGAAACCGTTTGAGACACCTTGTGTTGTGTGGCATGGCGTGTGCTGGGAGTATTCATCATAAAAGCAGGGAAATTGTTGCCATAAATTGATGCACATCATTAGCAGCTGTACTTGGATGAGTTGTGGAATTCAATCGATTGGTATTGAAGGGGATGCAAAATTCACTTTGTAGTTAATTTTGGACATTCAGATGGCTGTGTGAGCACACAAAAACTCCATTCAAACTCCATAGTATTGGTCCTTTTTCTATTGGCCGGGGCTTAAACAAATCAAAATACAAAAGCACAAGCAAATATATATATAGTGATTAGCAGCTAGATCTAAAGGCCCACCTTCCTTACCACTAGGTTGTCTGTTAACTTTTATAGGACTACATATTGAATTATAAATCATTATAATCATCGGCATAAATCAATTATTTAACAGACAAATTTTCGTTTATTTTGTTGGATGAGAAATGCTTGTTAAGATCCGAAACCTTTTCAGGTGTTTCCAGGCATCTGATTGGCTAGGGAAGTGCACTTCTTCAATGGACTGTTCAGGGACAGTCTATTTAAAACTTTTTCATTGAAAAAGAGTGAACCTTAAAAATCAAGTATGCCAGAATGCAGGGTCTGCGATCAGTCTTATGCAAACTTGCAAAAAATTGTAAAATATGTGCCCTCAAAGGGGCAGAAGAAAGCATTTCTCACACGTTCCTCACATCACCACCACCATCACCACCAATAGCCTGGCCTACAGTATTAACACAAGGGGGTTTGAGTTCATGGATTTATGATATATTTATGATATATCTGGTTGTGCCAGAAAGTTATGCAAGGACTTCTTCCTTACAGTAGACAGTTCTGTCTGAATTTCTCATTAATCAAGAAATCTTATGCATGGTGGTCATGTAGATTGCAAACATGTCAAAGTACAAAGGATTGTACTTTGGCTTAAGTCCAAATTATAAAATAAAGTACATATTTGTACTACTGTATAGATCTGATCCCCCCTAGGCTTTAAAAATAAAGGCGTGAATCTGGTAGTACGCATGGTCCTTTGATTTATCCACATCCAGTATAGAAACCCTTAAATGATTTGCGTACACCTCTATGACAAATCTTAACGACAAAAAATGCCAATTTCACCAACCAAAATACTGTAATTATCTACTGAAGGGTTAGGTTTTTTTTTTTAAGTCACTGGCCAACACTCTTTGGCTTTTGTGTTTTTATATTAAAAAAATGTAGGCTTGTGCATATACTGTATTTGAATAAAGAATTAACCATGAAACTAATAGCACAAGTCAGTTAACAAACTTACATAATCTGTGTAAGCACTATGTAGAAAAGTAGAAAATTGGTGTTAGTAACTTTAAGTCAGACTCCGAAATGTTTAAGGTTAATCTGCATAAAAAATCCTGCATAAATCGTGTGCATGTGGAATGAAGGCACGTGTGGAAGTGATCATGTGGTTGTACCATTTCAGGCTTGAAAATTCAAACTCACCCAGCAGACACAGGTCTGCTCATTTATTGTATTGATTCTCTGAAATGCCCCTGGGATGGGTAATTACCCCAGTCTGAGGTAACAGCATGTGTGGAAGCTCTGGTTACCACACTATCATTACATGTACATTAAGGATATAATGATATAAATTATTTAAGGAACAATCGTACAATCCAGTAATATAGTATTGTTACGGTTTCTACTTACTTGGCATTCTGCACTTATTTGGCAGAGAGGACATTAAATTATGTAGAAAGTAGAATTTTACCTTCAGTTCTAGGTCAACATATGCTGATAATTTACTGTATAATATCCAATTGCATTAATACCTGTAGTCAAAGGAAAGACTTATTGCCTTCTATAGCTGGTGAGTAGGCACTTTAAGGAAATACTTTTTTGCTTTTTAAAATGGTTTCATTTGCATCCTATTCTAACCTTTTGTTAAGAAATTTTCTGTAGACCAGATTAAATTTGAAAGCAGTGAAGCAGTGGTCAGGCACAAACATGCATAAAATTCACTTGACAGAAAAGACATGACTGATACATTTGGTTCGAATAGAAGTAACTTAGTTCTAAATTTGATGAGTCCGACTTTGACCTTGCAATTTTCTTACTGTTACTTGGTGCACATCTAGGGAAAAAATCTCTAGCAAGTATTTTGCATTGCTGTATAATCAGTCAGGTCATTCTGGCATTATATTGTGTTCCTATTTGAGCAGACTTTGCTTGGTAATCTTTTGCTATTTATCTTTCATTTAAGTAATACAAAAATAAGTTAGCTGATAACCATATACAGTATACTTAATCTTTCACTGTAGATAGTTTATTATTATGTGCAATAAGACATGAACTGGCAAAACCAAACATTAATGTTTAATTTTGAAACAAAATAATTTTTGAAAGTTTAATTTTCCTTGCAGTTTGTTGCGTATAATACTCTCTAAAGGTTTATCTCATATGTGTTGTACAGAACTTAAAACTTTACATCTTTAAAGAAGCTTTGTGGAGAGACAAGCAGTAATAGGCCAAAGCATGTGCTTTGTTGTTGTCACAACAATAAAGTGTAATAGTTCTATAAAGCACATAGAAATGTGCTTGCATGGAATGTAAATTCCATGTTGATAGTAGTAATGATGCGTTCCTGATAAAAACTCACAACTGTGGTTTGCCTATCTTGGTAATAACATGCTTAAATCAAAGAGAATCAATCAAAAGGGCGAGCTTGAAACCCTTTAAAGCAATGAGAGCAATAAAAATCTGGATTAAAAATCTGTTTTTCCATGCAGAACGTGTACGTGAACATCAGCCGGATCGTAGCAGTGGGCAAGCGGCTCCTTGAGGGTGGTCACTACGCTGCCATGCAGATCCAGCAGCTCTCAGCACAGCTTGAGCGAGAGTGGAAGGCCTTCGCGTCAGCACTGGATGAGAGGAGCGCCATGCTGGAGATGTCAGCCAGCTTCCACCAAAAAGCAGACCAGGTAGTGTATATACATTTACACAGTTACAGCTTAGAAAACTAGCAACTGGCAATATCAAAGCCTCAATTGTGCAATTTTAATAGGAAAGAGATGAAGGGAAAGGACCCAGGTTGCAAAAGATGTATTTCTTGATGAGTTGTGTAGGGCTGGTCCGAATACCATTTTTTGAGCTTCGAGTATTCGGTAGTGATGAACATCGAATACTCGAAGCTTCGGTTGGAGGGGGCTGAATATATCCTTATCCCTAATAAAGGCAGGAATCTCTCTGTGTGTGTCTGTCTGTTGCATTTTTATGTCGAGAACCGTTTATCCAACTGCTGCGGACACAAGGGAGTGCATTTTCTTCCCGGCATTTTTGCGTGATATGGATACAGGCAAGTTGCCCTGAACTAACCTGAGTAGACCAGAAGACGTAGCTTTAGCGGTTAGCCCTTTGTAGCGTGGATGGTAAACCCAAACGCGGAGTAACACGAGTAGGCAGGATAACCACACGATTGTTTTAAAGACTCTCTCGAATGGGCAGCAAGGGATAAACACAATATAACCTGCTTCCTATTAACACACTCAGCGAAAGCGTCCGAAGCGACATGGGCAAACTCAATGACTGAGCGATGTGCCACGCCATCTTGTCTCCTTTTATGCTTCCTGGTAGTGTCGGTCGCGGACCAAGTGTGCATGACACAAGTTTGCCGCAAGGGCTAGTCATTTAAGCGCGAATGAGAACCGTTTCGCAGGGATCGATGTCACGGGTTCAATTGTGTTTTTTTTTTTTTTCTTTTTCCGAATATTCGAATCTCAAAATGAAAAATCGAACGCCATCCCTCCAAACGAATATTCGAACATTCTGTTCCAGCCCTAAAATTGTGCCAGTCAGTGTTGGTATCCTGGTTCCAAAAAGAGTACTTTGTGACCATGTGTTTGCCCTGCCTGTTAGGAAGATGTCTTTATAAGCGCAGCACTGACAGCAGTGACATGTGTGTGACATAGCATGGAAAAAAACTGACTGAGTTAATATGAGTAATTAATTATGTAATGTAATATGAGCCACAGGAAGTGTTCAATGAATCATGAATAACGGAAGAGAGTGCAGATCACTTTCGCGTTTTTTATTCAGAGGCTGGTTTTGAAGAGATGGGAGCCTATCCCAAGAGGCTTAGGGCACGAGGCAGGGTACACCCTGGACAGGGTGCTAATCGATTGCAGGGCACACACACACACATAGACACACTAACATACTTATTCACACACTACGGGCAATTTGGGAACGCCAATTAGCCTAACCTGCATATCTTTGGACTGTGGAAGGACACCGGAGTGCCCGGGGGAAACCCACCAGCACAGGGAGAACATGCAAACCCAACATTAAACCCAGACCCTGGAGGTGCAAGGCGACAGTGCTAACCACTACACCACCGTGCCGCCTTAACACCTTAACATTTATTTTTAATTATATCCCAGTAAACTGGTGAGAAGATTCTGGATACCTATTGTCCTTTATCACAGAAAAGCCGATGCAGGACAACTCTCTGAAAAAAGTCAATGCTGACCATAACAGAAAGGCACCAGAACACCAAGTGCAATGCCACACATGATGCCCAGCAGACAAAGAGTCCAATGCTGCGGTCTTGGCCTTCAAACTCCGCAGATCCCAATTTAATTGAGCATCTGTGGGATGAGCCGTTCAAAACAAGTCTGTTTGGAGCCACCACTGCACAACCCACAACACCCCAAGGAACTACTGCTAACACCCTAGTGCCAGACACCACAGCACCACGCCCCTAGGGGCCAGAGCCACCCCGGTGGCACAAAGGGGAACCTACACAATACTGGGCATGATATTTAGCATTATAATGTCATGTGGCTGATGATGACTAATTTACAACTGAAGAAATCAACTGCCTCAGTTTAATTTAAAGTAGTAAAAATACAATTTGTTTGAATTTAAATTATCAATATTATCTAAATAATAAGTTTTACTAGTTAATTTTACTAGGTAAAATTTATATTTAAGCTATTTTTAATTTGAGTTTTGACTAGACATAAACTATTGACTTATAGTTGGGTCCATAAATATTTGGAAAAAGGTTTGTGGGTTTTTTGTTTTGGCCCTTTGCCCTCTGAAGTCTAAATTAGTGCCCATATGAAGTCTAAATTAAAATAATTGTTTCACTGTTTAAATACTTGTGCTATGCAAATACAAATGCTCATGGCTGGACAGTGAAGTCTGTTATATCCCAAATCAAACTGTTTTTAACTAGTAAGAAATTTCAGTATTTACACATAGCTGCAGCTCATTAGATAATTAGTAAAAATTGACATTTTAATTTTCACTAGTTAAAAATTCCAGACTGAGTTTAAAAAACTAGACAAAAACGAATGAAAAAATTGTTTGGAAAGAACCCGAACAAAAGAAACAAATGTTTCGTTGTCTCTAGCTTTGTTGCCGTAAGAGTTGTGCAGGCCAAAACATTTATATCACATTCAAAAAGATAGATGCAAAGCATCGTTTTGTTTCGACTTTAAATAACATTTACACTTTGAACATTTTTGCAATTTTAAACGCAAAGTTTGTATACTGTAATATTGCTTTTCTTTTGTCTTCTTTTTTAGCTCGAGTGTAAAATTTTGCACTTCCCTGAAATACAATAATGAAACATTTCTTTTTTCCTTCAAAGCTCTAGGAATTACATTGTTAAGATAAATCTTCATCTTCACGTCTGGGTGTGTGTTACAAGCTACAGATGGAGATGGGGAAAAGAGAAAAAGAGAGCAACTGTATCTCGTTTTGTCTTTTATCATCCCTCTTTGAACAATAGTTGCTTGTCGTCAGCACCGTAATTAGGCTGATGCGCTCTTTGTTCTTCTGCTTCCTGTTGAAAAGAAGAAGAAAAAGAAGACAAGACAGGCTTTTATATATTTGAAGTATGTGTCTCAGCTGAACAGATGGATGGTATATTACATTTGTCATAACCAACCGATGTCTACCAACAACTACCTACTAATATTTATTTTTACAGCAAGATTGGATCTCAAAAAATTGGTTGCTTGCGACATGCTCAACACAATGGCATTTAAATTAGTACGGCCTTTATAGATAAAAACAAAACAAAACAGTTGGATGGCTTTGTGTTCTTTTAATTTATTAGTAATCTGGTCACTTTCGAATTCCATCTCTCCCAGTACCTGAGTAACGTCGAGTCGTGGTGTAAGGCGTGTGGTGAGGGTGAACTCCCCTCAGAGCTACAGGACCTGGAAGATACCATTCACCACCACCAAGGTCTCTACGAGCACATCACCGCTGCTTACTCAGAGGTACAGGCTCTTTTTGCATCTTTTAAATGATGTTTGAATTTTTCATGTACATTTCAAACTGGGACTTGTGGTGAAATTTCTCATGAATAAGGGCACTGAAGTGATTAACATTTACAAAACACTTTAAGCATAGTACAGTATCTTGTCTACACATCTGTCTGTGGAAACTGTACACACAATCATTCACCAGGACTTGCACATTACAGGAACCTCCGAACAAGTCCTGACCTTGCACTAAGCCATCTCCACATGTTTGGACCGTTGAAGGAATTCCTGGGAGGCCAGTGTTTCAGATATGAATCATGGCTCTGGCGTACTGAGAAAAATTTCAATCTTGATTGTGTCCAAGCACTAGTGAATCGCTGGGATAAGTGCATTAGTCTAGCAGGGGGTTATATAGAGAAATAAAGGGACCCCTTATATGTACAGTATATACAGTACATATATTTCTGGTTGTAGAAGTTTAAGTCTAACACCCCTTTTTCCACAGGTGAGTCAAGACGGGAAATCCCTGTTGGACAAACTCCAGCGCCCTCTGACACAAGGCAGCGCTGATTCGTTAACCGCGTCAGCCAACTACACCAAGGCGGTGAACCACGTCCTGGATATCATACACGAGGTGCTGCACCACCAGCGGCAGCTTGAGAACATCTGGCAGCACCGCAAACTCCGCCTACACCAGCGTCTGCAGCTCTGCGTATTTCAACAAGACGTCCAACAGGTACGCCATCATCCAGTCAGCCTTGGAGAAGTACAGTAAGTTGGATTGACTGCAATTAGGAGAAGTGTATTTGTTTCTCTAGCACATACGGCCATTCTAATAGAGCTTTGATGGGATATACTGTAGGATCCGGGCATTTGAGAATGCCACCCATTTGGGTAGAGGAATTCCAGTGAGAGCTACTTGGCCAAAAGTAACATGCATGGGGCGTGAGAGAAGCGAAAGGTTACCATTTGATAAGAATTTAAGGTTTCAATCCACATACTCGATATTGGATTTGGGACACAGCCTCAATGACATCATCTAATGAGTGTTTGTCAACTTTAGTAGCATCAACTTGCCTAAGTTTGCCTCGTGAGCCTACTGTAGGATGTCAACGTTACCCGGCTAGTTTGCTACCAGAGTCTCAGAGCCTCTTCCTGAGGTTTGATCCTTAGCTTTCAATTCTTACAAACACCAAATATTCATTAAAATTCTTGCCTTTTAGGGATTTTTTAAATATGTCCTCCCTGTATGAATGTCACTAGATTTCAGATGCCACACATTCATGCCACAATGTGCCGGGCGCCCTTCTTTTACTTATCTAGCAGGAGCAGACTCTTTGTGCTTCAGCGTGTCCGGAATAAAGAGACCGTATGAATAGGATGCAGGGCAAAGCATCAAAGCAGCTCATGAGCTCCCTGCCTAAAAAAAAAAAGGTGGACGTAATGATACTTCCTGGAATTTCTATCACGCTTTCTCTTATTTTCTTTGGACCCAAACCTTCCTGTACCACCGCATACAGTACATGTGCTCCGTAAAGGTTGCCATGGTAACTTCGTTCGGTAGGCTTATTACATTCAGGGTGTGCCCCATAAAATAAAGCAGGCGGACGGGTTCCCCATGCAACACATCTGTACAGCAAATGGCCTGCTTCTCTTCTTTCATATTAATACACCATGCACACACACGCACACACACAAACGCATGTACACATGGAAACGTTCAGAACACCGTATGCCCCAATGAGGCAGACTAAAAATGCTTGATTTTTTTCCATGTTCATTATCCAATTAATTGAGGTTAAAGGCCTTCTTAATGCTATTTAGGAGACCTCGTATTGGTGAGATGCGTTCCTTCTTAAATCTAGCACACATTTCCACACACTGTGCTTGTATGCGATACGATACGCAGCTTTACGAGTCCATAAAGTCCCAGACTGAGTGTCTCGTGGGTTGAAAACGATGTGGTGTGAAATCTAACTCCAGGGAACGAGACAAGAAGGCGACTTGACCAGTCTGAAGTGACACATTTCGCTCACAAGAGCCCCCTTGTGGTTCTTCTCCTACCTCTTGTTTTTTTATTTTTTTTTTATTAGGTCCTGGACTGGATCGAGAATCACGGCGAGGCGTTTCTCAGTAAGCACACGGGTGTGGGGAAGTCTCTGCACCGGGCACGGGCTCTGCAGAAACGGCACGAAGATTTTGAAGAAGTGGCGCAGGTGAGGAGAAAAACCTCAGCCGTTGAGTTCAAACGTTCCTTGTCTTTATTCATCATGATAGTATGATGTCTTGATGCTCTTTAGACCACTGCTCTATACTGTATGTGCTCTGCTAAGTTCATGAGTATAAACACACATGCAGGAAGCCGTATAATGAAGAGTGATACTTGTTTTCTTTAAAAGTAGTCACATGATCTGTTTCTCGATCTGAAGTCTCGTGCTGTTAATCAGCTGCAGTCTTGTCATTTTGTTGCAACCTTTGATTGGTTAAAGCATTTTGTGCCACTCAAGCCTAACAAGTGGGCGGAGCTAGATCTAACACACGTCACTAATTGGCAATTAGGCACAGACTCGCTACCTTACTATACACCGGCATAAAAACATGCATGTGAAAAAAGTCTAGAAGTATTGGCACCCTTGCGCCAGCACCACATACAGTTTGCCATCAAATTATTGATTCTGTAAAGCTGCTTTGATACCATTATTAAAAGCGCTATATAAATAAAATTAAGTTGAATTGAATTGAAATTATAGTTACAGTTTGTTGCAGCAGAAATATTTTTGTCCTTGTGTTCTTTAGAAAAAAAAAAACAATTATCTTACTTAAACAAATAGGTTTAGATTTGTTACTGATTATATTCACTTACATTTTATTTTTGCCGTCTAGCTAAGATGGATATGTGGAAAGCTTTGACGAATTCACTTAGCAACAACTCTAAAGTCAAATTTTCTTATGCATAGTACAGCTCTGTCCATCATTGTCGTAAATCCTGTAATATTGACCTGAACAGCAGGCTACACATGTGACGTATCGTTCTACATAGAAAGCTCTTAACGATGCATGGCTGACCTGCCGATTTCAGCTTACAGAAACTGTTATATCTGGCGTGGCGTGATGGATGAAAGAAGAATCGAATAAAATTTTCGCCCTCTTGTCGGATCGATTCCTTTGGGTCTCTGATGTATTCATTAAACAAACTTGTCTTTATAAGTAAACAGAATTTATTTTATTCTGTAAGTGATACGAACGCAATTTAGGAACCTCAATGAAGTCCAATTAAAAGCTTGACTATGTCTTAATCGTATTGTAGAACTTGAGACGGTTTGGATTTCTTTCAGAACACGTACACTAACGCTGATAAGCTCCTGGAGGCGGCCGAACAGCTGGCTCAGACCGGCGAGTGTGACCCAGAGGAGATCTACCAGGCGGCGCACCAGTTACAGGACCGGATCCAGGACTTTGTGAGGCGCGTGGAGCAAAGAAAAGTCTTGCTGGACATGTCCGTGGCCTTCCATACTCACGGCAAAGAGGTGTGTTTGTGGGATCAAGCTGGCTTAGGCCTTACAGTTCTCTCTCTGAATAGAGACATTCATTGATGTTCATTACTGGGCCAGTTATAAGATGGGTTCATTGGTGGTGAAGCATGTCGGGTCAAAAATGAATGATCTTAACATGGACCTTAAATCTATTCTCCTTTCTATTAAATCTAGCAGAATGTAGACAAAATCTTCCTTTTACATTGCAGTCCATTAGTGTTGTTAGACCCTGGACTCTTGCCCCTGTTTACGTTCATAACCCCCATGCGTTAGCCAAGGTAATTGCGTCTCATAAACGATGCCACCGTAAATAGCATATAATAACACTTATCTTAATGTGCCCATATGGCGCAAGGTTAGCCATCTGCTATCTACAGGACAGAGACTACAGTAGCACAGGCTTCCAGGTCCTACGTGAGTTTGACCATGGGATGGACTTTAGGAGAGATGGAAGTGGAATAAGGGAAGAGGGGAAGAGTCGCCAGACTTGAGCTCCACTTTCCTTGGCATGCCAGGACAGGCAGATGGGAACAGCACCAGGAAAGCTGAGATTCCCTCCTGTCTCTTCTACCTCGTCTGCCGTTTACCATTTGTCCTTTTGGGGATTTTATAGCTTTTGAAAGCTGCAACATGTCCTTACAGTTATTGGAGACATCAGATATAATTGGATGAATTAGATCAGATCATTTACTCACCACAAACCATTCCATGCTTGGCAATGCCAAATGTCATTGAGCTGTGGTTTTTGTAAGTTTGTTTTAAGGCTGTAACATGCAAGTGTCACAATGGGAATCAGATCCTGAAGCTTGATGCCAGAAAAGTGCACAAATGATATCAGATGCTCAGCGGCCTGTGGGTGGAGCCGCTAAGGCAACCTGTTCCCATACCTGGAGTCTCATGGCTCTTCAGTTCTGCTAGTTTTTAGCAGGTACGTTTTTAAGCGAATAAACATTTTTGCTGATATTTTTGTTGATTCAGCTGTGGACGTGGTTGGAGGAGCTGCAGAAGGAGCTGCTGGATGACGTGTATGCCGAGTCGGTGGAGTCCGTGCAGGACCTGATCAAGCGCTTTGGGCAGCAGCAGCAGACCACGCTGCAGTTTACCGTCAATGTCATCAAAGAGGGCGAGGAGCTCATCCAGCAGCTCAGGTACAGAGACTTCACCTACTCAGATATGAGTTTCAAAAACAAGATGTGTTTAGGACAGAATTCCCAATTCCGATTGGTTGATTAAACCGACTTTAATACGTTATCGTGTCCCAATAGAAGCCGAATCATAAGGAATTTTATACTGTTATAAACAGGATTGTTAGTGTATGTTGTCTACGGTGTATTAAGCTGTTACATATTTTAAACGCTCTAACGTTAGACTTCTGACCTGTGCCGTTTTCTTCTCTTTAGAGACTCCGCGATCTCCAGTAACAAAACGCCGCACAACAGCTCAATGGCGCACATTGAAAGCGTCCTGCAGCAGCTGGACGAGGCTCAGGCTCGCATGGAGGAACTCTTTCAGGAGCGCAAGATCAAACTGGAGCTCTTCCTCCAGCTGCGAATCTTCGAGAGGGACGCCATCGACGTGAGTTTCTTCATGATGAACTCTAAGAATGCATTCTTATTCGAAAGATAACAGGAAGTAGAGACTGAATATGACCACAGGTTGGGAGGTTTTAAACTGTAAAAAGCTCAAACTATGGGAATCACTAGGGTGCAGCCGATACGATACGATATACAATTTTTTTACAATCCTAAACAAATTTAGCACATAATTTGCTCCTACTGTCTGCCAATGTGTGAATAGTTTTGAGTGCACCACCTGTATTGCAACATATTACCACCTCAAACGCAGACATATTTAAAAAATAATATTTAAAAAATGGATTTTGAATTTATCACTGAATTAATTTTCTATCTCTAATGAATGGTCTTAGGGCGTTTTCACACTAGGCACGGCACTCAGCGATACAGCAGGTGGCACTATGCCTTATGATATTGATATCCCGAAAAACAATGTTGAGAGCTACGCTCTTGCGTGCGTTCCTACTTTATCAGCTCTGGCTGTGTAGGCAGAGGATGAGATTTCAGAGGAGACCGATGACACTGATGACGGCGCATCTGAACAGCGAGCTGCTTCCATGCTCAAGGACGGTTGCTTTTATATCTGAGTTGATCCGTGCCCAAGTACGCCTTATCATTCTCAAGACCACCTTCTTCAGTGGACTCGGGCCTGGTTCCCCAGCGTGGAATGATTGTTCATTCTCACTGAACAAAATGAACCAGACGTTGGTGTCAAGAGTTCTCAGAGACGATTCCGGGGCCCGAATGTGAAAACACCCTCTGTGTTTTATCATCATACCGAGTTCTCTTACCAAAACAGTTTCCACCATAATTATTTAAAAAAATCGTGAAATCATGAAGTCATGAGTCATGAGATTGTAATATTTATGCCAGATGGATGATATTTAATCATTCCTTCAAATTATGATCAAGTCAAATAAACGAAAATTATAATAAACCTTAAGCCAAATCTTGAGTCTAGTAGATTACAGTATCAACCACGACACCTGATCTTGCGTAACCTGATCCCTATAAAACACACGGCTTGTTAGTTCCTCGGTTAATGTCACCTAATACCCGACGCTATCGTTTTTCATAAGCGAGTTCATCTTCGGAGCGACCGAGTCATCCGTGAAGTCATCAGGTAACAGGAGTCACATTTGAGTCGTGACTCAGAAGCTGAAAGCGCTTCCTTGTAGCTAGAACGATGTGTGAAGGAATTCCTGTGATGCCTTGAGAGAAACGTTTACGGAGAGCTGGGTGGGACGAGCCAGTCAGTGACAGCACCAAGGTGTGTTTGTGTATGTGTGTGTGTGTGTGTAAGAGAGAGTGTGTGAGTGTGTGTCCTGAAACGCTCCGTTTGCTCACGTTCTTCTTGGCTTCTTGTCCTGGCTTCAACCGCTGCTTTAAAGCGAACACGCCAAGACGCAGAAGACACAGAGATGTCTTTACTCATTGGAGGTGGGACTCACGTGCAAGGTAATGTTTTTCCCAGACAGGGAGGATTAGTCCGCTGTAAATCTGTACCTGCCGTGTGATAAATGTTAACAACAGCGCTTTCATGGCGCAAATCCTTGCTCGAGTGATTCGAAACACCAAGGCGTTTTAAGTTGCTTTAGACCAAAAGAGTGTGATGATGTGTTTCAGAAGATAAAGCGAGGTGTGTGTGAGTAAAACAGAGAGAGAGAGAGAGAAAGAGAGAGAAAATGTTTGGCAATGGGACAACTTGCTGAGTTAGTGTAGCTCCCCCATTCTTTGCTTCTTAAAGATTATGGTAGTGCAGTATTCGTGGCGGTATCATTCTTCTACATTTCCACTTTAACTTCTACTCAGAACCAAAATAATACTGATTGTTTTTATTTTTAACTAGTGTTACTACACGTTGTTGACGGTTAAAGAGTTTGTAGAAATAGTTCAAAGGTTTTAAAGTTAAAAATAAGCTTATGAGCTTTAATGCAACCGGTGATATTATGATTTCAGTTAAAGCCCACATACACGTCTGTCTTTCTGTACGGCAGAACTCTCCGTCTAACTTATTAATACAAAGAAATCACGTTCTGTAAGGTTGAGTATCTTACGTCTTGTTTACACTAAGTTGTCCTTCTTTCGTCGTCAGTCAAATGCACTCCCTGTTCGGTAATCGGAGAGTGAATCATAGATGAGAAATGGAAAAAGTTTTTGGAGTTTTGTCTTAAAACGACTCCAGCCCGTTAAAATTTTAGTGGTGAAAATATGAACTAATGGCAGTAAATATATCACTTTAGCTTTTCTGATTAATATCTATTGGTGCAGTAGATTAAATTAGATTATTAAATCCGCCACCTAACTGTTCATAACATCCCTTTTTCTCAACATTTTGATTTAAGCACATATCACTGGGCTCTCAGTTCGGGTATTTTACACGCCCTCACCGCGGACTGCTGCGGAAATGTTTGATGTTTGTTATTACTGCGCGGTTTCAAAACAAACTGGTTCAACAAACATTCATCTTTCAGGGTTCACTTTTTATAGCCTACGTTATTTGGAGTAGGCCGTGCTCTGTCGCGGTTTTGTTTTTGTTTGGTGAGGATTGTAGCAGTTCGTAGGTGCATTCCCATCATTCCTGTGCATACTTTGTGTAGTTACGGTAAACTCTAGCGTTAATTGGCTCTGTTTTGTGATGTGTATAGCCACGCCCACCTCAAGGGAAAAGCGCTATATTCGCTATATTCAAAAGCACTGGGTGTTGGGAGGTGATCCGGCTCATAACTGCTGATAACGTCCCTTCTACTCAACATTACAATTAATTTCATTTAATTCCGTTTAGCCAGTTGTGAAAAACGATGTGATCCTTTTGGAATTTTTATGTTTTTCTGCATTAATTTGTCTAAAATGTGATATAATCTTCATCTAATTCAAGAGTATTGACAAATATAATGATCTTTATTGAGAACTATAAAACCTCATAGTGCTAGAGGAAAAAGTATGTTAATCCTTGGGTTAATTACCGTAAAAAAGCTAATTGGAGTCAGGTGTTAGCATACTGTACCTGGGGTCTTGTTAAGAAAATGAGTTTGGAGGTGTGGACTAGAGCTACTTTGACCGATTAAAAGACGCAAAAGGAGAAAATAACACTAACGCTATGACCAAAACAAAAACAAGAGTTAGTTGTTATTTTAAGACACAGGGGTCAGCCTTTCTGTAATAGTTCTTACAAGAACAGTATTGTCAAGTGCATTTGCAGGAGGACGAGACCAAAACCTACCTCTGCCGCAGACGAGAAGTTCATTTAGAGTTATCAGCCTGAAAAATGACCAATTAACAACCAGCACCTCAGATTAA